>NC_051048.1:4747925-6040425 GCF_904848185.1 Acanthopagrus latus | reverse complement strand
TCTGCACACATTCCCTCAAAAACTCCACCTTCTTTATTTCATTTTTGTTTTTTAAAACAAATTCCTCTTGAGTGAATGAACTGTTCATGTTCTTGTTGAAATTTATGCTGTTTTTCTTTTGATTTACGTCTAATTCTTGCATCTTTAAATGGTATAAGGCATCGCGTCACCCGCTTCTCCCCCTCTTGTTCCAAAAACTACCTACAGGTTGCCTACTTTCCCATGATTCCACGTCGCTCGTCAGGATCCCACCGCGCTAACGAACGCCAAACACTGGCCCCCGTGTTAAAAAAAAAGAAGAAGGGGGCTCTAATGGTTCTGCCTCATTCAGACCTCTCTCCGCTCGTTGTGCTCAAGTAGTATCCTCCTCCGCCACCGTCAATGCCGCCTCCTCCCCATCTTTGTACATGCTGTACTGTACTGGAAGGGGGCACATACACCCCATCCAGGTGGCTCCTGGGGGGTGGAGGTGGTGGTGGTGGTAGGGGGGAGGTTGTACGTGAGGGAGAAAGAGACAGAGAGAGTAAAAGGGAGAGGAGTGTAGCACCAATCAAGGCTTCTGATTGATATAATTGGGTCATTAGTGCGCTGCGGGAGAGGCACCTGCTTGCCCTCAGTTAGGGAGAATCTACTGCATTGTGACATTTTGAGACTGTTGAGAGTTCTGCTGCCTGCTCGGGATTAGTGTGTATTTAGAGCATTAGGGTCTTACTTAAATAGTACAGCCACTTGTGCCACTTGCAGACCAGCTTCAAAAAACTGATTGCAACAGCGGGGCGGACAGGTAGATGTTTCACTCCCACCTGCGCGCAAGTGCGCTCCAAACCGGAATCGACTTTTTTTTCCCGGTGGGCGAAAGCAGGTCACAGCGCCAGCAGAAGTGGGGGGGGTGGGGGGGGTGGGAGTGGGCCCGTTGTGATTTGAAAGAGCGGGTCAAGCAAAAGATAGAGAGACGCATCGGGTGCGATCATCAGGAGAGGGTGAGCAGAGGAAGCCTAAAGGTTAGTAAGAGAGGAGGGGAGGTATTAAAGCGCCGGGAGTCTCTTAAGTTTGTCAGATCTGACAGTAACCCTAAAACACACAGCCTCTTCCCAGGTCAGTGAAGGCGACAGAGTAAAGCAATTTTTTTAAGCTCTGGTTTTGTTGCTTACACAACTGCTTTTGGCTCTTTTGATATGTGCAATACTTCTGATGTCTCCCTCTTCGCTGCGACAGCTGGTTTTTAACCCCAGAACAGCTACGAACACCTGACAACATGTACCCTCCTCTAACCCCGACCCTAGACTAACAACCACTTCCTGGATCAGAGAGTAAAGCAGCTTTCAAACTTGTCTAACGCTCTGGTTTCGTTCCTTACACAACTTTTTTTTTGGCTCTTTTAATATGTGCAGCAATTCAGGTGACTTCAAATGTCTCTCCCTTCATTGCAACAGCTGGTTTTTAAACCCAGAACAGCTACAAACACGAGTACCCCCCTCTAACCCGAACCCTAACCCTAAACACACAGACGTTTCCCGGGTCGGTGGAGACGAGAAGTAAAGCAGAAACTAAAGCAAAACTCATCTAAATTTCTCTTTTTTATCACTTTTCTGACATTCAACACTACAAGCAGCTTCAAGGAAAGTCCGACTGAAAGCTCGTGCCGCTTGTTGTCTCCCCTCTCACTGTGATTCACCCCAGTACGACTACGATCGCCCTCCGACGCGGTCCGACAACACCAACTACTTCCCGTAGGCTCACACATCCTCTCGCAGAGTAAACAAAGTTACTTCCCATTCTCGTGCACAATCTGTCAAGGTGCCCTGGCACAAAGTGCATCACCCCGAATTCCATCCAGAGGTGTCAGTCGGCCCTCTCGCAGGCTGCACAAAAAAAAAATGTAAGTGGGCGTGCATGAAGTGAGGGGCGCTCCTAAGAAAAAGAGCACGTGCTCTGCAAATTTCCCCAGGGTGAGTAAAGACTCAACCGGTGTTAACTGTTTCTATTTTTTCTATAGGTGTTCACATGTCTGATACACATATTCCACAAGGAGGTCAGAGCGTAGGGGTCAGCATCCCTGGGGCTTGCGGGTAATCGGCATCTTTCTCAAGGACACCTCAGAGGAGGGGGTGGGAATCACCGATGAGATAATTCTTCCCTCGTTTGATTGACGTTTTTTCACACACATTTGGATTTTTTGACGAGCAAATAAAAGCATTGTGTAGGCGTTTGTTTCACCCGCGTGCTCGCCCTTTCTTTTGCTTCTTCTTCCTCAACCGCTTCAGGTGATCCTCAGCGTGCACAGCTAAGCCTTTATGCATTGATTTGCTCGTGACATTTTGCACGCTCCAAACCGATTCTTCTTTTTTTTTTCTAAAGGCCCTTCAGTCTTGTAGTCTCGAATCAGAGGAGTCAGTCGGTGCCTCCGCTCATTGGTTTAGACGCAGCGCAGCCTGCGCGACTCGGAGCAAGAGTCTCGTCTTCACTGTCGAGATCGCTGTGATGTTTCCCAACGTTCAAATGCACTCGCTCAGATCTGGCTGGCACCGCCGCGTTTCACCTCCCTCGTCGACGCTCCCCGACTGCGGGGAAGTGTCGGCTCGTGTTCTCCGCTGGAGGTGGAAATCCTTAAGAAAGAGCAGGAGCAACAGCTCGAGAGGGGATGGAGGGTCGAGGGAGAGGAGAAGGAAGGAGGTGGTGAGGTTAGACAGGAAGATGCACCAGGAGAAAGCAGCAGATGGAATGTTTCCTTTCACTTTTTCATGAAACGGTGCTGGTGGCCTCCTCAGATCTCGTAAAAGAAGAAAGAGCTGTGGGCAGATTGAGAGTCTAGGGCTGGATTTATCCCTTTTGTATAATCATTTTTTAACTTTCTCTTTATCTGGCTCACTGTTAGAAAGGTCAACCACATGTCAGTGTGTCGCCATTTGAAGGACATCCTTTCCCAGCAGCGTCACCAGCACCTGCAGGTTTATGTTTGCGAGGCAACTGTGAGCCTTTTGATAGAAATATTGCTCCCATTCTCAGACCACAGTGACACACCAGAGCTTTTTTTCTCTTAAAGGAATCCACCAGTCGCGTCTTTAAAGTTAGTGGTGGGGACACGGTGGGAGGCTTTCCCCCCTTATCACTGCTCGAGCTGAAGACGAAGGGGAGGGAGAGCCGGAGAGAAAGTTGGAGCGAAGCAGGGGGGTTCAGGGAAAGGTGAAGTAAAGGAAATGAATACCGTCTGTGGGGAAGTTCGCCACGTGACCACGCGATAAAAACCACAGGGCCAAATTATACTGTACCGCACAGAGAGCGGACTCCCCTCGCCTCCCCCGACCGCTCATCCTCTCTTTCATACACATTTTTTTTGTGGTCAGTCTCTCATACACCCACTTATCCCCAAAGGACACCTCGCCGCGCACACACTTCATCACATGAGGGTTCAAGTAATACAGCTGGAAGAAAGATACGCTTGTAAGGATTCACTCAAGTGCACATGCACAGCCTGCAGATACACATTTTACTTTATGCCCCAGGGCCCAGGCCTGAGACCTTGGAGATGACTATTTATAGGTGCATGGAGGAAGACACGTGCAGGCACAGATAAAAACAATACAAAGGTGTTTTTTGTGTCCTGTTTTCACTCGCCACCGGCCCTCAACTCCAGGGCATCCCAACCTGGAGATCAGGCCAGAAATAACAACCCAGCTGGCTTTGTACGCTTCAGCCAACCGCGGATATTTCGAAACTTTACAATTCTAGTTAGGTTTGTGCACAAAGGTGACTTGTTTGGGGTTAGGAAAAGATCATGTTATGACTTTAAATTCCCGGTGTTGTCGCCACAAATACAGTTGGAAATCGTTCCAATGTCTCGCTAAAAACAGCCGGTTTGATCACTCGAATGCGCGGCTGGAAATTGTCCAGACGTCCTGTGAAAGATAACCGGTTTCGTGTGCACAAACACGGCCTTGTTTTGTTCCAACATCTTTGTAATTTATCTGGTTTTGTCACGACAGACTCCATTGGAAGTTATCCAGATGGCCCATTAAAAATTCCCAGTTTTATCGCCATAAAGACATTTGGAAATTGTTCCAGTGTCTCGCTAAGAACTTCCTGTTTTGTCGCCACTAACACAGCTGTAAATAGTCCCGACGTCTCGGTAAAAATACTCAGCCTTGTCGCCACAATCACTGCCGGAAATTGTCCTGTGATTTGAAACGTGGTCTCTTAACAGTTGTCTCCTCACGCCATCCCTCCTCCTCTCGATGAGAAAGTCGGCTTATTTTCGTGTGACCTGAGTGTATCGTGATACACATTATACAAATGTTCCTATGATATGGTATGAATTGTACAGTTTTAACATATATCAAAGGGTTCGTTTAATTATTCAGGAGCTGGAAAAGATGAAACACTTCTTCCCAAACCTTAAAACCTCCGTAAAACTCAAAAAGCTTGACACCAAACAATCAATAACTGAGCTCATGACCCTAAATATGCAAACCGTGATGAGCGCTTGAAGTAGTTACTGCTTGGCTATGAAGCGTAACAGGGCGAAGAGGTTGGAAAACATTGCTGGAGGCGATGGACACTATATCACACATTCACACTTGCATCATTAATGCAAGGCTGAGCAGATGTAGTCCCTCCTGCCCACACACACACACACACACACAGTTAAAACACTAAGTGAAAGGTGTTCACACCCTCACATTTACAATTATGATGTGCAGCGATGTGGCGTGTACCAACCTGCACTAACTGCCTTCACAATAAAACTCTATCACTCGCTGGATATTTACACAGTGACATCAAAACCCCCCAAAAAATAAACTTGTCTGAACATATTGCGCTCCTACTCCCTTGGCAACTATTTCTCGTGGATGTGATGTATGACTCAGCAACCCCCCACCACCACCACCTTTATCCTCGACCACACACCTTGCTTCAGAGAGGTTACGACCATCTAATCACGCCGATTTTTTTGGAGGGGGGGGTGGTGTTGGCACTTTGACCTCTGCGTTAAAAAATAATTCCCGAGTGAAGTAAAATCAGCCATCTAAGTGCCCACGAAGTTACACTGCAATTACTGTAATGACAACATCACGGCGAGGCTTAACACAACAACGATATGCTTTTAAGCTGTCATTACCGTGTGAATTGCTATGTTGTTACACCGCTGCGCTCACACTGCAAATTTCAGTCGGAGGGAATTTCACGTCAGGGCCGACTGTGTGATTTAGGTGGGCCCCGTTTGCCCCCTGACATTAAAGATGCATTTCCGTGGTGTACTGTTTTAGGATCACATTTCTCCCTTTCATTTTGTCTCGCGAAACCGTTGCACGTCTTCGCACTTCATTCACATCCTTTAACGCCGACAGTTTGCACCTTGTTGAGCACCTGAGGCGCCGCACTTTTTGAGCAAAACAAAAAAAAAAGTACTTAAATTTAGATTCAGATTACGTAGGTAATGCGGACAAATGCGTCCCGGACTCCGGGAGGTGGCTGGCTTTTCTTGGTTCATTTACACCCGGGTTTTAATGTGCTTCTGCTCCACCTGATTCCAATCTGATTTCTGTCCCTCACTCGCACCCAACCCTCCCCCCACTTTCCCTGCATCCTTTGCTGCACCGTATCTCCTCCTCTCCATCTATCCAAATTGTCTTTATTGGCATGACAGGGCCGGTGGCTGGCGACAGCCACCGTCACGGTAGAACAATGCATTGTGATGGTGATATTCATATGATAATGCCATCAGACTTAACACCGCCGCAGATACAGTTAGATAGCCGATCTCCCCCTTTTTTTTCCTCCTCTCCGTCTGTCTCGATGTATGTGACTGTGTGTGTTGACTTTTCAAATGATTTTTAAATCTGTTGTTCCCTCTTCATGTTATGCCCCGGCCTGCCACTCCACCGCTCTGATTTCTCTCCTTTCCTATGTTCCAGCATGTCTGTCTCTTTACCCTAGTTTTCCTCCCCCGTCTCCCCTCAACACCACGCTGGCAATCACATTAAATCATTTTCATTCACATGGTTTCTGACAATGTGTTTTCTTTTTTTTTTTTTTTTTAGAATGCTGCCCAGTTTGTAACTGCACTGTATGTTTCCCTCTGTCTCTCCCTTTCTTTCTCTCCCTCTGTCTGCCTCCTTTCTCATTTTTGCTCTTCGCCATGTTGGCAGGGCCCAATCCACCAGCTGATATCAGCATTCCCTGGCACTCTGCCAACTGGCAACACTGCAGGAGAGAAAGAAAGAGAGAGGGAGAGAATGAAAGAAAATTAGTGAATAATAGACGGAGGGAGGGAGCGAGAGAATGAGAGGGGGATGGGAAGAGTATGAATCAGGGAGAGAAAAGAAAGACAGAACGGGGAAAGGAAGACAGAGAGAGAGAGAGAAAGAACAATAATGGTGGATTAAGAAAGGACTCTGTGTGAGTGCGTGTGTGTCTGTGGTTGTGTGTTTGTGTGATTGATATGGTGTGATATCCCTGTGAGTCATAGCTGAGCTAAAATGTCAACTGGCTACATGAGAATCTCTTTGTCATGCAGGCTCGGTGACACACACACACACACACACACACACACACACCACACACACACACACACACACAGACGCATTGACGTACACAAATCCTGCAGATCGTATAAACACATATGTGAGCATACCACACAAATATGGGCGACACACCTGCAAGCACAGATGTTCCATTGTTTTGCCACAATGATTGATGACCTTTTGTTTTGTTGTGGGCGCCTCTGCTGCTTCTCAACTCCACCAAATGATGGACGAAAAACAGCCGATGTGCATAAATCCAGTCGAACTGATGCAAACTGCTGTGCACTCAAAATATTTGGGTGTGTGAGCGTGCTTGGCAAAGTGCTCAATATGCTGTATATCACACTTTACATTTCAGCTGACTCTGTAATCTGGGGTGACGGTTGCAGTACAGTCGACACAACCGTAGAATAAGCTCACGTTTGTACATTACTTAAACAACTTACCATGACTAAGCAGTGTTTGGGTCAAAGCTACCACACCCAGGCAGTAGATTCGACAAATATCGCTTGCATAAGTGCAAACATACTTTACTAGAATGTGTGTGGGTGTGCGCATGTGTGTGTGTGCACAGTACTGATTTTAGCAAAAAGCTGCTACTGTATGAGTGCACAGGAAGGGTGTGTGGGGAAGTCAAAACATCGCGCGCCCATCCTGTTTGGGACAGTCCATGTCCTGTGGTGGTGCCCTTAAGTCCTAAACACACGCTGAAACACACAGACAAATACACACCGGTGCACATTCACACTCCGGCTAATCATCCCATATGTGCTAACAGTATGCTGGAGTGCATTGTGAACACATGCAGCAGGCAGGAACAGGTGCACACCTGTTACACAGTGAAGCGCATGCATACGCCTACGCAGACTGAAGCGTAAATGAAGATCAAATAAAGATTTGCTTTGTACTTAACATTTACATGCGTTAAAACACAGCCGTAATGAGTATGCATTTGATTCTCTGCTATTAGCATTTATGATGGAATACATTCAAAGAGTCTCGGTGCAAATGGGCCTTTATCCTGTTTGAGGAAAAATCTGCTACCTGCAGTTCATTGCTCAATATTTCAAAAGCGCTTACGCCTACATTGACACTGATACTCCTAATTTATCCAAAGTCTTTAGTTAGATAATAGCCTCGATAATGTGCCAAAATGTTTTTTTTTTCCTTTTTAAACTGGCAACAACATAATTTCAATTTCAATAAATGTTTGATTTTTGATTGCAAATAACTCACTCATCAGGGTTTTTCTTTTTTTGTCCCCAGAAAATTAAAGGAGGAGGCTGCCACAGTCGTGTGTCCCCCATCAGCCGAGACACTAAAGAATGGCATAACATCACACACACTGCTGGTAATTCTATGTATTCCACACACATATTCACACATATAAGCCAGCTAGGCAAACTAATACCATTTGCTCATATCTATTTTTTGGCTTTTCTCCAGTTTCGGTCAAGGTCATGCTACAGTTAAAGATAATTATGCACAACATGCAAATTTAACCTTTCCTCTCGGTTTTTAAAGTTGTAACTCCTCTTAACTCATCATGCCCACTCACTATCTTCCTCTCTCCTTCTCTCTGTGTTTTGGTGCTGATAGAGGATGGATTCTCCGCCAGAGTGTGTGTTGTCTCTTTCTTGTGAGCAGCCCCAGTCCCCCCCAACGCTGCCATCCCTGGACCACAGCCCCCAGGCCTCCTCGCCTCACACCCTGCTCTCTCTACCTGACAGCCCCGTTGTCCTGCCTATTCACAGCCCCGAACCTTCCCCTCAGAGCCTGGACACCACGCCTTATTTCCCCCTCTCTCCCTTCCCCCTCCATGAGGAAAATAATAATCACCATGATATTGATGAAGAAGATGATGAGGAAGAACTGGATGGAGTTCCTCCTTCCCCAACCCCTGCAGTGGCACTGTTCCCAGGAGGAGGTGGGCAAGATGCTGGATGCAGCCCGTGTTTGGATTCCTCTCCACCGGCCACACCATCAGCACCAGTCCTTGGGTTTGGAGCCCTGGAGCTTGCCCTCACATCAGGACAAAGTGGAAACTGCAACGACGAGTTAGACCTCCAACTGTTCCAGAAGGATACTGTCACTAGGCCGGTACCTGGAGCTGGAGGGGCCTCATCAGGGCCTGCGCTCAGGTTCCCCTGTCATGTATGTGGGAAGAGATTCCGATTCCAAAGCATTTTGTCTCTTCACGCTCGAGCTCACAGTCTGGACAGAGACCGCCGAGCTTCGGCCCTTTATCGAACTGGACTCCCCTCAGCACCCCTAAAGCAGCATCTCAAAATCCAACAAAACCACAAAGACTTAACCCAGAATCACAGAGGACACCCAAACCAGTGTTTACTGCCAGGGACTCTCATCCAGCATCTCACAGAAGATGAGGATGTTGATGGTGAGGTCAAAGGTCTAGATGATGGCCTACAGACTGACCAGAACCCAAACTTTTTACTAGATGACAGCACACCTTTGACTCCTCCGCTTACAGAGGACCCTGTTTCTGTGACCTCTCCCTATTCTGCTACCATCGTGGAGGGTGCGTCTACTCCTATCGCGCCCACGTTTCGCTGCCATTCCTGCAAAGGAAAATTCCGTACAGCTTTGGAGTTGGCGCGCCATGTCCGCATTCTCCACAACCCGTATAAATGCACTCTTTGTCCCTTCTCTGCCAGCCAAGAAGAGAGCTTGGCATCTCACTTGCAGGAGTGCCACCCTTCCCCAGAGGTACCTGCTCTGCCACTGGTCTTCAATTCCAGGCCAGTCATTGCAACCCCTGACACTCCGGTGCCCACACCGACCCATACCCCAGCCCCGACCTCAAGTACCCCCCAGATGACATCAGCCTCTGCTGCTGCTGCATCTCCCGCACTGCCAGCCTTTCGCTGTGATACTTGTGGACAGCGGTTTACCCAGTCCTGGTTCCTGAAGGGACACATGCGAAAGCACAAGGACTCCTTGGACCATAAGTGCCAGGTATGCGGCCGTGGTTTCAAGGAGCCTTGGTTCCTCAAAAACCACATGAAAGTACATCTCAATAAGCTTGGGTTGAAGGCTGGACTAGGCGCCCTGGGAGGGCCAGGGGGTGCTGAGCAGCAGGGGAAAGGGTCTGCTAGTAATCAGTCTCTCAATGCGCTCTACTCAAGCCTCCTTCTGGCCCAGCGTGGAGGTGGCAGAGGTGGACATGGAAGATCAGAGAGGGAAACTGGTGGGAGGATGGGGATGGGCTCAAGCAAGTCAGCCATCCTGGGCTACCTGGGATTGCCCAGTGATGGCAGCGGGGCAAGCTGCATGGAGAGACTTCAAGCAGTGGCTCAGGTGGCAGAGATGGGAAATGGTGGTGGCATTGGCAGCTCAGGAGGAGGGGGAGCAGCTAGAGGAGGGGGCACAGGTGAGACTGCATCAGTTTCAGAAGGAGGGGACCAAGCAACATGGTGGCAGCTGGTGGCTCGCAGCCTGGCAGTAGCTCAGCAGCAGCAGCAGCAGCAGAGACCCCACCAGCGAGGCCAGCAACAAGGCCAGAGAGGCCCAGGTCGGAGCTCAGTGATCACTGAGGCTGACCAAGTCAGAGCATACCTTGGAGGCCTGGATCCAAGAGATGATTCAGGAGCAGGAGGGCCTTGGGAATGCCCAGACTGTGGAAAGCTATTCCGCAGCCTGCAGCAGGTGGTGGTTCATGCCCGTGTTCACACTCAGAGGCCCCAGAAAGGAGGTGGCGGCGAAGAGGAGGGGAGTGGTAGTCGTAGAGGAATGGGACTAGGAAGAGGAGGCAGCGGTGAAGTGAGACAGGAATCTCAGCTACACAGTGGTGGATCTCAACAAACAGGAGAAATGAGACAGGAATCAAAACTGCACAGTGGTGGATCACAACAAGCGGGGGCAGCTACAGGGTTTCACTCTGTCATCTCAAGCTTCAAAGGTGCAATCACATCCACTTTTTTCTATATTGTCTTGTGGGTTTTTGTTTGTTCACATGTAATGGTGTTATTATCACACGCGTATATTATTTTCATACTGCTTTTCTGTTGTAAATAGAAGCTCTCAGGGGGGCCTTCACACAAGCTGTTATCTTTACCTTTTCCTCCACTTACAGGAGAAAATGGCTTGACAGCAGTCTCCTCCATACCTTCAGTTCCCACCAGGGAGCGAGTGCGTGGAAGAGGGATAAAAGACTGCCCCTACTGTGGTAAAGCCTTCCGCTCTTCACACCATCTCAAAGTACACCTGAGAGTTCACACAGGTGAGAACTGCTGTGAGTTTAACAAACCACATTTACTTTTTTAATCTTTATAAATCCCTGGAAAGGATTCATTGAGCATCCTCGCTGTAGCAGCGGTACCGTTTTCTTTTTTACTTGTTCACCCCAGAGAGCTGGCCAGCGCTAATCATAGCCCACGACTGCAGGCAACTGAGCTGCTCCACTGGAGCAACTCCTGGTTAAGTGCATTGCTCGAGGGTATATTAACAGTCATTTCTTAGGAAGATCAAGCCACTCCAGGGAAAAAAAATAACAAATTCTCGGTAAAAAGTTCACTTCTCTCACTAGTGTGAATCCCCAAGAAATCTATATTTTTTTAATTTATATTTTATTTTTCTCCTACAGTTACATAGTACTCTTTTTCTCCAACTTGATTTGCCTAAATTTATTTCACAGGTTTTTTAAGATAAAGTTATAAGATTCTTAATCATATTTCTCCATACATTTTCACGTCCTCTGACCTTGTCTTTGAGGCATGCTAATCTGTAATTGTTCCCCTCAAATTTACGTCCCATAATTGTTCAATTGTTCTGACTGTAGAGCAGAAACACACAGCTCTCTATCAGGCGCTTTCAACGGCTAACAGGCTTTTCCGAGACTTACAGAAACAATACAAAAATTAAAAATCCCTCATATGGAATGGTAAAAAGTGTGTAGGACTTTAATGGAAATTGGGAACTCACACAGCACTCACTCACACTCCATATGATCCATATTCATAATCACAGCATGAGTCACTGCCATTTTTATTATTTGCCTTCGCTTGATGTATTCGATCAAAATTAAGACCCCTCTTCCATTTCTGAGATGCCACCAATCTCCAGCGACTGGTAACTGGAGCACATCCAAGTCTTTCCAGCAAGACAGTGCCCAGAATGCATTCAATAAAATCTATTTAGTATTGCCATTATGAATCCTCATCTATGCCTGACAGGACCCATCACATCACAGCTATGTTATTCATGATAGCGTACAGCTCTTTTTCTCATGTGCTATTGCTTCTCTGTGCCATCAAGTGATTACCACATGGTCAGTAATTTAAGTGAAGGCATCAAATTATAATAATACTCTCTTGATATTACTGTCCTCTTGAGATTATTGCCCCTCGAGACTTTCATCCCATTATTATTTTTTGCCTCAGCGACAAAATCAAATCGTTCATACTTCTGCGTGTGCATCTGCATTCATCAATAGAGCTCGGTTCTTCTTCTGTTCAGTTTTTTTTGTACTAGTGAATAAGATCATTTACGCTTTTCATATGCAATACATTTCCTGCTGTTGATATGCCTCCAGCATGATGCCTTCTCCTCTTTATCGTTCCCAGAAGTGTCATTTTAATCATTGATGGTATACTGCCATCTCCCTTTGAAATGTGTAACTACATGTCCCACTCACCATATAATCACCATACAATAAATGCTGTCGTGTTAAAGATCTTTGAATGTATTTTCTGACTTTCCAGGCAGACACTGTCTTCTGTTCATTTCACTGACACTAAAATCCATAAGCAGACTCTTGAAACTTTTGTGTAATCCATCACAGGCGAGCACTTGTATACATTTAATGTGATTTACAGTAAATGAGCTAAATGATGCAAAATCAGTGGACCTTTTAAAAAGGGGAATTCCACTTTTTTAAAACCTGGGCCCTCATGTTTTGGTGTGTGAATGATAGGTACAGAAGTTTAAAAATTTGGTCCAATGCATCACTAAGGAACTTGTAAAAATATCAGGTGAGGAGCAAGAAACAACAGAAAAGCAGCAAGGAGAAAGAGAGCTGGAGAGCACATTTTGACACCTGACGCAGTAAATTAGTTGGTGATTGTTAGAATAGTTGAAAGCTAAACGGTGGCAGTTTTGGTTAGTTTTTATCTTGTTCCTGTAAAATTTGAGTGAAACGTACTTTTTTTTTTTCCAATCTTTTTTTTATTATTAGTGATTATTAGTATTATGAGTGAAACGTACTTTAAAAAATTATAACATTTATAAAATTATTGTTTTCGTAAATGAACTCTGGTAGATTTGTCGAGAGTGAAAAAGAGTGCTGTTTACTTCTGCAGAGATCCTATTCATGATGTTGACAACACTAAGCATAACAATCTCCTGTCAGTGGCAGAAGTGAAGCGCTTTTAGTGGATGCAACCCGCCGGTCCAAGTTGTCCTCAAGTATTATGTTGCAGGCTAATGCAGGTTCAGTGAGAGTCCAAAGGGTCTGCTAACTTAAACTAACAATCAGCTTTTAGCACAACACAGAAGTCCACAGAGCCCCTTGACCTTGGTTTTCCTGTTGAGAGTCCAGTACCATTACCCCCATCTTATCTTGCTAATCCTTTTTCCTGCAGGTGAGAGACCCTACAAATGTCCCCACTGTGACTATGCGGGTACCCAGTCAGGCTCACTGAAGTACCACCTCCAGCGGCACCACAGGGAGCAACGCAACGCCTTGGCAGCTTCCTCTAATTCCTCCTCCTCTGGTCTAACCTCTACTATCAACAGTCTGACCTCTGGAACCTCTGGGCTGGCAAAGCAGCGCCGTTCCCAGCTCAACCACTGCCCAGTGAACCGAGGCCCAACGGACAGCCCCACTTCTCGGCCCAGCCAGCAGTCCTGGCTCCTGGGGCTCCCAGACCAGCGGGAGCATCGGAAGGCCTTGGCAGCTCTAAGGGACGTCGACTTAGAGACCCAATATAGGTATCTGTCTGGGGTGATGGGGGCTCTTTACCAAGGTGGAATGGAAGGGGGCTGGATCAGAGAGTCTCCTCCGCCGAAGGCCCCTAAAGTGTCTCGTCGTAAGCCTCTTACCACCAGCCGAATGGTTCAGCCGTCGAGTGACAAGGAAGGGTCTGCACCTTCAACTCAAGAGGGTGGGTTTGAACCCTTGGATCTATCCCGTCGTACCTCACCTGGCCTTGGAGGGATGGAGGAGGAGGGGAGCATGAGTGTCGGTGAAGGAGGTGGTGTCAGTGGTGTGGATTGTGGAGGGGATAGTTCAACAGGGGTCAAACTGAGCCAGTGTTTATTCTGCCCTTTCCGTACATCCTCATCAGAGCTGATGGCCATGCATCTCCAGGTCAATCACACCAGTAAGTCTAGACGCAAGAGAGGCCCCTCAACTACCATGGAAGACAATGGACCCCCTAAGGCCACCAAGACCCGGATGGATCACTCCGACCTTGACTCTCTGACAATATGGAGGCATGTTAGCGAGCCAGAGTTCCAGGCACCCCAAGGGGAATGGTCCTCAACTCAGGGCAAGACCCTGAACGGGCTGTCTGTGGATACAGCAGAACATCTGGAAAACATCCTCGACCACCCAGACTCCAACGTGGCATCAGCGTCCAACAATGTAAGAGACGATCTGGCAATCAAGGGGAAGATGGTGGAGGATGAGGAAGAGCAGGAGGAGGAGCTGGAAGAGAATCTGGAGAACAGCAGTCTGGAGGATTCACAGGACCAGGATCTTCGGATGTCCCTTGCTCTGTCACCAGCCCTGAGCTCCAACCACGTGGTGGGAGAGGAGGAAAGAGTCTTAACAGATTAAAATGATTTCGGCAGCACCAATTGGATGATTTTGGATGGCACCAATTGGAGACTTGTGTTCGATGCTTTCAACAAGGTTTGAAAAAGAAGTGAAGAAGGGGCAGATAGCTTTGCAAAGAGAAAAGGGGTTTAAGGTCAACTATTATTTGCCCCTTTATACTATAGTTTCTGGACAGAGGATACTTGACTCCTGAGGTTTTTGAAAACTACGGAGAGAAAAAAATAATTGCTGTTATGTTCCCTCCGTTATTATTCATCTACTTCAGTTCTGACAGTGTGGTCATCCACAACATAAACTTCCTGTACAAAAGAGCATATGTGCATCTTTTCAGGACTTTGCAGGCCACTTTTTCAAGTTTTTTCCTCAAGCTTCCCCCCGAGACGGATGATTTTTAAGATGACCTCCAATTTGATAGATGAAAGAAATGCTAGGGCAGATTCTGCATCATTCCACATGCATTTATTCCACACTAATAATGGACTGTATATTGCAGACTACTACTTTACTGACCAAGTTGAAGCCAGCTGTGAAGAGATGCTCTCCTGACTGACCACTGAACAATTTGAACCTCAAGCTTCAAGCTCCTCCTCAGCCCACACGAATGTGGAGGAAAGTTTAATCGAGAAAAGTCTCAAGCTTTTTGGTATTAATGTAAGGCATGGGGGTGACTGTTGCAGGCCGCGTGCTTTCGCTCAACTATATATCACTGCCTTGTTTGTCTGAAAAGTGTTTCTAGACGATTGTCCTGAAGAAAAACAGAAAGAAAAGTTTGTAACATTTTTTTTTCTCTTTCAGTTAGTGCCTGTTCATGTATGTTGTCAAGAGAGTCTCTGGTATTCCTTTGCGTCAGGGCTCTGATAGGTCATTCATTTTATCTGAATATACAGTTTAAAACAATTTAAGTACAGTATATTTGTTAAAAGTGGTTCTAGGGTGTTGTGAATAGTTAAGTTGTAAAAGAAATGCTGCATCGTAGCGTGATGTCCTTAACACATGCGGCTTCGAGGCTCAGTTTGTAAAGAAAACAACGACAACAACAAAAAAAAGAAGCAGTTGATATAAATAATGTATAATGCGATGAAAGAGGTCAAAGGCTGAGCGATACAAAGGGGTCACAGTTTGAAATTCAGTGTTTACAATGGTGCCGGATGCGGGTTCGGTCGCCGTGGCGGCGTAAATGCGTGGAAAAGAACAGAAACATGGAGCGGGAGTCTGTCTGAGGGCTCCCGAAAACAATCAGCTGACACACCTTTTTAAAAGAGACTTAGCAACTGTGTCAAAAAATAAAGGAACAATTTAATTTTTTTTTTCCATAGGAGAGAAGATACAAGGTAAAGAATGAAAAAGGAAAGCAGTATCCCTGCCAAACAGGACTTAATCTGAGAAACAAACTGTGCTCTCGGGGTATGGTGTCCTTTAGATGAGTAGATTCCCTCTCTTCTTCTTCTTCTTCTTTTTTTTTTTTTTTACAAGAAAAGAAAAGACAATGGTAGGAGTAATTATTAAAACACTAACAAATGCATAGACATCCCAGTAGAATATGTGTAGCTTTTGTAAAGACGAAGAAAAAAAAAAAGCATACTTTTGTTTATTTTCATTTCAAGATGCTTACAGAAAAAGGTTATCAATATAGGTAATATTGATTATAATGTTTGTGAGCTAAGACTAGTCGGAATGTCTATACAGAGCACTGTGCAAGGTTTGAGTTCCCAAAGTAGTTGTTTTTATTTTGACTTTATGGATAGACCAAACGTTTTTTCAATGGAAGTCGTCACTTTCTGTTGTCGTTTTAAATGTGTGGAGCTGTGGTTTCGATAGGTTTACCCCATCGATTAGCGAAAATCGGTCAATCAGTCAATCAGTGTATCAAATATCCAACCGTTGGACTGGTTGTTAAAGCAAGTCCCTATTTAAAGAACATTTATGTGTAAATGTCAACACATCAGTTGCTATGAAAGGAAAAAAAATCTAAAGCTTTGCTTGAATTGTTGTGTTTTGATGGTAAAATGGGAAAAAAAAAAATATGAATGTGAGACAGAAACATCCCCTTATGCTGGTTCGGCCCAACTACCAGAGAAAACGTTGACGCAGTACGTTTGGAAAATGTCATGATGCCTCCTGAAAATACCCGGTTTAATTTCCACAAACAGAGAATGTCCCGACGTCTGGACAAAAATACCTACAAATTCGATGTATCTGGTTTGCAGAAACGTACCATACCGACATTTTACTCTCGTGACTGGGCTGGCTGGTTCAAAACCACTATTTATGTACTTGGACTACTTCTTGATGGGGTATTCTGTGATTGCAACCACGCCTTAATGTGCATTAATGTGTTTCAGTTCTTTTTCTAGAGCACCTTATGAGTTTCGTAGTGAAAAAGTCCCTTGGTGGTGTCTCCTTAACAACTACTGTCAATGCCATCGTGCCTTCTGTTTCAAGCACTTCCTGGTGTATTTTGTAAAACTCACCAAAAGCACTTAGCCTATATCTACACACTCTCTCTCTTCCTCTCTGTCTCCGTCCTTCCTCTCCTCTCCTCTCTCCTGTCTTCCTCCTCTCCTTCACCACCTCAGCCCATTTACCTAATCTTTTTCTCGTGTCTTCACCTCCTGACCTCTCTCTCCCGGGGGGGGAGGAATCTGTCTTCACACCGGATTTCCATCCTTCTCTTCGGGCCCCGCTCGGCCTTAAACAAGGTCACTAGGCTTCATTACAATCTAGCATGGCTAGACTCTTGAAAGAATGGACTACCTAACCTTTAGACGAGTGAACAAAATCATGATAGATGTAGGGTTAGACTACTTTTGGTCTTAATACTAACCCTTGGTAAACCAAAGCCCAAAGTCTAAGTCTAATGAAAATATATTTAATCTTATGAAGGTGCCAAAACATGTCCGAGGCGACACTAAATATCAACTTGAGGAAAATAAATCACCTGTCCTCTCTCTCTCTCTCTCTCTCTCTCTCTCTCTCTCTGGCCCTTTTCAATTCCACCTCCCCCCTTCTCTCTCTCTCTCTCTCTCTCTCTCTCTCTCTCGCTTGCTCTCCCTCCATGTCTCCCTCTCTCGTCCGTAAGCTGTCTATCTCCAGCACCACTTGAAGGTGACGTGTACTATCTGGTATTGAGGCCTTTATTAGATTTTTATTTCAGTTCCGTGTGGTGTTCGTTCAATGCCGTTGAGATGGAAAAACGCTCTTCTTATAATGATAATTATTATTATTATTGTTTTGGCATTATGGTTAAAACAAAATGAAACAAAAAAAACAAAAACAAAAACAAACAAAAAAAAACAAACAAGAGAAATGTGTTGTTGAATGTTGTACAGATAGCACTAGAGATGTTGTGTTTTTTAAAGAGAGCACAAACCTGAGCGACGGCCCCTCCGACTCCTCCCGCCGGCAGACGGGAATAAAACAGCCTGCCAAGTCAATCTTGATGTCTGATCGCAGGAGTTTTCTTTTGGCGATGAGAGATTTTCAGAATAAACGCCCCCCCTCACCCCCGGAGATTTGAATGTAAAAAAAAAAAAAAAAAAAGAAGGGCAGCCTTTGACTCAAACTCTACTCCCAAATTTCTTGCACAGAAATCACTCTGAAAAGCAGCACTTGAGCCAATAATTGTACCAGAAACATGACCATTTTTTTCCCTGCTTACCGAGAGTTTGACAAACAAGCGGATGCCTTTGAGTGTATTCACGAGCGGACTGAAAGGATGTTTAAAAGCAAATGAAAGGGGCACTCCAGCACTCTTGAGTGCATTTCCATTAAGTTCAGAGAGATTGGAGTGAGGTTCCTTCATTGCCGATCCTACATTTCCCATGATGCAACTCAATGGGTCTTTTATCAAACCCTCCCTCAAGGTGCGTGTCTACAGGATCTGTTCAGAAACACATTTTTATGAACTACTGACTTTGTTAAATCCGTAGGCACGCACCATTGCTGACACTGTATATCCTCACCCTTTTTCAAACTTGACATCCCCTGTTCGCAACCAGTAATGCCAATTCATTTTTATTTTCTCAGACTCAGACAAAACCCCACGGTTCTACCAAGCTGAGTAATATAAATCATGACCAGTAAACTGATCTTGATGTGTAAAAAGAAGGAGGAATTGCCCCTTTCAGTACATTTCTAGCTCGGTAAATCAGTTCAAGTTTCCCTTAGAACTGGTGACATACACCTTTAAAATTTTCCAAACATGGACAATTGATCTACTAAAAACATCTGTTGAAGAAAAATGTATTCATAAAATGAAAATGCTACTTAAATTGGTGAGAGTATATCAACTTTCATTTTTTTTTTTTCTTTTTGTGCCAATGAGGCATAAAAACTCTTGTTTCTGGATGAAATAATTCCAAACTCCTCAGTTTTAAAGGTTTTGCTCAGTCGTCCAGTTTATCGAGCACAGCTGGTTGAACTCACTGCTCGGACTCCTTCGCGAAAACACACACACAAAAAAGCATCCTCGAATTCGTCCGACTCTGGTATAAGCCGGGGAGCAAAAAAACACATCAGACTGTCCCTTTACATTTGCACCTGTACCTTGTGATTTCTCAAGACGTAGGTAAAAATTTGCACCTTATTATTTCCTGATTGTGAATCAGATCAGTCTAACACTGCGGTGTATTGGGTATGACACGGGCTGATCCTGCTTATAAAGTACTGAAAGCTGCGACTGTTTTTTTTGTTGTTTTTTTTTTTGAAGGTGTTGACAAATCTTTTGTGCGAGGCGAAGGGGCCGCGCTGGGTTTGGGCTCTTGTGTAGTTTACTGCCATTGCAGTGAGGGAAAACTGATCTAACATAGTAGTGACTAATATGACTTTGTGGACAACAGATAAAAAAAAAAATAAAAAAATAAAAAATAAAACGCATTAGAAATAAATAAACACAAACAAAATAACCCCGGTCTCCGTTTGTCATGTGTTTCTGCACCAGGTTCCAACACAACATGTACATAAAAACCATGAAACCATAAATATTTATTTACTGCATGTAAAACTTGTTGATGTGAAGAAAAGTTAAGGATGTTTCATGAAGTGTTTGTTTCACAGAAAGCTAAATCAGTGATGGCCTTAAGAAAAGGGCGCC
The DNA here is from genome assembly GCF_904848185.1 of Acanthopagrus latus. NCBI lineage: Eukaryota > Metazoa > Chordata > Actinopteri > Spariformes > Sparidae > Acanthopagrus > Acanthopagrus latus. The sequence goes on along the minus strand of NC_051048.1, from coordinate 6,021,014 downwards.
CTCTAGTGGCTCTCAGTAGAATCCCTGTAATAAAGACAGCGGAGGAGAAAGTCCTCATGTAGCGACAGAACAGAAGAGCTGTTACATGTTTTCATCATGTTAGAAATTCAGGAGTTTCAGCTTCTTCATCACCATTTCATTGCTATTTTAGATACTACATACTTTATTCTTCCCGAGGAAATTTTTGGACACAAGGTAAAATTTTGGCCATAGGGAAATTTTGGATGTTTTGCATGTTTGTCTTAAGAAGCATTTTCCACTTGTGACTCCATCCATTGGTTGCAGCATGTCTGTGTGTTTATATCTAAAAAAAAGGTTTGTTGTTTAGTCACCGTCAGTGCTGATGGAAAGTTTCCCAATGCTGCAACAGCTCCAGAAATGTTTCGTGGCCGATGAAACTTCACCTCACTTTCCACTGGGATAAGGAAAAAAAAAAAAAAGCACTTTTCTACAATAAGATGTAGTTTTGGGGGACTTAGGTTTGAACTGGTGAACTGGTTCATGTTAGAAAAGAAGGCTAATGACTTGAAGTCGGCCGGATAACAGATCTAGATGTGACGGTGAATGGATTCCTGAGCAGGTCCGCTGGGCACAAGCCCTCGGGCCAGAGCGTATATCTGAAGTGACTTTTTCTGTGCTAAACGTCACTACTTACACCTACGTAAAGACACAAAAGTGCCATTAAGACACACAAAATGACTAGCGGAGGAACAGAACTGCCACAAGGAGACAGAAGGCGCACAGAGACACATACAGAAACTGAAAAAAGACACAACTTATGTCTAGTTTTAATCCCAGTGTTCTTCTAAAGGCGGGTCAGAGGTCTCCTCATAATCCATCCATGTATATAACTGTAGTTTTAGGGTTTCCATGTAATGCTTTTTTCTGTTTTCAACAACAGTCTGCAGGTTAAACACAATAAAACCATAAACTAGTACAAAAACTAAGGCTTAGAGGACAACCGACCCGTCCATTGATTATTTTCTCTGCTAATCGATTGGTCGCTTGGTGTAAAATGCCAGAAAATTGGAGAAAAATGTCGATCAGTGTGTGTGCCTTGTTTGGTCCACAACCCAAAGACTTGACCTGCTGTCATAAAGGAGTAAAGAAACCATGTAAATATCAACATTTAAGGAGCAAAAATCAGAAAATGTCAGCTTGTTTTTCCTTCAAAGATGACACAAACTGATCAAATGTCAACATAGTTGCCAATAATCAATCAATCGTTGCAGCTCTATCCGCGACCCGCCATGTTCGTCTTTAACTGCAAGAGGAATAATGCCAGCTGTAAAGACCACTGCAGTTTAACAAGGGTCTTCAGGCACCAGCTCATTAATTATATTACTGATTATCTGTACCTGGAGAGAGTTAACAGCAGCCAAGAGATCCCCAACCAGGAGCAGGCCGGGACTTCATTATCTCATGATCTCACGATGCAACAGCGCCCTCTAGTGGAGACACATGTTAACACCTCCTGCTGCAGATTACATGAACCATCAGTGGACACTAACAGGGTTTAATTACATTAATTAAGCTACAGCACTGTTAATGTGTAAGTTATGAATACATGCTTTGAATTTGTGAGGCCCAACCTGAGAATAATGTGGCAGAAAGGCTTGCACAAAACCGGATGTCATTGATATTTCTTTCAGAATAAAAGTTTTTGAGAGATTTAAAAGTGGCAGGTCTATGCAAATGCATTTAATATCACAGAAAGAACAGAAAACAGTATTATTAACATTTTAGTGGATCTAAACGTCTTTTAAATTGTAAAACTACACACACTCATTTGAGATTATGGACTAAAATGATGGATAGGGGATTTTTAAAATGACATCATGTAAAACGCCAGTTAATTTAGTGTGTTAAGACACATTATAGATATTGTGTGGCTCATAAAATGAAGTCCAAGTTGTGTAAAGCAAGCAAAAACAAAACGGATGTCATTGATCTGTCTCTCAAAATAAAACGGCCTCTGAGAGAACGTAAGTGGCAGGTCTACAAAAATGCTATAAATCACAGAGGGAACAGAACAAACAATGTTGTTAACAATTTCGACCAACTTCTATCCTCGATTTATGAATTTCCGAACGCATGTTTTCATAAATAAGATTTATTTTGAAACTCCTGACAGGATGCCGGGCGTTTATTGTGTGTGTCTTTACTGAAGTGAGTTGTAGAAAATGCAATCACTCTACTTTGATCTGAAAACATGAGCAGAGTCAGAGTCACAATCGTGTCAGAATATGGACTAAATACATGGATTGGTAAAACGCCAATTAATCAGAGCAAACTACTGTAAATTAGTTAGGACAAATATTTGATTTGTGTGGTCTGAGCTGAGTAAAGCCATCAAAATACCCGGATGTCAATGAATGTTCTTTCACAATAAAAGTGCGCACACTATGGATTTCCAAGATTATGAGGGTGGCAAATCTTTTGAATATCTCAGAAAGAGCAGAAAGGACAACATTAATAACATTTTAGAGCAATGTAATCCTCAAAACATAAGTCTCTGTATGCTGTTCAGAAATGTGATTTATTTTCGAAAAAACAACAGAAATGTCATAGAACTTTTTTTTCAAAATAATAGTACAAACATCATAGGATTAAAAATTTGGCAGTGCCAGGTCTATAAAAATGCAGTTAATTATTCAGAAAGAACATAAGATGTATTTCTAACATTTAAGAGCGACTTAATCCTCATAATATGAGTCTCTGCATGCATAGATTTTCATGTCTGTTTTATTTTGAAACTCATGACAGGAAATCATACATTAAGTATGCCTGTCTTAACTGAAGCTGGTTCTAGAAATTGGAATCGTTCTTCTTTGATCTAAAAACACCAGCTCTGTTATAGAGATGTTCAGAAAAAAATCATGAATATAAAGTAAAAGTTCAGCCAACCGCAAGTAGACACAGGTCAGATTGTGGACTGAATAGATGGATAGGGGATATTTGAAAATGACATGATGAATTAAATAAATGTAAAACGACAGTTAATTGAACAACATTACTGTTAATTGTGTAATTTAAGACAAAAGCTTTGATTTTGTGATGCCCTTCTTGAAAAAACAAAAAAAATGAAGTCCAAGTTGAGTAAAGCTAGCAGAGAAGCTAGCACCAAAAACCGGACGTTGTTGGGTTTTCTTTCAAAATAAAGGTTTTTCAGCGATTAAGCACTGACCATAAGTTCTGTAAATGCAACTGTTATCATTCAAAGAACAGAAAAGACAACATTGTTAACAACAGCGAGCGATTTTATCCTCGAAATATGAATTAACGCGCAGAATGTTTTATATTTGTGTTTTATTTTGAAACTCGGGGCAGGAAATCACTCGTTAAAAATGCCGGCCTTCACTGCAGCGGGTTGCAGAAAATATAATCACTCTATGTTATTCCCAAAACATCATCTGTGATGATAAGAGGTTGAGAAAAAGATATAAACTAAAAGTCCAGCTCACCGGAAGTAGACCTGAACGTCTTTTAATCTGTCAAACTACCACACACACACTCATGTCAGATCATGGTGTAAATGGACGGATGGGGGGATATTTCAAAAAAATGACATAATGAATTAAATAAAACGCAAAACGCCAATTAACGCTATCCAGAGTGAAACGCTCCAGGGTTCGCCTTCTTATTATGTACCTATTAGCCTACATCCTTGTACTAGGGCAATAGTCTGCTCCCTGGTGACTGGTTGAGACTGAGTGGGCGAGACAGAGACAGAGAGAGAGAGAGAGAGAGAGAGAGAGAGAGAGAGAGAGAGAGAGAGAGAGAGAGACAGAGAGAGAGACAGAGAGAGAGAGAGAGAGAGAGATAAACCGCACCGTTACAGCCACTAACGCTTCCTTCCATCATCAGCACCGGAGGAGAGCTGAGCATCATCTCTGCACCGTCAGCCCGCTGCGCGCCTCTTGTCTCTCCGCCTCTCTCTCTGTCTCTCTCTCGGAGCCTCCACAGGCATCAGCGCTGCTCTCGGTCCCCGCGTCTCCCTCTCTCCTCTCCGGGCTCCTCGTCCAAGCCGCAGCACTCCTCTTTCTCTCCGGGGCTCCCAAGACTTCCTGACAGAGGCTGAACACGGAGAGAAGACTGTGAAGTTTCCTCTTCTTCTTCTTCTTCTTCTTGCTGCAGAACTCCCTCCGTGCGCGTTTTCCAAGATGAGCGAGGTGAGTGCGTGCGTGCGTGCGTGCATTTGTGCGTGCGTGGTGTTTAACGCATGAATCATGCCTGGCGCACAGTTTTATCGGAGCAGTTTGGTGCAGGCGACACGTGCAGCTGTTTGAGTTCATGTGCGCGGCTGCAGCCCCTCTCCACCTCCACCTCCATCACACTACACCTGTGTGAAATTACCCGTGTCAGTTCACTCCTGTACTGTCACCCACCCTCCCTCCCCGCAAAAGAAAGAAAAAAAACCCGCAACCAAGGTGCGGTGGAGCATCAGGACAGAATGTTTTAGCGCAGCGCTCTCCACTCTCTGCTTGGCTTCGGTCCCAAGTCTGACAGAAGCACTGCTGCAATGAGAGGAGGCGAGCAGCAGCAGCAGTGACACCAGCTCACATCGCCAGTGGGCACTGTGAACATCTGGTGGAGCATGAGGGTTTCCCCAAAGTAGGGTCCGGGGACCTCTCGGGGGGCCATGCCGGGGGACTCCAGAGGGTCCAGAGAACCGCAATAAGTCCCATTTTAAAAGGACGATTTGTGGTTTTGCGTTTTACTCTTTCCCCCGCATGGATCTCCTCCCCAAGTCATTTCTGTCCTCGCATAATACAAGTAGTTTTCTTTTCCTTTTCACGATGGGTACGAGCCGGGCTGTGCCGATGGAGACTGGAGCAAGCCGTAACATGTTGATACATGGCTGCAGGAAAGAGAAATTCTTGTGGTTGCCTTTTGTATTTTTCCTGTCAAACTGAAGAACTAGTAAAAATATGAGCGCAGTCTGGTCTGCGGGATTAATGCGGTTGTGTGCTGAAGCTCAGCGCCAGTTGCGTTATTACAACAGGGATATACTTATAATCCCTCGAGGTTTAACCTGCACGCTGACCCGATGTAGCAAGCCTTTAATGTTCACTCGGGCTGACGTGGTGTTTTCCCTTTACGTTTTGCATAGTCGCATTATATAACCCACTATCTCCTACGGTGTGGTGTGTCATGCCAGGAGGAGCAGCTCGATCGATCGATTCCACATCGATAAAAAAGGGACGTCACGGTGCTCCCCGCGGAGAGATTATTCCCTCAGCCCCCCGGTCGCTAGAAGTAGAGCAGGGCTCCGATGGGACTCCTCGCTCTGTGCATGTGCTGTGTTTCTGTTATGTTCCAGTCCTCTGCATGATCCCCCATCTCTCCCCCCCACCCCCCGCTGCAGATGGGAAGCGTCAGTGTCCTATGATACGTAGCAGATGATGCCCCGGCCTGCACATGGGGGATTGTGAAATGTAAACACACGGCATGATGGATGGAACATCTGCCGGTCACTTCTGCAGCTCGCCGATAACTTCAGATGAGTGACTGAGCTCAGAGGACGGCCGGGCTGAGGCTGAAGACACCGGTCCGACATAAATTTGAGACGCTTCCTGTTTGAAAGGAGTGCATTAACTAATGGATGCGTGTTTAGGGCCTCAGTGACCGATGAGGTGAATTAACAGCGACTCCCCAACACGACATATATCACCGTCTCCAAAATAACGCGACTGTTGCAGTTTACCACTGACAGACGTACCTGGCCTTCATTGTAATGTCGGAGTTTGGTTACTTATAAACAAGAAAACTACTTGGTTAAGTTCAGGAAGACATTCTGGTTTGGGTTAAAATAAGTATGTTACTTTAGTCAGTTCATTTACGAGTTGACTTTTGGACACCAGCACTCTCCTGGATGAAAGTCTTGCACTTGTTTAACCCGACCATCCACCCAACATCCTCCCTAAACACACTTTTTTTTTCTTTGTCCTGCTTCACCTGACTTCCTTCTTTGCTGGTGTTATACATTTCTACGGGCACTAGAGGGTGCTGCCTGACACACGTCAACATGGGTCATAAGAAGTCACGAAATGTCAGAAAATTGTCAACCAGTGTTTCCCAAAGCCAAAAAATGCGCACGTATCGGCCGATATCTCGATATCCAACGTGTTCTCGCTGTCAATTTGTCAAATTCAGCAGCTTGGTCAGACTAAAGGGCTACAAACGGGCCCACAGTCCAGTTAGCAATAATATGCAACATCCAATACACATTAATAGAAAGCCTGCTGACAAAATATTTCACTTATTATATTATAGTATGACTTGGACTGTCAGAGACGTGGTTTGGTAAGGTTTGGGAAACGCTAACATAAGTGTGGCATAAGTGACCAGAGTACGTAGTTCACGCAAAACTTCCGTCATCTACATATGTTAGCATACTTACGTAACATCATTTAAAACATCATTTAAAACCCTGACCCAACAAGAAGTGAAGCTAGAGCGTCAAACTTAGGAGCATGGAGCCAGGCTGCAGTTTGGGATGCATTCAGAGTGAGAACAGGCTGCAGTATCCGATATCGGGGAAAAAAGTACTGATCGCTTCTAAATTTGAGCCCAAACTATCAGTCAGCTGGCAGAAGTTGACCAACAGGAAATGACCAGGCAGCTACTGTCAGAAACAATTCATCGTACAAGTCATTTTTTAAGCAGAATGTCCACATTGCAGCTTGTCTTCTTTGAACAGTTGCTGTTTTTTGATGATACTTGATAGTAAGTCAATAACTAGGGGGTTTCTTTTGGGCTCTTTACTAGAAATAAAGTTATTTGAAGATATACACTGGGGCTTTAGGAAGCTAAAACAGGCATTTTATCAACCAAACGTTTGATCGGTCATTGAGAATCAAACGTGATGCTACTTCTGGACGTCACTCTGTTCCCCTCACATGGTATTTGGACAGCAGGACGAGCGCCGAGGTCCATGTCGTCCTTTTAGAAACGTCCATGTCGGCCTTAAGTGTTAAATCTTTAATACCATGTAAATGCAGCGCTCTGCTGTACAGCAGCTGACTTGGAGGACCTACAGCGAACACGGTGGTCCTTCTGGCCAGCCTGTAATCTCCGACGGCCGCCCCACTTCCACTTGCGCGCCCATTCGGACGGATGCACGTTGAACCCGTGACCTCGTGCATTAGTCCGCAGCCGTGGCGCGCTCCCAAAGGATGAGTGGTGTAAAAAGCATTTCTTGTTTTTTTCTGCTCAATTTTAAACCCACTTCCTCTGGCGCCGGATCAAACCAACACATGTGCACCCACATGTACAAATTTTTTTTAGCAACGTAGACACAAAAAAAACAAAACAAAAAAAAACGTCCACTCACACATGGAGCGCGAACAGGATGTGATTAAGGCGCATTAACACACGATATCTTGTCAGGCGCAAGTGTTTCACGATCTGCTTGGACGTTTAATAGCTCGTTTATTAGCACGAGAACATCCCGCGGTAGGTTATCTTAACGTGCACTTCCTCCCTCCTTTTTTAATTTGAAGAAAAGGAGAAGACGGGGGGTGTGTGTATGTGTGTGTGTGTCACAACTCCGCAGTGAATCCAAGCCCGCGTGTGAGCTACACGCCGCCTCATTGAAGTAATGGCGATGAGCTATCACGCTTGCACCTACCCACCGCTTTGACAGACTGTCTCCTCCAGCTGAAATCTTGTCACCCACCGCCTCATTTCCTCCTCTTTTCTTTTCACGAGCATCTATTCAAACCCCCCCACCCCCTCCAAACCCTCCAACCCAACCCCCACCCTCGCTCTTTGCTTTTTCTCCCCCCTTTCTTTTTTTTTTTTTTTTTTTTATTATCTCCCCCTCTAAAGGCTTGACTGTATTCTCCTTAGCAACACCGAGAGAGAGGGAGCGAGAGGGTATTAACACTTGCGTGCGCACATCCGGGAAATAACATCTGCACAGAAGAAGTCGAAAAAAAAGAGGAAGGTTGGTGGAGGGGAGGAGGGGAGGCGACGCTTTTAATTTGTAGGGATATGAATGGAATATGCAGAGTTCGGGGGACGTTACATAACGCGTTTGGCTCTGGTTCGACTTTTGACATCTGTTTGCTGGATTTTCCTCTGATCCCCGCTCGCTCTCAAAAAAAAAAAAGCAAGCAGGATAAGAATTTTTTTTTTTTTTTTTTTTTTTTAATACTTTTAAAAATAAGGCCAGTAATCCAAAACTGTCTTCATGATCCACACACACTCACACACAGAAAGTGAGGGGAAGGTAGCGTTCTCATTATGCTGGTAATTATCACTTAGCAGGCTTACCCCCCCCGCCCCTCCTCACAAAAAGCCACCCTATTCCGAGCAAGCTGGCAGGGGATAATTACCAGGGTCTGATGTGGCTCTGAGGCCAATCTGAAGCGAGTCGAGTAAAACTGAGAAAGCGCTCGGTCCTTGTTTCTCTTTGTCAATCTGTCTCTCTCCATCTGTCAGTCCCCTCCACTTTCTCTGCATCCTCCCCATCCATCCATCTATCCATCCATCCATCCATCCATCCATCCATCCCACCCCCGCCTTCCCCTCCAACTGAGATGCTACAGCAGCTGGCATGTCTGGAAATCACTGGCTTTCCCCCTTACTCCTTCATGGAGGTATAATCCTTTTATTTCTGTCTATAAATACATTTCTGCTGAGCTTTTAGAGGCTTTCTGCTTTCTCCCCCCCTTCCTTTTCTGACAGCAAGTGCAGCACTAAGCTAAGTGTATGTGTGTGTGTGTGTGGCTTAAGAAATGTAGTGTGTTTTTCAAAAGGAGACGCCGTTGAGAGTTGAGCGGAGACAAGCACACGCTGAGAAAAGCGACGAGGAGAGGAGGTGTTTTTCTATTAAAGGAAACCTAAATATGTGCTTTCTCTGCCTTTTAGCCTCTGTTTTTTCTCTCTCCCTCCATCAATGCTCTTGTCCCCCCTCCTTTGTTTTTTTTTTTTTGTTTTTTTTTTTTTTCCTGCCCAATCACCTCTTTCCATCTCCCAATGGGGGTGAAGCCGTGAGTGTTTATCTGATATCAAACACCGAAATGTGAATATGTGAATGTTTGATGAAGGCGGGGAGGGGGGCGTGCTTTGAATATCAATTGCAAATTACTTTGAAGATGTCAAAGCCGCCGATGAATTTCTCCTGCTCCTTACCAGCAACGCTTACTCCCCTCAACCATCACACGGGTGGTTAGCGTCGTTTAACTTAACTTTCTATGAAAGATACGTTGCGTAAGTTTGTAAAGACCAAGGAAACATCTTCAGTCTGCTTGTTCTTCATCACCAAACCATCCAAAAATCAAAAGACAGCTTGTTCTCAATCACGTAAACTGCAAGAAAAACAGCAGATAGTCACTTTTGCGAAGCTGGAACCAGCAAACCTTTGAGTCTCTTAGTCATGTGAGTGTTGTAGGATGGTCACTCCATTTTTGTTCATAATGAATTGTTCATGTTATTCATGCTCCCCAGAGGATGAACCCTTGTGACTGTTAAGATCCTTTTAATTTCCATTTAGCATCACCAGCAGGTCAAACTTTCACTTGTCCAGGAAAATATGCCAAAGTCTACCAGAGAGACTGACGCAAACTTTCCAACAGATATTCATCTTCCCCAGAGGATGAACCTTTGTGACTTGCGCAAACCTTAGATCCTTTTAATTCAGCACCACCAATAGGTCAATGCCTTCAGTTGTCCAGGAAAATATGCCAATAGCTTCAAGCCTTTGAACACATATTCATGGTTCCCAGAGGACTCATCCTAATAACCATAGTGGCCCCAGACATTTTCCTCTAGTGCCACCATGAGGTAAATTTGTTTTTAAAAACATGTGTCCAGTTTGAAACCAAAAGTTGATGGCAAGTTATTTTAACATGCAAACATAGTTGCGTTACATAATTTTGCATTACATAATGCACATACATTTGTAGCTGATTTACGTAAGTAACATAGCTATTTTAACCCAAACTGTGATGTTTTTATAGTTTTAAAGTTGCCTTGCTTAAACTGCAAAAGTATGATAAAGGTCTGGTATGCCTGCAACGGTCATACGATAATACGACACATATTTACTGTTATAGTTAGGCAGTGACATCTCGTGGTTGTAGTAGTTGTTACAGCTGCAAAGGAGGAAGGAGAAGTTGTATGAAGAGCAATACGTCCATACAGGGAGTAGAAGCAGAGCAGATTCATCCAGGAGACCACTGTTGTCCGGAGTGAAACCAGGAGCCAAGGTTGAGTTTGTTTTACTATGCTTGTAAAGTTGGTATGTTTGTAACCCTAACTTCTGAAACCTATCCAAGTATTTTGGTGCCTAAACCCACCCAGATGGTCTTCTTGGCTAAACCTAACCCAACTGCGTACAATAAAGATCAGGAATGTTATAGAAATGATGCCAGACTGCACCATCAGTCAGCTTTATTTTCCCTCTAAATGTCTTGCCCATTAGCAGAGAAAACTGCAAAGTGAAAGTGATACTTTAAAGCAAAAAACTCGCCCATTGCCAGTGTAAACAGTTCTTACTTTATTGACTGTCTTTCCATCCCTAAACCATACACCAGATTGTTTATAACATTTTCTCAATGTAAGTGTTTTTTGTTTTTTTTTTTCCTTTTTTGCTTGAGTCAGCTACATAAAGAACTGTTGGATACAACTGAGCCATTTGGAAACAAATTCAATAATAAAAGAGAATATTTACTGCACTGTAGGTTCTGGTGCACTCACTCAGTGTTGCTTTATTACGTACTCCATACAAAGTCCTCTCACACAAGACACCGGCCATTATCCCCAACTACCCCCCAGGAATCATAACTATTTCTGAATTGCTCTCAACGCGCAGACCCACACCCACTGACTTATATAAAGCCATTAACTGGCATTGTGCTATTTTTAGTGGGCAGGTACAGCATGTTTCAGCATGAAGAGATTGTTACGGCTCGAGAACAGAGGCTGAGGGGCGCTGAGCTGCAGAATTTAACAGATGGGAGGAATGGGCTACGATTTTAAAAGTGAAAAGCGGTCACAGAGTCACTGGAGACACACGGGTGGGCAAATGCGCACCAAATCCAAAGGCTTGTCTTTTTTTTTTGTTGCATTGTTCGAGGATTAAGTCTTAATGTTACAGCCCGAACACAATTTTAATCACGTTCATTTAATACATGTTGACGAGCAGAGATTATAGATAATGTAAATGGACCTACGGTATAGCTCCGCACAGGCTAAGCTCTTAAGTTGGGGGTCGTCAGGCTTCGGAGCCTTGAGGCACATCGAGTAATGCAGTGTGGGCATGATAAAGACGTAATCTTGTGAACATTTATAGGTCTGTTCTGTTTGTCTTTACGGCTCCAAGTCCAGCTGTAAGTCTAATTACATTAGCACCTAAAGTTCATTAGAACCTAAAGCCAATCAGAGTCCATTAGAATCTGTAATTAAGCTCTGAAAGCAGCCATTTGAACAAACAGTCCCGACTGCACGGAGCATCCAGAGAGCTTAACAGCTCGGTCCACTTAATGTACAGTAAGAGCAGCTTTGAGCAGATGTTCGGCTCGTACTGTAGCACACACTCACACGCACATCTGGCTGTCCGGCCGAATGTGGACCGCTACAAGAGTGTCCTCAGAGGAGGGATGGAGAAGAGGCGGAGGCGGACAGCAAGTGTGTGTGTGGGGGGGGTGGTGGGGGGGAACAGCGCCGATGAGGTGGAAACAACAACTGGGTGGGTGTAAAATTGAAGGGTAGAGTGCAGAAGAGGACAGAAGAGGAGATGAAAAGAGAGAAGAGTGCAAGTCCGCCCAGGCTAAAAACGTAAGCACTCGTGGAAACTATAAGGTGGATGAAAAACAGCTTTCCCCCCCGCCACCCCACCCCCACCCTCACATGGCATATGTTATGTAAGAGAAGATGTTAAAAGAGGCAGAGATGCAAGAGATGGATAGTTGTAGAAAAAAAAATCCCCAGCAGAGAGCCTGGTTGCTTTATTTCCCCTGCACAAAAAGAAAAAGAAAAAAAAATACGAGGAACAATGTCGCCTCCCACGAATGACGCATCCCCCTCTGGAGCAACCGGTAATGAATCCAGTACGTCACCGTGTTCTGACACGCAATTATTGCATCCCCCCAGGGCTAGTTAGCACTTTTCTGGTACTCATTTATCTCTTAAGCTAGTTTCCCCAAGACAACATTCTAACATGATCATTACGTTGATACAGAAAATATTGTTTTCTCACGCGCGCCACTAAAACCATCTCATAACGTCGTTATCGTCCCGTTGATGTGGCATAAGAGTGTAGTTGGAGGATGTTATGTTCATCACGGAGGCATTCATGTTGGCTGTTGAGAACGTCAAAATGATTGATTGAACTAATATCTGACCAGTTACTCAACTGTCTGGCTTTAAACCGAAGCAGTTTAACAGGTTTAGAAAAATGTACCTGTGATTTGTCCTCGCTTTTTGTGTCAGAAATTGTGTTTATAATGACACTGCGACTATTTTGCACATTTGTCCATGCTTTGTAGCATCTAAGAGTCGATCCTCTGGCGACAATTAACAAATATCTGAGACTGCTTGGGAATCAGTAGTGGTACATGTAAGTACCGTTCAGCCTATCAACATAGACACCAAGGCTATCTTTTACCCACATGTCTTTGGCTATCATCCATTAGCAATTTCAGCTAACATTGTTTCTTTTCATCTGTAGCAAAATGTCTAAAAACACCGACCAGACGTTTGTTACATATTGCGTCGAGTTGTGTTCTAAATCGATAAACTTACTCAAGTTAACGGCACGTTTCATTTCCAGGAAAACAGTAAAGAAGAAATTTGGCTAACATAACTAAACGTAAAAATGATGTCAGAAACTTTAATGGGTCACTTCATCTGTGAACTTTTCACATCTGACAGACTTTTGGCAGCCGTGGTGGTCGTTACACAAAGACAACAACTCAAACTATCCCATGCTACTTCACTGATATCATCAAACTACGTCTTCTCTTGTAAGCTAGATAGCCTAGCTAGCTAGTACTTACTGATTACTTGGCAATGCCTTTTCTTCATATGCTATCCAACAAATTGCTGAACCACTGTCAAGCTCCTGTATACTCGTTTTTATACAACATTACGCCAACACTTCGATGTCATTCTGTGGTTTTATCGGCCTTAGACGCAAAAAATAGATATTTTTTGGGAACTATGCTGTTTGGCAACCATTATTGTGTTGTTTTGTTCTTAATGACCATAAATGACATTGAGGTCACACTCCTGCAGAGGTTAAATGCGCTTACAGTATAGCACTGGACATCATTACCATTAGTCACCATTATAATCAAGCTCGAAGATGATAACGAAAACCATGAACAAGCAGATTGGTGCTAAAATAATTAGCTAATGAATCAGTGAGTCTTAATTAATCTGTGACAACGTTGATTATCAAGTATGTCAATTTTCATCACCTAAATATAAATTCTTATTAAATAAATTATTATAAAATGACTTTAATAAATTCTTATTAAAGCCATTTTTTCTCTGACGCGCACTCAGACTCTTTGGATCCTGCTCCTCAACTGTGAATACGTGCTTCATTTTTATGTTTTCCCATGAGATCAGAAATATCTGAGTCTTTCGCTGTTTTTTTGACTCTTAACAGACCAAATGATCAATAAGCTAATCAGGAAGATGATCAACAAATGAATCGTCATAGAAAATAAAAGTTAAGACTGGTTAAGACGAACAGCGATGACTCACAGTCGCCAAAATACTGACCCCATATCCCCCCACACACAAATAAAAGAAGAACAACTCCTTCTGGAATGAGTTTGTTTTCTACAGCAGACAGGAACAGTAGGCTGGGAAGTCTTGATTTTAATCGCCGCTGACAATTGCAGGCAGCTCTCGAGGACCTTATATAACTAATCTAATATTTATTATTCCGTGAAGGCTCGCTGTTGAGTTCAGGGGGACGGTGGAAGAGGAAAAAGTGCCAGCGGAGGAAAACTGGATAAAGAATATGTGACAGAAGTGTGAGGAAAACAGTGCGGAGAGGTGTATACCCTGGAGGAAAACCTTGTTGTAAATGAAGTGCATCGCGTTGTGTGAGTGGTGGTGGAGGAGGTGGTGGAGGAGGTGGAGGGAGGGTGCATGTGTTTCTTGCTTCTGTATATGTGTGTACAGTAGGAGCGCTTGCATCCATCTGGACTCCATTTACGCCAGCCAGAGTCTTTTTCCCTGAATAGGCCGTGTACGTTCCAATCTCCCTCACCGAGCCAGGCGGCGAGCTTCTTTCTTCTCCCCCCATCACCTCCTTGCTACAATGCGTGTCTCTTTCTCTCTATCTCCTCACCTCCCCTCTCCCTCCATATGTGTCTTTTCTCTCTCTCTATCACCTTCAGCGGCTCCCCGGGGCAGCCCGTTAAATGCTGCAATCTGTCTCTGTCTCCCGTCCTCACCCTCCCCTCTCCCTCTTCCACCTCCTCTCCCAGCTCATTTCTCCGAGGCTCGCTGTTCATGAATCACACCGCTAACTACTTCATGTAAAAGAGGGAAATCCCCGACTAAAAGCACACGATGGAGGGAGGTGGTGGTGGTGGTGGTGGGGGGTGGGGATGATGAGGACACATCTCGAGGGGGGGTTAAAGCCTGCTAGTTCTTTGTGATTAAGAGGGATTGAGTGGGAAGGACAATCGAGGGAGAAGAAAAGGATTGAACAAAAGGGATGGAGGGATGATTATGGGAATATCGGGGTCAGAGGTCAGTTTTGAAAGTCTTTCCAATCCAATTCACAAAACCCATTTTTTTTGGCGTCATCAGAAGCAAGAGACGTCGTCGAAAGTGCTCAGTTGGGGGCGGATAAGATTACTTTACCTCACGTTAACAGTTGCTTTATCGCAAGAAGCCGCTCGGCACGGCAACATTAATTTTCCGTCGATCGCAGAGCAGCTTCACTGGAGCAAAAGGGGGCTAAGTGCCCTTCAAAACTAATGGCGGTGTGGGGGGGTTTCTTACACGTTACTTTCAAGCTGGATTTCCCAGCAGGTCCGGGACGCCGGACCCGACGACCTTCACAGCCGTCACACGCCACTTTCTTTAAGGCCACGGGGAGTTTAGGGTCTTTTGTTTTGTTTTTTCTTGGTGAAAGAGAGTTTAAACCGTCAGCCACCATCAGCTGACCAATAACTGGAAAGAAGAGAGACAGTGTGAGGATGAGGAGGATTGACGAGGCTGTTCAGCACTTTTTCAGTTTTGGACAGAAAAACGACAGAAATGCTGAAAATAAGGTGGAACTTGGCACAAAAAAAAAAAAAAGTTTCTTTGTGGACTTATACAAAGGCAGTCTATATGTATAAGGAGCATGGGACCTTAATTCCAACCAACCAGATGAAAAATGCCAGCACATGATGTCTAGATTACATGCAAAGTAACTGCAATAAAGATTAGTTTATTGAAGCCAGGCAGGGTGAATGACGCTGCGCCAAATTGATCTTCGCGCGAGTTTGCACTTTGATGCAAGTTGCGAGGGGAGAGCAGTGCAGACACAAATCTTCTGGAAGAACAAACCCCTGAACTCGCATCAGGATTCTGCTCCGATCAAGCAGTTTACTTTTTTTTAAGTTTTGGGGTTTAAAGTGGTTTTATCCTCACTCCTGTTTATCAGCCTGACTGCAACAGCGGTGGACCTAAATATGGGGAGACGGCAGGCAGGAAGCGCAGTGGTTCAAGTTTTATTTGTTGCTCACAGCAACATAGGGAACAGGCGAACATGACGGCAGGATCAGGGAAACAGAACAGATGACCTGACAAAGACTTAAAAACAAACCACACTGATGAGAGGAGGCGCTGCAGGTGGGTGAGGTGGTGAAAACACAGGTGAGGGTAACGAGTGGAGGAATACTGGCAACAGGAAAACCTCCTCAGCAGACTGAGGGGGAGGAGGAGGAGCACAGGAACACAAGAGGGAAACGTGAAAATACATGTTGGTGTCCATCTACTGCTGTTCTGTCTTCGTACAAAACTTTGTTGGGCTACAGTTAGGTCCAGTGACACAATGCTGTTTTTAGCAGCTGCCTGAAGAGAGCTAAAAAAATATGGTTTCCTCTCTCCAGCCTCTGCTAACAAGACGACAACTCAGACAAACAGTTCGATCCACTTGAGACACTTGGCGCGCCGAAAGGGGAAGCGACGTTGCGGCGCGGGAAAGGATAAAGTAAACGTAAACACAATAAAACAAGTTGGACAACCGGAGGCGTTTTTTCTTTTAAAGAGCCGGAGCAATGACCTGCAAACACGAAAATACAGTAAGGTCCAAGAATCCGGACAGATCTCTGCCGAGGTGAAGCGTCTTGGCGTCGCTTTCATTCATCGGCCATCCTGTTCCGTCTCACTGCAACACGATCACGCGTGGAGATATATTCTCTACTATTCTGAATGAAAAGAAAACCCCTGCATGCGCTTACAAGATAAAGAGCTGAGGAGGGATTAGAGGAGTTGATGATGGGAACGCGTCCCGACAGCTCTGATAGATGTATTAAGTCAAAATTGTCATTCTGAGCCAGGCGATCAGGTTTTGACAATCTGCGTTTACGTTTCCCAGGTTCCCCTCAGATTAGCTTCACTGACGCCGCCAGAGGAACTCACAGACGTGCATTTGTGACACGTCTCCTCTCATTCATACAGATATTTCCTTTCGATTTGTCACCCTCTCTCCGTGTTTGTTTTCCTCCTCTCCAACACCTTCACCCATGATTATTTTTTTTTCCTATACTCGTGCTTTTCAAGGCTGAATTCAGTCCCTCTCTCTCTCTCTCTCAGCTTATCGGGCTGGCTGTTGAGAGAGGATCCTTTTTTCCGAGCGAAAAGCCTGTTTTAAATGCCTCCTCGGCTGGAAGCGCCTGCACTCGCTCGCTGTGTGATGTGTGCTAATGCCGAAACATCCAGCCTCCCCCTGCCTCTCTGCAGTGTTTCACCCTCTTGCTGCAGACACACTCACTCATTTCTCTGCAGTCGTTCTCCTCTCTCTACCCTCGCCGTGTCTCTCAGGCTCTTTTTTTTCCTTTTTTTTTTGTTTTTTCTTTTGGTTTTGTTTCATCCCCCTTGTTCTCACTGCCTCGCTTCCTGTTGCACCTTTGCTCTTCATTATCATTTTCTGTCGTCGGTTGCCTTGATGTTTCCGACACGACTGCAGTGGTGCAGTAACGATCTGTTTTTTGTTTTTTTTTTCTCTCTCTCTCTTTCTCCCCCTCAAATATATAATATAAAGATTTCAGGGGAAAAAAATGTTATTGCTGTTGAATTCAGCTGCAGGATTGTTAGCCAGAGAAACTGTAGTTGAATAGTTTTAGCTGGCTTTCTCTGGACAAAAACACACTTAACACCCACTAACATCTGTCTTTTGTCTTCAGTGGGAAAGGGTACGACTCTGCAGCAATCCCAGCTATAAGTAGACTGCATTTACAATCAGTGGTGATGTAAATATGATTCCCGGACGCCTCTTTTCAGTGAGATGCTATGACGTGCATTGTAGAACTTGAATATCGTTTGGTTCGGGCTGAGTTTGAAAGAGAGTCGGAAGTGAAAGACGTCAAAAAGTAACAGTTGTATCATTGTCAATCACCTCCATGCTGGCTTCTACTGTTCCCTTTTCAGGATGTTAACAAGAAACAATGAAAAAGGCAAACAAATAATAATAATATCGTCACATGTATGAAGAAAGCTTAACCAGACATACATACTTTTTTTTTAATTGCTTGCCCATCGCACAGAAGACCATTAATTAGCTGCATCCACGTTCATTTCCTGGTGCCACTGTTGTCAGAAGTCTTTTTTCACAGGTGTAAAAATGCAATTCTCAGTGTCTCGACTCTATTCAGCTGCACTGGTTTCGGGCTCTTGCAAGTACGGTGCATGTTAAACTCCCTTTCACACAACTTGCCCAAACCATGGGAAACAAACTGTGGGACCCTGAAAGATATTGCGTATACGGACGTTGTGCGGTCGTGGGAATGCAGCGCCAAGGAAAAGGCTCTTTGACGGCAACGTGCTGCATAGCGCCAAAAAACGTTCAAAACATATTATACACTTACATGCTTAAGTGCTGGTTTGGATGTAGCAGTGTCGTGCTCAGCTTCATGCCGGCACACACAACCCCACATGGACACACCGCATCTATCACTTTCAGGCCATTTAAAATTAAGCAGTGTAGACTTAGAAATTACACTCTTGATATATGCAGCCAAACGCTGAGTGGTTCAGACACGTTCACTCATTACATGTTTTTGTTTCTGTCCAACTTGTTCCCTAACGCCTTGTCTCTACTACCTCTTCCTCCTTGCCTGTCATTTGGATTTTCTTCTCTCCCGGCTCTTGGTCTCTCTCTCTCTCTCTCTCTCTCTCTCTCTCTCTCTCTCGGTCGCCCTCTTTCCTCCTACCAGACACAAACTGTATACACTTGCAGTCGCTAAACATTAGGGTTTCTCCTCTGTCTGGCTTTCCAACGTGGCACCCCCCCCCCCCCCCCCCACTCAGATTGGCTGTTGACCCACTGGGTTTCCTCTTGCACGTGTGCACACACACACACACATAAATCACACACATCATGCCCACAGACTGTAAGAGCACAGAGGATACTCCCACGCGCGGCGTCGGCACATCAGCGCACACACATGCATGCGCTCATGCATGCCTGTAGACATAGGTGCACGCACATAGACCCAGGGTTATTGGCAGGGCTGGAGTGACAGGCCTCCCCTCGCCGACTCATTCACGCTCCGTCGGAGATCGTGTTATGCATGGGTCATTTGCTACGTGGATCATAAAAGTGCAATAAGGACAGAGTTAAGCAGGGATAGATGCACGTACACACACTCACACACACACACACCCCTAAAGTCGTTCACACATTAACGCGCGTGCAAACACACACTCAGACATGCGCAGATTTCGCCTCCCCTTTTGTTTTTCCCTCCTTCCGACACGATATTGCATAATGGCAGAATCTGTCCGAATCTCTCTCCCCCCTCGATGTCAGTGTCCGTCTCGTTTCGCTTTTCTCTCTCGCTCTCTCTCCTGTGTGTCGCTGACTCACATATCCGCAAGAGTAACACTAATGGTGTGGCGGCAAGAGCGCAATGAAAGCGCAAAAGGACGGGAGGAGGAATAAATGAAAGGAAAGCAAAGAGACACAAGAAGGAGCACACGAGGAGAAGCTGTCAGAAGTATGACAGCTAATGGAGGTCTGAGTTAAAAATAACACTTTTAAAAAGTCAAGTGAAGAAAATATGATCAAAGCCAAAAAACAGACCAGAGGAGAGAGTGTAAACTGGGGTTCACATTTCCTACTCCAAAAACAAAATGAGTTTATTCATTAATTTATTCTAGCATGGAGATGTGAAGGCAGGTAGAAATGGTGCCAGGCTGCAACATTTACTTGACATTAAAGCTGAAGATATCGTACACATATAAAAAAGCCACATCACCCATCATTCAGAGCTCCGTTTCTGAGCTCATCTCAACCAAATACTGACAGAAATATATAGATTTTAAGTTACATCCAGTAGCTAGTTGCTAACTTTTCTCTTCTACCATTTTGGTGCTGGGCAGGTTGCTTACAGTGGGTTTGTTAGCGGGGCTCTATGTAACAACTTGAAGCAGTTTACATGTATTAATCACTTTTGTACTTTGCCGTCTTTCTCAGTTGCCTAGACAAGCGTGCGGACAATTTGTTTAAGTTGTTTAATTCTACTGGACTCTGAATTTCTTTATCTAGGACACTGGATTTCACGCAACAGTCCAAAGGATGTGACTTGATTCAGGTTCTTGAGTGCCTTTCTGCGCTGCACTCACAGACAGCAACAGTAGCTTACGTTACTTTAGAAATGAAGTCCGCTAGCATAAACAAATGTCCGGCTTACGTCACCACACAGATGTTCCTCTGAGCCTCTCTGCAGGTTTTCGTTTGAAACAACCTACTGAAAACAAAGTCGACGGTGGCTTGACAAAAACAGTGAAGTTCTGGGTTATTAAACCCGAAACAACAAGCTGAAAGTAGCTAAAATGTTCCGTAGACGTCATTGCAAGCAGCGCCTTTTACATCACATGGATCAATATTTTATATTCACAAATGGTAAAAATTGATATGTGCAGCTTTCAGGAGCTCATTAGTTTAGAAATGTTCATACTAACATGCTAGCAAGTGACATTCCGTAGAGATAACAACAGTTACTTACCCAATCAGAGGGACAACTAGACAAGAATGTAACAAGTGTGAAGCAAATGGCTGAAAAACAAACTGTTTGTTGACGTTGAGATTAGATCACTTGTCATCTGGAGATGCGCGTCATTGTTCGCCCCCGGCCTTGGCCTGTTTTTCCCACCCTTGATGGTAAACTTGTGGTGAATCTGGCGTGCGAAAAGGAAGCAGGAGAACCTGGCTCGCACTCGCACTCATTCAGCAGCGAGTGTGTCATCTTGAGTCCCTCACATTCATTTCAACAGTTCCAAGAAGACGGTCCTCTGCTTCTCATCAAGTCTGCCATGAAGTGTGTCTGAGTAAAACATGAAACTCTCAGGCTGCACCGTTTGGCAGAATACTGTAACAGGACTCAGTGCAGATTCGTCCACAGTGGGTGTGTGGGAGTTGCAGTATTTATTATACACGATTGTGACACTTGGACGATTCAATTACGACTTAAATCGCTTTAATTTGTCAATCAGGACGTTGCTTGATTGTGCAGTGTTTCTGTGTATATAGGATAAATGTCTCCAATACGAGCGCATCTTACCATTCGGTGTCTTGCAGGAAGTTCTCAAAAAGTGACAGTGTAATGTGTACAGTTATATTTACACTTTGCTTTTTCTCTTCCACAGCTGGGATCCACTAACTCTGCTAACAGCAGCCAGACGACTGCAGCTGACAACAAAGGTACGTCTGAGTCTTGTCTCCTCTCTCTATAATGAGGCCCAGCTGACTATCCAGGTAATCTCTGGTCTTCTCGTACTATTCGAAGCAGAAGAGAAAATGGCAAACAGCTTGAACGGTGTCACTGAAAGCGACTTAACAAACTTTTTGCAAGACTTGGTGACTTTTAAAACAACTCTTTAATAGTGGTATTCATTTTTTTCGCAGACATCAGCAACCTTTTTTGAGTCTTCAAGCATTTTTACAAATATAATCTCTTAAATTGACAGAACAGTTTTTAGACAAGTCCGAAGTCGTTAAAGACGAAGGTAAAGGCATCTTAGTCTTGCTCATTCTGGTTGGTTCATTATCTGTCTCAGATCCGTTAGACGATGATTTGACGCTTCTGGTGTAGCCTGCGTATACTTGAGCCAAGACTTCTGTATGAACAGATATCTCAGATACATTTTAAAACAGCCAATAACAATCTAAAGTCATCATCAGATGATAGCTGATGGGTTCTAAGATTGCATTTCTAGTGAATTTGTGAAGAGTGAATTTCCCACTAATTTACTGACATTTCAGAAAGTCTTTATATGAAGAGCTTTGAGCCTGGAAGCAAGCCAGCCAACTAGGAGATGACTCATGATCATAAAACACTTCATTCGGTGCAAAACATATGAAATTGGAGAATGGAAAAAAGGCAAAGGTGCATAGTTATTTAAAGAGAGAAGGACTAAAGGAGCTCAACTATCTCAAGGTCTTGTTCATGATTGATGGCGAAGTAGAGCGTGAAATGGACAGGTGATTCGGTGCGGGAGTGTGGTGGTGCAAAGGGAGTTGAGCCGAAGGGCAAAGCTCTCGGTTTACCAGCCGATCCACGTTCCACCCATCACCTCTGGCCATGAACTGTGGGTAGTGACCGAAAGAATGAGTCCGGGATACGAGCAGCTGAAGTTGAGTTTCCTCCGCTGATCCTTCGCGCCCAAAGAAGCCAGCTTAGTCGGTTCAGGCATCTGGTTTGGGTGATTCCTGGGCTCCTTCCTTTGGAGGTTTTCCAGGCATGTCCAACTGGGAGGAGACCCCAGGGCAGACCCAGAACTTGTTGGAGGTATTATATATTGTATCTTATCTGGCCTAGGAACACCTTGGGATCTCCCAGGAGGGGCTGGAAAGCATTGCTTGTGAGGAGGACATCTTGAGTATACCTTGTTCTAGCCTGCTGCTAGAATGATTGAATGGATGAAGGACTACCCATCCCATAAACCAACCATGGACACCTTTCCCCCGACTTCCCAACACTACTACATGGATCAACTTGTAGTCATTTTAATCTATTTGGACACCTTTCCTCAACCATCAGAATGGGAGCTAATGGTCGCCCTGGTGTAAACGAACGCAAACGATCCGATCGTAGAGTTCCAGCTGTAGCAGTAACTCACTAGATGACATGATTTGGTGATCAGAGGCGTCACTAGTACACTTTAGGATAGTGGATGGTGAAGCACTTGAGAATGAATCATGTTTGATATCGTACCGACTTGTGGCTTCTACAGAAGCATACCATCGTTTCACAGTCTCACAGTCTGTATCTTGGATGGTTACAACATTGTGACTAATAATCAGCATTCTCTATTCAGAATATGAATGGGATACTCACTTCTGAAACCTCAGTGTTGAGCTCTGTAGAGAATAGTACAATAACACATCAGTCAAAGCTGTCAAGTTTACATTTGTTGCCATTCATTCTTGGGATTCAGTTACATCACTGAATTGTCTGCAAGACGTGCGCAAGTGTCTCTCTTCCTCAACCCTTTTTTTTC
The DNA here is from genome assembly GCF_904848185.1 of Acanthopagrus latus. NCBI lineage: Eukaryota > Metazoa > Chordata > Actinopteri > Spariformes > Sparidae > Acanthopagrus > Acanthopagrus latus. Next base: position 5,998,325 of record NC_051048.1, on the reverse strand, counting down.
TGTTCATCTCTGCCCCCTCCCCCCTCTCTGTCCTGCTCTCCCCTTTCGAGCCTCCACAATACAAGAAAGTTGACATTCTGTTTTTACAGAGGTCAGACCACTGATTTTCCATGAGCTAAGCAACCAAGACAAGGCAGTCTTTTGGCAGGAATCGCAGTGTGTCAGGCAGGAAAAGTTGGCCGCCGCTTAACTTTTCTGCAGCATTGCTCATCAATAACCAATTTCAGCACTGCAGAATTTACCATCTATCAATGCACCGCTGGCCCGGATCAGCCCGCAGGATGAGGTTGCTTGTCATTTGAGTACAGAGTTTTCGTTTCCCTACACATCTGTCTTTTTTAATACTTCATGAAACCACAGTATCAAAGTCTTTTCGCTGCCATTCCTTTTATAATCCTTACTTATTACCTTAAATCAACCATGAAACTGACTCTGTATCATACCATCAATCTGTAACAGTTGACCTGACTCCTCCGAACATGAAGGCTGCTGACTCTGTTTGTTTCTTGACTGAAACTTGCCTCGTCAACCAAGACATTTTTAGGTGGCTGAACATTTTTCACGGCCGTCTTTTTACTCGAGAAAGAGCTGTTCCTCATAACTGGAGATCAACAGTGACATCTTTGGTCCCAGAATAACCACAAAGGTCCCCTTTAATAACAAACACATGATCTTAGAGATTCTTTTACATGGCTGCACTCGTCCACAGGATGTGTTGTTTGTTCATCCTCACAACTCTTTGCCACAGAACAAACATGCAGTGTGTTTTTTCTTAAAGCACAAAGACCAGGAACATTTATAGCTTTTATCATGTTTTCTTTGACTTTGTCATCATTTATGTAAGACTTGAGCAGCTGCATACTGTTGGCATTACCTCTTGATAGCCCAGTATCACAAGACCTATTCGCAAATGTGATCAGTCTGGAAATTACTCTGACTTGAATATGAACAAAATTATTTTATCTTGTGGCTCTTCTAGACTTTCCAAGTTGGCTTTGCGTTGAGTTCAACATTGGTAAACTTTGGCTAAGTTGCACCTACACCTACTAGTAAAGACGTTTGTCTGGTTGACCCCTCGACCGGAACTACAAATCAGGTTCTTCACATCCGGTACTGTCCACTGTGGACCTGTAACAATCCTATGTTTTGTCAAGAAGAAAATGTATTTGGATATTGCTAATAGGCTTGAATACTGACAGACTGACTTTTGACTTCCTGTCCACTCTGTTGTGTATTAACCTCCACCCTTCACCCTCCTCCTATCCAGAAAAGGCAACGGCAGCAAAGCCTCAGGAACAGGAGGAGGAGGTCGACATCGACCTGGAGGCGCCGGAGACGGAGAAGGCAGCGCTCGCCATCCAGAACCAGTTCAGACGTTTCCAGAAGAAAAAGAAGTAGAGTGACTGATTATGAAAGAAAACGATACGATAAAAAAAAAGAAAAAAAAAAGAAAAAATGTTTCGCAGATGTACAGAAATACAGTAAATGATTGAGATTGAGTGGTTTGGGGGTGGGGGTGATGGAGCGGGGATTTGAATCGTTCAGGATTTATTGTGATATTATGCAAACTGTCATGAAACGCCTTTTTGCATGAGAGATCGGCTGATATCAAGAATGAGGAAGATGGAAGGGACGAGAAAGAGGGAAAAGATGAGGAGGAAAGGTGGAGATTTGGAATTTATAATCTAGCATGACGAAATACTGTAACCTCCTGTCACCAAATTAACCTTTGCAAATGTCCCTACATATCACCCATGTGTCCCTCGATGCTCCCGGACATGCAACCCTTAATCCCCCGTCCTCGCTGAACCTCCAGATGCACACAAGCAGACGGAAGTGCTTAAAAACAGATAAACACTTGTCTCTGCTGACCGACAGAACAAGCACACGTCCTTCAATGTAGATGAAACAGGAACGCACAAAAAGAAGAGAAGCACACTCTCCAGTTTCCAGGTTCTTTTATTTCCGCCTCCTTCAGCGTCACAAGCTTTCTTTCATTCTCTGTCTCCCTCTGCAAGGATGAAAATAACACCGAGTAACTGTCTCAGGTGTAAAATCACCTCTGTATCGCCTCCCGTGTGGGCCAGATATTGGATCGCCACAGCCGGTCTGATCTCACAGGTGACGGAGGTGGTGGTCATGGAAACTGGCTGGTAACTCGCACGGTCGGAGGCAATCTGCTGTAGGCGAGATCAATATGCGCCATGCTCATGAGTGGTTAGCGCCTCTCTCACACATTACGCCCCATGATTGACACATTAGTGATCATCGGGTGTTTGCGCGTCTCCGTCCTTCAACGGCCCCTCGGTGATGCCTGACGCTGATTAATATCAACGAGCGCCGGACGACCCGGTGGAGATTCGTTCAAACACTCACGCCCACTCAGTTTAAAACACACATTCAAGTGGTTCTAATGAAGTATGTGTTACTAGATCTGAAGAGCTTTCGGTGGCGGCACCCGCAGTCAGTGATATTCACCCAGGACAGGGTGTAATAGTAAATAATTCTCACTGTTTGTTTTAATTTGATTAACAGCTAATATATACAGATAATCTTGACATTTCTTAAAACATTGGTTCAAACTGTGATTGTGGAGCTGTAAACCTGCATTCTTTCTAGTAGCCAGTGGGGGGAAACTCCACTGGTTTCAGAAAGAAATCCGATTGTATTGAAGTCTATGAGAAAATGACCCTACTTCTAACTTTGTTTACTACCTCAGTAAACAGTTATCTTAATGATTGTACGGTCTCGATCTCTAGTTTCAAGTCTTTTTCAATACATGACGGTGTTGATTTTTTGTCAAATAGCAAACAGGTTTATAAATAAATGTTGAACCAAGAACAGTTGTTAGCTCCAGCAGCTCAGACGCTAGGGCCGAAGCCACTGACATAGGATGACGTATGCTTGTCTATCCATCTGGCGTGACATTGCCTCTCCGCCTTGAGTCACATTTAGGACTCCTACACTGAGTCTGTCCGTGGCTGAGAGCTCTCGACCAGTGCTTGGTGTTGGGTTACTCAGTGCCCCAGTGGGTAACTTAAACCTCTGCATCCTTAAATAAACACTTGATAATGATTCGGAGCAGATGCCAGCCGTGAACCTGAGCCCTGTCACCTTTAGATCAGACAGACAGAAAGAAAGGGAGACGCTGCAGCTGTCGGACGGAGACGGAAAGAAACACACCGAAACAAGAGAATGGAAATTGAACCAAAACACTCCTCCTTTGTCAGACTTGCAGCATTACACATGAAGCACACTGTACAAATGAACGATTCCTTCGATTTACACAAACTGTACATATTTCGGGACGCACATGCACACACCCTCTCCTGCCTCCACCCATGTCCCCCATCCCCCCTCCCCTTCGATGTATGTAGCACACTGAACTGCTTCTGAAAAAAGCCAGACTTACTCTCCATCGCTTTAATAATAATCTCACTAATTACTAGAATTATTATTGGAATGTAACCTCTTTTCTATATCGAGGACAGGAAGCGGTTGCACAAAAAAAAAGAAAGAAAAAAACGCAGGCTGCGCAAGCCAGCCACCATCGCCGCTCCGCTCGCTCTTCTCTGTCATTGTCCAACTGTTCCCTTCCTTCACAGTGTCGAGGAGATTTGTTGATGACATCACCTGAGTTTGATATCAAACCCCCCTCCCCCTTTTTTTTCTCCACCTCTAACTGGATTTGGCACGGTTTTTCAAATAATTACCTGACGTACACTTAGTAATACGGATTTAGGCGGATTTGACTTGGCAGGCATTTTGAACAGACACCTCAAGAGAAACATTTTTAAATCTGTGTGGGCCTATCCGGTGGAGATACGTTTGTGCCCGGAGCCAATAGGATTAACAAGTTAGAAAACAGCTCAGATAAGCGTACTGGACACCGCTGAGATTCAGCCTCCTTTATGTACTTGCACCTGCCCCCTTTATGTCCAGCTGCTCCACATCACTCACACTGTACACTTACAGTAAACAGTGTTACACGCCTGTCAGCAGGTAGTGCATATTTCTCTGAGCCAAGACCTATTTTATCAACCCCCTTCTTACTGTAAGTGATGTGTTCCGACAGAGTTCGAATGAGAGTCACGGGAGACGCAGTGTGCTGCTGTGAACCACAGTCCAAAGTAAATTAAAGTCACTAGGGCAGCGCACAATACATATGTAACCTCGGTGATCGACCTGCGTAGTTTGAGTTCATACAAATTGTGTTCCAGTCAATGGAAAAAAAAACTATTTTGAATGAAAAAGCAATTATAATGAGACAATCAGATTTTGAAAATCACATTTAAGGAGCTTCTGTTATCAAGTTTTTCCTTAAATTAATTTAATGTGAATGTGAAATATCAGATATTTTGTCATTCTGTGATGCTGTTGACTCTCCACGAAAACAAACTCGAAATTTTAAAGGGGCTGTATGTGAGAATTGGCTACCAGTTGTAGTTACACTCCAAACAAATAGGGGGTAGTATATCACCTGGAAATTGTACCAAACGAGGAAAAGTATAGTCCCTTCCATCGGTCTTTCTTTTAGACAAACCACTAGCATTTCAACACTGTTGGTAACGTTATATAATTAGCTAACTTTTTAAGCTATTGCTAAATAGCTAACACTAGCAGGCGAGAAGAAATGTCCCTGAAAGCAACGTTGATGTTAACTCTTGTTTCACATTTATTTATATCGCCACTTTCTTTCCCGCAAATGTGGTTTCTTGTTTAGAGTGAGTCGTTAGAGGCTAGCTGGTTAGCATGCTAACTTTAGCAGATATCTCCGCAACACCCTAAATAGATGTCTTTTACATGTTATTTCTTCACATTCTGTTGATGATTTTAGTAATGTTTTTAAATGTGTTAGACAATAATTCTTACATATAGCTCCTTTAACAACAGCATGCAACATCTATGATCATATACAGCTGGTGCTGCACATGGAAGGGGGAAGTTGAACTGTTCCAGATCCATGTAATTGAAAACAGTGTCTGTGGCTGGAGGCCATAAATAGCTACCTGCCAGAATCAAAAGAAGCTCAACGTTGCTCCACCAGGCTGGTCATTTCAATGTGAAATGTGACTTGTGATAAGCCTGGTGGATTTGAGGCTGTTAGATCACCCCAGCGGTTAGATAAAGGTGACCTCCAATTGAGAGGTCACCTCGCGGGAGTGTCTGCGGCCATGTTTCTCATGGCACAGACGATGATCTTTCTCTTTTACCCCTTATCTGTAGTTGCGTAGGGATTGGCGCAAATTAAATGTCTTGACTCTAAATGTCACTTTTAAAGGGGAGAAAGGAGTTTGATACAAATTCAGCATGAAATGGGAAGCCGATTAAAGCCATCACAGTTGGTCAGTCACAAGTTTGCATGTCGTCGAAAATCTAAAATGCAGTTTGAATCTCCTCATCCTGTCCGTGTATGACTGTTTACTACTATCAAGCAGGGATATCACTCCTTTCTTTGCGATATCACAACAGACAATACCTTTACCGACTCTATTACTGCTTCTCTTAAACAGCTAATTAACCGCTTATAAGCCATTTCGTGTGGATGCACTTTGCGAACGTAGCTACAGCTATCGTACACGACGGATGCTGCTATTTGTCGAGGCATCGTATCTCAACCTGATTTATATTTTCTCCAACATCTGGAACAGAGTTTATCATTTGGAACACTTTCAGCTCCCCGTCCTACTGAAGCGCACCACATTACATAAACATGAGGACACTGTTTTTTCTTCATTTCCGTCTTTCTTTGTCAATGCTGTTGTGTTTTTGGCTTTGCTTTGTTAGCCTGACCTCATTTCACTCCTCGCCCCCCAACCCCGAAGGCAACAAAACGAGGGGTACGTTGAGCACAGCATGGTCGCCGTGAATGAGTGGAAAGGATGGGTGGAATAAAGAGCTTGTCTCACTGCTGTGATCATGAATGGAGCAACGCAGCGTATAGTTTGTGCAAGACGGCTTAAGTGAAGTCCCCACATCCTCCTTAAAAAACCTCTTGACGTCACAGCAGACAAGAGCTTGGCAAACAGCAGCCAGGGTTTTTTTTTGTACATACCATTTATACACTGCGGCGTCTGTGCAGTGTCTCCCTAAATCCATGCTTGCTAACATAATACTCTGCCTGTATATGTTTATCTACATCCACTTCTTCTTATGCTTGATGAGAATATACTTGATAGTGAAAAGTAATCGGTGCGGTACGCCAACAGGGGATATTTGGGGCGCAGCTTTACAGCCTAGAAATGACATCAAAGCCATACTTTAGAGAACAAAAAACATGTATATTTAGATAATCTCTTCTTGTGCATCCCTTCTGTTATGTTGTCTGTGGTGCAGCAGTCGAGCAGCCCAGAAGAAAATCCAGTGCATCCCGCTGTAAACAAAAAAAAAAAAAAAAAAAAAAAAAAAAAAAGCATGCAAAAGTAGGGTTTTAGTTTGTGTTTGAGATGATTGTACGGTCACAATGTGGCGTCGAGGCGTGGGCTCACCCTTCACAGCGTGGCCAATCAGTGACCACTGTCCTTTCAGGGAGGCATCTGCCAATCAGGAAGCTCTACAGGGCCCCATCCCACATCCCACCAATCTTCTTACTGCCTCATCATTTCTTCTACCATGACGACTGATGCTTTATTTATTGCCGGTTAAATCCAATTATGTTTCTATTATTTATGTGGATACCTTATACGTTGTTGCTGTTGTTGTTGTGAACTCCTCCGAAACTTGTTTTGTTGTGTTTCCTGACGTGAAGGCATGTGAAATCCATATTTGTATGTTTTAGGCTCTAAATTCCCTCTGTGTATTTTTGACATTTCAGTCTATGATGTGTTGTTGGACTTTCCGAAATGGTGGCTAAGGTGAGAATGCACAAGAACACTCCCTGTACTGTGTTTTCTGCACTAAATAAAATTTGCTGCATATTGCTTTGAAATCTACAAACTTGGCCTTTGTTTTTTTTGTTGAATTACCTGCATTAAACAGCAAACAGATAACAACATACCATCTCTGTAAGTTTTAAAAGTCAGTGGCCTGACAGTGAAGTGTAGAACCATATCAGTAAGGTACAATCAACAAACAAGCTAACAAGCTAATATGGACAAAGTTTTTTTGCCAGCTCACTAATAAAGTGTCTAAGTGTTTAAGCAGAGCATCAAACAAAAATGGTTTTCTCTTATTCCCGAATGCCTACTAGATTCGTTTCCATAGCATTTTCAGTCTAAAACACAAAATTCCACAATTAAATGGCTGCAAATAGCTCCATTTCATTGACAGCTTATTTGAGCAGATATGCCCAGCCTAGAGCCTACAACAGCCAACAAGCAATCACGTAGAGCAGTGACTCACTCTGTCTTCTTTCTCCTGAACCACTCGCACACCAGCCTCCACATGACTGATGCATCATGTAGAAATATATAGTTTATATCAGTTTTTAGAGCCCTGAACTTGCACGTTTTGCCCTTTGAATAGCTTGCTTTTCCACCTCAACACTTGTTTTTATGTTCACAATGTTAGTGTTGAGCAGGAAAAAAGTACCTATCATGAGTTTTTGGTTCCATTAATTTCAGACAGGAATATTCTTAAGTCACAAAATGGCATTTTTTTGCCAGGTGTCTGAATATTTCCTTAGAAAAACAAGTGTTAAGTGTTCATCTTCAGTGATGTTGTCATTAAATTTGAACTTGGACCATCTAAGACCAGATGGTGTGGACCCAATGTGTCGTCTGCAGGCTTAGTTTTCCATTTTAAAAATTCAGGCGAGATAAATATATGAATAATTTAGTGTGTTAAACCTCCTATAGATTAATGCCAGAAGCTTTTGGGAGGAAGGAAGGGAGGGCTGGGGGATCAGCTTATAACCTTTTCAAAAGAGCCCTAAACCATGCCTGTGCTCCAAGTGCTTCAACAACAGCAATGGAACAAGCCTGGGATATGCTTAAAGGATCATTTCATATACATTTCCAGGAATAAGAACAGGTTAAAACAATCTGAATGTCGAGCTGCCAAAGTCGATCTCAATTTCTCGAGGAATGTCCTTCTGACCGGCACCCTTCAGGGAATGCTACGAGGGTCCCCACAGGAGCTGGTTTCAATCTAGTCCCCTCTGGGTGCTGTTCCAGTTCAAAGAGGCTCGTGGGTGACGACAGAACACGTCGCCATTACACTGCTGGAATTTAGGAATTTGGAGCACTCAATTATGCACAGAGTAAATAGGCCGCTTTGTCTTTGCATATCCCCTTGACACACATGATTGTATGTGGGTGTCATACCACAGGGGTCAGAGAGGTCTGGCATGTTTCAGTGGTGTCATCCATGAATAGATTTGTGCACCTTAAAGTGAAATAGGTTTTTTTTAAGTCACAGATCTGAAGATAAACATGATCATATTTTTAAGATAAATAAATTACGTACTCGTGGAGCAACGGCACAATTATTTTTGGGGGGCAATGGATCCTCTTCTTGGTCTTTTCTACCATCTAATCAACATAAGACAGAAGTGTCTCCATTCTGATGGGCAAAGTGCTCACTGCTCAGTGTCCACAAGTGTTACTGTTCCTAAATTTTAGTTTTATTGTAGAATTATAACCCATCATTGTCATATTCTAGGAGGAAAAAAGGTTTATTCTTACCCTGCCACCTTTCTCAACCTATATAGCACCCTGAAAGGAGTTTAAGATTGTTGAAGTTACTTTAGAGAATGCCTGGTTCGATCGAAACAACGAGTTGTTCAGACAAGTTGGAATCCGCCAAACAATCGACCAAATGAAGAACTGCTGGAGAGGTTTTTATGGCAGCTTCTAACATTACAAAGCTAAAAGTCAAAAACATAAAAAGTGGTTACGAGAGACAGACCGACTTCTCGATGATCAAATCAGAGGGTGAACATGACTTGTTAAGGGTGTGGATGTTGGGTTGTACGTAGCTCGCCCGAGGCTCCTGCGTCTTCTCAAGAGGACGGGCTGCATTATGGTAAGCTGAATCTCAACAGCTGATGTCAGAGCATTAGCATAACGTTAGCTCGGTAAACATGAACGCGAAAAGTATATTTACAAACTGAAACTGAGTGCTGAATGTTACATTTTATGGCAGATAAGCCACAGAACCACTTTCTATGCATGTCAAATAAATTACATCGTGATAAAAGGCTTGGGGCAAGTAAACACATCTTTTTTTTTTTCTATCTATGCAGACAGTTCAGTCTGAATCTCTAATCAGATTTAGTTCAAACAGATTAAAGAAATATTGTCCATGCAGCTAATGATACGCTGCAACAGCCGTGTTGTTCTGGGATCAGTCGCTGTGGTTACATGGACTTCCTTCAGATTGAGGTGTTTACATTAAGCATTTTTATTCAGGGGGTGAACATTAGGGTCCATTTCGGTCGTAAAGGTAAGAGGCTGTGTTGAACATGTTGTCAAGTCCTAATCGGACATCATATATGTAAAGAGAAAACATCTACTTGAGGCTGTGAGCAGGAATCTTAAACCCAACACTGTGATGGTGTCTGCTTTCCATTGATCCTTTATTGAACGCTTCCGTCTTCCCTCTCCCTTCTTGAGGAATCGGTTCGTCCTTTTGAGGATCGACTTTCAGGCTTGAAGAACAATATCCCATTTTGTCAATGTCCCAGAGAGAGATCAATAAAGTTTCGCAATGGTTGCAACGATCTCGAAACAGAGATCGTGATGCCTGCAGTCATTTTAGAGTCTCATTTTACGTCAATCAGCTGTTTTTTTCCTCTGGGTGTAACTGATAATGTGAGTAAAATTAACCTCAGATCAGCATGCCGGATCATCGGCATCAGAGGCTTTATAGACCAGATGAAGGATTTTACGATAAATCCATGTCATCCCAGAGGGGTTTCTGAATGTGTTTCATGTGAAGACATACTGTAAGGGGTCAGAGGTCATCTCGCTTGTTCACAGGGCTTAAAACATGATTTAAGAGAGCCGTGTCTCATGCACGCCGAGTCTGCCTTCAGTTATGTTTGGATAAGTTCCTCAGATGAAGTATAATAAAAAAGAAAACAGAGGTCCCTCAGCGCTCGCCTGCCTTCAGCCTGAACCGATCAAAGGAAATCGTGCTGCTAAAAAGAATCATTTTATGTTGTGTCAGTTATGATTTACAGATGGGACTTGGTACGTTTGGTGAACCACACGACCTTCAGCCTCAAAATGTCGAGCGTGATAACGCGATGAGAAGACGTGCCCCGTGTCTTTCTTTGCATTTCAGCGTCTTTATTGAGACATATGCGGAGAATAGGTCGAATTACAAAAGATGGGGCCGGACGAGATCGGATCAGACGGTATCAGATTAGATCAGATCACATCTGAAGGCGGAAGGAAAGAGAGAACGCTGCCGCCAACCGCTGCGCTGCGCGAGCTGTTTTGAGCAGAGTATGGTCGAAAAAGGAAATCCTGCGTTGGCCCAGATGCACCAGCTTTCATGTCTCAATTACATTAAAAAAAAAAAAAAAAAAAAGTATGTGAATCATCATCATGGCAACAAAAGACATGAGATGCATGAAAAGGTTTTACCTGACACGGGTGTGATACAGACATTACAGTGAAAGGATTCACTGGAGGACATGGAGATTCACAACCATCATCGAGAGACACACACACACACACACACACACACACACACACACACACACACACACACACACACACACAGCATGCTGCAACAGGCAGCAGGAGCTGAGAGAGCAGAGCGGTCCACAAATTGAGTGCTGCATGTGAATGAAGCACTGCGGTGTTGTAGCTTGTCACCAGCTACTGCCGTCTGTGCGGTGAAGCTACAGGAAGTGAAAGCACATGCTGGTCACATTTATTCTGAGCGATGGGGGAGAAAATATAGCTTTTTCGATGGCTAATAATAGAAATGTTTCTAGAGCAGCGTAGAAACTGTGTTTGTGTCACATACGTCCACTGGGAGAGTTTTGGGTGTTTTCAACGTTGTTTTATCAGCCAAGTCACTAGTTAATGATGTCACTGCTGTCTGCAAACAGCAGATACGTTCATCGTTGACCACTTGTATAAAATCACACATCACATTCTATGGTTATTAGTGTATTTTCGCATCAGGAGGTGGAGGGGATGGCATCCAATACAGCCATTTTATGCCAAACCGTATTGTTTTCCTAACCCTAACCCCTGAGTTCTGTGTTTTTTGAACAAGTCAACTTCAGTGATTAACACAAACTCATCAGTGTTAAAACGGTGGACTGAGCCACTGGGACGACACTCATATGATTTTAAGGAGCCAGAATGATACGGTAGTACGGTTAGTCGCCATCCTGGCAGTATCAACCCTCTATGGCATAATGTTAGCGTGACACCTAATCAAAAATGGGCAAAGAAGTGGAGTGTGGGCAGATCTTAGTGTGAGACTTGTTAGTTACACAAGCCCACGTAACTGGCAGCTACCAAGCTAACTGAGCAAATGTTACCTTAGACGATTCTGGCAGCTCTGTACTCGCTGCTGCAGATGTTGAGAAGAGAGAGCGAAGACATATTACCCGTTTAATCCAAAAACTTTCAAAAACATACTCAACTCCAGGTGTTTATTCCCCCAAAAGCTCAAGGCTCTGCCAGTGGCCGTCAACAGGCTCATGTTCATTTCTGCTGTAAATGTGGGCATTTTATCCCAGGCTCTTATGAGGACTGATTCGCCTTTGGAGTCGACATCAAGTGACCATTCAAGAAACCTGCAGTTTTTGGTATTTTAGACAACAATCTTTACAGGGCAGGCTGCCTGTTCTATATGTATTTATGCCTGTCTCTCCAGGAAAACTCTCTGCTGCACAAGAGAGCTGATGGATTGTAACATTTAAAGAAACAGTGTTTGGAATAAAAACAAAGAGGAGAGGGAAATATAAGACGTGCAGTCTGCACTGAGTCTTGTTGCTTTATTTGGTACAGAAGCAGGAGTCGTGCAGTGATTTAATGGTCCTGTTGAATCAGAGGAGAAAGTTATGGTTCCATTATTCATCCAATTTTCTCTTTTTAGTCCTTCGGGGCTCTGCCTCAAGAAGATGCCTTTTGAAGGTACGTGACATTTTGACCCAACAGTGATGAAAAGCTTGAGGAATATATCAACATTTTAGGAAATACGCTTATGTGATACCACTAATGATTAGTGAGCTTTATCTAACATAGACTGTGGATCAAATATTCATAGTAGAAAGAGTCAAAATGGACCTTGTTTGCAAGTGTCGTCTTATTTAAAGGGGTATTTTTAAAGCATACCGAGCGTTATCGTCTATTAACGTAATTTACAAAATGATCAGTGTGATGCGTTGAAGAGGACTTGAAACTAAAACTTGAGTCCATGAAATCGTCGAGTGAGAATTAGGGTCATTTTCTCATAAGCTTATATACAGTTTGAAAAACCAGTGGAATCTCCACCTGCTGGCCAAAGGAAAGACAGCAGTTCAGCAACAAAAAAAAAAAGGAACGTGCAACCGTACAGATTATACAAGGTCTTAATTGAACTGAATAAATGTATTTACTAATTTCCTGACAGACTCCTGAGTCAGCGCGAGCGAGTAAGTGCACTGATGTGGAGCCAGTGGAGCACTGCACCGTCGGATCAGTCGTTAATGGTATTGATGCCGATGCAATTTACGGGTTACATCACTGGTTAACAAATCAGCTGTGCCATAAACACTCCTCTGGAACAATCAATCATTCAATCCCCACCAATACTCTTACATAACTGAGCACTGAGCAGCATCAGCGGCAGCTGGGAGGTCGACTGAGTGTTCAGAAACACCTTTAACAGTTGGAGGCATCAGTTGGCGGCTCCTGAGCTCACCTCCCCTAAAAAAAGTCCAAAGAGAATATCCCAGCTGGGGTTTTTGTCTGCTGTCTCCGGGAGTTATTAGAGGTGCTCATGCAACGCGACTACCCTGTTTGGGGTTTTTTTGTCCTCCAGTTTGCCGGGGGGGCACGGCGAGGTTATCAGTAACACAGAGAGCGCGACACTATCCGCACAGACTATCAGTAATGCTCAGTAGCGCTACCGTACCCCCTCGAAGGGGAGGCGAGAGCAGCGGTACCCTCTCTAAGAAACCAGAGAGCGTCGGCAGAGGGGGTGGTGGGGGGGACGCAGAGGAAGCAACATGCTGAGACGCGAGGGAAACTATACGGAGGGCGCCGCGTACTGTCTGCAGGAAAAAAAAAAAGAGTGTGCGACTGTGCTTCTTCGCAGGCAGGGTTCTGTCAGAGTTTAGAGTGAGAGGTGTGTGGAGAAGGAAAAAAAGCGGGGGGGGGGTTAAGACAGGAAAAACACAGTGCAGTCTGGCTTCCAGCAGAGACTCGGGTTGCAGGGAAGGAGAGAAGAAGAAAAAAAGAAAACAACAGGAAGCAAACAGAGAGACAGCAAAAGGAGAAGGGTATAGCTTTCTATTTATAAACCTGCAAGAGAACCTCTGGATTGGGTTGTGGAAAACAAAACCGAAGGCAAGAGGGGGAAGGGGAAGGGGGGGTCCACAAAGAAAAAAGATGAGAAAGACGGATGGACGCAAAAGGGGAGCTAAGGGGGAAGCCGGAGTCGCCGGTGGACGGAGAAAGAGAGGAAGAGGAAGGTGGGGAGGGGGAGGTAGTGGTGGTGGAGGAGGAAGAATACATTTACCTTGACTGACACTGCGACAGGGAGAGAAAGCAGAATCCCCCCCACTCCACTCCAAGAAAACTGTAGCTCCATAACATCATGCGACACAATCTCTGCAGTGAGTTTTTTGCTGTAGGGGGGCTCCTCGCTGAAAATATACATATCACAGCATGCACACACAGATGCATGGAACCAACACACACACCTAGATTTTTCAGCCTTAATTAAACTAGTTTTCAAAGGCTGGGAGAAATTTTAAGTGGTGCAAACAGGGTACGACTCCTGCAACATGACGGACAGAAAACCGAGGAGGATGAAGACATATAAGACGGTCGATAACGTGCAGCAGATGAATGGAGACGCAGTGACATTTGGCGGGATCGATAACGTCTCAGAGACCCCGGACGTGTGGTCGCTTTTAGAAAACCGAATCCCCTCTTTTAATGTCTCATTGACATCCGTGCTGTCAATACCCTGCAGTGCAAAGGGAATCAATCTTTTTTTTTTTTTCTGAGAGGCCGGTGGGAGGTGGATCCAAGGCTCATAAATCACAGCTGCGGACCAGAAATAGAAGAAATCTGCAACATGACGTATGCTGAAAAATCAGACAGGATCCATCTCTAGAGAGTGTAATAGTTTCTTTTTGGTTTTTAAGTGAACAACCCACAGCCTGGTGTGGAGGGTAAAAATGCAACATGAATGTAAAGTGTGGAGCTGGTGTTCCCTCACTGTCGGCTCAAGGCCGCCCACTAGTGGTGGAGACGAAGCACCGCAGCTTCTCACACATTTAATGTTAGTGTCTGCGCAAAGAGGTGAGACTACAGGTGATGACAGTATTTTTTTTTTTTAGCTTTTTTCTTTTGTTACATTATTTCTTTTTTTAGACTTTTGGAAGAATAAATGAAAATATAAGAAATGCATAGTGAGGGGTTAGTTTCAGAAGATGAATAAGTTGTGTATTTAAACATAATTCCAGAAAACTTGTTTTTTCAAAAGGTGCATCGTACAAGTCTGTGGCAGAAATTCAGTGATATCACCAAGGAAAGACCACATCGCCCTCCTGCAGGTCGCTGCAGGAAGAATTGAATCTTGTCTTTTTCTCGTGAATGAATGAAAGTTTTAAGTGACATGCTCGCAACAACATCTGCCAGGTCGTATCTCTATAGAGGAACATGCAGCCCAGTCCTGCACAAAACTGTCACAGGTCATCACAATGTCAAGAACTGGGTTTTACATTGATTAAATTAATTGTTCTCAATCTTTCGAGAGAAATCATGATGCCTCGAAGAATCAATTTCCCCCCCTCCATAGAAAGACACTCACATTTAGCATGTAGCATGTTAGCAAGTATGATCATTTCAGCAACTTTTACTGCCAGAAACAACCACGATTGTGTTCCCTGTTCAACCAAGCCTGCGCACTTCTGTCAACACAGAAAAGTTCAAGCCTCCCCGTTAACGAAATGAATTTCTTGGGTTGTATACGGACATGTTTGATTGATCCAGTTCATCAACATGGAGAAGTTTGAGGCAAAGTCACATGAGAAATTGTTTGTAAGATGGTTTCACAGTTTGGGTGGTTCCCGGCCTCTTGCCTCGAGTGTGCTGCCATCAAGTGAAAGGGGGTTAAAACTCAAACCAGAGGTTGATGAATAAGCAATCAATTTTCCAGTCTGACGGGTGGAAGGTTATTTGATGATAACGCACAATTTAAAAAAAAACAAAAAAACCCCCAAAAAAACGAGATGATAAACTATGTTGTCATGATTTGAACGCCACGGGCGATTTGATAAATGGAGCCATTTGTTATTCATTTAACCGATCGGCCATTTATCATTCATCACATCAAAAGCATCATTCATCACATCGATAATTACGGACCGTGTTCCCCCACAGAGCTTCAGAAAGTGCAGAAAGTTGCAGGTTTGTCGTGGATCTTGTCTCGAATAAGGACAAATCAAACCCCCCTCACAGCCCGTCTGTTTTAACAGAGGTCATCACCGTTTGACTCCGACGCTGCAGGACCTCGGCTAATTGTCGCTGAAGGTGGGGAAGAAATCTGGCAAAAAGTCTCCAAAGAAGCAAAAGGTGCCATCGAGCCCGGTGAGGTTCACAGGAAAAACTGGGCAGAAAGACAAATCCAGCTGGGTTCTGGGAGTCACTTTTGGCAACTCGAGGAGAAGGGAGGAGATCACTCCCTCTCCAGAGGACAGACTGTGGACTGGAGGTCACAGGGACGGAGGGCAGTGCTTTTGTTTGATACGCAAAATCCGTCCTCGTCCTCCCCGGAGGGTGTGTGTGGATTACAGGGAGAGACAGGTTTCATCCTTCACCTTCCGAAAAAAGTGCACATTCACTTTTAGGGTCCACTATTTGATCCATGTTTGCCGAAAGAGGAGAAAAAGGTTGCTCCTCTGAAAATAATGATGGTGGAAAACTGATATAGATTCGCCACGTCAAGCAGAGGTCACAGAAATCACACTTATCAATATGTAATCAGATACAGACTGACACGAATCTAACAGCTGCATGTTTATGGGAGAACTGCAGCATATGTGAAAAAAAGTAGTATTTGTGGCTCCAGATGAGGCTGCATGTAATCTGATAAACTGCCTACAGTGATGTTACTCAATGGCAAAGTTGCATTGTGGGTAATGTCTAATAAAAGGCACAACCATCCTAAAAATAACATTTTAGTTGGAGGTTTTAGTTTTCACTCATCCCATGAGCAACTTATGAACAAAAAACACCTCGCATTAAACAACTTGGTGCAAGAACAAGTGATTAAAGGCTAACTCCACCCATTTTCAAACACTAAAGTGTGCGGTGTAAATGTAGTTTAAAGCCTTGTGTGGTTCCAGAGGAGAGAAGGTGCTCTGAGGGGGGCGTAGGTGCCACATTTGGAAATATATTCACAAATTCTTCTTCCTCCTTGCCTACATTACCCACAATGCAACTTTCACCACATTCATCCGTCTATAAAACTCTTTCTGGGGGGGCAAGAATTTATGGTAATAAAGTCAGGGTCTATTCTTTGTGTAGGAGATTTCCATAGAACAACAATACAGCTATGTGTGTGTGTGTGTGTGTGTGTGTGTGTGTGTGTGTGTGTGTGTGAGAGAGCTGTTTGGGTGTGTCACACTGAGAGTGGGAGGGGCCACGTCAAAGTTTCAGGAAGAGAGCGCCGCACCTGTCTGTCGGCCTGTGGCTCAAAGCAAAGTGCATGAAGAAGAAGGAGTAGCAGCTGATCGGCTCCACGTCAGAGGAAACAAACATGCAGAGTGAGTCCTTCTCTATCTCTCCTGTGTTTTATGACCCACATCTACCATTTTGTCTCCTAAAAGCCTCTGTTGGGTACAGTTGTTGTTGAGATTTAGTTCTGCGAGTTCAGTCGGAAGAAGAACAAACAGTGTGGCGTGAGCTTAAGTCTCCTACTTACAGTGGAGGGCCTGTGTTTGTTTGTTTTTTCTGGTATAGAAATGATCAAAATCTGATATTTTATAGTGAGCTTTCCTTGTTATTTGGGTTGACTTAACATCCTGAAATGATACTACACTTGTTTAATATGTGTCACCTGTATCAAATGAAAGTGAAAATAAAGGGATTTAAAGAAAGACAAAACTGACAAAACTTAACCAACAATCTGACACTAAACCCCAAGAAATCATTAAAAAACATACATTTAGCATGTAAACATGCTGATTCTGTGACACGTAGCTCTGGGGGGGGGGGGCTGTCGGAGAGCTTTGTTTTCTTTTAAACCTGACGCAGGTGCCGTCAGGTGGAAGGTCCAGAGTTTCTGCATTCCTCAGATAGTTACTCACCCCCTCGGCCGAACACGGCGACTCTCTTAAACACACTGTTCTCTGATACTACATGTCAAATTACTCCTGGGGAACTTTGGGACTCTTGGGAAAAGGCTGTTTTCTGGTCTTGTGCCTCCCGGGAGTCGCAATACCAGCAAACAACCTTTTCCGTTGTTAACATTTGTGCTGATTTGTTGCCTGTTTGTTCACACTCCCTTATCATCTCTCCAAGTGTAGTTTAAAGACTACAAAGGGGAAGTCTCCGTGCACCTCACCCTCTTCCCTCTTGATCCCGACAATCACAGAATCCCAATATCTACTCTTGCATGACCTTTGTTGATGGCGACAAATTGGTTCTGAGTTTTCAAGTTCAGCAGGGGTAGGCGTGGGAGGAAGTTCGGAAATGTGAGGGTGCCGCAAGAAAATCTCGAGGAGGTTTGAGGGGCGAGGGCGAATAAGAAAGCCGCGACACACTTTTCGATAGGGAGCACTTCGTCATGTTCTGTTTACCAAAGGGGCATCTGCGAAGGGGGGCTTTCACAGCACGGAGGCAACAAGTTGGCCGATTGACCTCGTGCCCAAGATCCAACGTATTCAACGTTTGTTTCGGTTTCACTGCAATTCCTTTTTGACCTATTTTCAGCTGAATAAGATATAGGACAAGGTACTTCATGTCCAATCTGATGAACCTTATTGTTTTCTGTAAAACACACCCAACAGACAAGCTGAGAAGAACCACAGTGTCCCAGCTTTTGGGATATCTCACGTCACGATACTAAAAAAACTACAGTTAATACTTGGTGTCGAGATACACCTCCTCAGCCTATTTCTAACACTGAGTCCCGATTTCACCTCTTTCTCATCAAACACAAATACTTTTCTTCACACCAGGACTGATTAAAGAAAAATAAATGCTTAGGCTATATATCATTAGCATTTTATGTAGGAGCAGCACCACGTCACCGTTCGCCTCCATCCAACACCCAACAGGGCGTTTTTTTTTTTTGTTTTTTTTGTTGAACATCATCTCATGTCTTTTGCTTGCAGTTAACTGCTAAACTGCTGTCCTGGAGGCAGTTTCACAGTTTCACACTTCACTTCATGTGACATGTGATCTTAGTTACTCATACGGAACATAAAGGTGTCAAAGGCCTTCTTGGTGCGGCGGCGAGAGATGCCGAAGGCCAAACACACATGTGGTATAAAGACAGTCGCATGCGTGTGAAAATATACATTTCTTATGTGGAAATCAAGTAAAAATAAAAAACATGAGCTGTGAAAATATTCAGGTCATTTATTCAGTCTTTAGTTTTTCATGTTAATCTTAACACCACAATTTTACAATTGTCTTCTGCATATGGAAATTCTAATCACGCATCACACATTATTCTCCTTTGCAGTCCAATTTTGAAATGTGTGAAAATGTTAGTTTGTGAATTCTCATCTGATTTCGTGTGCTGTGTTTTTGTTTTCACATGTGGAAATTTTAATCCACATAGGGGAAAAAAGCCACTAGCATATCACATGTGGAAAAAATTTGTCTTGTGAAAAAAAGCAAGTTAATTGTGAAAATGTCCAGTTCTCATGTGTCGTTATTTTCTTCACAGGTGGTAAACATCCTGTTCACGTGTGAAAATAGCAAAATGCGAGTGAAAATGTGGAATTCATATGTTAAAAAAGCCCATTTCACATGATTTAATATGCAATGGTTTGTTTCCACATGTAGACATTTTAATCCACATGTGAGAAAAAGCCAATCACATTTGAACTTAGGTTAAAATCTTCATTTGTAAGTGGAAAAACAGCAATTGCATGTGACATTACATTTGTTTTGTTTTCATTCAAATGTTAGTTTACATGGAAAATAGACAACAAGGCAAAATATTCAATTCATTTGTGAAAATGTGTCGTCCAAATTTCAAATGTGACATATTTGAAACACAGAAATGGGAGAAAATGCTGAATTCACATGTGAAATTCCACGTTCCAATGTTTTGCTTCCAACATATGTGATTAACATTTACATTCCTTCAGTTCACATTTGAAGAAAGGGTAAAATGTTCGTATATTCATGATTGTAAGTGTTTTGATGTTGAAATGTGTATTCACAGGTGAGAAAAGCCAATTAAATGTCCAATATTATTTCAATATCACATTGAAAATGTTAGTTTAGATCTGAAATTAATATCACGTGTGAAAATATTCAAAATCGGGAAACATAAATATCGAATTTGTGATTATTTTTTTATGTGTATCCAGTCTAATAAAATACCTAAGTGCCTGTGCATCTAATCTCTATCATGTCTCTCCTCTTTCCTCCAGACATTAGCTCCCCGGGGGGCCGGGTCCTCTCTGAGGAGCAGTTCACCTGCTCCATCTGCCTGGAGGTGTTCGTGGAGCCCGTCTCCACGCCCTGCGGACACAGCTTCTGCAAGGCCTGCCTGCAGGGCTACTGGAACCACAGCAAGAAGTTCGTCTGCCCCATGTGCAAGAAGACCTACTCCAAAAAGCCCGAGATGAGCGTCAACAGGGTCCTGGCTGAGATCTCCACCCAGTTCCAGGGGCTGGTCATGTCCGGAGGAGCCGGGGGAGGTGGGGCCTCGTCACGGGGATCCACGCTGAACCTGAGCTCGGACACGGGCCAGGGGAGCTCCACAGGGCAGGACACGGGGGAGTTCGCCCGGCCCGGAGATGTTCCCTGCGACGCCTGCATCGGCAGGAAGTTAAAGGCGCTCAAGTCCTGTGTGAACTGCCCCGGGTCGTTCTGCGAGACACACCTCAGACATCATAAAAAGGTCAGTTTTTCTTCTTTCTTTACGATTATTGCACGGTAATAAAGATGTTTCCTTTCTCCTTCGCGAGATTACCTGCCGTCACGTGGTTTGTTTCTCCTGCATTTGCCCCCGTTCAAACCCACGGCTGTCCTCCTCCCTGCAGGTGAGGTCTCTGATATCTCATCGTCTGATCGAACCCACCTTCAACCTGGAGGACAAGATCTGCAAGAAGCACGAGCGTCTTCTGGAGGCCTACTGCCGCACGGATCACACCTGCATCTGCACGACCTGCGCCGAGGTCGCTCACAAGTCCCACGACATCGTCTCCACCGACCACGAGTGGAAGAAGAAGACGGTGAGCCGCGTTAAATAATGTTCGAAGGCTAACTGCAGTGATTGATCCGTATATTTTGATTGGATTTGGATCGTTGAAGGACTTTCATGTGATTCTCATGCTGTAGAACTGTGTCTGAGTTTATTTCTGTGAGCCACAACCCTGATCTCTTCTTCTCACAGAGCAATCTGAGCAAGAAGAGGTCCGAGCTCAAGCATCTGATCAAGGAGAGGGCCAAGAAACTGGATGAGATCAAACAATCCATCAAGGTCATCAAGGTGAGTCAGCTGGAGTCTAAAAGAAGAGGACTTGCTGGGGAGCGAGCGAGTCGGAACTGTGAGTGTGTGTCCAGGAAACATGGCTGACGAAACACAATGTGTTTGAACATTTAGATTTCAACTTTCAGCTCTTAACGCATAAGATCAGTGCAAGAAACAGCTAGTTTACTTTACTAATGTGGTGAATTGAGGGTTGAATCCAACCACTCAGGAGTGTGCGATCAAAAGTGAGACTTTGAAAATGTTGAGGGAACAAAGCTGGTGAGAGTCTCAGCGGCTGTCACAGAGTGAACATGAACCACCCTTATTTAATCAGACAGCAACTTGCTTTAGCTGAACAAATCGGTCTTCTAGATCAAATCCATGTTTGTCATGTAGTTGATTTTCAAAGCAGCGCATCATGTGTTTTATTGTCCGTCCGTCTGTACTGTACTGTCCCATCATGTGCTGCATGTTAAATATTTGTCCAGTCCTCTCTAATGTGCCGAAGCTCAAAAAGCTTTATTTGCACTCTGATCCAGGCGAGCACACGAGAGCGCTGTGACGTGACGCACAGCTGTTAATGGGGTAATATTTCACTTACAGAGTCACTTTTATTTTATTTAATCTTGTTTCCCTCGTCGTTATTCAGCCAGGATGGTCCCACAGATACAATATACAAACAAAAATCTGACAAAAACTTATTTGACCACTTTCAGTCTGGAGGGACGGTGACCCATATTTCAAAGTAAAATGACAATATATTTGAGAAAATGTAACATTCGGTTAGCCGACAGCTAACGTTAGCTGACTCGAACACAGCAGCATGACATAAACCTCTCGTTTGAGCTTCCCACCGCCAGTGTTATGTCAATGGAAAATGGATGCCGTGTGAACCCGGTGCACTTACATGTCCCTTTAAAGAAAACCTGCAACATGTTTGCTTGCCGACATCTCTGTCGTGCCTCTCGTGCTCTGCGGTTTAGAAGAGCGCCGGCAGGTTATTCAATGTGTTTACTCTGGAGGACTCAGATCCACGTCTGTGGCTGTCCAACCGGTGAGACCGGAGGAAAAAAACCTCCAGTCTCCCACACCTGGTTCTTACCTGCTTACTCATTACAGTACCTGCCTTTGTTCATTTCAATTAAAGGATTGTAATTGGAGTCGTGAAACAAATATGCTGGTGCGGTTTTGAATGGTTTTTTTATGACTGTCTGATGAGTCTTATGTGTTTGTCAAACCCGCAAAATGAAACACAACTACGCCAAAGTAAATTCTCATTGGCAAACGTCCCAGATTCAGAGCAGCTCCCATGATTTCCTGCTTTGCGACATTTTTATCTACGTCTTTAAATACAACAAGGATTCAGTTACTAGACCATTTGTGTTTTATACAAACACACACACACGACTGCACATGTGCATGTTGCCGTGTACGCGCCAACATTTTCTAGATAAACGCTTTTGATTACACTTTAGTTTCGCTTGTATGCTGTAAAATAACAACAACCGGTGTCTGGTAACCCATGCTGGGTAAGTCTGAGATTTGTTGGTTTCTTTCACCTGGCTGCAGACCGACGCAACCGGTTTGTCCAGTTGTTCAAGCAGCAGTCAGACACTCGGGGAAACCCACAATCATCTGTAGCATTTCACAGGCTAATTTGGTTAGAGGCAAGTTTATTTATATATCACCCCCGAAACAACAAGGCAACTCAAGTTAATGTCTTTTGTTCAGAGGACAAAAAGGCATTTAGACAATTTATAAAACAAACACGAATTAATATAAGATGGGTGAAATAAACAGGATTTAAAATAGTGCAGCAGGTAGAAATATGTTGTTTAAGTTTCTTGAGCTTGTTCCACATTTAAAAGATGTTTATGTATTTCACCCATCTCCTATAATTTTATAAACAAAGGAAAGCAACAATAGAGACATTAAATATGGTGAAATGGAAACCAGTTTCCCTTCAAACAGGTTTAAAATACTTAATTCTGAAGTCTGGATATAGATTCAATGGGCAACCATAAAGTTCAAAACTTTAAAAACTTCCCAATGTCAGCCCTTCCTGATGGTTTTATTGTAAACGCTGCTCACACAAAGAAAGGCCAGAACACTAGTGACCAGAGACCAACACAGACATCTGCTTTCTTTTCTTTCCCGGCTTCTGGCTGCTAGCGGTAGCCATGCTGCTAATGGTTGCGTTAGCAGCACGGCTACCGCTAGCAGCCCGGTTACTGTAGGCCTGAGAATCCCAGTTTTACAGGTTTTGTACTTACTGATATAGTAGGAAAAATTCCAACTTGATGTCGGCTTTGAACCCTCTCAAGTCCTCGACGAAGGGGAAACACGAGCTTTTTCCACTGAGTGAATGCCGTCTGGTCGCTCTGGTTTTTCCATGGTTTCTGTCACTCTTCCTCTTTGCCTTCTTTGCTTCCTTCATTCATCTTTCCTTGTTGCACCAACTCTGGCTGTTCAACAATTGCTGCCAAGGACAAAAAAAAAGTTTCCCATTCTGGTTGCATGAAAATTTATCTGGGAAACATCCAGCCTGTCGGCAGAAATCATGGTGAAAATAAAAAATAATATAGTAACAACACGGATTTGCTCTTAATCTCCTCTCTGTCCGGACTCTCTCCTCTTGCAGGCGAGCGCTCAGAAGGAGTTGGAGGAGAGCTGGCAGGTGTACGCCGAGCTGCAGCGCATGGTGGAGCAGAGTCAGGCGGAGCTGGTGGAGGTGATCGCCACGAGGCAGCGCGACGCCGAGCGCCATGCGCAGGAGCTGGCCCGAGGCCTGGAGAACGAGCTCAGCCAGCTGAGGAGGAGGAGCAACGAGCTGGAGGCCTTCGCCCAGACCCAGGACAAGGTGGTCTTCCTGCAGGTAGGACGGGTTGGGTTTTTCTCTGTTCAGATGGTATATTTAGCTGCAATATCTAAGAATTGGTCGCCTGGTGATTTAAATTATGGGGCATAACATCATCAGAGTAACCGCTAATGGCTGCTAACTTTCACTGTCGTTAGCTTGTTGTTTTACTATCAGGCAATCAAACTGGCGAAGGGGCTAACTGGTTAGCATGCTAACTTCAATAGATATCTTAGGTTTTCAACATTACATCAAAACTTTTATATCTTCACATTTTGTTGATGAGTGTTTCAAACTAAAATTCTTCCATACTGCACTTTTTAAAGAGCATTTCAACGTTTCAAATGAAAATTGTGTTGTTATTTTTCAGTGCTGACTGCTGTTTACCCTGAGCTTTTGTTTCTTAACCACAGGAAATGATGCAAGATGCTTTTTTTTTTGTTTTTTTCAAATTTCAAAACTACACATTGGGCTGTGCGCCCTCCTCCACAGCGCCACACTTCTCTCCAGCCCCTCTTGACGCCGCTCCTTCCCGATTCTTTCATTCCGATTAATCATCAATATTTCACGCGGGCAACACATTCCAGCTGTAATTTTAAAAATGCATGCTGGCATTTCAAGGGTGACTTCATTAGCTTCCCAGCGCGCTAGCCTACATACACAAACCACACTTAATATGCATTTAGGGCACAGCGAGGGAGCTAATTAGTTAAAATGCTCCGGCCTTGAGACACAGAAGTGTTTCTTACACACGGTGATGAAAATCTGAAGGATATCCATATTAATAAAATCATTTCATCGGCCAGGCTTGAACAATATATATATACTTTAAAAAATCTCCTTCTTCTATCATCATTAATTATCTGAATAATATAACAGCCAATTATCTCCACGGTTGCAGCAGCTGTAGTTGTTCAGAGATTTGTGACGCGACATCAAACGCCTGTAAGAAGAAGAGAGCCAGCTGTTATGAAAGATCCCCCTCCTGCATTCATCCTGGACTGTTTACGCAGATAAAATGTTGATTTTTTTTTCTCTCTCCCTCTCTCTCTCTCTCATGAAAGACGTCTTTGAAGCTTTTGAATTTTTTTTTCTCTGGATAACGTGAGGCGAGGCAAAGGCGCATAGTCACAAAAAAAACAAAAAATAAACCAGAGCAGACGTCGAGTGTGCAGACGGATGTGTTCACAGTTCTGTTTCTGTCAGTCCTCTGATAAGAATTCACTGATCTGGACAAAGTCCCGCATGAGTGCTCTTTGATTTTTCTGTCAAAGTGATAATGTGCAAAGTGTTCTGTGATGGTCAGAGATAAATCTGCACTTCATCAAGATTGTTTTTCCCCCCCGGAGCTGTTAAATTCGGCGCTGAATGTACGATTGTTTCTGACTCGTCTGCAGCGACCCATTGGTGTCACATTCGATGAGGCCCGTTCACGCCGAACACTGTGTCCCCCCCTGCCCCCGGAGGCATCATTACATTTTAATTTCATCTCAACCTTGCATAACCTTGCTCTTCCATTTTCCATCTGCAGAACCTGACGACGCTGACGCCCCCGCCCGAGCCCACCGATTGGTCGGCGGTCAGCATCAACACCGACCTCTACCTGGGAACCATCCGCTCCTCCGTCAGCAGCCTCATTGACAAGTTCCAGGAGGAGCTCAGGCGGCTGTACGGGAAAGGTAGTTGATTCTTCTCTCTGTAACCCCATTAAATAAGTACATGAACAAGAATGTATCACATACTAATGACATTATGAGTCATATACAGGGCTGGACAAAATAAAAGGAACACCTCAACAATACCACAAGACTTTGAAACATTATATATATATATATATATATATATATATATATATATATATATATATATATATATATATATATATATATATATATATATATATATGAATTTAAAAATCTGTAAAAATCTGTAAAAACAAGGTGAAAATATTGTCATAACACTGATTTAATGACATGAATGATGAAAAAGGAAACCTAGCATGTTTAAATGTGTGATCTACATACATAAAATATGTTTCATTTGTTATTGTAGTGGACTGTTAGGTGTCACGCTGTAAATACTTGAGAACACATCGTAAATAATCTTCTTTGAAATGAGATACACCAACATGTTCTGTATCCTTTCAAAATAAAAGTAAAGCAATAAGTAAGCTATACCCCACCAAGTTTCAGTGCTTCCTGCCGTCCCCATCGGGTGTAAATCAGCAACATTAAAGCGTCTGTGCCGGGTGTGTGGACGGACTCTGCGGACTTGCGTTAAAATCCCCCGTCTCGTATTCAATACCATCTGTACTTCCTGTTCAGAATCCAAAACGGTGATATGTAGGTCAGCGTGCGAGAGCTTTGAAATAGAAAAGTGACTCATCATTGCACCAACCACAAACCAGCACCACCACGCTCACACGTTCACACACACAAGATGGTGGGACAGATGGAGATGGTGTTGATGGCACAGTTCATCCACTCTGAGAGGCAGCAGCAGAGAGAGAGAGCGAGCTGACTGACAGCAGCACATGTTAGCAGCATTTACAGCTCTGGATTAGATCGACATGTTTACCACCCACACGTGCCATCTGCTTTGACTTTGACTCTGTAGCTGAATGATTTGCTCACTTGGTCTCTGTCTCTTTCTCTCTCTTTCTGTCTACGTCTTACTCTCTCTCTCTCTCTTGTTCCCTCAGAGCTCCGGAAGGTGCAGAACTACTCAAGTGAGTAAGACTTTTTGAAATGTCTGCTTGATGATCAGCAGGAGTCGTGGCTTTCTCGCACTGGAGTTTGTTTTTTGACAGTCTCGAGCAGCGGAACGACGCTTTGATGTGATGTTCTGTTCCAGAAATGGGCCACTAGATGGCGCCACATCTTCAGAGCACAGGCAGGCTCAGTCTGAGGGCGTTTGGCCAACTGAAGGGTGTCAAATTACCAAACTTTATTCACTGAAGTCGATTAAAGAATCTCTGATCTCGAGCTCAGTTCTGCGGCCAATTTCTGATCAGCCCGTATCACTTTCAGGCTTTTAAATGAAAATGAACAACTTCTGGTTAGTTTTAAGAGCCCATCCACTTCCAGTTGATTCATTTGCTGAACAGATGCAGGTGAAACTCCCCACCCAGCGTCTCATTCTGCCCTGCTCTCTCTAGGTGAGGTGATACTGGATCCCGCAACGGCCCAGAGGAATCTGGTCGTGTCCGAAGACGGTCGCCAGGTGAGGTACGAGGAGCGCAAGACCTCCCACTCGGAGGGTCCCAAGCGCTTCAGCCCGGCCCTCTTCGTCCTGGGCCGAGAGGGTCTGAGCTCGGGGCGCCACTACTGGGAGGTGGACACGGGCCGCAAGATGGCCTGGACGCTCGGCGTGGCAAGCGGCTCGGCCCGCCGCAAGGGTGAGATCAAGCTGAGCCCAGAGGGGGGATACTGGTGCCTGTGGCTGAAGGGCGGAGAGGTGAAGGCCTTGACGTCGACTCGCCTCCCTCTCATGCTGCAGTCGCAACCCAGCAAAGTGGGAATCTTCCTGGATTATGAAGGAGGCCAGGTCTCTTTCTACGACGTGAAGGCCCGCCTGCACCTCTACACCTTCACCCATTCGTTCAGCGAGAGCCTCTACCCAATCTTCAGCCCCTGTCTCATCAAGGACGGGAATAACACGGCCCCTCTCATTATAACCCCCGTCAAACACACCTGAGAGCGACAGCCGCTCAGACATGAAGGAAGAGATTAAGAACGGGCCATTTTGTCCTTTATTTGGTCTGAAAACATCACGTTTCTCAGTGAGCCGACTCCATGACAGTTTTTACTTGATTGCACTTTACCTCAAACAACTTTGGACAGATTAAAGTCAAAACCCACTACAACACTTTATCACCACAAGGACGTGTTATTGCATTCACTGAAGTGAAATCAGGATCCATCCAGGTCCAGTAAAGGCCGCTGACCCACAGAGGGACTGTTTGGTAGTAATAAAATGAAAGCAAGCATCGTGTTTCCAGTGTGTTTGGGTCAATAATTATGACTGACTTGACACACATTACATTGAAATGCATCGATAGTTTGGTTCCCTATAAGTTGACATGTTGTTTTTATACTGTATATTCTTATCTCAGATATACAGAAGAGGATTAGGGCCAATGACTCCTATTGGAAATTTAGGAAGGCTGGAAACATCACAAAATGGTACGGGATTAAGACTTTAAACTCATTTTGACACTGGCGCTAATCCCCTTCTGTACAAATTGTTTATAATGAAAACGTGATGGATCATTTTGCTGTACGACACGTTGACCCGTGGTACTTACGTTTCGTAGCCACGGTTCAGCCGGATGTGTTCAGGAAAGCAGTTGTGTTGAAATAATTCTTCACTTCCGGCACTTTTCTCGCTATCTAAGTCTTTGCTGAACGGTTTCCATGAGGTTTGAGATAATGAAGTTAAATAGATACATGTGCTGTGTTTGGGCTACAGGGGGAGGCAACAAGGGATGTTTGCACATACTGCCATAATAAAGCTGTTTCCAAGTTTAATTTACAGTTTAACGTGGACGTAGAATTCATGCTCTGTATTTTTATATCAAACGTTTGCTTTTGTACCTTTTTATTTTCCTGAACTTGTTCAATAAAGATCCACTGCCACATGCGTTCTGTTCAGCTGGTGAGTGAAGGATTTGTCTTCGAGCTTGTTCCAGAAGTGTTTAGCTCCTGAATGCAGGGCCGGATTAAACAGATGGACGACATCTGGGCAGCATGTACTTTTTGGGGCCCCCGAGCACCCACCTATTGTGATTATTGTTAAACAAAGGAGGTCACTGGGGGAACAAAATTAATTAACTTTATCAAACTGAGATATACCCTCCCTATTCGACCCCACCTGGACTTGGACCCCCCCCCCAAAAAAAAGCTGTTCCTCCTGAGGCGCTGAGGGCCGAGGAGTATAAATTTGTATCTGGGGTAAAAAAAGATGGGGGGAGGGAGGGGGTATATTTTGGGTCTGAGGTGTGTGTGTGTGTGTGTGTGTGTGTGTGTGTGTGTGTGTGTGTGTGTGTGTGTGTGTGTGTGTGTGTGTGTGTGTTGGTCGGAGGTGGCAGTGCTCACAGCCTGTCTCATGTGTCAGTGTACAGAGGAGCCTCGAGGCAGCTGCTCTCTGGTGAGTGCCCCCATATCTCTGCTCTTTTCTCCCTATCCCTCCTCGTCCTCTCCTGCATTTTCATTTCTGTAACTGTCACATCTGCTTCTCTGTGCACCCGTAGGTCTCTTAGGGGAGCGTTGTTAGTACTTTTTTTTTTTTCTATTACCGATTGGCTGTGACCTCAGATAAGGACTTTTTAAGGATTTTTTTCTGGTGCAGTCTGTTCAGTACAGATTCAAAATAAACTAATAAGACAGGACTTCAATCATAGCTGCAAGTTTCTCATTTAGTTTTTGGTGTATCTGTGTCAAAATAAATTTAGATTATAAATTGGGCAGGCACTGCAAGACAGATCCCTGGTCTGACCAATATTTTTGGAAAGACGTTGATCTGCTCTGCCATGAATACCTCAGGCCTCGAGCGGAGGGCCGCTGGTGGTAAAAGTGAAGCGGCTTCACAGGCGCTCAGTCAGTGTTCAAGCCAATTAAAACAAGCGTGATATATTTAGCGTGAAGTTCAAGGGAAAGATGTAAATGTCAGTTTTTGGAAATCAGCAAAAATTCGAGGCCTGAATCACCAGGAATTAAGTTGGAGTAACAAACATCAGCAGCAGATATTAGCTTGTCATTCATTGTCTTGGGTCAACTCAAATGAATATGCAGGTGTGGTAACTTAAAAACAAATTTGTCATGAAGCAAGGAAAGACGGTTTATACAGCCTCATGCAGATACAAGGCAGTATCAAACTTTAGTATCAGATGTATCTCCAGATCAGAGAATTCTCAAATATCAGTAATCTAAAATCTGGTCTTGCTCAGGCTGAAGAATCTTTAAAAAGAGTCAAACAACCAAAGTACAAGCTCACAGTCTGACAACACTCCCCCTAAAGACTCACAGGGGCTCATTTATTAAATATAAAAAAGAGAAAATGGCATAAAATCTCATGGCATAAAACCTTGAATTTAATAAATGAGCCCCGTCATGCTTCGCTCAGTAGATTTGCATGAACATGACCCCAAATAAAAGTCACGCCATCTAACCCCCTCGCAACCTCAATATCACAGCAGGTCTGATGCCCCGTTCAGAGGCTGGTTTCTTGCGCTGAAAATGACCCTGCCTCTCCGCCGTGCAGGAATGGCCACCACTGGGAACCTTTCCGAAGAGCAGGTGCACTGCTCCATCTGCCTCGACGTCTTCACCAACCCTGTGTCCATCCCCTGCGGACACAACTTCTGCCAGAGCTGCATCCTGGGATACTGGAAGACCAGCCCCTTGTACCAGTGTCCTATGTGTAAGAAGTCTTTCCACAAAAGGCCTGATATCAGCATCAACACCGTCCTGAGGGAGATCGCGGAGCAGTTCAAGGAGATCAGGGTTCGGAGCGTCGAAGGGGACGCGAGCGAGGAGGAGAAAGGCGGGACTGAGAAGAAGTGGACGATGGAGAGGAGGAAGAAGGAGGATGAGGAGCGGCTTCTGGAGGCTGATCAGAGGCAGCAGCTTGTGGAGGAGCTGAAGCAGAAACAAGAGGAGGACAGGAGAAAGAAAGAGAAACAAGAGGAGTTACCACCGCTGATACCGCATGTGTCCTCACCCAAGACCTCTAATCCGTCGTCACCCCAGGCCTCTGCTCAGGCACCGCCTCCACTGCCTCAAACATCCCCACCACCCTCACCGCAAATCCCTCCATCTCCAGCTTCTCAACCCTCACCCTCACCTCTCTCCTCCCCGCTCCCACCTCTGACCTGGGAGGAGGTGCTCTGTGATGTCTGCCTGGGGGACGGAAGACCCAAAGCGCTCAAATCCTGCCTGGTGTGTCTGACGTCCTACTGCGAGGAGCACCTGAAGTCTCACTCGGCCAGGTTCACCAAGCACAAGCTGATTGAGCCCGTCGCCAACATGGCGGACAGGATGTGCCCGAAGCACGAGAGGCTCCTGGAGCTGTTCTGCAAGAAGGATCAGACGTGCGTGTGCGTGCTCTGCACCGAGACGGACCACAGGGCGCACTACACTGTCCCCGTGGAGAGGGAGTGGATGGAGAAAAAGGTGAGAGAGAACAAAGCCAAGATCGAATATCGGATTTTAGCGACTCTTAAACCCAGAGCTCACACGTGTCCTTAACAACTCTGTAAGGACACTCCCACACAGAGTTTAAAAACCAGCGACTCCCCTCCAGTTAGTTAGAACTCGAAGAAGCCTCTTGGATGAGGAGTGAAACATCTTCAAGAAACTGAAACAAGTCCAGTTGCCAACGATACGGCACCTAGATGTATCTGATTTTAGCTCTTCGTCAGAGGTGGAGCAGCTCTCATGCAGTCAAATAACACCTTCTTTATACAGAGCTTCTTCTCAGTCTTAAAGGAATTGTTGGCCTTCCCCTAATGAGTTGCATATGCATTATATGCATCAATTGTCTATTTGTAAAGTAAATCAATGCATAGCCAGATGCTTTTGACTATCCATCAATAACTGATTCTTCTAAGACATAAATAATAATTACCTTGTTTATTAAAGTCGTACTGCCACGTCTGCCCTAAAATCTCTACATTTTTAGATTTTCTTTTCCTTTTTTGTCTTTCACTCACAGAAATGATCCTTTTTGAAAACACTGGATTGTTGCATTTTGGCTGTGACAGCAAAAAAATGTCTCTTTAATTTTTCCTCCCAGACACTGTACACTGCTGTGTGATCGAAGCTTTAAATAAATGACGTTGTTCTTGAGTTATACAACGCTGTCGGCCTTGTTGTCAAAGAAAGCAGACCACTGACTTTGCAAGACTGAACCTCTCAATTGATATGCACCCTGCCAACCTTTAGTTCAAGAGCTGCACACCAACATGTCTTAAATTTTAATCCAAGCAAAATGATAAGCTTCATCTGTCATCATGAAAGTCATTTCCTATGGGACACACATATTTGTGTTCATATCAACAACTTTTCTCAGCAATGGCAAATGTCTCTGTCTCACCAACTAGGGAAAGTAAAAGTAAAGCTCAAGTCAGCATGTTTATGTCATCAGCCTTGTTTGTGTCAAATCGTGTTGTGCAGGCGCAGCTGAAGAGGACAGAAATAGACGTCCAGCAGATGATCCAGGACAGAGTGAAAAAGGTGGAGGAGATCAAACAGTGTGTGGAGCTAAACAAAGTGAGTCCTCCTGTGACACTAAATATAAATTGTAAAAACTGTATATTACACAAAGATTATCATGCATCACATATCTGTGTGTTTTGTCTGATGTTGTTTGCAGGCCAGCGCTCAGAGAGAGGTCGAGGAAAGCGTGCGGGTCTTCTCGGAGCTGGTGCGCTCCATCCAGAGGACTCAGGCCGAGCTGGTTCTGTCCATCGAGGAGAAGCAGAGGCAGACGGAGAGGTGGGCCGACAGCTTCGTCGCCGAGCTGGAGCAGGAGATCGCCGAGCTGAAGAGGAGGAACGCGGACTTGGAGTACGTGGCTCGGACCGACCACATTCACTTCTTAAAGGTCAGAGAGAACATTTTGATTTACAGGTGGGGATCGCTTGTAAATCACAAAGCCAGCTCGGCCACTTCTGCGGGTGGTTCTCTAATTAAAGGTGCAACATGTAAAAAGTGGACACTTGTCAAATTTATACTCAAAAACAAAAGAGGGGAAGCACATGACCAGAGTCACCTCTAGTTAGCTTAGTTAGCTGTGCAGCTAGCGGTTTAGACTGGGAACTCAGGGACTGGGGAGTGTTGGTGTTTACGGCCAATAGCACAAGCTTTGGACCGTGATGGGCGGGGGCTAGCTGGCTAGCATGCTAACTTCAGTAGATATCTCACAATACAAAGATGTCATAATCTCAAAACTGCTTTTTTCTCCACATTTTCTTGGTGATTTTAGTTAATTTTAGGCTGTTTTGAACTACAGTTCTTACATATTACCCCTCTCAGACCAGGATTTTCATACTTTTTCCTTTTTGTCTTACAAAAAAAGTATAATCACTGGCTTTTCCTCCACCACCATCTGCCTTGGCAGGAACTTCATAGATCTTATACATTTCTTGTGCTGCAACCACAGTGCCCTCTTCCTGTGCTTAAGTGTAATGCAAGCCACAAGTACAGTTAAACACACTTTAACCATCTTACAATGTGTGTTTTATTCAAAATAAACCAATAAATCATTTGTGATGTTGTGATTAGAAATAGTTTAAAGCGGACTCAATGAAAAAGAGCTTCCTGATGATTATTACCCAAAGATTTAAAAAATAAAATATGAATACAGCCTTGCTAAATGTAAGTTGTGTAACTTGTTTCTGAGTAATTACTTGTGCTCCGTCTCGCTGAAGAACTTTCCCGCCCTGAGCACTCCTCCGACTGTCAAAGACTGGTCTGAGACCAGCGTTCCCACTGACACCTGTGTCGGAATGATCAGGAGATCTGTGTCCAAACTGGAGGCAACGTTAAATGAAATAATTGACAAACTTGCTGAAAGTGGTAGGATTTCCTCAAACCCTCCAGAATCTTTCATGTTTCTGATCATTTCAAATTGACCACCATAACCTGGACACAGTATCTTACCAGTGTTTTGTATTTTGCTTTTCACAGAGATCCAAAAGATTGTGAAATACGCAGGTAAACTTTCCCTTTTGTTGCATTTGGTTTGACTTCACAATCTCAAAACTCTCAAACAGAATGAATCCTTCACTTGTTCATTCACGCTTCATTGTGTTTCTGCAGAGGACGTCACCCTGGACCCTGACTCAGCCAACCCTTGGTTGCAGCTTTCCCAGGACAGACGTCAGGTGAGACACCTGGGTGCATGGCAGGACCTCCCAGACAACGCAGCCCGCTTTGACACAGTGGTCATTGTCCTGGGCCACGAGGGCTTCACCTCAGGGAGACATTACTGGGAGGTCCAGGTTGGGGACAAGGACGACTGGTACCTGGGCGTGGCCAGGTCTTCTGTCAACAGGAAAGGCAGGATCGCGGTCAGCATGACCCAGGGCTACTGGGCTCTGGCCATGAAGAAAGGCCAGGGCTACCGAGTGTCGACATCCCCGCCAATACTGCTCCCCCTCGACCCAAAGCCAAAGCGAGTGGGTGTGTACGTGGACTTCGAGGAGGGGCAAGTGTCCTTTTACGACGTGAAGGCTCGGACCCATATTTACACTTTCAAAGACACGTTCAGGGAGAAGATCTTGCCCTTTTTCTACCTGTACTGCTGCGACAAAGCGTCTGACACCATTGTGATTTGTCCAGTGAATGAGAAAAGCCTGATCAAGCAAAGCTAACGAAATGTGAACACACAGCACTGAAAGTCTCTACAAAAGTGAAAAACGACTGTATTTTGTTGTAGCCGTACCTGTTGGGATGAAATCTTGAATTCAATTTGTTATGCATCCTCATTACATGTATTGTGTAGCTCAACAAATATATAATTATTGTACTGTACACCTAATGTATTCATATCAGCTCATCAAAGTTCCAGACTTGAATGTACTGTAGGGTTGGGTACCGTTCACATTTCAACCAGTACCTAGAATTCGGTAGGGCTCCGGATATCTAACATTATCTTTGTTTGGTCGGTTAACGCCAACCAACGCAGTGAAAAAAAAGCCTTGAATTCTCCAAACAAATCATACAACTGGCTAATTCATCACCTGAATATGTTGATGCCTCACTCGAGTTTAGTCAGCCGCGTAGGGTTGAAGTTTGGTACGGAAATTCGGCAACAATTGACTTAATGCAAACTGCCTCTCGGTTGTACTGATGTGATTTGGTTGATACCCTTTATAAGTTCAGAGCTTGGTACCCAACCCTACTTGAATGGATAGTTATGCTTATTCGATTTCTTGCCAAGGGTTGGTTAGGAGTCTGTACCTCTCATGTTTGTTCACTAAATATAAAGCTAAAGCTAGCACGCTGTTAGCTTAGCTCATCATGAGGATTCAGAGCAAGGAGAGCAAAGCTAAGAGTCTGTTAAGATGTCAAAAATATATATCTAACAGCACCTCTAAATCTCAGTCATTAAAGGAGTAGTTTGACATTTGGAAAATCAGCTTTTGTTAGCTGTTTTACATAAAGTTACACTCATTCAGTTTCTTGCTAAGGATTAGATAGCAAATTGATGCCACTCTGTATGGTAATATACGGCTGATTAGCTTAGCTTAGCATAGCATGAAGACTTGAAACCAATGGGAACCAAGCCCTCAAGAAGTGTGCAAGGCTTTGACACCAGCTTGCATTCTGGCCAAACCTGCATGCACAACTTTCCATTCAAGTTAGCCCAATGCTAAACCAAAAGTTAGTATCTGGTAATTATAGAACCGGTAAGTCGAGCAAGTTTGGCTTCACGTGCCAGTGAGCAGCTTTCATAGGAATTAATGCCTCCAACACTGCATCCACTACATCCTTTGATTTGACGGGCTCGCTGCTACCCCATTTTCCGTCCTTATGCGAAGCCAAGTTAAGTTAAGCGAAGCTAAGCTAGCCTGCTGCTGCCTGTATGTTCATAATTATCTTACAGACACGAGTCTCCCAGTAAACCCTCATCAAGAACACATAACAAGGGCGTTTCCAAAAAACCAACTCCCCTACATGCATGACATTCTTAGTCTTTAGATCTGTTTTCATGATTGCATGTTGATTTTCAATTAGGAGTGACTGATGCCTCAGAAGGTTCTCTGTTGAACCGAGATGTGTTTGTGATTTATAACAATAAATGCTCTCTCAAATTTCTGTCATTATTTCTGGCTTCATGGACTGTTTTGTGGAAGTGCACTTAAGTTTCATTTCAGCTGAATGGCGTCAGGAGGCCGCACCCACCACAGCGAGAGGAGCTGCCTCAGCCTCTCAGGGCTCTCTCATCTCGAGATGATGAGTGTGCAGTTGTTTGTTGTGCCACAGTAACTTCTCGAGTCCAGCATGCGAGAGACAGTGTAGGACTGAGGAAAATTTACAGGTGAGTCAATTCTCAACTAAATTGTGTGGTTATTCTTGGTAGGTTGCTTGTTTTTTGTTGTTGTTTTAAATTTAGAACTATAAATGTGTTGTGCAGAATTAAGAAGTGCAAGTTGATTCATGTGGTTATGACTCATTGGGCGGGTCAGGTTTGCATTGTCAACAGCCTAAAAATAGTCTTATAAAACTTTTAGGATTCTAGTTGTCTTGTGGTGTCCTCTTGTGCCTAGTTTTGTCTTAAGTTTTTATTTCCATGCCCTCTTGTGCAGTGAACTCTCGCCAAAAAGGAACCAAGACTTTATTTGTGATTGAAGTCAAACTTTTGTGTAAAAGCATAATTACAACAAAAGAGGCACTTTTAAGATTTACCGTGGTCTCGTTTTTGGCCAAGCTATTTTTCAATGGAGTGCAGGGGCACTTTTACACTGGCATCAAAATTGCTATTTTTAAAACACTAACACAAAAAGTGTCGATCCCCGAGTGCGACCTAGCAGGCACACTTGAGGAGCGGTCCACCTTTACTCTCCTGCCTGTTAGGTGGCTCTCCAAAAACTTTCTTTTTAGTAAACTCTGTGTACACAAACCATGTTCTCAATGCTCGTGTTCATGTGTAGAGACGCTGGTGATACGACAAGCAAAGTTTCATATTGTGTCGAGCATTCTTAGTATGCACTACTATTGAAAATTAGCTTGCTCAAAAACAAAATTACGGTAAATCTTAAAAGTGCCTCTTTCGTCGTAGTTAAGCTTTTACACAAAGGTTTGACTCGGTTCATTGTGTGTCCTCCCTGTCGGTAGGTTTTGGATTCTTGATCTCTTATTTTGTATGTTTGTATTTGAACTTTGTCAAGTTGGTTTTGTTGCACTTAGTTTTTTGCTCTTTCGACTCTTTTAAGTTTGTTCACTTTTGGATTTCTCAGCTTAGGTAAAATTAAAGCTTGCTTTTTGTTCTCCCATATCTTGCCTCCTGAGTGTCTGCATTTGCCTTCACCTTTTAGTTTTCCCCTTTAAGTTGTACCAAACATGATGTGAAAAGTGGGATCGAACAGATGAATTTAGCATATATATGTGTAATTTTCTTCCACAGAGATTTCATTATGTCATCATTCAACGTCCTCGCTTCCTTGTCGGGCAATCGCTTCGAATGTTCGATCTGTCTCAACTTCTTCACCGACCCGGTCACCACACCTTGCGGTCACAACTTCTGCAAGACCTGCCTCAGCGAGCACTGGGACCGGAGTGAATTATGCCACTGCCCAATGTGCAATAAAAGATTCCATGTGAGGCCTGAGATCTCCACAAACCTGGTCATAGAGGAGATCTCCGTCCAAATAAAGAAGAGGAAAGTTGAGGCGCATGAAAGGGCCGACTTACCGTGGCAGGTGACGTGTGACCTGTGCACAGAAACAAAGTTCAAGGCCCTGAAGTCCTGCCTCGTGTGCCTGACGTCGTACTGCGAAGACCACCTGGAGCCTCACCAACGAGTCCCCTCCCTGGCCCGACACAAGCTGATCGACCCAGTGGAGAACCTGGAGGAGAGGATCTGTGGGAAGCACGAGCGCCTCCTGGAGCTTTTCTGCAGGGACGAACAGGTTTGCATCTGCCTGCTGTGCAGCGAGACCGACCACAAACACCACCAGACGGTGCCCATTGAAGAGGAAGGGGCTCGACAGAAAGTAAGTTGTTAGATGCCTCAGAATTAACTGAACGTTGAATAAAAGACTGACTTGCTTACTCACTTGTTTCTTGATATATTTTAGGAAAATATTGAGTCCACGATGGCAAAGATCAAAATAATGATCGAGAACAGAATGGAAAAGATAAAAGAATTTGAAGACGCTTCGGAAATGAGCAAAGTGAGTACCCAGAGGTTTTTGCAAATGTACTTTACACTTTTAATATAGAACATAAAATAAATCTGTACTGACCACGTGATATCGTTCATTATATTTATTTTTTAGAACAAAGCACTGAAAGAGATCGACGACGGCAACAAGCTCTTCAGTGCCCTGATGCATCGTGTACAAGAGGCACAGACCAAACTGAAACTGAACATCGACGAGAAGCTCAGGAAGTCCCGAGAGAAAGACGAAGTGATGATCAACGAGCTGCAGGAGGAAATCTCCAAACTTCAGCAGAGGCACTGCGAGCTGGAGGAGCTCTCGCAGAGTGACGACCACCTCTACCTCCTGCTGGTCAGTCGACACACACACGTTGCACATTTACTTGTCACTTTTTACCGTCTTTTTGCATCTTTACCTCACTATTAAACTCGCTCAGCTTTAGATTAATTGCAAGGAAGAGAGACACAAGGAAGACATCCATTTGAGGGTCATCAGGGCAAAATATACATGAAATAAGAGGAATAAGATGCTGCTAATGAAATAAAATCTGCTCAAAGGCCAAAAATGCTGCCAGTAGTCAGATTTTCTTCCACATATGTCATATTTTTCAGGCAGTTGCAATGGAATGACATGCCAGTAACATTCCTTTTCTAATAATTTAATTCATACATGGCATGTAACTGACCTGTCCTGCTGCCCTGCTAGCTCTCACTTCTTATACAGACGTCCATTTGACTGTGTTACGGCCTCCACTGCCTGCTCATAGGCACAACAATAGTGAGCCGCGATTCGGTCTTTGGGCCCATTATACTGAATGTCAAGGTGGAACAACGCCTTGAACAGGTTTTCTGAAATGAGCTGTACTTGGCTCACATTTGTAAAGCTAGAAATATGCTAGCTGCCTTAAATGATTGATGACACTCTCATGTCTCTATGGCAAAAAAAGAAAATGGTAAGTCACTGCCAGCAGCAAAACTGTCCTGCAGTACTAACGCCGCCCTGTGCCACTAACAATCATGTGTTTGTGAATCATCCCAGACTTTGCAG
The DNA here is from genome assembly GCF_904848185.1 of Acanthopagrus latus. Taxonomy (NCBI): domain Eukaryota; kingdom Metazoa; phylum Chordata; class Actinopteri; order Spariformes; family Sparidae; genus Acanthopagrus; species Acanthopagrus latus. The sequence continues at coordinate 5,959,749 of NC_051048.1, read as the reverse complement.
GCCCTGAGAACCATATCACTTGCCAAGAACTGGTCTCAGATCGGCGTTTACTCAGACCTGTGTATACAGTCAGTGAGGAGAGTCATGACTCATCTCGTGTCCACTTTTCAAGCAGAACTTGAGACTCTGACAGGAAAGGGTAAATATCTACTGCACTCACTGCATCAGTGGAGATGTGTCTATTTTATGTGGGATGTTTTCTGAAACTGTGTTTTTACTTCTTACAGAGCTGACCAGGATGAGGCGATATAAAGGTGAGATTAAAAATACATGAAATAGCTTTTTGTGCTGATTAATTTGACGAGACGAGACCGTTACCTGAACTTTGTTTTCTCAGAGTCAGTCACCTTTGACCCAGACACTGCTGGTTCCTGCCTTTTGGTGACTGATGCAGGGCGACGTTTGAAGTACAACAAAAATGCAAGTCCCTATTCACCTGGTCTGTCGGACGACTTCAAGAGGTTCGACGGGCCAAAGATCTTGGGGACAAACAGCTTCACCTCTGGACGCCACTACTGGGAAGTCAAAGTCGGCCTGAAAAACAACTGGGATGTCGGTGTTGCCAAAGAATCAGCATCCAGATCAGAGAGTGTGTATCTGAAAAAAGAAAACGGCTTCTTTGCTTTACAAAAGAGGGGAGCTGATTATCAAGTTCATGCACCACCCTACAAAGTCCTCCACCTCAGCTCTAGGCCAAGACTTCTAGGAGTGTATCTGGACTACAATGAGGGCAGAATCTCTTTCTATGATGTGGATAGGAAGTTACACATTTTCTCTTTCACAGGAGAGTCTTTCACAGAGCCGATGTTCCCGTACTTCTATCTGTTCGGCTGGATGAAGAAACCGGAGGCTTTGGTCATCGAATGGTCATTAGAAGCGTTGAAACAGTTTGTTGGAAAATAACCGTCAGCCAACCAAACAAAGCTGCTGTCCAACAGTATAGAGGCTTTTTAACAGAAACACAAAGGCTATAAGCAACAGAGAAATGACCATTCACCATGTTCGATGTAAAAACTATTCTGACTCTACACGCTGATTCTCTGATTGCTCCTCTCTCCATATTATCACATCTAACGAGCTCTTAGGGTTAAATTCTCCCAAACCAGAGTGTGTGATTGTTGGAATATTTGAAAGACACACCACGATGGTTTGGGTGAGTTTTATCTTGTGTCTAGTGAGATGGAATGAATCTCTCTATAGGGATTCTTTCCATTGGACAATCGCAACCAAAAGCAACTCAACAAAACGGAACTCCCTCACACTTTGTTTTTCTGTATTGCTTTTCTGAGAGGACACAGTAAGAATGGGCCAATGGATGAGGCCATCTCATCGCACTTACATTCAATTACAGAGGTCTGTACCATCATAACATTGTGATCATAGAGGACAAAAAGTAGGGTGTCCCCTTGGAGCTGCTGCTAGTCAATAGAGAAAAACATAAATGTAGTTTGTTGCTGATAAATGCTCTTATGTGTATTGTTTTCCTTCTTTAAACAGTCAGGTCAACCCAAGACAACTGGTGGCAGTAACGTTTATTTTCTGCTGGCTGCTGTACGTGTTTCTGTCAATCGTGCCGTTGGTATTTGCATTTTCTCAGCTCACTCAGTTGTTCTAACTTTGATTTGATTTTCTGAGGCTAAAAACAGCTGACATCAGACAGCGTTATATGCCAGTGTTTGCCCGAAACCCTAGTATGCAAAACTCACCAGCCTTTACTGGAGTGGCTTGTTACAATTTCTCACGTGATCTTGAAGACTTAAGAGTCCACACAACTGCCTAAAAACAAAGATTTTGGAGCAACAGGTAGATTTGTTGTTGCGACGGCGGCTTGAAAGGAAAAGCAATTGATAAAGCTCATAAGAGTCAGTTAAGTTCAACTTGCATTTTGTAAAATATCAAAGATTGAATCAGTGCTGAACATCACAGAGGAATGAATGGGTTCACTTACTGATAGATTTGGTTACAATAAAGGTAATTATTAAACAACATGACTAATAACTGCAAAGTACTTTGAATGAGCAATGTTATTTGTGATGTCCAGCTCTAATATGGTAGATGGCTATTCTTTTTGACATAAGCTGTAACCAATGTGGCTGTAATGCAGATAAGGATTTGCTCCCCAGCCTGGGACTCTGTTGACGTCGTTCCCTGCTCTTCAAGTGTTGTGTTTGTGGTTTTTGGAAAAGACACCACCCACCAAACTCTTGTCCTTTGTACCACTGCCCCTTTCACGCAGCTGCTGTCATTCAAATCTATGCAAAGGGCTCATTATCAGGTGAAAGTATTGTGTAACAACAGTATATTATTATTTTTGCAACTCTGTCATGACGTTTGTCTCTATCGTTTAAAATAAAAGAGGAATGTGGTGTCAACACGTGTGCTGTGTTATTCCTGTCCTGCAATCGAGTGGTTTTGTTGACCTTTTTTGGAGCTGGAGCTGATTCGGTATTTGAAAAAACTCATACACACCTGCTTTATCAGGTGTGTATGAGTTTATGAGCATACAGGAAATGACAGAGTCTAACAGGGCCGGCCTCTTTCCCAGCAGCAATTGATGTGTCGCAACTATACAGAAGGGGGGGAGGTACCAAACGATAGCAGTCTACACAACACTGTCAGATCCCCGGGAAAGACGAGCCGGCAAGAGCACAAGAAAGGTATGTGAGTTTTCACATTATGCTTTTAAGGTTTAAGTGTTTTCAAGTGAAGTTTTGATTATTGCGGTTGATTTTTCAGTCAAATGGAAATGAAAAGCTGAGAGCTGATGGTTGAACTAGAACTGAATTCTCTGTTGTTTACAGCTGTTCTAAGTTGTGAGTCATGTTCATCATTAGTCACTCTGGATAGTTTCACGAAGCAAAACGGATCAAAAAAACCCAAAAACATATAGATTTTACTGTATACTGAATACGCTTCTGACAAATGTAGCAATAATCAGGCCATCCTGAATTAATATTTAACCAATACAGTATGACAGTGAATTCTGATTGGCCAGGGAATGTGCAATATTTTCAAATGACCACATGGCCTCTGACGTAATATTATCGTCATCATAGTGTACTTACAGGAAGTACAGTTCTGAGGTGCTTTACTCGCTTTCCATTTTCTGCTACTTTATACTTCCACTCCAATATCATACTTTGTACTTAACTACATTTATTTGATAACTTTATTTACTAGTTACATGCTACATAAAAGGCAAAGGAGTGCATTTATTTATCTGATAATCAGTCAACCCAGTGTATGTTAATACATGTACTTTTATTTAATTACATCTAATATCAGGCATTTTAAGACATTTACTCAAACACTACTCATATGGTTGACCTCTACTTTTGCCAAAGCAACATAACTAAAGCAAAAACTAAAAATGATATATTTACTTTTAAGTGTAACTTTGGGTACATTTTACCACTCAGGCCCAACACACTTCACTTGTGTTGATGATGAAAATAATGGAGGATTGTTATACGTTTTCTTTATTTACTGATTTATTCTTATGTTTTACACTGTATACTGTGTTATCTACCCTCCATCCCTCCTGTGTTACCTTTGAACCCTGATAAGGTTGCATACAGCCTCTGAAACAGCCGATTCTGTGTGTATTAACAGTTTTATTGTTTAATCACCATTAATCATTATTAGATCTTGTATGTATATTTTTTGGTGAATGCTTGACTTGTGCGGCTGGTTTGGGTTCCTGCAATCAAAGACAAAAAAAGTTAATAATATGTATTTTAATTCAAGCTTTTGGTTTCTGTACAGATATATATATAATGTAAAACAGCCAAAGGAAAGCACCATCGTCTATGCGTGTGGTTGCCACACCAAATCAGACCTGATGTCAGAGCCTCCTCAGTGCTGCATCTGTCTGGATGAGTTCAGCAGCCCTGCCTCCCTCCCCTGTGGACACTGCTTCTGCCTGGCCTGTATAGGAGAGTACTGGAGGATCCATGGGGTCTGTCAGTGCCCCCTCTGCAAGGCCTGTTTCCCCACCAGGCCGCAGCTGACAACAGACCAGACATTACACGCTGGTGCTCCGCACGAGGAAGCTACTGTGCCTTTAAAAGCTGGAGAGGTTCCCTGTGACTACTGCCCCGCAAAGCGCAGAGCAGTCAAGTCCTGCCTGGAGTGCATGGCCTCCTACTGTGCTGCTCATCTGGAGCCACACTACCAGGATGAAGACCTTGGGCGCCATCTTCTGATCAGCGTGGTGAAGAATCTGGAGGACCCAGTGTGCAGACTGCATGGGAAGCAGTTAAACAGGTTCTGCAGGAGTGATCAAACGTGCATATGTGCCATGTGTGCCGAAACAGACCACAGGGGCCATCACATTATTTCCATCAACAAGGAAGCTGCGAAGAAGAAGGTACAGTCTGATTAAAGCGCCACACCAGGAAACATTAAAGAGTTAAGATATTTAGTGTGTTCCACCGAGGACTGTTGCTTTTTATAGACACAGATTTTATCATCTTTGGACTCTGTACCTCGTTGGTAGTCGTAGCTAAACAGATAACAGTGGTTTAACCTTATGCAATAACTGGTTTTGCTGCTGAAACCTAACATGGTCATGCATGACAAATGCTTTGTTTGCAAAGTTTACGTATATTCACTTTATCTTTATGTTGTGTTTGGCCACTTCATTGAGTGGGAGGGAAAACAAAAGAACGTGGAATGGGGATATAAACAACATTTCTATGACAGTGGGCTACAGCTCTCAGAGAGCATGTGGTCGTTATTGTGAGAGACAAAAGATGAAAAACCACTGACATGACCAGAGTACTTCGTTTATTTTGTCATTTAATCACATATTTAAACAAAAATACCAAAATCAAGTCAACAATCATCTCAAAAAAACAGGAAATCCACAATAATTTACTCTGAGAGAAACTTGCATGGATGCATGTGGGAAGAAAGTAAAAGCTGGTCTGTTTTGCGTCAGCTGTCACAGTGAAGGGTTGTGGTCGGGTCGCCAGCTTGCATCAGGATTGTAAAGACAGAGAGAACAATACAACTGTCGCGGTCATTTCCTAAACTTCTCCTGACGTTATGTTTTCCCGCAGGTTAAGCTAAAACGCATGAGGGCAAAACTTATGCAAGCCATTCAAGACAGGCTGATTAAAGTGGAGAAAATCAAGCTGTCTGCAGACCACAACGGAGAAGATCCAAGACAAACATGGGCTCAGACTAAAGAACATACTCAGCATTTGGAAGAAGAAATCTCTGAGCTGCAAACGAGAAAAGCTGAGCTGGAGCAGCTCTTACAGACTGACGACAGCGTCTGCTTCCTGCAGGTGTGTCATGGTCGAAAGATTCAGTCAGTATTTCTCTAATAAATGATTGAATTCAGGTTTTTGTTTCAAATAAGATGCTGCACAACAACCATCGATCCATTCAACTCTTTTGTCTCAACAGAGATTTCTACACACTGCTACATCCTGTGGTTGACCACCTTCAGACCTCAAAGTCTTTTGAACATCCAACCTGACCAGTTGGACAACCCCAAGAGGAAAGGTGGGGGATCCAGGATGGCAGCCATGCTAATCCAGCTCGGTTTCAAGTCTGCTCCAGGCTGATTTTTGGTCACAGGAAAATGAAACGGACAAACGGCCAAACAGAACAGGTAGACTGCGCGTTTACATCTTTGATGCTTGGTGCTCACACACACTCAAAGTTGACGGACAGTGTTTCCCAAATGTCAAACTTTTGACATAAAGATGTGACCATGCTATCGCCACCATCTTGTTGCTGCTGTTTACATTTGCAAATTTAAAAAAAAAAAAATGCACTACAGAGTTATTTCAGGGATGCACGTTTTCATGTATACACAGAAATCACTGTATATATGTTCTATGTTAGTGTCGCATTAAGAAAACTTCAAATCTTCATATTGTTATGCAATCCTGTGTAGTATATTGGTAAAGATATATATCAGATATAAGGAACATGTAAGTCGACACATAAAGCTCCATTTTCTATGTGCTTGTGTTAAATTTCTTATGTTGGATTTGTACAAAAACTCAAAGTATGTTAGTGTCGGTGCTTCATTTGATGGGGGGTTATCTGCTGGACTAATTTTTAGCTGAGAGCAGTTGTTGGGCAGAGAAACCCAGCAGAGATTCAAGGAAGTTATTTCTTATATTCAACAGAACAAACAAACCAGGTGTGATGCGTTCATTAGTGAGCTTTACAGGTGCTGGTAGGAATGTTTTCTTACCTTTGAACACATTGGCCATTTCCCAGCGTTATCAGTCTTAGTGCTAAGCTAAGCTAGTTGGTTGATGGTTGTGGCCTTTTTAACAGGCAGATATGATGGTTGATCAACAGATTTATAGACACATATACTTGTTAAACTGCAACTATGATGTACTTTTAATGCTTTAGAATGATCTAAAATGACAATTATGTGCAAATGAAATATTGACGATGATCTGTACAGATTTAAAGTAACTCAGTTCAAACCTCAAGAACTATGATGATTGTTTCAGACCAGGTTATTGCAAATAACTGAGAACATATTGTATGAATGTAATTTATGCCTGGATGGATGATGTAATTTATTTCAAGTATACTGTATTTCACTGTTAATGTTCATGATTTTTGTCTTGTAATTTTTTTGTTGTTGTTGTTGTTGGCTGAATGAATAAAACATCAAACCATAAACACTGTAATTATACAAAAAATAATGTGTATTTTTGAAAAAAAAAAAGATAATTAAATCAACTAAATTTCTGTTGTTTTTTTAAATACTATTGCCTGGAAATGAAATGAGAAACCCGGAGCTTAAACGTTTAGTCTGTGGGTCAGTCATCAACATTGAGCAATAGACAGATTTGCACATAAAACCACAGTGAGTGTCCTGTAAAACCGGTTGGTAAGTTCGATATTTGATCTGTGCTTTGTGCGAGTTTGATGTATACTGTATGTACTTCCACCTTTATACTTCCACTCCACTGCATTTAAGAGACAGATATTGTACCTTTTGAACTTTGAACTCCATCATGAGTTATTTTCCGTTTGATACTTCGACTCAGGTAAGCCTCTGAATGCAGGACTATGTGCACAATAGTTGTATTGTTATTCTTTTAGTGATGAATCTAAAACCTCCCTCCACCCTTGGATCTGTTCAACATGGAACACACCCCACAGCTACCAAACAAATGATTTGCTTGCACATTTGCATGCTGACGCGTATTTTACAAAGAAGTGGCTAGCAGGGCTTTTTAAAGACAGAAAGAGACAGAAGCCTGTGAGACAAGGAGCATTTCAGTCACTGAAAGGTAACATCATACTCCACATTTAAGTGTTTTCTCATCGTATTACTATCGATGAATGTGTTTCTTGTAATAGGAATGAAGTGATTTTACCATCTGTTGATCACCTGTTAATAGCGGTAAATCCTCCTCTATCGTAGCGTGCAGCACCTGATTGTAAAATATGCCGAATCAAACGCCACTGTTATCATTTGTGGTGTTTCAGGGTTTTCACCTATCTGATCATTTGGGGAAGTGTTTGTTCCTGAAGTCTTGATGCTTCGTAACCTTCTGATATCACACACACGACCACGCCCAGGGCTGAATTATCCCACTGGTGTAATACGTCAGAGTGTTTATTTTTCCATGTTCCATCTTTGTCCTGAGCACTGCTGTCAGTGGTGCTGATATTAATTCACCCATCTTTACTTTTAATTTTCTATTGGAAATAGCTTAGTGGCTATTTAAGGAACATATTGTGCTGTAATTGTGGACTTTTTCTCACTGAAAGAACAGAATCTTGAATGAGAGATTCAAAAATCTGAGATTTCAAAAATCCTGTATGTGATAACATCACGTTACTTAACTTAGTAAGTGAAAATAACTCATCATTGACTTAAGGTTTTACTCTGGACATGAACAGCATTCTGCTGGATGAAACTCAACCATCCACCCCAACCAGCTTCCTCCAGGATTTGTTGCACTTTATTATAGTTCATCCAATTTCCACTTAACATGAAACTGGATGGGCTTACCATCTCTGGCTTGACAGACTTTTATATTCAGAATGCTTTGAGTTTTTCCACCTTCTCTCTTAGAATGTCTCTTATTCAGTTCACTGACTATCATTCTTGTGTACTTGTGCTGCCAACATTAAGCATTTTCCTGCCTCATCTCTTTAAACATACGAAATCAGTTATTTGTTGAGCATTCAGACATTTCAGTGAAAGGCAAACATGACTGCAGTATCTCTCTCTCTGAGCAGATATGGCCTCAGCTCAAGAATCACCCAGAGAGACCTGCATGCTGGAAAATCATCTAAAATGCTCCATCTGCATGGAGACATTTAAGGATCCTGTCACTACAGGATGTGGCCACTCCTTTTGTGAAAAATGCCTGGACCGCAGCTTAATGATAAATGAAGCAGCATGCCCCCTATGCAAGGAGCATCTGAGCAAAACTCCAAAAGTGAACATCATCCTGAGAACCGTCGTCGAACAGATGATTAAGAGCCAAGAGAAAGACGACAACGAGTGCACTGGAGCGCCCGGCGAGGTGGCCTGTGACATTTGCACAGGCCGAAAGCTGAAGGCTAAGAAGTCCTGCCTCGTGTGTCTTGCCTCATATTGTCCGGCCCACCTGGACAATCATTCATCAACCGAAAGGCTGAAGGGCCACAAGCTGGTGGAACCTGTGGAGAACTTGGATGAGAGAGCCTGTCTGCAGCATGGACGCCCCTTGGAGCTGTACAGCACCAAGAAGGAGACGTGCATTTGTGTAAGCTGTATGGATGAAGGCCAGGAGGAGGTTGTTTCAACTGAGGATGCATGGAACAAGAAGAAGGTGAATTCATTCATGATTGTAGTCATAGAGTGTTATTATTAGTATATTTACATTAATCCATTGTAAAGTAAAGGGAAACACTGATAGAGTTGCAAACACACAAAGAATGAGATTCATGTGTATAACTGTATGAAAATGAGATAGTTTGAAGCTCGGATACTGACTTGCTTTTCATGTTTACTACAGGCTAAGCTGGAAAACACCAAGACAGAGCTGCAAGAGAAAGTTAACAACAGAAGAAAACAGGTGGATGAGATAAATGCATCTCTTAAGAGCTGCAAGGTGAGCTTCAGGACAGACATGGCAGCCTGAAATCAAGAGCCAATCAGTCCAGTCTGTCAAAGTCAAAACTGACAGGGCAAGCTTCCAAATGGTGCGGCAGTGAAATTGAGCAACTGTAAAGAGATAATGCTACGTCTGGATTACCTCGCAAGGCAGATGGTTTTCTGAGATCATATCATTTTGAGAAGCCATCCTGCCAGGCTTCAAGCTATATTATTTCTACAACTCTACAACAAAATTGTTTGTGAAACAAACTGTCCCTCTGAACCACATAAGGAACTGAAGTCACGTCTGTTATAATTCAGTATCTTCTTGTTGTGTTTTACTGATGTTCCCCGTTGAACCGTCTTGGTCTGTCATTCCTCCAGTGTCTCCTCGTGTTTCCCAGTTGGTATGTTTCTGGTTTTAGTTTCTTACTTCTCATTTTAATTTGAACTTTGCTTTTTCTTTGCACTTTGTTTTTTGACCCTTTCCGTTGCTACTTTGGATTTTGTCTTTTTGACCACATTTTGTGTCTAGGATCACCTGGTTTTTCAATTAATTTGACTTTTGCTTAATAAAGCTCCCTTTTTGTTGCCCCACTTTTCTGCTCATTTTGGAGGTGGACAATCTTGAAAGAGTTTTGTCAGGAAGCCTTAATGGCACTGCCTCCTCAATAGCCCCAGCCCAGCTAATGGACCAGGCCCACGCCTCAGCCCACCTTGCCTACAATGTGCCTGCTGCTCTGTTAGTGGTCTGGTCCGATACTCGCCAGTGGTTCCCAGTTGGAGCCTGTTCCTGCTCCCTGGTCGGTGGCCCGACCGACACCAGTTCCTGTCCCTCGGTCTTCTCCACTGATCCCGCTTGAATTGTCCCAGATAATCAATTTAAAAGATAATTTTACAAATCAATAGTAAAAATCCCACTGAGTTGTGTTAATTACAACATCGCACTCACCAACAGTGACATAGCAGCCAACTCATAATCAATCTGGCCATATCGTTAACTTCAGCCATGTGAAATGCTAGTTCATCAGATCTGTAAGCAAGCTCATCCAGGACAATACAGCTTTTGATGACTGTAGGCTGTGTAGTCTTAATTTCGATTACCATGAATCACAGCCATATGATGAGGTATATGTAGCCTAAAATCTGACTGTGTGCCGCTGTGAAACAGAAAAGGAGGTCAATATCAAATGGACAATGCTTGCTTGTCTCCCAATTTCAGAGGCAGATGGACAATGAGTGGTGGTATATTGAGGCTGTGTTCGCAGCTGTGGTTATCATCGTGGAGAGAGCCCAGGCAGCAGCTCTTCAGCCACTGAGGGACAGGAGGCAGGCTGTGGAGAAAGAGGCAAAAGACCTCACAGAAGAGTTGCAAGCTGAGATCAGCAAGCTTGAGAAAACCATCTCTGAGTTGGACAAAATCTCTGCACTTGAGGATCACATCCATTTCCTGCAGGTGAGAGGACAGCGCCACCTTCCAGATGATGTTTAACGGAAGAAGAGCTCTGGTGCCTTTTTGATCTATTTCTATCTATTTTCCCCTGCCTCAGAGTTACCCAAATCTTCAAGAAATAGACAACTTTAAAGAGTGGACAGAGGTGGAGTTTGACACTTCTTTTGGCACCATGAGACGAACCACAACTGCTCTGCTGGAACAAATTCAAGAGGAACTGGAGAAGCTGACCACCATTGGTAAGAGTTCCGTCCAGTGTTGTAGTTGGTCAAGATCAAGTCATGACCAGGACCAGAGTGTATTGAGGCCAAGATGAAACCAAGACTTTGGGGGGTTGAGACAAAGTTAAGACAGAGACCAAGATAGGGTGAGACTAAGTCAAAAACCAAGTGAGTCAAAACCAAGATGGATCTCAGTATCAGAAACAATTTATTGATCTCTCAGTGGGAGACACGAGTATGACAACACTGCGTCATAGCTAATGTTGACTTAACTGATCTAAATCCATTTTCTTCTCTTCACAGAACTTCAAAGGGTTCCAAAGTTTACTGGTATGTGAAATAATCTCCTTCTTCCTTGATGGTATCTTTTAAACAATAGACTTTTGTGTTCAGATCTTGTAATAATTTCAACCTGTAACCAACAGTGGATGTAAAGCTGGATCCAACCACAGCGCACCGATGCCTCGTTCTCTCTGATGACGGTAAGGAAGTTAAAGACGGAGGAGAGAATATGGAAAGGGATAGCAGTCCGGAGAGGTTTGATCTGTTTGGCAGCATCCTGGGTCTCAACAAGTTGACCTCTGGGAAGTCCTACTGGGAGGTGGCGGTCAGCAACAAGACCGGATGGGATCTTGGTGTAGCAAGAGACAACGCAAACCGCAAAGGGCGACTCTCCCTCAACCCAGATCATGGTTACTGGGCTATTGTACATTATGAGGACAAAAAGTACGCAGCCCTGACAGCTCCACCAGTTCGTCTTTCCCTGAAAGAGAAACCCAAGAAGGTGGGAGTGTTCGTGGATTATGAAGAAGGTCTTGTATCCTTCTACGATGTGACGGCTCAGTCTCACATCTACTCGTTCACCAAGTGTTTGTTCAATGCCAAGCTCTTCCCGTATTTCAGTCCACATAGAAAACAAAACAAGAAAAACACTGACCCTTTAACTATTTCTGTTGTGAAACCATGTGTGCAGGACGTGGTCACGTCATAAAGAATGTGTTTGAGTTTGTGGATAAGAGGGGTTCAAATTTTGGTAGTTCAAAAGTTGTGTTTGGTGGGATGTGGAGGGGGAAAATCAACATTTCTCATAATTTTGAATTTTTATGTCATAGTTTGGGTTTTTATCTCATTACTTTTTGTCATAATTGTAACTTCTCATAGTTTTGTTTCATAATTCCATTTTTTTTTAAATTTCACAATTAAGTTTTTCCTTAGGAATATTCTTTAAACAAGTTAATGTTTGCTTCTTTCACTGGCAGAAATTGCGTCCTAAAATAAAGTGTATTTTTCAAGGAAAAAAAAAGAACAACTAAATCAACATATTTTTGTTTGTCATTGTCAAAATGTTGCCTGGAAATGAAATGAGAAACCTGACATTTAACTTTTGGTGTGCGGATCCAACATCAAGATTGAGCAACAGATGATTGGCACATAAAACCACAGTGAGTGTCCTGTAAAACTGGTTGGCAAGTTCAATATTTGATCTGTGGTGTGTGTGAGTTTGATGCATTTGGACTTGAACACATTTTATTTCATGCAACTTTATGTTTCCACTCCACTACATTTAAGAGATAGATATTGTACCTTTTGAACATTTAACTCCCTTATGAGTTATTTTCCCTTTGATACTTTGACTCAGGTAAGCCTTTGAATGCAGGACTTCTATGTGCACAGTAGTGGTATTGATATTTTTATAGTAATAAGTTTAAAACCTCCCTCCACCCTTGGACCTGTGCAAACTTGCGCAACATGCAACACACCCCGCAGCAACCGAAAGCATAATTTGCTTGTGCATTTGCATGCCGACATGCCTTTTACAGGGAAGTGGCTGGCAGGGCTTTCGCCCAGAAATGAAACTTAGCAGAGGGAGGAAGGCCCAGAGGAAGGACACACACTAGGTGGGAGTAAAGAGAGAGAGACAGAAGCCTGTGAGACGAGGAGCAGTTCAGTCGCTGAAAGGTAACACCATACTCCACACTTAAGTGTTTTCGCATCGTATTACTATTCATGAATGTGTTTCTTGTAACAGGAATGAAGTGTTGTAATTTTACCATCTGTTGATCACCTGTTAATAGCGGTAGATCCTCCTCTATTATAGCGTGCAGCACCTGACTGTAAAATATGCCGAATCAAACCCCACTGTTATCAAATGTTCAGGGTTTTTTCTGATCATTTGGGGAGGTGTTTGTTTCTTAAGTCTCGATGCCTCGTAACCTTCTGATATTAGGATTTAACACACACACACACACACACACACACACACACACACACACACACACAAACACGCCCAAGGCTGAGTTATCCCTGTGGTGTAATACCTCAGAGTATTACCTTTTCCATGTTGTAAACCTTTGTCCTGAGCACTGCCGTGAATGGAGTCCAAATACAGCATGTGTACAACAGCAATGTCTCCACAGCATGTGGAGGCAGGGGTGCTGATATTAAATCACTCATCTTTACTTCTAATTTTCAAATTGGAAATAGCCAAGTGGCTGTTTAAGGAACATACTGTAATATACTTGTTCTTCCCTAAAGAACAGAATCCTGAATGGAAAAGTTTTTGGATTTCAAAAAATCACATATGTGATTACATGTGTCACTTAACTTTAGTAAGTAAAAATAACTCATTGCTGACTTATGGTTTTACACTGGACATTAACAGCATTCTCTGGTATGAGGGTCAACCATCCACCCGACCAACCTATTCCACTTAATAGGAAATGTAAATATGAGTTGTAATAAGCTGTTTTCACAGTCTATATTTTTTGAGGATGGGCTTGCCACCTCTGGTTGACGCACATTTATATTCAGAATGCTTTGAGTTTTTCCACCTTCTCTCTTAGAATGTCTCTTATTCAGTTCTCTGACTATCATTCTTGTGTACTTGTGCTGTTGTTACACTAATATTAAACATTTTTCTTGCAGTATCTATTTACCGAACAAAATTAGTAATTTGTCGAACATTTAGACAAATATTTCAGTGAAAGGCAAACATGACTGCAGTGTCTCTCTCTCTGAGCAGATATGGCCTCAGCTCAAGAATCACCCAGAGAGACCTGCATGCTGGAGAATCATCTAAAATGCTCCATCTGCATGGAAACATTTCAGGATCCTGTCACTGCAGGATGTGGCCACTCATTTTGTGAGAAATGCCTGGACTGCAGCTTAATGATAACTGACCCAAGATGCCCCCTATGCAAGGAGCATCTTAGCAAAACTCCAAAAGTGAACATCGTCCTGAGAACCGTCGTCGAACAGATGATTAAGACTCAACAGAAAGACGACAACGAGTACACTGGAGCGCCCGGCGAGGTGGCCTGTGACATTTGCACGGAGCGAAAGCTGAAGGCTAAGAAGTCCTGCCTCGTGTGTCTTGCCTCATATTGTCCGGCCCACCTGGACAATCATTCATCAACCAAAAGGCTGAAGGGCCACAAGCTGGTGGAACCTGTGGAGAACTTGGATGAGAGAGCCTGTCTGCAGCATGGACGCCCCTTGGAGCTGTACAGCACCAAGAAGGAGACGTGCATTTGTGTAAGCTGTATGGATGAAGGCCAGGAGGAGGTTGTTTCAACTGAGGATGCATGGAACAAGAAGAAGGTGAGTTAATTAATGATTGTAGTCATAGAGTCTTATTATTAGTATATTTACTTTAATCCCTTGTAAAATAAAGAGAAACACTGATAGAGTTGCAAACACACAAAGAATGAGATCCATGTGTATAACTGTATGAAAATGAGATAGTTTGAAGCTGGGATGCTGACTTGCTTTTTATGTTTACTACAGGCTAAGCTGGAAAACACCAAGACAGAGCTGCAAGAGAAAGTTAACAACAGAAGAAAACAGGTGGATGAGATAAATGCATCTCTTAAGAGCTGCAAGGTGAGCTTCAAGAGAGACATGACAGCCTGAAATCAAGAGCCAATCAGTCCAGTCTGTCAAAGTCAAAACTGACAGGGCAAGCTTCCAAATGGTGTTCATTTTCATTTGATCTGTGAACAAGCTCGTATACAGGACCAGCTATAAAATGTCTAAGATACAGGTTTCTGTGATTGTCGAAGGAGAAAGGCTGTGTAGTCTTTATAATTTTGTATTTTCACAGTCTTACAGATACACTATATTACCAAAAGTATTCGCTCACCCATTCAAATGATCAGAATCAGGTGTTCTAATCACTTGGCCTGGCCCCAGGTGTATAAATTCAAGCACTCAGGCATGCAGACTGTGAAACAAGACATTTGTGAAAGAATGGGCCGCTCTCAGGAGCTCAGTGAATTCCAGCGTGGAACTGTCATAGGATGCCACTTGTGCAACAAATCCAGTCGTGAAATTTCCTCGCTCCTAAATATTCCACAGTCAACTGTCAGCTCTATTATAACAAAATGGAAGCGTTTGGGAACAACAGCAACTCAGCCACGAAGTGGTAGGCCACGTAAAGTGACGGAGAGGGGTCAGCGGATGCTGAAGCGCATAGTGCAAAGAGGTCGCCGACTTTCTGCACAGTCAATTGCTAGAGAGCTACAAACTTCATGTGACCTTCAGATTAGCCCAAGTACAGTACGCAGAGAGCTTCATGGAATGGGTTTCCATGGCCGAGCAGCTGCAGCCAAGCCACACATCACCAAGTGCAATGCAAGGCGTCGGATGCAATGGTGTAAAGCACGCCGTCACTGGCCTCTAGAGCAGTGGAGACGCGTTCTCTGGAGTGATGAATCACGCTTTTCCATCTGGCAATCTGATGGACGAGTCTGGGTTTGGAGGTTGCCAGGAGAACGGTACATTTCAGATTGCATTGTGCCAACTGTGAAATTTGGTGGAGGAGGAATTATGGTATGGGGTTGTTTTTCAGGAGCTGGGCTTGGCCCCTTAGTTCCAGTGAAAGGAACATTGAATGCTTCAGGATACCAAAACATTTTGGACAATTCCATGCTCCCAACCTTGTGGGAACAGTTTGGAGCGGGCCCCTTCCTCTTCCAACATGACTGTGCACCAGTGCACAAAGCAAGGTCCATAAAGACGTGGATGACAGAGTCTGGTGTGGATGAACTTGACTGGCCTGCACAGAGTCCTGACCTGAACCCGATAGAACACCTTTGGGATGAATTAGAGCGGAGACTGAGAGCCAGGCCTTCTCGACCAACATCAGTGTGTGACCTCACCAATGCGCTTTTGGAAGAATGGTCAAAAATTCCTATAAACACTCTCCTCAACCTTGTGGACAGTCTTCCCAGAAGAGTTGAAGCTGTAATAGCTGCAAAAGGTGGACCGACATCATATTGAATTCTATGAGTTAGGAATGGGATGGCACTTCAGTTCATAGAATGAGTAAAGGCAGGTGAGCGAATACTTTTGGTAATATAGTGTAAGTCTTTGTCCTCCTGCATGCTCTACCAAGGTACCACCCTTCCCCCAATCAAAAATGGACTACCTCTGTTTTGTTTGGATATAGATAGGCTTAGACAATATTGTCCTGAGTAGATAGCTTTAGTTAAGGCATTTTAATGAATCACAGCGATGTGATGAGGTATATGTAGCCTAGCACTCTGTTGGTGTGCCCCTAATGAAACAGAAAAAAGGAGGTCAATATCAAATGGACAATGCTTGTCTCCCAATTTCAGGAGCAGATGGACAATGAGTGGTTCGATATTGAGGCTGTGTTCGCAGCTGTGGTTGTCATCGTGGAGAGAGCCCAGGCAGCAGCTCTTCAGCCACTGAAAGACAGGAGGCAGGCTATGGAGAAAGAGGCAAAAGACCTCATAGAGGAGTTGGAAGCCGAGATCAGCAAGCTTGAGAAGAACATCTCTGAGATCGATGACATGTCTGCGCTTGAGGATCACATCCATTTCCTGCAGGTGAGAGGACAGCATTACTTTCCAGATGATGTTCAACAGAAGAAGTGCTGTGGTGCCTATTTGATCATTTAATTTCTCTTTTTCCCTGCCTCAGAGTTACCCAAATCTTCCAGAAATGGACAACTTTAAAGACTGGACAGAGGTTGAGTTTGACACATCTCTGACTTTTGGCACCATGAGACGAACCGTAAATGCTCTGCTGGAAGAAATTCAACAGGAACTGGAGAAGCTGACCAACATTGGTAAGAGTTCAGTCCAGTGTTCTCAAGACCAAGTCACGACCAAGCCTGGAGTGTATTGAGACCGAGACAAGACTTCAAGGGGTTGAGACCAAGTTTAGAGAAAGACCAAGACTGAGATGAGACCAAGACAGATCTCAGATTCAGAAACAATTTATTGATCCCTAAGCAAAACTTGAGTATGACGACACTACGTCACAGCTAATGTTGACTTAACTGATCTAAATCCATTTTCTTCTCTTCACAGAACTTCAAAGGGTTCCAAAGTTTACTGGTATGTGAAATAATCTCCTTCTTCCTTAATGGTATCTTTTAAACAATGGACTTTTGTTGTGTTCAGATCTTGTAATAAATTCAACCTGTATCCAACAGTGGATGTAAAGCTGGATCCAACCACCGCACACCGATGCCTCGTTCTCTCTGATGACGGTAAGGAAGTTAAAGACGGAGGAGAGGAGAAGGAAGGCAATAGCGGTCCGGAGAGGTTTGATATATTTGCCAGCGTCCTGGGAGTCAACAAGTTGATCTCTGGGAAGTCCTACTGGGAGGTGGTGGTCAGCAACAAGACCGGATGGGATCTTGGTGTAGCAAGAGATGACACAGACCGTAAAGGGCGACTCTCCCTCAACCCAGATCATGGTTACTGGGTTATTGTACATTATGAGGACAAAAAGTACGCAGCCCTGACAGCTCCACCAGTTCGTCTTTCCCTGAAAGAGAAACCCAAGAAGGTGGGAGTGTTCGTGGATTATGATGAAGGTCTTGTGTCCTTCTACGATGTGACGGCTCAGTCTCACATCTACTCATTCACCGAGTGTTCATTCAATACCAAGATCGTCCCGTATTTTAGTCCGCATAGAAAACAAGATGAGAAAAACACTGATCCCTTAATTATTTCTGTTGTGAAACCAAGTGTGCAGGACATGGACATGTCATAAAAAATGTGTTTGAGTTTGTGGATGAGAGGCGTTCAAATTTTGAATCAAACATCGTGTTTGGTGGGATGTTAAAGGGGAAGATCAACACATAATTTTGACCTTCTAGCCAATATTATGCCCTGTTATGTGATAGGGGTTTTTAGCTTTTCAAATCAAGTATTCATCAATGTTTTTACTTTCACTGGCAGAAATGGCCTCCTTACAAACCAATAATTAAAACTGTTAGCCATTCATTTAACAGATAACTAATCAAATATTTGTTGTAGCTCTGTGAACAATTTGCAAAATGTAAAATGTGGACTTCAGGCAAGTTGGTACATATTTCACATTCTCTTGGTTGTTGGTTATAAAGATTATAGGGGAAACTCAGTTAATATCCTCTGGGTATAAAATAAGTGTTTGTGTGTCTGCATAGGATGGAGTCTGTTTTTCAAAAGATTTTTGTATTTTTTTTAACTTTTTTATTTTAAAATCTAATTAAAAATGATCTCTTCAAATTACATCTGGTTTGTTTTTTCATTCTAAAATGTCTTTGACTTCGTGAATCCACCAGATCTGTGACACAGCATTGTGGCCAGGACATGTCAGGGCTTAGCACACATCAGTGCAGTGAGCAGTTCAGGGCAGTAGGGGAGGAAAGAAGGGGGATGGGCACATTTTATGAAACGAAACTAAAGCAGGAAAAGTTTTCATAGCACATCACAGTGGCAGAGAGAAACTTATCTACAGAGCAAAGAGGGAGACCACACGGTAAGAACATGTTGCTCTTGGTCTTTTTAATACTAATTAACAGAGCGGATTATGAGCTTTAAAAGTCAGTGTGTTAAAAAAAAGTTCACGCTTCAAGATCTTAACCCTAAGCTTTTCCTCCTTTATGGTTTTTAGAGCCGGAAGAGGAAAAGGCCCAGATAGCTAACACGCTAAATAAAAGACTGAGTCACCAACATCTGTTTTTTTTAATCACCCATCCGTTTAGAAAGGGCAGCACAATCTATCTCAGTCTATTGTTTTGATCAGAATACACAGAACAAACATCCTTGGGGAACCACAGTCAGAACAGGCAGTTTCATGTCATCAGTATTTGTTTCCGAGAGAATCTAAAGAAAAGATATGCTGTGGCGAAACTGACAGAGGTGTCTGAACTCCGCCACACTAGATGAATAAAAAGCCTGTATGTCAAATACATGTAAGATGAGCTTTTATACATTTTCTTTTCTAAATTGGAAGTGGTCAACTCTGTGGTATTCAATTTATAGCCATTCTGTATATAATAAAGAAAGTCTTTGCATGTGAGACCGGAAATGCTAGCTGGTGGCCCGAGGGCTTAACGCGTCCCTTTAACAACCTCACACTGGATCTTTGCTCATATAGTTTGTAGGTAAATTAGCCCATACATTAGTTATGTCTGTCAATAAGCACAAAAAATGGAAGCCCTGCACAGTCAATGGTTCAAACATATCATTTCCTCCATTTACCAGTGATAGTGAGTTCAATTTGATCTGGTTCCTTAAGATCATGAGTCATTTATGTCCAAATCACAAAACGATAAAAAAGTGGAGGAAAAAAAAACCTACGGGAAAAATATAAACAAAAACTATATACATCTACAGGGAATGACAAATGTGAACTATATGGAAAATAAACAAATGTCTCCTCGGGTGGAAATGAAACTGAAATGTGCTTTTTTAAAGCTTTTTTAAGCTAAAGTCCCCAATTAAATAAGATGTTAAAAACTCAAGGCGTATATAGCCTTTTACCATTTATTTAGAATTGTATCATTAAGCCTAACCCTGCAACCCATCGTCCAGAAAAGGACAACAATTTTACATTACAGTACTTCATATAATCATTAGCAGCAAAAATGTGTATTTTCTCATTGGCTTAACAGATGGGGTGGAGCCATGTGTAGTTTCTGGGCTGTCTTCCTCAAAAGTGTCAGTGTGTAGTATGTTGATAAAAGAATTCTGCGGAGGCAAGGCTGGGTGGAATGATAGAGCAGTCTTTATTGAGACACACTTCCGTTAGCTGAGTGTCCGAGCAGAGTGTGGCCCCACATCTGATGTTCTCCAATCTAGGGCAAAGTAATGCCAAACGTTTTTGCCCTCTTGCCCTATCAGAACTCCTACGCCTTCGATCTTAGGAATTCTACCAAATGCCACCCCCCTCTTTCTCTTCCTGTGCGAGGGTTTTTAGAGTCCCTTTCCAGCACACACCCACTTCTCCTAATTGGTCACTTTGGTAAATTATCCAATGGACTAAAAGAGGAGTTGACCTGTTTCCCTCGTAAACTCATCTGACTTGGATGCATTCAACTTCATGTCTTGTCCCCAGATGACCCAAGTGGGTTTCCTGCTCTTCTACGGGAACATAAACATTTAAGCATCTCCCACCATTTGGCATGGGGGTCAACCTCAGGTTTAGTGCTTTATCATGGCCTGCCGCCTGCTAAACTTTAGCACTCACAGAGTTACCACTCTGACCCCTGGAGCTGTGAACCCCCTCTATCTGCATTCTTAACTCACATGAGGAGAAACAATTAGTAACCCAGGATGTGTAGGAAACACACAGATACTACACATGGTTTAGACTTAACTCTCCCTTAACAACACGATCCCTCCAATCAGACACACTGTCCATCTTTCCTCATCACTCACTTGTCTTGAGCTCATCTTATGACATGTTTTCAGCAGCTCTGACCTTTGTCCGTTGCTCTGCCGAATGTCCTAACTGCTGCTTTATTCTTTCAAGGACATCATTGTGCGTGCATCAAAAATAGAGTAACAAACAAAAGAAAACCTGCAGGCGTCCGACTATTTGTAAGGCATGTAACACTTGCACAAATAAGGACGGCCCTTACAGGTGATTTTTTTCAAGAATAAGCACCATTTTCCCTCAACTAGAATGAAATGGGCCAGCAAAGATATCTCAATAGGGGCCTGACGTCTGCAGTGTATCAGGGACAGATTCAGAGTCCAACCTGGGTGCCATTCCCTACTTGTAGCCTTCCCAAAAGGCTGTCTTCAAGTTGTGATTGGCTGGGAGGGGAACGCCCCAGGCTGCTTCCACTCGTTAATTAGTCAGGGAGTCAGTCTCCCGACCCAACGCACAGGTGATCTGAATCCACTGCAATTAGTCGAGGGGGACTTTGACACTCAGCCCAAAGCAAAAGAAGATAGCAAGTCTTAAACAATGGAACTGCTGCAGCGAACGTTTATGTTCATCCTCGATTAATCTGTTAAATAATCCAAAACTGTGTTGATATTCCACCAGTCTCTACACTACAGTCCAATTATCCAAAAATCAGTTTGTCCAGCTGCTGATGCCTATCTCAGCATAACTGAATGGAATTTATCTTGGCGAGCCCCCCCAACACAGACAAGGGAACCTTTAATTAAATACATTAAAAGTAAAATTTAAGTTTTGAGCAGATAAGAAAAAAAACACATCTGATAAATATATAATTACAATATGCAGGTATGGACAGAACATTAAGTCCAAGTCTAACAGTACACTTTTTTCACACTCAAACATATAAGAGATGAACACACAGTGTGAGCAACACCATGACGCTGTAGATTTGCGCCATCCTGACCGGTAGCAGTAGTTTTGAAGCAAGATGTGCTGTCAAATTTAATTATTATGAGCATCAGCCCCTTAATGGAAAGTGCATGAGCGCATATAATAAAGCCATCGCCATTGTATCCAAACATAACAGAGTGAAATATCTAATCTAATCTAATCTAATCTAATCTAAGTAACAGTAAAAGGATGCAAAAAGAACAATTGACTTAAAATGTTACTCAAGTACGTAAATGTAGCCTGTTACTACCCACGTCTGCCTACATATGTTACAGTATGATGCACTTTTTAAAGAGCTGAGACTATAAAGCAACTAGTGCAGCGGACCCTGAATGGACTCAGGACTGCCGCACTCAATGTACAGCAACACGTGTTGTAATGTGTTTTATACAGGCAAGACAGGCCAGACATGAGAAACTACAGTTACCACGGCAACTGGGCCAAGATGACGACTTGCACACCGAAGGGTAAGAGGGTTGAAGAGAATTACGACGCGTGGGGCTATGGTGGATATCAAGACGGTCATGAGGACCTGTGTCTGGATGACTACAACTCTGACTACACTGGTGGGTTTTGCACACACATGCCTGATTATGCATGATGTTCTCTCCTCTTACTGCCACAAACGCATTTACTGTTTAATTTTCAAATAAAGGTTTAAATTCTTCCAAAAAGGGATGAGATTAAAATCACTTCTTCAACAATGTTTCAAACAGACTACAAGTCAGACAGACGTCTTCGATATTGCCACTGCGGCTGGTCCAACATGACGACTTACCATGGCCTGAGAGTTCACCAGGGGAAACGGGGATGCACTCCCAAGGGTGTGGAGGTTAAAGAGCATGACCAGCATTATTATGGGAGGGGGAATGGTGGATATCAATACAATCAGAAGGACCAGTATCTGGACGACTACAGCTTTGACTACAGTGGTGAGTTTTGCATACATAAAGCCAGATTACATGTCATGTTCTTTCCTCTTATTGCCAACAAACAACTTAAGTATTCAGTTTTATTTTCGCCTAAAGGTTAAAATATTCCAGAAATGGACATGATTTAAATCACCTCTTCAACTATGTTTTAAACAGACTATCCAGACAGACGCCGTCGGGTGTGCCACTGCGGCTGGACCAAAGTGACGACTTACCATGGCCTGAGAACCCACCAGGGGAAGATGGGATGCACGCCAATGGGAAGACGGATCCCAGAGAGCGAGCAGGCCTACTGGAAGACTCAGTGGGAAATGAGGCAAAGAACTAATCAGCCGGCTGTGTGGGTTGAAGAGCGTGACCAGCATTACAGTAAGTGGCATGTTGAATTACGATACGACCAAAACGACTGGCCGAATGACAACAACTTTAACAAGTCTGATGGATTTTGCACACACAGCACGTTCACTCCTCTTATTGCCACAAACAAAAAGAAATACAATAGGAAATTCAGTCATCTACTCAGCCCCCTGCAGATAGAGGGTCAGGTTTCAGATTCCAAATTGACTTGAAAAACATTATCTACACCCTTTTATGCTGGCTATATAAAATAGTGGACCGAGCCACTATGACATCACCAATAGGTGTCTGAAACTGAAGCTCAAAGTGGTGTGGACCAGCCATCGCCATCTTGGCAGTGCCTGACTCCACCTAACTCTGATTTCAAATGGGCAAGGAGGAGGAGCGTGCATGGAGCTGAAGCCAGCCTAGTTAGTTAAACAAGCCCACCAAACTTAGCTTAGCTGAGGCTAACAAGCTGTATTCGTTCACACATAAAGATTAGCGCTTTTCACCTCATGTTACTCACATAAATTGGACCCAAACTAAACTATAATGATTTACTCGCTTTTGGAACCAGCCTCAAGTGGCCATTCGAGGAACTGCAGGTTTTGGAACTTCCATATCTGCTTCATGTCTCAACCATTAAAGTTACTGCTTCATTACATTGGACAAGCAGAATTAACTCGTTCTTTTTGGTTGTTTTTGAATGTGAATGCTGCAACACTGTTTTTCTGTGAAGCCCCCTAAAAGTTTAGTGAACTCTAAAACTTCACCTGTGAGCAGATAATTGAATTTTCATTTTGGAGTGAACTATTCCTTTAATATTATTAATATTGTTCACTAGTTTAATCTTCACCTCAAGATTAAAATCACCTCTTCAACTATGTTTCCAACAGATAACAATTCAGACAGACGCCCTCGCGTTTGCCACTGCGGCTGGTCCAAAGTGACGACTTACCAAGTCCTGAGAACGCACCAAGGGATTATGCGATGCACTCCGAGGGGAATTAGGATCCGAGAGAGCGAGCAGGACTACTGGAAGACTCAGTGGGAAATGGAGCAAGGGTATTATCAGCCGGCTAAGAGTATGAGGTCTGGCTTTTACATGAGGGAGATTTAGGGCAACCAGTCAAGTTTAGTTAGTCAGGCTCTGTCTCCAAGAGTTTGCAGCTGGATGCAAGGCGGTGAAAAGCAAGCTAGAGTCTGAGGACCACAGATCCAGGCATGGGGTATAGGGGTGGGGGAGGTGTGTTAGGCACTGGGGGTCAAGGGCATGGAAGGGTGGAGGGATTTATAGATCAAAAAGAGGATTTGTAGTTGATGCAGTATCTAATGGGGAGCCAGTGGAGTTCAACGAGGGCAAAGGTGGTGAGCTGTTGTAGGCGAAAACCCTTGCAGCTGAGTTTTGCACATACAGGAGCCTGTCCAGGACCCTACAGGGGATCCCGAACAGGACACCATAGCAGCAGTCGAGATGGGCGGTATTGATGAAATGGCCATGAGTTTCTGTCTTGGCTGGAGTCTTGAGATGTTTTTTAGATGGTAAAATTTGACTAGATTTGGTGATGATTTGATGTTGGTAGAGTCCAGGGTGACACCGAGGTTTCGGACCTCGAGGGAGGCAGAGATGGAGCGAGGAGGAGATTTACAGTCTTTCGGAGAAGCGCCTCGGGCACCAGAGCCATGAGCTCAGCCTGAAACAGCTGAGTTTGAGAAAATTGAATGACATCCAGGTCTTAACCAGGGCTGTAGGGATGAGATGGTGATGACAATTTTAGAAGAAGGATCAATTAATTTTCATTGTTTCAATTTATTTTGCTTTTTTCTTGAATAATCATTGAGACTATCTTTACTTTATTTGTTTACTATGGTATTGTATTATTATTGGTGGTTGTTATTAATATTATTATCATAATTAGTATAGTTATTGATACTACCTAGTTCACTAGTCGCCACCACAATATTTCAGTAGTACCCCTTTTTATCTAAAACTCATTCTGCCCCCACTTCCACTGCATAAATCACGATTTGGATAATAGTTAACAAGCATATTTAAAAATAAATCTATTATCTTGTATCTATTTCTTAATTCATTTGAATTATTCCTTATTTCACTCATAGTGGTGGCGATGATACAATAACAGTAATTGATCATTTTTTTCTTTTCATTGGAACCATTGTTTGTTGTGCAATTGTTGCTTCTATTCTAATTTAATTTCCTCTTTATTTTTTAATTTTATCTCTCCTTCAGTTTGATTTATGATCCTTTTGCCATTGTCATTATACTGTTATTGCTATTGTTGCTTTTATGCTTTATTGGTATAATATTGATAACATTTGTTTCACTGCTGCAAGCATTATTATTACCCCCTTATATTCATGCATTAGTTAACGTACATATTTAGTCATAAAAAAGAAAAATCTTATGTATTTTTGTATTTATCTTTCTATTCATTACTTATTATGTCTCTCTTCTTTACATTATCACATTTGTTCATTTCTTATATAAAAATATATATTGTTTCTTTCTATCTCAAAAAAATGTCAATACTCAAATAAAATTTGACAGTGGCACTACTCATCTTCCGTACTTTCATCTCATTAAGTTATTCATGAGCATTAAATATGTCGTCAGCTAAACAATCCTGTATGGCTATTATCCTGTTCTGATAGCCTATTTAACGTACTGTATTAAATATCAAGGGTATTGCATTATTCCTACTTTTTATAGTCTATACAAGGAAATGCCCTTTTTTACACAACACATTGTGACATCTTCCATCAGGAAGGTGCTGCCCAATAAGATCAAATTACTGCACCTTTGGAGTGATTACAGGAAGAGCTCAGGGATATTTTACCTGAAGTGAAACTGAAACAGTTCAGGGTGACGTGATAAAGGGAGTGAAGCAGAGACAGACCAAACAGAGGAGCACCGAGGTGAGGCAGGCAGCGGCAGGTAGGCTTCTGGAGATCTAAACTGACTTTAATGTTATTTTAAGATACTTTGTGATTTTGACTGCAATTATACGGCAACATAACAAAAACCAGGACACAGGTGAGATGATTTATTTCCCTAGTGAAAGAGGAGATAATATCAAAAAGAAAAAGTGTTTATGCCTTTGAAAGAAATTATTTCCGTTCTTCGAGAGTTTAAATGTTATTTGAGGTCAGTTGATTATCTTAACAAATATTTTATCAAAAAGAGCATTGTCAGCAGTTTTACCTATAGTGTAGTATGATATGTATGAGTGACAGTACAAACAAATCATCCTGCATGTAGTTCCTGACTGACAGGATACTTTGGTTAACCTCAGGTTTCAGGGCGTGTGTTAAATATAGTGTGTGTGTGTGTGTGTGTGTGTGTGTGTGTGTGTGTGTGTGTGTGTGTGTGTGTGTGTGTGTGTGTGTGTGTGTGTGTGTGTGTGTGTGTGTGTGTGAAGCAACAGGTCGCTCTTTATCTGCCGTCAGATGGAGAAAAAAAAATTCCTCTCGTGAAAAGTATATTCATAACTCGTTCTACTGCACATGTGAGTTCATGTCAACTCTTGTCCAAACAGTCTGAGTCAGAGTGTCATTAAAATCATTGAGTGTATCGACAGTTCAACGTGCAAACACAGACAGTACAGAGACGTTCATCCTAAAAAGAACATTCAGTCATTATCTACTCATCCACATGCTGATGTGAAAGTCGAGTGAAGCCGGTACACTAAACATCTCTGGAGCTTCACAGTAGAAACAGTGTTGCAGCTTGATCCAGGGGACTTGTTTTAAAATGTAATAAAACAACAGAAAAAAATGGCTTCATACAGCTCATCTGGCAAAATCTCAAACTGATTTAACAAAACTGTTACCTACAAATTCAACACACATCCAGCTCATGCACACACTGTGTGTAAATAACATTTCGTCAGATCAGTTTGGGACCTCAGGGCTTCATGAGACGTGGATCACATGTATCTGTATGGAGCTATTTTTTTTAACTTCATCTACTTCATAATGTTTGATTTTATCTCATCTTATCTTACAATTTATCAGTTAAAGTTGACTGATATAATTTCCTTCCTTTTTAAGTTTCCATTATGTGTGTTAAAATTTGCAGCAGGAAGTAGTCGATACTGTAACATTGACTCAGCACCACCAGAGGGCGACCGATCACTGACTAATATGAGTCCTGCACGTCCATGTTGCTAACAGATCAGTCAGTTGTCATAAATGACCACAGATATTAAGGTGAAACTATGAATTAAAGAATAAAATAACAGCAAATGGGCATTGACAGCTTTTAAATGTTAAAATTGGGTTTAATTTCCTTTTTGGGTTTAATTTCATTTTTCATTTTTCTTTTTCCCCCTGCAGGCGTCCGACTATTTGTAAGGCATGTAACACTTGCACAAATAAGGACGGCCCTGACAGGTGATTTTTTTCAAGAATAAGCACCATTTTCCCTCAACTATAATGAAACGGTGCAGCAAAGATATCTCAATAGGGGCCTGACGTCTGCAGTGCATCAGGGACAGATTCAGAGTCCAACCTGGGTGCCATTCCCTACCTGTAGCCTTCCAAAAAGGCTGTCTTCAAGTTGTGATTGGCTGGGAGGGGAACGCCCCAGGCTGCTTCCACTCGTTAATTAGTCAGGGAGTCAGTCTCCCGACCCAACGCACAGGTGATCTGAATCCACTGCAATTAGTCGAGGGGGACTTTGACACTCAGCCCAAAGCAAAAGAAGATAGCAAGTCTTAAACAATGGAACTGCTGCAGCGAACGTTTATGTTCATCCTCGATTAATCTGTTAAATAATCCAAAACTGTGTTGATATTCCACCAGTCTCTACACTACAGTCCAATTATCCAAAAATCAGTTTGTCCAGCTGCCGATGCCTATCTCAGCATAACTGAATAGAATTTACCTTGGCGAGCCCCCCCCAGCACAGACAAGGGAACCTTTAATTAAATACATTAAAAGTAAAATTTAAGTTTTGAGCAGATAAGAAAAAAAAACATCTGATAAATATATAAATACAATATGCAGGTATGGACAGAACATTAAGTCCAGTACACAGTACACTTTTTTCACACTCAAACATAAGAGATGAACACACAATGTGAGCAACACCATGACGCCGTAGAGCTGTGCCATCCTGACCAGTAGCAGTAGTTTTGAAGCAAGATGTGCTGTCAGTTTTAATTATTATGAGCACCAGCCCCTTAACGGAAAGTGCATGAGCGCATATAATAAAGCCATCGCCATTGTATCCGAACGTAACAGAGTGAAATATCTAATCTAATCTAATCTAATCTAATCTAATCTAATATCTAAGTAACAGTAAAAGGATGCAAAAAGAACAACTGACTTAAAAGGTTACTCAAGTACGTAAACGTAGCCTGTTACTACCCACCTCTGCCTACATATGTTACAGTATGATGCACTTTTTAAAGAGCTGAGACTATAAAGCAACTAGTGCAGTGGACCCTGAATGGACTCAGGACTGCCGCACTCAATGTACAGCAACACGTGTTGTAATGTGTTTTATACAGGCAAGACAGGCCAGACATGAGAAACTACAGTTACCACGGCAACTGGGCCAAGATGACGATTTGCACACCGAAGGGTAAGAGGGTTGAAGAGAATTACGACGCGTGGGGCTATGGTGGATATCAAGACGGTCAAGAGGACCTGTGTCTGGATGACTACAACTCTGACTACACTGGTGGGTTTTGCACACATATGCCTGATTATGCATGATGTTCTCTCCTCTTACTGCCACAAACAAGTTTACTGTTTCTTTTAATTTTCAAATAACGATTTAAATTCTTCCAAAGAGGGATGACTCAACATGACCAGCATTATTATGGGAGGGGGAATGGTGGATATCAATACTACAGCTTTGACTACTTTGGTGAGTTTTGCACACATAAAGCCAGATTACATGTCATGTTCTTTCCTCTTATTGCCAACAAACAACTTAAGTATTCAGTTTCATTTTTGCCTAAAGGTTAAAATCTTCCAGAAATGGACATGATTTAAATCACTTCTTCAACTATGTTTTAAACAGACTATCCAGACAGACGCCGTCGGGTGTGCCACTGCGGCTGGACCAAAGAGACGACTTACCATGGCCTGAGAATCCACCAGGGGAGGATGGGATGCACGCCAAAGGGAAGACGGATCCCAGAGAGCGAGCAGGCCTACTGGAAGAGTCAGTGGGAAATGAGGCAAAGAACTAATCAGCCGGCTGTGTGGGTTGAAGAGCGTGACCAGCATTACAGTAAGTGGCATGTTGAATTATGACACGATCAAAACGACTGGCCGAATGACAACAACTTTAACAAGTCTGATGGATTTTGCACACACAGCACGTTCACTCCTCTTATTGCCACAAACAAAAAGAAATACAATAGGAAATTCAGTCATCTACTCAGCCCCCTGCAGATAGAGGGTCAGGTTTCAGATTCCAAATTTACTTGAAAAACATTATCTACACCCTGTTAAAAAGCCAAAATCTTCACTGTAGCCGCTGAGCAAAAAGTATATGTTACG
This sequence comes from Acanthopagrus latus, assembly GCF_904848185.1. Lineage (NCBI taxonomy): Eukaryota > Metazoa > Chordata > Actinopteri > Spariformes > Sparidae > Acanthopagrus > Acanthopagrus latus. The sequence continues at coordinate 5,930,577 of NC_051048.1, read as the reverse complement.
CACCTCTGTTACGCAGTGGATACATAAACTCAACTGATTGTTGAGGGTGTAAATAAAGTCTATTCAAATCTATTCAGGATCTCTTAGAGAGACTTGGATTACACATGCTGACTATATAAAATAGTGGACCGAGCCACTATGACATCACCAACAGGTGTCTGAAGGGCCAAACTGAAGCTCAAAGTGGCACGGACCAGCCATCGCCATCTTGGCACTGCCTGACTCCACCTAACTCTGATTTCAAATGGGCAAGGAGGAGGAGCGTGCATGGAGCTGAAGCCAGCCTAGTTAGTTAAACAAGCCCACCAAACTTAGCTTAGCTGAGGCTAACAAGCTGTATTCGTTCACACACAAAGATTAGCGCTTTTCACCTCATGTTACTCACATAAATTGGACCCAAACTAAACTATAATGATTTACTCGCTTTTGGAACCAGCCTCAAGTGGCCATTCGAGGAACTGCAGGTTTTGGAACTTCCACATCTGCTTTATGTCTCAGCCATTAAAGTTACTGCTTCATTACATTGGACAAGCAGAATTAACTTGTTCTTTTTGGTTGTTTTTGAATGTGAATGCTGCAACACTGTTTTTCTGTGAAGCCCCCTAAAAGTTTAGTGAACTCTAAAACTTCACCTGTGAGCAGATAATTGAATTTTCATTTTGGGGTGAACTATTCCTTTAACATTATTAATATTGTTCACTAGTTTAATCTTCACCTCAAGATTAAAATCACCTCTTCAACTATGTTTCCAACAGATAACAATTTAGACAGACTTCCTCGCGTTTGCCACTGCGGCTGGTCCAAAGTGACGACTTACCATGGCCTGAGAACCCACCAGGGGAGGATGGAATGCACTCCGAAGGGAAGACGGATCCCAGAGAGCGAGCAGGCCTACTGGAAGAGGCAGTGGGAAATGAAGCAAGGGCATTATCAGCCGGCTGAGAGTATGAGGCCTGGCTTTTACATGAGGGAGACTTAGGGCAACCAGTCAAGTTTAGTTAGTCAGGCTCTGTCTCCAAGAGTTTGCAGCTGGATGCAAGGGGGTGAAAAGCAAGCTAGAGTCTGAGGACCACAGATCCAGGCATGGGGTATAGGGATATAGGGGTGGGGGAGGTGTGTTAGGCACTGGGGGTCAAGGGCATGGAAGGGTGGAGGGATTTATAGATCAAAAAGAGGATTTGTAGTTGATGCAGTATCTAATGGGGAGCCAGTGGAGTTCAACGAGGGCAAAGGTGGTGAGCTGTTGTAGGCGAAAACCCTTGCAGCTGAGTTTTGCACATACAGGAGCCTGTCCGGGACCCTACAGGGGATCCCAGGACACCATAGCGGCAGTCGAGATGGGCGGTATTTATTAAATGGCCATGAGTTTCTGTCTTGGCAGGAGTCTTGAGATGTTTTTTCAATGGTAAAATTTGACTAGATTTGGTGATGATTTGATGTGGGTAGAGTCCAGGGTGACACCGAGGTTTCGGACCTCAAGGGAGGCAGAGATGGAGCGAGGAGGAGATTTAAAGTCTTTCAGAGAAGCGCCTCGGGCACCAGAGCCATGAGCTCAGTTTGACACAGCTGAGTTTGAGAAAATTGAATGACATCCAGGTCTTAACCAGGGCTGTAGGGATGAGATGGTGATGACGATATTAGAAGAAGGATCAATTAATTTTCATTGTTTCAATTTATTTTGCTTCTTTCTTGAATAATCATTGAGACTATCTTTACTTTATTTGTTTACTATGATAGTGTATTATTATTGGTGGTTGTTATTAATATTATTATCATAATTAGTATAGTTATTGATACTACCTAGTTCACTAGTCGCCACCACAATAAAACAATAGTATCCCTCTTTATTTAAAACTCATTCTGCCCCCACTTCCACTGCAAAAATCACAATTTCGATAATAGTTAACAAGCATATTTAAAAATAAATCTATTATCTTGTATCTATTTCTTAATTCATTTTAATTATTCCTTATTTCACTCATAGTGGTGGCGATGATACAAGAGCAGTAGTAATTGATCTTTTTTTTTTCTTTTCATTGGAACCATTGTTTGTTGTGCAATTGTTGCTTCTATTTTAATTTTCCCTCTTTATTTTTTAATTTTCTCTCTCCTTCAGTTTGACTTATGATCCTTTCGCCATTATCATTACTGTTATTGCTATTGTTGCTTTTATGCTTTATTGGTATAATATTGATAACGTTTGTTTCACTGCTGCAAGCATTATTATTACCCCCTTATATTCATGCATTAGTTAACGTACATATTTAGTCATAAAAAAAGAAAAATCTTATGTGTTTTTGTATTTATCTTTCTTTTCATTACTTATTACGTCTCTCTTCTTTACATTATCACATTTGTTCATTTATTATATAAAAATATATATTGTTTCTTTCTATCTCAAAAAAATGTCAATACTCAAATAAAATTTGACAGTGGCACTACTCATCTTCCGTACTTTCATCTCTCTTTCATCATAAGTTATTCATGGGCATTAAATATGTCGTCAGCTAAACAATCCTGTATGGCTATTATCCTGTTCTGATAGCTTATTTAACATACTGTATTAAATATCAAGGGTACTGCATTATTCCTACTTTTTATAGTCTAGACAAGGAAATGCCCTTTTTTACACAGCACATTGTAACATCTTCCATCAGGAAGGTGTTGCCCAATAAGATCAAATTACTGCACGTTTGGAATGATTACAGGAAGAGCTCAGGGATATTTTATGTGAAATGAAACTGAAACAGTTCAGGGTGATGTGATAAAGGGAGTGAAGCAGAGACAGACCAAACAGAGGAGCACCGAGGTGAGGCAGGCAGCGGCAGGTAGGCTTCTGGAGATCTAAACTGACTTTAATGTTATTTTAAGACACTTTGTGATTTTGACTGCAATTATACGGCAACATAACAAAAACCAGGACACAGGTGAGATGATTTATTTCCCTAGTGAAAGAGGAGATGATATCAAAAAAAAAAGTGTTTATGCCTTTGAAAGAAATTATTTCCGTTCTTCGAGAGTTTAAATGTTATTTGAGGTCAGTTGATTATCTTAACAAATATTTTATCAAAAAGAGCATTGTCAGCAGTGTTACCTATAGTGTAGTATGATATGTATGAGTGACAGTACAAACAAATCATCCTGCATGTAGTTCCTGACTGAGAGGCTACTTTGGTTAACCTCAGGTTTCAGGGCGTGTGCTAAATACAGTGTGTGTGTGTGTGTGTGTGTGTGTGTGTGTGTGTGTGTGTGTGTGTGAAGCAACAGGTCGCTCTTTATCTGCCGTCAGATGGAAAAAAAAAAGTTTCCTCTCGTGAAAAGTATATTCATAACTCGTTCTACGGCACATGTGAGTTCATGTCAACTCTTGTCCAAACAGTCTGAGTCAGAGTGTCATTAAAATCACTGAGTGTATCGACAGTTCAACGTGCAAACACAGACAGTACAGAGACGTTCATCCTAAAAAGAACATTCAGTCATTATCTACTCATCCACATGCTGATGTGAAAGTCGAGTGAAGCTGGTACACAAAACATCTCTGGAGCTTCACAGTAAAAACAGTGTTGCAGCTTGATCCAGGGGACTTGTTTTAAAATGTGATTAAACAACAGAAAAAAAATGGCTCCATACAGCTCATCTGGCAAAATCTCAAAGTGATTTAACAAAACTGTTACCTACAAATTCAACACACATCCAGCTCATGCACACACTGTGTGTAAATAACATTTCGTCAGATCAGTTTGGGAGCTCAGGGCTTCATGAGACGTGGATCACATGTATGGAGCTATTTTTTTTTTTAAACTTCATCTACTTCATAATGTTTGATCTCATCTTATCTTACAATTTATCAGTTAAAGTTGACTGATATAATTTCCTTCCTTCTTAAGTTTCCATTATGTGTTAATTTGCAGCAGGAAGTAGTCGATACTGTAACATTGACTCAGCACCACCAGAGGGCAACCAATCACTGACTAATATGAGTCCTGCACGTCCATGTTGCAAACAGATCAGTCAGTTGTCATAAATGACCACAGATATTAAGGTCAAACTATGACTTAAAGAATAAAATAGCAGCAAATGGGCATTGACAGCTTTTGAATTTTAAAATTGGGTTTAATTTCCTTTTTCATTTCCTTTCCTGGAGATTAAACCTTGAAACAGGTTTTCCGAAGGGGTCAGATCAAAGTAAGTTTTAATAGTGTTATTTCTAAGGATGAATAGTTATCAGCTCATAAAGTGATCAAGTGGGAATAGGGAAAGCAACTTATGACGATGCACCGTTACCTCTAAGCCTGTTGTGGAAACTGATGCAGATAATTTCTTTCCAAGGCAAAAACTCAGATTTCATGCTTTAATCAACCAACACACAATCCTGAATCCTGAACATATTGACAAGCAATTGTTGACTCTACAGCTGTGGAGTAAGTGCTTTCCTAGCATATTGCTAAAATGGATAAAAATGTAAATCTAACCCCTTGCAGATAATCAACACGTCAAACATGAGCTTCCAGGTTTGCCACTGCGGCTGGTCCAAAGTCACAACCTACCATGGCCTGAGAACTCACCAGGGGAAGATGGGGTGCACGCCGAAGGGGATGAGGATCCCTGAGAGTGAACAGTTCAGATCTGGTTACTTTCCCAGACTGACCTACGTGGAACCTACAATCAAAGTAGACAAGCCTCTGATTGAACGCTTCACCCCTCAAGTCAAACCTCGTGAGTATTCCACAACTGAGTATTCTTCTTGTTCCACAGACAGGATGAAGTGCACTTGAAGAGCAGTTTGGTCCAAACTTAGTAATGCACATATTTCCTTTTTGTTGTAGTGCTATCTACCCATCTAGATTGTTTTTCAAAAATACATTTGAAAAACTCAAGAACAATGTCTCTTTCTAGGAATCATGACTCGGGTATATGAAATAATCCTCGGCCCTCTTTGTGGGCATATAGAAGCTCATTCAGCTAGGTGACTGAGCTAGCTAACAACACAGCTCGGCCGACATCATTAATGTAAACATCCTGAGCTGTCGAGAGCCTGAGATTCTTTACCACGAGTGGTAGCAGTGTCCTTCTGCTCTGTGATATGGAAAGAAAGTCGTTAAATAGTTCCTAAACTATTTAAGGTAGCTGACATCACAGCTCAGCCAAGCAAGATGCTATTAATACCTACATGTGTAGATACACGCTACCTTCCTGCACAGTGACATGAACAGAAACAAGTTCCTGACTAACATCGCAAACAACAAAGTCTGGATTATCTTTAAAGAAATGTTTCAAATGAACTTTGAAAAACGGGGCACCTGTCGTTCAGGAGGCAGAAAAGTTCATCCACTAATCAGTCATTCGGATCTTTGGCTCCCCCGTCTGCATGTCAAAATATCTTTGAGCAAGATACTGAAATCAAATTGCTCCTGATTAGAAGTTGGCACCTTGCATAGCTGCTTAAGGCACAACCTCAAGACGCTTTGAGTCGTCAGTAGACTGGAGAAGTCCATTTACCATTTACTTTGGTACCATTGTATTCAAAAGAAGTCAGACATCCCTAAAGCCGATATTTCCAAAGCTCAGCAACTCACGTTAAAACAATTTAGAAGGCGAAATAGCGCTACAGGTAAGAGGTAAATAAGTGTTTGTGATTTGGAGGCGCCTTGTCCCTTTAAGAAGAATCTCGTCAGTAGTTTCACTCCAGTTTTGATGTCAACTCGATTTAACTGCCCAGCACAATGAACACCGGATCATTTTGCACCATTCTACAAAACTACTGATTATTATTCGGTTCTCAGTGGGTTTGCAGCTTCAAAAGATGTCAGATACTTGATATAAAGGATGTTTCCTTTCTTATTTTCAGACGGTGACAGAAATATATGGAGAGATATTTTAGAAGAGACTCTTCAAAAGGACAGCGCAACAATTCACAGCACACCCATCAAGACGCAGGTATTTATAAGCAAAAATAAGAGTTGATATTGTTTTAACATGACAGTGACAGTGGGGGACTTCTTGTTGTGTTGTCCATTGTATAGATATCATTATTATAGAGTTATAGGATCATACAGTGCAAAAATGAAAATGTTGAGTATTGCATGATGGGAAAGCCTGACTGCTGTCCACAACAAAAAACAACCACAAGCTTCCTGATTTGCCCTAGAAATCCTGAACTCAGAGGTACAGAGCGGCAGATTAAAACACAAGATTTATTATTAAGTGAGTAGGTTTTGTTACTTACTGATCTAGTGGACAGAATGACAGCTTCAAACCATCTCGAGTCCTGGTGGTAAGAGGGACCACATATTAACAGGGTGCCAGACTTTCCTTTTCCTTACGGCAGATACTCGTTTGAGCTAAGTTCTCGCTCAACTCTATTTGTTTTTAACTTGTAATTGACATGTAAATATTGAGTGACTGGGACAAGATGACAAAGCTTTGTTGAGTAAAACTCATAGAATCTTTTCCTCCCTTTTTCTCTCACAGCCTTTCCTGATGTCACTGACACAAACATTCACAAGCCCAGCAAGTCCTGCAGTGACAGAGACATACGATTCATGTAAGCTCTTTATAATTCATAACAGGACCAGAACAGAATAATAACGAAGAGGAAACAATTTGAGGCAGCTTTGTCTGACAGTGACCAATCTTCTCTCTTTACAGTGTTTCAAACTCCGCAGCACTCTTATCCAACCGCCACCAATATTTGCCGAGCCCTTGATTTCAACACTGGGCCTCAGCAGATACAACAGGTACTGGACTTATTCAAATGTTCTGCTGGAGAGCAAATCTAGTTTTTATCCTGAAATTCTCTTCTTTAAAGCTCCAATTTGTGAGAAAGTTGATTGTTGAGTCTTATTCTGAGTTCATGAAATTCTGAAGCTTTGAATTGCGTTGCATCACAAAGCATTGGAATCCAACCAGTTGGGAATGCCAAAGTCCAACTCACTGCTTTCATCCTTTAGGTACAGCATGTCTGGAATATCCCAGCAACCACAGCTCGGGATACACTATTCCAAATACAGGAGAAAGAGAGGGAGGCTCAAAGACAACTCAAGGTACTCAACTTCTCATAATAGGGATAAATGTTTTAATCTAAAACTGCCTTTGCCATGAAATTTGGTGCAGAACCCGAATAGTTGGGTCAGCTCCAGCACTTCTGTGACCATGAGAAGCAGAGGTTTGTCATTTCTGAAAGTTAAAAAAGTAAATTAGCCTCCATACCCCTTGTGAAAATGAATATAAACGTCATAAGAGCCCTAAATCCAAAATGGCTACCATTAACTGAGGTACAAACAGTCTTTTAAATGGTTTATTCTACAATGCTGTACAGCTTGTGGTTTCAGGGACCTTTTGGGTCTGGGAATTTCTAATAGCCGTCGTTTTGGTAATGCCACTGACTAAGTCAGAAATGATCCTGGCCCTATCGACTCTGAGACTCAGAGCTCATATTACCCTTAACAACTCTGTAAGGACACTCCCACACGGAGTTTAAAAGCCTGCAACTCCCCCCCAGTTAGAACTGTAGAAGCCTCCTGGATGAGAGATGAAACGTATTCAAGAAACTGAAACAAGTCCAGTTGCCTACATACAGAACACACAACCTGGATGACTGAGAACCTTCATCAACATCTAATACCCAAATGTTAGCATAAACTAAGCATGTTAGCTTTGCTGTTGATAACTAATTTCCCTATCTGCCGTCTTGCATAGCTGCTGGCGCTGCCCGTGCCTTACTGCCGACACTCATTTGAGCTAAGTTCTTGCTCAGCTCTGTGTATTTGTAACTTGCAAGTGACGTGTAAATATTGAGTGATTGGGACAACATGGCAAAGCTTTGTTGAGTAAACCTGTAAAAACGTGTCCTCCCCTTTTCTCTCACAGCCTCTCCTGACCCTTGGTAGCCCAGCAAGTCCTGCAGTGAGGGAGACAAACGATTCATGTAAGCTTTTTATAATTCATAACAGGACCAGAACGGAAAAATAACAAGAGGAAACAATTTGAGGCAGCTTTGTCTGACAGTGACCAATCCTCTCTCTCTACAGTGTTTCAAACTCCGCAACACTTTTATCCAACCGCCACCAATGTTCGCCGAGCCCTTGATTTCAACACTGGGCCTCAGCAGATACAACAGGTACTGGACTTATTTAAATGTTCTGCTGGAGAGCAAATCCAGTTTTTATCCTGAAATTCTCTTTTTTAAAGCTCCAATTTGTGAGAAAGTTGATTGTTGAGTCTTATTCTGAGTTCATGAAATTCTGAAGCTTTGAATTTGTAGGTCCGGTGGGCCACCATCTCAAAGCATCAGAGTCTGGCCAGTTGGGAAACCCAAAGTCCAACTCACACTTACTGCTTTCATCCTTCAGGAAGGACAACTCTGGAATACCCCAACAACCACAGCTCAGGATACACTACTCCAAGTAAAGGAGGAAGAGAAGAAGAAAGAGAGGGAGGCTCAAAAACAACTCAAGGTACTCAACTTCATAATAGGGATAAATGTTTTTATTTAAAACTACCAAGTGTTAGCATGAACTAAGCATGTTAGCTTTGCTGTTAATTACTACCTTCTCTATCCGCAGTCTCACATAGCTGCTGCTGCTGCCTGTGCATTGACTTGTGTGCTTATCGATATTAATCAATGATTTTTGTCTTCATTCAAGGCAAGGCAAGACAGCATAAGGGCTGATTTACAGCAGAAAATCCAGTGGAGAGAACAAAAGAAGACTGAAGTCAGATCATCTGTAACAGCCAGCACAGTAAGCTGCAGCAGATTCTCAAGTTTTTGATTCTGGTTTTGATGAAAGCTTTCTTTAAAATACTCACTTTCCATTACTCCTTTCAGGACAGCTTGGATGCTGAATGGCAGGAGATCAACAATGTGTTCTCAGAGGTGATGAGAGTCGTGGAGGATGCTTGGAAGAAAGCCCTTCGACCTCTGGAGGAGAGGTACAAATGTGTTTCCTGGGGAGGTTACTGGGGTAACGATGGAAGGTTTTACTTCCTGTGCTAGGATAACAAAGTATCATAATAAGTGACCTACTGGTGGAACTTTCAGGCCTTTAGAAGTTTGAGCTAAGTTGGCTAAGCAGTAATCATAGTGTTAAACTTTGGTTCTGGACAAAAAACAGAACGTGCCAGAAGGTATCATGAGGGACAGGAATAAGGTGGATGAAACAGTTTTTTTATCCGCTCACCCTCATGCCGATGGAAAGCATTTCTGGTGAAGTGAAACACCGTTGTAGCATTCTCCCAAACAACTGAAGAAGATGCGGTTTTAAAAAAAAACAACTGACAAAAAAAAAAAAAAAACCTTATTGGCTTCATTAAGCTCTTCCAGCGTATTCCAAGTCTCTTGAAGCCCAGTGATCCAAAACTGATTTGTAAAGACGTTATTTAAATGCTGGATGTGCAGTTAAGCTACGGTGATAACACAGTTAGTGGCCATCACTGCAGAAATGTACTGTATGCAGTAATGCTATGTTATTTTGTTTTGTTGTGTTATGTTATGTTAATGCTATGTATTTTTAGGAGACAGAGAGTAGAGAGAGAAGCAGAAGATCTGTTCCAGACACTGCAAAATGAAATCGACAAGCTCAGAGAGACCATTGATGAGCTGGACCTAAACCCAGACTTGCAGGTGAGCTGAGAAAAGCAACTGATTATTAGAATGGACTTAGCTACAATGCCAATTTTCAGCAAGATCTGATGATGTTAACTGTCTAGGAAACCCTGTAACCTGGTGCATTTATAGAGATGTTATTGTAAAAGAGAATTTAATTGAAACAAATGGTTCCGTATCCGATCCCAGCACAAACTCATGTACTCGCTGATACAGTATCAGAACAGCCTGATTAAAGATCTGCATTCATTTTCACTTCATTCAAATAATTTCACTCTGACGCACTCCCACACAGGTTTCTCCTCTAAAGGGGGTGGATGAATCCCGAGATTGGAGCAAAGTAACCGTCGATGGTTCGTTCTCCCCCGGTACTCTGAGAAGCACAACATCAAACATGATGGAGCAGATTCAGCAGAAACTGGAAAAACTCTCTTCTGTTGGTGAGTTCTTCTCAAGTTTGTCAGGTTTTGTATTTGATATAAAGCCAAGTGTTCTAATATAATGTCACTCTTTTTTCCCCACAGAGCTCAAGAGGGTTGCTACATTTGCAGGTATGTCTCTCTCATGTCTAAAAATGTGACTTTTTTAACAGTAAAACATTGTGATGTTTCTAATTTTGATTCTTTAATAACAGTCTGTATTGTTGAGAAACTCCTAAAGCTGCAATATGTAAGAATGTCTTTGAAAACAATGCACAAAATGCCTAGAACTATCAACAGGATGTGAACAATTTTTAAGTTATGTCTATGTATTGTGTTGCAGATGTATCTACTGAAGTTAGCATGCTTACCAACTAGCCACAGCCCGTCCCTAGTACAAAGCCTCTGTGCTAGCAGTGTAAACACCGACCCAGTCCTTCGAGATCTCCAGTCTGGACTGCTAGCTGCAAGGCTAACTGAGCCAGCTATCTTACTGCATCTAGCATAGTCGGTAGCAGTTAGTGGTGATATGCTGCCCCCTATTTGTTCTGAGTATAATTTCATCAGGTTGTTTACATATTGCACCTTTAACGTAAGACATCACAAACCTAAGTAAAAATGTTTTGTTAATACGCCCACTTCACTAAGCTTAGAGGACTTTTGACAGCATCTAAGGGTCTGTTTGTTTCGTGCACCACGGTTCTGTTTTCCAATCGTTCTATTTATTTTCTGTTCAACTGCAGTGGATGTAAAGCTGGACCCAACCACTGCCCACAGTTACCTTGCTGTTTCTCCTGATGGGAAGAAAGTTCAAGATGGAGATCAAGACCAGAAAGTTCCGGCCGCTCCAGGGAGGTTTGACATGTTCGGTAGCGTCCTGGGGCTGAACAGGTTGACGTCTGGGAGGTCCTACTGGGAGGTGGAGGTCACCCGCAAGACCGGGTGGGACCTGGGTGTGGCAAGATGCGACGCAAACCGCAAGGGGATCCTCTCGCTCACCCCTGATAACGGTTACTGGGTTACTGTACATTATGAAAATAAAAAGTACGCAGCTCTGACAGCTCCACCGGTCAGCCTCTCGCTGACAGTGAAACCTCAGAAGGTGGGAGTGTTCGTGGATTACGATGAAGGTCTTGTGTCCTTCTACGATGTGACGGCTCAATCTCACATCTACTCGTTTACCCGGTGTTCGTTTGGGGGTGAGATTTCCCCATATTTCAGTCCACATCTACATCGAAATGGGAAAAACTCCGAGCCTCTCATCATCTCTGCTGTGAAAAATCAAAAGTAGTAACCTTTGGTGCAGCAAGGGGAGAGAAGTTGAAAACTTAACCAATGGGAAGCTTTTTGAATCCACAGAATGATTTAGCAACAGTAACAAAGGTTATTTGCATTTCATTTTTGCATTATTTTCTAAATCTATCTCTTTTTTTTTTAACATAAAATATGTGATTTTCCGCTGCTCCATTTCAAAAGAGAATATAAGATTGTTTTACCGAGCTGTTTACTGACGAGAGGAGAGCTCAGAGATTGCTTTCTAACTTTTTTGGATTAAAAAGATATATCTTCAGACATGTTAATCAGCCTGACTGCAGCTGCTATCTGCTGAGGACTGGAACCGCAGGGGGAAAAAAACAGTCTTTCAATGTTATTTAATTATTGCCTTGTCTTTAGAGTTTTATTGTCTTGTGTCTCGTGTTTTGTTATTTAATTGTCCATAAATGTTTGTCCATAAAGTTGTTGCACTGGTTTTCTGCAGTCTTATGTTCAGTCAGCTCTGTTATGCTTCAGCCTCATCGCTTAATTATTTCCGCAAAGATAATACATCTTGCCTGATCAACAAGATGTTTTACTGGTGTTATCATGCAGAATATGAAATCACATCATTGGTCAAATAACTGAGCTTTTATTAATGCCATATTTCACCCACTTTTTTTACAGTTTCAGAGGGTTCAGATGATGATGGGAAAATGTCTACAAGTTTCAACACAACTTGTATTATTATAGCTATGGAAATGATAATCATCTTTTCTTTTCTGGCCGTTTGGAGACTAAAATCAAATCCACCAATGCTGAAGCTTCAGACACTCAATTAGCCTCAGGAAGTCAATTGTATTGCCTCACTAATCAGCAAAACAGTTTTCAGCTGTGCTGCCATGGTTGCTCAGGGGTTTTCTACTGATCAGTTTGACTTTTAACATGAGAAACTTGGATTAGCTGAGACAATGTGCCATCAGAGTGATGACTGCTAAAAATTGCTTGTTTTTGTAAGCTTGAATAAAAACTGATGGTAGAGCTGTTTTGTGGTTGTGCGTGTCTTTACACCCGCCCTGGTTTGTCCTGACACTGTCCTTATCATGTCTGATTTGCTGCGTATGTGTTTTTCATGTATGAGCCCATCCCCACGGTTTCACACCTAAACACGTACACTTCCTCATTCAACAGAAATTGTTGAAGAACTGTCCAACTGTCCAACGCATCAGTAAAACCTGGAACCTGGTGTTTTGGTGTTTTTTTCTGTTACTGGGTTACTGTACATTATGAAAATAAAAAGTACGCAGCTCTGACAGCTCCACCGGTCAGCCTCTCGCTGACAGTGAAACCTCAGAAGGTGGGAGTGTTCGTGGATTACGATGAAGGTCTTGTGTCCTTCTACGATGTGACGGCTCAATCTCACATCTACTCGTTTACCCGGTGTTCGTTTGGGGGTGAGATTTCCCCATATTTCAGTCCACATCTACATCGAAATGGGAAAAACTCCGAGCCTCTCATCATCTCTGCTGTGAAAAATCAAAAGTAGTAACCTTTGGTGCAGCAAGGGGAGAGAAGTTGAAAACTTAACCAATGGGAAGCTTTTTGAATCCACAGAATGATTTAGCAACAGTAACAAAGGTTATTTGCATTTCATTTTTGCATTATTTTCTAAATCTATCTCTTTTTTTTTTAACATAAAATATGTGATTTTCCGCTGCTCCATTTCAAAAGAGAATATAAGATTGTTTTACCGAGCTGTTTACTGACGAGAGGAGAGCTCAGAGATTGCTTTCTAACTTTTTTGGATTAAAAAGATATATCTTCAGACATGTTAATCAGCCTGACTGCAGCTGCTATCTGCTGAGGACTGGAACCGCAGGGGGAAAAAAACAGTCTTTCAATGTTATTTAATTATTGCCTTGTCTTTAGAGTTTTATTGTCTTGTGTCTCGTGTTTTGTTATTTAATTGTCCATAAATGTTTGTCCATAAAGTTGTTGCACTGGTTTTCTGCAGTCTTATGTTCAGTCAGCTCTGTTATGCTTCAGCCTCATCGCTTAATTATTTCCGCAAAGATAATACATCTTGCCTGATCAACAAGATGTTTTACTGGTGTTATCATGCAGAATATGAAATCACATCATTGGTCAAATAACTGAGCTTTTATTAATGCCATATTTCACCCACTTTTTTTACAGTTTCAGAGGGTTCAGATGATGATGGGAAAATGTCTACAAGTTTCAACACAACTTGTATTATTATAGCTATGGAAATGATAATCATCTTTTCTTTTCTGGCCGTTTGGAGACTAAAATCAAATCCACCAATGCTGAAGCTTCAGACACTCAATTAGCCTCAGGAAGTCAATTGTATTGCCTCACTAATCAGCAAAACAGTTTTCAGCTGTGCTGCCATGGTTGCTCAGGGGTTTTCTACTGATCAGTTCGACTTTTAACATGAGAAACTTGGATTAGCTGAGACAATGTGCCATCAGAGTGATGACTGCTAAAAATTGCTTGTTTTTGTAAGCTTGAATAAAAACTGATGGTAGAGCTGTTTTGTGGTTGTGCGTGTCTTTACACCCGCCCTGGTTTGTCCTGACACTGTCCTTATCATGTCTGATTTGCTGCGTATGTGTTTTTCATGTATGAGCCCATCCCCACGGTTTCACACCTAAACACGTACACTTCCTCATTCAACAGAAATTGTTGAAGAACTGTCCAACTGTCCAACGCATCAGTAAAACCTGGAACCTGGTGTTTTGGTGTTTTTTTCTGTTGCGCTTACAGAGGTGCATTGAGAGACTGGGCAGAGCTGGCCACTCACTGGAGCAGCACACACACCTGCAGCAGGTTGGCAATCAGTGCCTGCAGGTGAGCCCTGTTCTCTGTGCTGCCTGCTGCCGGATGATTTCGTCTCACGATGTGGTATATGGCTCCGGCTACACCAATTAGCTTGAAGTCGACTAGCGTGTTTATAGAGCTCTCCTGTAAATCTAATGTGTTTCATGTGTTGCTTTGTGCTTGGACCCCTCACATCGTCACGTATTACTTCCCCTGTTAGGTAAATAAATGAACCTGAACTCTATTCCCTGCCTCCATGTCCGCCTCTGGGTTCACGCACCTTTAACCAAGTGTAACATAACCGCCATCTTCGAGGAAGAAATGTGGTCGGGAAAAACTCTTGAACGATCATGACCACTGAAACTTTTGGTGAAATCAAATCATAAGAAATCAATAGAGGAAATGTTCAATAGTGAAAGTCAGAGCATTTCAACGCGCACGGTGTAAAGAGAACTCAAGAGATTGAGACTTAACAGCTGTGTAGCCTGAAGAAAAACACTCAGCGAGCATAACGATTGGACTCTGGAGCGACGGAGAGAGGTCATGTGGTCCAGATTTACTCTGTTCCAGTGTGATGGGCGCATTAGGGTAAGAAGAGAGGCTGGTTTGTCCTGACTCTGCATCTTATCATGTCTGATTCGCTGCATATGTGTTTTTCACGTGTGAGCCCATCCCCATGGTTTCTCACCTAGCTACCAAAAAGCTAGCGCTTTCTCATTCAGCAGAAATAGTTGTTTTTTTGTCAACAGATGGGCATTAGATCATTTGGCTGTATTGTAATTGGCTGCTAACTTTTTCGAGTTAAAATGATTGGCTGTGATCAGATGTTCATGAGACGCGAGGAGGAGATAAAGGTGAAATTCACTTCAGGTTTCTGTCACAGACTTCAACACCAGTCGGTATCGATCGCCACTGAAACAGCAACAGAGTAAGGTGAGAAAACCTCTCTACGTCTGTCTACATTTTATTTATATTTAAAAATGACTCCGTTGTTTTTTGTTTTTTCATTTAAATTGTATTTTCATATTACCTCTAATCAGAATTCAGCAAAATTAGGTTTAAAATGAATAAATTCAGCTTTAAAATTAAGCAGAGATCTGTTGCATATTTAATAATTGATGGCTTTTTATTGTTGTACACAAAAATTTGTTGAATTAATGTTGAGATGTCCCCAAATAAAAATAAATAGGTGAATAAAATCAACACTACTGAAACGGCAGAAAGCAATGATTTATGTATCACTCCTTTCTTGCAGTAATTCCATGTAAAGCATTGATACATTATTCACATTAATGTTCCTGTGAACAAGGCATTAATCAGCTTGAAATCTCTTTTTCACTCTAGATATAATGAATTTTGTTCTCCTGACTGCCGTCATCTTCACTCTGGCCCTCCATCACCAGGCACAAGGCACAAGACAACCTTGTCAGAATAAAAACAAAAACAATGGCTATAACAGATTTGTCCACAGACACATCCTGAACGACACTGACTTGGACAGAAATTCCAAAGCTTCATGGGAAAAGTGAGTTGAAAGTTTGATCAATTATTTCCTTTAGAAAGAACCAGTAATTGTTGCTTTACTGCAGTTTAATTAAAATCAATACTACAGTTCACTGTTGTGTTTAACTAGCATCTGTGTGATCAGGTAGTGACATGACAACACAAGAGCACTCAGGTTCAAACAGCTCCAGCTGTGTGTTATCAGTCAGTCACATTCAGTTTTATTGTTCTCAAAAATAAAATGTTTCAAATATTGGACAGTTGGGAAATTTAGGACGTGTTCAAACCTGTTACGTTCAGAGTTTGTTCCACAAATGCTATAACAACCTCAGTCTGACCCTTGAATTTTGTTAGTAGGTTAATCAGTCCACTCATTAGTTATGTCTGTTAATAAGAACAAAAATATGGAAGCCACATATGGTCATGGGCCATGATATCACCCCATGAATGGAGTTGGCCACCTCCCTCAGTACTTCAAGTAGGGCGGTTCTGTAGACGGTCCAGCCCGCTCTTGACGTTTGATATTCAATTTAATAGTTGTACATGTACCAACAGTTGCTGCTGATGGCTATAAGTTTGAAAACGGCCACAGTTATAAGTACAAACATGGAACACTGTGACAGCTGAAAGTTGGACATAAACAACGTCAACACCATGCAGATAAACAATGATCTCATTACACAGGTACCTAACGAGGAAGATAAGATAAGATAAGATAAGATAAGATAAGATAAGATAAGATAAGATAAGATAAGATGAACATCATCCTCCTGATCACCATCAAAGTCACCCTTGCCCTTGCTCATGGGCACAATGACGAACCTTGTATGGGGGGTAAAGACAAGGGCTTTAATAACAAACACATCCTTCTTGAGGACGTGGAAGTGGAAAGAGTGAGTTAAAAAAAACTACTACCACTACAACAGAAAAATGAAAAACTGCTGTCTTCTCTCAGATGCACACACATTTTCTAATAACACACTAAATGGGTCAAAAGCAAATAGCATCATAAAACTTAAGTCTTTATACACCAGGATCACAATGAATAAACATCACAAATATGGTAAAAACTCACCTGAGAATATGTTGCATCAAAACTATTCACACCCGGGTCACACCAGTAGCTTGGTATCAGTCATGTGCCCCGTGTACTGAAGCTATCTCCCCCCACAGTTTACTTTACTCTGCCTTTGATCAGCTTCAGTTATATCCTAATCAATAATCAATCTTTATGCGTAAACCCAACCAACAAAAGCAATCAGCAGCAGAGTAGTTTTACATTAGAGTAATATCAGCGTTACCTGATTTTATATTTGGATGGACAGGATTTGATTCTTGCGTGAGCAGAGAGAACATTCTCACTTTGCTTTAGTGAATTTAGTTTAGTGCTTTAATGAATTATGGTTCATTTATATTATTTTATGTGTGAAAAACAAACAAGTTTAAAAACTCATCCACTGAAGAATAAAACCCCATAATCAACAGCAGGAGCATGTAAAATTGTGACAGCTAAAAGTTGGACTGAAACAACATCAATACTTAAGCAGTAAGACATTGATCTCATTACACAGATACCTGATGAACCAAAAAGACCTGGACGGGAAACCACTCTGCGGCAGAGTTAAAACACCCCGACAGTCCTTCATCAATGAATCAGCAGAGAACGTTCACCAGGTCTGTGACAAATGTGTTCACCAGAGGAGGAATGTGAAGTCGAACTTGTGCATGAGCCAGGACACTATGACTGTATATGATGTTAAATCTACTTTGAATGATGGAGTTTGCAAAGTCACAGTTGTAACTTGTACGAAACGTCAAGTGGTTTTAGCATGTGATGTAGTTGAAGGCAAGTGCCGACCTGTCCATTACGATGCAAAATGTAGCGCAAATGTGATAATTGAATGCTGCTCCTGAGAGTAAGTGACTTTAATGGAGGGATGGTTCTCCCTTGTTTGCAGCTGTCAGGCTAATTATTCCCTGACATCTGAAGTTTCTATCCAGCTTTGCTAAATGAATGATTTTTGCTTATGAGAATATAAAAGAATATTGAGGATCCTTCTTGTTCTTTAGCCACACATTCTGTCAGATACATGTTAAAGCCTGCTGCAACAACATCCTGTGAGATGAGCATGATGCTTTAAGAAACCATTGTAAGAGAGAAATGACTTTCCTCATGACTGTAATAGAAAGACAACTATGAATTGAAGTTCTATTAATCTAGCTGAATTCTGTTGTCAAACTGTATATTAAGCATCATGTTCTGTGACTGGGTTTCCATTTTAAAGGTGCAATATGTGAGAATTATAGTTTAAAACATTCAAAAAATAACTAAAATAATCATCTGACTATGAGGAGAGAATAGATCTGACATTGTGTCAAAGACGTCTCTGTATTCTGTTGAAGATTCATCCACTGTAGTTAGCATGCTAACCAGCTAACCCAGGTCAGAAAACAGTTAAAAACTCCTGTGCTAACAGAGGCAACAAGCTAATAGTAGCTACAGTTGCGACTAGATTAAAAGAATACAGTTAGCAGTTTTCCTGGTGGTATGCTGCCACCTATTGGTTGTTCTTATGACTTAAAGGAGGCCAATTCTTACATATTGCACCTTTAAGCTAAAGATAATTTCCAACTTTATTAAAACATGTACGCTTAGCTCAGAATGTTTGTTTGAAACTTTATTGTAACCCTGCTTGTTTTCCTTCACACACAATCAAATTGATGCCTTGCTTGATTAATGTTTCAAATTGACATTGAAATCAGTTGACTCAATATTTAGCTTGAGACAGGTCCACTTGTGTGACACAGATAATAATTCCTGAACTCTGCAGCTTTAAAGTGTTTTCAGCATATTTAAGATCATTGTTTTGATGAACCTTAATGCTACCCAGCAACAGATGACAGGCTAAAAATAAAGTAGTAACATTCTTGTTTATGCAAGAATCAGATTTTCATCAGGATGTTTTATTTTTCTCCTTTAAGAGATTTTATCATTTATCATCTGTCTAATATAAATACCGTTAGAAAACCCAAAGTTAAGAAAAGCTGAACTTCTTAAAACAATATTTACTTCAAATTGTATACCAAAGGAGGAATTAATAAAGAATATCCTCCTGTCACTGGTTGCTTTTGTTCTTTCAGAAAAATATCACTGATGACAAGTAGTTTCACATGTTTCTATTATGACATCATGTTATATCAAGCAAGATTACATTACATATCGCAGTTTCTATCAAATGTTTTTTTGCTGCTTTTGACTTTATGATGAAATAAAACAAAGTTTGACATCACATTTGCTGTTGTTACTGACCATCATGATCATCATTGTCATCATCGTCTCACACCACTGAATAATAACATCTCCTCTATGAAACAATTTACCCAGCATCAAGCTTCTTAACATCTTTTCCACCTAACGTCTGTCCACAGCCACGTTCTGCTCAGAAATCAGCTTCACACTACAGCTCCATTCTGAAGATTATGGATATGTAAATGTTTATTGAGAGAGTAATGTCAAAGAAAAGAGTTATCATAAAAATCAACAGTGTTTAACTTCTTAGCCAGTCGATTGTCTACAGCACATCTCAGGAAAACCAATACTTATCGTCAGACAAGTGAAGGAGTGGGTTAATCTTCTGGGGATCATCAATGAGCTCAACTAACTACAGGCTTCAATATCTGGGGGGTGAATATCATCATTCCAAAGTTGAAAGTTGAAATCCTTGCCCAGTTTCGATACTTTTATCCATGATACTATAGATTAGGCAGGATTGAGTTGATATACAGTGTGCTGAGTGTCACATTTGAGTGACCAAAAACCTGCTGAAGGTTGTATGGTAGATGGATCCCCAAACATATGTGTTTCTAGCCAGGCGCACATACACTTGGTCTCCAGGCTGCAGCTGCAGGAACTCTGCGTTTCCTCCATTGATAGCTGATTGTGACGGGTTATGACCTGCCATGACTGTGGCTTGATTGTTCTTGTAGATTTCTAAAGATGCGCGATATCGTCCTCCAGCATGATAGAAGATGGAAAAGTAATAAACACCTGCAACAGGTGCAACAAATACACCTGTGGAACCAACAGGAGGTAGTTATTTTTTTCTTCTTCTTGTTATGATTATAACACCAAAAACTAAGTTCACAAATCATCAGCAGTCTTCAGCATTTTACACCCAAATAGATGAATAAAAAAACATTCCTGAAGAATTAAAAAGAAAGGAAGTCTGTGTATCATTCACAAATCATCATTTTGAGAAACTGAGTCATTATTTTGAGAAACCATGCCTGAGGTATTTTTTCTTATCTTTGCAGAAGTGAACAACTGTTTACCTGTGAATTGACTGTAGGCATCACCAATGTTGGTGAACACCGTTCTGTAGATCAGAGTTGTGTCAGTGTTGAAGGGCCCAATGTTTATGTTTCTGTCTCCTTTTGCTGCACTGAAGATCATCTTAATTCTTTCTTTGTCAAGCAAAAACATTTGGATCATCACTTTATAAAATATTTTCAGAGTGTGTCAGTTGTTTCTATGTAATGAAGATGGAGTTCTGTCAAGAGACTTGCTTGATCACGCAACTTTCATAGTTTATCTTTTAGTTTAGACTTGTTTCATTTAATAATCATTCTGCACAAAAAAACTTAATGAACTCTCCAATAAAATATTTAATTCTTTGACTCTTACCTTTATTCCTAAGATCCGTTATCTGGGTTTCACTGTCCGTCAGCCTGGTCTGCATAGCTTTAAGATTTTCTGTCATGGCACCAAACTCTTTCAGGAGATCAGCATTTCCCTCCAGTTCCAGCAGTACTACCATCATCCTGGGCCAGAACAAAGCCACAAAACAGCAAAGCAAACCAAAAAGTGGGAGCGGCAAAGAGCAGCCAGGCCAGGATTAAACCCGAGGCCGCCGCAGTGAGGACAAAGCCTCTGCACATGGGACGCCCGCTCTACCCACTGAGGTGAACGGCGCCCCAACATGGCAGTTTTTCACAGATTTTAAGAGTTATCTGCACAGCACAGTGTAATGTGAAAAGGAAGGATAAAAGAAAACCGAACACTCAAGCAATATTATAGGAGCAACTTTATCTTCTTTATTTCATTGTTTTCAACCAAATTTTCAATTTTACAGTGTGAGTAAGTTAAATTCTTCATGCTAGTCTGGGCCAGAATCAAGATGACAAGCATCAAAACTATCCATA
The DNA here is from genome assembly GCF_904848185.1 of Acanthopagrus latus. NCBI lineage: Eukaryota > Metazoa > Chordata > Actinopteri > Spariformes > Sparidae > Acanthopagrus > Acanthopagrus latus. The sequence continues at coordinate 5,909,754 of NC_051048.1, read as the reverse complement.
CAATGATTATCTCTGCTGTTCTGTTGTTTAGTCGTGATCTTTTACTATTTAACATGTCATTGGACACGTGGCTTATTGTCTCATTGTGAAGTATCTGTTATTCAACTCTTTCATCTACGTTCAGCGGATTAGCAATGAGGAAATACTAATACATTTACTGCCAAAATTGCTCTCATCAATCTTTACTGTTGGGCTCAAAGGTTAAAAACGTCTTTGTTTTTCAAATCTTACAGGGCCAGTTCATTAGTAGGGCACTGTTACTCCCGGGGTCTAGGGGAAACCCTGGCACAACATGAAAATGAGACTCCCCTCCTCCCATCCTCCAAACACCACCAGCAGCAAAGTCTCCTTAAATGGTTTTATTAAAAAAAAAAAACATCTTGTACACAATCAAACATGCTGGCAGTCTGGCTGACAGAGGACAGACCACAGGAACTGGGAGGAGCCGGCCCTTGAACTCTTGGCTTCAAGGAAGGATCCAATCAGCTCCCTGGACAACCTGAAATGACTCAAACACACCTGCAACCAACCAGAATCTCAATTACACAGATTGTTATTGAAACAGAGACAAATGATAGAAACATTTATGAGGTCTAGGGTCGTAACAGGCACCTTTCAACAACGTGGAAATCCAAAGAGCCTCATAGAAAACACAAAACACCATCAAACAAGTGATAAGCTCAACAAGCAAACAATCTAATGGGAGCAACCATATATACTTTAATTCATCGTTTTCAACGTAACTGTTAAATTGGTAAATGAAGCATTGCATATAAAGAACTGATCCATTTTCAGATTATTTCTGCTTCATCAGCTTTTGAAATACAATAATAACAGATGCATTTAAGTAATGATCTCAGATCGTAACATTCGTCTTCAAGCAGTAGTGAAAAAAGCAAACAAAGCATCAGTTCTTTTACATTTGTGAAACCAGGAAACCACTGAAAGTTGTGTGATAATTTTTTCCCCAAACATGACAGTTTGCAGCAAGTTTCACGAACACTTGGTTTCCCTGCTGCAGCTGCAGGAACACTGCGTTTCCTCCATTATCAGCTGTGTCAAAATCTGACCGGTGGTCCTGGATCGTGATTATTTGTTCATCATTCTTGAACAGGTACATTTTTACCGGGTGTGCTCCTCCAGCATGAGAGAAGATGGTAAAATAGTAAACACCTGCAACCGGTGCGACGAAGATACCTGTGGGAACAACAGGGTGTTGGTCACATTTAATCTTATTCTTTTGAGTATAACCAAGACCTCAAATCACAAATCATCAGCATTCTTCAGCAGTTTACAGCCAAATAAATGAATTTAAAAAAAAAAAAGTTTATTCAATTCGATCTGTCAGGTTCGTAAATTTAACCCAATACATTGTGCTTTCCTAAAACTAACTCGTGGCCTGTTTGTGACCAACTTAACTGCAACAGCGGCCAAAAAAAAAAATGCCACTGTAAATATCAACACTCTGTGCAAAAGGTCTTAATAATACTGATGCAGATGTAAACATTCGGTAACTGTGAGTATTACCTGTGTGTTGATTGTAGGCATTACCAATATTGGTAATCACTGTTCTGTAGATTAAAGTTGTGTCTGTGTTGAAGGGTCCGAGGGCTCCTACTCCCCCGACTACTGCACTGAACATCACCTTGGTTCTTTCTGTGTGAAACAAAACATTTTGATCACATTTGTTGTGGTCGGGTTTGGAAGATTGTTTCCATCACAATACACAAAATACTTAATTAATTCATTAATAAATTCTTTAAATGTTATTTTCACCTTTGTTCTTCAGTTCCAGAGTCTGGTTTTCACTGTCCTTCAGCCTGGTTTCCATAGCTTTAAGTTTTTCTGTCATGGCACCGAACTCTTTCAGGAGATTACACATGTCAGGAAAGCATGACTGTACTTCAACATTTCCTTCTGTTCCAGTACTACCGCCCTCATCCTGGGCCAGAACCAAGCCGCAAAACAGCAAAGCAAATGAAAAACTGAAGAAATGCATCTTCCAAGTTGATTCACGAGCTCTGACTGATTTGATCCCTCTGGCTGATTTTATGTTGTTCAGTAATGACCTGTTAATATTTAACATCCTGTTTAATAAGTGGCTTTTTACGGGAAAAAAACATTTCATCGATCCTTACTGCGGGGTTGAAAGATTGGAAATGTTTGTTTTTCATTGATCCTAGAAGGCGAGTGCAAGTTCATTCTGCTGTTTTTGGTCTTCCCCTCTCCCGTCTTCCTCACCTGCTCGTTTCGCTGTGTGTGTGTGTATGTGTGTGTGTGGCAGCAGAGAGGCAGACGTGCAGATCGTCAGTTCATTCAACCCTGGTCTCTCCTCCGGTGCCAGCTTGTTCCATCCCGTGTGGTGATTGTGTCAGTGTTGCTTGCTGTTGTGTGTAGCTCTCTAATACTTTATAGTGTTGAGATGTCACTCGTGCCTGTGCTCCAGTGCTTGTCGTGTCTTTTCTCCCTCGTGTGCAGATTCTCCACTCTCTCTGTTCTGCTTCCTGCAGCGATGCCTCACCTGATCTCCCTCCACGCTGCCACCAGACCACCCTGCCTGTCCGCCTGCCTGCCTGCCTGTCTGTCCCCTGCGTCCTTTATTTCAACCTGGTCTCACTGTCCCTCAGCCTGCTTTCATTGTACTTCAGTCTGGACTCTATAGCTTTAGGTTTTTCTACCATGGCACCAAACTCTTTCAGGAGATCACACTTGTCAGGATAGCATGACCGTACTTCAACATTTTCTTCTGTTCCAGCAGTACTACCATCATCCTTGGAAAGAACTAAGCCACAAAACAGCAAAGCAAATGAAAAAACAAAGACATTCAACTTCCAAGTTGATTCATGATCGCCCAGATACTTAAACTCTTACTGATGTGATCCTCTAGCTGCTGTTTTGTTTTATTAATGACGGCCTGTTAATTTTCAACCTCTCATTTGACATGTACCTTTTTTTTCTTATTCTAATGTATCTGTTAACTGGAGGGGCGATGGGAAATAATTGAATGTTGCAGCAAACGATTTTTATTAGTCTTTACTGTGGGTTTCAAAGATTAAAAACGTGTACAGCAATCAGCAATGTAAGAAAAACAACACGATAAATGAAAAACCAACACCCAAACAATGTGGTGGGAGCAACTTCATCTGCTTTTATTTGATTGTTTTCAACATAACTGTTAACTTTACAGTTAGAAGAGTTAAATGAAGCATTGTATAAAGAAGACTTGTGTCATTTTCAGACTATTTCTGCTTCATCAGCGTTTAAAATACAGTGCTAACAGATGCATTTATGTAATGATCTCAGATCATTCATCTTCAAGCAGTAATGAAAGAATAAACTGAGCATCAGTTCTTTTACATTTGAGAAACCAGGAAACCACTGAAAGTTGTATGATAATTACTTCCCCAAACATGACAGTTTGCAGCAAGTTTCACGAACACTTGGTCTCCCTGCTGCAGCTGCAGGAACACTGCGTTTCCTCCATTATCAGCTGTCTCAGAGTCTGACTTGTGATCGTGGGTCGTGATCTTGTGTTCATCATTCTTGAACAGGTACAGCTTTGCCTCGTGTTCTCCTCCAGCGTGAAAGAAGATGGTAAAATAGTAAACACCTGCAACCGGTGCGACGAAGATACCTGTGGGAACAACCAAGTATAACCAAGAACTCAAATCACAAATCATACTGCACAGGCTGAAGTTTAAAACTACAGAAAGCCCTTTAAGAATTTAGCTTCAGGAAGTGAGATGAGGTAGCAAGAGCACCTGTGGTAATGAACAGGTTAGTTGTTGTAATACAGGACACCTGTGGTCATGTACTGTTTAAAGAATATTGGGCTCTTTTCATTTTTTGATAAACTTCATTCTCCACTCTCTCACAGACAGCAGCAGCTGTGGTCGTAGCCTCAGGACTTCAGCCAGGAAGCCTTTCAAACATGTGATTGATGTAGTGTCTTTTTTAGTTGTTTAACCCAATACATCATGCTCTCCTAAAACTAACTTGTAGCCTGTTTGTGACCAACTTAACTGCAACAGCGGCCAAAAAAAAAAGGCCAATCAGAGGGGAACTAAGTTGGGTGATGTGAAAGATCAGGACAGCTGTCTGTCTGGCTGGTGATCTGAGGGCTGATGGAGAGGGATGGCAGGTTAACACGGGGAAGCGTTGTGGTTGTTTTGCTAACAAAGGAGAATGGCATACTCCTCCTCCATGATTTCATTATAATCTTCAGCAATATCTTTCTTTATTCAGTCACTGTAAATATTAATGATTTGTGCAAAAAAAAATCTTAATAATACTGATGCAGATGTAAACATTCGGTAACTGTGAGTATTACCTGTGTGTTGATTGTAAGCATTACCAATATTGGTAATCACTGTTCTGTAGATTAAAGTTGTGTCTGTGTTGAAGGGTCCGAGGGCTCCTGCTGCTCCGACTGCTGCACTGAACATCACCTTGGTTCTTTCTGTGTGAAACAAAACATTTTGATCACATTTGTTGTGGTCGGGTTTGGAGGATTGTTTCCATCACAATACACAAAATACTTAATTAATTCATTAATAAAGTCTTTAAATGTTGTTTTCACCTTTGTTCTTCAGTTCCAGAATCTGGTTTTCACTGATCGTCAGCCTGGTTTCACTGTCCGTCAGCCTGGTTTCCATAGCTTTAAGTTTTTCTGTCATGGCACCGAACTCTTTCAGGAGATCACACATGTCAGGAAAGCATGACTGTACTTCAACATTTCCTTCTGTTCCAGCAGTACTACCATCATCCTGGGCCAGAACCAAGCCGCAAAACAGCAAAGCAAACCAAAAAGTGGTGAAATTCATCTTCCAAGTTGATTCTCGATCACTTAGTCACTTAATCTCTGACTGATGTGATCCCTCGAGCTGCTGTTATGTTTTTTAAGAGGACCTGTTAATTTTCAACTGGAGGAGCAATGAGGAAATAATTATTGATTATGAGAAGCTAGTTTTATCAGTGTTTACTGCAGGGTTCAAAGATTACACATTGCAGGGTTTTTTTTCAATATTTTTTGGCCTTTTATCAGCTTTTTTGATAGTACAGCTGAATATATGATAGGAAACTGGATGAGAGAGAGTGACACACGGCAAAGAGCAGCCAGGCCAGGATTAAACCCGAGGCCACCGCAGTGAGGACAAAGCCTCTGCACATGGGACACCCGCTCTACCAAGGTGAACGGCGCCCCAACATGGCAGTTTTTCACAGATTTTAAGAGTTATCTGCACAGCACAGTGTAATGTGAAAAGAAAGGATAAAAGAAAACCGAACACTCAAGCAATATTATAGGAGCAACTTTATCTTCTTTATTTCATTGTTTTCAACCAAATTTTCAACTTTACAGTGTGAGTAAGTTAAATTCTTCATGCTAGTCTGGGCCAGAATCAAGATGACAAGCATCAAAACTATCCATACAATGATTATCTCTGCTGTTCTGTTGTTTAGTCGTGATCTTTTACTATTTAACATGTCATTGGACACGTGGCTTATTGTCTCCTTGTGAAGTATCTGTTATTCAGCTCTTTCATCTACGTTCAGCGGATTAGCAAGGAGGAAATACTAATACATTTACTGCCAAAATTGCTCTCATCAATCTTTACTGTTGGGCTCAAAGGTTAAAAACGTCTTTGTTTTTCAAATCTTACAGGGCCAGTTCATTAGTAGGGCTCTGTAACTCCCAGGGTCTAGGGGAAACCCTGGCACAACATGAAAATGAGACTCCCCTCCTCCCATCCTCCAAACACCACCAGCAGCAAAGTCTCCTTAAATGGTTTTATTAAAAAAAAAACATCTTGTACACAATCAAACATGCTGGCAGTCTGGCTGACAGAGGACAGACCACAGGAACTGGGAGGAGCCGGCCCTTGAACTCTTGGCTTCAAGGGGGGATCCAATCAGCTCCCTGGACAACCTGAAATGACTCAAACACACTTGCAACCAACCAGAATCTCAATTACACAGATTGTTATTGAAACAGAGACAAATGATAGAAACATTTATGAGGTCTAGGGTCGTAACAGGCACCTTTCAACAACGTGGAAATCCAAAGAGCCTCATAGAAAACACAAAACACTATCAAACAAGTGATAAGCTCAACAAGCAAACAATCTAATGGGGGCAATCACATATACTTAATTCATCATTTTCAACGTAACTGTTAAATTGGTAAATGAAGCATTGCATATAAAGAACTGATCCATTTTCAGATTATTTCTGCTTCATCAGCTTTTGAAATACAATAATAACAGATGCATTTAAGTAATGATCTCAGGTCGTAACATTCGTCTTCAAGCAGTAGTGAAAAAAGCAAACAAAGCATCAGTTCTTTTACATTTGTGAAACCAGGAAACCACTGAAAGTTGTGTGATAATTTTTTCCCCAAACATGACAGTTTGCAGCAAGTTTCACGAACACTTGGTTTCCCTGCTGCAGCTGCAGGAACACTGCGTTTCCTCCATTATCAGCTGTGTCAAAATCTGACCGGTGGTCCTGGATCGTGATTATTTGTTCATCATTCTTGAACAGGTACATTTTTACCGGGTGTGCTCCTCCAGCATGAGAGAAGATGGTAAAATAGTAAACACCTGCAACCGGTGCGACGAAGATACCTGTGGGAACAACAGGGTGTTGGTCACATTTAATCTTATTCTTTTGAGTATAACCAAGACCTCAAATCACAAATCATCAGCATTCTTCAGCAGTTTACAGCCAAATAAATGAATTAAAAAAAAAAAAAGTTTATTCAATTCGATCTGTCAGGTTCGTAAATTTAACCCAATACATTGTGCTTTCCTAAAACTAACTCGTGGCCTGTTTGTGACCAACTTAACTGCAACAGCGGCCAAAAAAAAAAAAAAAAAAAATGCCACTGTAAATATCAACACTCTGTGCAAAAGGTCTTAATAATACTGATGCAGATGTAAACATTTGGTAACTGTGAGTATTACCTGTGTGTTGATTGTAAGCATTACCAATATTGGTAATCACTGTTCTGTAGATTAAAGTTGTGTCTGTGTTGAAGGGTCCGAGGGCTCCTACTCCCCCGACTGCTGCACTGAACATCACCTTGGTTCTTTCTGTGTGAAACAAAACATTTTGATCACATTTGTTGTGGTCGGGTTTGGAAGATTGTTTCCATCACAATACACAAAATACTTAATTAATTCATTAATAAATTCTTTAAATGTTATTTTCACCTTTGTTCTTCAGTTCCAGAGTCTGGTTTTCACTGTCCTTCAGCCTGGCTTCCATAGCTTTAAGTTTTTCTGTCATGGCACCGAACTCTTTCAGGAGATTACACATGTCAGGAAAGCATGACTGTACTTCAACATTTCCTTCTGTTCCAGTACTACCGCCCTCATCCTGGGCCAGAACCAAGCCGCAAAACAGCAAAGCAAATGAAAAACTGAAGAAATGCATCTTCCAAGTTGATTCACGAGCTCTGACTGATTTGATCCCTCTGGCTGATTTTATGTTGTTCAGTAATGACCTGTTAATATTTAACATCCTGTTTAATAAGTGGCTTTTTACGGGAAAAAAACATTTCATCGATCCTTACTGCGGGGTTGAAAGATTGGAAATGTTTGTTTTTCATTGATCCTAGAAGGCGAGTGCAAGTTCATTCTGCTGTTTTTGGTCTTCCCCTCTCCCGTCTTCCTCACCTGCTCGTTTCGCTGTGTGTGTGTGTATGTGTGTGTGTGTGTGTGTGTGTGTGGCAGCAGAGAGGCAGACGTGCAGATCGTCAGTTCATTCAACCCTGGTCTCTCCTCCGGTGCCAGCTTGTTCCATCCCGTGTGGTGATTGTGTCAGTGTTGCTTGCTGTTGTGTGTAGCTCTCTAATACTTTCTAGTGTTGAGATGTCACTCGTGCCTGTGCTCCAGTGCTTGTCGTGTCTTTTCTCCCTCGTGTGCAGATTCTCCACTCTCTCTGTTCTGCTTCCTGCAGCGATGCCTCACCTGATCTCCCTCCACGCTGCCACCAGACCACCCTGCCTGTCCGCCTGCCTGCCTGCCTGTCTGTCCCCTGCGTCCTTTATTTCAACCTGGTCTCACTGTCCCTCAGCCTGCTTTCATTGTACTTCAGTCTGGACTCTATAGCTTTAGGTTTTTCTACCATGGCACCAAACTCTTTCAGGAGATCACACTTGTCAGGATAGCATGACCGTACTTCAACTTTTTCTTCTGTTCCAGCAGTACTACCATCATCCTTGGAAAGAACTAAGCCACAAAACAGCAAAGCAAATGAAAAAACAAAGACATTCAACTTCCAAGTTGATTCATGATCGCCCAGATACTTAAACTCTTACTGATGTGATCCTCTAGCTGCTGTTTTGTTTTTTTAATGACGGCCTGTTAATTTTCAACCTCTCATTTGACATGTACCTTTTTTTTCTTATTCTAATGTATCTGTTAACTGGAGGGGCGATGGGAAATAATTGAATGTTGCAGCAAATGATTTTTATCAGTCTTTACTGTGGGTTTCAAAGATTAAAAACGTGTACAGCAATCAGCAATGTAAGAAAAACAACACGATAAATGAAAAACCAACACCCAAACAATGTGGTGGGAGCAACTTCATCTGCTTTTATTTGATTGTTTTCAACATAACTGTTAGCTTTACAGTTAGAAGAGTTAAATGAAGCATTGTATGAAGAAGACTTGTGTCATTTTCAGACTATTTCTGCTTCATCAGCATTTAAAATACAGTGCTAACAGATGCATTTATATAATGATGTCAGATCATTCATCCTCAAGCAGTAATGAAAAAATAAACTGAGCATCAGTTTTTTTACATTTTTGAAACCAGGAAACCGCTGAAAGTTGTATGATAACTACTTCCCCAAACATGACAGTTTGCAGCCAGTTTCACGAACACTTGGTCTCCCTGCTGCAGCTGCAGGAACACTGCGTTTCCTCCATTATCAGCTGTCTCAGAGTCTGACTTGTGATCGTGAGTCGTGATCTTGTGTTCATCATTCTTGAACAGGTACAGCTTTGCCTCGTGTTCTCCTCCAGCGTGAAAGAAGATGGTAAAATAGTAAACACCTGCAACCGGTGCGACGAAGATACCTGTGGGAACAACCAAGTATAACCAAGAACTCAAATCACAAATCATACTGCACAGGCTGAAGTTTAAAACTACAGAAAGCCCTTTAAGAATTTGGCTTCAGGAAGTGAGATGAGGTAGCAAGAGCACCTGTGGTAATGAACAGGTTAGTTGTTGTAATACAGGACACCTGTGGTCATGTACTGTTTAAAGAATATTGGGCTCTTTTCATTTATTTGATAAACTTCATTCTCCACTCTCTCACAGACAGCAGCAGCTGTGGTCATAGCCTCAGGACTTCAGCCAGGAAGCCTTTCAAACATGTAGTTGATGTAATGTCTTTTTTAGTTGTTTAACCCAATACATCATGCTCTCCTAAAACTAACTTGTAGCCTGTTTGTTGCCAACTTAACTGCAACAGTGCCAGGGTCAGCAGTTACCACTCCAGAAAAAAAAAAGGCCAATCAGAGGGGAACGAGGGTGGGTGATGTGAGAGATCAGGACAGCTGTCTGTCTGGCAGGTGATCTGAATATCTTTCTTTATTCAGTCACTGTGAATATTGACGATTTGTGTAAAAAATCTTAATAATACTGATGCAGATGTAAACATTCGGTAACTGTGAGTATTACCTGTGTGTTGATTGTAAGCATTACCAATATTGGTAATCACTGTTCTGTAGATTAAAGTTGTGTCTGTGTTGAAGGGTCCGAGGGCTCCTACTCCCCCGACTGCTGCACTGAACATCACCTTGGTTCTTTCTGTGTGAAACAAAACATTTTGATCACATTTGTTGTGGTCGGGTTTGGAGGACTTGTTCATTTTTCATTTTTCATCACAATACACAAAATACTTAATTCCTTAATAAAGTCTTTAAATGTTATTTTTACCTTTGTTCCGCAGTGCCAGAATCTGGTTTTCACTGTTGTTCAGCCTGATTTCAGTGTCCTTCAGCCTGGTTTCACTGTCCTTCAGCCTGGTTTCCATAGCTTTAAGTTTTTCTGTCATGGCACCGAACTCTTTCAGGAGATTACACATGTCAGGAAAGCATGACTGTACTTCAACATTTCCTTCTGTTCCAGTACTACCGCCCTCATCCTGGGCCAGAACCAAGCCGCAAAACAGCAAAGCAAATGAAAAACTGAAGAAATGCATCTTCCAAGTTGATTCACGATCACTCAGTCTCCTGAACTCTGACTGATTTGATCCCTCTGGCTGATTTTATGTTGTTCAATAATGACCTGTTAATATTTAACATCTTGTTTAATAAGTGGCTTTTTATGGGAAAAAAACATTTCATCGATCCTTACAGCGGGGTTCAAAGATTGGAATCTTACAAGAGGAGTACAAGTTCATTCTGCTGTTTTGGGACTTTCCGTCTTCCGTTTTTCTCACCAGCTCCTTTCCTTGTGTGTGTGTGTGTGTGTGTGTGTGTGTGTGTGTGTGTGTGTGTGTGTGTGTGTGTGTGTGTGTGTGTGTGTGTGGGTGTGTGGCAGCGGAGAGGCACCAGATGAACCTGCCTGTCTGCCTGCTCTCCTCATCCTTTATTTCCTCAACAACTCTGTCCTGTAACAGACTCCTTTAAACTTGAGTTCCAGCGTCTCATCTCTGCATTTTGGCTCTGGACCAAAGCCGCACGGTGACACACGGCAACTCAAAGGGGTTCATATCAGCCACAAAAAGCACCAGGACGAGTTATAAAAGAGACATGAGGTAATGTGATGTCAGTGAAGCCAGTCCTACTGTACGAATCAGCAGCTCAAATTACACTTATACACCTTTTCTTACTTAGAACTGTAAGAATATTTCACTATAATTTTCTGTTATAATCATTCAACAAAATCTAACAGGGTGTCTTTACTGTGAAAGCTGGAGCACCAATCATGTCTCACTCCTTCTGCCCTCCTTGTACCTCTCCAGGCTTGTTTACTGTGTCAGCCTGAACCTTTGCCTGTTTACTAGTTTGACCAGTCTTCCCCTGACCCCTGCCTGCTTCTGTTTGCCTCTGATTGATTTCCTGTTGTCAAGGACCTTTCCCGTAATCTGACTGTGTGCCATCCCTCTGTGCCACACTCATTACAGCCGTCACTGCATAAACTGCACGTTGATCAAACTGCTGTGCTGCTTCCGCACAGCAGAGGGCGCTGTTTGATGGTCAGACACGACAACAACCATGGTGTCAAACACTGTTTTATTTTGTCAAGAAAGGGAAAAAAACAACAGCTAAACAGAGACACTATACTGATGTCATACTAGTCACATGTGCAACACAAAATACGTTTATTGATGGGAGACATTTTGCCATTACACGTGTAATAAACAGAAACAGCATGCTGTCAATTGTAATTGCAGAAACCTCACCGCAGTAGATCATGTGAAATACAGGACAAGCTGAAATTGTGTGAGGAAACTGCAGTTGTCTTTTCATGTCATGTGTAGCACAAAACATCTCACAGAATGACGTGAAAGACGGCTTTAAGATGTAGCTGGCAGAATGTGTGGCTGAAGAGCAACATCAATATTCTTTATATTCTTCTAAGCAGAAATCATTTAACCATTTAGCTGAGCTTGACTTAAACTGTACATGTCAGCTGGGAACAGAGTGAACTAACTCACAACAATGTGGCTCAACTGCAGTTTTGCTTTGTCGGTTGTTGACTCCTGTATGCCTCATAATGGACAGGGAGGCACACGTTTCCAACTTTATTACACGCTACAACCACTCTCTGCTGGCCATGAGTTAGACTTGTAACCGTGCATTTTCCATTCGCATTTTTAGATCTAACATCATATACAGTCATGCCTGAGGCGCTGATGCACAGGTTTCCTCCACTCTCCACACGCTTTCCACCGTTACGGCAGATCTTCTTAACGTCATCCTCTGAGGTGTCGATGAAGGACTGAAGTGGAACTCTGTCACAGAGTCCCTTCTTCGCTAGGTACCTGTGTAATGAGATCATTGTTTATCTGCATGGTGTTGACATTGTTTATGTCCAACTTTCAGCTGTCACAGTGTTCCATGTACTTATAACAATGGCCACTTTGAAACTATAGCCAAACAATTATAATCAAATGTTGGTACATGTACTTAAAGTCCTAAGAGAGGTGGATAACCGTCTTGATGGAATGGTGACACCGCCACTACCACTTAAAGATTCAGAAATGGCCCCACTAACCCAACAACCTTTGTCAAATTTAGGTAGCTTGGATTAAATAATCCAAAATTGCACTTTTGGTAATTGTAGCTAGCAAGCTAATGGCCCACAAACAGGGTCAGGCCTATTCAACGTCTTTATAAGAAGAGGCAGATTTGCAGAGGGATCGGACTTTTACATTTCTCGTACTTTTTACTTCTTCACCACTTTGTTCTATTAGTTTTCACAATCGAATGAATTTGTTATTCTGTGCTTTGGACATAAATAACTTTTTGTGATCTTGAGAGATAAAACTGAACTCACGGGAACACATAGGAAATAATATGACCCATGACCATATATGGCTTCCATATTTTTGTTCTTATTGACAGACATAACTAATGAATGGGCTCATTTGGACCTACTTACAAAATGAGCAAGGACCAGACTGAGGTTGTTAAAGCATTTGGGAAACTTTGAACATAACAGGTTTGAACACGTCCTAAATTTCTCAACCATCCGATATGTGAAACTTTAGTTCTGAGAACAATAAAACTGAATGTGGCTGACTGATAACACACAGCTGGTGCTGTTTCAACCTGAGTGCTCTTGTGTTGTCATGTCACTACTTGATTACGGATGCTAGTTGAACACAACACTGAACTGTAGGATTTAGTTTTAAAAAAACTACAATAAAGCAACAATTACAGGTTCTTTCTAAAGGAAATAATTGATGAAACTTTCAACTCACTTTTCCCATGAAGCTTTGGAATTTCTGTCCAAGTTATTGTCGTTCAGGATGTGTCTGTGGACAAATGTGGCGTACGCATTGTTGCTGCTATTGTCCTGACAGGGCAATGAAGCGTGGAATCCGGTGATATAATTATACAATCTGAGGGTATAAGAAGACTCCCCTTGGCCCCCGAGATCGAGGGCTACAGCTAAGATGATGGCAGTCAGGAGAATGACTTTCATCATGTCTAGAGTGAGAAAAGAGATTGAGAGCTGATTAATGCCTTATTCTCAAGAACACTGACATTAATAATGTGTCTGTACGTGACATGTAGTGTTTAAAACCAGACCTCACCATCAGCACAAAAGGAGTGATGAATAAACAATTATCACTCTAACCTAAAACTTTTGAACGTGAATGAGTCATTTAATGTAAGAACAGTTTAATCGGGGTTTAGTATCTAAAGTTTATCAATGTAAGCCAAAGTTACTGAGAAGTTACTAGGTTGACTCATTACTATTACTTCATCATTAGTTACTCTTTTATATCCTCTCCAGTGCAGTGATGTGTGATAGTAGTTACTACAGACTAAAGTCCCTCATTGCCTCATCAGTGTGACAATGGTAGTCACTGACTTTCCAGTTCTATCTTAATTAACAAAGTAATAAACAAATAAAAATAACATTTTGAAAATGAATTATTTTGATTGGTGAGATGCTGCCAAGATTTTTAAAAAATATATATAAATGATTAAAGTAGGTTCCTGTTGGGTCGTGTTATATTTCCCTCCTCTCCACGTCACCACATGAACACACAGCAGTAATCTGCAGACATACAGTAGCAGCAGTGTGTGTTCACCAGCATTACCTCTGTATGGAGTCCTCCGTCCTGATTGGATAAACTGAGCAGGGATACCAGATCGTCTCCGTCTCTTTTACTGCCTGAGCATGTGGAGAAGAGAAAGAGGTTACTGACCAAACACCCTGTAACAGTGATTACTGTTGGAGGTATTTAACACTTGTTTCATTAAGTAAATATCACTTATCGCAGCTGTAAGAAAGATTACATCTAACTACATTACAGCTTAACTATAAATCTGGATTCAAACCTTGTTTTGCGAAACTCTGATTAGAACTGATCTTAAACTAATTCCACACAGTTCTGGTGCAAAGTGATTTAAACTTAAATCTTGATCAAATCTGGTTTACGAAGCTGATTACTTGTTAGTCCAACACAACCACAGTGGCAGCGACTCAAATGCCCGACTCAACACCCGGAGAATGTTTCATAGAACTCACGTTTAATGCAAAAACAGGCCAAAAACAAAAACTAGACCAGAAACTAAAAACTGCTGGCTTGACTTGAAGACTCACACGAAAACACGGCTGGGACGCTCAACGCGACGAACGAGACGAACTGGCAAAGACAAACACTAAGCGCAGGGCTTAAATACACAAGGGAAGGGTGAGACAAGGACACAGGTGAATACAACCAGGGCGGGGCTGCTGCCAATCAGCACACAGGAGAACATGAGAGCAGGAAGTCAAGATACCTGAAATGAGAGGAAAGGTTAAGTATAAAAGAGGAAGACCAGAAACAAAAACACATGACCTTAACCAAGATGAGTCTCTACACATAGTCTACAATTATCCATCAGCCCATCATTTACTTTAAAAAGGTGCAGAAGTGTAGCAGTGAACAAGCTCTTTTTTTTTATTATTATTATTGTGATTTGAGATCCGTTTATCATCTGGACTTGACTCACTGCAGAGGCTAACTGGTCGCAGGTTTTCTTTATATTTCAAATAAAGTAAGGAAAAACCGACACCCAAAACAATGGCGTCATTTCACCACAGTTCCATCAATATTAATATGGCAAAAATGTCATTTAGCTGAATGCGGAGATGGTTTCTCACCGTCTTGTGATGTCAGTCTGGAGTCGATCAGCGCTCTCTGACAGAAGCCTGGGGTGTCTTTCCTTCTTTATAGATCTCCTGAAAGTTAACACTGAAAGTTAACAGCCAGTCGAAATACTGCAAACTTGTGTAACAACGTGTTGACAACCAACTGCATTTGTGAATGACGACGCTCACTTTTCTTGGCAGCTGGGAATGAAACTGTGAGGACGGGTCCAAAAAAAACAAGAAAAACCAGAACAACTCATAAGCCTCAGCGTTACTGTGAGACATGATATGACATGAAAGATTCACTTTCCACCAGGTTATTGTTTCTTAAACCAGCCCAAAACAATCAGTCAGGGGTGGCGGGGTTGCCCTTTAACATGCCCGTCCTTCCCAGATGAGAAGAAAGTCACCATGTTGGTGCTTGATAATATATAGGCCAACAAAATGTTTCCACTTTTATCAGTGATTTTGCTCAACTGCTGTCTGAAACTGCCTCCATTTGATACAGTAATTTGTCTTGTAACTTATCATGTGGTCTCCCAAAGATCCTCCAATCATGGTCTCCCTCTGTTAATTTGATCCTATTTCGTTAACCTCTCTAACTAATTTGTTAATGGAAATGAAACCTTTAACCTGTCCTTCATGTATTCTCCCTATAAAATTTCTGAAGGATGTTTTAAAAGCTCCTGTTGGTAAGATGGTTTTCAGTCCTATTCCCAACTCGTCAAATACTGACGTTTTGTGACTGCAGGTTGGGTTGGACGCCATCCAGAAGCGGCATTTGATGAGTTGGGAATGAGACTCAACTGTTATCAACCGTCTTATCATTAGGAGCTTTACTGTAAATACCACTCTGGTTCAGCCACTTTTAAAAAGACGCCACATCTTGATTCCGCTGTTCTTCTGAATTCTAAACCCATTTCTCAGTCCTCCAAACGACGATGAATGATCACAACCCAGAAAGTTCACAGCCAACTGAACTACTGCACACTTGTGTAACTTGTGTCTGCGTGTTGATGAAAAACAACTGCATCTTGCGAATGAGGAAACGCACTTTTCTTGGCAGCTAGGAAGGAAACTGTGAGGATGGGTACAAGAAAATCAAGATGGGCCAGTCATTGATTAAACTCCTGTACTGCTCCAGCATAGCAGACGGTGATGTTTGATGGTCAGGTACGATGACATATGTGGTTTCAAACACTGTTTTATCATGAAAGGAAAAACAGCTAAACAGAGATGTGTAATCTTGTTTAGAGGCAGAAGGAATTAAAAGGCATCCAACTGTTATATGTATAAACCACTCGAAACTACTTGTCATTAATAATACTTGTTTTAAAAATGGAAGGAAATATTATTAATTACATTTCTGACAGGTTTCAGTGGGAAATGTGAACAATAATATATCTTGAATGATAAACTTGATGAAACTTGAAAATCTAATCGTTGTACAAACAAGAATGTCCCTTTAAGAATAAAGATGTCTGAACTGATCAAGTGACTGTATGGATGAGAAAGTGGTCGTTTCTTATGGACAGATGAATTTCTTTATTTTCAGTTTGTCATCTGTTGCTGGGTTGTATTTAGGCTCATCAAAACAATGATCCAAAATTGGCTGAAAAGATTTTAAAGCTTCAGAGTTCAGTGATTATTATCTGTGTCACACAAGTGGCCCCGTTTCAAGCTAAATTTTGATTGCTTTGATTTTAATGTAAATTTCAAAGGCTGATCAACGGCGCTTTAAGGCATCAATTCAATAGTATACAAAGCAAAACAAGCAGGGTTACAATAAAGTTTCAAACAAACATTTTGAGCTAAGCGTACATGTTCAGCTTTTAGGTTAAAGGTGCAATAAATATGACTAAAATATAGGAGGCAGCATATCACCAGAAAAACTGCTAACTGCTGCTAACCGTGTTCTTCTTAAACAGTCATGGCTGTAGCTACTAGCATGCTAACTTCCGTCAACACAACACAGACACGTCCTTGACACAATGTCTCACATATTCCACCTTAAAAATGGAAACCTCACAAGGGTGGATAATGGTTAATACAGGACAACTGAAAATGTATAAGGAAAAATAGAACCTTAATTCATAGTTGTCTCTTCATGTCATGTGTAGCAAAAAACATCTGACAGAATGATGTGGAAACAGGCTTTAAGATGTATCTGTGTGGCTGACAAGATCAATGATCAACATGTTTTTATGTTGACTGACTCACAAATCTGTGGGTCCAATGCAGGGGACATTTGTTGGACTTTGATTATTGTATTTCTCATAATGGACAGGGAGGCACTGGTTTCCAACATTATTACATGCTACAACCACTTTCTGTTGGCGACGTCTTAGTCTTGTAACTTTGCAACACCCGCACTCATCCCATTCGGATGTAACATCATATACAGTCATGGTTGAGTCGCTGATGCACAGGTTGCCGCTCACACGCCAGCCATCTTCACTGCAGATCTGCTGAACTCTCCACTCTGAGGCGTCGATGAAGGACTGAACTGGAACTCTGCCACAGAGTCCCTTCCTCATTAGATACCTGTATAATTAGATCATTGTTTAGCTACACAGTGTTGACATTGTCTATGTACAACTTTCAGCTACCACAGTGTTACATGTTTGTACTTATGGCCGTTTTCAAATGTTCAGTCATACAATCATAATCAACTGTTGGTACATGTTACAACCATTAAACTAATCATCATTTGTCAAGAGTGGGCTGGTCTGTCTTGACACCGCTGCTACCACATAAAGACTGTGAATTTGGCCACAGTAACCCAACAACCCTTGTCAAATTTATGTAGCTTGGATTCAATAATCCAAAGCTGCTCTCTGCTCTCGGCTCTCAGTCACAGGAACTGCAAAGCTGTTTGGTTTTTTGTTGGTTTTTTTTAGCTTGGCGAGGTAGGAGGGAGGGGCGGGACAACCGCATAAGTGAAGATGATTGGCTCTCTAAGGTAGAGTGAGAGTTCGCAAGCCAATCGGAGGCAGTGTTCAGTTTACACACAAACCACACATACACTAGCAGAGGTGAGCTGCAGCAATGTCTAGTTCAGAGGGAAAGTTAACGTTTAACTAGTTTAATCTCTTTTGTCCACGTCCGTTGTAAGCAACTGTAATCTAATGATTCATCTATCAGCGGCACACGATTCTACAAAACTAGTGGCCAAAAACACCGTTGTTGTCACTGTTGATTTATGACAGCAGGCTAACATGTGAGCTCCTCTAACAAAGACGGACACAGAGGCATCCAAGCAGTTAAAGCTGGATGTTTCTGCTCCAGCTTCACAAAAAACTTGTGACACAGACTGAACTGAATGCAATGATAGGCAAGTATGTTGTTGAAAATTTTAACTCACCTTGCCCACGAATCTTCAGAATTTCTGTCCAAGTTATTGTCGTTCAGGATGTGTCTGTGGACAAATGTGCCATACTTATTGTTGCTGCTTGTCTGCTGACAGGGCTCGGAAGGAGTTCGACCAAATATCTGGAAGAAATACTGTCCTTGTGCCCCATGGAGGAGGGCTACAGTGACGATGATGGCAGTCAGGAGAATGATGTTCGTCATGTCTAGCGATTTAGAGTGAGAAAAAGAGATTTCAAGCAAAAATTACTGAGAAGTTCCGGGCTGCTGTGGATCAGGGGTAGGGCCAGCATCTTGTTACGGAAGCTCAATGGTTCGATTCCCCTGCTCTGCATGTCAAAGAGTCCTTGGGCAAGATACTGAACCCCAAACTGCTCCTGATGTGCTCGTCGGCACCTTGCATGGCAGCCACCAACATCAGTGAATGTATGTATGTATGAATTACTGTGCTTTTTTTTTTTTTTTTTTTTTTATATAAAATCTTCTGCTAAATGTCCAAAAATGTTAATGTAAAAATGTACCAGGTTGACTTTTACTATTACTTCATCATTAGTTCTCTTTTTTATCATTAACTCTTTTTACGTCCTCTCAATTAAAGTGATATATGATAGTAGTTGCTACAGACTACAGTCCCTCATTACCTCATTATTGTGACGATGGTAGTTACTGAGTTTACACTGAGCTCCTAAATAACAAAGTCATAAACAAGTAACATAAATATTTAAAAATAAATGCTATTTTGAAATAAATTATCACCATATGAACACGCAGCAGTAATCTGAAGACATACAGTAGCAGCAGTGTGTGTTCACCAGCATTACCTCTGTATGGAGTTCTCCGTCCTGATTGGATAAAGTGAGCAGGGATACCGTCTCTTTTACTGCCTGAGCATGTGGAGAAGAGAAAGAGGTTACTGACCAAACACTAACAGTAACTGTGATTACTGTTGGAATATAGAGCTGTTGTAGAGGCTAACTGGTTACAGTTTTTTTCTATATTTTAAAAAAAGTACAGAAAAACAGATACTCAAAACAATTGAGTAAGTTCACAACAGTTACATATACAAAAGTATTGCAAAAATTTAATTTAGACAGATGCAGAGAAAGTTTCTTACTGTCCACTCTTGAGTTATCAGTCTGGAGTTGATCAGCACTCTCTGACAGGTTTCTGTCTCTATAAAGCTCATCTTATCTCATGTATGACAATAAATGATCACAACCCAGAAAGTTAACAGCCAATTGAAATGCTGCAATCTTGTGTAACGGCCACATGTTGACAAAAAACAACTGCATCTTGTGAATGAGGAAGCGCACTTTTCTTGGGAGCTAAGAATGAAACTGTGAGGATGGGTCGATACAAGAAAAAAACCAATGCACCAAGTCACTGTGAGACGTGGTAAGATGCAGCTTAAGGACATAAAAAATTCTTTCTGAAATCAGCCCAAAAAAAAAATCAGTCAGGGGTCTTGGGGTTGCCCTTAAATATGCCCGTCCTTTCCCAATTAGAGGAAAATCACCATGTTTGTGCTTGATAATATATAGGTCAACAAAATGTCTCCACTTTTATCAGTGACTTTGCTGAACTGCTGCCTGAAACTGCCTCCATATGATACATTAATTTGTCTTTCAGCTTATCATGTGGTCGACTTGTCATACTCGGACAAAACGCCATAATCTTGATCTAGTTTGAGAAGGGTAGATGGTTTTACTTCTGACCTGTACTGTCTCATGTTTGGCTTGTGTTAACTTGTGTTACTTGTTGCCCCAAAATGAGACACAAAGACACTAATTTTGTGGATAGCAACAGGTCACAGGTCTTATTTTTAACAACAGGTTCAAAAGTCTAAGTCTTTATCTCTATTTTGCTTCTTTATTTGAGAATAATCAGTCCAACCCAAAAATGTTGCTTGGAGGTTCTACGGTTGAGAAAATGTCCCTATACAACGTACACTTGAACTGTTATAGATTTTTTGAGGTGAGCCTTGTTTTAGGTGGTTTATTTCGCTTTTTCTCTGGACCCCGTTCACTGCAGTACAAAGCTGAGCGTCTGGGCTGGAGCGGCTCTCTACTTTTACAAACTGAGGCTGTGCTGATCGGTGATTATGGTAGGGAACAGACCGACTGTAAATATGTACTTTATATGATCCCATTTCAAAAAACCCAAACTATCACTTTAAAGTTCAGCATTCGTTAACACTGACTATGGCATCTTTTTGGACTGTCTTCAAACATGGGCAGGTATCAGTAGCACAGCTCTACAGGAGTTTTCTGAGAAAACGAAAGCCAAGGCACCAGAAAAAAAAAATGTCGTCTTGAGAAAGGAGAAGTGGCCGTCATTAACAAAGTGAAATTAAGGAACCATATATCTGTTGATCATGGTATAGTTCAGTGTTGAGGATATGAAAGTGCTGATAGATGTGATGAACAGGGGCAGAGAAGACACTGATGGCTGAGAAATAAGGAACAACACTGATCAAAATAAGGACAATTTTGTTCAAATGTCAGCAAAAGATTCGTGAGTGATGTGTTTTCCATTTAACCTTAACATAACCCTTTGTTTCCTAGAAAGTCGCTCACACCATCTGTTGCTCCACCCAGGCCTTAGCTTACTAATTATTGAAAGTAGGATCCATATTTGGAGATTAGTAAAAGGTACAAATCAATAGGTGCTGAAAACATCAGCATTTGGGTTTGCAATTTGGCCAGCAACAAGGTCGTTACGTCCCTCTGAACAAAGAAAGTCTTGCAGAGATTGAGGGTGCTTTCACACATGACCTGCAGTTTGTTTGAAAGCTGTCAGTCAAACCCTGGAAAAGAACAAAGAACCAGACAGCGGCAAACATGTCAAGCCTCTCTCGAGCATCTGCAAATTTGTGGTGACTTTCTCCATCTTTCACAATCACTTCGGGCCCAGAAGCAACCTTTGAGACCACTGTCTCAACCAAGCAGGGTCAGGTGCTGGTTCAGAGCCGACGTCTACTTTTGAACAAGTTCTTTGCATTTCGACAGAAAACGAACTGATTGTTGACCGGGAAAACTGGTGCCAGGGTTGCACCAACACTTTGGTTGGCTACAACTAAGAACTGCTTTCATCAGGGGCTGGGGGCAGGGTTATCTTGACCATGGACCAACTAAAACCACTTATGACTGCAATTTCCCAAAAACACTAATGTAGAATGTTCCGACTCATCTGCCACAGAATAAACAAAAGATTTGCACTATGAGTGCCAAATCGAAGCAAAGTGGTCTGAGGACCTGTCATGTTTGGATACCAACGAAGGCATGCCAGGAGCAGCACTTTGTGTAGTTTACTCGCACATCTTCTGACAAAAACCACACAAACCAAGGTCTCTGTGTGCTCTGTAGTTTTAATTATGGACCAATGTCCAACTGCTGAGAGGTGATGACAAGGACTTGGGTGAACTCTGTAAAAAATAACTGATCTAATGCATCTAGGCCTCTCCTATGCCACTTATTATATGCAGCAAAATCAATCCCCCCCACCCCCCCACCCCACCCCAACTCTGTAGCTCCATGGTTAGTTCTGCTTTCACGCTGTCAATTCATGGAAAACTGACACATGGTTAGCCACATGTCAAATGGGACGTTACAATTCAAGAGGTCACCATGAAACAACATAAAAGCAGCCAGAGGGATCACATCAGTCAGTTAAGTGACTGAGAAATCGTGAATCAATCTGAAAGATGAATTTCACCATTTTATGTTTTGTTCTGCTATTGTCTGGCTTGGTTCTGGCCCAGGATTATAGTGGAACCTGCTCTCCCAACACATGTAATCTCCTGAGAGACTTGGGTGCCAGGACAGAACAACTTGGAGCAATGGAAACCAGGCTGGAGAACTGTGAAAATCAGATTCTGGAACTGAGGAAGAAGGGTAAGCTTGGGTAAAGAGTTTCTTCAGCCTTTCGTGTATTATGATAATAATAGTTGATAGAATTTAAACAAAACAGGCGATTCAAACTAAATGACAAAAGATGTAAAATGCTTGAGTACATTTTCTCACAGGTAATTTACTATTTATATGTTGTAGATTTACCTAGTCAGTATTACATAAAAACAACTGATGTTCTCATTTTTTACAAGTGAATCTTGAAATACTTTGCAAAGTAATGATCAGATTTTTTTTTTTTTTTTTTTTTTGGTTTACACCGAACAAACCAAAGTGATATTCAGTGCAGTGGCAACAGCAGGAGATAAAGCCATTGGACCCTTCGACGAGGACACAACTTTGATCTACAATATGGTCTTAACCAACATCGGTAATGCCTACAATCCATCCACAGGTAATACTCACAGTCATTTACATGTTTACCACAGCATCAGTAACACTTAACTGTGTTAGTCAGAGGTATGTTTGTTACAACCCCTAGAAAGACTCAATTCACTTAATTCACACTCTCAAGGTGACCCTGTTATATTATTTATTTATTTAGGTTGACCCCATCAAGACAATACTAAACACCAAAAAAATGTGATTTACCGGCTGTCCAAACTTAACAAAAGGGAGGGAAGCCACCCAGGTCAACACTTCCACCCTTAATGTAAAATTTGAAACCTAGCAGAAACAAAGCTATAACAACAGGATACGTGTACACTCCTAACAAAGAAATAACTCAAAAGAAAGTTAGTCCATAAAACAACAAATAAGAAACAAAAGATACCCTGCCTTTTCTGGCTGTTCAGTCAAACATCTAAGAAAACTGAGAACTCATTGTTGGTTTGGTTTGTTGTAAGGAAGTTCAAGAAAAGAAGAGAAAACTGAAGAGACGCTAATAATTTGTGATTTGATTTTTCAGCTGTAACTAAAAGAAGACAGTTAAATGTGACCATCACCTTGTTGTTTCCACAGGTATATTTGCTGCACCTGTTGCAGGTGTTTATTACTTTTCTATTTACTATCATGCTGGAGGAGCGCGTGAGGGAAAGCTGTATCTCTACAAGAACGGGCAGCTAATGATCGCAACCACCGATCACAAGTCAGACTCTGACACAGCTGATAATGGAGGAAACGCAGTGTTCCTGCAGCTGCAGCAGGGAGACAGAGTGTATGTGCAACTGCCTGCAAACTGTCATGTTTGGGGATCTGATGTCCATACGACTTTCAATGGTTTTTTGGTCACCATAATGTGAGAATCAATACACTGTATTTCTATGAATTTCCTGCTTCAAGATGGATGTGGAAATGTAACTTATTTTCAAATATAATGAAACAGGTTTCAGCAGCCCTGTCAGCGTGATGACAGATTTCTATGGTGCCTCTATAGAAACCTCTTCGCAATTCAAGTCTTGTGGTTAAAAACTTACAAATCAATGAATATGCTCCTGACTTGATCGCTCACTAATCCAAATAAATCAAATGAAGGGAACATTGTGAGGTCACATGCAATGTTTCCTTAAAAGCCAATACATGCTTTGTATTTAAATTTGGGAATCTCACAAAATCCTGCTTTCTTTTTGATCAAATAAAGTTACATGATGCATAAGCATAATGTGTTCTTTCATCTACATGTCTGGAATGAGTTGCAGAAGTCTTTTTAATTGATAAAAAAGTGTCTCAATACACAAAAACACTACATTCTCAACTGGCATGGATAATGAAGCCACGTGTAAACCTTGCAAGTGTTCAGAATGTGGCTGCAGTCAAAACTCCAATAAAGTTGAATATGTGTGAAATCTGTTAACTTAGGAAGCAAATCTGACACCAGCTGACTTTTCCATGCACGGCATGTATCGGATTGTGGTCTCAAAAACTTGTGTATCAAATATATTTGATTTGGCATTATAGCTAAATCGGCATGTGCCCTGTATCATGTTTACCTAATCAGTATGATATCGACTTACTATATGGTTGCATTATACTGACAAATTAGAAAGAATTATTCAAGACAAGAATAATTGTAAATGATTGAACCGTTAATGATTTCTGCTTTATGATCACAGAAGCTTCAGTTTAATCATTTTATGATCCTGTAACAGTCTTGCGATACGAGAGGAGTGTGTCTATAGAAAGGGAAATCGGCAGACCAGACATCTTTAAGGATGTGAAACTACTGGTGGATGTGACCACTGAGGTCAAGCAGGCGTGGCATTAATAAAGGGTATATATATATATATATGAGACAGAGAGAGAGAGAGAGAGAGGGCTTCATCCTTCTTTGTTTTAAAGGGGTCTTGAGGAGGTCACAGGCGTGATGTTTCATTCCTCCTCTTCCAGCTCATCCATCAAAGTTTTCCCAAACCTAAATTCTTCCTAAAGAATTAATACAGTTTGTTTCAAGGTTGAGGTCCACAGGTTGAAAAGTGTGACACTCTGCGCTTTTGAGCAATGCAAAATAAAATATAAAATATATAAATGAAATGAACATCACATATTTAGAAATGGTGACCATTTACATCCTTTAAATAAATCCAATATTTACAGGTAGGTATATTTAGGAGTTCATAACCCATAACCCCTGCTGTTGCTGAAGTTCATAACCTGCCAAAGAAAAGCCTAAAATATAGCCATGCTCACACACTGGGCATGGACATCACTGACACGTATTAACAGATACCAGGGCTGGTAGCACCTGTACGACAAATGGGTCAGCAATTCTACCTCACCAGTAATTGCAGATTTCATCTTATGTTAGTGGTGCAACAGATCAGGAAAGAAAATTTAGTGAAGCAGATTTATGAACTTAAGATAACAACAATAAGCACAGAAAAAAAAAACTTAAAAACAAAATAGACTGAAATTGCTGAAATTCTATGTATCATTCAGTGGTGTGTGATGTTGATGGTCAGTCAACACAACAAATGTGGTGTAAAACATGTTTTATTCTTTTCAGCTTGCTTGATATATCATGATGTCATAATAGGAGGCTGTGAATTACAAAATATGTTTATCTTTTATTTAGACAGCCACTGTAGAAGCAGAAGTAATTTAAGAGTGTCCACATTTTAGATTCAAGACACTAGAAACTACTTGTTATTAATGATAACTGTCTTAAAGAACAATAGCAATACTAATAATCATAATAATCAAAGGTTGATTAGCAGGTTTAAGGCATCAATTTGACTATATGCAAAGCAAAACAAGCAGGATTCGAAACAGTTTCACAATGAATTCACCTAAAAACTGTTTTTCTACATTTTTGTAAGCAGAAATCATTCATTTAGCTGAGCGTGATGTAAAATGTACACATCAGTGAGCATTTAGCCCGACACCTGGAAACAAGGCTGCACTAACCCTCCGGTAATGTGGGTCCATCTCAGCTTATACGCAGGGTATGTTTCCCGGAATTTGACCACCGTTTTTCTGATAATGGACCGGGAGGCACAGGTTTCCAACATTATCACATGCCACAATCACATACTGTGGGAGATTTAATACCACTTGGACGCTGCAAAACGTGCTGAATGAGGAATAAACATCATAAACATTCATGGACAAGCTGCTGATGCACAAGTTAGCATACACGAGCCGGCCAGCTGGACTACAGATCTGCTGGACTTGACTCAGTGGGGCGTCGATGAAGGACTGCACTGGTGTTCTGCCACAGAGACCATGCATCTGCAGGTAGCTGTGTGATAAGATCAGTGTTTTACTGCATAGAATTAATATTGTTAAAGTCCAACTTTTAGCTGTCATAGTGTTACATGTTCCTGCTGTTAAGTATCAGTGTTTACAGACCTATAGCTTATTGTAGTACTCTTGTGTTGTAGCATAAAAAGGAAGGATTCAGTTAAATTGCGACGAAGCAACAATTACTGGTTCTTTCAGAGGGAAATGGTTGATTCAAACATTTTACTCACAATGCCCAATCAGCCAGAGACCTTCTGTTGAAGCTCATCTGCAGGACGTGTCTCTGAACAAAAGATGCATATGATTGGTAGCTCTTCCTCTGCAGACAGGGCTGTAACATACTGCCAGGGACCAGAGTGAGGATGATGGCAGTCAGGAGAATGACCTTCATTTTTGTCTGGAGTGAGAGAGCAGATTTACAGCTGTGCAATGCATCATTCAGAACAACATAAACATAATCGACAGGTGTGTGGGAGAAGACCGAGGGCTGACAAAATCAGGACAAAAACTCGTTTAAATATTGAGAAACATTTTCCCACCTTTTTCTTTTCTCTTCTTCTTGATGCTCTCGCCTGCAGAAGGCCAACACCAACCGACGTTGAAGTCTCTGATGTAGCTCCAAAAAATAATTCTCCCTTTATTAAACCTCCTCTCGTCTCGTGGACATCTGATCACATCCGATCCATATCCAGAAAGATAGCAGCCAATCCAAATATAGCAAGCTCGTGCAATGTGCCTGTGTAGACACAAACCAGCCGCTGAATCGACATCCTGACTTGCTGTGTGTCGACACACTGTTGAATGAGGAAGTGCACTTTTCTGGGTGCTAGAAAAACAAGCACGCACTAAGTTACTGTTGGACTAGATTAGACACAATGTAAGGTAAAAGAAAAAAACAGGGCCAGCGTAAGTACATGCAAGATCGCTATTATTAGTGGTCCATCCAGTATCTGAGCTTGAAAAACAAGCCATACAAATACCATCAGTTGTTTTTGAGGCCAAAACAATCTCCACGAATTTCAGAATATCAGAATATAGCATATAAGCTATTAGCACAATGTTACTAAGCTACTCGTGTTGTTATATTCTAATTTATTTCCCCATTGTCACCCTTTGTATTTGGTCCATTATTATCCTGTTAAACTCATGCAGTCATACTGTATGGCTGACGCTGCTGTTAGTGGTGGTTTTCAGGGCCAGAGGTAGCTGGTTAGCATGCTAACTTCAGTGGCTATCTCTTCAACACAATACAGAGATGTCTTTGACATGGCGTCAACACTGTTGTCTGTTCATATTCCATTGAGAAATTTAGCTATCTTTTGACAGTTTTGAACTATAATTCTCACAAGTAGAAAAGAAATGAGAGGCCTGTGACTTCCTCTTTGTATTTGGTCCATTATCATCCTTTTAAATTCATGCGAAAAGTAATTACCATAATTCGCAACCCATCCAGGACATTTAACAAATACAGGAGAGACTGAAATCAGCTAAACTCATTCACAACCACAAATACAAGTTTAAACATCGTTTTATTTGATCAGGAAAAGGACAGTAGCAGAGCAGAAATGCATTACAATTCAATGCAAAGGTGATGACAAATTCATACAGATCACTGGAGGATACATTAAATGTGGTCAAGTTACTCACATTCTAACCTCAAAACTGTCAGAGAATACAAGTTTTTGTCAAAGCTGTAAATGTGCATTAGCTTAAATGTGCAATATGTAAGAACTGGCCAACTTGAACAGAAAAACTGTTTACTGTGTTTTTTTAATACAGTCATGACTGATTCTACTGTTAGTTTGTTAGCCAGGACAGTGATGGTGGTTGTCAGGGCCAGAGCTAGCCAGTTAGCATGCTAACTTCAATAGCTATCTCTTCAACACAAGACAGAGATGACATCAGCACTGTTGTCTCCTCACATTCTGTTGAGAAATGTAGCTATCTTTTTACTGTTTTGAACTATAATTCTCACATATTGCACCTTTAAATGGAAACCTTGTCACAGCATATTAATTTTAATATGGGAGAATTTCTTACAACATCATGCTCATCACACAAAATGTTTCTGAAGCAGGCTCTGAGACGTATCTGAGAGAAGGCGTGGCTAAAAAACACAGATTCATTCAATCAGCTGGGCTCGTTTGAACCTTTAAACGTCAGGGAGTAATTAGCCTGACAGCTGGAAACAGGGCTGCACTAACCCTCCGACAATGTGGGTTCATCTCAGGTTATATGCAGGATCTTCGTCCTGGTAACTGATCAGCGTATTTGTCAAAATGGACAGGGCGGCAGAGGTTTTCAACATTATCACATGCTACAGTCACAAACTGAGACTGCTTTAATATCGATTGGACGCTGCAAACCTGTCCTACAAATTGGGAACTGATGACATAAACATCCATAGGGTTTTTGCTCATGCACAAGTTGAGCTCCTTGCGTCGGCCATCCTTACTACAGATCTTGTCGACTTCAGTCTGCGGGGCGTTGATGAAGGACTGCTTTGGTTCTCTGCCACAGAGATTCTGACTCTGCAGGTACCTGTGTAATAAGATCAGCATTTAACTGCATAGTGTTGACATTGTTTAAGTCTAACTTTTAGCTGTCACAGTGTTACATGTTCCTGCTGTTAACAATTGGTCTTTACAGAACATTAGCTCATTCATCAGTGTATGACTTTTTTTAACATGTTGCATAAATGGTACTGTTTAAAGCAAAACACTCTTGTGTTGTAGTGTAACAGAGAATGGTTGACTTGAATTGCAATGAAACTACAGTTACTGGTTGTTTTCAAATGGAAAGAGTTAACTCATAATAGTTTATCTCACTTTGCCCATTCTTTCTCGGAGGTTCTGTCAAACGTCTTCGAGGGAATATGTCTGTGGACAAAATCATCATATGCCTGTTGGGGTCTTTTATTCACACAGGGCAGTAACATACTGGCAGGGACCAGAGCGAGGATGATGGTAGTCAGGAGAATGACCTTCATTTTGTCTGGAGTGAGAGAAAGAGTTTAAGAGCTGATTAATGCATCATTTAGAACCATACGAACATAAACACTGTGCCTGCAAAATGGAGCATTAAATAAATCGCTAACACACTGAAAACTTTTTTAAGATGAGAGTTTCAGCACTTTCTGTACAGACTTTGTAGTTTGGCTAGTCTGAAATCGCCGTGATGTGATCTGGTGTGGTCCAATCATACGTCTCATGTTATGTCACCATATATCAGGCCATCTGGACCCGACATACCGTAGAGCATAACTTGTTTGAAATTCAGTAATGTGTAGCAGAGCTTTCTCACCTCTCTGTCTTGTGGTGTCAGTCTGGAAGTGATCAATACTAACGCCCCGTCTCTGACTGAAAGCTGAAAAGACTTCTCCCTTAATAAACCTCCGCTTATCTTATCAACATCTGAACCAATCCTTTTATGGTAATCCAATGAGTTAGCTGCCTGTTAAAATATTGCATCTGTAATGTGCACGTGTTGAGACAAACCAAACGGTTAATCGACAAATTGACCTGCTGTATGTTTACATACTGGCGAATGAGGAAGTGCACTTCACTGGAAACAAGTTGTGAAATGTAATGACGTTGATTTTAAGAGTTGTTGCATCATGAGAAGAAACTTGACAAACTGTGTGAAATGGCTAAAGCAAATTCAAAATCACTGGTGCCATCTTGTAGACTTTAGTATTACATACAATACCCTGGATTGGAATTGAGGATGAGTTCACTGTATATTGTATATACTTCCAGATTGTCGACTTTATTATTTTATTATTTGTTTTATTTTATTGTCTACTTTAGAATTTTATTTATACCTTTATCTTTTTCTCTTGTTTCCATTAATGCTGTATTTCTATTTCTACTTTGCATGGAGAATTGGAACAAAAACTATTTCTCCCCGGGGATTAATAAACTATTCTGATTCTGATTCTGACTATTGCAAATGTGTTAAAAAATATGACTTTTTGACTGTAAACATGTGAAACTTTACAAATCCAGTAAACAATAACAAATATTGGTCACTTCTTTGGAGAACAATGAAGAGGAAGTCTGCAGATTCCCTTCAAAAACGTTCACTTTTGATACTTTTTGCGTGAGAATAAACTGTATGACCTTTGTGAGCAGCTCTCTTCTCTTAACTATTTAGGCCTTCTTCCTCGTTCGGCAGATGTTA
This sequence comes from Acanthopagrus latus, assembly GCF_904848185.1. Classification (NCBI taxonomy): domain Eukaryota; kingdom Metazoa; phylum Chordata; class Actinopteri; order Spariformes; family Sparidae; genus Acanthopagrus; species Acanthopagrus latus. The sequence goes on along the minus strand of NC_051048.1, from coordinate 5,879,788 downwards.
ATTTTTTCTAGCTTTGTCTAAAAATATTTGCATGTAGAGCCGGGAAGTGTTAGTCTCTTGTTTGTAAGGAAAACGAGAGAGAGGTTGAACAATGTTTTTAAGGAAAGTAAACTCAAACAATATTTTAATGTTTTTTTTTTCACACTGCATATAGACTAATATTCACATCCAAGTCATATTCTGTAGCATAAGCCATATAAATAAACATCTGCTTTGATAATACCACCATCTGTTTCTACTGCTGCCAAAGGGTCAGCTACGCACCCACACTAATTCATGCAGTTCTTCATGAACTGTAAGGAGTGTACAAGAATTAACAGTGATAGTGATCAGTATCATAATCATGATTGCAACACTTATATACACTTAGATATCAGAAGACTTCCCCTGTGCAGCTGTGACTGGTCTGTTTGTTCTTCCCTTTTTTCTTTTTCAAGAGAACATTATCTTTGAGATCTGACTTTGTCTGGGCCAGTAAGGAAACTACGCAGGCTACCACTTCTACCAAAGTAATATCGTAACACAATATCTTTACTTTTGTTGCTGGCCTGAAAAAACTTTTTTTTTTTTTTTTTTTTGAGATTATGATGAAGAAAAAAATGCTTAGGGGCAAATCATAACTATTACATGTGTTCATTATATTAAAAACTTTATTTTCACATCATATATATATATTGCTATAGTATGAATTGTTATTAATTTTATCCATGCTAATATTCGTGCTATTGCTAATCCATGACAGTGATGCAGATCCTGTTAGAACAGAGGTGTTGTTGTGACAATAAGAGTTCACACCTGAGACTTAACCATGCCCCCTGTTTCTCTGTCTGAGAAACAACACTTGCTGGAGTGGGACTTTAAAGTGCAGTAGCAGGCCTTCATTCATAGCTGAAAGAGTAACGTGACCTGTTATGAGACGGTTGGGAGATCTACAGTCGCATAAACGATACTTAATGTCCACATGTATTGAATATACAATGGGATTCTAAAGATAAAATCATAGCGTGAAGATTAAAATCAGAGTGTAAATCTTAGCAATTTCCATTTCAGATTTGTGGTCTTTATTATGTACTGATGCTCTGGAGGTCTTGAGATACAGGACACATACCAACCAAGGTGGCACCCAAACTTACAAACAAGCTCGTTTCAGTGTTTGAATCTTTTAATAATTATGCAAGGCACAAGAAGATCAAGCTGTGCAAAAAGCATTCCTTTCATTGCCATTCCATCTGCTCCTACTTAAAGCACAGGGCCAAAGAAGCAACTCCTGTTTATGTCACTTGTCGTTTCTTTCCTCAAGTAGCGTTACAGCAAGGCATAGCAATGCAAATTTTAGTTGATGTCAAATGTAGAAACAAACACATTTTCCAATGTTTGCACCTTTCACCGGTGCGTCAAGGCTCCTTTTTTTTTCTTTGTCTGTGATGATCCAAACACCGCCCATCATCCCAGGACATTGGAGCTGTGCACACAAAAACATGGAGTCAGTCAGAATGACACGAACCAAAACTTGTAATGAAATCATGATCCCAAAACAATATTGACTGATTATTTATTCAGGAAGATTTTTTATTGTCCCTGTGCAGTATCTCTGCACACAGCTACAGGCAAGCATTGTAAGATGTTGTCAATTCTTGCCTGCACAACAATATGGTAATACATCATATACATCCATTTTAACATTAATAAATTAATGTTAAAGAAAAAGGTATCCTGTACCAAGACCAACCACAGGAGCAGTAACTCCTCAGTGAGTGAGCGTAAGATTAATTAATGATTAATGCAATGTCTAATAAATGTTGTATTTACCTTGATCATCTACTGACCACCTGCCGCTGCTGAAGATCCCCCACTTCCTTCCTCCCCATCTGGTGGACAATTTGACAGAGCAGCAGTTATTGACTTACTTTGTCATGTCTTGTTAATCATGTAGAAAGAATTACACACGATTTCTTCCTCTTCAAACGTGATTTTCATGTGTCATACAAGAGGGTGTGATAACAAAGTGCGATGAAGGAAATTGTACTGACCTTCTTCAGATTCTTTGTCATCTGAGTCCTCTGAAGGCATTTTAAAACATCAATGACAGTGGATAAAGGGAAAGGGAAGAATAAAGAAACATTGGTTATTACAGTGCAATTTGTTGATGTAGGCTATTGAAAAAATGGTTAAGACAATTTTATTTTTATTGTTATTTTTTACAACAGATACAGTGAAATAAACAGCAAGCCTGTCTTTGTCCAAACACAGATCTGATGGGCGTGGTTTATGACTGACAGTCAGCAGAAAGTTTTGCTTTATTCATAAAAGTCATGTGTCTTCACACCCACCTTCTGATGCACCCGCAGGATCACTCTCGTCTTCTTCATCTGGACAGTGTGAAATATAAAGGTCACTGACTCATATTCAAATTCGAAAACAAAGTAGAAGAGACATGACAAAGTATGAAGTGGAAAAAGCACTCACTTGATTCAGCCTCATCATCTTCCACATCATCTTCCACATCGTCTCCCTCACTGTCTCCCTCATCATCTTCCGTATCGTTTTCCTGATTATTTCCCTCATCATCTTCCGTAGCGTCTCCCTCATTATCTCCCTCATCGTCTTCAGGTTTTGGGGCAGCTAGAAGTTTGACACAGTAGTTAGCGACTTTCGTCCTACTCATATACTGTCTATAAACACAGCTTAAAAACTCTTTTATAATTTTATTTATCTCATTTTTGAGGGCATTTAGGTTAGCTTACCCTGCCAGAAACAGCTAGCCTGGCTCCGTGCAAAGGCAAAAAGATCTGCCTACCTACCATAGTCACACAGCGGCCATTTTCCTCTGACATCACAGTCACGGTGGAACAGTCAAATATCGCACTGTTGTGTTCCAATTTTCAAGTTGCACAAACATGAACATTTGATTTCACCACTTCCTGATTGATCAGTAACTGAAAAGGCAATGGCTGGTAAAAATCTGGAGGGCCATATTTCTGGGTAAAATAACATTTGATAACCCATTAGCTAAAATTAGTCACTTCTTAGCTAACATAATGTTGAGTAGGGTTACACAACAAATGACAGAAAAGGCATCTATTTATTCTTAATTATCAACACACATCTTCGATACATTTATTTAACCTCTAATATAAATATGCTGGATGCGATCAAATGCTAATTGTTACCTAGGAAGTGGTTGAAAGCTAACGTTAGTTACTGGGTTAATAAATAGCTTGAAATATGGCCCAGTGTCCCTCCAGATATTCTCTTTCCATCATCTTTTTAGTTGCTCATCAATTGGCAAGCAGTAAATTGGAGATATTTGCAAGGTTTTGGAAAGAGCCAAGCTAGCTGTTTCACCCTGTTTCAAGAAGGATTATCTACACTAGACATGGGAGCAGAATCAATCTTCTCATTTAATGCTAAAAAAAAATCTTCTCTTATTTTCAAAAATACTGATTGTTTTTATTTCATTCCTTAAAAGTTGTGTTAACAGGTTATTGGAGGTTAGTGGGTCTGTCATTATCATTATACTAATGTGTCACAGCACTCACCTTCTGATGCGCTCTCAGGTTCGTCCTGTTCTGTGCTTTCACCTGTACAGTTTGACATACAAGTGAGTGACTTTTTTTTAACACATGTCAAAATTCAGGACACCATGAGCAGCAGATGTTATAAAATAAAATATTTAGACTAAAATATAATTTCATGTGAGTTTCACAGAATGTAAATTCAAATATAAATATATTGCCCATTGATATGAATGCATTGAATTTTGAAAAAAAGCATCAGTGCAACATTTAACTTTATTATGATTAGAACTGCCCATGGCTAACCTGGACTTGCTTTGCAGCACACCTTTTAGGAGCAACTACTCTAATCTAAAACAAAATGTTTCTCTAGTAAAAATGGTGGAGAATTAAAAAAAAAAAGCTAGTCCCATAGTATACTAACTTCAATGTTGTAAAAATACAAACATGTAAAAATAAAAAACATTTAATTAATTGGTATTTATTTTATATATATATACTAGATAAGAAGTAAATATATTGAATTAATCACAATTAATATACTATTTATATAAGATCCACTCCTCATAGTCATTGCACTCACCTCCTTCACTGTCCGGCTGATCTGTTCCTCCTTGAACTGGACAATTTGACACACAAGTGATGAGTGTAAGTACTTTACACAGTACCAGTACATATACATAACAAAGTGTCATGTGTTTTAAAAGAAATCTGTGGGAAGATGTACTCACCTAATGCATGACTATCTGCTATTATTTCTTTTTTAGATGACAAAAAAAAAACCACCAGTAAGTTTACCGAAAACTGTTCTTTGCTAAGTGTCATATATATGTGCCTTGTAATAATTCTCAAGAAAAGTGCACTTACTTTCAGGAGTTTGCATTAGAGGAGGAGCCGTTTTAGGAGGAGCTGGACAGTTCAAAACAAATGTAAGTGACTTTTGTCGCTTTTGTACAGCTGTTGTAAAATAGGATTAAATCTCTGGTCGTCTATCTCAGTCTGTTCTCTCTAAAACACAATATTCGGACTACTCTTAAAATTGAAACAAGTCAAACTTACAAGTCCCTTCAGTCAGAGCCATGATGGCAAGAAGAAGTACAGACACAGCCAGCATCTTCATGGTAAAGTTTGGGTAGTTATTAACAATGATGAACTTGATAAAGAGAGAGAAGAGGACGTGTTAATAAGACTCATATAGGGAGAAACTCTAAGTTACTGTCAATCCATTAAAGAAAGGCAAAAGAAAAACAAGAGCTAACCTGTTGGTGAATTATCTTCTCTTCGTCCTTCTGGGTGTCGCTCTGAGGTGTTGAACAGGAAAAAGTCTTGCTCTTTTATACATTTGCTTAACGTGCCATTCTGGCATCACAGGACCAGGGACTGTTGACACACCCACTGACAATGAACACCCAAAATGCAAACATGACACAAGTTTCAGGCAGAATGTCCATATTTGTTTACTGATGGCGTTTGCTGAGTCTAGTGAAGCAGAGATGGATCAGATTTCAATTTCCAAATGTTTGGCTAAGCATTGCAAACATTACATTACATGACATACCACTTAAGACGGATGGCAAACTGAAAGAATATGAGGCCACCAATTTCAAGGACAGCTCTATTGATACGTGGCATAGGTTATCAAATACACCAGAACTTGACTCAAGGGACTGAAAACCTCACTAGTTAAAATATTATTTTTGATGATTGTATTACATTATTTTACATTTAAATGTGATGGTTAAAAGTTACTCTCAATGCTAATATGAAAGTGTAAATGTTAATTGTTACTGTCAATGTTAAATCTAAATGTTAAATAATTGATATATGAAGTTAAATAACAATAATAATAATAATAATAATAATAATAATAATAGTATTGAAGTGACATTAATATAATAATATTTAAAGTTAAATATGTTATTTGTTATATATAAATGTTGAATGTTACTGTGAATGTTCAATGTAACTCTAAATGTTAGATATTCAATCTCAATGTTAAATGAAAATACAAATGTTAAAAATCTAGATGTTGAATGTTAAATGTTAGTCACAATATTAATATTAAATCTAAATATTAAATGTTATATAGATTTTAAATCTCAGTGTTAAACGTTAGAAGAAATGTTAATTCTAAATAGTAATTGTTACTCTCTGTATTAAATCTTACATTTGAATGTTAAATTTAAATTAATATTAATGCTAAATATTAAACAGAAATTTTGCATCTATATGCTGAATGTATGTATAGCGTCATTGTTCCTTGGCATATGTTATAGAAATCATCAGAGCTCATGACTCAAGGGACAGAAAACCTCTCTTGTAAAAGATTTTTTTTCTCATTTACTGTTTTGATGATGGGGATGAAGAGCTCTGTCTAAAACACAAGTTCAAATTCTAATTCACATCATTTTAACAATCAACTTTTGAATTGTCTAATTTTCTGTAAACAAAGGGTTGTCCTTAAACAAATGTCACGAGGTTGAGGGAAGTAGGAGGTGGACCCAAATGCAGCTACTCAGACAGGAGGCAGGGTCGGGGAGAAACAAAAAGCAAGCTTTATTTTCAAAGCTGAATGATACAAAAAAAAAAAAAACAAGGAAGCCAGGTACAAAAACAGACAAAAGGGGACAAAAGCAAAGTAGCAACCAAGGCTAAAACAGCTAAACAAGGTGCAAACAAAAAGCAAAGTTCAAATAAAAAATGCAAGACTCAAAATCCAAAAAACACATACCACTGGGAGGCTGGAGACATACTGTACAAGGAAACACTAGGAACTTGAGGAGGACATCACTCAAACACAAACACCAGACAGAAGCAGACGCAGACAGAAGCAAAAAATCTATACACAAGACACGGCACAAATACACAGAACAAAGACACTGAATCATCAACCATGCCAACAAATATGTTTGTATTTATTTGCAGTAATCGCTTTTTCCACATCTCTGTAATGTGAGGTTTTGTGCCACTATCTCTAAAAACAAAAAAGTTTATTTCAGAGAAGGTGAGAGAGAATAAAATCCAGGCAAAGTCAGAACACCATTAATCCCTGCCCAGTATCCCATCTTCCATAGAAAACAAGATGATCCAGGTCAAGGTTTCAGTCTCTAACATCATCTGTCTGACTGAAAGACTGGGTTGTTGTGGCAATGCTAAGTTCCTTAGAAATTTGGAGGGTTGCGCATTGTTTGCTAATAGATATCTGATACTTTTAAGAACATGATACTGAAGACACATATGTAAATGAAGGCTGTGTGTTGCGTTTTGTCCCACCCTTGTATAACACTGCACTATGTATGCTGCGTATTTCAGCCATACTTGTTCTTCTCTCTGCTTACTTTTTTTTGTCCTGGCATTTGCACAGGTAGTGGTCAGGTGTACATCTGTCAAATATGTTAAACTGGATCTGGTTGTCACTGGCGAGTAGCATGTATACTCAGCCAACCACATGATGCGATTATACAGTTGAGGTTAAATAATGATAAGCAAGTTATTTGTTTTGAGTGTATCAAATGCAGGGTTATTCAAATAAACCACACCTTGTATTTGTAAAGAGTACAGATGCATGCAAGAGTGTCCACTCAAACTATTTTAGTTCACATTTGGAATACATGTGGCACCTTCATTTATAAGGTTATAAAGTATATAGATATTTTTTGATTTACATTTCAATCTTTATTAGTTAATGAGTTCATCAGACTTTGCTTACTTTGATTGGTAACTTTGTAATACATTAGTTTGTACCTTGTAACTGTGAAACATATTGTCTGAACAGGATGAAATGTACTCTTCTTGATTCCTCATAGAAAAAATTCAATTGACAATCTCCAGGTTCAATAGACTGGTTTGTAAATGAGAAATGTTACTTAATCTTCCTCCGTGTTTGTTATGTTTGTGTTGGCAGAGTATTACTGACGTCCCTTAAGTTTCCGAGAACATAGGAGGAGTTATCATGTTTGGAATTAGATATGTCATCCGTGTTTTTAATAAGCAAATACGGTGTGTTGCGGTTGACTGACTGGGGGGGGGGGCCCGCCCCCCGCCCCCCCCCCCCCCAACACACACACACACACACACACACACACACACACACACACACACATGTAAGTTTACTTTGACTGGTTGGACCAGGTACTTTGCCAGCTATTATTTTGTATGAAATGTTTGTTGGGGCATCAAATGTAGAAAATGTGATTACCATTATACTATTTTAAAAATAATGCTCGTGTTAAATCTAAATGAGGAATTTTAATATTAAATGTAAATATTAAGTGTTACATCTCAATGTTGACTGTTAAATCCAAAAGTTAAATGTTAATATAAATGTCAAATATAAATGTTAAATGTTAATATATATAATAAATCTTAATGTTCATATTAAACATAAACATTGACTGTAAATTTAAATGTGAGTATAATTATTCAGTCTAAATGTTAAATATGAATATTGAATGTAATTTTAAATGTTAAATATAAATGTAAATCCTAAATCTTAATTTCAGATGTTAAATGTTAGTCTCAATGTTTAGTATTTTAAATGTAAATATACATGTTATATCTACATTTTGAATGTAAATCTAAATATTGAATTTAAATATTAAAGGTTAGCTTAAATGATAAGGTGCTTGGTAAAACTCAATATTTACCTAGTTTGCAAATCAACACTGATGACTGGAACACACTGATCAGTGGAAATAAAGAGATCCAGCCCAACTAGTTACTCTGACTGTCTTCCACAGTCGGTCACTTCTCTTTTTCCATGCTCTCCTCTGCCTGTTGCCTGCCAATATGTTCAGCGATTTGGCTGAAAACTCTGAAAGTGGTTGTTTGGATGTAATTGATAATTTCACAAATGCATCTACAGCAACAGCATCCACCACAGAGACACCACTGCACTCAGTTTTTTTTTTTTTCTATGACGTAGCACATGAAGGTGGGAGGGGTTTTCAATGTAAGCATGTCATGTTCCATAAAAACCCGCTTACTCTCTAGATCTAAATGGTTCATTCTCAGATAATTAATATACAAGGTATATCACGGCATTGTATATTGATTACATTTAGTGATTGAATAATACAAATTATTTCAATATGTGCTTAAGAAAGCCTTTCCCAACCAGGAAATCACTCCTACCTTGACACCCAAACACACACACACACACACACACACACACACACACACCTCATCTTAGTATTTTCTTTGTGAGGACCAGGCAAAATGTCCTCACAAGTAAAACTGTCCTCACAAGAAATGATATCTAGGGTCGGTCCACACATGTATAGAAATACAAACACGTACACATAGACACATATGCATATAATCAAACTGATCGTCTTCATCTTTTTTATATAGCAATGACAACAACAACCAGTGCTGATTTTAAAATGGTTCTGTCTTTCCATTTTAATATGAGAGCAGAAACAAATCATTTTGTAACTTTTTATTATCCGGTACCTTAAGAGTTTTCCAAAATTGTAATCATCTTAAGACTGTCCAGTGAGTTAAGGTTTATTCTCTTTAAAAATAGTACAAGAAAGTGTTTGTTTCTTCTCTTCATTAAGTAGAAAACATGTCATTGAAACAGGATTACAGTAAATTGGAGAACATCACAAAGGGGTGAAATCCGGTCTGTGACATTTAGTAGAAAATGTCAGGGAAGTTGGCCTCTGTTAGCCTCTTCGCTCACGTTCATTGTGAAACTCTGGGGTGAGACATCAGCATGTTTTAATACAGCAACAAAGGACATATAATGCACTACCATTTTAAGATGCAAGTCTGTTCATCAACAGAGATGCAAATCCTCTGCTCCTTAGAAAATCTCCCTCCCTGACTAACAGTCAAAGTTTCCCATTGGGTCGTTATATTTGTCCCTCACAGGAAACCGTACAGGAAGCAAACAGACACAAAGTGCGTTTGCTGCAAGGTGTTAGAAAAAAACAGTGATACTTTTGTTTTTGCCATTACTGGCTAAATCAAAGTGAAGTGTAACATGGAAGTGAACATTTATTCATCATCATCGTCGTCGTCGTCATCGTCATCATCATCATCATCGTCATCATCATCATCGTCGTCGTCATCTTCATCATCTTCATCATCGTCGTCATCATCATCCTCATCATCATCCTCATCGTCATCATCGTCGTCGTCGTCGTCATCATCATCATCATCTGGGTCGATCTTTCCAGACAGAACGTCCTCAATCCACTGCTCAAGCTCGTCAGCTGTGGGCATGTCATCATCGTCATCCATTTCCATCCACACGCTGTCAGCCTGCCAATGATAGGCACAAGAATGTTTACAAAATGAGAAAATTATTTCCCCAACCCAAATTGCAGTGTGAAGGTAAAAGGAGAGGAGAAACAACAATAAGTTATATTCAGTTTGGAGCGATGAAACTTATTGTAAGGCAATAACACAGCGATGGCTTGTGATCCATTATATTTTTGTATGGATTTAAGTGTGTTTGTTTATAAAGAAAAATCTGCTATTGCTGTGTTTATGGGGTAAATTAGCTATATAAATGTTGTTATTATTGTCAGTAATTATTTTATCTTTTTATCTAATTTTGACTTAAATCTTAGAAAAATCTGTATTTTTCAGTTATGGCATTTCAAAGAAAAAAAGTTTTGGCACACGTGAGCTCTCAGTCTTCCTCTTACAGGTGCTGGTCATTTTGGCTAATCTCTAAACAGATATCTGACTATGAACGCAGATCATTAGAAAAGAAAAGAATTTTAGGTTTTTGCCAAAGACCGGAGAAGTTGCTTACATCCTCAACATCAACCACACCAATCTGTGGGGAAGAGAGGTCGATGTGGAAGGTCTTCTCCCAGTATGGCACCAGCTGAAAATGAGACAGACAAAAAGCAGGACATGGTTAGTTTTATATATCCTTACACAATTATGACATTCGGCCCAGTTCTTTCTCTTAACGCTGACCTCTTTTTAATCACTTTTGCATTGTTTTCCTGTTTTTCCAGTCATCTTCTCTTGTTATTTAATCTGCTTTTCCCTATCTGCCCTGTAGATTCCCTCTGTGTTTATCTGCCATTCCCAGCTACCTGACCCCCATTCACCCAGTAGCTCCCTTGCATATAAAACAGCCTTCTCTTCCCAATCCCTTACTAGATCTCCTCATGTACTAGCTGGCCTTTGTTCACGTTTGATGCCTGCTTTGTTTGCCCTCTCTGGGAGATTAACTTTGCGTGGGACTTCTGACAAACTAAATGATTAATTGCTCTCTGAACAAAGAGATCAACTGCATAAATAATATTACACATGAATTGTGCTCACTTGCTGATAGACAGTTTGAGTAATAGGGCATTCATACCAGGGGGAAGTTATCAGGGTCGATCCAGATGATGCTGAGGTTGGGGTTATCAGTGTTCTCGCGTGCCACTTCCTTCAGGATTTCCAGGAACTCAAAACCGTCTAAGGAGGAGTTCAGAGGTGACAAAGTGACTTCATATTTGATCATATCACCACCATGACTGCAAATAAAGAGGCACTAAGGTATAAAATTACCTGGGTCATCCTCCTCAGCAAAGGCAACAATGTGCTCTCCATCAATGTCATCCTCCTGTGAACACAAAAAGGATCAGGACGTCAGATTATTTTCCGCTCTCTTGAAAGGCAAGTGTTTTTAGAGGAAAATAATTAACCGATGCCTCTTTTCAATCAATCTCTTACCCAGATCTCGTACATGCTGTGTGGCTCAAGCTTCCTCAGAGTAGGCCTGAAACAACAAAACATCAAAAATTGTCATATTCTATGAAAAACTTGAAAGAGCGAAAGAGAGTGGACTGTCCAGAGAAGGAACTTAATGGCCAAAAGGTAGTGTCATGGTTTTGTTTTTTGATTTAGTTATTGTTTCCTGTTTTATTTTGTAAGCTTCATCCTCATTTGTTATGTTGCGTTACTTCCTGCCCTTTGTCTTATTTTCACCTGTCCTCGATCGGCCTCCTGTGCAGTTAATCCATGTGATATCCTCTCATTAGTTATCGCTCCTTGGGTTTTTAAGTCCTTGTCCTCCCTTCTCTCTTTGTCAGTTCGTCTTTTCTGTTTCCCTGTGTCAGCCCTTCATTCTCTGTTCTCCCATCCCGTTTACTCCTTCTATCACTGGTTTGTACCTTATCTTTTTTCCACTTTGCATTTTTGACTATTAAGGTTTTGCATTTTGATCCCCTTTTTGTTTGTAAATGTGAAAAACAGATTTTGAAAAATTTCAGTCCTCATACCTGAAGAAATAACCAGTCAGTCCAGCAGATGGCAGCACAGCAACACTTATGGCCAACTGCCACTAAACTCAACAGATGGACCTACTGTACAGTCCCTAAAATGTTACTTAAGATGGGGAGTTTGCCTGTTTCCCTTCGCACATGACCCCACGTGGTTTAGTCTCACCTGTCATGCTCTTCAATGAAGTCAACAAGCTCGGACTCGATGTATGGCTTTCCTGGAATGGTGACGGGCTCCTCCATGAATGGCTCATAGAAATCTACCTCGTTCATCTTCAGCTTCAGCTTCTTGGCGATCTGAAATAATGTTAATAGAGAAGAGAATCAGACAGGAATCAAACATTGTAAATCGATGTCAAGCCCATTAATATGATATGCAGCTCTCTAATGAACTGATTTCAGTGTAGACACATGAAAATAGATCCACACAAGCGCTCAAACAAATGGTTTAAACCTTGGGGTTGAATGTGGCGTAGAATTTGACGAAGGGGTGGAACTCCTCTGCAGCATCGTCATACTCAATGAAGTCTGGATGGAGAAAACAAGGGGGGAAAAGCATATTAGTATGCTTCTAAACGGTAGCTTGTTTCATTAGCACTTCACTTGAGGCTCAGTCTTTAAAACATGATCAACTTACGAGGAGATTTCTCGCTCTTGAAATAACCAACCAGCTTGATGACCTCATCCATGTTGTGGAAACCCTTCAGCTCACGCTCGTTGTCGATGATCTCCACAGGGTCTTCAATCACCTGACAACAGATAAGTTCATTAACATTTAATAGATTCTAGTTTTGAGTGGACAAACATCACGATACATTACATCAGTCCTTTACAACAGTCCTAATATCTCTTGTATGTATTCTACATGCTGATATCACGTGACGTTCCTCAAGGATCTATTCTTGGCCCATTACTTTTCGACCTTGGGTCATGTTATCTGCAACTCCAATGTTTCCTTCCATGTTTATGCTGATGAAACACAAATCTGTTTGTCCATAAATTAATCAGCACTCGTCTCACTTGCCTCACAATCTAACTTGCAGCATGGATGGATGTATAATGAGACCTGGATACAACATTGGAGGTGGTGCCCCATTCTGTTCATTCCATTGAAAGCCGCTCAGTGGTGCTCAAAGCCACAAAAGCTTGACTTCCCAGGGATGGAAATACCTGAATCTTGTGCATTGTGGGGCCCCACAGAGCATGTGCACCAGAGACTTACACTGACCGAGCCAGCTAATGTACGGTTTAGCGCCCGGCTAACATGACTAGAGACTAAATGATTTAATCGTGCACTTTGTCTAGTATTTTCAAATGTTGCTAGAGCTAATGGATCAAATTAGGAAATTGAAACAAGTCATTTGGGGTTTGTGATGTTTCTCCATGTTTCTAACCCTTCTTTCACAATGTAAGCTCATGGTCATGATGATGTATTTACCATTTGCCACAACAAAGTATGGCTTCTTCCTGGCAGCTTGTCTTGCAGTCGTAAATTCCTGTTTTTTTCAGTAACTACCGTAAGCGATCAGTGGTCAGTTGCTCAGGGTTTGGCAAGAAAAAAACATACCACAGTCTAAATAAACCCACACCATCCTTCGACCATAAGTGACTTACATCATAGAGGAACTCAACCAGGGTGTCGGAGGCCAACTCTCCGTCATACTCGATGATCTCATTGTCGGCAAAGATGTAGATGCTTTCCACCTCGTCCAGACCTGATGAGAGGGAAGAATTTGAAGATCTACTTTTTAACATCCACTCCTTCTTTATACCAGGAAGATTATCACACACATTCATACAGCAATTGATTTGACAATAGTAGGTCCCAATGGTGAAACATTGATACAGCAGCAGTAAACCACAGAAATAGATTGATAGTATAAGCATTCAGAAGCTGCCTACACTCAATCGATTCAGTATAAGTACTTTTCTACTGTTAGAACTCACACTTCTATTCATTTTCATTTCCAACAGCAGTATATATTTGCACAGATATGGACACATATATCACAGAGCTATGTGATATATGTGAAGCTGCAGCATCTTGAGTCAACACTTGAGGGCAGAGTTGCTTCATTTATTCACCATACATGGACTGTATGCTTTACCACACCTTGAATCCCATGTTTATAAAGACATTTTGACATTTATTGGTCATTCAAAATCTGCAGAATTCAGAGAAAACACCAGGAGAGGCCGTGAGAAAAATTTTGGGATGTTTCTCTTTTTCTATGCCAGTGTCATTGACAATCAGGCCACAAGGTCTCTGTCGGTGACTGGCATGCTCACCCAGCTTCTTGGCAACAGCAGAGTCTTTCTTTTCATCCACCAGGCCGAATCCAATGTCCTCATCGTCGAGATCGTCCAGAACTTGGGCTGCAAGCTGGACGAGGAGAGAGGTTGGGGGAGTTGGGAAGATAAAGAGAAGATTTTGTTAACATCACATGAGGGCTGATTCTATCGCTGACTGATCTGACTTATAAACCCTTCCGTCCATGATAGACCTCCCCGTCCCACAAGCCCCAATGAAAACAAACTTTCAAGTTTCATTTACATGAGTAACCTCTTGGCATTTCAACATTAATCTCAAGGCCTTAGAAGCGAAAGCTTTGGATTGCTGCCTTGCACTTTCTAAATCTGAGTGAAACTGAAGCCAACAATTGACAGCCTTCATAGCCGGCCGCGAAAGGAGCCCGGACAGCGGGGTTTCCAGAAGAACAAGAGGGGCAGAACTTGAGCCAACTATGTCGAGTGGAAGAGACGCTGCGACAGGTGTGGTGGAAAGGAGAGGAGCTCACACTTTGCCAGAGGAAAGCGGCTGCACACATGCACATACAGTAGTACTCAGATTCAAGCGTACGTCGGCGTTTTTATCTCTCTTTCTCTCGACACGCTTTGCTAAACTGTATTTCTCACCGTTGGGTAAAAATACACTTGTTCTCCATTTGTCACTCAGTTTAGAGCTTGCAGATGATGAAAGGATGATGGGCCCTTAACATGTGGGGCTGAAAAGCGTTATGTAGCGGCCTGCAAAGCAGCGTTGCTCAATGGATTACATTCAGCAGCGGCCAAATGCCCCAAAGCACACGAGCAAGTATCTTATATGTACAGCATGATATTGTATGTGCTACGTCGCTCTTCGTGGAGTCTCTTTAAAGCCGTCTATTCTTTTAGTCGGAGAGTCCAGACACATGAGCTCATGGCTGGACCCACATCCAATTTTTCTCTAATCTGGTTAGGAACATTGGCTTATTTCCCTCGAAGCACTAAAGCGAGATAATCACCATGTATCAGCTGATGAGAATGAGTCCTATTCAGGGTAAGGCTTATTTTACTTTAAAGGGTAAGTTCACCCCAAATCTCAATTTTCTCACTGCTAGCTCTGTTTTATCATCTGGCTCAACATTTTTAAATCATAAATAGGTAATGCTAATTGCTAATAAATAGGGGGAAATGTAGAATGATTATAATACAGAAATAAATAAACACATTTAATTAAAATCTTACGTAAGCAAGTTGATACAGAAATACACATTTATGTTATTTTTTTAATAAATAAATGAATAGTTATATATATTATTTTGAATGCATTTATCTGTATATAAATTCATTTACTGGGCCATTTATTTGTGCATTTGGCGGTTTTAGTCCTTCATACTGTCATTTCAGTTCTGTCGACGGTGATGTTAGTATTTTTTGGTGATAAAAACATTTTAAAAATGAATAAATTAAATGGAAAAATAACTGGAAAAGCACATTTAGTTTAATACCAATGCAATTTTTAAGTAGACATTTATGTTCCAGACTTATACAAATTGGTTGACACCTATACATATTTCTTAAATTAATTTTTGAAACTATTTTTTGGAAAGTAAATAAATCTAAATAGTTATACAAATAATAAATAATGAATTAATAATTGTGAATTCAATGGTCAGAATATATGACTTTTGTGATCTGAGTGACGTAACATTTAACATCATCGCTGGATGCGTGGGGTGATGGGTGTGAGGATGGATGGATGAACATGATGAACAACAGTGTTAATAGATGAATTAGTTTCTCTTTCTCTTTCACAACTGAACCAGCTTGCTTTGGCAGACACAGTCAGAATGAAGACTCAGGCACAGCCCAAGCTGCTGTTGCTGGATTCTGAAAGCAGTTCAGTCTCCATCGGCCTGCGATGTCCGCCTGTTGCTTTCATCTGTTTCAAACCAAACTGCAGTCCAGGGGTGGAGAAGAACAATCAGCAGATACTGCAGCCGCAGAGGGATCTGTGTGTGTCGCAGCCCAGCTTTACATACAGAAGGCAGACCTGAACGTACCTGAAAGATAATGGCTGCTTGACTCGAGAGCAACTGCAAGAAGAGGCAACGCTTTAGGGCAAAGCATAATAGTCACAGCCTCCAGGTTTACAACAAATGGGACGAGCCTTCACAGGAGACAAAATGGGTCCAAACTTACACACTGAGATTGCACTTGGGTGATTAAAGCCCTGTTCACACAGGACAAACAGTCACACTTCACTTTAAATCCCTTTATTGAGTATTTATAAGCAATCTAACAGAGCTGTAACAATAAATCAAGTCGATGGTAACTATTAAATAACTAAATCAATAAGTTTGACAATTTCTTTCAGAGGAAAAAAGGCAAATTCTCTGATTCCAGCTTCTTAAAGGGGCATTGAGAAGTTTAAACTCAAAATTGTAATATTAACAATATTAATGAGGCAATAATACAAACTCTGCCACTTTCTAGCTTCAAACAGTGCACTGGGGACCTTATTTTCCTCTGAGAACAGCTTGTTTGTCCGTTATTGAAAAGATAAACATGTCTGAGTTTGTATGATAACCTAATTTTTGTCAAAAAACTCCAAAGCTACTAGTGCCCCTTTAACACCAACCGACCAGCTGCACTGCTGCAGACGTGGCTCTTATGGAGAAATTGAACAAGACACCTCCAAAGATACTTTCACAAAATTTAAATTCATCCTAAACACCCCCCCTCCCCGTCACCACAGGGCCATATTAGTAACACTGGGGTATTTATATGAGAGGTGAAGTTGTGGGGCGGAAAGCGAAGCAGGGACTCCCACAGCTATATAAGGGCGTGTGAGAAAGCATGTTGAGGAGCAGAAAAGAAGGCTGAGATCCGTTACATATAGAAATGGGTGTGGAAGGGGGGAGGAGGGAAGACAGGCGGGGTTGATGAATGGATGAAGACACTTGACACGCAGAGTTAACGCCTCGCAGCCAGTCGCTCGCTTAAAACGTCTCCCATTTGCTGTTTTCCTCTGTTTTTCCTCTTGATTATCTCTCGCACCCTTTGTGTCCATCTGGCTATTTTGCCTTAATTCAATCTCCTGACTCCGCTTCACCCTTTCCCTTCTGGCCACGTTGATGTCGCCCGACCCATGCAGAAGTTTGAGTGCACGCAGCCAAGTGGGAGGTCAGCGGTGTAATTGCCTGGCTCCGTCTCCCAGTGCCCAGTCAGTGTCAGCCTGTCAGGTGACACAAGATGAGGGCAGGGTGCCACGGTGAGTTGTCAGAAACGTGCTCTGGGTCTCTGCTGCACTTGGCCGTGGCACCAAATGATGAGCAAGGAGAGCATGGCTGGTTCGCAGTGCAGCAGAGGGGTCACATTTCTTGCAGAATAGCCACCCATAGGCTCTATTACTCTACACTGCTCGATGCAGGTCAGCCTGTATATTGGAAAACGATTAGATGTAGTCAGCTGGATCCACAAATGTTACTTGAAATTGATTAATCTGGCAAATGCTGTAGTCCAAAGCAACATACAAATGCAGTACAATCCAAACCACAGTAGCAATAGATGCAAGTGTAACAAGTTCCCCACCCTGGCAGCGGAAAATGACCGCCACATGTGTCATGTCAGTGCCTGCTACTTTGTATGGTCTTAGTATATTCACCTGACAAGAGTGTAAGAAGCAATAAATTTCACATTAAAAAAAGTTTCTAATGGCACCTTAAATGAGTTATACATTTCATCCCACCCAAAAACTGACAGAGTACTCCTGGCAACGGTTCAAAAAGTGACTAATTTCACTTTGCAAAAGTGTATAAAGTCAAAATTTCAACCTGAAAAAAGGTCGAACTTACAAATTCCACTCAATACAAGAGACAGTCACGAATTAAAATGCTACAAATTCCACCAGGAAAAGCATAAAAAGTAACAAAATTAAAAAGTAACACATGCCTCCTAATGGAGTAAAATAAATAAATAAATAAAGATTATTCTACCTCAATCTATGTTACAAATTCCACTTGATTGATGATTTTAAAAAGTAGCATTTTCCTTCTGCAATAGTGTAAAAAATTATAAATTCTACCAGAAAGAATCACACTGAATTACTCCTGCAACCTCAGTATTTCACGATAGTTTCTTTTTTGCATGTTCTTTTTTTTTTAAGAGGCAATGTTTTGCTTGGCACTGGTCTTTAACATGTACCACCAGGTGACAGAATTGAATTTGTTGGTGTTCGATTGGGTTGGATCAATGATTCCTTCAGGCGCCAAGATCTTCACGGGGTCACCCTCAGTCCCCTCTCAAATTTCCATTCTCCTCACATTGGCATTTTCCACTGTACAGATACTGGGTATAGTGCTACAGGAAACCAACATAGGCAAAGAAGAGTGTGGTCCTCTAGCTTCAGTACTCCTGCCTCGAAATAATATTTGGTAATAATGTTTCCAGGCTTCAATCTTGCTGTTCCCTTCTCTATCATTGGTTACACGTTTCTATGTGCTCTTCACCCTTATGATGTAAGTCGCTCAGTGAGCAGGACATAAATAAACACTCAGACTGTACCAGCTCATACACCAGCTGCAGAGTAGTAGCTTGCTTTGCTGTTAGCTTCTCTGCAGACCCAACAGTGGCAGACTCAGGATCTTTGAGGGGCGAGGGAGAAGAAATTGAAACAGACACCACATGCACAAAGTTGTAGTATATTTATAGTGAGGAGAGGGCAACTCACCACATTTTGTCCAATGAAAGGGCACCCTTGAGGGCACTTGATCATGTTTTGACCTACCATAGGGGAATCTAAGAAGGACATTCCAAAACCACTTTGTTAGGTTTAGACACAGAAACTAATTGGTTAGGTTTAGACACAAAAACATTTCAGTTATGTTTAGGCATAAGAACATTATGGTAATGTTGAGGCACAAAAATTACTTGGTTAGTTTTAGGCACAAAAAATGATTTGGTTAACCTCAGAGCTAGCAACCCTCACACGTTCTACCAAACCTAACCTTTTTCTGTACTAAAAACAAGACAGAGCTTCCCCCCCAAAGCAGAGAATGGTTTTGGGTGCAGTCCAGCCTCTCTCTGCAACATAGCTCTGGCTGTGCAAGACACTAACGCTGCTTTAACACATTGACTCATGGTCCCTGTATAAACCAGTGAGTAATAAGAAAAATCACACAATCATCATCTGTTAAATCTTTGTCATCTGGTTTGCTACACTGAACAACAGCTGAATCTGTAAAATGAGGGAACATTTAAACGTATTTCAAAGCAGCAACGTTTCCCATCATCCTGTGGGAGCAAGGGTCCTGGGATCTGTGCAAAATTAGAAGTTCAGCCAGCTTTTCCCTCCAGCCAGATAGTAAATTAATAATGGCTGCTGTAACACATCAGGACGTTCTACACCAGGCTGTTACATAACACTGCGCCGGGTAGGTCATGAAAGATTCAGATACACCAGTCAACACACTCTCTGACTCGCCACCAGCAAGTGTAACTGCACTGTTTGGAAGGAGGGGATCCAGGACTTCTGCACAGAAAGAAGACCTTCAAAGCTAATGTGCTGTTGCATTGCTGTTTTAAGAAACAATGCTCCTGAAGTCCTCTGATTCTTTTAAATGCACTATTCACACTTTTTCTTTGCACAACGTGGTCTCGTGGGAGATCTGATGAAATGCAGGGAAAGCTTTTATACACCTCAAAGGCCCACAAAGCTGATTCACTTCAACAAAGTGTGAGGGCAGAAAGTGTCTGGGACCATCTGTGAATGACTCACTCCGACAGCAGTGAGCCATATTACAGATAGGTCGCATAGCAATCTCAGCAAAGAAACTCAAGCGTGTTTTTGTGAGTTCCATAAAAGGTGTTCAGTGCAACAAAGATGTGTTATTTGACTGAAGATATTTGGATCTGATGTGGGGCGGGCAACCAACAACAAATTATATGTATACAGATACTTATCTGGTCTAGTCTGGTGTGAAAAAGGGACACTGATTGAAGCAAACGATAATTATCCAAGTTATTAATGGCACTTTTGCTGATCTGAGACATGGTAGTACAACACATGTGCTGGTAAAATGATCAACTCCAGCTTCACAAATGTTTCTTACTGTGTTTTCACATTTAATAAATCAATATAGCTATTTTATGTTACCTTCCCATAAGTTTTAGTCATGCTAACAAGTCTACATGTGCCAAAGTACCAGGCATCAAATTTTATTTTGCGATTTCAATCGTGACTAAAATAACAAATTGATGGACTTTTCCTGACCTTCCTCTCACACTACATAGGATGACATTTGTGGTTTTGACTGAAGTATCTGACCCAGACACTTCGAAGCCTGTCGCCATGATAATAGATGTCTAAGACTTTTTTGGATTGTTTCAGGGTTGTGTTTGTCGCACTGAAAGAGAGACAAAGGACTGATTTGGAGCTTGACATGGAGCTCTTCTGTGGCATTTAATTAATCTTTAACCAGCGTTGCCAGATGTACAATAGTTTTTGCATTTGTGCCATAATTTTGCCCTGCGTACGGTCTACCATCAATAATGCCAAAAATAACATAAGGTACAATAATCAAACCACTTATTTGAGTCATAATTACACTAATAGCTAAACATAAAAGCAAATAATGAGTGCAAGTTAGGGGGAAGTTTATAGCCTTGAGTCTTGATTATCTACAATAAACTCTAGTGTAAGCATCAGAGTGTCATGGCCAAGAAAGCTGGCCGCGCTTAGGTGCCTCATGTATTGTTTCATGGTTTCCTGCCTTATTTTGAAACTTCTTCTCTCCTTTCCTTTCAGGTAACTTGTGTCCTTCCCACCACCCTGATTGTCTCCACCTGTTCCCTGTTACCGTGTCTATATCTGGTCTGCATCTCCCTTTGTCTGTGCCAGTTCGTCTTTTCTTGTCTTGCGTGTCAGAGAACCAGCTCTAAGCCCTCATCAGCCAAGGATTGTCAAGCCTTTGTTTCATGCCCCTGCCTCGCCAGGTTTTGTATTTTCTTTGAGATTTTGTCCAGCCCATGCATTTGTTTGTAAGTTTTCTCCCTCTTTAGAGTGGTTTTTGTTTATTAGTTGTCGTAGTGTTTTTTTCCCTCTTTGTGAGTGATTTTCTGTTGTACTTTTCTAAATAAAGATTTGTTTATTTGTTCACTTTGTCTCCTGAGTTGTGTGTTTGGGTTCAAGTTTCTAGTTCAGTAATAACACAAAGCCCCTCCAATGGCAGTCCTAAAAAATTCTGTTCCCAACAGTCAAATGTGTAACCTTGGTCGTCCCATTGATTTTTATCAAAAGGCCAAAATTCCAATCAAATCAATGACATTCCCATGCCTCAGTAATAATTTTAGTTTAGAGCTAATTATCTACCAAACATTAGCATATTAGCATTATGTTGTGCTTTAGAGAGACTCATATCTGCCACTGATGGATTAAGCAGTCATATTGGGCGGTACTTTCCCATCAAAACAGATTTCTATATATGTTTTCTATAATGGGAAGAATGTGTGCTGTAACACAGATACAGTGTGGTCAGTTATATACAGTGATGTGAAGTGCTTATGCCCTGTGCTCTCACTGCTATCATTATTCAGGTCCATCACTTTTACAGGGTGAAAATGTAAGACTCAGAGTCACAAAATTCCCATTTAAATTTTTCATGTTGCACCTTGATCCGCTGCATCTTCCTTGACATTTTTCTCGCATGAATAAGTGATACGACGATGTTCCCTGATACAGATTATGGAGGAGGGAAGCAGGAAATAACATTGCAAGCACAAAAGAATACTGTGTTATATTCGGGGGCTAAGCGAGCACAGCAGGGTCACTTATACATGATTATGTAGAGTGATAATGTACATATTCTGCTACATGCTGCGTGTCATCTGATGCATATACAGCAGAGTGTATGGGCTGTTGTCTACAACTATATTTGTAGTTCACATTAAATTCCATTTTCAAAGAACAGCC
The DNA here is from genome assembly GCF_904848185.1 of Acanthopagrus latus. Lineage (NCBI taxonomy): Eukaryota > Metazoa > Chordata > Actinopteri > Spariformes > Sparidae > Acanthopagrus > Acanthopagrus latus. Next base: position 5,857,802 of record NC_051048.1, on the reverse strand, counting down.
ATCTAATAAAATCTGATACATTTAAATTAAAATGGTACAATTATTCCAAACAGACTTTAAAGATATAATATGTGCATTTTCTGATTTAAATGTCTAAAAACAAGACCTTGTCATGTATTTTGTTGAGCTGTGCACTTTTCATTGGCACTGGTGGTTGTTTAACAATGATGACGACAACTTATGCAATACCACGTGACTTAAGTCTTTAGTTTTGTTCTGATTGACAGACCCCTAATGCCAGAAATTTCATAGCGTGCATTTAACACAGGAGATAGTTGTCCATGTTTCCATTTTAAACCATGAACAGGATTGTTCTCTAATATTTAACACTTGATGGCGAAGGATTTCTAACCTTAACAAATTATTCATTTTTAACCCAAATGCTTTTTAATTTGGTGGAGTAATGGTTCAGTCACACAATAAAACAAAAACATGAATATATATCCACCTTGTCACATTCAGTTTTAATTTGCTCTTTTTTACAAAAAATAAATCAACCTTTATTGCTTTAAATATAGTAAATGTTATAAATGAATACAATATGGAGTCAGTCAGCATTGGGGCTGTAGGAGCAGTGGAGATGAGAGGGAGGGTGGTGGCGGTAAATTTAGCATGACAGACGACAGCGTGCGGCTCGCTGCCATGCACCCCGGGAAGCATTTTGGACAGTTGTTGGGAGCTGCTGACAGGTTCCTCACTGAGCTGCAAAGTCTCTGGACACATGAAACTCCAACCTCAGCTATTACTGAAGGTGAACAACCAACATTAGTAGTGAATCTCTGGAAATCTTTCCAGCCCTTTTTTTGGCAAATGAACAACTTAAGCTTATTATATCAGTTTTCCAGAGTTACAGTATGGCAGCGATAGTTAACAGCAGTAGGTGAAAGTGTAAACTTCCTGGTCAGAAATCCAGCCACATGACGTCATTGAACTTTGGTCACTAGCTTAGTGCAGTCAACAGGTGCTTGATGGAGCACTATCGATAATAAAGCTGTAAAGTGTTTTTACCAAACCAGAAAGTGCAGCTGCATTCTGCAGAGGCTGATTATTCAAATTCACAACACTGTTTGTCTGCAGAGAGTGGCTTGCTTTCACTATGATTATACTCTAAAGTACATGTTTACAAAATTATGCAAAATATCTCAGTTCATGCACCTCAGAGGGGGTGAAGAGATGATTCAAAGCGCAACAGAGTTTTGCTGCAATAAATCCACTTGAGAACTGCAGTTCATTATATTCTGTTGGTACAAACAGCTCTTCTAAATAGACAAAAAAACACAAGTATCATATTGCACTGTCTCTCCTCACGTATACAGCCTCAATAACAGCAGCTCTGCCTCTAGGTTTGACGCCATTAGATAGTCGAGTTGGTTGTAGGGGTCATACACTGGATTCTTTTCTCGGGTTCACGCATTGAATGTGTCCAAGACTCAGAATTGATGTGGTTTTTTTGTTTGTTTGTTTGTTTGTTTGTTTTTGTTAATGCCCATAAATGAGGAAATAACTTACCTCTGACCCTTAGGTAAGTTACGTGAAGGAACTTAGTTATTTTACTCCAATGTATAACCAAGTAGTTTCTGTGCCTAAACCCAACCAAGTCATTTTGCTGCCTAAACATAACCAACTAGTTTTAGAGTCTAAGCCTAACCAAAACACAAGCATTCAGTATATGTCATTATATGCCGCTGTTTGTCAACAAGCTTTTTTTAAAGTCTACCAGGACAACATAGTTCAGTATTAGTAGATAGTGTAGAACTACTGAATAGAGCATTTACCACTTGTTGATCCATATTGCTACCGTGCAGCAAAACTTACCGTTTCAACAACAGCTGAAACCCTCGAAATTCAAAAAGCACAAGCTTCTATTATTAGCCCTCTTCAACCAACAGGTGGCTTTTGACGTGGAACAAACTGGACAAGCTGGAACGCTGGTCTGGCCGAAAAACAAACATCTCTACCCATCGACACTGACGGGGTGTCAACGGAGAGTAACACCAAGGACATTTTATCTAAACATAACTCATGTCAAATTTAATGTCATCACATCTGACAAATTAGGTCTTAATTTAGCAGCTCTTTCACACCGTTAATTGAGGAGTCGAGATGCAGGGGGAGGAAGGTGAGAGGGGCTCCATAGAGATGTGACTTTGCCTTCACAGGTTGACAAGCACTGACACTTAATGGAGGGAGATGTGAAGTACTGACAGCTGTGCTCCTTGAATCAGTAAAGGTCTTCTGACACGCAAGGCCACACATCATGATCCTGGATGGTCTCAAAGAACAAACTGGAGCAAATGAAGTGATTCGAAGCTTAAGTGCCTAATCTGGAGTTCATGAGGTAAAGAGGCCATGGGGACTTGGCCTGTTGGCCCAGCCCGGTCCAAGATAACTGGTGGTAATGAGATCCAATCCTGCTTATGCATTCTGGATGTAAGGTGGCAATGTCTGTCGCTTTAAAGTAGAGTAAGTTATAGTTATCCGGCTGTCTGTATAGGATGGACGGGCTCTGGAGTTAATACTGGATTATGCCACCTGACCATTACATCCCATTTCGCTACCGTTTTTACGCCTCTTAGCATAGCAGAAATAAATCCTTGGTTTTCAGAAGACATCAACCTTGCCTCTTTCAAGATGGAGACTGTCGACTCTGCCGCCTGGAATAACAACTGCTGCTATCAAATTGTATCAGCATTTATCAGCATCCTTATCATGGAACCTCAATTTCAGAAGACAAAGACAGGCTTCTCATTTCTCTTGACGATGACTGATGACTTTTGCTAGTTGTTGCAAGTTAACTCAGCTAACGATGGACCAATGAGTTGGAGTTTCAAACTGACTCATTTGAAGAAAGTTTATCAAGCATCTGCTCAGATTTTGCAAATGGGATTCAGTCAAGGTTACAAAGAACAAAGGTTTCCAATATAGACTGAGATATTTTAGACATTTTAGAGTAAAATTTCACAGGGAATAATGTGTGAGTCATAAATACTGAATAATCAACAGTTTGAGGCAGATTCCATCTATAGCCTAGCGTCTTAACCTTTGTATAGATGCAGTAAAGTCTTTACTAAAAGCAGGATAAATGCTTTTGTATAGAAAATTGGAAAATGGCACAAGCACATGTTTGAATATACAGAAAAATATAACGTCATGTTAAAAACACATTTTAATATAGGAGAGGTGTCCAAACATGTTTGACAATACACACTATTATATTCTAAGTTAGCTTCAAGAGTATATATCAAAATATTATGAACATACTTTTTTGTGAACACATTTTGATGTGTTTATTTTAAAATTCTTGAAATGAATTTTGCATTTTGGAAAATATATCGAAAAACAAAAATAAAAATGACAACAATAGGTATATGTATTGAAATATATGTAATTTGAAATATTATTATTGAAATATTATATTATGAAATGTATCTATGTTGCATATGCTATCAGCGTCCATTCAAAATACAATATCTGGTGAAGTTGTTTAAGAATTATTTTAGAAATGCTGATTTACATCCAGATATTGAAAAATATAATCCAGATGTTTTTTTAAAAAGAGAAAAGGAAGAAAAACTGCAGTCTTTTTTGTTTATCTGACTGAATAAATCTATTTATGTGCATTTATACATCTGGCAATACCGGACAACATTTTATCGAATTCAATTTCTGGCTTCATTCATGCCAGAGGAACATCAAACAGCGGCCGATGCACTGAAAAGCATTACCTGAAATAGCACAGACAACATCAGCCCCACTCTTTTCCATCAATACAGTCTGCTGCCATTAAAAATGTAAGAATGAAAGGTATTGTGGCGGTGAAAGGAGGAGCACTCCGGCAGTCAGTTTGGATAACGGTTACCACAGCGACAGTCTGACCTTTTCCCAGATCTCTTGGTAGAAGGGAAGGAGATTAGAAAAGACAAAGCAGAAGCCTCCTTCGAACCATGAAGACTCCCGGCACATCATGAGACTGTGTGTTGGCTTGCCTTGTGTGCGCTTCAGACACCTTTTCTCAGGTATTAACATAATGTGATGCAACCTCATGGGGAATAAAGGATCAAAATCAGCCCTCGAGCAGTCTCTTCCTTTAGCGCTTTCCTTACAGGAATGCTTCCAGGGCCCTGTAACTCCATCTGTGTCTCTCTGTACCGAGGGGTGTCTTGTAGCAATATAATGATCAATGCATTACGGCTCTTTTTACATTTCCAGTCACTGCGCTGTTCCCTAAAGTGTCTGATAAATGCAAAAGTTAAAATCAGGAAATATTTTGTTTCATAGTGCCATGGAGAGTCTGTGGAGCCGTGTTGTGAGGAGTTAGACACTGCAGGAACATGATGAAATGTGAACATGCTAACAATGTCTAGCATTATTACCATCAGCTTCTTTGCAGAACACAACAAAAAGCACAGTTGAGGTTGATGGAATTCCATAAATTGATGACAAATGAAAAATCCAGTCAATGTCCACCAATATCAACCAAATCTGTTGAAGTCAGTGCAACAACACAATTGGCTGACACGTTCCTCGGGTCAGCTTTGTTAAAGCAGACGATTGGCTTTTGGGTGGAAGGAGCAAGATATGTGTCAACCACCACCATCTTTGGAGTTAAGGACTTTACAATGGAGGAAACATGACAAAGTGTCCTCTATGGTGCCCCTTTGCATGCTGATGCCCCTTTTAATTTTTTCCGCCCCTGCCCATCATTTATCCACTGGTGCAACATATGCTATTAGTTGTATCTTGCCATATGCTATGTTGTTAAATGTTGTTTTCTTATTTTTCTCACAATCCACTTGCTGCAGGACTACATTTTAAAGTCTAAAAATCTGTCTTAACTTGGTTTATTTACACCATTATAACATCAATGCACAGTCTATTGTCCCTGATGCATAAGCAAGGTAAAAAAATAAGAAAGGTTAATCTATATAACATGTTTTTTTCGTTCCTTGTAGGAGACAAGTGTGACATTAAGGAAAGGATCCATCCATACGGTTTACTGAATGGTTACCAGGGTAGCATGGCAACAGCGTGCACGTACGTGTGGGTAAAAGTATAGAGGGGTGGTATGTCGGTAAAGACGGTGGCATCTGAAAGATCACTGCAATCTGAGCTGTGACGAGGGCAGTGATTGATGTGTATGGGCATTTACAGTATGCAGTATGCCAAAGGTCAGAGTCCAAACAGAGAGACAGGGAGAGAATAAAGCGTTCTCAGGATTAGAAATTCATTTAGTCACAGCCCTCGGCGTCTGGTTGCTAATTCTGCACCCTGCCTGTTAGCCCAAATATTATGAAGCGGAAGTCATCTAGAGATATGATTAAAGACTGAGTCATAATAGGGAGGGGATATTTTCGGCTAAAGTGCTGCAGGTGAGGCTGGTCTATCTGGAGACCCACTCATCAGGACCGTCAAATCCCCATGCCTGTCGAATGCGCTTCCAGTTCATTAAACAGATTGCTGTTGTCACTTTGCGCGGATTGAATGTTCGACACCTGTGATTACTCCACTGGATATTAAATGGAACCGGAAAAAAAAAATGGCACGGCGAGAGCTGCGTTAAACCTCGCTGCCGAGCCGAGCGCGAGAGCCTCCCAAAAAAAAAAATATCACTCTGCCGCCTCCAAATCAACAAGTTGTTGGAGGGGAAAAGCAGAGGCGGACTGCTGTTGCTGCTCACATGACAACGCATGTCTTTTACATTCAAAACATTATGAAAGACGTTATAAATAATATTTCCCAACAACATGCTCTGCTTGTCTGGAAGCTTACGCACACATACTGCCTCAGTCCAACATCCTATAAATTAGTATCTTATACATGCCAAACTTTGTTGAAGAGGGAGAAGCTAGTAGAATAGGTAGGTTAGAGTGTGTTGCCACTAAAAGTATATAAATTACAGCATAATAATCATAGAATAACATGAAAAATAATCTTTATATGCAATGTTATACCATTTTCAAGCAAAATTCCTACAGTTTTAACTTTTTAAATGTAAGAATTTGTGGCTTTTTTTTTTACTTTTATGGTAGACTAAAAATCTTTGAGATTCACACACCCAAAAAGACAATCTTTGAATAAAAGAATAATGTGTTGCAGCCCTACTATAGTCAAACTGTACATAAATAAAACAACAATGGTAACGACTTCTATTTCAGTCAGTCAAAGAGTGTATTTGTGCCTCTAATTCAAGTTTGTCTCTCTAAAGGAAGCACTCTAAGTGGCATCAGCTGTTTCAATCATGCTCCACAGTCACTGGCTCATTCAGCAGCCGTGTGGCCGTCAGCTGACTAGTAACATCCAATCATATCCATTCAAGGTGGCCGTTATAACCTGACACTTTAATTACTCTGCAGACATGACATGCCAACTCTGAGTGCTGCTGCAGCTCCCAGGGGCTCCACAACCTCCACCTTATAGTTTGTTTAACTAAAATGTAATATTCATGTGTGTGAACCTGTTTCATTGAGTATTACAAAAGGTCACACAATTTCAATGTTATTTTAAAATGCACTGCACATTCACAGCCAATATGGCGAGGTTGCTCTCACCTAACATAGCGGTGAAGACGGGGCTGTGCTGGATTATTTTTCACAGACTAAGACAACTCCAGCTGGGGTCAGAGGTGACAAGTTGGACATATTTTAGGAGTGACGGGATGACTCCTCTCTCGTCACACAGCCTCTTTAAGTGGAAAATGCTGAGTTTGTTGATGATGTGTGTCACAGTATCACTACACCGGGAGGTTTCGCTACCTGTCAGGGTTTCTGTCCTGTCTGCAGTTTTTGCCTTGTCATCGCTCTTTCTAAACTGTGGCCACCAGCTGTCAAGTTAGCTCAATTAGCTGTGCAGCTAGTGGAACATTAGCTTATTAGCTGAGAGTCTGCTTGGACCATGAGCTTGAAGGAAAATGGGAGTCAAAATATTGAATTTCTTGACATTTTGTTAGCTTATTGAGTAGAAATGAGGCGCTTATGGATATGGAAATTCATCGAAACACACATCATATATGTCAGCGTAGATGAGAGCCAATTAGGGCAAAGCCCTGACGTCATGAAGGTGGGTCTAGGCTCGCGCAGCACCTGGAGAGCAACTGCTCAACTGCTCTGCAGCCGCCTTGCTCCCACGATAACTTAACTTCATGGGACATCGAATGCGGAGCAGAAACCACTCCCATCCAGGTCATCATGGACACATTTTAACCAGCATGCATCACGATTTAGGCTGCGCTGCGTGATCATATACAGTGTAGAATGCATGTAAGTGACCCAACAGTCTATCCACCGATGATGGACCAAGAAATATGTTGTGCTTTTACCCATTAGCATAAATTATCTACATATGATAATGCCTGTAAGACTCGTTTGTTTGTTTATTTGAATTATTCTTTTTCTTTTATATTCTGGGTATCAAAGACTATAGAAATTTATCCTCCAGTGTAGCTGAGAGTGTTAGTGAAACCCAAAGAAACAGCAGCAGGGAGACTGTCTGCAGCCTGTCAGCTTTAGCATGTCACACAAACTAATCACAGCCAAATATGCATCATAAACCTTCCGATGCTGTGTTTTTATAAATACATAAAATGTACATAATGTATTTCTGAGTAGAAGCATGGATGAATAATACATCCCATAAGGTCCAAGCTTTGAACAAAGGCATTTTAGATCTGATTCCCTGAGCTCTGCACTTTAATAATTCATACTTCCTGATTCATAGGTGGTAATGACCAGCTATTTTAAGCATCCCCTCCGAGCACCTCCTGTTCTCAATCCTGATTGGCCACAACTGGCAGGAAGTCAGTTAACACAGTCACAGTCCTGCAGGGACCTGCTCCCACAAGCATCTCTTTCTGAAGCCAAGAAGCACAACTTGGCAGCACGGAGAGGAAATTGATCAGATCCGATGACTTTGGTGTGTAAATGATGGTTTAGGACTTCAGCCTGCGCCCAGAGGGGTGTGTAGTAACACAAAACAGAACAGTGTGTGTTACCTGAGAGAGCTGACGGAGCAGTGGGAGCAGTAGTTGAGGTGAGATATGGCCCTAAACTCGCTGTCCATCCCAGGAGGGCTTTTAGCCTCTTGCTAAGCATGCAGGGCTGTCCTGGGCTATTTACAGAGGTGACTTATGGAGGCTAGTGTAAGGTACACTGTGTCTCTGTAAGAAGACACTGCTGCTCTGACAGGCAGTGGATGGCTGTGGTGAATACACTGGCTGACAGTGGGGCCCAGGTGCATCCACTGTGGAACGACTGGTGAAGAGTGCCTTAGATTATTTAATCCAGTAAATAAACACGCATACTCTTTTTCTCCGGAACACCACTGGAGCAGATTGAAGCTCTCTTATTGTTTTTATTTTTTTTTCAGGATTAAACTTTTATTTATACTTTAATGTTGAATAAACACTTTTTTTTTCTCATACCATCCACTGACGCAGCACTTCTGTTCACCCTTTCTCCGAATGCTCTGTTTTAACAACTGTCTCTTTAAGCCCCCTCGCCCCCGGCTCTGATTGGTTAGTTTTCACAAGCCTGAGCAGGCACAACCCACCGCGTTTCTGCATCAGCTCTATGGTTGTTTTAACAAACTTGGCTATGCCGGGGGAGGAGACTGTAATGTTGTGACATCACAACCTTACAGGAGTCCTGATGGCTCGTTTGATGATTTTCTGATTACAGTCTTGGTGGATTTCTCCATGGATTGAATGGTTCGTATTGATATTTCACAGTGCAAGTAGTACCTGGATGCGCAACATCCAAAAATCATAAAATAAGATTTTTAATTGATGTTTCAAAGTAAAAGATGTAGAGGGATAAACTGTTTTAGCAAGCTCACCCATCTTTTATTTGAACAGTCATGTCACTGATCTCCAGTGTAAAGCTGACAAGAACATGGTTTGTTTACATGACGTAACAGAAGTATATATTTCAGGGATTCAATCTATTACACCATGTCAAACAGAATTTTCGACACAATGTGATAGTCCCGATGTACTGGACATGGTGTAATTGCAAACATGTTAATAGATATTCCAAATGGCCACACTCAAAGGCAGGGTGAAAAGTCTGCTGTCCCATAAAGAGATAGAGGTCTACGCTCAAAAACATTCATAATAGGTTGTGTTAAGAGTTTTACAGAAGAGTTTGAGAGAGAATTTCAAACACTGCCCACATTCTCACCTCAACACACCAGGCAAATCCCTACATACAGTCAGTATGAGTGTCTATATTGTGGGATTGTCTGTTTCAGACCTTGTTTAACACCAACACAACCCCCTCAACCCCAATCCTGACACCTGAAGGTGTGGTAGGAAGGTTCAGACACTGTTCAACCAAGAGTTACCAAAGCTTTCTAGTTGGGACTGCTACAAAATACGGTGTACCCAACCTTCCTCATTAATGGATCAAAAAGTGAGGCATAAATGAATATATGCACATGCAATAAACCCCAATAAGTGTGCTAATCCCTGCAATGGTAAAATCATTAATGGTAATAATGGTAAACATGTATGCTGGACAGGTTGTGTTCAAGACAAGCTCACCCAATCACAACTTAATTGATGTTCATGTGGCAGGTAATGAATATGTGTTGGCTTAGAATTCCCTCTCGGTACTTCCCTCTATCCTGTTCCTCCTGTTCCCAAATCACCCCCACCTTTATCCTACAGGTGAGCATCCATCCAGTCAGACTTTGCAGGATGCCACACCTGAAGGGTCCACGAACCCCTCAACGTGATCAACTGCCTTCCTTCTCACCTGTCAACAGTCTCAAGCCCACTTAACCCTAAAGTGTGAAAGCCACGACTGCGTCCAAGAATCCCCCAACTGGAGCCAGACTCTCCATGTGAAACCCTTACCTTCCTTCCCCTCTTCCCACCGTGACCCTTCCCCCACATGGGCCACAGATCCATCCACTGTCATGCTTTGGCGGAGACCCACCTCCAACGCCAGCTCTTCTATCTGAAACTGCTTCATGGCACTGCGGTTCCCATCCACATTTTTGTGGTAGTAGATCACCATCACGTCGTACTTCTTCATGATGGACTTGTAGTTCTTGGCGGTGAGGTCATGGACGCGGTCTTTGCCGTCATACTCTGGGATCTCCAAGCCCTTCTCCCCCCAGGACAGGGTCCCTAAGGATAGGAAGACCCCCAAAAACACCCAGCCCCACTTCATGGCTATCGGCACCTGGTGGACGCAAGAACGCCTCTTCTCAAAGCGGGGTAAAAAAAAAAAAAAATACACCTGAGATGTTTAACGTTGTCCCTAAGGCAAATTGGTGTCAAGCAGGGAGAGTTAGGAACAAAGTCTGCCTTCTTTCCCCACCCGCTAGAGAAGAGCAGGTCTGACAGTGACGCCCTCCCTTTAAAAAAGAGCTACACGTGGTTTTGCTGACGAAGAAAGGGGGAGTAGGCGAGATCCCACTCATCCAAGAGCCATGCACAAACCAGAGGGGCTGCCAAAAAAGTAGGACTTAGAGCAAGAGGGGTGGGAGGGGGGATCAGGGGGCGTGCCTGGGTCATACGGCCACCTGTTTGAAGCCCTGGCTATGAAAAGGGACAGCGGTTGTGTTGGGTGTTCGGAGAGCTACGGATACCAGCTCAGTGTCTTGGAGGACTGATGGTATGGATGGATGTACGATGAGAGCTTGCGGAAAGAAGAGCTCCAAGATGCCATTCCCATATTAAGTTTTGCAGTGGAGTCGGACTCTCGCTAAAAATAAGGCCTCAGCGGGACAACCCTGTGGACAAGATGGCGTCCACGCAGAGGGTCAGAGGGTAGACATGCTCGGTGGGCACAGATGGACGGAGAGAATCGGAGACGCGGAGTCCTGCTGACGCTTGTTTGTGTGTCTGAATTACAGAGGATGTTGTCTGTATTATTATAGTCAGAAAAATGAAAAATGGAATCGTCAGTCATGCAAAGTTGCAATCTAGTGCAAGTAAATTAAAGTGAAAATCTCATAGATGGATTAGAGTTTATTTATTTAAATGCTGTGTGTCAGTTTTGTCATTTGCTGGAACCACAAATATGCATAAGTACATATTTATTTCAAGTGCTGTTCCCACAGAAAGGTACTTTTACTTTACTTGAGTATTTATTGATTCTGCTTCCTTATGCTCTCCTTAATTCTGAAAAAAAGACAGAATATTTTATTTGTTTTAGATTTTTTACAGTGGCTCTAAACTTCTTCGTATTTGTTGTGCTTAAAGTTTTCTTGGAGTTGACTGTAATTGAAAGACAAGTACAATACAAACAAAATTTAGACCCATTTAAAAAAAAAAAAAACAGAGTACTGCTTTAATCCATAATTAAACTCACTGACTGTGTCCTTTCAGTAGGGTCGAATTCTCTGAGTTGTGTTATGGAGATATTTCACTTTTCATCACATGTACTGTATCTATGGAGAGTAAGGGGGAATAATTGTAAAATAAAACCATCAATTTTGTGCAGAAAATAATCCCACGGCTCAGACAGACAAGAAAACTTTGTGTAGTTCTTTTATATCCGTTTTAGTTTTTTTTCGTGATTGTTGATTAAATTACGAAAAAAAGAAGATAATCTCCTGGAAACGGCACTGAAACAGGACTTGGAAGAATATCTGATGACCGCTATTAGTTTAAACACACATATACTTAAATCTGCATCAGAGGAATCTCGAAACCATCGGCTCATTACATAAAACTTGGTACAGTTAAACAACATGAGCGTTTGTGGTTGCAGGCTGTCAAGTGTAATAGCTGACACACCAGTGTCATGTATGTCATATTTTCTGCACACATACGTCGGGCATGCATGTGGAGATTATTTTGGAAGATGTGATCTGAGCGGAGAGAACGAAAGATGGAGACACGGGATGACGGAGAGACTCAGAAACAGTTTGGGATCATGTCAGCTATTAGTTTACAATGAGAAGGGTGACTATTAATATCAGTGTGTAATATGATCAGCCCTCGCCCCCCCTGCCAACATGGTGGGCCGGACAGTGTGTGTGTGCATGTGTGTGCATGTGTGTGTGTGTGTGTGTGTGTGTGTGTGCGTCTAGTTAGATGCCACTGATGGTGTGGGAAGGCTGGGCTCTACTTCACAGATAGAGCATCATGATAGTGTGAGCCATCAGATATGAAGATATCTGTCTCTTTGTATGTTGACTTTAGAGTCGTGGTAAGTTGAGCGCTGATGTGTTGATATTTTTTCAACTTGCTTAGTTGTCTTAGAGACCATACCATAGTTAGGTTGCACTAATTCAATTATAACATTTTTGATCAAATGTTTGGATTGTTCGACAAATTGAAAAATATTTACAGGAAAAAATAAATTTGAAATGTTTGTCATAACGGTTAGATTAAAAAGAGGACCTTCAACTTTGGTTCAACTTTGGTAGTGATGACTACAAGAAATAAAAACTACGGGTTACCTATTTTTTCTTCTGTTTGGCCAGAAAATTGGAAAATCTGCACTCTGTCACACTTTACCTTTGAAAATATGTCTTTCAGAATCATCATGGAAGATTAAGAATCTGAATTTTATGGAATATTTTATCTATGTTAAGAGAACGTTTCACCCACAACTGTCAATAAGGCACAACCCGATCATTTTGTACAAGGGAACTGTTGCTATATTACAAATCACTGTATGTAAAAAGAAGAAAAAAAAAGAAAAAAGTAAAAAAGAAGCTAAAGAACAGCCCAGTCACCAGGGTGCAATGATAGCCTCTAACATTTTTGCCACTAACATTTCTGCCGCTAACATTTCCCCTCTGTTTAAGGGCCACAAAAAATATATAAAACAGCACCGGTGCACAGATAGTCGTGATGCATTTATAGTGAAGAGAGGGTACTTCACCATGTTTTCTCCAATGAGAGGGCACCCATCATGTTTTATCCACTATAGAGGGCACTTTCACTGCATATTTTTTCAACATGGGGACACCAAGCGGGTCGATCAGGTAAAATAAAGTGACCCTAACCTGAAAACACTCCAGTGATATGATGTAGACATTGTAATTATCTCGCCTGTTGAATTAATTCACTCCAGAGCGTATTTAATTCCCATTCAGCTGTCAGAACGTGCAAGAATAGCCTGGTGACAAGCTGACTGACGGGCTTTGGGTTTAACTTATCAGCTCTATATCAAATATTTTGAGAGGTTGCAGGCAGGAGTTGGTGCTGCTGCAGCGATGGCAGGTGGCGGCAGGACCGCCATCACTGCTGGAAGAGACCTGGCACAGATACAGACAGTCTACATGCGTCTTTACTGTATTCAGCTTCGAGTATTACTGCCACACAGAACTGACATTTCCACTTACACTGATTAAAACCAATATGTGTGACCCACAGCAGCAGCTGCCCGCTTGGTTTAATCGCCCTCTGTGCAGGCAGTTTGTGTGTGCGGCTGCACATCTGTGACCGAATGACACCGTAACCTGTTGCACCTCTGAGGTGAACAGCACCCTCCTCTGGCAGTTGCACTCACAAATCTCATTACAAGTCCATCATCTCCCACTCGGCCCTCCTGCACCCTCTTTCCAAAATCAACTCAAGCAGGATGAGTAATAACATTAACAATAGCATCTGTGCCTAGTCACTAAACTGTGTGTGCATGTGTGAGTGTGTGAGTGTGTGCGCTGTTGCTACGGCGACTGGGAGGTTGACTCAAACAGCCTGTATTATCAGATGCGAGAGCACAGAGCGTCCTGCTGCAAATATGTCTCAAGCACTTGATGAGCCGAAATTGCAAAAAAAAAATAAAAAAATATGCAAATGAATACTAACCAACAGTCCAAATTAATACAAATTCATTTCGTGCTGTAAAATTTTTAATGGAATTTCTCTTTCAGATATAAAAAAAAAATGCAAAGTTATCAATCAGAAAAAATTAAAAAAATAAAAGAAAATGGGTTGTGTTGAGCACATTTTGGACAAACAAGAAATATTTTATAGATTTTAATCCAACAGCTAAGAGGTTAATGATGAGTTTTATAATAATAATAATAATAATAATAATAATAATAATAATAATAATGATAATAATAAGCTTCACTGGGCATTTTTGTTTGTTTGTATTCATGAGTAAAAAAAAAAGTTTTTTTCCACTTGGTGTCACATTTGGCAGAAAACAAAATAACTTTTCTTTTCTTTTCTCCTTGGAAAAAAAATTAAACTGGTTTCGCAATTTTTTTCCCCCCATAAATTTTCATGGATGAAAAAATAATTTGGGAACTTCAAAACCAAAAAATTGGCAAAACATTTTATCACCAGCAGAGAAAATAACATACTTAAAAATTGGTTACAGAAAAAAAAAAACATTCCTCACTTGCTCCTCACTGCTTCCATAAAAAACTGTATCATGGCGTAAATCAAATCCTCACTGAAGCCGGTCGGGAGAAGAGCGAGAATGACTGTCTCTCCTTCTCCATCTGCACCTTTTCTTCTTTTTTCTTTGCCATTTACCTGCATTTGTTCACAATGTGCATCACTGAGATCAGGTCAGGCAATGCAAATTATTGTGTGCTTCTTAGTCCTAGTCTGCAAAATCAACTTATACTGGTGGGACGTCTTCATTTCACTCTGATGCAAATCAGCAGATGAACTTCATAACCTCAAACCCCTCAACAAAATAAAGAAGGAAGAACAACGACCTGTGAAGCACACTTATAGATATTTTTAAGAGGAATTTAAAGAATAATAATATAAGTAAGCCTCTGGTCTGATCTCCTCAGGGAAGTTGTTCCAGACAGTAGAAGACCTGAAAGAAAATCCACGGTCACTTTAGGTTCTTCATTGCTTTGTCCCTTTACGGTAATGATCGAATTGGTTCAGGTTGGAGACCGGTGACCTGCAGCATGTCTCAGCAGGCTGATGAAAGGCCTCCATGTTAAACGCCAACCTCCTCTGCCATGGCGGGAGGGTGAGAATGTGACACGTCTGAGTCGCGGCGCTAATGAGATCTAAAGGCTGCATCGCGGGGAGAGGGAGTCAGTGAGAGCAGGGAAGGTGTGATTAGGCGGTAGAGCGAAGAATGGAGAAGCGAGAGTAAGGAAGAAGAAATGAGGGTACAACGGCACACGATGGAGAGAGAAATTAAATAGAGGTGTGGAAAAGGGGAAAATGTGCCGGCATGTGTGACTAATAACTAGGCAGTAATTAATGTGTGTAATAAGTGAAGGGTAATCACTCTCACTGGAGATGATAGGGCCAAGCGGTAAGTACACGAACATCTGACATACACTTGCAAAGAACTGATGAAAGTACTGGATTTCATTTGCAATATCTCAAATCTGCTCTCATTTTAAAGATGACTATAATTTTAAAAAGCTGTGAATCAGCAGCGTGGCCAGCTATATCAATTTAAGTGGGCCTGTGGGATATAAGTGAAAAGTGATATTAGGATCAGCCATGACTTTTTTCACTCTTTATTTTTAGATCTCATTAAAACATTATGCCTACTGATAGCAGGGTGCTGGTTTTGTTTATGGTTGCTTGGCAACATGTGATAGTTTCAAGAAATGAGGTAGCTGAGATGAGCTGCAATTTTATTTTTTTCAGTCAATGCTGCAATAAAGTTGTTGTAGCAACAGCAATGATTTACTCATTTTACATCTGCAAGTCTGTCTATTGCTGGAAAATCCATAACAATAACAGTTAGAATGACATCGTGTCCAGGGCCTGAATTGGTTGGTTTTGCTTCATAGGCACTAGAGGAGGATAAAGACACGTCCCAGATGTTGGTTTTCCCCCCAGATGGCTCTTTCTTCTGTTCCTCTTTTATGATGCATGTCCTCTGGAGAGTTTACTCCATCCTGTCAAGTTTATGGCTTCAACTCCTCAATTTGCTGCTCTAACATGCCATGATATTTGCTTCAGCGACATAAGTAGAGTGTGCGCCCTTTGTGAACCAACCTATGTAGGTGTATGTCTTACTATGTACGCATTTATGCACAAGGCACATCAGCCTAACCTTACTGATTATTTAGATCTCCTGACATGAGATCAGGACCAGTCAGGATCAAATGTGAATTCATGTTTTATGTCTCTACAAAAACAGAGGGTCACACAAACAGTCTAGGTTCATGCAGTGACATCGGAGTGAAGCAGCTGTCCTCCTGACAAATCCTGAGCTCAATCAGAGCAGTCTAAAAATATTTAATTCAGACGCTAAAAGTTTAATTCTGTTTCTTCTGGAGTGTTTCTTCTGTCCTGTTGAGGTCTGTAGTTACATTTTTTTGTTTTGCTGCTGTAGTGATGTTTGGAGTGAAGCAGCTGTCCTGACAAATCCTGAGCTCCATCAGAGCTGTCTAAAAAAATATTCAAATTAGACTTTCCTCTGGCATGGCTGATTAATACATCCCATGCACCACTGACTTTAGACTATGATTAAGGGTCAGTCGCCTTTGCCATGAATGCACCCGACCACATCTAATTTTAAGACCAAACACGTCCATAGGTGCAAGTTCATTAGCTCCCTGCACGATATGCAGTAGTTGCTTGGCGTAAAATGACAATTAAATCAGTCATAAACTGTCAATAACACTTTGCACCAGGCAACAGAGCTCAAAGACTTTTGATTTAACTTGAAAATCAGTGACTCGAATGACTTGCCTGTGTTCATTTCATGTTTTCAGTTTAGTACCCTGACTTGACATGCCCAAGTAAAAATGACTTGGGACTTGGACCACATTACATGAGTCACAGCCTGGCGGTGGGCGAATAAAATCCAACTGTTGCAGTCGTGTTGTTTTCTCTCTTCTGAATCACATCAACACACTGCTGCTGACCAGATTTATCATGTTTAATAAAAGATTTGCTTGACTAGTAATTTATCAGATATGAGTAATCTCCCAAATCAAACCCAAGTCACAACCCCACACACACACACACACACACACACACACACACACACACACACACACATCACCACCTCCCACTAGGACCAGTCTGGCCCTGATGCCCGCTCCCTCTTTGTCCCACACCCACGGTCCGTATGCTGGCATAAATGTTGCTAAGCGTCTCCACATGCTACCAACACTCTCTCCTGCTATGACACACACACACACACACACACACACACACAAACATATCTGAAAGTTTATAAGAATCACAAATTCAGATGCATGTAATGATTCTGACTCAGACTGTACAGAAGTAGCTAATATTAAGATGAACAGATTAACGTGAAAATATACTTCAAGAGTGCATTCGTATGTCTCTCTTTTGGTGAAGTGGTGGGTTGGCACTCAGCGTGAAACACAGGCCAGGCTCTCAGAACTGGTGTCCAAGCAACCAGAGAGGGCAGAAAAGAGTGTACTCTCTCTCACACACACACTCAACTGCACACAGAACAGCAGGAACAGATATAAATGGAGATTCGTTGACATGCAGTTTTATATTATTAGCATTTAAGGCCTTGACATTTCCAGAAGAATGGGGGAAATGGACGTGCGCAGCGGCTGTGAGTGAGCCAAATTTCTTACAGTTCAGAAGTCCCGGTCTTTCAGGTGAGACATTCACTCTGGATGGCTGTCAGACTTCGGCTGTCTTCCGGGATGGCACTCAGCTGTGAATGAAAGGGCAGCGCAGTTTGACTTTATGCAAGATTCAGTGCTTCACTGTTGTGTCGAGTAGGACGCCAAGCTTGAATTTGCCTCAGTGCAGTTCAAAAATGGACGTAGGTGAGTGCTGCAGAGTGAGAAGTAACTTTAAATTAACTTTATGGAGGTTTATAGCCAGTTGAATCTCGGTACAGCTGTCCAAGTCACAGCTTAACTGCTTTAGTCCAGGTTTAGAGTTGGTCTCTCTAAAAAACATTGTATACCACCTGCTCAGCACAGAATAGCTGCTTAAGAGCCAGATATTTCATCAGAGACCAAAAACAGAGTTAAAACAGAGTGATTATGAAAATGGTTGATAATGTTGCATGTTACCTGCTGAGTATGTAAATAAGCTAGCCTGTTGTTTGCTTCCAAAGTTCATAATGTCAACTGAAAAGTGATGATATCTCAATATTGTGTTTATGATCAGCTGTTATTTGTGACGTAAATTATTCATCATCATACAAAAGTTTTTTTGACCCCTTTTGCTTTTTAAGCATGTTTTTGTATTATAACCTCAAACATTAACCTGCAAGTTTACATTGTTGTGGATAAACTGTTGCGATAATCAACTAGCTACCTTAGGAGCAAAATAGCATAGCTACTGCAGTCAAATTAGCCATGTTCTAGCTGGCTACTAGTTTACTACTTAACTTCTCAGCAAAGTAACATTAGCTTGTCAGCTGATGTTGTTGAGATTAAACAGTTGCATGCCAAGAAAAACAATGCAAACAATTTGCACTTGTGCTTGTAGAAAGTTCTGTCATATTATTTTATTTTATTTTCACCCCATTATGTTCCATTCCATTTCCTGTTTTTGTTTGTTTTCCTGTCATTTTTGATTAGTTTAGCGTTGACTTGTAGGTGAGTGTCCTAAGTTAGTCCATGTTTGCACTCCCAATATTTCAGAATAGGTTTACAGCAACAGTTTTATATGGAAGGAATCAATTAAAGCCAGTCAACAAAATGTTGGCAAGACATAGCAGACATCATTTTCCCAAGAATTTAAACTAGGGTTATAACCTTCTTTGTCTTTTCGCACTTTGTGCCTAATCGCTGCTTTATTGAAAATAAATGAAAATATATTTAGAAAAAAATAAGAAACTGCTGAGATATCGGGCAGCAAAATATCATGTTTACTGTTGGCTTGTATTTTGTTGACGCAGTGGTTTTAGCACACTATTGCTGGTTGTGTTCTGCCAACACTTCCAACTGCTTCAGGCTGTGCACTTGGTTTTTTCCTACCACTTTATTTTTTCTCACCCAGGATGCACTGGAGAGAAACCCCCAGTCACACATCACCCATGTTGGCCCACGGGGGACGACTTTTTTGCATCCAGCATGAATATTTGGCAAGTCGGTGAAATAAAGAATAAAATGGGAACATAGAGAAATGCCAAGCCAGCACATACCTAATCCAGTACCCTTTGAGGCCTTTGCTGCTCATTTTTCTGAACATTTTTGGGCATCGGGGCCTGGAGCAGAAGTTAATTTCTGTCTCTGGCGGCTACGCTCATGCCAGTACTGTGAGACCATTTAGTCCCTGTCAAGAAATGTCAATACAAAGAGACTCTTTGACAGTTGGCTGATGACAGGAGGACGAGACGTTGCTTAGTAACTGAAAACATGACAGACTGTCTGATCGAGCCTCAGACCGAACAGTTGGCGTGTGTAGGATGAGTGTATGTGCTGTAGTAAGAGTGTGCGTGTGTGTGTATGTGTGTGTGAGAGTTGTGTAAATCTGTGACAAATCTGAGACAGCGAGGGAAAACTATGTTTTAAGAAGGGTCAAAGGGTTTAACCTGTTTACAACCCGGGTGCTTGTAATCATGAGACTGGAGCAGATGGTCATTCAATCACAAGCAGCCTCTTACCTTCATTTAGAATCGACGAGTATGAGTCACCAGCGACGTCACTGCGTGATGAGATGGAAATAAAGGTATGTGAAAATCAGGGAAACATATACCGCGGCCGTAAGTTGATATTGTCTGAATAAATAATGAAAAAAAGAGGCAAAAACAAACATTGTCTTCGAGCATAATGTTGGCCGCAATCGTTCAATATCAACATTCTGTCTGCTTCATGTAAACTAAATCGGTATACGAAGCAGCACCCACCAACACAACGCTTTACAGCCACCTTTCTTTGGTCCAAACAAACACACAAATTAGTGACCTGCCTTTCACTGCTTTCCCACGTTTCACCGATGGCATCCTGGGAAGAGCTCCAGCCTGAGGAATACGCACCAAGCTGTTGCGACAGAGTGGCCGCGATCCCAAAACTGTTACATGCAACAAGTGCTCCAAATAAAAACATGTTACAAATCACAGCCGAAAAATCAACCCATGTTGTTGTGACAATGGGATGGTTACGGGCTTGGTTAGGTTTAGGGAACCATCAGGGGCTGAGGATAGGGGACCTTCATCGTGGTTACATGGTAAATAATAAGTGTGGTTTGGGAGCAATTGTGGTCATGTTTTTAAAAAAGGAAACCAACAGCTGCCTGGTCAACAGGATCTGGTCGCGAGGCCAAGATGCAGATTTGTTTCCTGCCTCCAGATGCAAATGGTTTTTCCTGGCCCCTTCATGTAGAATGGAAATCAACTCTGTTTATAGTCATAGTATGATTGTTGAGCTTGTATGGAGCATACTAAGTTAAAAAAAAATGCTGGGTTGGGTTTGTCCAAATGCTAAATGCCAAAATTGCTCATGGTGATTCATCCAACGGTGATCTACTGCATTGCCCTCGAACTTCGCCAAAACACTTGTGCACGTAATGTCGAAAAATACATCCAGTTCTTTCGAGCTACTGTGGAACAAGCTCATTTTTGTAATCCCAAGACATCTCTCCCACGCGCAACTACACAATGCGGCAGCCATTTTGGGTCATGATTAATGAGCTGTAATCAATCGCTCGGCAGGTTTCTGAGCAACACCTAATGTGACAACCCTTTTAGGCTGTCGTTGCAAACTGTAATTGTGCCCGGGCTAACAGGCCTTGTGGGGATGGTGTAATTAGGAAACTGCTCGTAATGAAGACCAGTTATGGTTGTATGGATGTCTACCCCAGACCTGGCCTAATGCAGTCTGACAGCGGAGACTAAAATGACTCCACGAGAAGAGAAGGCGTTTGGAGAAATGACGTGAATACACACAGCAGGAGAATTCGTCATTGAGTCTGACGTCCATTGTCTCTATTTTCAACTTCTTTGTAGATGTTTTAGGCTCTTTTATGACGTTTTTGACAATATCAAACAGCCAGAGTGCGAAACACAAAGACATAGGGTGAGTAAAGGTCCCAGGAGCTTCACTTCCAGCTGGGGGATGACTGGCCCAAAATCTGCCGGATGACAACCAACAAAAAAAAAAAAAAAAAAAAACAGAATTGTTATTTTCATGTTAACGAAATGTGTCATACAGTATAATATGAAAACCCTTGAAAAGAAACCTTCTGTTAGTTTGATCATTACTCATCACAGCACCAGTCAACGTCACCGGGGTTGCAATTAACAGACGACGCTGAGGAGTCACGACTGTATGACACATTTAGACGAGGCTGGAGTATTTCAGGAGAGGGCAGAAAAAGGTTTGAGTGACTCAAGTAACCCTGAGGGGTTCTGGATCTTGATTAGTTTTATTTCAAAATTAAATCAGGCTACATCAGATCAAAGATACAATGTGTGTATGTTATATATAACTGTATGCTGAAGGTATAAGTTAGAGAATTCCCTTTTTGTTGCAACAAGCTGTCAACACAGCTGAGAAAATGTGATGAAATATCCTCTGAGGTGCCCTTTTTGCTCCTTGGCGCCCCACCACATGTAGCTGGTTCACTTTTTTCACACCTGCCCATCAAACATTAGTCCAGCATCGATTGTTAATACTTGCAAAATTGGGAATGTGACGAGTATGATAGATACGTACATTTATTTTATAGGAAGAATTTTGTTTTCTATTAAGGAGGGCTGGAGACATTTGGATCCGTTTTCGTATTTCCTGTTCTTTAAGGAGACCTGCTGAGACTTTCAGGGGTTTTTGTGATTGTGTTTTTCAGCCTAAACCTAAGCAGGGGCATAAGCACAGCATTGTGGGAAAAAAAGAGAAATACAAAATTGAATCTAAATAAACAGCTTTCACCAAAAACGGATATCCTTATTTGTGGTTTTCCACACACACTAACCTTTGTTCTGGCTTTGGGTTTATTCTGGATATGCTTCTATTTGATGATCTAGCGGTTAAAATTAGTTGCCAACATTGATGGTGTGGAAAGCACGAGCAATCAAACCGAGCTATTGGTTTAGCCGCATTACCTGGAAAGCTTTATTTGGAGGTTAAACCAAATGAGGGCCCAGGAATGCTGTGTGAACAACTACAGAACTGCTTCGACAGGTCAAAGGCTGTAATCTGTCACTCAACGTAATACTCCAGTATGATGGCATTAAGTGTCTTGATTGATGCCTAACAACATAAAACAACTGCAAATGTAAAGAACAGGTGTGAATGAACACCTATTATCCCTTAATTGAAGGCCACATTTCGGGGCTCAGATCACACCTGTTGATTGTCAGCAGTAATAGCAACAATTTGAAGTCCCTAATAACAGCTATTATTTTTTACATTATTCACAGAGTGCTTTTAGTTTTAATATTTAATCACAGAAGCAAGCACGGCAGAAAAGCATCAAACGGTGTCATGGTTTTAACACGGCAGGGCAGGCTTGTCTCCGCATTACCCAGCGGCTGCTCCGCGTGGTTTGTCATTACCGCTCTGAGCCGACTGTATTTATAATGGGGTCTGATGCCCTGAGCTGCTGGCCTGCATTTAGCGCTATCAGTGATTAGAGCTCGGCCTTTAATTTCTGCAGCAGAGTCGGTGTCATCGTGTGGAAGGGCGAGGAGAGGGGGAAGTGAGACGGGGATGGGGTGGGGTGGGGATGAGACCAGGAAAGATGCTGAACAGAGATGAGATGAATTACGCCGTCCTTCCAAGTTTGAGTGTGTGATGGAAAAAAATGTCCATAAGGGAGGATTTAAAAAAAAAAAAAAAAGCAGAGGCTGGCAGCGAGTGATGACTGCAGGCAGGTGAGCCGACAGAATGATGGATGACAAAAGATGAAGGGGATGAAAGATGCAGCTCTGTACTCTATGACAGGATAACTCCCAAGCTGACGGTGTTACATGTTTTATCCCAGTAACACACCATGTTTCATTTCATTCACTCTTCTATGTTTTCTTAAAGGTGAATTGCACCAATTTCACACATGAGAGTCTGATTATTCTCTACCTCTACCTAGCCGGCTACTAAAATGAGGAACACCACCATCAAGTTTATGAGCAATGAGGTTGGAGCTTCACTGCTAACCCTCACAGAACAGTGTGCATCAGTTCATTTAGTTTCTGGCAGCTCTTCCGAGCACTGAGTGCACAAAAGAGTCATAGCTACATAACGATAGCTAAGCTATGAAAATCAGGTTAATGTTGGTGCTAAACTGAGTTACTAGCTGAGGATTGTTTACGGTTTGTCTAAGACACTGAGGCACGAAAACCAAGAGAAAAGATTTCTAATTACTTAAAGCTAATCAGGTTAAAGTTGTTGCTACTTCAAGCAAGATGTGCAGTTTGTAACATGGATATTAAGGCTAGCCTACGTTAGCCGTTATTAGCATACCGCAGTTTCATCTCCAAGTGAACTGTCTGAAGTTGAGTTGCATTGTGGGTAATACTTGGCAGCAGAAAAATGGAATACAACAAGTGTGACCTCTTGGTCTGATTTTGATCCTTTCTTCTTGAACTGTCAATCGTGAGTCCAACAATGCTACGGGAGAAATAGTAATATTTTATTTAGTCCGACATATCCACCTGAGCCAGATCAGGAAACAGGAAGATTTTAAATCTTGGCAACTTTTAAGTAATCAACAGAGGCCGATCAACAATGTGACAATATAAAATCCACATGGCAAACCCGAAAAGCTGAAATGTGAATGAGGCCTTTATCCAAACCGAGGTAGGGAGAGTAAGAGCAGCGGAGATGTGAATGAAAGGGGTGCAGTGACTCTGCATTTTCATTGTTTCTCTTTCCACTGACTCATCCCTTTCAATAAGCACATTCACACACAGTGACACAACACTCCCCCTCTCTCTCTCTCTCCCTCTCTCTCAGTCGATCTTTCTTTCCATCATCCCTCCATCCTTCCCATTCTCCCCCCCCCCCATCGTCTCCGTTTCTCATTTGTATCTTCCTGTCTCCTCCGTCCTTCCTTCCTTCCTTCCTTCCTTCCTTCCTTCCTTCCTTCCCTCCCTCCCTTCTTCCTTCCTCTCTCTCCAGCTGAAGCCTCGCACTTGTTTTGTTTGGGAGAACTTCCTCTCTGTGGCTCTTTCTTCTCCCCCTTTTTAATGAACGAGCCAGGTCTTGTGATGAGAAACAAGAACTTCGCTATTTTAGTCCGCCCTGGGGAAAGTGCGCGCACACACACACACACACACAATTAACATGTTCACACACAGCCTGTTTTTACTCTGCAGAGACGTAAACATGTGCAGAACATGTACTTTTCATATTGAAATGTGGTTCAACCCAAACTCAGATTTACATGTATGTATATGTGTGTGCGAGGGAGGGGAGGGCGAGGCGGATAGTGCTCGGCTTTGTATTCGTTTCTGTTTCCCGGCCGGCCACTTCCACATCCCCACAGGATGCAAACACACTCACACACACACACAGACACACACATAATCTCTGTCAAAATGTGTGACAGTGCAGAGCATAGGCAAATAGTTTCATGGTTGCGGCTTCAGAGCTGTGAGATACATTTTTTTGGTGCCTCGTGACCATGTAGCATGGCAGCAAAGTGCCTTTTTATTCGGCCCTTTGTGTAATTCTTATAGAGCCACTAATGGATTAATGCTCCATACTGTGTTTTTTCTTTTACCTGTTGACACACAATCACTAAATCAGACAACTGTTGATGTTGAAGATATTCGGTACCGTGTTCCGTCACGACTCTCTGTGGCAGAGGCGAAGTTGGCGAACCCTCGTCTGTCAGTACCGTTGAGAGCATTTCCATAAATCCCAGCATGCTAATCAACATATGGGCCCCCAGGCGACCGAGGATCATCAACCGACTCATACATCACCCGCCGGGCGCTGTTTGAATATCCGACAAGTTACGTTAGAGAAACAGATTGTTGTTTTCTTTAGTTCATCTTCATTTTGGTAAGTAACAATGTAATCTGCCAAATTTGACGCATTTCTTTATATAAAGCAACACGACATAACATTAAAGACATAAGGATTTGTACTTAAACACGCGTACGGAGGTAAGTTTGGTGTATCTGTGTCACTCAAAGAACGTTTTCTGTTGCTCCAATGCAAATGACCGTGTGCTTATTTGCATACATTAACAACAATATGCCTATTGTTTCAGTGAAACCAGCCGGTGAGGGGACTCCAGTTCATCGAGCCGCTCACAGGTGGAGAAAGATTTAGGCTGTGTGAGGACCTTGTTAGAACAGCTGTATCGATCATTGTGTTTAGTAACGGTCACAATGTTGAATTTAACAAGTGCGTTAGCTTTTCTCTTCTAAATGTCCACAAATGTCTCATGTTTTCTTGTTTTTTCAGGTACGTATTTGAAATGTATTTGCCTTTGGATGTATGTCTCTCTTTGATTTCTTGAGTATTTCATTTTCTGTTTGTTATTATGGTGTATGGACGGGTTCTCTCTTTTATTTATTCATTTGGACTTTTATACTGTTGCCAAGTTGGATATCTAGAGTGGCTCTGCGGACGACTTTTTCGGAGACAAGTATTGTAATGGGTGACTCTTAAATCATTAATACCCATCGATGTGACGTGTGAAGATGACGCGGTGCTGTCTGGTTTCAGTCTGTGTTTTTTGTTTGTTTTTTAAGCATTTATTTACTTACTTCTAAATTCCCCATTTTGTTCATCTTTGTGTGGGACTTCTCCAGCGTCTAACAAGTTAGCCAACAGTATATCACTGCTGGTGTCATGTGGTATCTGTGTTTCGTCAGGTAGTTGTCAGTTTGTGGAATAAAAAAACGTAAAAATTCAACCCAGCATACTAATGTTAGCTAGCATTAGCAAAGTTACCATTAGCTAGCTAGCCTAAGCAATGTTAATGCTGGTTAGGTTTAGAAACATTAATCTAAACCAGCTGGAGAGAGCAACATTAGTGCTTGTGATGCAAATGTTTGCTAGCTAGTGTTAGTAACATTAGCTAATGTTATCAAAGACATCTTTTAAAGCACGATGTGGCAGATCTTAAGTGTGGTGGTGGGGCTGTCAACGATTGAAATCTATCGCGCAGTAGTTAGATTCAGGTTCATCGGCTGTACAATCAAGTATCTAGATCTTTGAACTGAATGGACTGAAAGGGTTGGAGAGCTGGTTGTTGATGCTGGAGGAAGCTGTGTGTTGATGTTTGTGCATTTGTCTCAAAAAGGGGATTTCATCCGTACCTCGTGGTCACAGACCTCACAACAAAAGTCTAATTCATGGTTAAAGATGTTTTAACGTTGGCCTCATCATGAGTTACAGACCAGAGTCACAACATCTTTTTCCAGACAACAAAAATAGTTTCTAAGAGCGGCTTATTTCTAAACCATGTGCTGCTGCACATCCAATCTGAAAGGGAAAATAAGTATTTGAAGAGGTCAAAAAGAATTCACCTCTGCTGTTTTTACGAATCGTCTGACCTCAGCGGCAGTTTATCCATTCTACTTACAAATGGATGAAAACCACACACGCTGACACACACCTGAGGCATGTGAAACCATTAGAAGCCATTAGCCCCCATTAGCCCCTGTGTAGCTGCGAGCAGAATCATTTTCTTTCAGCGGCTTCATGTGTGGCTGTGGCCTCTTTGGTCTCCCACACCTGTGAACGCTCTGGGTTTCAGTTACACGCAAAGAGCCTAACCAGCTACGCCCACGTATGAGCATTTTTGTGAACTTTTGTAGATGACATCCAAGAAGAAATGAGCCTTTCCAGGAAAAATCTGCTAAAGAACAAATCAAGATAATTCCAGTATCTTCACTGTATTCAGCTGTGTGGCTGACTTTATGAATACTTTACATTCAAAGATGATTTGTCTGCCAAAATCTTGCCTCATATTGACACAGTAAGTAATGCTGCAACCGGCAACACGTTTGCAAACTGAAACATGGTCGGTGAGTTTTAGGATACATTTTAAGTTACATCACCATCATGTTATGTTACGTTACGTCACGTCACCTTAGGCGATGCCGTTACATTATGTCACCTTACTTTACGTTACATCACGGCACGCAACATTACCTTTAGTTACATTATGTTTGGTCCCCTTATGTCGTGTTACATGTCACATGTTGTCTTGCGTTACATCTTTTCACGTTACGTTACATTGCGTCACCTTATGTAATGTTACATCATGTCACATTGTTACATCCCCTCAAATTGTCTTACATTATGGTGCCTAACCTTACGCTACGTCATGCCACGTTATATTACATTGCGTTACATTACGTCGCGTCACATCACGTTACATTACGTTTCATCACCTTAAGATATGTCACTTTGTTATGTCGCTTCACTTAACATCATGTCTCTTTACATCACCTTATGCTCACGTGTTTCGTTATGTGCAAAAAGTTACTCTCCCTGAGCTCTTTATACTATCTTACCTGACTTCCTCCTTTGCGCCTGTCATAATTGCTACATCCACTAGAGGCCACTGCCAATTTTTGGAAATTTGGGTCGTACTAAGCTTCTTGCACATCAGCACAGAAAGGCTGAAGACAATATTTGACTCAAGTTCCTCTTTGAAATGTGAGACAGTCATATAGCACAGTCCTGTTTTGCCACTTGTGTGCATTTTAATTGTACTGTGGGCCAGAGAAGAGAAAACTGATGAATGACGTAACTTCATTTGTGGGACCAACACCCAGCGGTACAGCTCCTGTTGGCCCGCTGTCACTTTTTAAAAGAATGGAGCTGGGGTTGGAGGGTGGAGAGGGTGGCGGCGGTGTTTTGGATCATGTTGTGATGGAGAGAAAGAAACAGGAGGAGGGATTTGCGGACCGGATAGCGCGGTGACATCAGCTTTGAAAAATGTGTGTGTGCCTGAGTCTGAGTGTGTATCAGTCTCTGAGAAAAAAAAAAGTGGAATCAGAAGGGAGGAGGACGGACAGAGCTCTCACTCTGCTCTGTTTTAGGAGGACCAAAATTTTCAAGTTTTTCAATTCATATAAAACACATTTTTAGGTCAGCTGGTGACAGTGGAGCACATTTTGCTCTTTGTTTCTTTATTAATCCCTTATTCTAATACCACACATATTAATTCAAACTGGAAACTGACTTGAATTATGATTCTCCAAACAGCCTAACTGCTTAATTCTGTGATGTTTAATCACTTTGGCTTCTTCTTTAAGCTTTATTTGTGTCTGTGGGTTGTTCCTTGTTTTCTCATTGGACCACTTGGTTCCTGATAGTTGAAACCAAGATTTAATTACATTTTAAGTGGAAATTTCCTACTTGATTAATTTTGTGGCGTTTAATCCCCTCAGCTTCATTAAACTTTTCATTCACTACATCGAAATACATTTGTGACTAATAATGCAGACCTAACAAACTACCCTTTTATTTAAATGCAGTTGTCCCGATTTATTGTGATAATTTTCATATTTTCCAGCACTTTTTCTTTTTTTCTCTTCTGACTGAAAGTTCTTACCCAAAGACATAATCAATCAATCAATCCATCTTTATTTATATGGCGCTTTTCATACAGGAAAAAGTACCTCAAAGTGCCTCACAGAAATGAACAAACAACAGCAGAAAAATAGAAAGTTAGGAGAAGATAATTAAAAGAACCCAAACCCTCCCACCCCTTCAGACATGGACAGAGACATACACAGTCATACACACACTCACACATATGCACGCAGACACACACACACTCATACACACCCATACAGTAGCTAAGACAAAAACAGAGTTGCGCTGCAAGATAAAATAAACTATATGAAAATAATCACAGTCACAGTGGCTTTCACTGCTTTATTTTGATTATATATTGTCCCAAAAGGAGTTCCTGACACTTTACACAGTTATTTGACTTGTTTTCTGAGTGTTTGAACTTTAGAAAAGTGGCTCGTTGTCTTCATATCTTGACAGATTCCACCTTGAGTCCGAGCAAAAAGGATAAGGTCGTGGTGTGGTTAAAATAAGCACGCCACCTTACGATATGTCAGTTCCATTAAGTTACCTCACTATCATGTTATGTTGTGTTATTTTACGTTACGTCTTGTTACGTGACGTCACATTACATTGTGTTACATCACACTATATTACGTAACGTTACCTTAAGTTAAGTTACCTTAAGTTAAGTTACCTTATGTTTGGTCCCCTTATGTCATGTTACATCATGTCACATTACATTATGTTGCCTTACTTTACATCTTTTCACGTTAATTTGCGTTGCTTTCATATCTTGACTTTGACAGAGTCAAAAAGCAAAAGAGCAGGAAGGACCAACTGGATCACTGTATCACCATTGATCACTGTATTTTGTTTTCGTTTTCCTGAAATAACGTCCAATGGGTGGAGCGTGTTTTATGAATACGGCCTTTCAAAACTGGCCTGATTTCCATGCATCTGTTCATCCATTCCTTCATTCATTGAGTGGTTTGTTGTTATTGGGGGAGAGTGAGCCGTTGTCTCCAATAGACGATCTCTGGGCGAATCAGACAGCGTGTTTAACCGTGACCGAGAGAGAGAGAGAGAGACAGAGAGACAGAGAGAGAGAGAGGGAGGAAAAGGCGTTTCCACGTTGAGCAGCCGGTGACAGAGCAGCGGACAGCCGAGCGGACGGACCGAGAGCGGAACCATCCTCCAGAACAGAACCGTTTCTCTGTCGTTAACCTCCGAACTGTGACTGACAGCTCGCCCCGCACCGTGTGTCCCCCTTTCACGGCCGCGTCCTCCAACACAACACGCCGGTGAACCGGACTGTCATCCATCACTGAACGACTCGGAAGCCGCCAAAAAAAAAAAAAAAAAAGTGAAACCGAATCTTTTTTTCCGAGACCGACGGAGGAGCGGACCTGCAGTTTTTCCTCCCGTCTCACACACACACACACACACACACACACACTCAAGAGCTGCTGCTTTTTTTTTTCTGTGACAACCCAGAGGAGATTGTATCTTCCCCGCACACTCCCGCATCTCTCCCCCTGTCTGTAGCTGACTCATCCCTGCTGCTGCTGCTCGGGGTGAGTACGTCTCCGGGTCGGACTGTGTCTTTCAGGCCGAACCCCTCCAATCGTGTGTAGTTCTGTTTTGTTTGGACCATTCGTGGATATATGTCTCTCCTCACATACCGTTACATGACTACTGTGTGTGTGTGCGTGTGTGTGTGTCGTCTACTTCACAGTCTGTCTGGAAAATTAAGTTTTCTGGCTTGTTTGTGGCATCAAACGGGACAGTGGCACAGAAATGGGGCGTTCACGGTCCTTTTTTTCTCTCTTTTAAATATAAATGTACATTGACTGTAAGAGTGGAAGCATAGTTTGGGGATCCCCCCCCCCCAAAAAAAAAAAAAATGTGCCAAAAAAGAAAAATGAACCAAAAAGTGAAAATGACAAGGTTACATGTGCGTTTCATTGTTGAGTCAGCCGTGAACTTGACTGTTTAAGTGGCAGGTTTGCAGATTTTCCCGTTCCCGGGAGGGCATTTAACACACCATTGATTAAACTAATTGGATTGGGTTTAGTGTCACTGTTGGCCTGCACCTATCCCCTGTCCTGTTCTCTCAGCCAGATAACCTCCACAGAGACTCGATCCACCGACATATTATTAAGTTTCCTCCTATTAAAACGTTTTGATTTCCCAAATGAGTTGTCGTGATGGTTTTACGTGTGTGTCTGTGAGGATTGGACCAGATTATCTGCCTCTGAACCCACACAAAGTTCAGTCAGGAGCCACAGTAAACAACCTTGAACCACCTGTGACCGTCCAGGATGAATGAGTGTGTGTGTGTGTGTGTGTGTGTGTGTGTGTGTGTGTGTGTGTGTGTCTGTGTGTGAGCGGATGGGGAAAGGGTGGGTCTTTTATGAATGAATGTGTGTGTGTGTGTGTGTGTGTGTGTGTGTGTGTGTGTGTTGGGAGGGGTGGGGATGACTTGTACTCCTCTCTTTGGCCAGTAGCTGGTTTATATCACCAAATATCTACTTGTAATATCCTGATAGAGTCATGAAAAGTATTCTCATGATTTTCCTCTTGGTCCTTTTTGCTCGGACTCGAGGTGGAATCTGTTAAAGAAGAAAACTCTCCACTTTTCTAAGGTTAAAACATTGTTTTTACAGATGAAAATGAGTCAAATAACTGTGTAAAGTGTCAATAACTCCTTTTGGGACAGTAGATAGTAAATATAGAGCAGTGACAGCCATCGTGATTGTGATCATTTTCATATATTTTCCTTTATTTTGCAATGGAGGACCTCTGTTTATTTCTGTTTTGTCTTATTTTGAAGGGGCACTGTATAGTTTCAGTCAGAAGAGAAATAAAGAACATAAATGAGCTTTATTTGTTTTCATGACTGAATGAACAAACTGTGCTTAAACGGCAACGCAGTGTCATACTGTTTCACTTTGTCTGTATGTGGCGGACCCTGCCACCTCTCATTTGTTAATTTGGTTATGTAAGAGAAAAATAGTTCTGAGGTCGTATTCTTACCTCATTAATATTGTAAATATTAAAGTTAGAGTTTGAATTTCCTTTCCAAAAACTATGTAATGCCTAGCACAAATAGAGAAGCATCCTGAAAAAAAATTGATAATTTGTATAAAAATAAGTTCTAAAGCACCAAGATATGTACCAGGGAAAAAATAAAGTAGTATAAACAATATAAATAAGAAACAAGCTCAACAAATAGTCACAATAGGCAGCAATAATGTGCCACAGCGGGGAAAAAAGAAGACGACAATGGCAACACAACTAGCTCGCTTCTACCACACAGGCTCCAAAGAGGAAGCCAGACTTAGAAGTCGGTTTTCATAGTGGCCAAACTGTGTAATTATATCGTGATGTGACACACAGTGGCCCAAAAAAAACTTTTTCCCATAAGCTTACATTGTGAAAAAAGTGTGTGGGGGGGGGGTTGTTGTTGTTGTTTTAGTGCCACAACTACCACAAAACAAACTCCTCTCACCATCATAATTTGAGGTATTCGGGTTGATAACATCTGGAAAGTCTAGAAGAGCTGCAAGATAAAATCACTGTGTCTCTACTCGGGTCAGTCAGGCATTAAAGTGGAAGTTCGCTCTGGCCCCGCGATGCAGAAGATCCGGAGATATGGGGCTTTTTGGCGTCACGCACTATTGAGCAGGGTATGTAACTTCTACTGTCGCACGTAATCAAATCGTTGGAGGTAGCAGACAAGAACGAGACGCTCTACCTGAAGTAGTTCTCAGCCACAGTCGTTTCGTAGTGAAAACCAGAACACAAGGTCAGTTTTTTGTTTTTTTTTGAGGGGTTGTTTTAGCTTTTTGACATTTGGGGTCGAGGGAGGACGGAAGGGAAACTGTAAAGACTGGACAGACAAATAAGAACTTTATTCGTCAGGTAGCACTTGGATGAACGACAGTACTGTGCTTATGTAGTGAGGTTAAAAATGATCAATATAAATCAAGTCAGATCAAGTATTGTAAATGTATCTAAAGGCGGATGATTCGTACTAGAACTCCAGTATTTGAAAGAAAATGCTTAACAAAGAAAATCACAACTAAAAATCTTTAAAAAAAAAAAAAAGGGCATTTTTTTGTCATGTTTTTGCTTAAAAACTGCCCCAAAATGCAGATTATCTTCTTGTTCATCTAGCAGCTGTTTCCACTCAGACTTTAAGCGCTTCACATGCCGCACACACGTGTGATCAATGCCCTTCTCCCGTGTGACACACATATACAGTACATACTAACCACCTTGTAGTGTGCGACACTCGCGTACGGCGTGACAGCTGTCAGTCCACTTCCTGTGTGGCTGCATTCCAGTCATGTCATCCCCTCCACAGTGTGCAACTTTCACGAGCTGCTGAACAATCCCCGAACAATAGGACAGAGGAATCCACTTCATGATGCTGAAGCTTTTGACTGAGACGTTCATGAAGCGCCTGCAATGTGAAGCGTCCCCGTAACGCATGTATGTGTGATTTCTTGCAGGTTTATGTGGACCTATTTTTAACGTGGGGACATTTTGACTTCCTCAAAAGATTAGGATGTGGTTTTAGGAACGAGATGAGCTTTAGTGTTGGGTTAAAATTAGGGGAAGGATTTTCATTGTGTGTGTGTGTGTGTGTGTGTGTGTGTGTGTGTGTGTGTGTGTGTGTGTGCCTTGACTCAGCTTTTTGGGAGCCGGCCTCCTCTCCTCTCTGATACATATCGATCTGTCTTCTCGGACGCAGAATAAAAAAGAAAACTGGGCAGCACAGCAGAAATGTGCTTCCTCTCTCGGGTTCACTTCCTCTGTGTGTGTGTGTGTGTGTGTGTGTGTGTGTGTGTGTGCGTCGGTGGTGTCGGTTGTCTTCCCCGACGCCGCCAGGGGAATGTTTGTGGTTGAGTGTTTGCAGGCGCTGAGTCAAACACAGTTTTTTTTATTTTTTTGGGGTTTTTTTCTGGGAAGATCAGCGATAAACTGGTGGAACTTGGAACAATCAAAACAAACGACAAACATGCCAGTTCTTTTGTTTTTGCCCCGAC
Source organism: Acanthopagrus latus (assembly GCF_904848185.1). NCBI lineage: Eukaryota > Metazoa > Chordata > Actinopteri > Spariformes > Sparidae > Acanthopagrus > Acanthopagrus latus. Next base: position 5,824,470 of record NC_051048.1, on the reverse strand, counting down.
TTTCACGGCTCTGCTGTCAGCAAGCTGTTCACTGTCACACATTCCAAACAAAGGACAGCAGGATAGAATAAGCTTCATCACTTCGCCACAACTACTGTTTTCAGCCTGAAAAAAAAAAAACCCAAATCTGGGAAAAAGGATGCGTCAGTTTTAGAGTATGCACCGCAAACTGGAAGTTATAAATTCACTCAAGTTTGCCCAAAAAGAAAGTCCACTGTTGAGTACAGTCACTGAGGAAAAATGAGGAATTGAGACTTTTGGTCAGACAAAGCTGGACTCAACATCTGATTTATTTCCTCTCTCCTCCTTCTCAGTTTCATTTACTATAATGTACAGAAACGGACAAAATCAGGGGCCGAAATTAGTTTGAGAAGAGTAAACTTTGAAACTTAATAGAGCCATGAATTTCACTTTTGTGTGCTTTTTCTACCTCTTAGCATAAATGCAGCTCTCTCACTAACTCTCCACTGTATATTTCAAAATATATTTTTATCACTGTTACTGTTTCTCATAATGAGACCCAGGCTGGCCTCCATTGCATCAGATGCCGCAGACAGAGCAACATTTAATAAAGCCCAGTGTTAGCCTGGTCTAACAAACACATGCCCGTGCCGCAGACTGGGTAATGAAATCACTTCACGCTGAAAAACCAACACAAATGCGTGTGGTCTCGGCGCAGAGACTGGAATATCATGAGAACAAGCCGCGTTTTCCTCAGCAGAGCCGCCTCGCCGCTGCCTCGGAGCGGATCGCTTCCTGCAGCCGCGGATCCTCTGACATGCAGTGGGAACAGATATGTCACTGTCAGAGCGCCCCTGCCTTTTGTTTCCCATCTCTCCCCCTGCTGCGCGTTTGTTTACTTTCACCATGTGTGCGCCGGGCTCTCAGGAAGCTATGAGTTACAGCGCGGCCGCTGCCATTGGAGCCGAGTTGCATCACTGCCTGTAATCTGCGCTACAGGCTGCTCGATTACACCGTCCTCTGCTGCTGCTGCCCACTTCTCTCAGCTTTGTTCTCGGTGTCCGTTTACAGATTAACCTGCTGGATCAGATGCCGCTTCCTAACTCAACAAGAAAACTGCTAACTGTAGCTGCCGTTAGCTTGTTAGCAGTGCAGACAGCAGTTTGGCATTTGAAGTCCGCACACCAACAGAGTCAATTTTGAATCTTTTCAACCAAAATTAATTTTGTTAAAGCTCCAGGCGGTCATGAAGTTGTTGTTTGTTTGTTTTATAGTCTTACTCCCAACTTCTCAAATACCGGCACTTTGAGATTGCAAGTTGTGTCACCTGCCATCCGAAAGGGTCTTTGACAAGCTGGCAATGAGACTCATAAGTCAACTGTAGGAGCTTTATTTAATAACAGACCCTAGAACTAAAACTAGAAGTTCTCCTATTTGTTTAGGGACTGTCCCGTAAAAGGACGACACCCACATTGATGCTTTTCAGAGAGACGCTCTCTGCTTGTCCCTCCTGTAAACACACCGACTGTACTGCAACCTCTCCTGCTTGTGCCATTGTTTTGTACCATCTTGCATCTGGCTGTTGCGATCCGTTGCATGTTGGTTATGATCCCCACCCTGCGTCCATTTCCGCCCAAAACAAGTTCCCGCCCGACGGTATTTCGCAGAGGTGCTATCGCTACATCTGGGCTCGGCGCCACCCAAGACAGTTGTCATTTATTTATGGCAATGCAAATGAGCTAGTGCTTTTTCCTCCAGATAGCAGCATCATAATATCTCCAGCACTGACACACAGTGTTGCAGAGAGAGGTCTGTCCGTGAGAGACGAGGTACTTCCCGAACACTCACAACTGCATATCAGGTGCAAAGGCAGGAAACTCTAACCTGATGTCTGAGTCATTGGGGTCACAGAAAGTGATACTGAGAACAGGACAGAGTTGGACGGAGTGAAACCAGCACCTGGAGCAAAGTCTACCAGCCCCACTGCTTTTAAAAACCGTCTTGAACAAACAGTGTTGATGCTCTGCTCTTTGGCAAACAGGAAGTAATGCCTTAAAGGGGAAGGTTGCATTTCAAGTTATATATTGTACCTTAGAGGTTTATACATTACAGATGGTTCTCCACCCACCAGCCAGCAGTATATGAATATGTAACATATATAGCATCAAAAACCTTGTGTATGTTTCTTAGAGGAGAAAATGAGCAGCCAGTCGTCATTTATCAACCTGAAGGAGAGCTTTGCCTTGATGCAGTTTTTTTGTATTTTTGAAGCATGTGTAGTGATTTATTACAAATTCCCAGATGTCACAAAGGTTAAGCTTTTCTCTCTCGGGCTGCACACACACACACACACACACACACAAAACACACACATTTAATCCCTCCAGCAACCGCTTGGTTGCATGGACGGTCAGTTGCTGCGCTACAAGTGACGCCCACACCGGCAGAAAGCTACTTTTTTAACGCTGTAACGTCTTCCGTGTGAAATACAGCATTCTGCAGAATGTTCAGGATTCCTCTTTTCCGCTCGGAGCAGCAAACGCATCGGCAGGATCGTGAGGATGGGAAAAAAAAAAAAAAGGCTTCGACTTGAGCATTCTGTGGGTTCTACGGGAGGCGGTGAAACAGAGGGGTGTCGCCTGCCTTAACACAGCTGTGGAAGTGTTTCATAAGCCCGATCTGTGCGACCGGCAGCGTCTCACAGCGGCCAGAGGAACAGATGAAACGGATGTAGTAACGGAAGTACACCTAAGCCTACACAGACGGGCAGAGCCACACAAACGGCAATGGTGCAGATGGGCTGAAGTGTACACATGCACAAACACGTGGACACACACACACACACGTTCGCTTGCTTGACATGCACTCACACACACACAGATTTGATCCATTCCCCTTTCGTCCGTGCGCATAATCTACTCCGCTGCTCGACTCCAAATGAAACGCCTCAGCGGGTCTGATTGGATTTGATACAAGTTGATTCGATTGAAGCAGGAGGGGAGGTGAATACACATCTGCTCTGTGTGAGTGTGTGTGTGTGTGTGTTACAGGTTGCAGGATTCGCCACATCAACCTTATTTTTTTTTTCTTTTTTACATTAGCTGATCACACCGTAGCGCTGTCAGCTGCTCGGCGGATCCCCTCGAGTCCCTCTCAGCACTGACGAGCTGATGCATCTCACATGTTCTTCTCATCACACTCATGTTCACACACACACAGAAATCGTGATTGCTTTACCATTTAGGTCGGTTTCCTTACAGTACGCTCGACGCAGCTGTTCACTTCCAGTATTTTCACCGAGCAGATGCTTGTGGGAAAGTCCACTAGCTGAGATTTCAGAGATTTGTCCAAAAAATGCATAAATATGCAGAATCAAATACAATCTGCCTCCAGTTTCAGCTCAACTTTAAAGGAATAATTTGGGAATACCTTGCTTGCTTTGACGAGAAGATAGACACCACTGTCATATCCCTCTGTAAAATATGAAGGAATGTCACTAGGAGGTGGTTAGCTTAGCTTAGCATAAAGGCTGGTCACAGGGAGAAACAGCTAACGTGGGTCAAGCTACATTTAATGTTTTGTATGCGGATGAAACGTGTGAACTAGTTTACAAGAGTTGTAAAGTCGGATTCTGTGACTGATAGACAAAGCAAGCGTAGCTGTTTTCCACATTTTCCAACTTTTTAGCTAAGCTAAGCTAATCACACACATGAGTGGTCTTCTCATCCAGCTTGTAGTAAGAAAGCGATTCCCAAAATGTACTCTACGTTTCAAATATGTAACAGACAAAAGACTAGAAATACCTCAGATAACTCCTGAGCTGGATCGACCTCGGCGTGTTTATGTGACTCAGTTAACTTTCTGGCCAGTTCGTCACGCGACAGACGAGGACTCAGCCTGCGGCGCTGTGAAGAAGCTGGCCCCTGCCTGTCGGGTGGCCTGGTGTGTTTGCTTGTCTTCATCTGCTCTTTGGATGATGAAGGATATTTGTGTGCGATCAAGACTCCGGTGGACGTGGGCGGAAAGCACGGCTCTAGCACAGTTGCTCGCTTGACGAGACACTTTGCATTGCTGAGATCGGCCGTTTTATTTTAATGACATCTTTAATTAGACCAAATTTTGTTTTTATCTACTTCACGGAGACTGTTTGAGAATGATCGATAGGAGATCTTTGGGAGAATAAACTGGTGGAATGCATGTTTTAGCATTAAATGTTTCTGTTAGAGCAAATTTTCTGGCATTTCCTGATGTTTGTACACACATGTCTTCCGCTGCAGAGAGGAAGTTTGCTTCCTGACCTCATCAGCTGAAACCCGGAACGTGTCTTTGCTTCCCTTAATGTTATTACCTCCATCCCTTCCTGTAGTCTGGCTTGTATGTGTGCATGTTCATGGTATTGCATGTGTGGTTTAAAAAAAGCCTCGGGAATCAGGTTAACCTCCTCGCCACAGAGATGAAAAATTCACAAAGCACACACACACACACACACACACACACACACATACCTTCAAACTGATAAAAAGCGATGCAGGCGTCAAACTTGCTCGTGTGTGTTTGTTTATGTAACCCTCCGGGGACATGTGTACCCACCTAGTGCCTCGAGGTGTTGCACTAATGCATTGTATCACAGCACAAAAGCCCGACCACAAGCTTTCATGTAATACCTTTTCGCAGGGGCTTTTTTTTTTTTTTTTTTGGAGAAGCTAAGCCCACCGTGAACAGCGAGCAGCCCACAAGCCACATCCGCCCTTGTTATTGTTTCAGTTCCCATAGTTGTAGCACTTAGTACATTGGTACGTTTGGAACATCTTCTCAGTAATGGGTTGAATTACATTCAGTTAATTCATGACGAAGTTGCCCTCAGTGTTTAAAAATAAAACAGCGTCAGCATGGCATGATCTCTGCAAATACTGAAAAGGTGAATACTCTTCACCTTGTTAGTCCATTTTCATGAAAACACAGAAACGCTTGTCTTTGTGTGAGTTTAAAATAACGCACACTCGTTTGTATCGTCAGCCTTTTACATGTGATTACATGTACAACCTTGAATTAACATCTTTCTACACGCTTATCTGGTAAATAAGTGAGGATCTTCTCTGTCTTCCATCTGTAGTTGAAGTTTGATGTTCCGATTTATGAAAAGGTCACAATCATAGAGCTTGACTGTTTGCACTATTTCCAATGATATACCTGAAATGTAAAGTCAAACACAAAGTTTAAGGACGTAAATATTATATTTTTGCACATATCTGGTGGCATTTTGGTACACCTATTGGAAAAAAAAGTGTGCAGATATTTAATATATTGGACAACATGTATGCCAAAAGCAAATATATCTGCGATAGGCCTTTATCAGCCAACATATAACACATCTTTCTTTAACCATCTGACCTCAGGACAGTTTGTTATGCAGCCTTTCCAGTATTACCTCATTTTGCTGAATGTGTACTGCCATTTTTTCCAAAAATGGCACACAGTCAGTCACAGAGTATGGACAGATGGGAAACTATTGAGCAGGAAGCCAATCTTACCTCATGTTCCCTTGTTAAAGACCTCACACAGCATCTAGTCTCGCATTATGAGGACAACAAGGGTGTTTGATAGAGCAAATGGATCTTTAACGGCAGTGTTACATAAGCAGTAATTGGATCCGAGCAATCTCGGTGATGAAAGTTACATTTCAGCCGTACTAATAATTGTTGTACGAAAGACGGGCCTGTGAGCTTGTAACCGATGAGCCAATTAGCAATTTTTCACAATGATATCCCTCCGCTGCGACATCTCGTCATAACACCGAGTCAGTTCACATGTGGTGCTAATGACACGGTGCAAGAGCAGTAATATCCTTGAAGTTGTTCTCCTCTAATTGTGGGTTGTGATGGCTGCATAACCCCTCTTCATGTAACATTACAAGGCCTATGTACCATGTACATATCTGAGGGATGTTTTCTTTAATGATGGTATGTAATTAGTACTCACAGTGCCACTTTAGTGAGCCGCTGACTTTTCCTCTCATGCCACCAGCAGGCTAATCTTTTTGTTTTTGGGTGGAATTTCAGCAACTTTTACAGGCATTGATAGACATTCATGTTTTCCAGATTATGTTTGCCGCTGATTTCTCATGGGACAGGGTGACATTTGTAGTTTTGACTGAGATGTCTCAACAACAGCTGGATAGAATTGTATGTTCCTTTCGTTAGGGGGATGGACCCTCTAGCTACATTATAAGGTCCACATTTTAAAGTACCTAGAAACTAACTCCCATCCGTCACAGTTGTACTTTGCTATTAGTGCTCATTAGCAAATGTTTGCATGCTAACAGGATCAACAAGAACATGGAAAACATACCAAAATATGCATTTAAACATGCGTTTAAATAGTCGAGACCACTAATGCATCAGGAGAAGTGTTTACTGAGGCAATAAACTAATTGAGACGTAGGGTCATTTTCTCATAAGTTTACATACATACAATTGGACATCCTTTTTGAAACCATTGGAGTCGCCCCCTGCTGGCCATCAGAAATTATGCAGATTCAAGGCCCATTAGCTTCTTTTATAGGCTGCACAATACATTCATCGTACCAGACAAAGCTGATTGAATCAGTCTTTTCTCAGGATGGAGGATGCCAGTGATGCACAGGCTGACAGTCTACAGCCATGCTAGCATCACCATTCAGCTCACACACTGGTGTCTCAGCCTCACCGAGCCATGTGTATTATATGGCTGTACATTCTTTATCTTGTTCAACAGAACGAGGTGCAACTTTTGCTGTTCGCAGTCAACAGGTTCAGAGCGCAACATGGCCATAAATATCCCCCGAAAGTCTGGCTCTGGCAACAGGGACGCTCACTTAACCATGAGTTATTACCTCAATAATGTGGAGGAGAAATAGCAGGACCGCACAGCGAGGCCTGAAGTGAATTCATCTACTGTTGTGTTATTATAGAAATCCATAATGGAGCCGTAATGTGAAGAGGCGATGAAGGCCAGCAGGTAAAATGCGCCGGTTAGATGTCTAACATGCCCCTCGATGCTCGGTGATCGACCGAGTTTCATTTCCTCTGAATTACACCCATCTTCCTCCCTGGTAGAGGCGTGCTTAATCCCCTAGTGGAACAATAGAGAAGACTGAGCGATGGAAAGAGAGACGGAGAGAAAGCAATGGAGAAGGAGTCGAAATGAAAGAGGGGAGCGGCGGGGAGGAGGCAGACGAGCTGGCACAGTTAATCTAAAATTTTGAGTCACGCCCGGAGTCTGAAACTGACTGAACAACTTGTTTAATCTCTAATGGACTGTTTGGGGACTCCGAACCGTGTGTGTGTGTGTGTGTGTGTGTGTGTGTGTGTGTGTGTGAGTGAGAGAGAGAGGGGTCAATGGCTCTAATATAGACGGCCATTCCCAACAGTCCCTGACCATTTGACTCCACGTCCCCGTTAGTGAAAGAGAAGGGGAGGCTGCCATTAAAGATTGCCTCTCCTCTCTCCTCTGTGTGTGTGTGTGTGTGTGTGTGTGTGTGTGTGTGTGTGTGTGTGTGTGTGTGTGTGTGTGTGTGTGTGTGTGTGTGTGTGTGTGTGTGTGTGTGTGTGCCCCTTGTCTCTTCTCCCCCCTTCGGCTCAGATGATGGCTGTAACTGACGATGACTCAGACTGCACCCCGTCCCTCCTTCCCCTTCCTTTTTCCTCATCCTCCTCTCCGTCCTCTCTTTCCTCTCACCTCCTTCCTTCCCTCTGCCCTCATGTTTCCTCCCTCCTCTTGTGTTTCTGGCAGCACTTACCGTAGATTAAGGCTCAGGGTGTAGATGTTTTCCCAGCTTTCATCCTCTCCTTTCATCTTTTTCTAAAAATGCTGACACTAATTGACAAGTAATTTTACGTTCTTCAATTGAAACATGTTTTACAGGCTAATGCAAGACTTTCTTCATTGGCAAAATAACCATTTTTCCTTCCATGTAAAGACATTTAAAGATTATTTTGTTGCCAGTATTATAACACGTTTGCTCATTTTGCCACTTGTTATCATTTTTGAGACATATAAACACTTTGTAATTCAAACTTAAAGAGTATTTACTCTTAAATCTCTTAAACGTTGTGTTAGCCACAGACTTTATTTCAAGCATTTGCCCAAAAACCCATCGAGACAAGGAACCAGAAGTGCTAAAATGCTAACCCATCTTTGCAAGTTTTGCAGTATTGATTAGTTGTATTCTTCACTTCAGACACTAATAACTTGTCATACATTTAAGCCTACACTTGTTTGACTCAGGCTAGCCAAGATATCTTTCTGGTAGCAACTTCATCACTAATCCCGCTGTTGTTTAGCTTCACGCCACTCAGTTCCATTATTGGACCTGTCTGTGCTAACGTACCCGTACGACTGTGCTGTGTCAGTTTGCTTTAGTTCCAGACCTGCAGACTAAAGAGGACTAAGGCGAGAGATAAAATGATTGCGTATAAATATTAGAATAATAGTATTCATACTGAAATTCAGCTCAGCCTCACAGTATCAGCAGGTATGTCGACTATGCGGCAGTGCAATATCCTGTTAGATAAGGAGTTGGTTACAGCAAATAAAGGCAGAATGCAAGTTCCACTGTCTAAAAATACAAGTTATCCCTGTGCCTGGTACTGTTGAGTCCTGCAGAAAATGAGACAAAGGGGCACAGAGTTGTGATTATGTAACCCAAGGTCTCAGATGTGGGCTTGTGTGTTAATGCCTTTTTAGTGTTCGTGCAAGGTGTGTTTATGAGTCGACTTTAAAACCCATCAGAGGAGCACAAGAATGAGCAGCAGAGGATTACAACACGTCAAAACATTATGCAGCGGTTTAGTAAAGATCCTGTTCGGAGTAACATTATGTGGCTCTGTGGAGGCAGAGCATGCACACACTACCACTTGGCTTTTATTGTTAAATTTGATTTTCCGTAAATTAATTAAAACCGGTCCTTCTCAAGAGCCCAACTTGATTGTTTAATTGTTGTGCAATAACACCAAATGTTTTTCCTCGGGATCTCAAGTTCAGAGAACTAATGTGATGCTCTAGTAATGAGTGTAGCTGCTATTATTACCTCTGTTATTAAAAAAAAAATCATGATTTAATGCTTTAATTATTTAAAACTTAATTCAAAGGTCTGTATATATTTGTGGGTGTTTCATTTCCTTTGGCCATCTACTGTTGGATAAGAAGAAATAAGTCAAGTAAACTCAGTAACATTTTACTTCACTAGGGTGTGATCTCAAAAAAGGTTTGATCATGTAAATTTGATAATTTCGTGGCAAAGTTGATCATGTGAGAGCATCAAGATATTATATAATAATAGTTAAGACAATAAGAAACACGGCAACAGCAGTCCAGTGTAGCCGAGTGCTGCAGTGTTTACTAAATAATTTCTGGGTTCAAGAAGCCATCAGCGGGGACTACAGTGGAAAGAAATTCATGACACTACATTTTTATGACCCTTAGGCTAACTCCTTAAAAGCTAAAGTCAACTGTTATGTGTTAGCTAGACTGTTGCTAACATTAGCTAACCTAACGTCAGAGGCCGCGGTGTGAATATGGTCTTTTGATGTGAATACAATGTTAGCCATCTCAGTTTAGGTTGTAACATGCTAACCTTAGCTAACAAGCCCTGAAAATAATGTACAACCACTGCAAGATTCATTCAAAGTTAAAAAAAAAAATCAACTAAGATTATCTACAAAATGTGACATTTCTGAAAATTTGGCATTATGATGTCTATGCATTGTGTGCGCAGATAAAAATAATGAACTTAGCATGCTAACCCAGCCTGTCTTCTGCTCCTGTGCAACACCTTGGCCCTTAGCTCCCAGTCCAGCTGCTATGATATGCTGCCCCCTACATATTGCACCTTTAAGGGGTCAACAAAACTAATAAAATTGGTCCTAAGATATCAGCACCAAATTTTATATTTTAAACCACAAATGTCAAACTCACGGTGCTGCAAGTGGAAGAGTTGGGGGATCACCAATGTCATCATGATATGTTGAAATCTGAAAAGGAAGAATATCTGCAGCAGATTTCACTGCAGTTCATCCAAGATTGTTAAAATTTCTTTGTGGGTGCCCACAACTCGCGTCGCGATAAAGTCGCACTGCTCGCGTGGCTAATGCCATTTTCTCCTGCATCATGGAAACAGCTGAAGGAATCATCTGAGTGACAGCACTGTAATTTGAAAAAGTATCTAATTACCAATAAGGACATTTGAAACGCTAACACTTCTCATGCTGTCTGCATCTTGTTTGCAACCTCTATTTTCCCCCCGCTGTGCTTCTGAGGGAGTAAACTAGCTCTGCTGCAGAACTGCAAAGAAGAGGCTTTTCGGCTTCCTCGTCTAAACAGGTCAGAACGGGGCGGAATAACATTATTACTTTTCAGCGACAAATCCTCTCACACATCGCGGCTCCTCTCTGCCTTTCTTGTCGCACAGAGCCCGAAAATACAACAAAAGGCAGTTTCTCCTCCTCCCACTCCTCCGCCACTTCCAACCAGCACCACCACCACCTTTACTTTCTGGAGCTGCATGATTACAGCCAGCACTCTTACTGAAGTGTCGCGTTTGTAAGGCTGTGTGTAAATTTGCAAGTCAGTGTGGGTATTTTTTATGACGAATGTCGAAGCCACTGTGCATGAAACTGAACATGTGCACGCCCATGTCGATGTTTCAGGAAAACATGCACAGCAGATACGTCGAGTGCGTCTGCTTTTCTGGAGATGCAAGCATTCATGTGGGCTGATTCAGGCGTGGGTGCTCTGGCCTGTTTATCCTTGTGTGTGTGTGTGTGTGTGTGTGTGTGTGTGTGTGTGTGTGTGTGTGTGTGTGTCTGCAGCTGTGGCTCTTGTCCACTGTGTGAGGCGAGGTTATGGCATCCTGTTCCTTTTCCTCGCTGCCTCTCCATCTGGAGCAGAGCCAGCCTCAGTGAACTGTGCATTACAGTGGATACAGCCCCATTATCACTGTGGAGAATGCCGGCATCCGGACTAAGGCCTGCTTTGCAACTGTGTGTGTGTGTGTGTATGTGTGTGTGTGTTCGTGTTCGCGTTCATGTTTGTGTGCACGTTTGTAACTCTGAATGATCCTTTGTTTACTTAAAATATTCTCAAAAGAAATTAGTTTTTCCAAAATACCCAAAACATGTCTATGTGCAGGTTGGTATGAGAGGTTGTGGGCAGTGCTGACTAGAGCTGAAGTAACCAGTCAGTGGTTTCAGTAATCTTTTGAGGAAAAAAATACAACATATTTTCTCCTCTACTGTGAAGATTTTTTCATTTCTTATTAATATGATATTAAGCTGCATACCTTATTGAATGGCTGCAGTCCGTGAGATCGTAATGGGCATTTTTGACTGTTTTCTGACATTTCACAGACAACATGATGAATTTAAGTAGTGTCCAACAATTTCTGTATGTATTATTGAAATAGCAATATGGCCAAGTGCCATTTTTTGATGAAGGTTCAATCCTGCTGTCCTTTGTGGCATTCCTGTCCTTTTATAATGTTGCTTTCCTTTATGGTGTTGCTGTCCTTTGAAGCATTGCTGTCTATTGAGCAGCTGGCTCCCCTTCGTAAACCATCCCTTAGATTTTCAGTTGTCCCCTCTGGCCTCCCTGTAGAATATATATGGTGGTGCAGCTGCCATACAGAACTACATATCTCTAAACAGTCAAGCTTTGTGATCACATATTTTACAGATAATCCAAGAGGGTTTTTAAGTGGGTGAACATATACAGCAGCACTTCATCAGGTACAAACAAACAAAAATTGCAGTCTGAAAAGTAAGAAAGTCGTTGAGAACATGTAGAAAGTTGCATAAAATGGAAATACTCAAGTACCTCTTGTTTGTACTTAAGTAAATGTTACATTCCACCGCTGTTTTTTTTTCCCCCTCTCCTCCCTGACAGGCCCTACAGCAGCTGCTGTAGTGGCAGACACAGGCAGGCTGAACAAAACCGGGCTAACACTCCCGCATATGCTTCACACTCTTAAATACCAACAGGCCAACAATAGGGTAGAAAAACATGTTGTCGGAGGCTCAATGTTCACACATTGATAACAGCTAGGAAAAAGTGAGAATGTGGGTTTGTGCAGGTGTCTGTCGAATTGAAAACACACAAACACACCTACGTGCAGGGGATGAAGAGAAGGTGGCAGCTGGAGAAAACCTGCATGTCTTTTATCTTATTCAGAATACCGTGCTGTTTTTGTTGTGTCCCAATCACAAGACAAAACCTCCAGCAATGCATCAGCTCATTGGCACGATCTGCAAACACGTGAGCGAAGAGTTTTTCCTTTCCCGTCTTGTCCAAATGCTCCAGCAGCATTTTTCCACCAAGCTACTTCTCCATCTGGGATCAGGCAGGAGCCAAAACAGGAACTCGTTTTTTTTTTGTTTTTTTTTTGTGATCTTTTTGTTTGGGTTCAGTCATCCGCTTGAAGTTATTCATGCAAAGGTGCAAAGAAAAGTGAGTGGGAAACGAATCCTGCACCATCAAAGTCAGAGTGTGCCTTTTATCAGCATCACTTTGCATGTCTGCGTAAGTGATTCTGACCCAGTGTGTGTGTGTGTGTGTGTGTGTGTGTGTGTGTGTCAGTTGGCCTCTGTGCTTGTTTCTTTGTTTGCATATTGCAGAGAGAGAGAGACAAAGGGAAAGAGAGAGGGAGTGTACTGTATGTGTGATGGAGGTGGTGGTGGTGTTTTCATGGTAGAAAAGCAGCGTCATGGCCCAGACTGTCCTCTGCTTTATTATCTGCTCCAGTCTCCTGTTGTTTACCATTTTATTGGTTAAATTAATCTATATAATTTCTCAGCGGATATAAGTGGATGTTTCTGCCACAACCAGCTTCATAGGACAGGACAGTTGATATTTAACTGCCACATAATTGACTCACAATGACAAATAATTGAATTTGAATGGTCACTGCTCCCAGACAAACAAATGTTCCACTCATTACCTCCACAGTAAACTACAACCTGTCGTTTTTACACTTTGACATTTTACAGATCATGTAAACTAAGCCTTAAGTAGTTCTTATGTTACAAGTTGATAGACCCAAACCAGCTGTTTCCCCTTAATTTTCAGTCTTCATGCTAAGCTAAACGAACCGGCCGACTGCCTAATTCGGTATTTACAGCACAGACATAGTGGTATTGAAACCTTACGTCCTGCAAGAAAACAAAGAAAAATCATCAATCCCAAAATGTGCAAATTCTTCCTTTTTAAAGTTTGTAAATATTGCATTTATAGTCAGTGAAATCTAAGCAATAGAGAATAGCTTAGCATAAAGTAAGTAAGTATCACCAGAGATACGTCAGAAAGAGAAGAAGCTGGAGAATGTGACAAAACTTACTGATGGTTGTTTAACAATGAAGACAATCATCTCCCATCTTTGAACTACATTTTTGGTTGTCATTGTGAAACTACATATACATGTCGAGAAAGCAAATTTCCCAAAATGTCAGTCTGTGTCTATATATACAGTCAAGATTAGGGCAAAGTTGTACAAGTCTGCCGATCCCAGTGAGTGTGGGAAGAAATGTTTCCGGAGAGGTAGCAAAGTCCCCAGTGATTGTTGGCATGGAACAGGAAGTCGATCTGTTCTGTGCAAACACGAAAAATTAGTGGCCAAAGCATCTTTACATGGCTGGAAACATAAAACTGGAAACATAGATGCCCGAATTTAGAAAATTTGCTTTCTGCTAACATTTGGGGGAGCAAGGGAGAATATTTCTGCAGCTGAAGCGTATAAAAAAATATGATTGTGAGGGTTGAAAACATCCAGGTTGCTCCCACATCTGGACCAAAATAGCAGTGAGATCCTTTCAGAGAGTTTTTGCTTGATTGACATGATTTTGTTTTCCAGAGTGTGACGTGTGTCAGAGAGAGATTAAAACAAAGATAACAAGATCAAGAGGGCAGAAGAGCTGCTTCGCACACAACAGATTGCAGGATGTTTGAACAGCCTCTGAAAGAGAAACGGGGGAAAAAAAAAAGAAAGTGTGAGATTATGTGAGCAGCACGACGGGGAGAAAGAGAAATGTGATAATGGGAGCGAACGAGAGGTGGTGGAAGAAGAGATCTTCTGTCGGAAGAAAAGCAGGAAGATAAAGAAAGGAAAAGGTGTGAGGGAGTGTGAGGATGATGAGTGTAGAAAATGAGACGTGTGCCTGACGTCAGCTGAAGTGTTACAGGTCTTTTCGTCCTCAGTGACAGAAGGAAACAGACGGCTGAAAGACCTCCACGCTTTTAATGGGCTTATGTGAAAGTTGACTTTGTTGCCGAGGAGTTCGAGGGAAAGACTATCACTCTCATGTCTGCACGCTAAATGTGAAGCTACAACCAGCAGCTGGTTAGCTTAGCGTAAAGACTGGAAACAGGTGGAGACAGCTAGCCTGGCTCTGCACACAGGTAACAAGATTCGCCAGCTAGCATCTAGTTGCTTTTACGGACAGGGTTTTATGGGTTGGATTATTTCAGATCCAATCAGTCAAACTTCATGGATTTGTGTCTTCTCCATAAGTGGTGAGGCAGGCTAGCTTGTTGCTAGCATGTTTGGCCGTGTCCACCGTCTTGAACAGCTGAGAGCAACAACAGAATAGCAGTAAAATCTGCAGGATAAGATAAGATAAGTGTTTTTCAACATTTGCGGAAAATGAAAATCTCTTTGTGCCATGACTTTATCCTGACAGGAAGTCAGCCAACAAACACCTCCTAGTAAGTTAGTCCAGTCCACCTCAAACTTGATCACCTTATATATAAATAAATTTCATATTGTAGAAGTGCCTGAAAACGTCTACAAGCAAATATTCACCTTGTCCTAGCGCCACCTGCTGCTTTATACACTGATGTCATCATAATTTTAACTAAACTTCACAAAATTCAGTTTTTACAGTAGTTACATGTGTGATTTTGTCCAAGCATCAACTTGGAGTGACAGCTGTTTCTGGCAGCCTTCATGCTAAACTGATCTAAGGTAAGCTAACTAGTTCATGTCAAGAAGTCAAACAAGAGAATGGGAACAAAATCAGTCACTTCACTTTGTAAGTTGGTTCACATATCGTTCATCAAACCCTCTGTGTGTGAGCAGCAGTCGTGCCGCCTCCATGCGCGACTCGTAAATGCGTCTTTACAGCCTCAGAGGTTGTAATTAGGAGTGCTTTGGCATCTTTCAGTCGGAAGCGAGCGAGATGGAGATCTTTAGTTGCCGTTGAACTTTGACAGCGGTTTGGAAAAGAGCCACTGCATCATCACATTAAATACACGTTTAAACTTAAAGAAGGCAGATGGTTCACTGCCGGCAATGAAAAGCACAGGATTTAGCGTATTTTCTGTCCCCTCGCATGACTTCATCATTAATTTGGTGTATTAATTTGGAGATAATAAATTCAGAGTAGCTACTTTTCTTCACCTTGTCTGCTTCTGCTTCATTTAGGCTGCTCTGCTGTGGTTAAATTTAGGATTGGGGAAGCTTTAAACCTCATAATCAGCCGTCTTAGGTGAAAATGAATGTCCCTGCGCTGCTTCCTGTCCGCCGAGTGTTACTCCTTCTTCACCTCTTTCCTCTTCAAATGATGAATTTGCTCTGTGAACTTCGACGCCCTTTGAGGAAATGAGTTGCCATTAGAGTGACTGCTCTGCCATCTGGCTCTCATCTTCACATCAGGAGACGGGTTGTAAAAGCATCTCAAACACAGGTCGCGGGCTGAACGTCTCAGCGCTGCCTCATCCCTCCTCCTCCTCCTCTTCCTCCTCCTCCTCATCCCTCCTCCTCCTCCTCCTCCTCCTCCTCCTCCTCCTCCTCCTCATCCCTCTCTTTTTTCCTCCTCTCCCTGGGGCCTTTTTCTCTGCTTGTCTTTTTAATTCTGCGCTCATACAACCGTGACACGCATGGCCAGACACGTCATCAGCCGTTCGTCAGAAACCAGCCAGGACTCCTGTCTGATTTTCTTGATTATTCGACAGCCGATCAAAACATCTGACAGCGTCTCCCCCCGCAGGCCGGCCGTCTCTGAACGCTTTCTGGCTCTTTAATTTGTTTCCCCTCTCGGCTACCTGGACACCTGTCTGTCTAAAACAAAGACTAGTCTTGATTCCTTCCTGCGTTGATTATGTTTGCAGTCTTGGGCTGCCTGAGCTGGGTTTATTGTTCCCGAGGTGAGGTCTTTGTGGCTGTATCCAAACGTTGCTGTTTCCTCGGCATAACCAGCGTCTGAAACAGTCCAGCACCTCCAAGCCCTTTCTGCCCGCTTCGTTTTCCAGCTCCCAGCTCAACTGCCAATTTCAGACTCGACAGCTAGTTGTTAAGAACCTGTCGCTACACCATCATTTCCGAGCAGGTCACGGCGGAAAACAAATGGATGTAAAATGAGTGCAATTTAGTGTAATGGCGCTCAATTTAGGCGTTCGCTCAGTGTAAGGACGGGTCAGGGAGGTGTGACGGCCATGTAGTCTGCTGCTATTTGTAGTAAAGCGCCTGAAAAGCAGAGATGAGATATGAAATGTATGTCGGAATATAAATGTTTTTGGAAGACGCTCTCCCACAGTTGTGAGTGTCAACGCACGTTTTCACGCGCCGCCGAACACACGCTAACGAAAGCCCGCAGTGTGGTTTTCTAATCAAGGAGGAAGTGAGGGAAGAGCTGCAGAGATGAGGAGGGGAGATATTTTTGACTTCGCAGCAGGACGTCTGGAGAGGCTGACGTCAGCTCGTGAATCGCACCTTTTTGTCACATTTCGCCTTGGAAGTTTTTGTTGTTTTTTTTTGCCACTCCAAACGGTGTTGCAGTTGCGCTTGTGCACGGAAAAACCCATCCAGGGAGAGGAAAAGGGAAAAAAAAAACTCTCGCATCCTGTTTTTTTTTTTTTTTTCGTCTGCACACACTCCTCCCCTCCCCATCCTCTCTCTCTCTCTCCTCCCAGAGGCACAAAGATATTTTTATCCTCCATAAAGCCAGAACGCTAATGAAGCATCGACGACACAAATACATTTCCATGATTTTTTTTTTTTTTTCTTTCAAATCTGGCTCCTACCGCCGCTGCCGTGACACACTTCAGCATCTCCGTCTGCTGCTGTGAACACAAACTGTCAGAGTGCATGAGAGTCAAGATTACGCCGAGTATTTCAGTGAATGTTACACATTTAAAAATCGTGTAAACCTCATTAAGGTGAGAGAGGCGGCGAGGGGAGACGATTCCCACTTATTTCCAGTCCATTTACTTGTTTCAGGCGGTGGCGTAAAAACGAGACCCCGCAGCTCGTCCGCCACATTATGACACATTTATTCAAGGGAATTTCTCTAAAATGGATTGACTTGCATTGGAAATGAGCTGAGGTCGTTTGCAAAAATGCCTGATTTTAACCAAACAAGACATTAAAATCAAAGCTAAACCATGCAATTCGATGAGGGGGTTTATTTATTTACTGTATTGAGCGAGATCTCAGTCTCTACCAGTACACAATCAGGAGATTCAGAAAGAGACGTACAAACATGGACTCACACAAACTCAGAGATCATGTCGTTGCTGTCGAGGGATGTGCTTTCAGTCAGAGTGATGCAACAGACTGTCATCGAGCCTGACGTTTAAATCTCCAGCAGCCCGTCGGCCTAAACCGCGCCGGGCCACAGACAGACATGATATCACTCCTCTTCAGCGCTATCGGATCACTGCTGAGGTGATGTGATATACCGGCTCTCTGGTTATTCATCATCCGGATTTATGTCCGTTATAATCCTCCTGCAAACATATACAAGTGCGTGTGTGACGAGGCGCTTTGAGGCGAATAAATCGAGTTGTTGTGCGGGCGCCGGATCCGCCGGTGCAGTTACTCTTGATCGGTCGACGACTGCTCAGGAGATCCGCCTTCCTCCATCTCATGCACGCCCCGACACGTGCAGCTGTGTCACAAGAGTCGGAAACTTTGTAAAAGACAAATGAAGGTTCGCCATGTTTATTTCCATTGTGTTCCGACTGCACCGTTCCACCGTTAGAGGCTTCGACACACGATGACATCGCTGAACATGACGTTGTCGTCAGATTTTAAAGGAAAGGATTGTGGAAGATAAAATGCAACATTAATGTCAAATATTAAGGTCCGGTGTGTAATATTTAGCAGGATTTGAGGTCATATTGATGATGTTTTTATGATAGCTGTATGATAATAAAAGGCTGCATGTGCTTCGGCGTGAGCAAGAGATGTAAAGAGTGTAAAGACAGAGGGAGTCGCTGGAGCTGCCTTCTGCTTCATCTAAATTCTAACTCTGCGTCGTGGCTGCAGGAAAAGACCAGATGGTTGCGACTAAAACCAGACCGAGAGCGAGAGAGACGGCCCAGATGTGGCGTGTAGAGACGCAGGAAGAGGTACCGGCTGCATGAAAGCAGGAGAAGTAAAGAAGAGTGAGCAGGAGATGAGTTAGAGCGTGTGCAGGAATACCAGGAGTGAGTTATTGAACACACAGATGCTCAGTCTTTTGTGCTTCCTCTAATCAAAGCAAAGCTCGGTTTATTCTGGGACCAACCTCGCCGACCTCGTGACCCCGCGGTGACAGCGGTCAGGCCCGACGAGGCGACGACAGTCACGCAACCACGCTCCCCCGACGCCGAGCCACCGTGCTGGTTTAAATTCTCTAATCCATTAAAATCCTGCTTCAGTGCGGCTGAGCTACCGTGAGCAAGTCAAAAGACCTCCCGCACCTGATAAGACGGCGCAGTCAACAGGCTTTACAAGCCGTTTAAGCTGCCGGTGTTACCATTAGTGGTGTCATTTCCTTTTGTTTTGACGATGCAGGTGTTGTTGATCATAGCTGGTAGAGACATTTTACTCATCTTAGCTCCTGTGCCTCTGAGCTGTAATGAGTTCTGTAGGAAAACCTTTCTGTTTTAGGGGGTTTGAACAGAAAAAAAATGGTTCTGGCTTCTCAAATATGTAGATTTTCTGCTTGGTTTCTATGATAGAAGATAAAAAAAATAAAAAAAAACTCCATGCAGCTCATCCAACATTATCCAAGTCTCCTGAAGCCCTTGCATCCCATATTGATTTGAAAATACAATATTTCCTCTTTTATTTAGTTTCAATAGCTGCTTTGCTTGAAAACATTACTGTAGACTTGACATGATGAACCTGCAGAGAATTACCACCTGACTCTGCAGTTTCCTCTCAGCTCTCCAGAGCCTTTTAGCATTTTTCAGCTTTTTGTTTTGGTTCCATCAACCTTGTTTCCAGCATCATAAACCTACTGTATGCTACCTGCCTAGCACCAAACAGTTTATGAACTAAGTTAGCAACTAGCTAGCCAGTGGAGTATGTAGGCTTAGAGCAAAAAAACAAAGACAAACATATTCCCCTCTGGTGGAGACCGAAACAGACAAAAAACATATCAAAAAAAGATCCAAATAAATGCTAATGTTGCTTGGTGTCTGTCAAGAGTGCTGAATGCTAACATGTTAGCCATATAAGCTTTTAAAATGGTAATAAAGCATGTAGGCTAACAGATAAAAAACAAATAAAAACACATTTCCCTCTGGTGGAGACCACAACAGAGTTAAAATGGACTAAAAAATTTTGAAAATGGATCCAAATTAATTCTAATATTGCTTTGTATCTGTCGAATGTGTACTGAACGCTTACATGTTTGTGTTTACAGCTTTGTCAAGTCACAGTAAGAGCTGGAATACAAAAAAGTGTCATCAATACTTCTTACATAACCTTTGTTTATGTCATCAGTGGGTCCTGTAATCGGATTAATTATGCTAATACGCTATGTTGTCAACAAAGCCGCTAAATATCTTGCTGCGGATGTGTTTGGAGCATCTTCTGTGCATATTTTTAGAGAAAGCGGTTCGAGAAATAAGAGCCAGTGTCTGCAGAATGTCTCTCCATGAAGCCCCGAGGGGGAAAGAGTTAGCGAGAAGAGGAAGAGGGTCGTGTTGAACAATGCAGAAGGGATTAGCTCCAGTTTTAATTCCGAGTCCAGCTGCTGTGGGTTTTTTTTTTTTTTTCCTCCCCTCTCCTCTTCCTCCCTCCATCCTCTCTAGCTCTCCCTTTCTCTCCCTTGGCGGCTGCTGTTTTTTCCGCTGCCCTAAACCCGGGGCCAGGAAGTGTGTCCATGGTGACGGCAGGAAGTAAAGCCTCGGCTGGTCAGTCGCAGCCAGGTCTCCGCGGCACGCAGCACGCTGTCTGCAGCTCCTTGATATATCTTGTTTTTCTCTTTCATCCCAGCCCTCAGGTCTCAGATGTTGCATCGCTCAGAGTTTTAATGTGTTTTTGTGTTAATTTAGGCTGCCAAGCTGCCACAAAATAAAAGATATTTTTCAGATGCACTCAGGCTTTCTTATAATGGGAGTTTGGAAAAGACAGCACCTGGGTCCACTAATGAATCCGTCCCCGCCTTTACAAGACGGCACATCTTTTGCTCCGTCTCCTCCAGTACCAAACAACAAACCCAGGACCGTATTTTTCATTCTGGAACGTGCGTTCATTCTCAGTATTTTAATGTTTTGTGCATCCTCATGCTCACTCGGCGAAACCTTTCGATTTAGCTGCCGAAAGTCTCCCGTGGTGTTTTTCTCCCTCTCTCTCAGTGACCTTTCCCCTCTGGCTTTACACTAGCTTGTGCCAAAAAAAAAAAAAAAAGGGGGGGGGTGGTATCTGTATGCAGGACACATCCACACAGTGCCCACAGTGTGTGTTTGTGTGTGTTGTTTTGCTGTGTTTGCGTGTCACTTGGGAGGATTGATTGCTGGCTCTGCCTACACAAACTCCTCACTGTTGTTGTTCTATAGCTCAGAAAAAAATGAGAGGGAGGAAAATGCTAAGATACATGTGGACGGATAAATACACATAAGTAGTTGTAATTAACTTTCATGAATACATAATGTAAAAGAGAGATTGTAAGGCTTGTGAATACAAACGATATGGATTCATACGTTCAGATGTAGATACACCATGTGCGGCAATTGATTGATTTCTTGGATGCCGGAAGTTTAATTCTCCGTTCAGCCACGTTTTAGTGACTAATTCTGTGTTTTAATAGCCTTGTATTACTAGACTTACTTACGTTAGTCTGGATCATGCCTTCCGAAATACGAAATGCCTTTAGATGCAATTGGATCAACTAGGGCTGGGCATAACATCGATATTGCAGGGCATATTGGCATATCTTCCTAAATTCTTTATGTCTTTATAACAGCGTAAGTGTTGTTTTTTTCTTTCTTTTCCTCCAAAGGCTGAAGTACAGTAATGGGGAAAATGATTATGGATAGAGACGTTGTAGTTACATTTTGGGAAACAGATCTCAAAGATAAATATCTTCAAACTTTTGCCCATAAAACTGAAACCAATCCATCATTAAATACAGCTAGATTGAATGCCTAATTTGTAAGAGAATGGATTTTTCAGTCTCGGTCCCAACTTGTCAAATACAGACAGTTTGGGTTGGGAGGTCAGGCCGTCCACGGAGACAGCTGTGCACATTTCTGCACGTTTTCTGAAAGAGTACAGATGCGGAAGAAATGGAGCGGCAGAATTCTCTGATCACATCATCTCTGTCTTAACAGGTGCATTATCACAACCTCCTCCACCGTCGCCATGTTTGTTGTTGTCAGAAGCTCTTGACTCCGAGCTGCCCTCTTGTAGATCTGTTGCCAAACGCTCATGCTAACGTGAAG
Source organism: Acanthopagrus latus (assembly GCF_904848185.1). Taxonomy (NCBI): domain Eukaryota; kingdom Metazoa; phylum Chordata; class Actinopteri; order Spariformes; family Sparidae; genus Acanthopagrus; species Acanthopagrus latus. Next base: position 5,802,828 of record NC_051048.1, on the reverse strand, counting down.
GAAGCATGAAAGTATGTGGGCAGTTACAGTTGCATTGTTCGAGACGGATGTGTTTGTTTTCATACATAAAGGAGCGTAAACGAGCCTTAAGATCTGCAGTAAGCTCCATCAAAGGTAAATCAGATATATTTTCTCAGTCCTGCTACTTAAAATGAGAAGAACTGAACCCTAGAGGCTTTTTATGTAAAAGGATGTAAAATGAGCCATCATCATGTTCATTCAGACTGAATATGGGATTCTATGAAGGTTTGATTGACTAAATCGACGTGATGAAGAGAGTGAAATTAAATGTATTCTGTAGCTCTTGAATAAACTCCATGTTGACTTTCACTCAGTATAAAATACAGCTGACTGAAAGTCGAGGCCAGTTGCATAGTAACGGTATCTGCTGAGGATTTAAAGGCTGGCGTTATTCCACATTTTTGACAAAAACAATCCAACCGCAAGGGCCGCTGAGTACTTATCAATCGTATAACAGGATCTTCCACAGCAGATGGAGATACCCAGTTGTCATGGAGATGTCCAAGTTTCAGTATTTTTTCCTGAGCACTTTGAAAGTTGAGATGTGTTTTTAACAAATTCCATCAACAGACCAAAACCTTGCATTGTAAAGTGATCCTGTCTTCATTGCTAAGGAAGATGAAACCTTTGGAAGTGGTCACAAGCATGTAGGCCTAGTTTATTTTTTAAGGGCGAGTATCCTGAAACAGCAGGGGGTTGTAGTTTTTGAGCAAAAATCCATCAAATGGGGGTAAAATGTGCATTTGTGTGGGATTATTTTAAGCAATGGATTAATACACATCTGGTGCTTTTGGACAACAGTTGACATCCAGCTGTATCAGGCTGTGGCTGCATAGGCATTACAAGTTAGCATTTTTGTTGTTTTTAGTCATTTAATGAGATTTCTTTTTATATATATATATATATATATATATATATATATATATATATATATATATATATATATATATATATATATATATATATATATATATATACAGGAACAAAAATATAGAATATCATCAGCCTCGGGGAAATTGCAGTCTGGCGGTGGTGCTAGCATGAACCAACTGAGAAGCTCACATTGCCAATATTGTCTCCAATACCACTACAATACTTTGGTTCATTAGTAAATGCCTGTGAAACAAAGGGCATTCCCATCAGCCTTAGCTGCAAGAGTAAACATGCTAACAAACTGAACTGCGATGCTGAATTGGTGAACATTTTGCAGAATCATCAGCATGCTTCAGCTCGCTAAAAGCGTTGCGGTGCCGAATCACAGCCTCACAAAGCTTTAGCTACACTTTGAGTTTTAATACTAGTTAGCAAAAGTTAGCATGCTAACACATAACACAGAGATGGTGAATGGGGTGAACAGTTTACATTATCATCTGCATATTAGCATGTTGCCGTGCTCGTGTTATCTGCCTCACAGCTTCACTGCATAAAGCTGCAGCCTCACAAATCCTCGTCGTGTCTGTAACCTTGATTTCTCTGTTGCTAAAGTTCGAGTTTCTTCCTTTTGTTTTTGGTCCCTTTGTGTTGGCAGCTGTTACCACTTATGCTAACTCCTCAGTTTTTCTGCAAGCAAACCAACATGTGTGCGGTGCATCATCACATTTTTCCAGGTAAAGATCAGCCACAAAAGAACAGAGGAGTCACTCGAGAGGACGGACTTATTTATTTGAAAATATCATAGTGAAAGCTGAAATCAGCGTACCGGGTTTGGGGAAAATGGTAGTTTAAAAAAAAATAAAAAATTGAAACAATCTGATGGATTGTTAAAAAAAGATGAAGATATTTGAATCAACGGGACTATTTTTACACACAGCAAATCTTCTTTTCTCCTCAATGAAAAATGGGCCAGTGGCCTATATTCTCCGGCGCTTCACTGCCTCTCCCCAGATTAGCGCTTCCTCCTCCCCTCCATATCTCTCCCTCCCTCCCTCCCTCCCTCTCGCTCTCCCTCGCTCTCCCTCGCTCTGGGCTTTTGAACTGATAAGTGCTGGCAGGGCTCGCTGCCTCATTGGACACGAGGCCGCCTGTAAGGAAACGAGCCGAGCTTCCTTCTCTCTCACTTTCTCTCCGCTCCCGTCATCTAGCCTCCTCTTTTTTCCCTCCCTCATCCCATAATCCCGTTCACAATATCGCTCCCTCTGTTCTCCCTCTTTACTTCTGCATCCTTTCTTTTCACCGCCCGTGCCTGTGGTGTGAACGGGAAGGGTAGCGGTGAGGCAAGTTGACCGACCGGGCGAAGGGTTAATCCGGCGGGCTGTGGGCAGGGAATCTCCTCCAAAGCGTTCAAAAAACAAAACAGTGCGTGCAGAAGAGAATCAGCAGGATTAAGATGAGGGCGAGCAGCTGAAGGAGGGGAGAGAGAGGAGAGGAGGTGTTACACAAGGTGTTTTAGTTGGCGATTGCATACAGGCAGTGAGAGCTCAAAGTCAGATTAATGGTCAGAAATAAGTTCTAAGTGACGGCGAAGGTAGACAAGCCGGTTGAGAATGATGTGGATGAGGAGAAGCGGATGGCACAACCTCCACAGCATTGTGTTTGACCTTTTCATGGCAGGATCGTGTTTCAGTTTTAGATGTCGGCGTGTGAATGCTAGTACCAGATGGCTGTGCTATGCTCAGCGGTGAAAGAAAACCGACATACTGTACGCCATAAATGTCATCTTCGTTTTAAAATCCAGCTCACTCAAACTCGCATTTTGCGAAAAATGGAACATCTGCTATTAAGAGCCAGAAGTCCTCCTGAGTGATTCACCGTCAGTGGACCAACTTAAGTGTTGGATCATCGCTGGTATGAATAAATCATAATATGTCCATTACATTACAGATTATTATAAATCATGTCAGCAGATTTAGTATATTTACTGGCCGTCCAGTACCAGAGATGTTGACCCAATCACCTCAGATATGTACTTGAGTATTTCCATTTCATGCCACTCTGTGCTCCTAGTCCACTTCATTATTCAACAGCTGTAGTAGCTGGTTACTTTAAGTTAAGATCTTAGAAAATACATTAAGCTTCTGAATTTTGAGGGATAGGTATCGATTACACTACAACAGAAAAAACAAACCGATCTTTTCTTTTACAGAAATGTGTTCTACAGAGTCGATATGTGTTTCAATTGCTTAATTACTTACTACTTGTATACAGACAAATGACTCTAGCTGGCTTAGATCACCCTGTCAGCATTTACAACTTCATGTTGCATAGTAATTTCAGCTAGCTAACTGTAGTCTGGAGATGTTAAATTACCCACAAACTTGGATATAAGTTGAAGTTTCACCGGGAAAAATGCCACACACAATCCCAAAAATGAAAGCACTGCAGGTCTAGCCAGTAAAATATTTACATAAACATAAAGTAATGTAAAGTAACTTACCTTTGCAGATGATCTACATGTTTTCGTGTCCAGTGAAGCTTTGGCATTAGGGATCCATCGGAGTTGTATACGTCCACAACCAGATCACTGGAATAAAAGTTAGCTAAGTACGTTTCTGAGAAAACCACTCATGGGTTTAAACTGGACTTTTATTTATGTTGCAACTTCACTGGGTGTCTCGCTTGTCTCACGTGATTTGGCTTAAAATACCTGTTTTGGTTGCACAATCACTGATGGAGATGATCCGACTTCCTGTGGAAAAATAGCTTGTTTTACTCTCCACAGAAATAAAAAGAATCAACATTTCACCTTGCTTAGATTGACCAGCCTATCTCTCACTGGCTTTCACTGCCTGACTTGTTTTGTGGGTCGGTTTACCCTCAAACCCCTCGAGATTGAGGTCACCGAAAGACCACAGATACAGGTGGTTAAATCTTTTTGCCAGGCCTCACAGTTCACTGCTGCTGCTTCTTATTGGAAGGGGCCAGTTGAGGTCGGCTCTTTGCACCTGGGTACATCTCTGTACCCTTCAAGACGAGCTGGAGTATCGGGAGAGAACGGTGTCTGGGTTTCTTTTTTTAGCCTGCTGCCACGTCGACTTTGACTCAGATTAGCAGCTAAAATGGACAGATGGGATGTAATCATGGGAATCTTTTTTTAAAGCTGTGGTTTTTCCGATCCATTTCAATCGCTAACAATCCAGATAGATTCCAGGTGAAAAGGTTCAGTAGTAGTTCTCTGATGAACACTTAAAAGCTGTCAGTGTCACACCTGCAGCCTTATGAATCAAATAACACTTTGCACTACGTAGCAAGTAGCACACCAACAAGGACGAATGGTCGAGCATCAGCTGGTACTCTTTACCTGAACCCTGGCAAGAATGTCATCTTCTTGCAGCTGTGACTGTCGAGAAAATGTTAGGACGACATTAAGAATTTCAGGAATCCAGACACAAAAAACATTTACAGAAGTTTGTCTTCGTGTGCGCTTTTATTGTGGTATTTCAAACATGTTCTCATTGTTGTTGGGATCATCTAAACTGACAGAAAACCAAATAGAAATCACAGAAATAAGCACAAGGCAGAGAATGAAAAAGCTCAAACTGCCCCCCAACCACCTCCAGTAGAAATGAAAACGGAGACACAGCTTGCCCACCAACAGCATGGTGTCATTCTGTAGCCCAGCAGGACGCCGCGGTGTAGCAGCGATGGATAAAGCTATTACGTGGTGATGTGCGGTGAGGGGCTTGTTGAACCCCACAGTGACTGGACAGGGTTTCCTCCTCCTCGGTCGCCATCTGCAGGGGGCATTTGTTTGTTGTTTGCTATTGGAAAAGGAACCCGCGGAGAGGCAGGTTGGATCGCTTCAGCGGCCGTGGCATGGAGCGCCGATCAATGTGTGGCCGCTGCGTGAGAGCCGGTCAGACGCTGCAGTGGTTCACACATGTGTGCAAACAAGATGCAGGAAATGAGGAAAATTCGATGTCTCTAAATGTCTTGTTTTCTCAGTAGAAAAACCCAAATATGTTCTGTTTAATACCAGTGGTTGAATGTAACTAAGTACATTTACTCAAGTACTGTTGAGTTTTGAGGTACTTATTCTTCACCTAGACTTCCACTTTACCATGTTATTGGGGCAAATTTTGTACTTTTATTATCGCATTTATTAGATCATTTAAGTTTCTAGTTACTTTGCAGATTACATTCTGCATCAGAGCCAAAGCAGCACATTTTTATAAAAAATAAATTTAAGGAATCAGTTTTAAAAAACACAAATCAGATAATCAGTCAACACATAGTAAATAAACGTAATTACATCTATCATTGACTTTTACTTGTGATTTTGATATCTAAGTACATTTATCATCAGATACTGTCAGACTTTTACTCGAGTAGTGCTGGGCGGTATGCCGGTTCACACCAGATACCGGTGTATATTTTCGTTATGGTATGAATTTTTAATATACCCCCATACCAGTGTATTTGATTACACAATGGGAACGCTATGCTGCACCACACAACACTGTTCCAGACCCCTTTCAGTGTTGCACTTCTAAACAGGCATGGTGCAACTGCAAGGCGTGGTGAGGGTAAACAGTAGTGCTCTGGTGTTACGTTACGGTGAAGATGACAAGGATAGACATTGCAGTTAATGACTTCATCCGCGGATGTCAAGATGAGCAGCTGGAAAGCTGCTGAGATCCGGGAGATGCTAGCTGTCCTCGATCTCTGCAGCTGTCCGCTTGTTAGCTGCTAACGCTCGCTACTTTCAAATTAAAAGCTAGGAACCCTGTTCAATTGGATGCAATGTAAAGCTCTTATTTTAATATAAAACAGAGAAAGGCAGAAATTCTTCAAATTGGAGAGGCTGAAAACAGCATTCTTTAATTTTATAGAGTAACAGCTGTGTAACCAGGTCATGATTTCTGGAAAGAGACGTTTTCTGTTGAGTTTTTCCAAGTGTGTTTTTTATTTCTCTTTTACTTTTTGAAGAAGTCTGAGGCACTCAAGAGGGCGATGAGTTAAAAAGCCTTTAATATCTCATGGCTATTGAATCATAACAACAGTTAAAGCAAGCCTACGCGTTTCAGCCACATAGGCCTTCATCAGGGCAAGTACAAAATTGTATTTTTATTTATTTATTTTTTCAGCTTGTTTTTATCACTACCAGCTGAGTTCCGTTATATTGTAGAGAAAGCAGACGTCTCTCGATAGCTCAAAACTCGGCAGCTCACACCAAAACACTCTTGATGAGTAAACAGCACCAGAAGAGAGGAATAGAAAGTGGAAAACGTTCAGAAGCATTAGGTTTTATGTTTACAATGAATCCAACAACTCTCCCTCATAAACTTAAAGTGGCATCAGACAGTAAACATTGCAAATAAACGCGGTAAAGCTGATTAAATACCCCGCAACTTCTCTACCTCCTCATCCTCTCTGCCCAGTCGCTTCACGTTTTACTCTTGGAGATAGCGTCAGTCTCTATCTCCTTCATTAAATCTCTCATTAAATAAACCCTGACACTTCAGAACCTCCTATCTTCTGTTTTCTCTCTCTCTGTATATTTTTCTCTTTCACTCACATGGACCGAGAGGCAGGAGTGTAGGAGTCCCGCCCACTCTCCCATCTTTAAAATCTCCCATGAAACTCACCTCGACTTCACAAACAAAAAAAATAAATCTGTCCGGCTCTCAAACGAACAGCACAGGCTCTTGTCCCAAAAAAAATGCAACAAAATATTATGTAATTACCTCATGCGGCTCAGGCAAATAACCGCAGTTTTAAAGGACGTTTGCATCTATAAACTGCCTCTCTCAGAATATATACTCAGTTTTGCAGGAGGTGAGGGATTAGAGAGTGGGAGGCAGAAGAGCTCACAGTTGCAGGTCGGAGCAAATGTCCGCCTCTGAAAATCTACCTCTCAGGTCAGGAAGTCTCTCCCACCCATCCACCAATATCATTTTTGCATCTCTGAGGGTGCAGCTAATTGCTTTTTCTTTCAAGCGTTTGACTGCAACCCATGTGCTCGTTTTGCTTAATCGGGATGAAAAAATGCTAAATTTAAGGGGCACTATGTAGTTTTGGAGACGAGATTCAAACTCAGATTTTTGATATATACGTAATGAAGTGATGATACAAATATATTTATTTTGTCCATAATTTAGTACACAAGCTGTTGTCAAAGGAAAACAATGTCTTCTCCAAAACTACGTAATACACCTTTAAGACGATTCTGAATCTTCAAAGAGACTCAGAAGCTTTTTCGAGTGATAAGTTTAGCTTAAATTTATGCCTGTCCTCATTTTTCCGTTGCTGTTATTTATTAAGTGACTTTATTCACAAGAAGATAACCTTGAAAGATAATATACTGGAGTCTGCAGGCGCTATTAATAAGTGTATCAAACCTTGTGTGATGTGAGAGACATTTTCTTTTTTCAATTTTCATCAAGCTGCTACCTCCAGAGAAGAGAAAAGAAGCTAATGCAGAAATACAAAAAAACTGCAGTAACCGCCACTTGAGGTAAAGTGAGCACATGTTAAAATGCTGAACATTACAGCACAAATAAACACGTTTGCAGCCTGAAATAAAAAGTACTTTTCCAGGATGTGAGTATTTATATGACTTTCAAGGTTTGAAATAAAGTTATGCATAATTAGGGGCATGGCTGTTTTAAGGAAGTCGCTTCACCTCAGGTGATTCCAGTTACTTAACTTGATCTCTCGGTCGTTTTGTCTTTCCGTGTGGCTAATTGGACTAACAGACGGGAGGGGAGAGACAGACACATGGCACTTCTTGCAGGAGTAAACACCCAGAGTTGTTGAGGAGAGAAAACAGGGTTTGTTTTTGTTGTTTTGAAACTTTTTGGATTAAAAACTTTGGTTTGACGCAACACAAACACACTTTCTTGCGACTAATGTACAGGAAGTTATTCTGGCTTGTTGCGATCAAACTGATAGCTTGTTAGCTATAGCTAGCTTGGTGGCCTTTTTTAACTAACTAGCTTTGCTTCATCTCCACCCACGCTCCACCTCTTTGCCCATATTTCATCAGCTTCATTTTGGCTCTTCAAAAACATACGAGCGACGTTATACAGCCACTGATTTTCATACAAGCATTTAAAGCAGCACGCATTACGCATCGTTTTATCTACAGTAAATAACACCTGACTGCTGGCTGGTATCTTTTGTGCTTCTGATTCGATCAGTACCTCTTGTGTAGTTTTGCTTTTGAACTTAATGAGTTATAAACAAAAAAAGAAAACTTGAAAGAGCTGGCAGGAATAAACGAGCGACACAAAGAAGTCTGGATATATTTATTGAAAACAGTACAACAGTCTGCTCCTCTTCCCAGATTCTCTGTCGCAGAGATTTTTGAGCTGCTATCCCGGTGGTTTGGTTGCCATGGTAAAATCTAAAGGCTTGTCTCCATGCTGAAGTCCAGCACAGTTGGCGAGGGCTCTGTGTGTGTGTGTGTGTGTGTAGGCTTTGATAAAGAAGAGAGTGAGAGGAGTCGTGGTTGCAGGGCGAGCGAGCATGTGTATTAATCATATGACTGTCACGATGTCAAGAGATCAGCTCCCTCATGTTGTGTTTCTGTGCTCACTCATTTATATGTGCAGTGTTTTCTGACACATTGTTGTGTGTTGTACTACCGTGTTAGCCACTGTGAACCAAAACTGTTGTTTGTTAATAACACAATGTCAGGTTTCAGTTCTGCAAATAGACTCAAATGCTACAATACAATTAATGGAGAGACACTACAGAGAGAAAAATATTAAACTTTCCACGGTGATTATGTGCATTGAGGCGATAATTTTTTCTGAGGTTGTATGTTTGAATTTGCAGAAAGGTTTATCTCATCAGTATGTATTTAAATCTGTAATGATTTACAGACAATTCCACAATACAAATCTAAATTCTTATTAGTTTTCTTGCTGCTTAAATACTGTCAACAACTATTGGGGAGAAAAAAAATACTCATAGTTTTTTTCAAGGGTCATTTTTGTCTCTTTTTTTGTCCTTCTTGATGGTTTTTGGCTCTTTCGTGGTCTTTTTTATGCTTTTGGGGAAATATTTTGGCTTTTTCTGTTCTTTGTTATGCTTTCTGGCTTTTTTGTTTTGTTTTGGGGGCTTTTTTTTATTTCCATGCTTTCTTCGCTTTTCTGGCTTTAGGGGGGTTCTTTTTTTCGTGTATGAAGAAATGTCAACACCTGACCTGTGTACATCAGTGATCCCTTATGGGGAAGCGCTTTTATTCTGAAAGGGTTGGGGAGGGTGCGAGGTGAAGTGAGGAAGGAACGGGAGTATGGTCTCTGCCCTGTCGCTAGGTAACAGCCTGCAGGCCTAAAGGCAAAGCCAGGCCTGGTCTCCATGGCAACGTCATTGGTGTGGAGGGTGAATGGAGTTTTGGTACATATGTATGCCTGTAAGTGTGTGTGTGTGTGTGTGTGTGTGTGTGTGTGTGTGTGATCTCCCGCCCTCAGCACTCAGCAGGTTGATTATTGGAGCACTTGACAATGTAAAGAGAATGGAGACAGTGTTGTGAAATATGATGGCAGATAATGGTAAATAAAAAATAATAGATTTTTATCTGTAAGTGCACAAGGACTCTGCAGATGTATCGTCACTGCCTTTAGACCATTTCTGCACTCAAACGGACGCATCGATCGCCTGCTGCTGTGCTTACTGACATGTGTCCCTTCACGTCGGTGCTTGCATGCTGTTGCACATTTATGAAACCCCCCATTGTGATCAGACAGGGAGATAAAGATGCGAGAGAGAGGATCGAAGAGGAAAAGAGATGCCAGGGAAAAAGAACAAGGACGTAGACGAGCTGGAGAGTGTGAACACTGGCTCTCATCTGGATGGACAATGGCCTGATTGCACAATGCAAAGCAGACTATAGTGGAAGTGGTGGGGGGGCAGGGGGGGGTGAACAGTTTAGTCACGGAGAAGATAAAGACTGCTTGGCATCCATTTACACCATGAGAGCTGAGGAAGTCCATTAATGACGAAACTGAATGAGCACTAAAATAATTCAGCAACTCAAAGGCATTGAATGCTAAAAAACAACATGAACACAACTAACTAACTGATCATCGTAAATGTATAACCGAGTTAAATAAACCTGTACTAATATTAATTATGGAGTGTGTCCAAAACAACACGTCTCAGCTTGTTTAGAAATTAACCATGTCCTTATGTTTCTCTAAGTGCTGCATCACTGTGGCTAGTTTATCACATTACATATTACAATAAAATAAACTTTAGTGACGGTTGAATGCTCTGCTTCACATTATGCTCGATTTCTGGAGAACGGAAGAGAAGAAAATCTCCATGTATGATTTGTCCGGAATCTGCATGCTTTAAATTTCTGTGTTTTTGTGCATATTTATCATCCTGATTAGGACTTTTATTCTGAAAGGGTGCACACTGCGCTGTGTTCAACATTCAGGTTAGGTTTATTCATCCAAATCCTAATATTCTCATTTTGGTACACGAGATACTAAACTAGATCTAGGACATGATTAGCTTAGCTTAGTTGGAGGAGGTTGGAGGCGTCATGCTATCTGGTTCCCCCTTGTTTACAGTCTTTATGCTAAGCTAAGCTAGCCATACTTTGACCGACTCAGATGGACTTCATGCCTGTCTTAAAATCTTAAATCTAAAGAGCTTCATATAACAAGAGTGCATTCACAGGGAGGTTGCGGTGCGTTCAAATGCACCTTATAAACTCAGAGATTGAGACCCAAATGGCTACGAAGGTTGCTTAAAGTTCTTATTTTCCTTAGTGTAAAAATCAGATGAGTAATACTTTTGTCAGAAACTTGATCTGTCAAAGATTACAATACTACACTGTTGACGCCTGTGTGCCAAAAACTTGACAGTATGCTCCCTCAAATGCTGAAAAATTGTGAGAGACTTTGAGATTTCAAACTGAGCATGAAACACAAGCGTAAACCCTTTGTTATTCATTTGATTGATTTTTTAAAAAGCAGCAGAAACACAACAAGAAAAGAAAAACAGACATGCAGGAGAGATTTTTTTTTTTTTTTTTTTTAAATAGGCTTGTAGAAAGAACCTCAACTCAATGTGAATACAGAAGTTATGTAATTCACAAAATTAAGCATACAAACAATGGCAGGATCAAAAAGGTGGCATAAAAGCAGGCTTGAATTAATTTCCCAACACACAAACACACACATTAATGGTCAGAATCTCCCGTTACAGCTGAATTGTGTAATATTAATTTCATGATCACTCTTTCTCTCCATCTCTCAAAAATTTAATGACACTCACACACACATACATGTCAATATTGCTAACAGGGCACTACATGTCTCCACAGTCTAAGAGGGGACTTGGACAGTAGTGTATAATATAAGATAGAAAAGATTCTTTTCAGGTCTTTCACCATAATATTGCTCCAAATATGTTCTTTTATTTATATTTTTTTACACAATTGCCCAGAGGGGACTCGCATCCTATACCTTTGTCTACCTATCAAAGAGGGGACACACAAATGCACACATACACACACACATACATGTCAACTTTGCTAACCGGGCACTACATCGCTCCACTATCTATGAAGGGACGTCTTTTTCTGGTCATTTTGAAAAAAACAACAATAAAATAGAAACTCTTCGTTTAAGGTCTTTCACCATAATATTGCTTCAAATCTGTTCTTTTAATATTTTTTTTTTTCTTATGAAATTGCCAAGAGGGGACTTGCATCCTTCAGCAACATCTACCTATCAAAGAGGGGACACACAAATGCAAACTCGCACACACTCACACACTCTCACACACACACACAAACACACACACACACACACACACAGGCAGCATCAGAGACAGAGGAACGAGCAGACAAAAGCATGTTTGTGTTCATGAGAATGTGAAGCACAGTGGCTCTCTATGTATGGAGGCAGTGTCAGGCTCGTCCCAGAGAGACTGCGGGGGGGCGGGGGGTGTTAGTTAGAGTTAGAGGGGGATTTCACAAACTCTTACTCAGAGCGTGACTACAATATGGCACAGGAATATAAAGATGAATATCTAGCTTTCAGTTTCAGCCTCTAAAGAAGCTTCACCAACTTTCTGTGATTATTTATGGTCAGTTTTTCTGTATTTTGTCGTCAGGAAACAGCTAAATCATAGATACACTGATTTGGGGTTTATTGCTGTTGCCAAAGAATTGCTGCTACACTTGGTTAAGAGGCAGCGATGATGATCCATGAACACTGAGACATTTAACAGCAGCGCAAATGTGTATTTAAAGGGGCACTACGCAGTTTTGGGGAAGAAATTCAACCTCAGAATTTCAATATTGTTCAGTTCAATAGAGTTTCCAGCTTGTTTATTCACGTGTTTATTTCCAAGTAAATAAACAAGCTGTTCTCAGAGGAACATACACTGTTTGAGGCTAGAAAGGTGGCAGGGTCCGCCACATATAAACACATATAAACGGCATAAAACAGTCCTTCATGGCGCAACTCCAAATTGCTAAAAATGTCTAGAGAACTTAGATTTTCTAACATGTTTCAGTTTTGGGCAAAGTTTTATGGTTTTGATGCTAAAGCCCTGTAAAAATGTCTTTTATTTTAGGCAGAGAGACATTTAGACCCTCACAGAAATGATTTACTTTAGGGGATAGAGCGAGAGAGAAATACAGAAATGAAAGAAAAAGAAAATACTTACAACAAAACCTCACATTTCTATTTTGCGACTGTTTGAGCACGTTTAGGAAATAAATTACATGATTTACTTGGAGAAAAGAGAGATTCTGTGCATTTCAAGAGAAAGAATAATAATTCCTGATTTTCTAAAATTCAAAAAGATATTAGCGTTTTTGAACCTCGGCCTGTATTGACTGTCTCAATATAAATATCTTTTAATTCATGGTGCAGAAAGAGTTAAAAGGCGGCGCGGAGATGGAGCAACGTTATGTAGGTGGTGGGAGACAAACACTAAATGTAGCCACTCCATCCATTGTCGTTCTGTTTTTTGTTTTTTTTTTCCTTTTCTCCTTTAAAAGTACACAAAAGCAGCGGCAGTCCATTGTGGTGCAAAACAGAGAGCAGTCCGGGCGACCTGGGTCGAGAGTGGAGGCGACACACACACACACACACACACACACACACACACACACACACACACACACATTCATTCTTTTAGTCTGCCTCCCCTCTGTCTCTCTCTCTCTCTCTTTCTCACACACACACACACACACACACACACACACACACACACACACACACATTCATTCTTTTAGTCTGCCTCCCCTCTGTCTCTCTCTCTCTCTCTCTTTCTCACACACACACACACACACACACACACACAATTCACAAGCTCGTGAGTCGTTTAAAAACACATTCACACACATACACACTCTCTTCACAAACTTGCATTTCAAGGCAGCACACTCACACACACACACACACAGTAAGCATTCAGACTCTGGCTGTATTCACTGGGAGTTAAGGTGCATATCCCTGCTCTCTCCCACGCAGTGCTTTGTGTTGATTGAGCAAGTTGCTCTGGTTAGAGGGGAGATGAATGTGACATTTAAGACTGAAGAAACACACACACATACACACACCAGATGCACAGTAAAAAGCGCTCTGTCATCATTCCGCTCTCGCCCTGAGGCTGAGATCGTGGTTCAGACGAACCAAAACCAAATGCCACCATTAGCCATTAGAGAGCGGACAAACAAATTTGACCTTAAATCAGCCTGATGGGACGGGTTACAGTCGCCGTCACACTACTGCAACTTTGTCACCATTTGTCAGTGCAGCATGTAGACCTGTTTAATGCAGATTTGCGATTTCTGGTGGATTTAAAATTGAAGTCTGCCTGTATTTTTGAACGAAAATGTGGCCATGAATTATCTTTTTGTTTGTTTGTTTGTTTTTGGCTTATGTCAGAATTAAGTCATGCTCTGGTTCTGCTGCTCGGCTATAAACCATCAGCTCATTTCCACATGTCCATCTGAGCACGCCAGAGACGATTAAGTAAGGCATTGTTCCGCCATGAGATTCTCAAACAACCAAAGTGGCTGCTACAGTATCTAAAGGGTGCCCTCTGCTGGCGGCCACCGCTAACAGCAGCCCGCTTATATAGGTCACACCACTCATCACGCAGCTCTTCTGGGCTTTCTGTACGCCGTGCTTATCTGCGATGAGACTGAGGGGATCAGAGGCAGACAGAGCTACGTGCCAGTGCCCCATGGTGCACTGCATCGAGCCAGATGCATGGATGCCAGCAACTTGGGGAGAGAAGGGGGGAAGGGTTGGGGTTGCTGATGTGTGTGACACCGACAGAGATGCATGATGCATGTTTATGTTGGGGATGGATGGATGGATGGATGGATGGAAATAGTCCTGCTGCGACTGGTGTCGCTTCACAAAGTTGCCAAAGTGTCCCTGAGCAAGACACTTGATACCGTTCAGCTCAACCGCAGCTGCTTTCAGGTGACCTTAATCACTTCCACACAGCTCAACTGGAGGCAGGAGAACATCTCGACTAAAATCTGGGATATCATGTCCTTTTGGAAATCCTGAGGCGGCTGTTTGATTGGATGTGAGCAGGGGCGAATACGCTGTAGCAGCCTTTTCTAGAAAGCTTCACATATGGATCTTTTTTTAAAACCTCTGACCAAAAATAAGGAATCTAAACGTGAAATGGCCCAGAATCCCTAATATTGGTTTTGGCATTGGTCTGTTTAATCCATCGGTCAGGCTCTAGTAATTTATTGTAAAACTGTCATATATTCATATATCCTGCCTCTGTCACACATCTTGATCACAAGTGTTTGATGAACACATTTGATGGATCATTGTAAGAATTATGGGATTATCGGCCAATATATCAGTACTGGCATCAGGCACCAAAAGTCAATTATCAGTCGGGCTCTACAGCAAACATTCACCAAATTTTCAAGCAAAAACTGAAATATTCTCTTATTCCAGCTTCTTTAGAGCGTTTTTTTTTTTTTTTGAGCGTTTTGATATGTAAACAGTATTAACAAAGCATCTCCTGCTTTATAATCAAAAAGAAAAATAAACCTAACTTTCTATAATATGGAACCATTAAATTATTAGTTATCAGTATCAGGTTAGCATTTTATGTACAAACTCCAGATGTTTATATTCTTTAAATTGTGCTAACAATCGCCTCTGCGCAGGAACGTTTGGGCTCGTCTGAACATGAAGACGTACACGAATAGCTTGACCCAAATATGCTAATAACCGAGATCTGCAGCCTGAGACTCGACGCTTTCCTCTTGATCCATTTGTCCTTCGCTTCTCCTGAACCAGACGCAGCTGAGCAGAGCAGACGGCCTCACAACATGTCTGAATCACTGTCTGTTTTTCTGTTTTTCTTTCTCTCGCCGGCTGCCCGTTTTCTGAGCGACTCACATGCCAACACACACACTCCTACACACACACACACACACACACACACACACACACACAGGCAGCCGATCTTCCCATATCTTTTTGTGAGGAAAACCTAAACCCTGCGATCTTGACAGCACTCATTCCTTAACACCGGGCTGAACCGTAACCACTGCATGCCTTCATGCTGAATCCTTTCACCCACTGTTCCCGTTTGAGGTTTGAATGTAAAAACAAGCCAGCGGAAATCAATTAAACCCGTTTCATGCGGCAGACCGTGATCCTGAAACTATAGCTTGTGTGAGAAATGCTCTCGAGATTTATGAGTCAGAAACTCTGAGGGAAGAGAGCAACTGTGATTTTTGAATGTTATATGCAGTGAAGTGTTAGGAACCATCCTTAACCTCTTGCATGCAAACAGAGGTGGCAGGAACATAGGACTGCACCGATCTGACTTTTTTACTCCTGATAACAATTCCAATTCCATTAAAACTTAGATATTCTGCAGATACAGAATATTTATCCACTTCATCCTCTTTTTCTCAAATTTAAAAATTTGCATACCCCCAGACTTGAAAAAACTATTTATGTGAGGTAATAGAGACAAAATTAATGTAATGGACACATAGAAGAAGCCAGATCTGACTTGTTTCTGTTATTCTACAGGAACACATGCATGTTTTTCATTGGTCAGTCCACCAGAGGGAGGCAGAGAACCACAGAAATCTTCATTAGTGTTGACTTGATGTGAAAAAAGTAAACAAATAACTCCTGTCATCGTCTTGGCACATGATTTGTGGCGCTAAAAGTACATTTTTAGGGAACTTGCTAATTGCTTAAAGGGTGCAGTGTGTAAAAGAAACCGCAGATGTTATTCTATAGTTTTTTATTTTTAAAGTTTGTGTAGTTTTTGTTTCTTGTCTGTCAGGTTCTTTCTTCTTGACTCGTATCTTTTCTGAGCTCTTTTTCAGTGAAAAAAAAAGGTAACCAAATTACCAAAAAATGACAGCGTTATCAGTTCATTGTTGTTTTTTGTCGACACCAGACTGATACGCTTATCGGAGAGATCAGTTTGAGTTGTGTCAGTTTAGGTAGATAACCTCACGATGGAAAACAAAACAAGCTGAATGCTGACTCACGTCCTTCACAGAGGGACTCAGATTCTCTCCTTTGGGACTCTTTTAATTACAGTGCAAGACTTTTGTTTCGGTCTTTTCAGTCGATCTCCTCTTTCAGCTGCTCGTGAATGATCTCACAAAGAGAGACGCTCGAACCGTTTGATGTGTTCTGTCCTTTTTCCATCCCACACTGACAGTATGTTATTGTCATTAGCTAACGCGTCAGAACTGTTTTCCACTCGGCAAGTCTGGGAAGTAGGTGGGCTGTGAGCAGTTTAACAACATTATGTTTTTTCAGTCGTCGTTCTTCGTATCTTTCTCCCTCTTCAGTTTCTGTCGCCTCGCTCTGACGGCCTATTTACTTTTCTATCCAGTGTATGTAACCGTCTCTCCTCTGTCCTCCCTCCTCCAGACCATGGCGGAGTACAGCTCTCTGCTCAGCGACCTGTCTGAAAACATCACCAACGAAGACTTGGAGCAGCTCAAGTCGGCCTGCAAGGAGGACATCCCCGAGGACCAGAGCAACAACATCACCTCCTCCAAGGAGTGGTTCAGCTACCTGGAGAAGAACGACAAGCTGGCCCAAGGTGAGGCACCAGATCGCCCTGTCAGTCCGTCTGTCACAGTCTAACCTCTTTAGCGTGACATGTCTGATGTAAAATTCCCTATGAACAACACCGCTAATGACACCTCTCGCGCAGATAATCTGTCGTACATCGAGCACATCTTTGAGATCTCGCGGCGACCGGACCTGCTGACGAGGGTGATCGAGTACCGCACCACCGTGCTGAAGATCTCCGAGGACGACGAAATCGACACCAAGCTCACGCGCATCCCCTCAGCCAAGAAATACAAAGGTAACAACACTCGACAGGACATGTAGACAAAGTGCTTAATGCATGTGTCTTGGAATATCAAGTTAATTTGACCCTGGTTCTGATTGGCTTCCTGGTCTGCCAAATCTGGTCAAGTTCTGCCCTCCAGTGGCCGAACAGAAAACTGCATTAACTTCCTGTTATTCTGTAGGAGTTTAAGGGTGATTGAGGTAGAGGAGAGACTTTTCTTTTGTGAATTGCTGCATAATTTAACTTGTTTAGGACAAAAATATCAGCCTTCAAAGGTTAAAATAGGTCACAGACGTTGAAAAGAAACTATTGTAAAACTAAAAAAACGTATTTTGGGTGATTGTTTTCCTCCTTTGTTCCTCTGTTCTCATTCTGCCCTGTCCTTTCTATAAAGTGTTTTTTTAAAGCCTGAATTTTCACTTAATCTCACATGTAGTCTGGTTGAATTACGTATTTGATATCATTTTAAAAGCAAAATGATCAGCATGTCATGAGGCAGGTGTCATGTTGCAGTGAATATCTCGCTCTTTGCTCTTCGCTCTTCGCTCTTCGCTCCTCTCTCCGGCTGTTTGCTGCCGTTATTAACCTCATTTCTTTTTTGGAGCTCGGCTCAGTTCACGGGGGAAATTCAGCTCGCAGCCAGGTCGAGTCAAGACAACATTAAAACACGGGTACAGTGGCCAATAAAAAAGATATAACTATTAAAAATGATTAAGTGTTTGTTTGGCTCCGTTCTGTTTGGGAGGCATCTTCTTTATGACAGGTTCCCCGAAAGAACTCAAAAAAAGCTCTTATTTTCATGTTTATTGTGATATTAATGGTTACTTTTCTTCTTCCTGCTTCATCCTCTGGATTTCTCTTGCTTTATTTATCTCCTGCCGCCGTTTTACCTTTTGTTTTATCTTCTTAAATCAATTCCTTAATCCAAAGGTCAAAAATTGAAAGCACACCACATCAGAAGATTCTGACTTCTGGGCGTATCTCCTTTTTCAATACCAACAGCGCTACAATTCAGTGAGCAGAATTTTTTTAATAGCGAGTTCTGTCAGTAATATGCTCACAGTCTTAACATTTGAAACCTTGTTTAAACTAAATGTACGGTAGATTTTTCACACAAAAAAAAACAAACATTTTATTTACCAACAAATCGTCTCAAAGTCTGAAGATGCTTTAAACAATTCAGGCGAACAAATAAAACAGAGCAGAGAGTAATAATGATAATAATGTTGTAGTGTTTGTGTTTATTACCTCGTTAATATTGTAAATAATAGAATCTGAGTTTGAGCTAAAATGAGATGCTAACATTGGTGTGACGCCCCTCTCCTTACGTTTTCTCTCTGTCTTTCTCTTTTTCCAACCCCTCCCCCCGTCCTACAAGACATCATCCGCCAGCCCTCTGAAGATGAGATCATCAAGTTGGCCCCTCCCCCTAAAAAAGTGTGAGGTCCAGACCCCGGGCCCTGGTCTTTGCATCTTGATTTCTCCACTTCCGGCACTCCAATCAACCGACCAACCGTTTCCGACCGACCCCATCACTCGCCCACCTCCCACCACACCCACCCACCGCACACACACACACAACCAGCCACACCACCCTCCGTGACACACAGCCGCGCCAGGCCGGCCACCTTTACAGAGCAACCAATCAGATCGTAGCGATGCAGAGACGGGGGGAAGTAAACAAAAAAGACATTAGAAGAAGAAATCTGGAGACGGAGGGGCAGAGTCAGAGAGCCAAAGTCTACCCTCGATTCAAACGCTGAGTGGGTCAGTTCAGAACGAGTATAATCTGTAAACACTGTTCAATCTGTGATGCTGTGTTTATGCAACCGTGTGTGTGTCTGTGCGTGTGTCAGTTCAATTTTATTACAGTTAAATCATCAACACCCGGTGAGACAACGACGAACCCAAGCCTTCAGAAGTCAACAACACAGTGAAATAGCAAAGTTTGTGAGATGTTAAACGTCAGAGAGCCGATGGTAAACCAGAGAAACACTGAAGCTGTGTACATATCGAATGTACGGTGATACATAACTACAACTAACGTGATTCAAAAGTTGCTAATTCGCCTTAAATATGCAAAATGTCAAAATTGATCGACTGACGGCTTCACAAACGAACATATGTTAATGCAAAAGTTAACATGATCAAAAACAAAAGATTTTTTTTTAAAAACCTGCAGTTTAACATGACACTTAGAAGCTAAAAACTCCAGACTCTGTGGTTCAGATGTGTTCAGTCGTACTTCAACATTTTGGGAACGACACACTTTTTGTCGTGATGTAAAGATCAATACCACATTCACGTCTGTCTTTTACATATTTACTGGAAGGTTAGCTTAGCTTAGCATGAAGTCCAGAAGCATGGAGAAGCAGCTAGCTTAGTTTATTAGTCTTTTTACATTAGGACAGAGCCAGGCGAGCAATTTCGCCAAATTTCCAGCCTTTGTCCTAAGCTAAGCTAAGCTAAGCACTTCATATTCTGTACCAACATGAGAGTGGCGTTGATCTCCTCACTTAAGTTTCAGCAAAAAGGCAATTTGAAGTATCTCCAAAATTGTCAGACTGTTTCTGTACAGTTCATTTAATAACAAACACAGTTATAATGTTAGCATCCCTTTGTCTCTTTTGGCTACATCGTCACAGGGTTGCTGTATTTTAAAAAGAAACTTTAAGTCACACTTAAAGGATTAGACAGCTTGAGGTTCTGTATGCATTCCCTTTACTCCTTCGCTGGAAATCATGTCACGTTTTATGAGCAGGAAAGAATAAAGAGTCAAATATTTTAGAAGATATTAAAGTTGATTTTCATAGGAAAAGCCAATATTTGCCTTTAGCTAAAGAGTCATAGCAAGAGTTATTTAGAAAAAATATCTTGATGGGAAAGTTAAAGCAATTATTTCTATTTCTATACAATCGATGTTCCCTGTCCGTGCGTTCTCTTTTCACCAGGGGAACCAGTTGAAGCATGAAAGTCTGTTGTGTCAGCTGGCCAGAGATGTAAATATACAAATAATATATTACAAGAAGATATAGCAGAAATAATATATTGACCCGCAGTGTGTAGTCCACAGAGGAGGAGGACGCTGTGGCTCTAGCTGCAAAAAAATTCCACCCAAAACGTTCAGTTTCACCACGTCTGGTTTTGTGACTTTCACCCTAATTTTACCAAATCAGAAATGATTCTGTGTCTTAACGAGTACTGAAAGTACATCTGCCTTGGACTCGAAGAATATCGGATATTGTATTTACTGTGAGGCGAATGCTAAATTTTCTTTTCACCCCTCGTTGTTGCCATTTTATTTGTCGCACACATAATAAACTGACCAGCTTGTGATTTGTCTGAAAGAGGACACACTAAGGCCTCTGGGAAAAAAAAAAAAAACATGTAGAGATGGAAGTGAAAGAAAGGAAATTTAAAGAAAGAAAAACACGGCATGTGATAATGAAACATGCCCTTTTAATACACTGTACATAAAGTCGATTGTTACAAAGATCTCTAATGAACACAATGGCTCGTAACCCGCTGACTATGCCATTCCCGCCATGCACACACATAATAGCTAGCAAGACTGTTGAAACTAAACTATAATAACTGCTCTTTCAAACACTGTGTCTCTTCTTCTCCCTGCGTTGAAGCCTTAGCGGACTCTTTGTGTTCACCCCCAAAGTGTTTTTTTCAGAACTGTGAGGGATTGTGTGTTAATCCAAAAAAAAAAAAACAGCTCTCGCATTTTCAAGAGAGCGACGCTACTTTTATTCTGAAAATTTGCTAAGGTCTTCAGCCGTTGGTGTGTACAGAATGTCTGTGGGTCTATTTCTGCCCCCTCCCCCTCCATTTTTGTTGGTTTTTTTACAGCTGTAGGATAACAAAACAAAAAAAAAGACGAACCAACGTCATAAAAAATCAGTGTATGATAAGTCTTTTCTCCCTCCCTCACCGCCTCACCCCAAACCCTGTGCCAACGACCGAGACTTTTATTTTTAGATCACAGTTCCTGTGATCTGTTATATATTTTTTTCTTTTGTATTGCTCGCCGTATATTGTAGTGTTGGACTGATATGTATCCTATGCATTAATGTCTGTAGGAAAACTGCACTGTAACATATCCTCCCAACACACCACTCGATCTAAACAAATGAACTCTTTAATCGCAACACGTCGAGGCTGTTTGAAAAGATCTCCGAGAGGAATTAGAAAGGCGTGCATTGTCGGGAAAGAAAAAACAAATGCTTGTTATTCAATATTCATTGTTAGACCAACTATACTGTTTAATTCTCAGTCTACTGCTTTGCAGGAAACATCTTAAAGTAACATTCAATAGTCCTTTAACGCCTGCGTTTGTATAGCAAGGTTTGATACTTTACAAACACTGGACATGTTTCTTTGCATTCAACATCCAGTTAATCTTGGCCAGATTGATTTTTTTTAATAGTATTGTCTAAGGAATAATCCACCCGTAAACACTTTGATACTGTTATATATATGCTATATTTTGATTTGAACCTTTTAGCAGTTTACAACTGGGAATGTAAATGTCGGTAAATCTGGCACACTCAGGATGAAATATGATCAATTTGTTGATTCCCCCTACATTTCATCTAATTGTTTAATGCATGACATTTTTAAGAACAAATAGGCCTCCCTGCAACGCTAATGACAGCCTGAACAACCGTTAGCATGCTAACATGCTAAACTAAATTGATAAATATAACGCTGCAATTCTAGGCATGAGCATTTTATCATAGTCATTGTGAGGATGTTAGCATATTGGTGTAAGCTAATAAGCTAAACTAAGAGACATTAGACTGTACCATGCTAAGCATTTTAGCATTCTCACTGTGAGAATGTAAGCATGCTGACATTTGCTAACATGCTAAACTAGGAGGATGGTAAACATTACACAACGAATCCAAACGTAAGCATCTTAGCATTGTTGTTGTGAGGATGTTAGCATACTGGTTTAAGCTAATAAGTTAAACTAAGCAACATTAGGCTGTACTATAATAAGAATTTTAGCATTCTTATTATGAGAATATTAGCATGCTGACATTAGCTAATATTTTAATCAGCATGCTAGCATTGTCATTGTGAGAACGTTAACATCCTGACATTAGCATTCAGCTCAATGCACCACTGTGCCTAAAAGCCAAATCTCCGATATTGAAAACAGTTTTGTTTTATTCTTCCAAAAGATCAACCGTCAAGTTTTCGCTTGAGGATTGATAATATTTAACAGTGTCAGAGTATTTCTGGGTGGGTTTTACCATGAGCGTCCAGACTAGCCCTCGCTAGGCCTGACCCCAAGTGAAGCGGTAGCTGCCCTCCTTTAGCTTGAGCCCGGTGAATGCAAAGTGGGACCACTGTATTTGTCACAGAGCTGAATTAAAAGCCTTTTGTCAGGCAGAGGACGGCAGTTGTATTTACTGCTATGACCTGTGGGAAACGGTCTCTCCTAGTGTTGAAATGGATGTGATTATTGGCTGCAAATGTTTGATTGCCACGCAGCATTTTCATTGAAGAGGTCTGATGATTTTTCAAACCAAAAGTCATTTTTTTTCTCTCCAGATCCAAGCATGTGTGTCCATTATTGTACAAAATTATCAAGCAAGGGAGGTTTCGGGCCAATGTGTTTTATTTAAATTTTTTCTTTTCATTTTATTTGAAGTGCTTTTGGAATAGCAACTCGTGAATTTAGATGTATGTGACCAAGTGGCTTTTTTTTTTCTCTTGCTCTCAAAATTTCAGTAGGCAATGGATTTATGTTAGCAACTGTGTGGTAGTTTGTCAGTAGTTTGTCCATGCAATATCCGTAAAACATCAAAAAAGAAAAAAATCCAATTATGTGATGCTATAGATTCTCCCGCCGCAGTTTCCTGTTAAAAGTTCAGTCACTGGAGTGTTAAAATCTCTGTCAGTGTCTAAATGTGGCTGTGCCGCAACATTCTCTTTTTTTTTTTTTTTTATGTTTTCACACCCACTTCCTGTTTCAAGAGTCAAGCCCCATTCATGGCATCATGGTGAGCATGGCACAGCCCTCCTGAGTTCATCAACCAGGCAGATTATATGTTTGGCATTGCTTAGCTTTCTCCATCGGTAGCCAATCGGCACATAATATATCAACATATCAGTCACAGATGATGTCAGATTTGGTTTTTCCGTGTACCAAGTACATATCAACTTAAAGTAAATGCTGCAAAAGTATAAACCTACTAAAGTATATTTGTATTTATAACCAATACATAAGTATAAATGAAGTAGGAGAAAAAAGAGGCTGATATTGTGTGAAGATATTCAGCATGTATTGCTAACAGTCAATTAAAAATCAAACAAGAGTATCATTTTCCCTTAAGGATAAGACTGTATTTTGTTGTTGTTGTTTCTTTCCTTGTTTTTCCATTTTATTAGGTTGTAAATATGTATTTTGAATGTGTATCACTGTGTTTGTTTTGAAATTGATTAATTTATTTAATGCCTATATATTGTTGTTTTTACATATCCGGGTTTTGTTTTACTAACTGGAAACAAATCAAGGGGATGAAAAACATGTTGCGTATCTAATGTTAAGCAGACCATGCATCAAAACTTTTTCTAATTCATGTTATTCTCTTCATTTACGTTTTGCTGTTTCAGCTTTGGGTGATGATTTTATGGGGGGGGGGGGGGAGTGATATTCATTTCATTGTATTTACTGATATGTAACATATTATGTTTTACTGTGTTGTATTTGATCAGACGTGTCGTGGTCACTGCTTGTGAACTGATTTTCATTCAGAGAGTTTCCAAATCATGACAAAAGACAAAAGCAGTCACAAAGTCATAATCTGCCATTTTGTTCGTATGGGACATGTTGTCACTTGCGCATTGCACCAAGGGCAGGAAACTTTCAAAAGCATGGCGTCTTAAATTGTTGGGCTAAGCGCAGGTGGAAAGTTTGAGAAATGCTGATGACTGATTTGTAGATTGTAGTTTCATTACAATAATTGAAAAAACAATAGGTTTTAGTTTGATCTCATTTTATTTTTTCTTTAGTACCACCAGTGCTTTCATGAAAATTATTTTAAAAAGATAATCCTTTTAGTCGCTAATAAAACCCTATTTGACAACCCTCATCTGAACAATGAGCAGTCACTCTAGTTTTGTATGGTTTTGTAATGGTGTTCAATATTAAATAAATAAATAAGTAATTATGAATTAGCTACATTAATAAATTGTGTAAAATATTCTATGAAACAACTAGCTAACTGGCTAAACATGGTAGCAGTTGTTGGCCTGCTAGTTTAAGAAATAGAAATTAACTCATTGTTCATATCAAAATAAAATAGAAGAAATTACGTGCAATAATCATGAAGTTGTGTAAAAAATAAAAAACTTTTATTTAGCTTAACAAGGCTGCAAATGCTTCCTACCTTGCTAGCCAATGAGCTAGAAGAGTGGGTACGCCAGTAAGTGATAGCTAATAATGCTACAACACAGCATAGTTAGTTAGCCAGCTAGCTAGGTAGCCCGTGTTGTCCTGTTTAGCTGACTGAAAGGAGAGGCTGGTAACTGTGTCCGCACTGTGTTCATCAACAGCAACAGTGTCTAGTTAGTTGAATCAGGATTATCGCTGTGACACTTTTGTTTAAGCTAACATGAGCTACCTGGCTAAATGTGGTACCAGTTGTTGATCCTGTGTGGTACCCTAACCCTAACCCTGTAAGAAAGTAGAAATAAGCTTATTAATGTGACAATAAGATAGATGAATTAAGATTTAATCATGAATTTGTGGAAAGTAATCAGTTGCTTAACAACAACTGAACAATTGTTGTTAAGCAAATAAGCCTGCACTAGAAGAGTGGTCAGTCTAGCCAGCAGGCACTAGGTAATACTGCTAAGTGACTCAGCATAGTTAGTTAGTCAACTAGCTAGGTAGACTGCGTGGCCTTGTAAAGCTAACTAAACAGAAGGTTTGTTACTGTTTACTTACTGTTTATTTACAGCTACAGCTTTCATTAAGTTGCTGTGTTGCTTTTTGTTCCAGCTAACACAAGCTAACTGGCGAAATGTGGTAGCAGCTATCGAGCTTGCTGGTTTAGGAGGCATGTGATCATGAAAGAGAAATGGACTTCTAGAAGAAAAGAAGCTAATATTTATATAATAACAATGAAGTTGAATTTAAAATCATTTTTTCACAATTATTGGTTAATTTGTATATTTTCCACGATGAAAGCCTATTTTTGATGAGGCTATATTTAATAATATAGACCTACTATTTATGTATTCAATACTGAACACTTGACACACCATAGTTTTATTTGTTAGCTTCATTTTTAGAGTAAGGTATCGGCGAATGGTTAAAGGGTGCATGGTTGAAGTGATACCAGTGCTGGATAGACTAGTGTAAGTAGTAAGGAATAGTTCTGGGGGGTGTAGCTGTTAAAGATGAGAAGTAGAGGTGTGAGCCGAGAGAGATGAGTCAAGAAAACATCTCTGATATGTCCTGAAAAGACGCCACACCTCTGCATTGACTTCGTGTCCTTTTGAATGTGGCAGGTATTGCACAAGAATGCTGTACAATGGCGTGATGTGGTTAATGGTGATTAAGGTGACTTTGTGAGGAATGCTGAATGTCTGGTGAGTGATGTCGGATGAAGTTATGCAGCAGTGTTTTGATTGTTTCCTTTGCACCTTTTCAACAGTCACAAGAGGAGTGTGTCACATTAAGTTCCTGAATTAATGTGCACACGCTTTTAAACCACACCTACTGACAAATATACAAAAGTTTTTGTCTTTTTTTTCCTTTTGATGAATAAAGTTTACATTTGATGCACACAAAAATTTGCATGGTAGGTAAAATAAAAAAAAGACAAAAAATAAGTGCCAACTTGATTCGGTTGCAAGCTGCTGTGGTGGACGGACTTGAAATCGTGCTTGACGTTTACAACGTTTCTTGATGTTAGTGAACAATCTTTAATTTTTAAATGGTCACATTAATGTTTGTGGCTTGATCAGAGATTTTCTGAAGCCTGTGTGTTGTGCAGTAGAGGACAATAGAGGACATTTTGAGGCGTTGTGTTTCAGTACTAATCCGATCATTATAACTGGAGGTTTAACTATAGGTTGAAAACATTCCTGAAGGTGTGGTTTAGGTCTTATAGGAAATTATCTAACAATGTGACTCATCGTGAAGGAGTTGTAGGCTTAGAGGAGGTTAGCAAGGACTTGAAAAGTCTTCATTTTCAGCTGCAAACCTGACTTATGACAGTTATGTTCCATTAGTGCAGATGGGCAGCATTCACGACAAGCTTGCAGAATATCAGCAGACGTCAACATTTAACTATGAGTTTAAATATTTTTATTTAAGCAACATTGCCGAGTTTAATTCGTAAGCACTGAGAGTTACCTTGTGTGTCACTGCCTTGAAAGCGAGACAGTGGGATGTGATTTTGTAATGTGCTTTATTATGGTGTAGCAAGTGACAGGTGTGTTTGTTGTCACAGAGTCAATCCAGTCTCTCATATTAGTCAAGACTTGTCGCTCTCTTAAAATGTGATTATTAGTTGATGTGCACACAGTTGAATTTGGTCCGGGATGATGAAATGATCCAGCTCTCTCTCACAGCGACAATAAAACTGACATGGTTTTGGAGGGTGTGACACTGTGCTTAACAATGCAGAGAAGAGTGTCATCAATCCATCTTCACATTATCGCGTACAGCTCGTAACACAACCCTGTTGGATCCAATGGGCTCAATGCTGTTAGAAACTTTTGCTAATGTTTTTTCCTCTCATGGGGCAAGAAGTACTTCAGGATTTATTTTGCAATGACTGCAACAAAATATGATATGAGGTATTATTCAAACAAATATGAAGGTGTGGCTTTTTGTCATGATTTAAATGAGACTGAACTGAAATGATGCCATTTTGTCATTGTGCTAAAATGAATATAAATATTATATATTAAAATATATTTGCTAACCTAGACTGGGTTTCCTGGTGTTGCTTTTTTTCAGAAATGCATGAGAGGTTACAAAAACCATAGATGACATATGCTGTTAATTTGGACACATGAATTGTACCTGTATTGTACTGACAAATTTGGGATACTTTACCTGATCATTTTCTTTTGCAGAGGAAAACATTTACTCAATACGACAACACAGTTCCTTATTACATTATTCCAATGCTTACTTGAGAAATGCTTTGGTCCAATAAGTGCCTGAACATTTTCCAAATCACCAGGTGATTCTGAGATAGCAGATTTCTTAAATGACAGCTCATTTGAGCAGAAAAGAGCTTCTATGCCCACCCTAGAGCCCACACCAGCCAATGAGTGATTGTGTAGAAAAGCAATTATTGGTTAATTTGTATATTTTCCACGATGAAAGCCTATTCTTGATGAGGTTATATTTAATGATATAGACCTACTA
This sequence comes from Acanthopagrus latus, assembly GCF_904848185.1. Lineage (NCBI taxonomy): Eukaryota > Metazoa > Chordata > Actinopteri > Spariformes > Sparidae > Acanthopagrus > Acanthopagrus latus. The sequence continues at coordinate 5,775,158 of NC_051048.1, read as the reverse complement.
TTTATGTATTCAATACTGAACACTTGACACACCATAGTTTTATTTGTTAAGTTAATTTTTAGAGTAAGGTATCGGCGAATGGTTAAAGGGTGCATGGTTGAAGTGATACCAGTGCTGGATAGACTAGTGTAAGTAGTAAGGAATAGTTCTGGGGGGTGTAGCTGTTAAAGATGAGAAGTAGAGGTGTGAGCCGAGAGAGATGAGTCAAGAAAACATCTCTGATATGTCCTGAAAAGACGCCACACCTCTGCATCGACTTCGTGTCCTTTTGAATGTGGCAGGTATTGCACAAGAATGCTGTACAATGGCGTGATGTGGTTAATGGTGATTAAGGTGAGGAATGGTTTGTGAGGAATGCTGTCTGGTGTGTGTATGTCTGGTGAGTGATGTCGGATGAAGTTATGCAGCAGTGTTTTGATTGTTTCCTTTGCACCTTTTCAACAGTCACAAGAGGAGTGTGTCACATTAAGTTCCTGAATTAATGTGCACAAGCTTTTAAACCACACCTACTGACAAATATACAAAAGTTTTTGTCTTTTTTTTCCTTTTGATGAATAAAGTTTACATTTGATGCACACAAAAATTTGCATGGTAGGTAAAATAAAAAATAAAAAAAAGACAAAAAAATAAGTGCCAACTTGATTCGGTTGCAAGCTGCTGTGGTGGACGGACTTGAAATCGTGCTTGACGTTTACAACGTTTCTTGATGTTAGTGAACAATCTTTAATTTTTAAATGGTCACATTAATGTTTGTGGCTTGATCAGAGATTTTCTGAAGCCTGTGTGTTGTGCAGTAGCGGACAATAGAGGACATTTTGAGGCGTTGTGTTTCAGTACTAATCCGATCATTATAACTGGAGGTTTAACTATAGGTTGAAAACATTCCTGAAGGTGTGGTTTAGGTCTTATAGGAAATTATCTAACAATGTGACTCATCGTGAAGGAGTTGTAGGCTTAGAGGAGGTTAGCAAGGACTTCAAGAAAAGTCTTCATTTTCAGCTGCAAACCTGACTTATGACAGTTATGTTCCATTAGTGCAGATGGGCAGCATTCACGACAAGCTTGCAGAATATCAGCAGACGTCAACATTTAACTATGAGTTTAAATATTTTTATTTAAGCAACATTGCCGAGTTTAATTCGTAAGCATTGAGAGTTACCTTGTGTGTCACTGCCTTGAAAGCGAGACAGTGGGATGTGATTTTGTAATGTGCTTTATTATGGTGTAGCAAGTGACAGGTGTGTTTGTTGTCACAGAGTCAATCCAGTCTCTCATATTAGTCAAGACTTGTCGCTCTCTTAAAATGTGATTATTAGTTGATGTGCACACAGTTGAATTTGGTCCGGGATGATGAAATGATCCAGCTCTCTCTCACAGCGACAATAAAACTGACATGGTTTTGGAGGGTGTGACACTGTGCTTAACAATGCAGAGAAGAGTGTCATCAATCCATCTTCACATTATCGCGTACAGCTCGTAACACAACCCTGTTGGATCCAATGGGCTCAATGCTGTTAGAAACTTTTGCTAATGTTTTTTCCTCTCATGGGGCAAGAAGTACTTCAGGATTTATTTAGCAATGACTGCAACAAAATATGATATGAGGTATTATTCAAACAAATATGAAGGTGTGGCTTTTTGTCATGATTTAAATGAGACTGAACTGAAATGATGCCATTTTGTCATTGTGCTAAAATGAATATAAATATTATATATTAAAATATATTTGCTAACCTAGACTGGGTTTCCTGGTGTTGCTTTTTTTCAGAAATGCATGAGAGGTTACAAAAACCATAGATGACATATGCTGTTAATTTGGACACATGAATTGTACCTGTATTGTACTGACAAATTTGGGATACTTTACCTGATCATTTTCTTTTGCAGAGGAAAACATTTACTCAATACGACAACACAGTTCCTTATTACATTATTCCAATGCTTACTTGAGAGATGCTTTGGTCCAATAAGTGCCTGAACATTTTCCAAATCACCAGGTGATTCTGAGATAGCAGATTTCTTAAATGACAGCTCATTTGAGCTTCTATGCCCACCCTAGAGCCCACACCAGCCGATGAGTGATTGTGTAGAAAAGTGACCCATTCTCTCTTCTTTCTCTTGAGCAACTTAAATACTAGTGTCTGGATGATTGATGCATCATACAGCCAATAAGATTTTAAATCCAGCAATATTTGTATCATTTTATAAAGCTATAAACGTTGTTTTTAAATTATGCAATTTTATATTATTTAATGTGTTTTGCTTTTTGGATAAGCTGTTGTTGAGAGATGTTAGTCAGACTCTCCCTCGCTTTCAGACAAGGGAGGAGGCCAGATAAAGTCATCTGCATACTTCTGGTGGGACAAAAGCTCTATGAGTGCGTAACAGAGCCAAGTGACTTTGTGTAAAGAGAAAAGAGGATGGGACCGAGAATACGACCCTGAGGGACCCCTCAGAATACAGATTCTCTCTAAATGTCCTTATAAGTGTGGCGTTAATTTGAGAGTGTTAGGAAATGTTTTCAAAGTGGTATTGGTGAAAGAAAGAGAGGTCAGGAGCAATGGACAGAAACACATGAGAGGTGATAGGGTCAAGAGGTCAGACGGTTGTGTGATGGAAGGTCAAAAGGGTGAGTACCTCAGTGGGAGAGAGGGGTGAAAAGAATGTTAGAATCTGAGATAAATAGTTGGGTTAAGGACAGGTGGTGTCAGCAGGTGTGTAGGGACACGAGGGGAGCATGTCATCTATCTTTTTCACAGCAGTGGTAAAAGTCGGGAGGTAGCGGTGGGGCACCAAGCAACATAGAGAAGGTGGAAAAGAGGGTAAGAAGTCTCAGAGGTCCTTTTTATTGCACATTTCCTTCATTACACTTAGGTACATTTATTAAGAGAGGTTTTCAATGCAAGACTTTTACTGGAAATGGGAGTGTTTTCACAATGAGTATCTAAATATTTCCTTTGTCAAACAATGTGTCACATGTCCATTTGTTCAACTGTCACTGAAGTATCCACACAAAGTCATGCAACAACCACAGAGATTTAATCCAACTCTAGTAAAACCTGTATAACGGGTATTAAACAACGATACTATTCAACTCACAGCCCTTTTATGTTTTCTCAGAAGGGATTAAGAAAGAACAATATGTTTATCGTTTATTGCCAAGGCTGACTTCATCATGATCATTTAGATTTATGGCTTAGTTAATGAACTGAGTTGTTTTTGCAGGTGTGACACTGTTCTGTGCCGCAGGGAGGAATGAGGAGGAAATGTATCCTGAGGTTTCGTGGTGAGGATAAAACGAAACTGAAAGTGCACCTACCCCCTCTGCATTTCCAGCAAAACAAAACTACTGCAACACCGAATCATAACCTCATTTGGCAATCACAGTATCTTCCTGTGATAACACCTACATTCCTTGGGCGGCGAATGAAGGTATATTAACTCCTGTGCTTCTCAGGTCAAAGCACACAGTGAATTCACCATCGCAACACTTCAGGGACTTCATCATATGAAAAAAGGTAAGAAAATGTGATATCTCTGGATGGATCTGCAAGTGTGGGGAAGTTTTAGCAAGACTTATAAGACTAAAATATACATTCTATTGTAATGAATTGTGATTATCTGCCTTGTGCCAAGATATATATTTACATTAATTATTAATTAGCAGCAGTGTTTTACTGAGATGAAAAGAGTAGCTAATAAAACTAAACTCCAGCAAAAATACTATTGCTTTTTAAAAACATCTCATGTTGAAGTAAAACTAGTATATTTATATTCATATATGTATATTTTATATTTATTAGTAATACATTTTTGAATTGGGCTGCACAGTGGCCCAGTGGCTAGCACTGCTGCCTCACAGCTAGAAGATCGCCGGTTCGCGTCCCGGCTGGGACGTGTGGGATCTTTCTGTGTGGAGTTTGTATGTTCTCCCTGTGCAAGGGTGGGTTTTCACCGGGTACTCCGGCTTCCTCCCACAGTCCAAAAACATACTGAGGTTAATTGATCATTCTAAATTGTCCGTAGGAATGAGAGTGTGTGAGAGTGTTCGTCTCTATGTGTGGCCCTGCGATGGACTGGCGACCTGTCCAGGGTGTCCCCTGCCTTCGCCCTAAGTCAGCTGGGATAGGCTCCAGCCCCCCCGCGACCCTGCAGAGGATTAAGCGGCGTACATAGAATATGTACAGATGATGGATGGATGGATGGACATTTTTGAATTAGAATACAAAAAGATACACTGAAAAAGTTGCTTGAGGAGTGAGTGAATTAACTTATTGCTTTTTCTGAACTGGAATTAGTTCAACAACAGATGGTCTTCCTTCAGTTAAGTTAAAGAAGTGAACAAACACCTGCAGTTATTCATGATGAAATGACAAGTCGTCATCTCCAGTTTAGATGATCTGCCCACACACACATTGATCATTTTGAGATGCATCAAATGCTTGTTATCTTCTACATTATATTAAGATTACAAGAGCAGAAAGGGTTTTTCCTGCTTTCCAAAGGGGGCAAAATATAGATTTTTAATCGGAACAGCATAAGATGGTCGGTTTTGTATGCAAAATCATAATCTGCATACACTACCGTTCAAAAGTTTGGGGTCACCCAAACAATTTTGTGTTTTCCATGAAAAGTCACACTTATTCACCACCATACATTGTGAAATGAATAGAAAATAGAGTCAAGACATTGACAAGGTTAGAAATAATGATTTGTATTTGAAATAAGATTTTACATCAAACTTTGCTTTCGTCAAAGAATCCTCCATTTGCAGCAATTACAGCATTGCAGACCTTTGGCATTCTAGCTGTTAATTTGTTGAGGTAATCTGGAGAAATTGCACCCCACGCTTCCAGAAGCAGCTCCCACAAGTTGGATTGGTTGGATGGGCACTTCTTGCGTACCATACGGTCAAGCTGCTCCCACAACAGCTCAATGGGGTTCAGATCTGGTGACTGCGCTGGCCACTCCATCACCGATAGAATACGAGCTTCCTGCTTCTGCTCTAAATAGTTCTTGCACAATTTGGAGGTGTGTTTAGGGTCATTGTCCTGTTGTAGGATGAAATTGGCTCCAATCAAGCGCTGTCCACTGGGTATGGCATGGCGTTGCAAAATGGAGTGATAGCCTTCCTTATTCAGAATCCCTTTTACCCTGTACAAATCTCCCACCTTACCAGCACCAAAGCAACCCCAGACCATCACATTACCTCCACCATGCTTAACAGATGGCGTCAGGCATTCTTCCAGCATCTTTTCATTTGTTCTGCGTCTCACAAACATTCTTCTTTGTGATCCAAACACCTCAACCTTAGATTCGTCCGTCCACAACACTTTTTTCCAGTCTTCCTCTGTCCAATGTCTGTGTTCTTTTGCCCATCTTAATCTTTTTCTTTTATGGGCCAGTCTCAGATATGGCTTTTTCTTTGCCACTCTGCCCTGAAGCCCAGAATCCCGCAGCCGCCTCTTCACTGTAGATGTTGACACTGGTGTTTTGCGGGTACTATTTAATGAAGATGCCAGTTGGGGACCTGTGAGGCGTCTGTTTCTCAAACTAGAGGCTCTTATGAACTTATCTTCTTGCACAGTTGTGCAACGCGGCCTCCCACTTCTTTTTCTACTCTGGTTAGAGCCTGTTTGTGCTGTCCTCTGAAGGGAGTAGTACACACCGTTGTAGGAAATCTTCAATTTCTTAGCAATTTCTCGCATGGAATAGCCTTCTTTTCGAAGAACAAGAATAGACTGTCGAGTTTCAGATGAAAGTTCTCTTTTTCTGGCCATTTTGAGCGTTTAATTGACCCCACAAATGTAATGCTCCAGAAACTCAATCTGCTCAAAGGAAGATCAGTTTTGTAGCTTCTGTAACGAGCTAAACTGTTTTCAGATGTGTGAACATGATTGCACAAGGGTTTTCTAATCATCAATTAGCCTTCTGAGCCAATGAGCAAACACATTTCACCATTAGAACACTGGAGTGATAGTGGCTGGAACTAGGCCTCTATACACCTATGTAGATATTGCACCAAAAACCAGACATTTACAGCTAGAATAGTCATTTACCACATTAGCAATGTATAGAGTGTATTTCTTTAAAGTTAAGACTAGTTTAAAGTTATCTTCATTGAAAAGTACGGTGCTTTTCCTTCAAAAATAAGGACATTTCAATGTGACCCCAAACTTTTGAACGGTAGTGTACATTCTGATTTTAAATCTACTTTTACTATCGCTTTTACAGACCAAAGACTTCTCATTGTTGATTGTATTTTTCATTAAGTTACAGAAAACTGAAAGTGTGATGGCAAGTGAATTACCTCTGTCCACTGCTCAAAGTGGGGGTCATGAAGTCAGACATTCGCCGTCTCTGCTGGATGTTCTCAATCCAAATCAGTTCCAAGGAGATTCTTTAGATGCTCATCTTTGTCAGCAGACGGAAGAAAACTTTTACCGAGGGGCCCCACCCACATGGTTAAACTTTTACATAAGTGAACAGTTGGAGTCAGACGGCCAAGGAACTCCTTTTGTCAAACGGGATGGATACAGTAAACTTGTGGAACAAATTTGTGAAAGGAAACGCCCTAGAATGTCCACGGTTAAACTGTACCACCAGACAGGATGTGGGGGAACCACACTGGCTATGCAGGTGTTGTGGGACATGAGGAAAACCTTCAGGTGTGCCGTTTTATCAGGGTCATCCTCAGACATCACAAAAATAGCGAAAGAGGTGGTGCACCTTTTCACAGCCGGTGGTCAAGGCCACCAGAAGACTGTGCTGCTGTTACTGAATGATGAGCAGATTTTGGAAAACCTGCAAGACAACATTATGATGGAGATCGCTGAACAGACAATAGTCACCCGTGTGTCTGTGGTGATTTTCTTCACCTGCATTAGAAAGAATGTAGTTTTGCAGAACGACCACGTCGTCCTAGAAGCAGCACTTTCTGACACAGAGAAGCAAAAATTCAATGAGAAGAAGGAGGAGCTCCACAGAAGGTTTAGCAGTGAACAATGCGAACAGTTCCACGGTTTCAACATATTACAAACTAATTTCTCTCAAGAATATGTCAAACAAGCGTGCAAAGTGATCTGTCCTGTCCCAAGATCAAATAGATCAAAGAGGATCCAGCTTGTTGGCTTCCTATCCCTGCTGAATGCCTACGTACCAGGCTCATATCTCCTGGAGAATCAGTGCCTCGACCTGTTCAAACATGAAGACTACAGATTTGGAGACCTTCCACTGGAGGACAGAATGAAGCCCTTTAGAAACCTCATCATCACCTTCCAACAAGATCCAAGATCTGAAAACAGAGTCCGCATGGCTCACCCAATGATAGCACAGTGTTGTACTGAACTGATGGCTGAGGCAGGTGTGACCAGAAGTGACACAGCAAGAAACTTCTTGACCCATTTGTGCAGAGATGATGTTCCTCCATTTTTGCTTGGTTTTGTCAAAGACATGCTGACCAAAAGAGAAATGAAAATGAAAGAGAACCCAATCAACAGTACAGAGATCACAGAAGAACCAGAAAGATTTTCTAGACTGATTCTAGATATTCAAAAGAAGGAGAGCGAAACTGAGAGCGCATCAGTATTGAAGGTGGCCTCAGAGAAATTTGATCAAAATCCATTTTTCCCACAAGCACTTGCACGATTTTACTACTTAGAACTAAAAGACTACAATCAAGCAGAATTGTGGGCAAAAAGAGCGAAGCAAAGAGATCCCCAAAATTCATTCATTGCTGATACACTGGGCCAAGTCCATAAGAACCACTTGAAGAACACAGAGTCTCCAATCAAAACAAGAGAAATCTTGCAGCTGGCCACGAAGGCCATCAACGCTTTCAAAGATGAAGAACGACTTGCTGAAAACGAACAGGGGACAGATATGAAAGAGGATGGCAAGACCAATGTCTCTAGTATTTTTAACACCAGAGGGCAGGCTGGTTACCTGCAGGTTTGCAACCTTGTGTATGACCGACTAGTCAATCAGAACGAAACCTGGAAAGGAGTTCTTACAAAGGTTGTACCCATCAAGTCTGTCCTGGAATTACCCAGAGACAACCAATCTGATGATGATCTGATAAAGAGCCTCAGAGATGAGGTTGCAAAAAAGTGTGCATTTTTTGATAAATATCTGAGCTACTCAAAGCCAGACATGAATAAAGATGATCCATCATACCTTTACGAAGACATAGCAGAATGCTACAGGAAGTATGTCAGAAACTCGCCACCAGAACATGTCAAAGAAAAAGGGGCTGATTTCATCCAGAAGCTTGAACAAAACGTGGTTGACACCTCTGCTGGACCGCTCTCATGTCTTGACGGAGAATACAGCAAATCAGAGCTTAAAGAAATAATCACACAGTGGGAAGATTTCTCTCTCCGCAAAGATTCGGTAACAGCTCTGGTCAACTACATCTTTGCTCATGTCATGTTAATGAACAGGGGGGAGGTACTTCCCCATGAATGCAAGTCTTTGACGGCATTTAGAAAGAAAATGCCCCTGAGCACTGACGAGTCACCCGAGAGCCACATGTTAGCCCTCCTCTTGTACTGGCCTACAGACGATGAGGACAAATGTGCCTCAGTTTGTCAACTAATTGAGTGTATGCGCCTCTCTTATAAACAAGCATATGAGAAATACCTTGGATCAAGACACCTCTGCCCTCTGTTTTTCATTGGAAAAGCTCAAGGTCTGAACAGAATTGTCCACAGAAAGACCCTCGAGGAATTGTTTGAGCGAAATGATGATACAATTCAAGATTGGAGCAACAACTGGAGTAGTGAGAAGATTTTCAAAGATCCCACGGTCCAAGATCGCCTTCTAAAAGTAGATGGCGTGGTGCGAAACTACAGACTTTACGCAACTGTTGGTGGCACCAAGATCCGGGTGGATGCAAACATGAGAAACAGACTGTGGAAACCACGGCAAGTTTCCTTTTACCTTGGATTCACCATCAGAGGTCCTGTGGCGTTTGGCATCCAGACAAAAACTGCACAAAGGGGTAAGAAGGGTAGCATAGTATACGTTAAGCATAATTAAATATGTATGTGGAGGATGATCTGAAAATAGTTCTAGGTTCTAGGTGACTGCTAACTAACTGCAATAAGAGGGAGACAAACATCACATAGTCCAGCTTTAAACACTGTAAAGGAGAATGTAAGGCTGTGAACAGGAAAGGTTTGGTGTTGTAAGCAGTGTACCTGAGGCATTGTTTTAGGAGAGTCACATTTCAGCTCATAAATATTATTTCTTATTGTGTGCACCACTAATGAAATCCCATCCCATTGGTACTGTGTGGCAGCAGAGGACTCACAGACAGAATCCAAACTTCACAACATCACTACAGGTAAGTACAGTCAAAATCAAAATGTGTTTTATGTCATTTTGGCACACCAGCCCTTTTAAACTTGTGTTTTGAATGTGTTTCTTAAAGAACCCGCTGTGAGGATGAAGTTTGGAGCAAGCTGCCGTAAAATTGTATGTTTTTTGTTTCTTTTTTTGTTCTTGCTCTTTGTTGTATTTTAAGTTAATTTAGAAAAACAACTGCTCATGAAAATTATATATATATTGTCTTCTGAAACAGGACTCCAGTGATTTGACCAAGCTTCAACCTGAAGTGATCAAAGTCGATGACGTTAACACCTTTAGGTAAAGAATTAGTCTTACTTATTAATGCACAGACATGAACTGAAAAGCAGTGTTCTAACAGCAGAGTTTACGATGAATAAACACATTGCATGTTTTAATGCTTTAATGCTTTAATGTTTTAATGCTTCTGATGCAGTCATTTGTTTCCCTTTTCACGAAATTAGCCTCCAGTCTGATGCAGGTCAGTATGAATGCAGTGTGTCTGCCCTGCGCTGGGTTTGTAAGGACAAGGTCAGCTTCACATACCAGTTTCGCTCATGGGAGGAACATATGAGGAGGTCGCTGTGCAAGGGTTACATGCAGGCTGGACCTCTGCTGGACATCAGCGTCACATCTGGAAACATAGAGGAGCTGCATCTGCCTCACTGGATCTGCATAGGTGAGTAGTCATGTAATTATACCTACGAATGGATTCACGCATGCATTCTCTTGTCACTAAAACTGTGCATGTTTTGAACTTCAACAGATCGAAACGTCACCGTGTCGGACATGTTTGCAGTTCTACATGTGGACGCCAGTGACAGTGTCGTTGGCAATGTTGTGGAACCAGTGCCTGTAGTGACAACGTCCCACATCATGTTCTCCCAGCCCACTTTCTCGCCAAAAGGGATCATGATCCGAAAGAAACCGGGCATTCCGATTTACTGTGACGTGTTGATATACAAAAGAATCAAAGAATTCCTCACATTGGATGTTTACCTGGTGCCACGTGATCCCGCACTAAAACAGGTGTCTATTTGATTTGTAACTGTAGTTTATTCAAATGATTAACAGATAACAGCAACAACGACAGAAAACGGTATATGTTATTACCAAGGGAAAGCACCACAATCATAGCGATGTAAAGGCCATCCCACCATGGGACCAAATTTCAGGTCCTGTACATTAACTAGCTCATGATATTGAATAACTCTCCTTTCGCCTAACTGAAGCTCTCAGTATGGCCAGACTTTTTGGATTATTCTCCTTGTCCAACAGTTTTTCCGTGCAGAGGTGACAGCCACGTTGGTGACGTTGGTGTTAGAGACAATGCAGTCAACTGAGCAGTTTTTCAAAAGACTTAATAGTATTTTGCCTTCTTTAACAATGTGTCTTGACCTGCAAAACTGTTTTTTAAATTGATAAACAGCCTAAATGTACTTCATGGCACAATTCAAAGAAGCTCAAAAAGGTCTTATCTGAAGAAAGGTCCAGTGAGGGAAACCTTCCGAAAATGTGACTTTTAAGAACCTTTTTTTGTTTTGTTTTGTTTTTTCCCACAGGAAGTGGAACAAAACTCCTGCGGATCAGTAATAATCTCAAAACCAGGCCCAGACAAGTCTCTCCAAATGGGAGCTAATTTCCTCCTCACAACAGACCAGGCAGACGTGATCATTCAACCGAGTGTATGTTTTAACAGTTTTAACTTTGCTATCACATTTTCATTTTATCATTTAAAATTAGAACCATTGGGAAAGTATCCATGACTGGGAAGTAATTATGTTTTCCGCAGACACGAGAGCTCAGATATGATAGCAGAAATGTCTTTGAGGTGTTCATCAGAAATGCAGACAGCGACTTCACCCTCAGGCTTGAAAGTGAGCAGCAAACTGTCTGGACATGTACTATTCAAAAAGGTAAGTGGCTTTAAAATAATTTCAACACATTTGTTTGCATCTCCTGAACCACATTACGCTAAATGTGCAACAGCTGGATAAACAAATGATGTTTATGTTGAAAATGTTCCAGTAGAAAGCAAAAAAATAAATGAATCAGCTCAATTTCCAGTAACAGAGGAAGCTCTGAGGGACAAATGAAGAGTTTTGTTTTCTTCTGATGATCCATCCTCTAAGTTTGGTCTAACATGTTTATAAATGAATTATGAATATATAAATATATGTAATTTATTAGCATTTGTGAAACCGAGTGGGAAAAAAGTTTACACACACATATAACAACTTTACCCTGAAATAAAATGTCACTCATTTTCACACACAAGTGAAGAGTGTTTTTTTTTTTCTGATGATCCATTTTCCATTTTTCTTTTTCATGTGTGAAACCAAGTCAAAAGAAAATAACATACTATTTAAACATGTGGGGAAAAAAAAAAAAAAACGTGTGAAACCATTTTGTCTTGAAAAATAGTTTCTTTTTCATGAGTGACTTTTTCAGGAGAACTTGACTTTTTTGCATTTGTGAAACCGAGTGGAAAAAAGAGTTTGCTCATATGAAAAAGAAATATTTTAAAAAAAGGTTTACAGACAAAAAAAATCACTTTGAAACTTTCTTTCCCCACATTTTTTAATCTTTTTTTATTTTGTCCAGGATTTTTTTTTTTTTCTGTTGTGAAACTGAGTGAAAAAAAAGTTTTACTCACATAAAAAAATATATATCTTATTTAATTCCATCCATCCATCCATCATCTGTACATATTCTATGTACGCCGCTTAATCCTCTGCAGGGTCGCGGGGGGGCTGGAGCCTATCCCAGCTGACTTAGGGCGAAGGCAGGGGACAGATGCCCACACCCTGGACAGGTCGCCAGTCCATCGCAGGGCCACACATAGAGACGAACACTCTCACACACTCTCATTCACACCTACGGACAATTTAGAATGATCAATTAACCTCAGTATGTTTTTGGACTGTGGGAGGAAGCCGGAGTACCCGGTGAAAACCCACGCTTGAACAGGGAGAACATACAAACTCCACACAGAAAGATCCCAGGCGCCCCAACGCGGGACGCGAACCGGCGATCTTCTAGCTGTGAGGCAGCAGTGCTAGCCACTGGGCCACTGTGCAGCCCTCTTATTTAATTAATTAATTAAAAATAAATAAAAGTAAATTAACTCACTTTCACACATGAAAAATAAATGTCACTTGTTTTCACAAAAGGAAAAAATTAAGGAATTTAAAATGCTTTTCCTGGCAAAACCTTAAATTCCCAAGGTCTTTAGCATTGTTATATGTGTTTTTTGGGGTTTTTTTTCAGGTGACTATCAAAATCAAAGCACTGACCGTGTACAAGGTAAGAAAAAACACATTTGATATGAAAAATCAAAATTAGTATCAAGCGTGGCGTCAAACACCATTCATATCCATATATCTGCTTAACTTCTACTAGTCACTGTTTGTTCAATGCTGTTACCTTCTGTGACACCTCAGGTCAGCATTTAGCTTTTGTTTGACTTCTTTTTGATATATTTTTTCCAACTATTATACTATATTTTTATTATCTCGTCATTAGGAGCTGGAGGTGGAGCAGAAGATGCTGGACCCAGTAGATGTCCAGCGACCTGAATGTACTGCTCCAACAGCGAAACACTTTTAGTTATGAAAGAGTGACATCTTTAAGGAAATGAAGCTCCTAAATCTTTTGTCTTTTGCATCATTTATATTTTCAGGATTTTGTTTTTTGGCAAGTGTTGACAGTACAGAAGCTCCTTAAACTCTTCAGAGGAGAATTATACAGTTTTTCTTCTTGTTTTCTTCCATGTAAATATTCAGAGGTTTATATTAAGAGACGTGTCAAGCAAACACAATGTAATCATAAAGGACACACTTGGATACATTTTTTATTTTTTGTTTGAATGTTGTTTAAAATTGTGTGTTGATTTATCTTCCTCGCTCCATTCAAGGTATGAAAGAATATTATAATATGTAAAAACATGACCTTGTGATGTTTCATACTCAACTCAAAGCTTTGATATGTATGTTAGGGAGGTCACTTTTGAACTAGTTACACTGTTAAAAATAATATCTGACTATTGTTCTAACTTGTAACTTTTTACATTTGATACACAAAGATTGCTCCCTATAGTCTTTTTGATGGGTTTGTCAGCAATCACATATGGATGAAATATTTTGATGTTCATATATCTGGTCATAGATTGTATGTTTTAAGCAACTTATCATTTTTAAATTTGTTTTACAAATAATGACATTATATCCTCTTCCTCTGTTAAACAATTGTAGTTTTTTTTTTTATGAGTCATCTTGAACTTGGGCTCCTTATATATAGGCTTTCTTGGTCGTGATCTTCTATATCAAAGACAAAAGATGCTTGAATGTTGGAAAGTAACACAGGCTATTTTCATTGTCCAGCAATTGGCTCTCTGATTACTGTTGTCAATCTGACACATTTAAAGTGTCCTATAACATTATCTTACAGACACTGACATAAATTGATTAAATGTTTTGGGAAAATGTTTCAAACGACTGTTTTTTGTGTTATGAAACCATCACAGTACAGACGTGGTGCAAAGACACTGCAACGTCTCCCCTAACAACCAGCAACAATACAGTAACAACAGGAGCCCAAACACAGATCAGGTTTATTTTGCACAGAGAAAACCTGAACTAAAAGGGAAGTCTGAGGACAGCCAAGCCTTCTCTTCCCGTTTTCAACTTCTGTAGTAGCTACAGCGACCACAGACGCATTTGGCTGACGGTCGCCAGTTAACATAACCGGACAGACTAGACCTCTTACTCTGGTGAGTAGCTGCGCGCCAGTTTGATTTTAAGACGGCATAGGGTACTTTTCATGTCTCTCAAATTGTGTCCACTTCCTCCCTCACTTGCCTCTGCTCTTTGCATCTTGCGCCCCGAATCCCACCGCAAATTTGTGGAGAGGACTAAAGAAATCTGGCAAATGAGAGGTCCTCTCCTCTGCAGCATCATGTGAAGCAACTGTTGGTCGGCTTCAACAGCTGTAGGGACGTCAGATGAAATTATGTCAAAAATGCCATTATCTATTTATATTTAGATTATAAGATTGACCTCAGCCTTGAGGATAGATTTAAATAATCAGTAAACTGATGTGCCCAGTGCGAAATTGCACACAGAGCTGTGTAAAAGCAGAGACGCACTTATATGGTTTCTTATAATGCAGGTGATGTGATGTTTTCCACTTTAATGACGTGTATTATTTTACGCACCAGCAGCCTATCAGAAATTAATTAAAAATTAATTAAAATGAATTAATCACAGTGTTTTGTAATATGACCTGGACCCCACAAAACAGATTTCTTGTGGTGTCCATTGATACAGGCCTGTGATATCAACAGTGTGTTTGCAGTTTAAAGTGGAATCAGCTCAGACATTTACATGATCACAGTTATAGTGAACATAGTGTAGACACACTTGGAAATTAGACTGTGATGTGATATGATTTATTTTGCAGTTACCACTCTGCATTATTTCAGCTGCAGTCTGTGTCCTACATTATAACCAACCCTGTCCTTTATACCTGTTTAAATATCTTTGAAGTGGAAGGCAAACATCATGCAAACAAAGCTTCTGTTATACACATTGAACTTCCTTTGGATTTTCCTTTTTTCTTGTGAACTCACAACCTTAAAATTCAAACTGCCACTGTGATTTTCTGTCTGTTATCTGTTTAACAAACAGCTCTGCATTAAAAACAAGCTGCAGTCTGTATTTATACTATGTACTATGTATTTGTAGTGCTTTGTGCAACATTAATAGGGAGTTTGGAGTATAGTAATCATGATAAATGATAAGATCAAATACACATTACATCACCTCGGGGCACCACCCTTGAAGAAGGGAAAAGATAGCCAATTCCCCAGATCAGCCTCATAAAACTGTACTAAACTGTCAGGTTGTGACTCTGTTTAATAATCAACTCAATAACTTTCATGTACTATATACAGGTGTGTGTGTGTGTGTGTGTGTGTGTGTGTGTGTGTGTGTGTGTGTGCGTGTGTGTGTGCGTGTGTGTGTGTGAGAGAGAGAGAGAGAGAAAGCATCAGGTGGTCTGTGCAACCAGGTATCAACAAAACTCCTCATTGTCCACTTGACATAGTACGCTTGAAAAACCTGTATTAGAAATTTGTTTAGCAAATGTGATGAAGACAGACTTATTGCAGATCTACCCACCCAACTTGGGTGTGGTGTTTTACAGAACATTTCCCCTTTCAGGTTACATAGACACCATTTCACAAATTGAGAAGGCTGACGGGCGGATGACTCGTCAGAGGTGTTGGCATCACGCAAGAACAAGGTAGGAAAAATATCTTTGACATACACTAAAGTTGTTTATTACTGCATTAATCAGTGCTATTATCAAATTTTAATTTTTTCAGAGTAAAAGAACAAACAGTACTAAGCATTCCTGTCTTAGATTAGTCCGCAACAGGTTTTGTTAATGTTGAAAATCAAACTCAACTGTCCATGACCACTGTCTTTAAACTAATCTAAATGTGGAATCAGGATTGGTTTATAGAGGGGACTCGACTACCAAGTAAATTGGGATTTGCTTGAAAATTGATTAAGATTTGAGGCATTCTTGTAATTTACACGTGTGTCTTACTTTCTCTGATATCCAGATGATGAACAAGGCATATTTTCTGTAATTAATTATACAAAATTTCCAGATGGAACAGCCGGAATTATATATTTGACATTAAACAATATATTTATTCACATTTGATTGTTGAACTCCATTTATTTAGAACTTGTAGGCCTACAATTTTCGATTAACCATGTAACAAAATATAAAATACAGGTGTTGTCTGTTGTGGGCATCAGTCTACAACATAATTTGCAAACTACAACTACTCACTTCAGGCAGATCTCTGCCTTGCATTAATGCCATGCAAAAGAATGCAAAACATCATGTAAATGACAAAGAACATTGCCATAGTGAGTTATCAGTAACACAACAAAATTACGCATAGACAGTTCTTCAGGCAACTCTCTTGTCATAGATTCAATGATTTATTGCAACATATATAATACAGTACTGACTGCTCCACTCTTAAGATGCTCCCTGAATTGATCAAGCAGCATGCTAAACCAAAACAGGGACTGCAATGCAGAAAACCCCCCCAGGGTGCACAAGATTGAGCCATAAGGACGACGGTACTTACAATACTGTTTTTAAACCTTGAGCCCTGATAGGACTCTACTTTAAAAAAAAAAAAAAAAAAAAAAGGTGGTGGCAGCAAGCTTCCCAGCAGCAGCAGTGTGTGGCAGCATTTGAGTCGGAGCAGTTATGAGTGAGGAGGAAGCCACATTTAAATGAATCGCCTTGTGGTGAGAATAGCTGTGTCAGTCTTCAGAAAGCTCATTGGTCAAACCGTGTGCTCTTGACTGGTTGGAACAAAAACCTGCAGCCACATGGCCCTTTGTGGAATAGTTTGGACATGCCTGAACTAATTGATTAATTGACTCGTTGTTGCAGCTAGTTCCATGTACCCATTTTAACTTTGAGCACCAGCCCTTTGAAAGGTGTTTGCACATCTTTGTCTCAAACATATTTACATCAGAAGCTAAAAGTTTGATTCTGCCTCTGGAGAATTTCCTCTGTCCTGTCAAGCTTATAAAACAGCATATATTTTTTCTGCTTAAAAGTTTAAAGATATTTGTTACAGTGACATACTGTGGCATATGTCTGCAGTAATGTCACAACGTTTCCATATGAAACATTTAAAAAAGAAAGTAGGCTTTCTAATCATTAAAGCAAAGTGTATGTGTCTTATTACCCAGCCTACATTGTCACATCTTACTGTCTGAATGATGTGCTGTTTGACTAGTGGGAAAAATACTGTGCCTTTGATTTAAGACCAGCATTTGTCGGTCTACAGCGCAACTGCTTGCTGCCTAAAGACGTCAATACACCATCATGTGGGCGCACAGACATTCACAAATTCACACAATGGGCGTTAAAATGGTAACTGCCTGATTTGAGTGCTGTGTTCTTTATTGAGCAGATTCTGTGTCTGTGATAAAATATCTGTCTCTCAAAGTTAGCTGTTTCCGATCTTCTGATAGTGTTATCACTTTGGTTCCCCCTGAACCTGCTTTGGATGCAAGTGATCCAGCTTCTGACAATCCAGTTTTTACAGGTACATGGTCTGCCTCATTAAAAACATTGATGGTCATGATTTGACGCTGAGAAAGGCCAACTTTGCTCAGCATAAAAATTTCACTTATTAATTTTTGATTCCTTAAACTGATTATTTCCAGGTTTATAGACAATATAGGAGATTTATAGGAGAATTGGTGAATGTAGTCTCAGACTTTTCGACCCCACTGTATTTCTTTGTTTTTCAGTTATTTATATTAATGTAATAGTACAGAATACATGAATATCTTATTGTTATATATTAACTTTTTGATGAATAGCCATTTTTAGGAGCACAAGGGAAGTTAGTTACAAGAATTGCATTTCTAACTGTGTGTATTTCTGTCTGCAAAGATGAGAGCAAAGAGTATAATGCATACTGTAGTGTTTCTTCTAAAGTGTTATCACCGACTACCCATCCAAACAGTAAGATAACCAATGTTTCATTCTCACTTTTTACATTTAGGAGTTCATAAGACTGAACTCTGAAATGGCCTGGAGACCAGCCCTGTCCACTGCCACAGGTGGAGAGATTTGTATCAGGAGTGAAATCAGAGATAACCTTTCTCTTTTGGATGTTGTCTATGCAAATCAGTTTGAAGGAGAAATCATAGATACAAAAGTTGCTGAGTGGACGGAAGAAAACTTTTACAGAGGGGCCCCACCCACATGGTTGAACTACCATGTTAGCGAACAGGCAAAATCAGATGGCACTGGAACTTCTTTCATTAAAAGAGATGGATATGATACACTTGTGCAACAAATTAACGAAAGGAGAAAAGGCTTTGGAACATCAACGATTAAATTATTCCATCAACAAGGATGTGGGGGAACCACACTGGCTATGCAGGTGTTGTGGGACATGAGGAAAACCTTCAGGTGTGCCGTTTTATCAGGGTCATCCTCAGACATCACAAATGTAGCGAAAGAGGTGGTGCACCTTTTCACAGCTGGTGGTCAAGACCACCAGAAGACTGTGCTGCTGTTACTGAATGATGAGCAGATTTTGGAAAACCTGCAACAAAGCATTATGATGGAGACTGATGAACAGAGAATAGTCACCCGTGTGCCTGTGGTGATTTTCTTCAGCTGCGTTAGGAAGAATGTAGTTTTGCAGAGCGACCACGTCGTCCTAGAAGCAGCACTTTCTGACACAGAGAAGCAAAAATTCAATGAGAAGAAGGAGGAGCTCCACAGAAGGTTTAGCAGTGAACAATGCGAACAGTTCCACGGTTTCAACATATTACAAACTAATTTCTCTCAAGAATATGTCAAACAAGCGTGCAAAGTGATCTGTCCTGTCCCAAGATCAAATAGATCAAAGAGGATCCAGCTTGTTGGCTTCCTATCCCTGCTGAATGCCTACGTACCAGGCTCATATCTCCTGGAGAATCAGTGCCTCGACCTGTTCAAACATAAAGACAGATTTGGAGACCTTACCCTGGAGGACAGAATGAAGCCCTTTAGAAACCTCATCATCACCTTCCAACAAGATCCAAGCTCTGAAAAAAGGGTCCGCATGGCTCACCCAATGATAGCACAGTGTTGTACTGAACTGATGGCTGAGGCAGGTGTGACCAGAAGTGACACAGCAAGAAACTTCTTGACCCATTTGTGCAGAGATGAAGTTCCTCCATTTTTGTTTGGTTTTGTCAAAGACATGCTGACCAAAAGAGAAATGAAAATGAAAGAGAACCCAATCAACAGTACAGAGATCACAGAAAAACAAGTAAAGTTTTCTAAACTTATTCTAGATATTCAAGAGATGCAGGGCGAAAAGGAGAGCGCATCAGTATTAAAGCTGGCATCAAGGAAATTTGATCAAAATCCATTTTTCCCACAAGCACTTGCACGATTTTACTACATAGAACTAAAAGACTACAATCAAGCAGAATTGTGGGCAAACAGAGCGAAGCAAAGAGATCCCCAAAATTCATTCATTGCTGATACACTGGGCCAAGTCCATAAGAACCACTTGATGAACAAAAAGTCTGATGTGAAACCAAGAGAAATCTTGCAGCTGGCCACGAAGGCCATCAACGCTTTCAAAGATGAAGAACGACTTGCTGAAAACGAACAGGGGACAGATATGAAAGAAGATGGCAAGACTAAAGTCTCCCATGTTTTTAACACCAGAGGGCAGTTTGGTTACCTGCAGGTTTGCAACCTTGTGTATGATCTACTAGTCAGACAGAACGAAACCTGGAGAGGAGTTCTCACAAAGACTCTGCCCATTAACTCTGTCCTGGAATTACCCAGAGACAAGAAACTCTTCAGATTTAATGATCTGATAAACAGCCTCAGAGACGAGGTTGAGAAAAAATGTGACTTCTTCGATAAATATTTGACTTACTCAAAGCCTGACATGAAGAAAGATGATGCCACATACATTCCTAGAGACACCTCAGAATGTTACAGGAAGTATGTTGGAGACTCGCCACCAAGACGAGTCAAAGAAAAAGGGGCTGAATTCATCCAGAAACTCAAACAAAACCAGGCTGGCACCTCTGCTGCAGTACTCTCATGTCTTGACAGAGAATACACCGAATCAGAGCTTAAAGAAATAACCACATGGTGGAAAAAAATCTTTGAATGCAAAAATTCGATAATAGCCCTGATCAACTACATCTTTGCTCATATCATATTAAAACATATGGGAATAATGTTTTCCCGTAGTTTCTACAGGTTTCTAGGTGAATTTAGACAGAAAATGCCCCTGAGCCCCAACGATGGGCCTGAACAACACATGTTAGCCCTCCTCTTGTACTGGCCTACTGACAGCAAAGGCAAATGTGACTTTGACCTTAATGAATTGATTCATCGTATGCACTGCTCTTATGAAAATACATATAAGACATACTTTCGATCAAGGCACCTTCGCCCTCTGTTTTTCATTGGAAAAGGTGAAGACCTGGACAGAATTGTTCACAGAAAGGTTCTTGAGGAATCGTTTGAGAAAAATAAGGAACCAATACAAAACTGGGCCTACAACTGGAATAATGAGGATATTTTCCAAGATCGCCTTCTAAAAATAGATGGGGTGGTGCGAAACTACAAACTTCATGCAACTGTTGGTGGCACCGAGATTCAGGTGGCTGCAAACATGAGAAACAGACTGTGGAAACCACGGCAAGTTTCCTTTTACCTTGGATTCACCATCAGAGGTCCTGTGGCGTTTGGCATCCAGACAAAAACTGCAGAAAAAGGTAACATACTATCACCTTAGCATAGTTAAGTACCTACCTGGCGGTAAAGTCAAATATGGATCCTGACATATGTCTAATCATGTGGATACTTCTGGAGATTTTGTGGAAAAAGCATCTCAAGTGACATCATCCCACGTCAAGTTATGCCAGCCAACTTTCTCTCCAATAGGGGTCATGATCCGGGTGAAGCTGAAGCTTCTTGTACTGGATATTTAGTTTGACTTCTACTTCTTCTACTATATTTTTTACTACTTTTATACTTTATTTTTTTACTATCTCATCAGTTGGAGGTGGAGCAGAAGATGCTGGACCCAGTAAATGTCCAGCGTCCTGAATGTGCTGCTGCACCACTTTTAGTAATGAACTCGAATCAGCCGCCTCGAATGAAAACAGTGATATGTTAAAGGAAATTAATCTCCTAAAACTTTTGTCTTTCGCATCATTTATATTTTCAGGATTTTCTTTATAGATGTCTGAAGTGTTGACAGTACAAAAGCTCCTTAACCTCTTACAGAAGCGTATTCAGAGGAGAATATTACAGATTTTGTTATTGTTTTCTTCCATGTAAATATGAGACGTGTCAAGCAAACACAATGAAGCATAAAGGACACACTTGGATATATCTTTTATTTTTTGTTTTAATATTGTTTAAATTGTGTTTTGATTTATGTTCTTCATTGTCACAACTGTCAGAGCTCCATTCAAAGTATGAGAGAATATTATGATATATAAACACATGATCTTGGATATTTTATACTCGACTCAAAGCTTTGATATGTATGTTAGGTCACTTTTGAACTAGTTACACTGTTAAAAATAATATGTGACTACTGTACTTTTAATTTTTACATTTTATTACTTTTTGAACAGATGTTTTAAACTGGAGCAACAAAGACTGTGTTTTCATTATTATTACTATTTTCAAGTTTATCTTTTTTTTTAACACTTAGTAAATGGCTACAAATCTGTATGATGAACATGGTTTGGAAATAAATTGGGTGCATTTTGATCCTGCGTCATTTGTTTTACATGAGCAATATTTATTCAATCTGATCGACATTGTTCCGATTGAAGGTTTGTATGAGACGAGATTATCAGGGTCTGCTGTTGATATGCAGCAGTGAGGATATTTTATCTCTTTTGCCGTGCGTTTCATTTGTGTTCGTGTTGAAAACGCAATCAACTTTTTCTCAGAATGTGATATAACTTATCAGAATTTGATCTTTTTGCTCAGAATATGAATTATTTCTCAGTTTGAATTGTTTTTTCTCAGATTTTAAACTTTTTTTCTCAGAATTCAAATTTTATCCAGTATCCTGATCTTTGACCTTACGTCAAATCAAGTCCATCTTCTTCCTGACGTCTGACTCTATCACTGGTTCGGATTTGGTTACATTTCACCGCAGCAATGTGGAGAAATCACACATCAAAATCACCTCCAAAATGAATAAACTCTCTTTATATTATCCTGATCTTTGATCTTACATCAAATCACTTCCTTCATCGGTTAGTTCATCATTGTCTTTGGATCTTCTTTCTCTTCTGTCTGACTCTATCACAGGTTTGTGATAATTTGGTTACATTTCACTGCAGCAATGTGGAGAAATATCAGTCTTACAGAAGAGGATTACAGCCACTGTAAAATAAAATGTTAAAAATAAAAAACTGAGTTTTTTTCCCTATAGAATTCAAACTTTTTCTCAAAATGAATTAACTATATTATTCTGACCTTTGACCTTACGTCACATCAGTTCCTTCATAGGCTGGTTTTCATTTTCTTTGCATCGTCTTCCTGAATTCTCAGAATTCAAAGTTTTCGCTCAGAATTCTGACTTCAATGTGAGACTTTGAATTTCTTTGCTCAGAAAATCTTTAAAAAATTCTCTAATTTTAATTTTGAACATTAAGTCATGACAGTATTGTCTTTGCCATTGTGCAAAAAAATATCTAAAATTAGGAGATTTTTAATTTCGCCAAACAAACATGCACACATGATTTCTGTGCACAACATTTCCTTTAACAAAATAACAGAACTGAAGCATTAAACAGGACAGGACAGTTGGGAAAGAAAGGGGTTTTATTTGAGGTCACAAAAGAACATCAAGTATGAACATGTGCAGTTATTTCATTGCAAATGATCACCTTTCCAGCATTCAGTTAAGGAATGCCGGGGAATAAATATACACAAAGAGATATTTCTCGCTGAGCGTCTTAATATTTGATCTGAGCGATGAGCCCCTCCATCTCTGGTCGGGCCTTGAAACGGGCCTGGAAATCAGCCTCGGTGTGCTGAGAGGGAAAACAAAGGCAGGAGAGATTATTACTTTTAAAACAATCACAAGACTCGAGCGACTGCTGTCGTGAAGCCGTCGTTACGCTGACTCACCTCCATCACAGACAGCTGAACTCCCTCTGGCTGATGCTTAAGAAGCACGTCCATGAAAACGGGACACATCGCGGCGTTCAGAGCGCTCAGCTAGAAACACGGATAAATAACACAGATCAATAGTCAGGTCTGACGAGAGCAGTGAGTGACCGGGGTAAACACAGACTTCTCTTTACCTGCACGACTCGCTCATGAGTCTTTAAGATGGCGTCGACGTACATCTTGGTGCCTTGCTCTTGCATCAGCAGGACCTCCGTGCTCTTGGTTGGTAAAGCGTAGCTGCGTGTGAAAGAAGCGACAAAAAGCATTCAAGTACAGATGATTTCTCATCTAAGCATCTCTTCTACTGCACTGGAGATGTCACTCTGGAAAACTGGGATTTTTCACATCTTTATTGATATTTTACAGACCGAATGATCGATCGTGAAATCAGTCAGACTCTCTGGAGTTTTGAACATCCTCACCATTCTGACACTTTGATGCCGAGCCGGTTGCAGAAGTTGTGGATGTACTGGGAGTAGTGCTCCACCACCGTCATGTCATAACCCGACACTTTCACGTTCAGAGTCCCGTACGCTGTGTCCGTCGGCGCTATGATCTTTTTCATCTGGTGTTTGTCTTTCTTTTTCTTTGGCTGAAATCACAAAAGAAATCAATTCAGTTGAATAATTATTAAAACCAGTCCATACACACACACACACACACACACACACACACACATCACACAACTTTTGGGCTCTTTCTACTGGTTTCAGATTCTTACCGCTTGTCTCTGTAAAAAATGTCTCCACTTCCCGATCCCGTGTGTCGGCATGGATCTGTACTGTCTTTCATTTACAGAAGCTGTGACAAGAGAAAAACATAAAGTCTGTATCCACCTGCCAAACAGAAGTTATCTGACAGCATTGATTCACAAATACACTGTGCTACACAGCGATGTTTAAATATTTACCACAAACAGGATGCCGGATGGATGGTGTGGCCCTTTAAACACAAGAGTAAAAGAAGAAAACAGGAAGAGTATTATAAAGACAGAACTCTCTTCAAAGACAGTTACCATGAAATATAAGACCATTCAGTATTCTTATGACCCAGAACTTACCGTTTCCCTGAACGTTTTCCTCAAAATTCTGATTGTTTTTCCTCAAAATGCTGTTTATTTTCTCAAAATAGCCAATTTTGTTCATTTTTTTTCTCTCAAAATTCCAGATTTTTTGTCTTTCTAAACTCTGGATTTTTATCTCTCTCACAATTTTTCCCTCAGAATTCCAACTTTTTCATCAAAATTCCGATTTATTTTTATCAAAGTTTAGATTTTTTTTTCTTAAGATTGCAATTTTTTTTGTTTTCTTTTTTCAGAAAACTGTGTCTTAACAGCTAGAGTTGATAATCTGACTAAACCTTTGACTTTCTTACTTGTCTCACTTTGTTGAGCTGATGTCAAGGTCCTGATGACCACAGTCATCGGAGAATCTGGACTCCTTAACTTTAGGTTGTTGTGATGAAGCTGATCAAACTCTTAGATGAGGCATGAGAACTAAAAAGCAATCAAAAGTCTTACCGGCATAATGTGAGCACTTGATTTAACGCCTGTTGTGTGACAGAAACCTGCAACTGGACAAAACACAAAAACATCAGCTTCTTACAGCAGAGGTTATTCAATATTCTCATGACATACTACTTGTTTTGAATACAGCTAATATAATCTGTAAGGCTGATAAAATCGAAATAAGAATATCCCAATTACAGAAGCTGCAATTTTTCTTAATAAAGCTAAAATGTGCGAAAATAACAGCATTATAATTATACAGATCTTGTCCTCCAAATGAAAGTGATTCATTCTGTGACAAGTGATAATTCTGATGCAAAAATGATCATTTCAGCTCTTAATCAATCATATCACAGTCATAATATCTGTCAAAATAATGGCAAAGTTTTTCAAACCCAATCGTGCAGCCCTAAATTAAATGGTTGACCCTGCACCCGGGCTGCCTTGTGCACCACCTGCAGAATTCATGTAAAATCAATACATAGACTCTTACATACTGCAGTAAGGTGAGTTGTTACCTGCTCTGGGTACATTCAAGTTCCTCCTGAGGAGCTCTTACGCAGTGTATACTTGTATTGTCGGGACTCTTATTTTGAAAACGGAAGTGGCCTTTATACTATGCTCTCCCACCAAAAAAGCCGAGGGCTGTATTTTACAGATTATATAACGTTTGATAAAAGAACACGAAGGTGTTGTTGTCAGCACAAGTGCTACCAACTCTTTATTCCGCTCAAGTGTTGACTACAGCGTACAGACGCATCACTTCCGTTTTCAAAATAAGAGTCCGGAATATACCAGTAAACAGCATACGAGCTTATATGAGGAATATAAATGTACTCAGAACATTTCAGTAACGTCTCACACAATGAATTAGCTTATAATAACATCCCATAGACGCTCAAATAGCTCCGACTAATTGTGGTAGCGGCGCAAACACCACCAGTGAAACCGACTGGTCACTGCCGTGTGACCTCTGAGGGGAAACTAAACATTCAGCGGTCAGAGAAACAAAACTTACCCTCCTGAAGACAGGATTCATAGCTGCGCGTCTAACAGAAAACACACTCTTGATGTCTGCGGTGTGATTCGGCCAGTTAGCTACACGTAACTACAACAAAAAACCGTCAAAAAAACGCATGTACTGACAGCTGCTGCTGGTTCCGGAAGTGCTGCCGGAAGATGGTCCGTTCACTTTTCTGTCCGATGTTTCAACACGTCAGAACAAAGGTTCCGCGCTTTTTAAAATGTCTTTCTCGGCGTTAAAATATAATACATGTATATAATGTTTGTTTTTACATGTTTTAAATAATTAGTAATGCCATATGTAATTATTATCGATTTCTATGTCACTGGTAATTTCCTCACCTGGTTCCCTGACATCTCCTAGAATCACTGCCGCATCTGAGTTATTCGGTTTTTTCATAAAACTGTAGTGAAATTGAACTACAGCTCAGTCCGATTATCAAGACTTTTCATAAGCGTAGTAAACAATTTCAAGTATTTAAACAAACCCTTCTCCTCGTCATGCTCTAGACCAGGTCGGACTGAAGATTAACCAGGCACACATTTCCATATTTGCAAAGGACAACAACACAACTGTGCAGGTATAATTATTATTATCTTTATTATTATCACCATCATCATGGAATAATCATTTCAGTGGACCCCTCAAAAAATCCCTTGTATCAAAAGAATAATCAGCTTGTAACATTCACATATCTCAGGCCTAACGTAGCTTATGTTTTTCTTTTTTTTTTCTTTTTTTTTTCCTAAGTAAAGTGCAAACTGTATTATCACCTGAAAGTGTTATTTTGAGAACAATGTATGAACTGTGCATTTCACATTTTTTAAACAATGCATTTCTACTTCTTAAAATACAATTATGAAAAGCAAAGTCATCCTGTAGCTAACAGTATGTAAACCGCTATTAACACATTGCATTTTTTTTTCCTAACATCATGCCAAGCAAACAAACTTTATCAAGTATCAAATCAAAGCACACGTGCATCCTCACTCTTTGGCTTGCAATGTTTTGACCCTGGCACGAATGTAACAATTGCCACAGTCCATAACACGCAGGACTCATTTCAGTAGATCATGACTAGCCTTGTGTGTTCACGCTCCTCCAGGTCAAATACATTGGCAAAATCTTGGCCTGTTTTCAAGGATACTGATCAAAAGGCTTTTCACGGTGAGAGGAAACTGGCAAACTCAAGGAATTCAAAGTCATTTCTTATACATTCTTTCAAAAATTTAAGGAAAAGTTACCCCAGAAGCTCTCGCAGCCTGAGCACCTGTTGTATCAAAAGTTCAGGTGAACAGGTCAAAGTTCTCCAAACAAATTAGATCAAAACAGCTAAAATGTTTAGCGTAGTGGTAGAAAATCTGGCATTGCAGACATGCAGAGGTTTTGCCATTTTCATTTCATTGTGTTTGAGTCCTTCCAGACACATTCTGTCACGACACATTCACATTCCCGTGTGTACGTATACAGCAAATGTCTTCTCATACAAAGCACCTTCTTTGAGTTTAGCAGTACGCAGCACAGGTTAAGCAGAAGGTTCGTCAGTGCATCTGGCTTTAAATCCAGGTGGATCGAAGCTTCGTTACGTCCTAGTGTGTCATCTGTCGGAGGGTTTGAGGCAAAATGCGGTAGCTGCAAGAGTCCTGAAGGGGAGAGTTCACCCAAAAATGACAATTCAGTCACTATCTGCTCACCTTGCTGTGGTTTGAGAGTTGAGGGTGAGTACATGATGACTGCATTTCCATTTTTGGGTGAAATGTTCCTTTAACTGTACATGGGACATTCAAAGAGAAGATGGGTGCAACACTAAAGCAGCATCTGTCGCACTCACCCGCAGAGAAAGATCTAATCCAAAGTGCTTCAACAGGTATAAAAATAAACAAATCAAGTCCTCAGTTAAACCCCTCTGTCCTCGACATCCTCCTCTTCTCCATCCTCGTCCTCACCATCTCCCTCGTCTTCACCCTCTTCTTCTTCCTCCTCCTCCTCCTCTTCTGGGCTGTAAAGATCGTCGGCCAGCTCGCTCTGGTCGTGCCCTTCCTCCTCGTCGTCCTCCTCGTCTTCCTCCTCCCCCTCACTCCTCATTTCCTCCACGCTGCTGTCGTCCAGGTCGTCGTCGTCGTCATCGTCCTCCTCCTCCTCCTCCACCGTCTCCTCCTCGTTCTCCTGCTCCTCCTCCTCGACGTCTGAAAGGTCACCTGACGGGAGGACGGAATTCAAATGATATTATTTTAGCATCTTTTAACTCATTGTTTTTGGCATCCTAGCCCAGTTTAGTTCAGAACATGAACAAAGCATTGTTGGGGACCTGAACAGAGCTAAAAAAAGAGTGAAAACCAAACCTTTACTGATCACATGGACAGAAACATGACCCAGAATTAATGCTAATGTTGCTCCGTGTCTGTGTGACATGTAAATACATCTGCTAGGTGACAAAACATCAGTGTTGTTTTCAGTCTCTCTGCTGCCCCCAAGTGGCAACAAATCCACTAATGCTGCTTCAAAACATGACACTTAAACAATTAAACTGAATCCAATGAGCTCAGTGATGAATGTCAAGCAACATGTTCAAGCTCAGCAAAGTAAATACACTCACTTGCCGATTTCTCAGGTCCAGCTGGCAAAAACTCATGCTGTCTATAGTCCTCTCTTCATGAAGCTTATGATTAGGGATTTGGCATTTTCAGATTGTTGGCATCAGTGTTTTATTGTGCCTGATTGCTGGTAAATTAAATTCATTTTTAAAAAAGTATGTAAAATGTGTATAGTAGCTGACAGTGTAACAGGTGACAGCTGAAGTTTTAGCTTTTATGGATGAACACTCCTTACACAGGCTATAGATGGTCCCCATGATGTGACTTGGCATTTCTTCTTTAAGGAATTTTTTCATTTCTTCTTCCATCGCAGCTCCAAGAATCTCCCTGTCCATGTCCACGTACTCGGGGTAGAAGAGGGTTTTTCTTAACTGCCTACGGCACCTTGAAGGAAAACACAAAACACCGTGAATTTACTTAATGGATCCCAAATTTTAAAGATTGTAAGGCTTTTTTTTTCTTTTCTTTTTCATCCACACACAGTAAAAAACATTGTCAATATCATATTAAAACAAGCAGAAAGAAATGTTCTATAAATATAATATAAACACATGTATGGGGATAAGAGAATATCGGCAGTGGACTGAATATATATGGGTTTTAGATGATTTGTTAAATGAATTAATGATTATAAGAGCAGTACTTACTGTTTTCCTGTTGTCTTGTATGCCTGAAGAAGATACAGAAACATATGTTTGAACAAATCACACGCAAAGAAGATTTACATGAAAATAATAAATAAACAGTTTTCCTAATTTACATGTGTATGACTAATAAATATAATATATCACTGGAGTTTTCCTAAGGCGCCGGTTCCCAACCTAGGGGTCCCAGCCCCCACTAGGGGTCATCAAAGTGATCTTTAAGGGGTGTAAGAAAAGCCTATCACTTGTGTATGATTGTTAGACTTTTTACTGACGCCGCCGATCGCTGCGTCTCACCTCGATGAAGCGGAAGGGGTCGTTCTCCTGCATGAGGCTCTCGAGGCCACAGCGGACCTCCTGGAGACGCGCCTGGTCCTGGCAGATCCTGGTGATGTTCTTCTGGATTGCCGGCCCGTTGGCGTCATAGTGAGCGCGCGTGATATCCCGAAATCTGCCGACGAAGCGAAGCACCCTGGCCTTCGTCTCCTCGGCCAGCTTGTTCATGCCCTGCTCGGAGTCCTCCATGAACTTCTAGATGAGGCGGAAGGAGACGAAGCACGGAATGTCATCAGGACGACGCACTTGTTGTGTGAGTTGTGCAGCGTGAGCATCTGCTCGGAGTCAGTAGGAACATCTCGTTGATAATGGTTCATGTTTGTGAATATGTTGGACCCGAGCTGTGTGCCATGTTACCTTATTCTGCCTCTCTTTCTCCTTCTGCTCCTGGAGTTTCCTCTCTGCCATGCTGTACTTCCTCTCAACCCTGTACAGCTGCTTATCCAGAGTGCCCTGGTGAGCACGAGGAGCACAGTCACACACGTGTTAAAAGGGTTGAAAGCATGATAAATTAAAAAACTGAATTATCTTGTCTTGTGTCGATTTTCACTGTATTTTTTTAATGGAAGAGCTGATTTTAGAGATGGCACCAATACGGATCCACATAGTGATTTTGATCGTTACATCGACATATAAAGACTTCAGTCATTATCGTGTCACCCTCATGCCTATGGAAAGTCGGGGAAAGTTTTGTAGTCCACAAAACATTTTTTGGATTTTTCTGTAGCAAAACACTGTTTTGCTGTGAAGCTCCAGAAATGGTTTGTGGACTAAAAAACTTTACCTGAAGCATGAAGGAGAGTCAATACTGACTACATTTTAATTTTGGGTGAACTTATTCTTTAACTTGTTGACCCTTCTTTATTTCTCTTTTCCGTTTTGTCAGCTAAAATCTTGGCGCAATTACAACAAATACTTATTGGTCACTTCTGCCTGATACCACTGATGTGACATGTTGAATTCAACAGGTTTTTGGACTGAATGACCGCAGAAAATGAACTGGAAAGCACAGGAAGTGGATCCAACTCTCCTATAGAAAGACCACACAGTCATGTGACAGACACACACACACAACTGACAATGTTCATTCATAAGGATTCCAGACTCATCACAAGACTTTGTGTGGGCCAAACAATCAAAAGGTGGATGAACTGCATGGAGCAGGCTACAAAACCTCTGAAGTGAAAGAGTGTCGTTAATTTTAACACAGGGATTTTCTTATACAATTGATTTATAACATGTGGGATGAAGGTTTATGATCAATGAGACAGAAAAATCATGAATTACATTTCGTGAGCAAAACAGATAAAGATGTGAGATCTCCTAAATTATTTCTATTACTATTTCTACCACTACAAAAATTACCAAACAGTAATTCTACTACTAACAACAACAATAATAACAGTAATAACAACAATAATACTTAGCATACCTTGAGATCTTTCATTGTGTTCTTGAGGGTCTTGATGGTGTGTCCCAGGTGTCCTCCTTCTATGGTGCAGGCGTTGCAAACACACACCTTGTCATCCATGCAGTAATATCTAGAAAACAAATGAATGTTCATGTGAAAATAAGAATATAATGAATCGATAATGACAATAAGTGCTGCAGCCCCGCAGAGAAGAGATCTTAAATGTGTTTTTGATGAGAGAGAGAAAAAAATCATCATCAGCTCACCATCGCAGTGCCAAAGTTACTTGAACCAAAAAAGGTGAATGACTGAGACATTCTAGATCAAAACTTTTCACAGCATTAATATCTGAGTACCTGTATATCTCATCGTGGTCTGGGCACTTCCTCTTCCATAGGTCATTCATCGGCTCTGTCAGTGGATGCTCGCGGAAAGCCGGCAGTTCCAGATGTGGTTTCACGTGCTCCTGGCACATCGACACCTCGCACTTCAGGCACGTCTTGACCGCGAACGTCGACGACGATGCAGCGGCGACATCCAGCCGGTCACCATCTTCCTGAGAAACAGAAGCAGCAGAGGATCCCTCCGCGGCTGCACTGACACCTGAAGCCTCGGCGGCGACCGAGGGGCAGTAATCACACGGAACAGCAAACACGCTCCGGGCTGGCTGCGATGTCAGAGACAACGACAGCGGGTCTCTGGATTTTAAAGCCGTGGCAGCTGCGGTGGTGGCTCTGCGCCGCTGACGGTAGTCATCAGAAATGTTGGCTAGTTTGAAGTTTTTCTGAAAGCTGGTGCCACACCGGTGGCTGTCGCGGCACTCTGGGCAGCGGAAGCGGCCTCGATCTGCTTGGCGCTTGAGGCGGTCCAGGCAGGTCTTGCAGAAGTTGTGGCCGCAGGGGAGCAGGTAGGGGTCGCGGTACAGGTCCAGGCACACCGGGCAGGTGAGCTCCTCCTGCAGGACGCTGGACTGCTCGGACTGGGCCGAGGCCATGTTGGCACGTCAGCTGTGTGATGTGGAGGGAGATGAAGAAAGTAGGAACAGGGTATGAAGCTGAAAGAGGTGGAGGTGAAGAATAATGGACAGAGAGAGGAAGAAAGGGGTGGAGGGGGGAGAGGCTGAAGGTGTCCTGATGTAGATCTTCACCCTTTATGGATGTCAGACTGCTGAAACAAAAAAAGGCTTGTTAGTAAAAGTGGAGCATACACACTGGTCAATTCATCCATCAGATGGTAAATGTTTTAATAGATTATACACTGGGTACAATTTCAAACATTCACTGGTCTCAGTGGGTCAGATGGGAGGATTTGCTGCCTCTTGGTTTCTGGTTGTAAATAAGAAAAGTTAAGGAACACCGTGATGGGTCAACTTCACTATATGACTTATTATTGAGTAAACAAATTATTAAGGCAGCTAAATTAAGTGAAACATTATCTAAATTGCAACATGGCAATATGAGTAAAACATTCAATTCCTAAGAAGCTGCAACAGCGTCATAAGCTGAAAGTACTGTAGCAGGAATAGGCCGATATTAAAGAGGGTAGTAGTCAGCATTTTTGCACTTATCAGAAACCTGATAAATAAATAACTAAACCGACATAGTTTAGGAATTAATTTTCTGTCAGTTGACTACTGGATTAATCGACTGATGTTGTCACCCCTGGATGATAACAGTCTTTAGCTGCAAGCCTCTTTATTCACATAAAACATTAGTTGATTATTTGAGGGGTGAAAAAACAGAAAATCCCAAACAATAACTGGACCCAATCTCTCAAATCAGAACAGTTTTGGGCTTTTCTCCATCATATAAGATAGGAAACTGAATATTGTTACGTTGTGGACTGACGGATGGAGCAACTTGAATACATTTCGAGAGAATGAGTGACATTAATCACCATTTTTGATTTACAGGGGAACTGTGTAGGTTTTAATATTTACAGTATTAATGAGGTCATAATATAAACTCATATATATTTGTCTTTTTCATAAATTAATAAACAGGCAGTTCTCAGAGGAAAATGCGGTCCTCAGAACACGGTTTAAAACTAGAACAGGTGGCAGGGTCCGCCACATGTAAACAAAACAAGATGAAACTGTGTTGCCCTTTAATGTCAGTTTGTTTATTCAGTCATGTGTAGAAATATAGTGTGTTTATTTTTATTTAAACAATCAGTCATTGAGGAGCATTCTCTTTAGATTAACACTTAATCCCCCAAAACTACATAATCCACCATTAATAAACTGACTAACTTCTAGATTAAAACAGCAAAACCACCTGCAAATACGTCAGAAATGACAACAAGTGTTAGCTGCAGCTAGTTAACAAGTACACTTATGGACTACTTCAACCATTTTGTAAACACACTTATTTTATTTCCATCATCATCATCATCATCATCATCATCACTTGGTTCCTGGGTAAAACAAAGAGTCTGTTTTTCCTGGAGCTCAAAACATCGACACCGTTTTATAAAGGCCACGACCTCGAGATAACCTGGAGCCCTGCCAACCTGCCGCAGCTGTTTACACCAGACAAAAGGTGGTTTTCTATTCCTCCACCTGTCAGGTTTGTGTAATTATGTAACATTGGGCTCGTAATGTCGCCCTGAAAACGTCCACTCACACTGTCATCGTCTATTCAGCCTGATTATTAAAAACACTCTGACATGAGCTTAATAATAAAGCTGGTCAGGCAACAATTAGCAAACTTGCCTCCATGTTAACGGCAGCTAGCTTAATCTCTGCCCGAGTTTCTGGGAGTGATGGACCCGGACAGACACACACACACACAAAGAGGGGCTGTGGACGCTCCTTACCTGATAATGTAGGTGTTTCTAAGCTCGTCCGGAGAAGAAGCCGTGATCTTTCAGAAGCTACCTGCACACGACGAGGCTAACGTCTCAACGCTCGCGCACGCCGCAGTGCACCTGCCGCGCTGCTGGAGCTAACATGTTCAACCGTTAGCTCTGGTCGTCCTGCTCGAGCCGCGGCCACCGTCTCTGTCATGAGTCCGCCGAAATACTCCAGTCATCGGGCGTTTTAGTGTCTCATCTGGAGGTTTCGGCGCTTCACACAAAGGGACGAATCAGCCCGCGCACACACACACACTCACACACACACACCTGTGTGACTGACAGACAAACGGCTAATTGATACTGAGCAGGTTGATGCAGGGAAAACGATGCGTTTAGGGGTGCTCGGAAATCCCGTCGGTGTGGTGCGTTCAAGTAGTGTCAGGATAATCGGAAAATAAATACATTATATCTACCCAAATTACTATAGTCATTTTTGAGGTACTTGTACTATATTTTTTTCTAGGCTGTAATTTTACCTGTAGACCCACCAAAAGTATTACTTAATACTACTTTTGATGTGAAGCTGGGCGTTGTTCTGTTGAAATGGCATCAACGGCAAGATGTTTTTCAGCCACCTAAAGTAAGTCCTACTTAATGTATGTGCACTAGATTCTCTCAACCGTACGACATTTGTATTTTTACAAACAAGTGGACCGCAGTGCTAAAGGGAAAAGCAACAAAAAGCATCAAAAAAAAATATAGCGTACACTTAGACGTATATATTTTTTTAAGTGGGTAAAATATGTCATAGAGCTGACGGCCATCTACTGCAGGTAATACACTGAATAGAGATAGGTACAGGACAGTAATTTAAATGATTACATACTTTTTATAATTAAATAGAGATTATTAATATTCTTGTGTCAAGTCCACATTATTTAAAGGAAAGTAAAATGGCTTTAAAAGATATTCTGTGTTTTGGATGAAATTAAGTTAAACCAGCAGTAAATAGCATTTCCTATTTCTTATCATTTGTGTAAAACAGCAGTGCTTGACAAATAAACATTTGACAGACACAGGCGTATCTCATCCTTCAATTCACCATTCTTTGAAACTCAAGAAAAACAGAAGATATGCCTAACTCTGAAAGTTAAATTTCCAACAGGACATGAAGGCAACAGAAAAACTCCCAAAGCAAGTCAATAATCCCATTACAAGTTTAATGTTATTTCCAAATCAAAACATTTTTTGCAAACATTATTTTCAATGACATTTTCAAGACATATTTATCTGAAAAATATGATTTTAATTAGAATACACACACAATTTATTTATCCAAATACCTCAAATAGTTTTTTTTTGACAAGTTGGGATGAGACTCAACAATCAATTGTTATAATATTGTGAGTTATAATGTGCAGATTGCCATACATACAAAGAAATAGTCAAGTTAAATCAAAGAATCTTGGGACAAAAAAAGTTTAATCCAGCTCTCCACCATCTAAAAATATGATAATGCACAATAGTTAAATGGACAAAATTTGGAGGATATGTCACGTCTGAATTGCAATAATTCTGTGGGTAATTACATCTGGTAAGTCTGGTGAAGTTTGGTTCCTGGTTAATCACTGCTCAGATTCATTCAGTCCCACTTTGAAGATGACAGGACCCTGAATGGTGAAGCCGAGATAGAAAAACACCGGGCTCAGCACGGGAGCTTCTGGTTCACCTGCAACCGTTGCTGTTATTTTCTTTCCTCCAGCACAAACAAACACTTCCTGCTCCTCATGCTCTTGTGGCATTGTGGGAGAGTGGCCTGGCTCTACCTGGACTGGGAGAAGAATATCTTGGATTTCTGGGACTCGCCACACCTCCCCAGTGATCCACATTTTATTGATCTGCTTCCATTTCTCCTTCATGCGTTTCTCATTTTTATCAGCTAGCTCAGCATCCACCTTTCTCTCCACGATTGCATCCAACTTTGACTTGTGAATCCATTTGCTCAGTCCAGAGCCCTTTCCCAGAAAAAACAGAGGCAAAAGGTACCGGCCTCGAAGATACTTGGCATACTTAGCTCTCTCAAACGCCTTCTTCATGTATGTGACCTGCTGTTCCAAGTCAGGATCAAACATGAGCTCAGGAGACGGCTGTGCAGGCTCCTCTTCCCCATCCATGTCCTCATCCTCCCAGGTTTTGTCATCCGACCCGTCATCCTCTGTGGCCGGTTGTTCCTCCTTCTCATCATCCTCCTCCGGCTGTTCCTCAGGCCAAAACAACATCAGAGCCAAAAGGTAAAACTCGGGGCTTCTTCGCCCCACTTCTGTGCCCAAGAATCCATGTATTATTGCTTGGAGCTCCCTCACTGGGGTAAGCTGAGGAGAGGTGGGCATCTTGTTGCTCAAGATGATGTTGGAGAGGATGTACCTCTCACATGCTTGGACATGACCAACATTTGCCTCGTAGGTGGTTTTCAAATGATCTCGGATGGCTTCTAAATCAGACGCCGTTTTCTCTGCCTCCTCAAAGCAGGCACGTCTTCCCTTTGATGTGAATAAGCCGTGATTCAGACAATCTAGAAGGCCCGGGGAGCTGGTGGACTCAGCTGCTGTTTTTGTTGTGTAGTGTTGGTAACAAAGCGCAACGTCCTTCCAGAAGAAACTTGGCTCTATGGTTGTCATGCTGGGCTGGGAGTAGGTTAGGTACCATTCAAAAAATTCAAACTTGTCTTCAACTTCGTTTTTAAAACTTTGGATGAAGCTCTGTGATAGATGAGGTTCGGCCCTATTGAGTTTGTCATACACTATCTTTGCCACTTGAATGAAGCCAAAGAGGCCTCTGTTGTTGAAGCAATCTGAAATGCTCAATGTTCCAGCTGTGTCCTTCATCTCTGGTCCCTCTTCTTTATCAGCTTTCTTCTCCACATCATGAAATGCTTTGATGGCATCCCTTGCCATGTCTGAAATATCCTTCAGTTGCCATGCTTCCCTCAAACGGTTCTTATAAACCTGCCCAAGAGTGTCAGCCACATAGGAGTTTTTTGGAGCTTGTTTAATTGCTTTATTTGCCCATTCTTCAGCATTTTTATAGCCATCGATGCCTCTTTTGATGTAAAAGAGACGTGAAATGGTTTGGGGGAAAATGGGGTTTTGTCTGAATTTATTTGATGCAGTTTCCAAGACAGAGAGAGCTTCGTGCAATTGCTTTTCTTCGAAAATATCTTCAATCAGCTGAGAGAACTTCTTTCTACCCTTTTCTCCCATTTCTCTCTTTGTCAGTAAATCTTTGATGAACTGGATTATGTGTGGTTGCGGGTTATCTCCACAAAGTGAGAACATGAATTTCTTCACTGTAACACTCTTGGAAATCCCCAAGTCAGCTAAGAGATCCAGACCTGCCTGTGCAAACACTTGGTGAATCATACATCTATCTTCAGGGTTTAGACTGGATGTGTTGATGAAGACCGTAAATGGCTCCATTCTCTCTTCAAAGGGGGGTCCTCCATGGATGGGATCAGGTGGCCCAAGGATCTTTTGACACTCAGACATCAGGAGGTAGGAATCAGGAACATATTTGTTCAGCAGCACCAAAAAAGCAAACAGTTGTGTGTTGGTTGACTTGCGGTTTTGTCTCACATACTGTGAAACTCCTCCAACAAGTTGTTGGTACTTTTGATGAAATTCATCCTCTGTGAACTCCTCACCACCAAACACAATGGGTCCTTCTCTGCCGTCGGGGACATCAGGTTCCATGATAGTAAGCTTGGACTTTGTTTGTTTTTTCTCTTCCGTTCTGCTTCAAAAATGTAGTCCAGCAGTATTCAAATGCCTGGAGTGGGGATAACAAAAGAGTCCATGTGAATACTTTTGTTTAAACCATGCAACACTTTATTATATTGATATTATTATTCTATATCATGTAAAAATGATTGGATCCCATTTTATGATAAGGCACTCTCAGCTTTATGGATGGTAATCAGTGGGTTGGTTAGTCCACCATATCTCAACGACTATTGGATGGAGTTTTTTCTTTACAGATGTTGTCTGTAGTGCCACCATAACATTAACACTTCGGCATGTATCACCACAAATTTTGGAACAGACACTCATGGTACCCAGAGGATGAGCCCTAATGACTTTTAGTGATACCCTGATTTTTCACTGAACGCCATCTTCAGTTTAAAATGTCAAAGACTGAAAGAATTCCCACCATCCTCTCCTGTGCTTTGTGTTTAGTGCTAATTGGTACATGCTAACATGCTAAACATTATACCTGCCAAACATCAGGATGCTAGCATCAACACTATGAGCATGCTAGCATGACAAGAGCATTTAGCTCAAAGCATCATAGAGTGGTGTAGTGATGAGCCCTAATAATCTGTTAGCATTTTTGCACTTCCAGATCCCTCGTCTCAAAGTTGATGAGTTCTTTGAATTGGTCTTTGGTTAAACTAACTTAACTAATAACTGATTTCTGGGTTTTAGGACTCATTCCAACAGCACACTATGAGCAATGTGGACAAGTTAATCTCTTTTTGCTAAGTCATCTGTGGACTGTCCTATTTACTGGAGATGTGAATGACAACCCTTTTGCATGATAACCAGCACTTATGGTGTTGCCTGTTTCTGGTCTAATATGTTCGGCTGTAGATTCCTAATGAAAAAAAATCATCACACAAAATGCTTTCATCAAAAGGTTTCACAATCTATAGAAATAAAAATGAGACCAGCAATTAAAACATTTCACACTCGAGAAAATAAAAAGTTCAGTGTTTTTTAAACACTTGTAATTGTTTAAAGTCATAATTCAGTTACGTCAAAAGAGGAAAGCCTTAAAAATTCTATTTTTAAAAGTTTCAGGAGCAGCTTGATCACAATGAAGTAATTAAATCTTCTTACCTGTTAGAGAGCCTGCAGGTGTGTGGGTGACTAAAGAGCCCGAGGATGTTTTTTATAAGCTGTTTTATGCCACGCCTTCTGCATTCTGCACATACCTGTACTTTGGTTTTGGGCGTGTAACTCATTGTAATGAGTGTCACTATGTCGTGGTGATTCAGCGTGTTAATGCCAACAAATTTGCCGTTGTTTATGTGGGTAACAATAGTTTCCATAGCTCATAAATGAAAGACAAGATGCCAATCAACTCTGAGTCATGGTTACACAGAAATGAAACATGAACTCCTTCAGCTCAGTAATATCTTCTGCTTTCCTGTAAACGTCTTTCCTGTAAACGTCTTTCCTGTAAACGTCTTCGTACTCTGTCAGCTTGCACAGACCAATCAACGGAATATAATGCTGGCATTGTACATGTCTACAAGTCACAGATACATTAAATATGTTCATTTCATACATAGCCAATCAACATTTCTACAACTAGTGTTTGATGAATTTCTGATTAAATTAATATGAGCTGTCTCATTGGGAGGAGGAGGTAATACTGATTTTGTGAACAGGGGTTAGAGCGAGGTTACACCTGTCACCCAAGAGACCACTTCTCACTTCGCATCCTAACCCTTACCTAGAAACAGACAGTTTATATCTGTGGTTTGCAGAAATATACAACTCCAACATTTATTTTAATAACTTGGATGGCCTGCATTGCTTTATGTTTGAACTCTCAATCAAAATCAGACAGCTTCTTCATCACCTGCGGTCACTTCGGATTCTGCTCTGATTTAGAAATGTTTACTGACAGGAGGGGAGCTCAGAGAAGAGTGGATTTATCTTCACTCCTGTTTATCGACCTGACTGCAGCAGCGATCTTGACGGAGGTGGTGTTGTAAAGTTCGATTCACCTTTTTTCATTGCCGAGTTCCCAGAAGTAGCGACAGCTACCTAATGAAACGTACCATTAGCTTGAGTAAACTTCTAGATTTGTCTGGTTTGAACATTGTTGGAAACTTCTGGGATAATGTTTGTACCCAACTCGACAAGTTACATACATACAGTTTAATGCAGACTTAACACATATTATATCTTTATGATGCCAAGTTTATTGTGAAATTATTTAAATCCAACACACAACATTTATCACCTAGTAGATTATAGCAGTCAATGAGAATTACCAAGCCTTTTTTGAGTCTTAAGGCCTTTCATCAATCATCTATACAGTGTGTTTTCTCCAGTAGCACCATCTTCTGAAAGGGAGCAGTAAAGCTAGCTATCTTCATGACGACTAGACAAACTCTATCAGTGGAGCAACAATCTAAGATGTGGTTGAAAGCCCAAAAAAAGCTAGCGATTTGACCTTGAGTTAAGACTCTCGAGTAGACTTGAATTTAATCAGTATGACTGTATTTTTCTTCAGTGAGAAGCTCCACACCATCAGAGTCTTTGACAGCTCCTGCCTTCAACAACCTGCGTTATAAAAAGAAGGATTCGATTAATGAGAAAGAAGAAAAACTGGTTTCATGGATGTGTCAGTGAAGTTCTCTGATAAACTCATGCACCTGTTTATCTGGTCCATCATCGTTTTCCTGTTTGAAGACTTGATTGTTTGCGTCAGTGCGCCAGCGGACTTTAACTCCCATCAAACCCTGCGCCTCCAGCTGTGCCTGAATCTGATAATAGAAGAGTTTCAAACTACAAATCTGCTTTTCCTTCACATTGACTCTCTGTGAGTGTGTCTCTCTTCTTCTCTCACCTGCTTCAGCAGTGATTCCCTCTCATTGTCCAGATTGACCCCAGCGCTGATTCTCACTTTCACCACAGTTGTCTTCGTTTTCAGTTCTAAAAACAAAGAGATTCATGTCACCTAAAGGAACAGTTCCACATTTTGGGAAATATAAGCTTATTTGGCTTCTTGATTTTGAATAACTTGCCGCCTTGACAGAAAAAAGGATAGCTGACATCACATGTGCTGTCATCCCACTGATGCTGGAGGGATTTTAGGATCGCAACACAGTTCTGAGCACCTCCCCCATTATCAGGACTGCTTTCATCCCAGTTCCTGAAAGAGGTCTGACTTCCATCAGACCACATCCAGCCCTCTCTGATCAGCCCGATCCAGATGGTGTTGCCCTTGGCCTGGTCTTGAATCTCTACATTCTGCTGCTTAGTCTTCACACTGACCAGGTCGGTGTGATTCTGTCTGCAGTAGAGCTGAGCGTCTCGCCATGACATATTTTGGGTATATAGGAAGTACCTCTCTAGCCCGTTACTGTCACCTGGAAAAAATAATTGATTATTATAGACAAAATCCATCCAACTGAGGATTGCTGAGGTCAAATCTTTTATATTCTTCAAATCTTTTATATTTATATTCTCTAACAAAACTCCAGTTTGCGGCACTTGGAAATGTATAAAAGTTGCCATTTAAGATCGTAGCAACATTCAATCTACAATTTGGAGCCATGTCACAAGGACGCCATCTTGGCTCCTGCATGCAGCCTTTGTGAGGATGGCTGAGTGTGAGCAAAGATGATAGAAGTGTGTAATTATTCATCATTGTTAATATGCAATATTTTAAAAGCAGCAAGTCATTGCACAGTGAGAAAATGAAATCATGTAAAGAAATCAAAAATGTTGATGCATCAACATGGCTGCCTTTCACAGCCGCTAGCTGGGTTTTAAGTTTTGTTGGTTTTAACTTGTTATTAATAATTTTAAAAAGTTATGTCATTAAATGTCACCAAAGTAGGGGTGTCAAAACTGTAACTCTGAATAAAAAATCAACTGAAATGAGTTTTTCTCTCAGTATTATGCAGCAGTGTATCATTGTTCTTCCACTGCCTTGCAATTAAATAGACTTTTGATTGTGTTGGAATAAATAAACCACAGGTAATATTTATTCTCTGTGCCATTTGATATGGACTTAACCCCATTACTGGTTTAAAATTGGTCAAAGCACGTACGTTCACTGCTGTAACTTACAGTCAAAGCACAGAAAAGCCTTCTGGTCGCTGCACTGGTTGGCGGCCCAGCTCCCGTTTGGTTCCATCTGCACACAGTCGCCATATTCTTTGCCAATTTCCCAGCTGAAAACAGCTGCGACTTCCCCGACGCCCTCGGACCAAACCCACCGCTCAGTCTCTGATCTCTCCATGCCGATCCAGATGCCGCTCACATTGGCATCGGGAATACTCTGAACCAGCTGCACGTGCTCCCCCATGCTGTTCAGGGTCACCAGGCCGGCGTAGTTCGCTCTGCAGAAGCCCTGAGCTTCACTCCACGTCTTGGGGGTGTTTATGTAGTGAAACAGACGAGTTCCTGCAGAGGAAGTTGGTGATAGACAATCCACGTGACAAAAGGGTTAATATATGTGGTTTTATTTATGTTTTCAATACTTTTTCAGCTCAGTAATTAATCGTTCCGGGGCTTTAAACGGGTGTGTGAGCCTGTTAGCAACGGAATGCTTTGATTACCACTAAGTGGTGCCATATCCACTCCTGGGATCTTGACAGCATTTGATATTTCATCACATTCTCACTTCCAACTTGGCAAATACGGCAGCTTGGTCAGTGACCTTGAGCTTTGCAGCTTTGCACATGAAGGACTCCACAGTCAAGTGACCATTCATAGTTAATATGCAACATTCGATTAAACTTTCAAAATAAAGCTTGCTGACAAACAATTCACATTTTATGACATATGATGACTTTTGCAGTGAGACTCTGCTGTCAAGCGGTTGTGGTTCGGCAAGTTTTAGACACCAAAAAAATTCAAACTTTTTCCAAAACTTCTGACTTTTAACATTTTTTTATTTAGGTTCCTTTTCTCAGAAATTCAAAAGCAAAATGCTTCTGAGATTCTTTCCAAATCAAAGACGCGCCCCCTTGTTCACTCATGAGCATAGTGAATCTATTTTGTGATGTCACATTAACAAAAACATGATAAAAACAGGCTGTGATTGAACCGAGTGCTGTGGTGCATGCGTACCTCTTTCGCATGCCTTTAACTCTCCAGCAACATCCACGAGGAGCATCAGGAAAACACCTGCAGCTGAAGGATTCAAGCTGTATTAGATCCATTCAACACCAAATACAGGTTTCATGATCTAAGAGATGTTTGAATGCAGAGCCTACTCTTTGTTTACTCCATATGTAATGCATAACCTTTACGTATAATCATTAATTTAATCAGAAGTTATTTAATGTATCTGCAAAAATGAAAATTTAGTTTCACCTGTGAAGAAGATGGTTTGAGGTTCCATGGCTGCAAAAGCAGATGAAAAAGTTTAGGTACAGGAAATTATATCAGCTTACACAATTTGAATGAATGAAGGATAAGCTAATTGTGCTAAGGAGTTATAAAGTTACCTCCTCTGATGTGTTGTGTGTGTCGTGTCTCGCTGCTCCAGCTCTGTACTTTATGTGGATGTGAGGCTTTGATCATTTATACTGTATGCAAACCCACTGGGTCATGTGAGGGTGCAATCAGCATGTATTTGACTTCAAGTTTAGCCTCAGGCAGGATCAAGGGGGATTTAGGTGGCCTGGACGGGTTAAGCTCTCGTATCTGGAGTTTAATGATTGAAAATGAAAATGATTCAGGATTAAGTGTAACTTGTTGTTGTTGTTGCTGTTTGAACAACATCCAAATTTCTCCTCTGCGGGATCAGTAAAGGATCATCTCGTCTCTTATCTAAACTTTCAACACA
This sequence comes from Acanthopagrus latus, assembly GCF_904848185.1. Classification (NCBI taxonomy): domain Eukaryota; kingdom Metazoa; phylum Chordata; class Actinopteri; order Spariformes; family Sparidae; genus Acanthopagrus; species Acanthopagrus latus. The sequence goes on along the minus strand of NC_051048.1, from coordinate 5,732,122 downwards.
CAAAATACTAAGATATCATATAAATACGTAAATATTACATCGAATCAGAGATTAATTAGCAAAAATTGATTCAGTTTATTTGTTCTTAGCGTTTGCACACTTCACTATCAGCTAAAGAAAATAAAGGAATATATAATAATAATCTGATTAGCTTCGTAAATTGTGTCTGATTTTTTCAGTTTCAGTCCCCCACACACATCAACCTGTCGCGGCCAAAACAGGTATTACAGAAACAAACGCATTTATGTCGTCCGCACAAAATCAAATCAGAGATTCATCCAGAAATTGTTGGTTTGTATCATTTGCGTGCTTAAAATGAATATCAGAATATTAGAAATGCACCAAAAATATAAATGCAAATAAACATCGGGATTAATTAATTTATACAAATGTAATATAAATATTTCTGCTTTAGTTTGCTCTTTATGTATTCACCTTCGTATTAATTTGACTATTAATTTACTTTCCCATTTAATTTTCCTTTTTATTTATTAATTTGCATATTTATTTCTTTAATTATTTCTGATTTGGGCCGTTTCAGGCCTCCATACACTTCTGTAGGTATTACAAAAACAAACAAACTCCAGCACAAACGTTCTCAGACAAAGTTGTTTATTTGGTTCAAACATTGTTGGAAAACATTTGGGATAATGTAAGTACACAACTCATCAAAGTATACAGAGGTCTTTATTGTTTTTGGACATTTGAATGCAGAAATGTTACATACTATATCTTTAATAGGTTAAGTTTTTCTAAAGCGAACTACAGACTGAAACTGTGGGAAACTGTTTCAGAAGGACGGAGCTCAAACGGTTTAAGTGCAGTACATCTTGGAATTGTGGGAGAGAGTTTAATTAAGAGCATGGATGTGACTTGGAGGGAGGGAGGTGAGTGTGATGTGGGATCTATGGCCAGGTGAACACAAAGTTTCAAGAGGATATATTCATCACTAGATATGAAGCGGGACACTATGAATAAGTACACAAGAACATACAAAAGTTGGATACAGTGTTTAAAGTGTTCACTCTTAATTCTTCAGCAGCACAGTTCAACCAACTTTTAGTTCAACAGCTGTATTGGAACGATATGGACACCTCTGCTTCATAATTAATATCCTGCAATGAGACAAAATATGAATATTTGAATGCCCAAATATGGACTTCCTGTTCCAAAGCAAATTAAGTATAGGAACAATTCATATTGTTCTTTTAATGCTTTGTGTTTGTTTGTTTAGATGTTATTGTTCATGACCACTGAAGGACACATTTTCAGGGTCCAAAATTTGGATTTTTAGATAATGAAGTGACACAACAATCATCATCTCATCAACAGAACGAATGTGTTGTGTTTGTTATCCATGTGTGTTGACTAAAGGAATAGTTCAACATTTTTGGTTTCTGGCAGAGAGATCAGAAGAGATTATCTATTATTATCTCTATTGTATTTGTCTTATTTTACAACAACAGATGTTGTTTGATGGGGGATTACATGGGAGTAGTTTTTTGTGGCAGTATAGTCCAGGAAGTTGTTGCTCCCTGACTCTTTGTTGTTTGCATGGATTAAACAAATGAGATTTAACATGTTAATCAGTGAGCTGCAGTGGTGGAAGACGATCCTTAGGTTATGTAAAAGTAGCAACACAGCAGTGTAGAAGTACTCCATTACATAGAGAAAGTAACAGTATAACAACATTTGAATTTAATATACGTATTGTAACCAGACTAAAATAGTAAAATAGTTACTTATTATATGGAGAATAATGTATTTTATGTAAGTATTGATGTGGTCATGTGTTGTGATGGAATGTAAACACATTCAATCAAATCCAATAATCTTTAAGGCTAGCTGTTTCCCTGCTTTCATTCTTTATGCTAAGCTAAGCAAGGAAATGCTATGAAAGTGAATAGGAATATCTCCCAAAGTGTTGAACTATTCCTTTAAGAATTTCAAGAGGGTTTTTCTTTTTTTATTTGTGCTGGCTGCTGATTTGTCTCGACCCAAATTTGTATTGCACTGTTGTTGTGTCAGTGGGTGTAAGCTGCCAGCTGCTGAAAGTCGAACAGTATAGTATGTAAAAGATGCATTTTAAGATTTAGGAGGCTACACTCACCCGTCTTCTCAGCGACCTCCTGCTGCTCTTGACGTTGGAAGACGACTCCATTTTTGTCACTTCGCCAGCGGACACTGAAATCAGTCACGTACCGATCCTTCAGGCGTGTCTCAAACTGAGAAAAGACAACCGTCTTTATTTTACTGCCTCACTACAGACTGAGATACCTGCAGCCAAAACCATGTTAATGTATCTTTAAGTTATTGTAAAGCTGAATAGTTCAATCATCTTTTTTATAATCTTAAATAAACAAGAACTGTTTACTGTTAATTTAAAAGTTGTTATCAATGGTTAAGTTCGAATGTAGAGGTTTATACATGATGATGTTTGTTACCTCTTTCAGGATTGTGTCACTGACAGCAGAGTCGGTGAGATCTGCATCAGAGCGCAGCTTTATCCTTATTACCATCTTCTTCACTTTGAGACCTGCAGCATCCCAACAGAGTCGCTCCGTTAATGATCCGCCACTTTTTCTCAAGCAAGGGTTTCATTTCTGCCCCGCTATTCAAAATTCTATCAATTATTGTTCAATCTTCAACTGTTTAAACTCTTCAAAAGTGTCCAGCTGGCAAAATCTACATGACAGGAGCGTGGACACGCTTACTAATGGCAGTTTTTGGAAACTCTTGCAGCCTGAGAGAAAGATCAATTGTTGCAATTGTTTAGTTTGTTTGGCCACATGGGGGCAGCAGAAACAAGCTGTAAACCATATGTCTCCAATTTCTCCCAAATGAAGCCAAAACATCCCGTGTCCAGCCAAATCTTACAAATTGCTCCTTTAAATAATCATACAACCCGTGGCTATTATAAAACTATTGATAACACAGACTGTCTTTGGGTTAGAGATCCACTCCTGCTGCAATTTCTGTTGTTTTTTTTGTACTTTACTACATTGTCAACAAATGTATGAACTTGGGATTTCAGTCACTCACCTCCCTGACAGACAAACGCAGTCTTGCTGTTACAGTTGATATCAACCCAGCGTCCCTGCTCTGACGCCGACACAGCAGCACAGCTTCCTCCATTCGGCTTGCCGCTCTGCCAGTACCTGAAGGAGGTTTGTCCTCCATCTGACCACATCCAAGCGTCGTTGAACAGACCAAACCACGCTTTGTTGTTGAACCCGATAATGCCCGTCCATGATTTGACTAAATCTGCAATTTGAGAATTTTGCGCTGAGGTTGTCACGTAGGCCAGGTCAGTGTGCTTACTTCTGCACAGCTCCTGACTGGCCACCCAGCTTTTTCCTTCTTTGTAGTGCACATACCTGAACGGCTGGCCTGAAGAGACAAACAAGGAGACGAAAAACAGTGAACATCAGGTGTTTTCTTAGATTTACAAGTAGGAAGAAAAACAAGAGAGTTTACACCAAAGGTTCCTTTAGCTGGCTTTGAATTTAAATGCTGTCGGACATGCAAACAGGCTGTTCTCTTACATCGCAGAGCAGCTTGCAGGGAGGAAAACTGTATGGAAATTTAAGGAAAATGTCCACATTTGCATGATTACAAGGTGAAAGTCAGTTTATTCTTAATTCCTTTTGAAGTTGATGATGTTGGTGTAATAAGGCTGATTTAATGTTTCACACTAACTCCCTCAGTTCACAGCTGGGTCTCTGGGCTATGAGTGGACAGGTGAGGAGGTCAGGAGGGACCGCAACTGCTGAACAGGTCGGTGTGTTTACTAGGGGGGAAACTACAGGTCACAGAACAGAAGAAGCCAGTAAATGTGGAACAATGGCAGCCACAGTGCATGTTTCTGCAATGCACAGTTAGATTTCACAGATGTCACATCAGACAAACAGCGTAGGGTGTGAATCTGTACTCGGAGTGGGCGGTGTTCACTCCTGAAGCCGAGCAGAAGCTGTTCATTTTTAAAAGACCTCAGCAGTTACATTTTGAGTTTAAGTGCGATGTTTTTAAAGCACATTTTTTTGTGTTCTTGTTCATTGTGTTCTTTACTCACGTTCATAACACACAAAATCGTTTTCCTCTCCACATGATAGATCATTCCACCAGGTCGTCTGAGAGATCTCTCCACACCACTCTATGCCATCGTTATTACTGGGTCCACCGCCCCCCCAATGGGTGAAGTGCGCCGCGCCCCTGCCATCAGACCACATCCACCTACGGGTCCCTCCTCTCAAAAGCCCGATCCAGCTTAACGTCGTGCGACCGCCCAGCGTCTTGTCCAGCTCATTCTTGTCGTCCATGTGGTTCACGGTGGCCAGGTCGGCGTGCTTTACCCTGCAGAAGCTCTGAGCCTCGTGCCAGGTCAGGGACTCAGTGATGAGGTGAAACCGCTGTGATGCTTGGAGCGGAAACATTATGAATCTCAAACATACATCCGACATCAACAAAGAGAAGCAGGGGTGTGTTGTATTGCTGCACAACTGAAACACGGTCTGATAAGAACTGCACACTGTGAGCTTTTAAAAAGAAATGTATATAATGTTTAGAAACAAAAATATCTGTAAGTGATGGCAATTCAACACTGACGATATCAAGATAAGTTTTTACTTCAGGGGTAACTAAAACAGAGGGGTGTTATCGATAAACTCTCTCGGAATCAAAAGTTGTGAATATTTCTGTATGTTACTAAAATAGACATCTTTTTACAAAGCCTTCACATTTCTGTACAGTCATGAATACTTACGATTCGCAGCAGTGGTCTTCTGAAACAAAAGGATGATCCCTGTGAACAAAAGCACACTGTGTCATTTCCCTCCATCAACAACCATCAACAGTATAAAACTGTCGGTCTTTAAGTTATTAACTGTCCTTACCGATGAAGGGGATGGCACTTTGTAACCACGCCATTTATCTGTAACCTAGAAGAAGAAGAAAAATGACATTTTATGAACAATTAAGTCATTTTAGATGAATCACATCAATTACAGCATCGTTTGTGTAGCTCTGTATTCTACATTACGGGATAATTCAAATGACTATACATTCTTGACGCAGACTTACCTCTCTCGATGTTGAAACCTTGCAAAACTACCTCAGTTAAGGAGCCCGGGTTGTGCGTTTTGAGAACATTGATGGAAATTTTTCTCACTTTGTCATGTCGTTTCATGCAAAAACCCAGCCAAGAGCGCAGAAGGAACACGAGCGGATTTGGTTACCAGTGGTCCTTCGACGGCAGAGCACAGCTCGTCCGGTTGCCCACCCTTTTTTGTGTGTTTGCGTTGTTTGTCCGCAGATTTGCTGTGAATGCTCTCCAAGCTTGGTCTCGAATTAATCAATTCCATTCTATCAAACTCACTACAATAATTAATTGATACAAAACATCTATGATCAGGGGTCATGTTGCTTTGTTGCTGTGAAGTGAAATCCCTTGACATTTCCAAGCACTTACAAAAAAGTGTTTCCTGTGTGTGGCCTTGAAGAGAGAAAAGATGGACTTTCTGCTTGTATAGTTTGTTATTGAAGCAACATTATGTCATTTTTTTAACCTTGAAATAACAGCAGTGTCTTGTGACAGGGTGAAGGTGTCTCTGTCTGAGCCACTCCACCACCTACCATGTGTTGCTGCACATGTAAAATCACACAAAATGTCAATTTTTACATTTTGTTGCTTTCAATTTGACTAAAAATTGCTCATGACAGACACATTTTAAATCCACCAGTTTTTTCTGCAGGGCCAGCAACACTTTGTATGGATTGAATTTCCACATAAAAAAGACATCTCAAGGCGAAAAAATAAACACAACATAGTGCACAGGATGTTTCATTTTGAAAATGTTTTCATTTTATTCACAATCTAATACAAACGGATACAGATTTCAGAAATATAGACATATTTCGACTGAGCCAGGCAGCTTCTTTCACCCATTTTCAATGACTAACCCCTTTTTTCTTAGATGTCAAAGTAATATTTTCATGTGCACATCATGACATTATGAAAACTGAACATTGTCGAGTTAAAATGAAGACAGATTTGACGGCTGTGTGGTTTATATCTCACCTAAAATGTCTTTGAGAGACATTTCACCTAGATATTTTGTAATTAAAGTGATGCCGCCATGTTCGGTAGTTTGAAACCCTGCAGCAGACAGACCATCAAGGGTGTAACACGCTCAGCACAGTGTTGCCTGTTTGAAGGCAGATAACTGCAAACACCTGACCTTAACTTACAGGTGACAAATACAAAGTCTGACCACTAGATGGCTGTGCATCATCTACAGAAAGAACAAATGACTTCAAGAGAAACTTTGCATCCAGTTACATTGAGCAAATTGAAAAGAATAAAAGGTAAAAATACTGAATTTGTGAGCAAATCTTTTTTTTTTTTTTTTTCATTTCACTCTGTTTACCCTGTTCAGTCCCTCAAAAGACTAGTCCACATTTGTCAGCTGCAGTCCAGTCAGAGCAGCAGGAGTCGTGTTTGACCTCACACCTGTCGGAGAAGAGACAGAACACACACTCTGTAGTCTGACTCCCTCCACAGGTAAACTCGTAGACCAGCGAGGAAGCAGAGTAGAGAAAACACACGGTTGGTCTAAGACTACTGACACTGTCGATGGCTTGAGAATGAAAGACGGTTGTATGATTATCAAATCAAAAAGTTGAACTGTAATGGAATAGATTGAAATAGAGACAAATCTTGTACAAGTCAGTCAAATTAGCTGTTTCCCACACACAGCCAGGTACTGACACACTTCTTAAAACCATTGAAAAGAAACCAGAACAACATAAGTAAATAAGATGGGAGTTTATGAGAAGTTTAAGAAGTAAATATGAATATATGGCAATATTGTGTATTTACTTGGTCCAAACTGTGCTTGCTAAAAAGAAAAAAATGCAAGTTTGTTAGTTAATGATCTGGTAAATGCCCCTTGGTGTGGGATATATAAGGTAGGGCTAAAACAACAATAAAAAAAGTGAAACAGATTATAAACATTAACTATTTTTTGAAAGAGGCAGGAATTAGAGGTGATTACAATGTACAACGATGCATTATAAAATGTGATGGTCAATTGATAAAAATTGCGTAAAAATAAAAAGTGTGATGCATGATTTCATAACAAGAAGACATCTCTCTCCTGCTAATAAAGACACGTGTATTATCAACTCTTAGAGTACACACCTATTTCCTGTTACAAAACCCAAAACGCCCCAATGAAAGGGAGAAGTGAGAACTTAACAGGAATTTCATCTTAGTACTACATGTCTACACTTTGTCCCCAATATATTTGTATTAAAAACAAGAAAAACTGTAACGAAAAGGGAGAAAACTTGACAAAGTCTTACCGTGCTGTTGTTTCCTAGTGCGAAAGGTGCCCTCCAGCTGATCTTGAAATCAGTGATGCCCTTGTTTTTCATCTCTGCCTCCAGCTAAGAAGCATTAACAAGAGTGACTCTCTACATGTATCACACAATATTAGATTTACACATACAGGAGTCTGATCTGGTAATCAGCACATGGACTTTCTATAAATCTAATGTTAAGTGAAAGTTGACTGTTACCTTCTACTCCATGCCTTCACACAGGGGAGGAGACTTCGCTTCATACATGCACATATGAAGCAACATCTCAGATAAAACTTCTCTTTCTCACCTGGCTCAGGATCTGCTGCTGGATGACCGGGTCACTCATGTTGTGTTCAGCGCTGATCCTCACCACAGATCTCTTCCTAAAGTCTGAGAAATGGATTCTGATGTGAATGCCTAGCTGACATGTTGGCAGTGTTATGAGTGTTATGATTTAAAGAGTTGAACCTTTGTTTAGCATGTTTTAGTCAACTGACTATGAATCATAGTTTGAAATACAATCACCACTAATAGTTTGTTTAAAGTATTAATTCCATCTACCCAGCAGCCAACCGTGATATATTTAAGTTTCTTTTTGTTGTTTTTTTGTTCAGTCAACAGTCCAAAACTCGATAATATTTGGTTTCCAATAATATAAAACAGAGGAAAGCAGTAGATCATCATGTTTGAAGGGTTAGCTTAAATCAGCATTTTTGCTTAAAAAATGACTTTGTGAATCAACAAATCAGTTTATAGCTATAATATAAAGTTTACATCAACATATAAAACACTTACAGTAGCAGAGAAACATAGATTTGGTGTCACAGGATCTCACGCTCCATTTCCTGTTGTAAATATAGACACAGTTCGGACCTACTCCTAAGTTGTCCACCAGCCCCTGCCACTGGTATCTATACAAGGAGTGACCCCCATCGGACCACCTCCAGGAGTCTCCCAACAGGCCGATCCAGGCCAGCTTTCCCGCCGGCACCATGCTCTGGACTTCCTGGTTCTCGGTCGGGTTCCTCACGCTGAGCAGGTCTGTGTGGTGCTCCCTGCAGTAGTGCTGAGCGTCGGTCCACTTCATCTGTGTTTCCACCAGAATCTTTGTTTCTGGTGCACCATCTCTCCCTGCGACCACATGAAAAAACATGATGCACCAACACATACTGTGAATATAATTTTCTTTAAATTCTCAAAGGCCTGTTTAGCCGAGAATATGGAAATTCTTTAAGAATGATAGATCATCGACTTTGTGTACATGCACACTAATATTCTCACTTTAATATGGGTCGTGTGAACAGCATATTCTATTTGGATACTCTGAATTAGGCCTTATTTCAGGTGTAGCATTTTCTGATAAAGATGTGAGGATATGTTGATGTCAGCCGGGTTATACGCACATTGTTTGGACGCGCATACAGTGCATTTAGAATATGCATCTCAGTTGGGGTTTGCAATGGCTCTTGTCTGTTTACAATAAACTCTCTGCGTTGTCATGGATATCTTTTACACAAATCAACTAGCCAACAGTTTACAAGAGGTAGAGATGCATGCCAAGAAGAAAAGGCCACATTTCTGGTCAGGAGGAAGAAACACACCTAATTCTAAATGTTTTGCAAGAGGGAGGAATTAGAGGTCATGAGGAGGCTGCATGCATTGCAAAACCACATCAGTTGATAAGAATAGAAGCGTAACATCTGTTTCCTGGTTCATAAGACATATATTTCCTGCACACCCATTTCCTGTCATGAACCCTATACGTCCCAACGATAAGAAGAAGTGAGAAAAATAAACCAACTGACACAACGTGTTTTCACACGTCGAAAGAACGTAGGTCGAATTTACACAAATGCCCAAATAGTTAAGAATTTGACATTGAAAGTGTTTCGCAGAGTTCCTTAAAAACCAACAAAATAAATCAATTTATAAAGGAGTCTGAGGACGTTCTCTGCGTCCTCATCTCCTGGCTGTTGTTGACCGTAGTATGTTGGTGTTAAATTCTTAGTGTGATGGTAATTACAATTATTCAGAATGTGTTTTTTCCAGCATCAACTTAAAGGAGTATATAATTTGTGTCTCATGCACCCACGTCTTACACAAACAATCTTAACACCACTGATGTGTATTGCAATAGATTTTAAATTCTACTCCTTGCAGACGACAGAGACCTGCTCATCAACTATATATGCAAAAGCATGTATATTATATTTTCTGCATTATTACCATCAAAGCATAGGAAGTAGTGAAGTGAGTCACAGTCCAGGTGGTTCCATTCACCCGTATGTTGAATGCCAACACAGTGCTGGATGCCCTTCGTTTCGTTGGGTCCGTCAACACCCCAGTTCCTGAACTCAGCCTCACCATCTCCATAGTGACCCTCATCTGGCAGAGACCAGCTCCAGGTTACAGCATCCTCATACAGCCCAATCCAAAAATCATTGAAGTTCCCCATTTTGTCAATGACCCTGTTCATGTCCTGAGGATTGTTGATGGTGGCCAGGTCAGTGTACCTGCTTCTGCAGTAGGCCTGTGCTTCAAACCATGTTTTTGGTTCACTGTGAATGAGAATGTAGTCGCGGCTACACCACCTGGAGAGGCAGTAATCTGTTGGAAGAAGAAAGAGAATTCGACAATAATCCGTGAGTGCACGATGTCGCTATGAAGTAATGAAATCACTAAAAGACAGAAAGTAAGCATTGAAGAACCATATCAATCTAACCGGAAAAGTGTTCTGCATTAGACAAACTGAAGCAACTGAGAAAACATTACTGTGGTACTTATAAAGGAGATACAAGTAATTTTTTTTCAGTTGACATGTCAGTGTACACCTTTTGGTTGGAAAATACTCAGTCAGCATAAAGTAGAATCATCCACTACCACATTAACTTTGGTTGTGAGCTTTACAAGCTAGGATGATTATATTACCATGTAAAGGACAGTATCATCTGCAAATGCGATGATCCTGTCCTGAAGGATTTCAAAACTGTGTAATCATTTACCATGGGATGGGGGGCGCTGAGGGACTATGTTTTGAGGAAACACCCAAGTGCTGTAAACCTCGACCTCACACAGAAGCGGTGGTACATCAGGATGCATTACAGTGACATAGCGACCCACAACCCCACCACAGTCCAAGGTCATCAGATATTGCGAAGTCTTGGAAATCACCTGACAGCTGAAACAGAGAAAAAACAAACTGACCAGATGCTGTTGTGTTCACTCAGATTCCTGTGTTGTCATTCTGCCACAAGGGGCACTGTGAGATAGTGAACTAAAAAGAAAAAGGAGGAAGTAGGTTGTTACTTCCTCCTTTTTCTTTTTAGCTGCTATTGTTGTTGATCCTGGCAGCCAAGAAAAGGGTTTTTTTGTACTTGTGCTACCGTGCTGTAAAAAAAACCTGTTACTACCAGAATACTTCTTTATTGGGCTCATACACACACGCTTGGAAGAAAACCAGACTGAAAATCAAGAAATGTACAGTTGCAATGTCAAGAAATATGAAGTTTGAACGCGTCCATGGTTTGCAGCATAGGACATTGCCAACATTTGCATTCATTCAACCTCGTACAATTGTATGTTTACCTTGTGTTTTCCACTCGGACGTCATCACTATAGTAGCTGTCCTGAGGGTAGGCAAGCTGGACCAAAGTCACAGCGTAGGGAGCAAGTAGATCCAGTGTCACCCATTGACCGGGTATGTTTTCAGTTCTGCTGCAGGTGGAATACGAACCATCAATGACTTGGCTAACTGAATTTTTCCATGTTGAAGAAGACTGAAAAGCCACTCCTCTCACAGCCACATTTTCTAGTGAGGAGAAAAGTATTAATAAATAACATTAGTTTGCCTAAAAAAAAAAACATCTGCAAAATCATCCATTACTTGCAGAAATCCAACAAACGCCATTTAGAGGTGTAATTAAAGCCTAAAGAGCAATTGGTGTTATCCTGAAGTGAAAGCAAATAGACAATAAAAAAAAAAGATTCACTCTGCCTATAGCAAGTTTTGATCATTGAAAATTACAAATTACAGAATTAACGAAGTTATTGTAACTCTAAGAAGTTTTCCGTACGATGAAGTTCTGGTACATCTGTCGAGGTACGCTGCAACAGTCATGTTGTTTTGGGGAACAGTGATAATACGACATTTCATCACAGAGTCACTGCCAATCAACATATTCATTCGATTAGATATGAGGATGTGTTGTGGGAATCTTATCCAATTCCAGGCTTTCAGCAACATGCGAAGTAAATAAGATAATTTCTTATCTTGTTTTGCACATGTGCATTATGTGTCTATGTGTGGTAAAATTTCAGAGTTTGCTTAAAAGGAGTAATATTATCTTATTATAACTGGATTAAATTCTGTGTTTTGCTTTCCTCCCTGGTTAAAAGTTTTGAGACTTTTTCACCACCAGGGAGGAAATAATGGAATCTTTTATTGTCATGCACTTTGTTCTTACAATATCACATGCCCATGAAAAAAGGCTCCGCTCCAAGTTATGAGACACTTTATAGTAGAGCTGTGAATAATTTCATATTGTGTGTGTGGGACTTACCAAGGACGGTACCAAACACATGTACTTCACAAAGAGTCAAATTCTTCTTTAGTCCAGGGAGAACAACATGGACAAAGCGGCCATCCATTACTCCACACTGGTAGTTGTATATACGCTGTCCTGCTGAGAGAGAGATGACTGCACACCTGACAGAAGGAGGAGATCTGCTATAAGTAAGAGTTAAAGTATCTGGCAAATACATACAGTGCGAGTAGGATAGTCAGTACTCTTTTGTTCCTGCTAATATCACCTCTGGTTGCTGAGGTCATTCTTGAAGCCTATTTGGACCTCAGCATCGTTCAGCTCTTTTGAGCAGCAGTCACTGACAACAGACACAGCGGTTATGCGGTAGATATTCCTCAGGTCCAGCCGCCACCAGGGGTTGTCTTGCAGGGGGACTGAGGCACAGGTTTCTTCTGAGTTTTGATCAATGGCCATATCTGGAGCAGTTGTACTAGAAGCTGCTTCTGCAGACTGCGTAGCTTCTCCTCTCGGTGCAACGTTAACTGGTGTCATGAAGGCAGTGATGGACAAAATGAATAAAAAGAGACTAGTTACTGATGCATTTGGAAAACCACAGCAATGGTCTTGTTAATCATGGTTTAGCTGAACAGCAATGCTGTCAGCTCTTTGTTGCTTGTTAATCAAACTGAATGTCTCGTTGAAACACAGTATTTTGTGTACAGATTTGTGTATGAAACTGGCAACCATCAGAACAACATTTTGAATCTTAAACTCACATGCTGATGATGGACCGTGATTTTACCTGTATTTTGTATCTAAAGGGGCTATGTGGAAGCTGTCGTGCTGGCAGCCGGTCATTTATTTATGTTAGCAGAATTAATTTCTAAAATAATGTTAGCTTCACAAAGAAATCCACAGTCCAGCAGCATTAAACAACATCAACACATCAGGCTTGTTAAGGAAACCAGGAGAGACGAGGAAGATCTAATTGTTCATGTCACGTTACAATCTACTCATATGTAGCCAGTAGTGAGTTAAGTGATTTAAACATGCAAATTGTGACAAATTGTTACTTGAAGCCCCTTTAAGATTTGAATTTGGGAGTAAAATCTAGTTTCTAGGGTTCAAGGGAATAATAATAATAATCATTTTTGCTTGCATGTCTGTTTGTTTTATGGCTGTGCAAAATGTTTGTGGTAGTTTTTATCTTGCCTGTGACTTATTCACAGTTTCATTCAAGCATTTTTTATCTTGCATGTGGATGGGATGAATATGTTAAGTATGGCACATTCTGTTTATGTGTCCTGTGAATAAAGAGTGAATAAATGTAGCTGATAGCTCAATTTTAACTGCAGATAATTGATTTGCACTCACATGATCAAAACTAGTAATAACTGAGCAACAGATAGGTGCTACAAACTCAGAGCAAAGGTGAGGGAAACAATTTTGAGTCAATTTCTCCCCTGAAGTTTTCACACGGGAACCAACGAATAACTGAATCAACTATAGGTGCCATTGCTGAGTGTTGTCTTACCTCCTGTAATGCGGGTAGTGGCATACACTCTGACCTCACAAATCTGAAGAATCCGTTTAACTCCAGGGTGGTAAATGTTGACATAACGTCCTGTCATCTTACAGCTGAAGGACATTGTTATGTCATCGGTCACAGTGATGACTGCACATCTGAGGGCCACAAAGACAAACAGCACAAGAATAAAAACTATTGATTAATACCAGGGTGATAACTGATGCCTCCACAAAAATGTATCTTATGCGGATTTGTTAGCACATTTACCATTTTCTTAAATAATAACAATAAGAAGCAGGGTAAACGGTAACAGGAATTGCCAGACAGACCAGCCATAAATCCAACAATATGTTTTAATTGTATTCAGTTTCAGTGCTAAATAAATAATCATGCTATGTGCTGTTTAATTCTATCGCGCTAGTAAAACAATATATAATGGTAACAATTAATTTTACAAGTCCAGAAAATGTTAATGGTTATAATAAAACCTTTATTGAAAATCATTTGAAATAACCCCGTAATAACCACAATTGTCTTCATGCACAACCCAACCTACGTCAGTGCTACTTTGCACCTCATGTTAATACTGTAAATATATGTTACTTAGTTTTTTCTGACTATTTTATTCTATCTGTATTTGATTTGTATTTATCTTTTCCAAGTACTGACTTGTTTTAACATGCTGACTTGATTTGTGTCCATGCACAACTTCTCCATGTGCCTTAAATTGCTCAATTTTATTTCCATGCTCAAGTTGCTCACCATCGTCATGTAAACCATGTGCAGTACATGGAAAAGAAAGATCTTTGATTTTCAAATATCTGCTGGCTGCACAAGAAACCTTGAAACATTGGCCGTTGTGCCCAGAGACTAAATAGTCGTTAGACAAAAGCTAACAATTTCAAAGATAAGCAAAAGTGGTGACAACATGAAAAACCTTTTCCAAACTTAAAACATCCAACATGGACAAAATATTATTATGAATAATGGTGTAAAAACAAAATGGCAATTCAGTCTCTTTTAACACATTTCAACACCTTGGATTGTTGTTGCCATTGTTCTCCAGCGAGTCACCGATGCGGATTTCAGCTCCGGTTAGATCATAAAAGTTCATATCTGATCTTCTGACGACTTGGATTGTTGAGATGTCGTACAGACCCCGCAAGTTCACTCTCCACCAGGGGTTCATCTCCCACAGAGTTGAAACGCAGCTCCCATGGAAATAGTTTGAATAAGGTTTGCCATCAATCACTGCGCTTGATGGATACGTGGGTTCCCAGAATGAGGACTGCCTAGCCACTGCACCACGAGCCACGTTAGCTGGAGAGTAAGCACAGTGAAAACTATCAATGTCTGTGATGTGAAATATGTAAGACGGAGGGGGAAAAAGGAGGCGCTTAATTTATGACACAAAGACTACAAGTAACTGAGTGACTATTTGAAAATAAATGTATAGTTGGGGGACCTTGATACATCTCGGATACCTACGAGGTGACTAGGTGTTAACAGTTCCACCTCCCTCTCACCGCAGATTTGTAATTGAAAAGAAACTAAAAAATAACAACTACAAAATTGCAAATAACTGAGCACAAAATATGTTGTTATTTCAGCAGAAAGCTGAATATAGACCTTAGTCTTCACTCAAGATATTTTGTAACTCTAAATATCAATAACCCCAAGTAATACTGAGGTGATTTCAATTTTTTTTTTTTTGGTAAAGGAGCAGCATGCAAGACACGGCCACCGGTTGAAGGCTGTGCCAAACAAATTTGGGACAGCATATCACAAGAGTCTTTGCTAACTGCTGCTAACTGTGCTCCTTTCTCTAGCTAGCTTTGAAGTGATTAGCTGTTAGCTAGTGGCCTTGTAAGCTAATTAGAGTCTGGCAGACAGACAGAGGTCAGTCTGACAACAGGGGATACAGTGCAGCATGTAGAGCTGAATATTTTCACATCTTACTCTGTGACTTGAAGGATTTATTTCAACTAAGCCAGAGGTGTATGTGGAAATACAAACAAAGGCTGTTTTGTTTAGTTTTGTTTATTTTGCCTCTCTTAATCCTTTTTATGCAAAAGGTGTGAGGTTGTCGGGTGGTGAGGAAAACGAATAGAAACAGAAAAATTAAGAACTACATTTCTTGACATATTGTTCATTTCAAGTATTAGACTAAATGTTAAGAGTGCAATTACCATTTTATTACTGGTGTAATTGTTAGTATATAGAGAATATATAATTTGATATATCATATAATCATACATTGCAAGTAGATTTAAAAGTAGAGTTAAAAGTTGTCACACTCTGAAATTCCGGCCATAACTGAATCAACTATAGGTGTCATTTATCAGTGCTGTTTTACCTCCTGTAATGTCGGTACTGGCATACACTCTGACCTCACAGAGTTGAAGTCTCTGCCCTGCTCCAGGGATGACAATGTTGACATAACGTCCTGTCATCTGGCCGCAGCTGAAGCCCATTAAAACGTCATTGATGACGGTGATGACGGCACATCTGGAGGGCAAAGAGATATACTGTACGGCGGGGTGAATTTTACTACCTCCTACCTTAAAGCAGATTTGTTGGCATTGTGTTTGGTTTTGTTTTTTTTTAACATATTAACATGAAGAGGCAGGATGTACAGTTACAGTTAAGGCACCTGGGATTGTTGTTGCCATTGTTCTCCAGCGAGTTACCGATGCGGATTTCAGCTCCGTTTAGCTCTAGAGCGCAGCAGTCTGATCTCCGGATGACTTCAATTGATGAGATGTTGTACTGAACCTGCAGGTCCAATCTCCACCAGGGGTTCACCTCAAAAAGAGTGGAGAAGCAGCTCCTATAGTTATAGTTTGAATTAGGGTTGCCGTCTATCACCAGGTTTGATAGAAGCGTGGGGTCCCACACTGAAGACTGATCTGTAACTCCACCCAGAGCCACGTTAGCTGGAGAGTTAGCACAGTGACAAAGATTACAGAATCAAAAATCGATAAAGGCACTTGATGAGTAGCTGAAACATGGTTTGAATTAAAGGGAGGAAATGTATGTTTCATGCTTTCTTCTTCTCTTCTGGTGAAAAACAATTTCCTTTCTCTTCTTTAGTGACCTTACCAAATCAGTATTTAACAGTTCATCCAGTGTTGTAAAGAGACCCAAAAGTCATACTTGAGTAAAAGTAAAGATAATGTCTCCCATGCAAATAGTATTTCAGTAAACATCATAAAGATATTTAATGTACTTGTAGCAGTGCGTAAAATTTTGCTTTTAATATCCTCTAAAGTCTTTTTTGACTCCTTTTTAACATTACAAGACCTGAATGACCTTTGAAGCCCTTTTCTGTAACTTCTCACGACCTGTCAGATTAATCTTTGAACAAGCAGCCTGTTCAGATAAGCACCAGGATAACTTATTAACCCGTATAAAGAAGCTAAACTGGCTCCTCCTCAACCAGCTACAGCAGCAAATTGCATTTTACACATCAGGATAAACAATCTCATAATATCATATGTGAACATGCACAAGTACTTTTAGTTTTGATATTAGGTCAAACATGCTAACATGTACTTTTACTTACATAATGTATCTTTTAAAATATTTTCTTACCTGCTTGGTGAGTGATCCCCAACCTGAGAAAGATGGACCCTGCAAATAATAATTAAAAAAAAAAAGATTAACAGTAATAAAAAAATAAATTCAACTCATAAGTAACATACACACATTCACTGAGGCTTAAAATACATTTTAGTTTCCAAGTTCCACTGACAAAACCTAACAAAAATAAAATGTAGTCTTTGACTTCTAGGATTTAATCTGTATATGAGCCATAAGGGAATTAATGGTAATACTTTACAGTAACCATCATTAATACATGGTACATTTATAGAAAATCAAACTTTAGTTAAGTTATTAATAATTAATCAATTTCTGTGTAAGATGAAATGAAATGCTTTGTAAGACATTTATTTTGATTTATCATTACAAATGTGTTATGACATCAAATTGGTGTTTATGATTAACTACAGTATTTATTAATCATTTACAAACTATTATAAACATCAGTTCCAACTTTACAAGAAGTGCTTAACAAATGGTTTATCAAGCATTTTATTGTTAACAGTAAACTAAGTCTTAACGAAAGTTTAATCATCTATAATTGTACCTTTTATTAACGATAGATCTAATAAAATGTTACTGCATACATTATTTTGTGACTCACCCCAAATAAAGAGGAATTTCCAACTCCACTCCATTAATCCCAAAACATGTGTCGATGATGTCCAGACTTCAGCTTACAAAACAGCTCAAGCTGCTGACCTCAGGTGCTCCTCACCCTTCCTGATACGTGCATTTGAATTCACTTTTATACAAATACATGCAAACCACATTTACATCATAATATGCATGCGTGTGATCAATCTGAAAATAAGGCAACACCTGTCTACTGTCTGAGATCTAGTGTGTTGTCATCATGCAGGTACTCGAGGCCCCTTCAAAATAAAATGACTGTAGTGACTGGGGCGACTAAAGTTGATAACTTAAGTTACTAGTTATTTTGCAGGGTGCATGCTGCATCAGAACCAAAGTATTGCATTTCTTAATTAATGTATTTAATCAGCAATCAGAAAAAATAAATGTTGATTCTGCTGATCAGGGAAAAAAATGCTGAATATTGCATCCGATAAGTAAGACTTTTAGGGTACTTTCACACAGCTGGCATTGGGACACAGTTCACAGTCTTATTAATGTATAAATCCATATTTTAAATTTAAAATTTATCATAAAAACGCCTAAGAGAAGTCCAATAATAACAATAATAATAATAATTTTATTCATATCGTACCTTTCATACTTAAAATGCTCAAAGTGCTTCACACATACAAGAAACAAAAACATAAAAATAAACAGAAAAGTACACAAAGTAAAAAAACCTTCAAAGCCATTAACTGGAGTTAAAAAGCATGATAGAACTATTAAAAGCAAGATAAACTACTAAAAGACCAATAAACTTGTCAAAAGTAAGAATATTAAAAGCACACAGCTGCTGAACCAGGATCAGGTCAGACGCAGTAACAGCAACAACATAAATAAAGTTAAACAATCAAAACTCTTGATCTATGAGAAGGCTACAACAAAAAGAATCTGATTTAAAATCCATAAGAACTGCAATAAAAATGTTAAATCTATCAAGATATATAACTTCACAGGGCAGGATTGCTTCTTTTCTTCTGTCAGTGATGAGAAAATCGTTTGGCTTTAATAACTCACTCAAATAATTTATCAAATATTAATATTCTATCTACTTATTTAATGTCATTATTGTATCTAAATGTACTTTCTGGTCAATTCTTCTTAGGATATTTTAAATGTGTGTTCTCGGCTTCAGATGACGAGACGTCTGATTCTTGATTTGATCCTCGAGGAAGGAGGATCATCTCAGCCGGATGTCCTTCACGTTGACTTTCATGCTCCGAGGCTCAAATTTGGTTTATTCATTTGATTAACCAAACGTGTGTGCATGAACATTCAACCTTGACGTGTGAAGATCCACATATTGTATCGTATTGTATCGTATTGTATTGTATTGTATTGTATTGTATTGTATTTTCTTTTTACTCCACTACATTTGTTTGACTGCTTTACTTACTAGTTACTTTTCAGGTTACAATTTTCCACGCCCTTCCTGTCTAGTTAAAAACACATATCACCAAATTTGCCGACTCTGAATGTGACTGCTTGTGATGAAGTGAATGATTTAATGTTCCTTTATGTGTTGAGAAAATTCTCCTACTTCTTCATCTAAATAAACTACTCAAAAAACCCTCAGATTGGCTGTCAAATGCACCTTCATAAAGCTGAAATCAGGGCGGATTTTCTCATGAAAAGTGTGAGTTTCTCAAGCTTGTACAGAAGTAGAGTACTTGAGTAAATGTACTAAAAAGGATCAATAATTACTATGATAAATACTGTCAGGATACTGACATATACTATATTTCACACTCATTTTTATAATTTCAGGGAATATATTTGAGGTAGATAATTCAAACAAAGACAAAAGGCAATCAATGAAAACAAAACAAAAAAAATCACTGCAGGTGATTCAGAATTCATCCTGCACATGGTGCGCTAACAGGAACAACAGAAAGCTGCTGTTAACATCACTTTTCTCCAACCTTCACCCTCCATCCTAGTTGAGGTTTTCCTTAATTCTCTCCCCACAAGAATCTGTTGGTAAAAGAAACAGCAGCTGATAAAAGTCAAACACTGCAAAATGAGAAACATACAACACTAACATTCATCTGTAAGTCTATCCAAGCCTGTACTTGTAATTTCTGAGCTCTGATCTATTTAGAACAAAATAAGCATCAGTCACAAACCTCTCTCACTACCTGTCTGCATCGGCTGTGACTCTGGTCTTAAAGTCCTCCAGATCAGCTTGGTGTTAGTCAAACCCTGCGAGTGAAAAGCTGCTTCCAACTGCAAACAACAACAACAAAGAGAAAAAGACATCGTAAGCTGTTTTTCCTGCTGTGGGATAATAATGGCGCCCAATATGAAAACACTTGCTTTCAGTACCTGCTGTAAGATTTCGTGTCTGATGGTTAAATCTTTGAGGTCGGAGCTGGTCTGCAGCTTCATCTTCACTGTAGTCCTTCTCAGCACAGCTGCAAAAATGACATTATTTTCTTATAGGACTTTATTTATGATTTGTTAAACATGTACTGATCAATTATAAGTCACTGCCAAATGGACTTAGAGACCACTTATTGTTTTAACAGGCATCTGGACTAAAATCATTAAACGAGTCACGAACCCTGGATCCGCATCAAATTGAACTGTTTAAGAAAGTGAGAAAAGAAATCCTGAGACCGTCCCTTCATCCGGATTTGCACCAAAAGCTAACGGGGTCTATTCTTGCTTCCTTCCTTCAACCAGGTTTGGTGAAAAAAACCCATTCAGTAGTTTTCGTGTAATCCTTAAAGCGACAATTAATTAAAGCGACCGAGCCCTGAGATCCCACATTGATTTGAAAAGTTGTTTACACCCTTTTTTAAGCCGAAATCTTCACTGTAGCTGCAAAGCTAAAAATTACCTGCCTGTCAAGTTTGTATATAACTTCTTATTTGACTGTTTTTCGGGGCTTTCCCTGTTTACCCCATACAAGCTATATGGAGCCATTTTATTTATCTATTTATTGATTTATTAAAAAATCTGTTTATTTTTCTATGTTTAGGAGGATGCTGGTGGTTGGTGAATTTTAAAGGAGAGGTCCTTTAAAATCAACTTGATGATTTTTGTCAAAAGTGAGAGCTTGGCGTTATTTGATCCTGTTTTTATACATTTTGGAATGGTAATAGATGTGAACTTTGAGATGTGGTCTTTGCTCCTCTAAAATGATAAAACTAAGACTTTCTGTCTTTTATACGAGTTTGAGCAAACTACTTTAACTGATGCCTTGGATCTTTTTGCAGTGCAATGGGGGAATTTTACTTAACTTATTTTTACTATTACCATTTTCAGGTATTTGTACTTGTTACTTATAAACTGAATACTTGTTGTCTTATAAATGCAAACTGTAGCTTACATATCAATACATCTTTAAAAAAGACAAGATCATATACCTTGTCCAGTGTTGGTGGGTTCAACTGGAGGCACTGGAGTCACTTCAGTTATGTCTGTGGGAGAGAAAAGAGATGGTGACAAGGGTTCATTGTGAGCAAAATGAAAAAAACCAAAACAACAATGTTTAAGCTAAATGGCACCACTCTCAGGTATATGCGTGTTTTTCAAGACTCGTTGCATTTGGTTTTATCTCACAGCCACTGGTGGAAGTACATTATTAAAGTATTTGAGGTAAATATTGTTCTTTTTACTCCACTGATTATTTGACAGCTTTAGTGTGTTTATTCTGTTTTTACATACTTAACATGATTTGACCTGAAGAAAATTTTGACAAACTGGCCGCATTTAATTGGACTCTTCTCCAAAACAGTTGAGGATACATGCTTTCAATTGATTACTAATCACCAATAAACTTAGCTGTTAGTTTCAGCCTTAGTATATCAAATAATGTGTGCAGGATTTGGGCTTACTTTGGCAGAGAATGCTGAATTTGGTGTCGCATGTCCAGTTGTCCCAACTCCCTTTGTGCATAGTAGCGCACGACTGAGAGGTGTTTTCATTGTTGGGCTGGTTCGGCCACCACTGTCTGAATGAGGAGCTGCTGCCATCCGACCACCTCCAGGGGTCATTGTGCAGGCCGATCCAGGCCTCCTGCACAGCCTGGTCAGCCTGCAGTCTGCTCCTCAGCTCCTGGTTCTCAGCCGGACTCCTCACACTGACCAGATCTGTGTGGTGCTGCCTGCAGTAGCTCTGAGCCTCAAACCAACTCTTCTGTTCGGTTACCAGCACATACTGATCAAAGCCACCTTCTATGTGGGGAAACAAACGGGGGGGGGGGGGGGAATTACAAACGATGTCTCCGCGGTAAATTCAAAACCTGTCGGCACAAGGTATGTTAAGGTCATGACTGAAAGAAAAACATTGGTAGGAAACTGCAAATGTCAGATAAAGTTTACCTGCAAAACAAATGAGAGGCATTTTAACAAACGTGCAGCTGTTGTCCCTCCAAAAACCATCTTCCATCATGGAGACGCAGTACTCGTTCGCTCCTGCATTGTCCGGTTGATCTTCCTGCCACTGCCTGTAGTCCTCCACGACTCCTGTGTAGTGATGTTCACCCATCAGAGACCATTTCCAGCTGCTGACGTCTTCATACAGGCCGATCCAGAAGGGCTCCTGCCAGTCTTTAGACATGTCAGCGATCCTGCTGTTGACCTCCACATCAGATATTGTGGCCAGGTCACCGTACTGCTCTCTGCAGTAGCTTTGAGCTTCAGTCCAGCTCATCCTCAGGTGAGTGACGAGGATGTACTCATGGATATAGTATGTGGAGCCTATATGGACAATAAGAAGGTAACAGGTTCTGTGCTGACTTAAGAGTACGAAAAAATAATCAGAAAAGTCAAAACAATGTTCACTTTGGTTGACATCGCATTTCAAGTCTTAAAGTTTAAAGGGTAGCTCCACCAGTTTCCCACATTAATGTGTGTACTTGGGGAGTACTACGGCAAAAAAGTAGCATAAATCTACTTTATGGCTCCAGAGGAGCTGCATGTAATCTGATAAACTGCCTACAGTGATAATAACTCAGTGGCTCAGTTGCATTGTGGGTGAAAAGCAGTACACTGGTCCAGCATTTGCACTCCTGTCCACTGTCTTTCATGTCTGTCCACTGCAGAGACAGTCCAGTTTTACACAAAACGTATCTTTTCAGCTGTGAAGTGATTCTCGTGACAGCAAAATAAAGACAGCCTTAATAGATACACGTGTACAGATCAGCCTTTCCATTCGTTTCCACATAAGGATATGGTATACTAAACAGGATGGTCTGTTTATACAACCACAGGACATTCCAACCATTTCTTGTAAGCGAGGGAGGGAGGGCTGAGTAGCATTATGATTGTGGAGTTAACAGAGCAGCTCCTTGTGTATTTGTTGAGAAGGTATCAACACGGGACGCTCCAGTAGCTCAGTTGGTAGAACATGTGCCCCATGTCACCCCCCTTCTCATCCCCATTTCCTGTCATCTCTGTAAGCTTTTCTTCTGCGTCAAATTCAGAATGAGCTTATAAATCAAAAGACAATGAAGTTGATGAAGTGAAACATTAGCTATATTTGTAAGAGTAAAGCTGAGGCGGAAAGGCAAAACAGGTTAAATCCTGGAACTGTGGGCTCTATTGTTTTCTTGGCACAATGCAGCCAAACACTCGGCTAAAGCACTGACTAGTCCAACACATAGCAGAGTTCATGTTCAAGGTTTAAACTTGTAGAAGTGTTCTGACCTCTTTTACTACCTTATTTTTTAACTTTGAAAACAAATATTGAAATTCTAATACATTTTGTTCAACATGTGTGTCAGTTCACGGCCATTTTCTTTCTAAATTAACCTCAAATGGGCCAAAAACAGTTTTTGGGTGTTAATGGTGTAATAAAGCATACTGATGCTGTAAAAGCAGCGTATGTGAAGATGATTCAACATGATGTCAGTAAACAATTAAAGGTTAAATCCAGATTTTTAAAAAAAACACACAACAAGTTGAGATTTAGTAGCGATATGAAAAGTCCTATCAGCAAAACTATACAAGACATGTGTATATGCTTAAAGGCGTTGTGTTAAATATGTTAAAAGAATACATGAAATCATTGCAGCTTAAAAGTTGTTGAGAACCCTGAAAAAAACTCCATCCATATACATCTAAACCTGGATACATTAAATCATGTTGTTCTAGTTTCATTTGACAGAGGGAGCAGTCGGCAGTATTATGTAAGGTTGAAAAGAACTGCTGCTACTTCCTGTAAATGGTGGAGGGAGGGGTGAGCAGAGCTACCAAAGCACCGCCTTGTTTTTTCTATACGGGGTGTCTTTATCCTATAACAGGGTTCGGTGGGTTCAGAGCTTACGTTCAGTTTCAGTTTCATCTTGATAAGAGAGCAGTGCAGCTGTTACTGGGTGTGGTCTGGTGAACATATAAAAGCATCTGCAGTTTCTTGCAGACATTCAGAACTCTGCTTCTTCATTTAAACTGCAGAATCTTCTCTGTGCTCTTTGACTCAAACATGGCCAGCAAGTCTTACAACCCAGACATGACTGACAACTCGGGTAAGTCACGTCCATGTTTTAAAGTGCAATAATTTTAGGGTGATTTAATGGTATAACACTGAATATGAATAACATTGTTTGGACCTATAATGTACAGTTTCTGTAGAGTTATACTTTTATAGACAGGGTCGTAAATGAGCACTCTAAAAATCTGCACTGGGGAACACAATCATGGTTTATTTGTTTAAAATGTTTTCCAATGATGTTGCTTCTCCAAAAGCAGCGAACAGATGTTTCTACTCTTTCAATCTTTGTATACATTGCACAAAAGACAATGTCTTTGCAACCTGATGTCTGATTCAGTGTCACACATTGTTCTACACAGGACAGATCATAACAAATAACAAGCAGCTGAGGATAGTGATGGTGGGGAAGACTGGAGCTGGGAAGAGTGCTGCTGGAAACACCATCCTGGGACGAAAGGGCTTTGAATCAAAGTGCACGTCTAAGTCTGTGACTGTTGACTGTTTCAAGCATGAATGTGTGATAGATGGGCAACAGATTGCTGTCATTGACACTCCGGGCCTGTTTGACAACAGGTTTGAGGTGATTAAAACAGTCAAAGATGTGAGCCAGTGCATTCATTTCTCTGCTCCTGGACCCCATGTGTTTCTGGTGGTCATTGGTGTGGGCAGATTCACTGCAGAGGAAAAGCAGACGGTGCAAAAGATTCAAGAAATATTTGGCCAGGATGCAGACAGATACAGCATGGTTCTCTTTACTCGTGGTGATGATCTTGAAGAAACGACCATCGAGAAATTCATAAATGACGACACCGACCTTCAAGAACTTGTGGCCAGATGTAACAACCAGTACCACGTCTTCAACAATAAGGAGAAGAAGGATCGCTCACAGGTCAATGAGCTGCTCCGGAAGATCAGAGATGTAGTGCAGAGGAACGGAGGAAGCCACTACACCAACGAGATGTTCCAAAAGGCCGAGAGGAAAATCGAAGAGGAGAAACAACGCATCCTGAAAGCAAAAGAAGAAAAAATACGAAAAGAGAGAGAGGAACTGGCGAAGGAACTTCTGAAAGAACATGAAAAAAACATGAAGAAAATGCAAGAGCAACACGAGGCTGAGAGAGAGAAGGAGAGGAAAGAGAGAGAAGAAGAGAGGAGGAGGGTGAAGCAGGAGATGGAGGAGCAGAGGCAGAGAGAGAAGGAGGAGAGAGAAGCAGAGAGAATCAGAATAAAAGAGGAGATGGATAAGGAGAGACAGAGGGAGAAGGAAGAGAGAGAAGCAGAGCGAATCAGAGTTAGCCAGGAGATGGAGAGACAGAAAAGGGAGATGAATGAGGAGAGACGAAGGGAGATGATGGAGAGAGAAGCAGAGAGACAGAGAGAGAGAGAGGAGAGGGAGAAGGAGAGAAAGCAGATGTATGAGGAGAGACAGAGGGAGGTGATGGAGAGAGAAGCAGAGAGACAGAGAGAGAGAGAGGAGAGGGAGAGGGAGAGAAAGGAGATGGAGGAGCAGAGACTGAAGGAGATTAAGGAAAAGGAAGAGAAAATAGAGAGAGAGAGGGAGAGGGAGCTTAAAAAACAAAGGGATGAAATAGAGAGAGAGCATGAAAGAAGACTGAAAGAAAAAGAAGAAGAGATGAAGTCCAAGCATGAAAAGGAGGCTAGAAAGGAGGCTGAGGAGAAAAGTGCAGGACAGCTTCTGGCCGAAGGTGCTAGAAAGGTAGTTGATGGAGTCGTAGATGTTGGAAAGGGAATTGGTTCATTTATTTGTTCTTTAAAATTCTGGTAGTAATTTTTTTAAGGGCCACTTAAAGCATGGGTTGATGAGTAAACACAAAAAAAAAAAAAATCTTTTGACATCCCAACAAAAATCAATTAATCAAATGTTCTGACCAATACAGCTTGAGAGAGAGATGGCAGAATATTTTGCTTCCAGTGAAATTCTTTTTTTCAATCTTGCAGTGAAAGGAAATGTAATAAATTGCTTGAGTGCTGTACTTTTGTTGTCTTTATGTGCACGACACAAAAAAGAACTTGATCAATCATTATCATAACTCAAGCTCGATGGTATGTTAAATGATTTGTATATGTCAAGTTTTCTTGTTTTGACTTTTATTTACTTTTGATGATTCAAATTCTGTTTTCATATCCTCACTCTGATCTGATAACTTGAATGCATATTATCACTGTTTGTGAATCTTACATAGTTTATTTATTTAGTTTTTTCTGTTAGTCAAAGTGTGTCATTAATTTCAGAGGCTATGTCATTATATTATTTCATAGTGTACTCTATTGCTTTTAATTGCTGATGAATAAAGTTTATTGAGAACACTTTGTGCATTTATTTGAGAGAGACTTTGAATACAAGACTTGTACTTGTTATAGAGAACTGTATTGATGTTGCTTTAACTTAAGTAAAACATGTTGAGTAGTAGTTGTC
The DNA here is from genome assembly GCF_904848185.1 of Acanthopagrus latus. Classification (NCBI taxonomy): domain Eukaryota; kingdom Metazoa; phylum Chordata; class Actinopteri; order Spariformes; family Sparidae; genus Acanthopagrus; species Acanthopagrus latus. The sequence continues at coordinate 5,705,595 of NC_051048.1, read as the reverse complement.
CCCATATTGCTCATTTAATCTCTGATATTTTGAAGATCAGCCAACAGCATGTTTAAATAATTTCCACCAGCACTCGAAAAGCTTAAATTAAATCCAAGACAAATATGAAAAAATATTTTCTTACCTGTCTGGTGTGTGACCTCCAAAAGGATCAAAAACGTCCCTGTGAATCAGAATAAAACCAAATGTGAATCTAAAAAACACACATGGACGAGAATACAATTGTATGCATATCATGAATGAATCATTTGTATTAAGTTTTGATGAGAGTTGATGAGAAAGAAATACAAACCAAAGAGAAGCAGCTTCTTCAAACTTTCCTCCATGATCTGCAATAATGAGAGATTTTATCCACATTCGTGAATTAATACTGAAAAATTAAAATCTGTAATTAACAAGTACAAGTGCACAAAATGGTGTGTCACTTATTGTGGATGCTGTCTTACCTCCTGTCTTTGTCTCCAACGTCTCCTTTCCTCGTGGAGTTTGGATACTAAATGGTTCGTGACCAGAAGTAAGTGGTCGTGTGTTTTAGTTTTTTGTGCATTTCCATCTTAGTGAGAACCACTGTGGAGTTCTAGACATCTGAAGTGGAGATGTTTGTGCAAAGTGAGCGTATTTATACAGACGCTCAACACCCTGGAGCTTAATACAACACATGCAAATAAACCAAACACAAGTAAATTAAGGAAACATCTTCACCGGTTTAAAAGCTTTGGCAGCTTTTACAAAACACAACCAAACACATGAAAGCTGCAAGTAGCACAGACGACAATGGAAACTGTTTCCAGAGGAAAAATTTAAAGTGATGAACACTGTTGGTGCCATGGTTCCTGACTCATTAAGTTATAAAGTCAGCTCTGTGACTGCAAATTTGACAGAAACACAAAATTTGGAAAACTCTAAATCAAATCAAATAAAGAAATGTGTCGCAAATACAGAAAACACAACCAAATACAGAAACTCTGCAAATATCACATATCGTCTGTGCATTTCTGCATATTGTTCTGTTTTCTAAATTTAGTTGAGTTTTGTCAATACTGCACATGTATTCTTTCTTTTTATTTTCTTTTGTTCTGTCTATTTGTGTGTTTTTCTTTGAGCTCTCCGGGTCGGCGTTCATTTTGTGTGTGTGTGTGTGTGTGTGTGTGTGTGTGTGTGTGTGTGTGTGTGTGTGTGTGTGTGTAGAGACGTCCCTTCACACATTTTGGTTTGCAGCAGACCACTTCAATGTGTACATGTTGTCTGGACAGGACATTTGGTTACTGTAGGTTAATGTTTGTCTGAGCGTCTGGAGTCAAAACTCCAACTTTGTTTTGAAGAGACCAGGTGGGCTGTTTGTTTGTCTTGTCTGACAACTCCCTCCCTTTTCACAGTTAATGAGAGAATTAAAGAATTTACAGAAATATTGATTTCATCAGAATCTATTTCATAGATGAGCATTTGTGCTTCAGCCTATGTCAGGATGATCCTACCTACATCAAACTTTCTTCTTTTGATAAAAACGAAGAGTTAGGGTGAGTAAGTTACAGCTAAAGTTAGCATCAGCAGCTAACAACAGTTGAAGGTATCATTGCTAACGTTAGCTAACACTACAGGACTAGTAACCCCACATAGAGGCTGAGTTTCTTGTAATGCTGTAACGTGTTCAAGCCATATCTGTTATCACACTGATTTAATGTCAAATTAAGCAACTAAACCTGTATGTTTTACCGTTAAAGAGCTGGGAGAAACATCTACAGCAGATCTGTGTGGTGCTGCCTGCAGGAGCTCTGAGAATCAAACCAACTCTTCTGCTCGGTTACCAGCACATACTGATCAGAGCCACCGTCTATGTGGAGAAACAAACGGGGGGAAAGTCTTTAGCCATGTCAGCCACGTCTAAAAGCTAGCCATGTAGCTTTAAGCTTCAGTCCAGCTCCTCCTCGGGTGATTGATGAGGATGTACTCATGGATATAGTATGTGGAGCCTATAAGGGTAACTCCACCAATTTCCCACATTAATGTACACTAATACACAAATGGTGTACTAAACACAATGTTCTATTTATACGACCACATGACATTCCAACCATTTCTTGTGAGCGGGGGAGGGAGGGGTGAGTGGGGTTATTAATGTGGAGTTATCAGAGGCGTTCCAGTAGCTCAGCTGGTACAACATGTGCCTCGTGTACTGACGATGTGTCCATGCTGTGCTGCCTGTCATCCCCCTTCTCATTCTCGGTCATCTCTGTAAGCTGTCCTTTAAATAAAAGCCATGAAAAGGCTAATGAATTTGAAACCCAGTTTATGAAACCTCTGAATACATTTGAATTGGATTATACATTCCATACAATATAAGTTAAGGATTTAATATTGGATGTTTTTTCCAAGGGTTAAAAATATCTTTTATTTAATCACTTAAAGAAAATGTTTGTTACCAAAAAAAAGTTGAGCTATGAGTGATGAGTGATTTGTTGATATAATGGGGGGACTTCTACATCCTTTGTGGCTTATATCAAAATATATGACGAGTCCTAGCAGCAAAACTATACATGTCATTAGTAAACACTTGAAAGCATTGTGGTAAATATGTTAAAAAGAATACATGAAATCATTGCAGCTTAAAAACTGTTGAGAACCCTGAAAAAACTCAACCTGGATACATTAAATAATGTTGTTCCAGTTTCATTTGACAGAGGGAACAGCCAGCAGTATTATGTGAGGTTGGAAAGAACTGCTGCTACTTCCTGTAAATGGTGGAGGGAGGGGTGAGCAGAGTTAAAGCACCACCTTTTTTTTTTTTTTCTACAGGGGGCGTCTTTATCCTAAAACAGGGTTCGGTGGGTTCAGAGCTTATCTCCTCCTCACGGAGCTTGAGTCCCATTTTCAATAACAGACCAGTGCAGCTGTAACTGGATGTGGTGTTTGGTGAATATTTAAACCATCTGCAGTTTCTTGCAGACATTCAGAACTCTGCTTCTTCATTTAAACTGCGGAATCTGCTCTGTGCTCTTTGACCCAAACATGGCCGGACAGTTTTATTACCCAAACATGACCTACAACCCCGGTAAGTCATGTCCATGTTTTGCTATGCTATAATTTTAGGGTGATTTAATGGTTGAATAACGTGTTTTGGACCTATAATGTACAGCTCCTGTAGAGTTATTCTTTTATAGACAGGGTCCTAAATGAGCACTCTAAAAATGTTCAATGGTTTATTTGATTAAAATATTTTCCAATAATTCTGCAAAGGCTGGGCGATAAATCGGTAATATTTCGAGTTTGTGGTTTAGGAGGATTTAAAAAGAAAAAACAAATTGCTCCACTCGCACAAACCACGGTGGGCTGTAAAGTTTGTTTAAAGGCTGTTGCAACTAAAGGCAGCAGACCAACACATTCATTTCTGCCTCTCAAACAGATGCATGTATCACAGTGGGACACTTGTTGTTTAGGAGATGCACAAGATCTGCGACAACCCTACAAAACACCCGCTATAAAGCTGTCAACATTAGCAGAATGATTTAATCATTGTGTCCCGTATGACAATAAAGGATCCCGGTGGACAGCTGTTACAGATGCAGTCACGGTACATATCGTTAAAGACATGCTGCCCGTATGTTCAGACAGTGGAACAGCCGGAGGTTCATCCACATGCTGAAAATGTTTGATCCAGTTTTGTGTTATGAAACCTCAACAAGGCACAATGTCTCAAGCCAGAGGAAGCAGACAGGCTCGGCTTCCTGGTCAAAAATGTGTTAAAAAGACATCGAGCACACACCTCATGTCCTGTACATCTATCGTGTCATGTTTACAATGCAATGCATGCAGATGTTTAATTTAGTTTACATATCTTCAGGGATATGTTTGTAAACAAAAAGCACCTTTTGCAAATTAAAGTATTTAATGAAAGTTATGATAACACTTTATCAATACCAATATGGAAACTGATCTGTTTTTATAATAGCAAGCAATCAGGAATGTTAAATTTATGTGGTAAGCCTTTCTTTTATAGCCCCCTAATTACCAGGTGTTTACCTGGTAAATTCATGGTAACACAAGAAAGCAAATACAATGAAACTATGGCCAAAATACAGGGCATTCACCTGGTAACTATATGGTAAATTATAGTGTATTATTGGGTAATTACTAAGGTAAATACAATGAAACTATGGCCGAAATACGGGGCATTTACCTGGTAATTATATGGTAAATCAAAGTGTATTATCGGGTAATTATTGCTGGTAATACACAGGTAACTACAGTCCTAGTTATTTGCCCAGTAAATATATGGTAACAAAAATGTGTTATTGTATTTACTTTCTTATTGCTATTGAGAATTACCTAGTAACACTTTTGTGTTACCATGAATTTACCAGGTAAATGCCCGATAATTGGCAGACTGTAATAGAAAGGCTTACCATTTAGATATACAAAAGCATTTTATCAAAAAGGACAAATTCTTTTCAAAAGGATGCACTTTTCTTTCTTTTTTTCATGTGAGATCGGAGGTGCAATGTTGACAATGGCAGCAAATTTGTTTAAAATAAAAGCATTAAAATAAATGCAATGCTTAATTTTTTTGTCGTTTGAAGTTTATTTTAGAGAAGAAAAAAAAAAAATCAGTATTTCAGTGAATCAAATTTGGTGTGAGAAAATCGGAGATTTAATTTTTAGGCCATATTGCCCAGCCCTAGATTTTGCTTCTCCCAATGTTTCTACTTTTCCCATCTTTGCATACATCACATGAAGGTTAATGTCTGTGCAACCTGATGTCTGATTCAGTGTCACACATTGTTCTACACAGGACAGATCATCACAAATAACAAGCAGCTGAGGATAGTGATGGTGGGGAAGACTGGAGCTGGGAAGAGTGCTTCTGGAAACACCATCCTGGGACGAAAGGGCTTTGAATCAAAGTGCACGTCTAAGTCTGTGACTGTTGACTGTTTCAAGCATGAATGTGTGATAGATGGGCAACAGATTGCTGTCATTGACACTCCGGGCCTGTTTGACAACAGGTTTGATGAGACTAAAACAGCTAAAGAAGTGAGCGAGTGCATTCTTTTGGCTGCTCCTGGACCCCATGTGTTTCTGGTGGTCATTGGTGTGGGCAGATTCACTGCAGAGGAAAAGCAGACGGTGCAAAAGATTCAAGAAATATTTGGCCAGGATGCAGACAGATACAGCATGGTTCTCTTTACTCGTGGTGATGATCTTGAAGAAACGACCATCGAGAAATTCATAGATGACGACACCGACCTTCAAGAACTTGTGGCCAGATGTAACAACCAGTACCACGTCTTCAACAATAAGGAGAAGAAGGATCGCTCACAGGTCAATGAGCTGCTCCGGAAGATCAGAGATGTAGCGCAGAGGAACGGAGGAAGCCACTACACCAACGAGATGTTCCAAAAGGCCGAGAGGGAAATGGAAGAGGAAAAACAACGCATCCTGAGAGCAGAAGAAGAAAAAATACAAAAAGAGAGAGAGGAACTGGCGAAGGAACTTCTGAAAGAACAAGAAAAAGACATTAAGAAAATGCAAAAGCAACACAAGGCTGAGAGAGAGAGGGAGAGGAAAGAGAGAGAGGAGGAGAGGAGGAGGGAGAGGGAGGAGAGAGAAGCAGAGAGAAAGAGGGAGAGAAAGAAGATGTATAAGGAGAGACAGAGGGAGATGGAGAGGAGAGAAGCAGAGAGACAGAGAGAGAAAGAGAAGAGAGAGAGGGAGATGCAGGAGATGTATGAGGCGTGGGAGAGGGAGAGACAGGAGATGTATGAGGAATGGGAGAGGGAGAGGAGAGTAGCAGCTTTAAGAAACGCAATTGAAGATTTACTTGATGCATTTATACATGAATTGCGTATGAATTTATCTTTTTAGAAAAATCTCTTTACATTCCGTTAGCAATCAATTAATGCAATAAATGCTCAGCGGAAAAATAATGTTTAATCTTGTAATGAAATGAAATGTCATAAATTGCTTGAGTGCTGTACTTCTGGTGTCTTCATGTGCACAACACGAACATAAAAACTTGATCAATCATTATCATAACTCAAGCTCGATGGTATGTTAAATGATTTGTATATATCAAGTTTTCTTGTCTTGATTTTCATTTACTTTTGATCATTCAAATTCTGTTTTCATATCCTCACTCTGTTAACTTGAATGCATATTATCACTGTTTTTGAATCTTACATAGTTTATTTATTTAGTTTTTTCTGTTAGTCAAAGTGTGTCATTAATTTCAGAGACAATGTTGTTATATTCTTTCATAGTGTACTCTATTGCTTTTATTTCCTGATGAATAAAGTTTATTGACAATACTTTGTGCATTTATTTGAGAGAGACTTTGAATACAAGACTTTTATTTGTTATGGAGAACTGAACTCTTATAAAAGTAACTTTATGCCAGAAGAGGATTAGGGCCACCTGTGAATTTTTTTTTTTATTTTTTTTTTTTATTTTTTTTTTTTTAGTTCTGACTTTAAAGTCAGAGTTCTGAGAATTAAGTCAGATAACATTGAGTATGGTTGACAAACAGTAAACAGAATTTGGTAGAGGAATTCCGGTTCCGGAGGTAAATTTGCCATTCATTCACTCCATTTACATTTCATAAAATGTTCATTGTGTGTCTGACTGAGCACCCTGACCAGATAGCTGCCGGGCATTTTTCCAGAATTTGCCACTTTATAAATTTGCCTTGCGTATTTTTGGTGGTAATCCTGAGTGGGGGTACGCTTCAGTGTTTCGCAGTTGACTAGATTCCTGGTCTTGGATGATTCACTGAGTTCAGCATTTAAAGATGCCTTGAGCTCAACAAGCCACTGAAGACTAGCTAGGTGAGTTAGCCACCTTTTGTAAGCAGGTAAAGTTGGGGTGTCTCTACAGTTTGTTTCCCTTCATTTATACTCTGCACAGTGATGTGGTTTTGTGTGAAATGACTGCTTTTGTGTTGGTCATGTTGTGATGTGTGGCCCTAATTAATACCTATGTGCAGTAACTTTTTGTGACCTTTTGGTTGTGGTAACTGGACTCCACTTTTGTTGGGTCGCTTATGGTTGCAGCTTAAGTGTAAGCTGGCAGCAATTTTGTGTAGTGGTGACTACGCAGTGATGCCATTTTGTTTGTGGTTGCTGCAGTCCACTTTTGGTGTAGTCACGTTGGGTTTTGCTGCTTTAGTGTATTATTAGTGTGATTGGGATGGCGTCACTCCCCAGATCAGTGAATCTTGAGTGGTGGGTATGGCTTTCCAATTTGTCCAGTCACTTTGTCTCTTTCTGTTGCTCTCCATTATATAGTAACGAGTGGTTGGAGATCACAAGGTGTCCATTTTGGGTGTGGTAGTGGCAGTTCACTTTTGTTGGGTCACTTGCAGTTGCAGCTTAGGTGTAAGCTGGAAACATTTGGGTCTGGTAGTGGCTACACAGTGACACCTTTTGCACCTGAGTGAACTGTTGGGTATTTAAATGAGCAGAAAGTATCTACTCTGTGGCAAGCTGCTATTCTTGCTGATGAGTTTGTGCTTATCCACAAAAGCGCCTTTATTAGGCACGATTCTTCTCCTCAATGTGAAACTGCTTTTGAGTCTGGGGACACGTGTTCCACGTGCTAGTACATCTGTCTCTGCTCCTAAGGCAGATAAGCAATGTTTTATCTGTCATAAAGCTGACCATCTAGTTGCCGACCGCAATGCATGGAAACTTAAGCAGCAGGAGGCAGTTTCAAAGCCCAAGGATGAGGGGCTAGTTAAAACAGTAGCCAGTTGTCCAGCACCCACCATTCAAACAGTACCTGATGAGTGTTTCAAACCTTTCATTTTCCCTGCATTTGTCTCGCTCACAGGAAAGGCGGATGATCAGCATTCTGTCACAGTGTTGCGAGACACTAGTGGCTCCCAGTCATTCATCCTTTCCACTGTACTGCCCTTGAGTGAGGAGTCTGCTTGTGGCACGAGCGCAATCGTAAGAGGTATTGGGATGGGATTTGTACCGGCACCTCTTCACCACATTCACATCCAGTCTAACCTTAAAACTGGTTTCTTCCGGGTAGCTGTGCGTTCCTCGTTCCCCATCGATGGTGTTGATTTTATTATGGGTAATGACATAGCTGGGGGTAAAATATATCCATCACCCAAAGTCATTGACAACCCAATTGCAGAATCTAGACATGATGATCTGGTCCAATGTCACCCTGACGTGTTCAGTTAGTGTGCTATCTAGAACTCAAGCCAGAAAACAAGCTCAGGATGTTGATCTGTCTGACTCTGTTTTTGCTTTGCCTTATCTGAGGACAGGCTGCCACCTACAGGGGGGAAAGGAAAACTGTACTGCAGGCCTAGAAAAGTGCGAAGGTGTGGCAGAACCTGTTGCTGCTCATGTGCTGCCACTGACCCCTGAGGCACTCATCAGCTCCCAGTCAGGTGACCCATCTTTAAGGAAATGTTTTGCAGCAGTTGAGGATGTCAGTAAGTGTACTGAGATTCAGTCATTCTTCTTAGATAACAGGGTGTTGATGCAGAGATGGATTTCACAACTAGGAAAAACCAATGCAGTTGGTGACTGGGCTTAATTCACAACAGCCATAAAACATTTTCTTAAATCTATCCTGTCCTCCCCAGGACAGTGACACTTCGATGCAACAGATGGGACAACAAATGTCATCTTATCTACATTTCACTATCTTCCCATGTGGAGGATGTGCCCCACCTGTGCCTCTCTGACACCTCAAGCAACATGACATTCCTCCTCTCACGTCCTGCTCCTGTCATTACAGCACATTGATCACAGACAGGAAAACAACGTAATTTCTTACATTTTCCTCTGGAACTACTGGACACGCAGCAATGTAAGTGAATGAGGTCTAACACTCAAATGACAGTGTTTGAAACTAATCCGATCTCCATAGCCCAGAAGTAGGCAGCAAAAGAGTTCGATGGGAGTGTCGCCACTCTGTTTACTCTATCATTCTGCTCCAAACCAAATCAACAACCAAATACAGAAACTCTGCAAATATCACATATGACAACAGAAACTGTTTCCAGGGGAAAACAGCTTTACCACTTTTACCTTTTACAGAACAGATTTTAATGACTTTATGTATAACAAACAACGGCAACATCAAGGCTGTGTCTCAATTCAGAGGCCGCATTTGAAGGCCAATTACATCACAATGCCATGCAAAGGCTGTCCCAATTCGAAGGCCCCTCCATATGCAGCCCACAAAGGCGGCCTCTGGAGGGTGCACCATTACTATCCTTCACAGCCTCACATATCTGAAAATTCTTTGTGTGCCCGAAGAAAGAAAGAAAGAAAGAATGGTGACCTCAAGTGGCACAGATCACGCATTTGAATGTAAGTATTGGGTCTATACTCGGTTTTTACTCATTTGGACATCCAGTGCCAGATATATTAAACTTCAAGGAACCTTAAAACCTCAAAATGTCAGTTAACTTACTAGTGATGGATGGACCTCCAGGGCTACTGAAAGTTTCCTGACTGTGACTGCCCATTACATTACATTAGTGACAGTGAATAATTATTTGTTCTTAGCATTTGTTAAAGATAACTCTCTTTGCCAAATAAATGAAAAGCATGTTGGAACTAGCAATATCACCTCTCTTGCAGTGCCAGAATCTACCTACTTTTAACCCGACTGTCACAATGATGTTTCAAACGTCAGACTGCCTCATTCTTTCAGTTTTTACCTGACAATACAAGACAAAAGAAAGATCAACGTATACTGAATCGAAAACCGTGACCACAAAACCGTGATATGAACCGAACCGTGGATTTTGTGAACCGTTCCACCCTTAGTATTGTGAAATAGTTTGTTGCTACTGTTGGCTGCTGTGCCTACAGGTTTTGTTCGCGATCAGGTTCGTTGTGGGGGTATTACCCAGTTTGTGATTTTGGTTTGGTCACGATGGAGTTTAATCTGGCAAAGTTTATGGGAAATCCAACTTGTGGGAAGCTGGAAGCTTGTACGAAGGAACATCTCAAATTGATTGCTGAAAAGCTTGAAATTTCTTTTAGTAAACAGGACAGAAAGTAAGTCATTAAAGATCAGCTGTTGTCTGTTTTGATCAAGCGGTGAGTGCTGTCAGCTGTGCTGTCAGCTGGGGAGGGTGCAGTTTTCGGGCTGATCAGGTAAAACTGAAGGAACTTGAGGTGGAATTGGTTATGGGTCCAGTGGCCATGGGCGTTCACCCATCTTTTCCAATTGAGATAATGGACTTTATTTTGGGGAACAATTTAGCAGGGGGTAAAATACAGGTGAAACCTGTAGTTCCTGTGGTAGCGGAGAGTCCAGATAAACTAACTCAGGAATATCCCGAAGTGTTTTCAGCCTGTGCTGTAACCCGTGCCATGTCCAAACGTGGGGTGGTGAACAAAGATGTCATAGATTTGTCTGACAGCTTCATGGTGAATGATGAGTTGAGCTTGCCTGATGCGCTGTACCCATATAGTTTCCCAGTAGAAGATGGTGACGTGGGTGCATTAAATCTTGGTGGTACGTCTATGGCACGTGAACAGCTGGTAAGTGAGAAGAAGGGGGTCGCTGAGCTGTCACCTCTGTTTGACAGTGCTGTGGGAGCTGAAGAGAGAGTGCCTCTTTCTCAAGGGATACTTGTTCAAGACGGGGTACTTATACGTAAATGGACACAACTTTACACGTCACAGGATGATGACTGGAGCGTGATTAGGCAGGTTGTGGTTCCATCAAAGTATCACCGTGACATTTTGAGCTTGGCCCACGATCATCTGCTTGCTGGTCATCTTGGTATAAATAAAACTTACGATCGGGCGTTGCGCCATTTCTTCTGGCCAGGCTTGAAGAGGGATGTGGTGTGATATTGTAAGTCGTGTCGTGTGTCAACTTACTGGTAAGCCGAATCAAACGGTTCCACCAGCATCATTATATCCAATTCCAGCTGACAGTGAACCCTTTGAACGGGTTATGGTTGATTGTGTTGGTCCATTTCCTTGTAGCAAGTCCGGTAATTAATTTCTGTTTACTATCATGTGTACAACAACATGCTTCCCTGAGGCTATTCCGCTATGCAAGATTACTGCTCCTTGTTGTGAAGGCTCTGATTAAGTTTTTTTGTAGGTTTGGGCTGCCAAAGGTTGTCCAAACGGACCAGGGGACGAATTTGATGTCACGTCTTTTTGCTCAGGTTCTTAAAAAGCTTGATGTCACTTATGCTCATTCGAGCGCATATCATCCTGAATCGCAGGAGGCACTTGAATGGTTCAACCAAACGCTCAAGTCGATGTTACAGGCATACTGCATGGAATTTGAAAAAGACTGGGATGAGGGAGTCCCTTTGATGTTGTTTGCGGTGAGGGAAGTTGTGCAGGAGTCTGTAGGCTTTAGGCCCTCTGAACTGGTCTTCGCTCATTCTGTGCATGGTCCATTTAAGCTCCTGAAGGAGAGATGGCTGGGTGAAGTTGAACCCCAGAATTTGCTGGACTGGTGTCTGTTCAGCAGAAGATGGGGGGCTGGTATGACTGTAAAGCTGTGAGCAGAACTTTCGCCCCGGGTGACAAAGTGTTGGTTTTATTACCGATCCCTGGTTCTAGTCTGCAAGCTCGCTTCAGTGGTTCGTAGCTTGTCCAAAAACAAAAATCAGAGACTGTGATTGTCTTGCGGCTACTCTGGGGCAGAGGTGTAGGAGTAGGCTGTGTTAATATGCTGAAACCTTATCATGAGCATGAGGCAGGGCTTGGGCCGGTCTGTGTGTCAGCCAGTCCTGACCCTGTCAAACCTGTCACTCACTCTGTGGAGCTGTCCAGTGCTGATCCTGTCAAGTCTGTTTCTGTCTGTGTGGTGGAGTTGCACCGTGCTGAACTGACTGAATCTAGTGTGGGTTCTGTAACCTCTGTGGGGGGAGAGGAGGATGTTGTGTCTTTCTCTGCTGCGATGGTGCAGGGGAGATTAGAAAACTCAAAGATGATAACAGAACTTGAGTGTCATTTGGCTCACCTGCCTGAAGCTCAGCGTGACAATATTGTGGAGGTGATTATGTCACATAAGTCTCTGTTTTCTGTTTTCTGATGTACCTTCACGCACAACAGTCTTACAACATGATACTGACGTAGGTGACGTAGGCAGAGCCCAGTTTGAGTTGGTGGAGTTCTCCCTGTTTACTGGCTGACAGGTCTGATAAATCTGACTGGTTTTGCAAGGAAGTTAATAACGTGACAAAACCTGGCTCTTATCCTTTACCTCGGATGGATGACTGTATCGACAGAGTTGGTAACAGGTGCCGCTCGCTCTCTGCTCGTCACTACCTCTCAGGCTCCCATGCTGTCGGGTTCAAGACGGTCTGCGATCGGGGCAGTTGTAGTTTTGTTTTGTACTTTGAGGATGGAGGTCTGGAAGTTCTGTTTTCGGGGTATTAGTGTGGTAACTTAGGTTACTATTTCTTTTTTTCTTTAGGGAAGGAAGTCTGGGTCCTACAGCCCATGGCGCTGCTAGCCTGGATTCCCTTCATTCTTATATTTCTTTTTTGCCAGACCTCCAGACTCTGGTAGTGTTACTCATTATTGATTTATTTTCGTAAATAAAATCTTGGACTTTAATATATTTTTGGGTTGTGAATCTTTAGTATGTTTTTGGCCAAAGAATGAGCCATCTTTTAGTTGTGGCCATAACACTTTCCTAAAATTTGGCAAAACTATTTAAAAGCACTACAAAAACACACACACACACACACACACACACACACACACACACACACACACACACACACACACACACACACACACACAATAAAAAACAACTTGACAGAACAGCACTCTGAACATCAGGAGCAAAGAGACAGATGCCCAAGCAGCTGTAGCTCCTCCCTCTGCAAGTTTCTGCTGTTCAGCTGCAACAGGGAAAGATCATGATCATGAACTATATTGTTTCTATAGGGTGAAAACAGAGGCTGAATAAACTCTGATCAGCGCTCTCTCCACCATTTACAAGAAATGGCTTAACCTGTTGAACAATCAGTTAAGCAAAACTTCCTGTTTGGTGCACCACATCCTCTTACAGAAACAAAGAGAAAGGTTGAGCTACACTCATGTATCTGTTAAGGCTGTTTTTCTCTTCACTTCACAGCTGGAAAAATACTCTTGTATAAAACTGGACTGTCTTTGCAGTGGACAGACATTGATGTTCTTTAAATTGATGCTACATGATAATAGAAAACTGAGAAATAGTGCTGTGCTATTCCCTTCTGCTCAAAAGATAGATAACTTACATAAACAAGAATGCACTGCGCCGCACCCGACCAGTAAATACTCCTAATGATGATTGACACACTACGAGTTGGGCTGTTGTCAGTACCTGACAGTCATCCATTCAAAAAAAGAACATTTAAGGAGAGAAAAAGAAACAATTAACAGGATTGTGGTTCATATTTGATCAGTGCTGCCTTGTTTTACACAATGTGGTCATAGTCCATTCAGCCTCTGTTTTCACCCAATAGAACTAATATGGTGACAACTTCTGGGTCATGATCATGATCTTTCCCTGTTGCAGCTAAACAACAAACAGGAGCAGAGGGAGGATCTACAGCTGCTTGGTCATCTGCCTCTTCGCTCCTGATGTTCAAAGTGCTCTTTTGTCATGGTGTAACTATTGTGTGTAATTATTTTGTTGTTGAAAGTGAAGAGGTTTCTGAAGGGCAGAAATTTGCAGTGTAATTACTTTGTGAAATGCATAATCGTATAAAGGATAGATACAGGAGCTCAGGAACACTTTTTAAAACTTTTGTGGTTAAACACAATTTGCTGCGGTAGCTCGGTTGGTAGAACATGTGCCTCAAGTACAGAGGCTTTTTACTTGATGTGCTGCCTGTCATCCCCCTTCTCATCCCATTTTCTGTTGTCTCTGTCAGCTGTCCCTTAAATAAAGCCATGAAAAGGCCAATAAATACATTTTAAAAGGTATCAGCATTTTCATGACAATGGTTGATGGGTTCAGAGATTGTCAGAGATGATTGTCTGCATCAAATTCAAATCAAAACACAATGCAGCTGATGATGTGAAACATTAAATATATTGTCTTTGTACTTTTTTCAATGGACATCTTTGACTGTTCTAAGAGTAAAGCTGAGGCAAAACAGGTTAAATCCTGGGACTGTGGCCTCTATTGTTTTTTGCAAAATGTAGCCAAACAAGTTCACGGCCATTTTCTTTCTAAATTAACTTCAAATGTGCTTAAAAACAGTTTTTTCCGTTAATGGTGTAATGAAAAGTATACTTATGCTGTTAAAGTAGTCTATAGATGATTTATAATAATAGCAGTAAACAATTTGTTAGAGTTGAGTTTTACTACTATTGATTTGTATCCTAATTTATGGAACTTTTGTATACATTTTATTCACTGTATTATACATTCCATACAATAAAAGTTAATGATTTAATATTGAATGGTTTTTCAAAGGGTTAAAAATATATTTCATTTAATCTCTTAAAGAAAATGTTTGTTACCAAAACATAAAAGTCTGTATTTTATAGAAAAAAAAAGCTCTTACTTGCAAATTTAAGCTGTGAGTGATGAGTGATCTGTTCATATAATGGGGGGACTTCTACATCCTTTCTGGCTCATATTAAAATATATGAAGAGTCCTGGCAGCAAAACTATACATGAAATTTGTATAAGCTTGAAAGCATTGTGGAAAATATGTTAAAAGAATACATGAAATCATTGCAGGTTAAAACCTGTTGAGAACCTTGAAAAAACTCAACCTGGATACATTAAATCATGTTGTTCTAGTTTCATTTGACAGAGGGAACAGCCGGCAGTGTTGTGAGGTTTAAGAGAACCGCTGCTACTTCCTGTAAATGGTGGAGGGAGGGGTGAGCAGAGTTAACAAAGTGCCGCCTTGTTTTTTCTATGGGGGCGTCTTTATCCTCAAGCAGGGTTCAATTGGTTCAGATCTTACAATATGTTTCAGGTTCATCTTCATAAGAGAGCAGTGCAGCTGATACTGGATGTGGTTTGGTGCACATTTAAAGCATCTGCGGTTTCTTGCAGACATTCAGAACTCTGCTTCTTCATTTAAACTGCAGAATCTTCTCTGTGCTCTTTGACTCAAACATGGCCAGCAAGTCTTACAACCCAGACATGACTGACAACTCAGGTAAGTCACGTCCATGTTTGGAAGTGCAATAATTTTAGGATGATTTAATGGTTGAAGAACATTGTTTGGACCTATAATGTACAGTTTCTGTAGAGTTATACTTTATAGATGTGATCGTAAATGAGCACTCTAAAAATCTGCATTTGGGAACACCATCATGGTTTATTTGTTTAAATTGTTTTCCAATGATTTTACTTTTTCCAAAGTGAGAAACAGATGTTTCTACTTTTCTCATCTTTGCATACATCACATGAAGGTTAATGTCTTTGCAACCTGATGTCTGATTCAGTGTCACACATTGTTCTACACAGGACAGATCATCACAAATAACAAGCAGCTGAGGATAGTGATGGTGGGGAAGACTGGAGCTGGGAAGAGTGCTGCTGGAAACACCATCCTGGGACGAAAGGGCTTTGAATCAAAGTGCACATCTAAGTCTGTGACTGTTGACTGTTTCAAGCATGAATGTGTGATAGATGGGCAACAGATTGCTGTCATTGACACTCCAGGCCTGTTTGACAACAGGTTTGATGAGACTAAAACAGCCAAAGATGTGAGCCAGTGCATTCGTTTCTCTGCTCCTGGACCCCATGTGTTTCTGGTGGTCATTGGTGTGGGCAGATTCACTGCAGAGGAAAAGCAGACGGTGCAAAAGATTCAAGAAATATTTGGCCAGGATGCAGACAGATACAGCATGGTTCTCTTTACTCGTGGTGACGATCTTGAAGAAACGACCATCGAGAAATTCATGAGTGACGACGCCGACCTTCAAGAACTTGTGGCCAGATGTAACAACCAGTACCACGTCTTCAACAATAAGGAGAAGAAGGATCGCTCACAGGTCAATGAGCTGCTCCAGAAGATCAGAAATATAGCGCAGAGGAACGGAGGAAGCCACTACACCAACGAGATGTTCCAAAAGGCCGAGAGGAAAATCGAAGAGGAGAAACAACGCATCCTGAAAGCAAAAGAAGAACAAATACGAAAAGAGAGAGAGGAACTGAAGAGGAAACTTCAGGAAGAACATGAAAAAGAAATTAAGAAAATTCAAGAGCAGTTTGAGGCTGAGAGAGAGAGGGAGAGGAAAGAGAGAGAGAAGGAGAGGAAAGAGAGAGAGGAGGAGAGGAGGAGGGAGACACAGGAGATGGAGGAGCAGAGACGGAGGGAGATGGAGGAGAGAGAAGCAGAGAGAATCAGACAGAGAGAGGAGACAGAGAGGCAGAGAAAAGAGATGAGTGAGGAGAGACGGAGGGAGAAGGAGGAGAGAGAAGCAGAGATAATCAGACTGAGAGAGGAGATGGAGAGGGAGAAAAAAGAGATTAATGAGGAGAGACGGAGGGAGAAGGAGGAGAGAGAAGCAGAGATAATCAGACTGAGAGAGGAGACAGAGAGGGAGAAAAAAGAGATTAATGAGGAGAGACGGAGGGAGATGGAGAGGATAGAAGCAGAGATACAGAAAGAGAGAGAGGAGAGTGAGAGGGAGAGAAAGGAGATGAATGAGGAGAGACAGAGGGAGAAGGAGGAGAGAGAAGCAGAGATACAGAAAGAGAGAGAGGAGAGTGAGAGGGAGAGAAAGGAGATGAATGAGGAGAGACAGAGGGAGAAGAAGGAGAGAGAAGCAGAGATACAGAAAGAGAGAGAGGAGAGTGAGAGGGAGAGAAAGGAGATGAATGAGGAGAGACAGAGGGAGAAGGAGGAGAGAGAAGCAGAGATACAGAAAGAGAGAGAGGAGAGTGAGAGGGAGAGAAAGGAGATGAATGAGGAGAGACAGAGGGAGAAGGAGGAGAGAGAAGCAGAGATACAGAAAGAGAGAGAGGAGAGTGAGAGGGAGAGAAAGGAGATGAATGAGGAGAGACAGAGGGAGAAGGAGGAGAGAGAAGCAGAGATACAGAAAGAGAGAGAGGAGAGTGAGAGGGAGAGAAAGGAGATGAATGAGGAGAGACAGAGGGAGAAGGAGGAGAGAGAAGCAGAGATACAGAAAGAGAGAGAGTCATGTCCTCATGTACCGAATAAGATGAAGGAAAGCGAAGAGACAAGAGAGAGAGAGAGAGAGAAGGACTTTGAAAACAAAATTAATAAAATGAACGAACAGCATGAAAAGAGACTCAAACAGAAAGAAGACGAGCTGAAGTCAAAGCATGATGAGGAAGCTAGAAAGAAGGCTGAGGCAACAAATCCATTAGACCATCTGATCAACGCCAGTGGAAAGGTAGTTGGTGGAGTTGTTGATGTTGGAAAATAAGGTGTCAGCAGCCCAGGATGGATTGTTTCTCATTTTAAAAATTAGGAATACATAATTTAAAGGCCACTTAAAGCAGAATATTTTGTTTCAGCTGAAAAATTATTTTCAATCTTACAATCTCAATGTAATGAAAGAAAAAAGTAATCAATTGTTTGAGTGCTGTACTTTTGGTGTCGCTATGTGCACGACACAAAAATAAAAAACTTGATCAATCAATCATTCAATCATTATCATATTGTTGAATCAAATCAATCTGTTTTCATATCCTCACTCTGATCTGTTTGTGAATCTGACATTATTTTCTGTTAGTCAAATTTTGCATTACATTCTTTTGTGGTGTACTCTATTACTTTTAATTCCTGATGAATAAAGTTTACTAACAATACATACTTAGATTTATTTGAGAGAGACTGTGAATACAAGACTTGTACTTGTTATGGAGAACTGTATTAATGTTGCTTTAACTTAAGTAAAACATGTTAAGTAGTAGTTGTCCCCATATTACTCATTTAATCTCTGATATTTTTAAGATCGGCCAACAGCATGTTTAAATAATTTCCACCAGCGCTCGAAAAGCTGACGTTAACTTGGCAAAAGCTGTTTGACAATGACTGACATGATTTTAGATTCTTCTGATGACCTCGAAAATGATCAAAAACGTCCCTGTGATTCAGAATAAAAATGTGAAACTAAAAAACACACATGGACGAGAATACAATTGTATGCATATTATAAATGAATCATTTGTATTCAGTTTTGATCAGAGTTGATGAGAGAGAAGTACAAACCAAAGAGAAGCAGCTTCTTCAACCTTTCCTCCATGATCTGCAATAAAGACAGAAATTATCCACATTTGTATATCAATAATGAAAAATGTAAATCTGTAAATAACAAACACAAGTGCACAAAATGGCTTGTTACTTAATGTGGATGCCGTCTTACCTCCTGTTGTTGTCTCTAATGCCTCCTTTCCTCATGGAGTTTGGATACTAAATGGTTCTTGACCACAAGTAGGCCTAAGTGGTGGTATGTTTTTGTTCTTTGAGCATTTCCATCTTAGTGAGAACCATTGTGGAGTTCTAGACATTTGAAGCAGAGATGTTTGTGCAAAGTGAGCGTACACTCAACACCCTGGAAGGTAAGACAACATATGCAAATAAAACAAACACACGCAAATTAAGAAAACATCTTTAAACGTCTTCAACACTGACATCATCAAAATGACGTATACAGTCACGCCTCTTTAGGAGCCGCAGCGCCGGCTCTCTGTGTGAATTACAGGGAGGTATGGCAGAGCAGCTTCACTCTGTGTGAATCACCATCGGCGGAGAATTGGCGAACCACCGCTCCGGAAATAATGCGGAGACGCTGTGTAAAAAGGGCAAATGATGTCATGATGCCGTGTGAGCGCCCTCTGTTCTATAAAGGTGCGTCTGCTGCTGCTGGGAGTCTCAGAGTTTGTGGAAGAAAGGAAAGGGGGGCAGGGTGGGGACAGGCTCACCTACTGGAGCGGGGGATTCATTCATCTAATAGTGCACAACTAATGCAGTTAGTAGGATAAAGTCAATCATATCAAGAATTCCTTCCCCATGAAGGACATTTCACATTTCAGTCATGATAATATTGTGAATAAAAGCCCATAGTTTCACATATGTTTTGGGGGTTTGATTAAATAATTAAATATATTACAAAACGAGGTGAATTGGTTTAGTCTTAACTCTTGATTGACGGTTTTGGAAGGGGTCACGTGTTGATTCCCGAGTGTCAAATAAACAAATGGATAAGGAGAGGACACAGCCATCAGGTGCCCAGTTCAGGAAAAAGAGAACGAAGAAGAGGGAAATGAGCAAAAGATAAAGGCATGGAGCCATGTCAAATACTCTTCATAAGTGTGACCATGCATGTAATGAGATGAAATAACGTCAGTATAAGTTAGGTTAACTCGTATGTTTGTTAGCCTCTTGCTAAACTGCTGGCTATAATTGTAGATGACGACAGCATCTGTTTTCAGTCCAACTGACCAGCAAACATTACATCTAATTATTTCACCCTAATAATGTAACACAACATGACTAGTTCACATATTGTTTGTTAAACATCACGTTAGGTCCTGTGTTGCTCATTGAAGTTAATGATCAGTTCTCTAAGCTAATTCAAAAGACGTACATTTCACAGATATTTCCTCTGCAACCAAGGCGGTTGTGTTATTCATTTGTGTCCTATTCTACAACTTGGATACATTATGCTTAATAATAGGTTTATTTAATTGTGCTGTTCATACATTGATCATATATGTTGTATTTTAATGCAAATGCAGGGGACATTTTAAATGGCATGAAGACTCATTTGCCTTTACTTCTCCCCAGCAAGACTCAGGTGTGAATTTGTGTGTGTGTGTGTGTGTGTGTGTGTGTGTGTGTGTGTGTGTGTGTGTGTGTGTGTGTGTGTGTGTGCATCCCTACAAAGCGTTTTGCAAAAAGTTATGTTGTTGTAAATGGGTATGTGTGATGTTCTGCACTATAAACACTGTGAATAATGTGTGTATACTAATGCCCTTGTGCTCGCCATTAGAAATGCCTGGAGCAGAGTCGTCTCTTGTGGATGAGCCTCTGTCCACTGACCTGCTAACTGGCCTTCAGTTCTGACTGTGAGAATTTGGACACAACTGGGGACCAGGGGACCAAGTCAGGTAACAACTGACTTTGGGCGCTCGAGGTGAGGTTCACCCAGGGTGTCGTGAAAGCTAGAGCTGCCACTGGTTGTAGCCATGGTTCCTGACTCATGAAGTTATAAGGTCATGGTTGAAAGAAAAACATTGGTAAGAAACTAAAAATTAGTGCCTGTGTCTCCTGTCAAGCTGCTTTGTTGATACTGAGTATCGATCAGTTTAAGACATGTGCTCATTTCATCGTTTGAGGATAGCTTCACATTAATGTTGTCAGATAAAGATCACCTGCAAAACAAATGAGAGGCATTTTAACGAACATGCAGCTCTCCAAAAACCATCTTCCCTTATGGAGACGCAGTACTTGTTTGCTCCTGCGTTGTCCAATTGATCTTCCTGCCACTGCCTGTAGTCCTCCACGACTCCTGTGTAGTGATGTTCACCCATCAGAGACCATTTCCAGCTGCTGACGTCTTCATATAAGCCAATCCAGAAGGGCTCCTCCCAGTCCTGCTGTTGACCTCCACATCAGATATTGCGGCCAGGTCACCGTACTGCTCTCTGCAGTAGCTTTGAGCTTCAGTCCAGCTCATCCTCAGGTGAGTGACGAGGATGTACTCATGGATATAGTATGTGGAGCCTATATGGACAATAAGAAGGTAACAGGTTCTGTGCTGACCTCAGAGTATGAGAAAAATAACCAGACAAGTCAAAACAATGACATTTCAAGTCTTAAATGGTTTGCAATTTTTTGCAATTTAAAGGGTGACACTACCAACTTCCTACATTAATGTGTGTTTACTTGGGGAGTACTATGACAAAAAAGTTTTTAAAAAAAAGTAGGATTAAGCTACTTCATGGCTCCAGAGGAGGCTTCATGTAATCTGATAAGCTGCTTCCAGCAATGTCACTCTCTGGCCCAGTTGCATTGGGGGTGAAAAGCAGTACACTGGTCCAGCATTTGCACTCCTATAATACTGTTGGACTCATCATGGGCCGTTTGAAAACATTTGATCGGTATCAATACAGCAGAACCAGAGATACAACATTTTCTTATTCCACACATTCCTCTATGGTTGTGTGTTTGGATACAAACAGTTAAATATAGTTACAAAGTGAACTACTGATGACACAATGATCTTAATCAGCTTTAGGATTCTAGATTCAGCAAAAGCTGTTTGACAATGATTGACATGATTTTAGATTCTTGAACATATATGGCCTATTTTTCACAAATATAATGCTTTCTACTGTTACTGAAACGCTAATTAAAACGGAATAGATAGAAAAAGAATTACTACTACTACCACTACTATAAGAAAAACACACACATGCACACACATACACTAAAATACACGTTGACAAAAGAGCACTTTGAACATCAGGAGCAAAGAGGCCGATGCCCAAGCAGCAACACCTGCCTGCTGTTTAGCTGCAACAGGGAAAGATCATGAACATAAACCAGAAGTCTGCACCTTATTGTTTCTAGAGGGTGAAAACAGAGGCTGAACAAACTGATCTTACTGTGATCTCACAACCCTCCATCCACCATTTACAAGAAATGGCAACACCTGTTGAACAATCAGTTAATCAGAACTTCCTATTTGGTGCCCTACATCCTCATACAGAAACAATTAGAAAGGTTGAGCTACACTCATGTATCTGTTAAGGCTGTTTTTCTCTTTGCTTCACAGCTGGAAAGATACTCTTGTATAAAACTGGGCTGTCTCTGCAGTTGACAGACATTAATGTTCTTTAAATTGGAGCTACATGATAAGAGAAAACTGAGAAATAGCTCTGTGCCTTTCCCTTTCGCTCAAAAACATAGACAACCTACATAAATGAGAATGCACTGTGCCGCACCCAACCAGTAAATATTCGTAATGATGAGTGACAGTCATCTGTTTTGAAACAAGACATTTGAAAAAACAGGATCGTGGTTTCTATTTGATCAGCATTGCCTTGTTTTACAATGTGATCATAGTTATAAAACAGCCTTCTGGTTCGTGGTCATCAACAGCAGGCAGGTGCAGAGGGGGAGCTACGGCTCCTTGGGCATCTGCCTCTTTGCTCCTGATGTTCAAGTGATCTTTTGTCACGGTGTATTTATTATGTGTGGATTTTGTATGTTGTTGTTGTTTTCTGTACTAGTAGAAGTAATTATTTTGTTGTTGAAAATGAAGATGTTTCTGGGGGCAGAAATATGCAGTGTAACCACTTTGTGAAACACATAATCTTATAAAGGATGGATACAGGAACTCAGAAGCACTGTGTAAAACTGTTGTGGGTAAACACAATTTGCTCCAGCAGCTCACTTGGTAGAACATGTGTCCCATGTAGAGAGGACATCTTTCCATTGTCAGATCTCACTGACCGTAACAGCCACAATCACACAGTAGTCACACAGTGGCAGTGGTCAACTCGATATGTCACCCCAGTTGACCTGTAACCCACAGGACCCTGGAATACACCTGTGGGTCGGGCAGGTCTGGGTCAGATTTACCAGAATATGTCACAGGTGTGGGCAGCCGGGTCAATGACTGTCAAAGCAGTGCACTGGCCTGAGATACTAATAATGTACAGCAAAAGTTTACATAAACAATGTGTGCTAAAGTTCACTTTTCTCTTTCTTTTCCCTCTCTCTGTCATTTTGTCTATCTGTCAGTAGGGATGTATACCGAGGACCCGTACTTTCTGGCGCCTAATTGTGTCAGTACCAGGGTACTTTTTTTTAAATGTTCTCTTTTATTTTTTTTTTTTTTTTTTTTTTTTTTTTTTTTTTGGTTTTTGACGTGGATGGTTTTTGAAAGTCTACCCAACTGCAATGACTACAGACTTAACAACAAACTCCGTAACTTGACGTCGAGGAAACGAAACCGGGTGCTGCTGCTTCGGCGCTGCAGTTTCTAACATTAGCCGGGCTGTTGCACTTTGTTATAGCAATCAAACACACCACACTCCTTTAGCTTCATATTATGCGCGCTCCAAATGTTTAGTGATGTTGCTTACCCCGAATTTCCACTGGATACTGTCCACTGCGTTACGACTCCGATCTGGTTTTGCTCCGTTGTCAGCCATCCGGTAACCCCGCCGGTTGCACTCTGAGTCCGCCATGGCGCAGTATGGTGGGCAGCTGGCGTCCTGAGGCAGAGGAGTTTCCACAATAATAACATGATCACTTGCGACCGTAGTTATACCTATGTGTTATAAAAACAGCAACAGGGAGTGTTCCCGACCAAAGGATTAGCAGAAGAGCTTGTGTTTGTCTCTTTTTTGAGATTTGTGTGCTGGTGTCAACACGGAGTGTTTTATTTTGAAAAGTAACCGGATGTTATATTGCTACTTCGGTGCTTGACTTCCTGTCTGCTCAGTGCTAAATTCAGCTGAATTGCTGAGTCGTGCTCCGGCATCTGCCAGTTATAGAAGTGTTGGTTATCTGTTCTGGAGTATTTGTAAGTGTTTAGCTTCACTTCTGTTGAAGCTTTATTATTACCTTGTGGTAATAAAAAAGTAGGTTGAATCTTTTAACATCACATAAAGTCTTTATTTTTTTACACAAAATTACATGTTGTAGTATCGATAAGAGTATCGATAAGTATTGGTGCCAATGAGGAGTATCGGTATCGGTAATGATAAAATCCTAACGATATACATCCCTAATAATAACAGTTTTTGCTTGTTAATGGTGTAATAAACAGCATGCTGACGCTGTAAAATTAGCATATCGACGATTCATAATTGATAGCAGAAAACAATTAAAGGTTAGATCCAGATCTCGGACACTCTCCTTGGCTCTGATGGCTCATATTAAAATATATGAAGAGTCCTATAAGCAAAACTATACATGACATTTGTATAAGCTTGAAAGCATTGTGTTAAATATGTTAAAAGAATACATGAAATCATTGCAGGTTAAAAGCTGTTGAGAACCTTGAAAAAAATTCAACCATACACATCTAAACTGGGATGCATTAAATCATGCTGGTTTTTTTTCATTTGGGGGAGCGGCCGGCAGTATTATGTGAGGTTTAAAAGAACCGCTGCTACTTCCTGTAAATGGTGGAGGGAGGGGTGAACACAGTTAACAAAGCAACGCCTTGTTTTTTCTATGGGGGCGTCTTTATCCTCAAACAGGGTTCAATTGGTTCAGATCTTACAATATGTTTCAGGTTCATCTTCATAAGAGAGCAGTGCAGCTGATACTGGATGTGGTTTGGTGCACATTTAAAGCATCTGCGGTTTCTTGCAGACATTCAGAACTCTGCTTCTTCATTTAAACTGCAGAATCTTCTCTGTGCTCTTTGACTCAAACATGGCCAGCAAGTCTTACAACCCAGACATGACTGACAACTCAGGTAAGTCACATCCATGTTTGGAAGTGCAATAATTTTAGGATGATTTAATGGTTGAATAACATTGTTTGGACCTATAATGTACAGTTTCTGTAGAGTTATACTTTTATAGACAGGATCGTAAATGAGCACTCTAAAAATCTGCATTTGGGAACACCATCATGGTTTATTTGTTTAAATTGTTTTCCATTGATTTTACTTTTTCCAAAGTGAGAAACAGATGTTTCTACTTTTCTCATCTTTGCATACATCACATGAAGGATAATGTCTGTGCAACCTGATGTCTGATTCAGTGTCACACATTGTTCTACACAGGACAGATCATCACAAATAACAAGCAGCTGAGGATAGTGATGGTGGGGAAGACTGGAGCTGGGAAGAGTGCTGCTGGAAACACCATCCTGGGACGAAAGGGCTTTGAATCAAAGTGCACGTCTAAGTCTGTGACTGTTGACTGTTTCAAGCATGAATGTGTGATAGATGGGCAACAGATTGCTGTCATTGACACTCCGGGCCTGTTTGACAACAGGTTTGATGAGACTAAAACAGCCAAAGATGTGAGCCAGTGCATCCGTTTCGCTGCTCCAGGACCCCATGTGTTTCTGGTGGTCATTGGTGTGGGCAGATTCACTGCAGAGGAAAAGCAGACGGTGCAAAAGATTCAAGAAATATTTGGCCAGGATGCAGACAGATACAGCATGGTTCTCTTTACTCGTGGTGACGATCTTGAAGAAACGACCATCGAGAAATTCGTAGAAGAAGACACCGACCTCCAAGAACTTGTGGCCAGATGTAACAACCAGTACCACGTCTTCAACAATAAGGAGAAGAAGGATCGCTCACAGGTCAATGAGCTGCTCCAGAAGATCAGAAATATAGCGCAGAGGAACGGAGGAAGCCACTACACCAACGAGATGTTCCAAAAGGCCGAGAGGAAAATCGAAGAGGAGAAACAACGCATCCTGAAAGCAAAAGAAGAACAAATACAGAAAGAGAGAGAGGAACTGAAGAGGGAATTTCAGGAAAAATATGAAAAAGAAATTAAGAAAATTCAAGAGCAATTTGAGGCTGAGAGAGAGAGGGAGAGGAAAGAGAGAGAGGAGGAGAGGAGGAGGGAGAAACAGGAGATGGAGGAGCAGAGGCAGAGGGAGAAGGAGGAGAGAGAAGCAGAGAGAATCAGACAGAGAGAGGAGACAGAGAGGCAGAGAAAAGAGATGAGTGAGGAGAGACGGAGGGAGAAGGAGGAGAGAGAAGCAGAGATAATCAGACTGAGAGAGGAGATGGAGAGGGAGAAAAAAGAGATTAATGAGGAGAGACGGAGGGAGAAGGAGGAGAGAGAAGCAGAGAGAATCAGACAGAGAGAGGAGACAGAGAGGCAGAGAAAAGAGATGAGTGAGGAGAGACGGAGGGAGAAGGAGGAGAGAGAAGCAGAGATAATCAGACTGAGAGAGGAGATGGAGAGGGAGAAAAAAGAGATTAATGAGGAGAGACGGAGGGAGAAGGAGGAGAGAGAAGCAGAGAGAATCAGACAGAGAGAGGAGACAGAGAGGCAGAGAAAAGAGATGAGTGAGGAGAGACGGAGGGAGAAGGAGGAGAGAGAAGCAGAGATAATCAGACTGAGGGAGGAGAGGGAGAAGAGAGAAGCAGAGAGACAGAGAGACAGAAAGGAGATGGAGAGGGACAGAAAAGAGATGAATGAGGAGAGATGGAGGGAAATGAAGGAAAATGAAGAGAGAAGAGAGAGAGAGAGGGCAGAGAGGGAGAAAGAGCTTAAAATTGAAAGGGATGAAATGAAAAGGCTGTATGAACAGATGTTGAAACACGAAGAAGACAAGTTAAAGTACAAGCAAGAAAAAGAGGCTAGAAGGATGGCTGAATTTTGTGATCATGGAGCTCCTCCAGTCAAACACCCATGCTGGATTAGTTAATGGAGTTGTAGATGTTGCAAAGGCAGCTTTCAGCGCCCCAGGATGGATTTTTCTAAGGGCCATTTAAAGCGAAGTTTGGTGAGTTATTTTAGAAAAATCTCTTAACATCACAACAGCAATCAATAAATTAATGCTCTGACAAGAAAAGTTTGAGAGAGAAACAGCGTAATATTTTCTTTCATTTGAACGTTTTTTTAATCTTGTAATGAAATGTCATAAATTGTTTGAGTGCTGTACTTTTGGTGTCTCTATGTGCACGACATGAAAATAAAAACTTGATCAGTTATTCAATCATTATCATAACTCAAGCTAGATTTACATTAAATTATTTTATACATTAAGTTTCCTTGTTTTGATTGTCATTTAATTATTCATAGCTTTCATATCCTCGCTCTGATCTGCTCAGTTTACTTGAATGCATATTATCACTGTTTGTGAATCTGTGAAACATTATTTTTTGATGTTGTTTTTCTGTTGGTTGAAGTTTGTCATTAATTTCAGAGACTATGTCATTATATTCGTTTGTAGTGTACTCTATTACTTTAAATTCCTAATGAATAAAGTTTATTGACAAAACTTTGAATACAAGACTTGTTATGGAGAACTGTATTAATGTTGCTTTAACTTAAGTAAAACATTCTGAGTAGTAATTGTTGCCGAGTAAAGCCCTGGACCCCATTTTACTCGTTTAATCTCTGACATTTTGAGGATGAGTCAACAGCATGTTTAAATAATTTCCACTTGTGCTTGATGATCTGAAGTTAAATTGGCAAAAGCTGTCTGACAATCACTGACCTGATTTTAGATTCTTGAACATTTATGACCTATTTTTCACAAATATAATGTTTTCTGCTGCTAAAACACTAATTAAAAGGGAATAGACAGAAAAACTTTATGGAACACATTTGATTGCAAAGGATGTAATTCTGTTCTCCAAACTAGCAAATCAGCCAGAGAAGTATTTAAAAAACCTACAAAACACACAGACACACACAAACACACACACACACACACACACACACACACACAAAATAAATACACCGTGACAAAAGATCACTTGAACATCAGGAGCAAAGAGGCAGATGCCCAAGGAGCCGTAGCTCCCCCTCTGCACCTGCCTGCTGTTGATGACCACGAACCAGAAGGCTGTTTTATAACTATGATCACATTGTAAAACAAGGCAATGCTGATCAAATAGAAACCACGATCCTGTTTTTTCAAATGTCTTGTTTCAAAACAGATGACTGTCACTCATCATTACGAATATTTACTGGTTGGGTGCGGCACAGTGCATTCTCATTTATGTAGGTTGTCTATGTTTTTGAGCGAAAGGGAAAGGCACAGAGCTATTTCTCAGTTTTCTCTTATCATGTAGCTCCAATTTAAAGAACATTAATGTCTGTCAACTGCAGAGACAGCCCAGTTTTATACAAGAGTATCTTTCCAGCTGTGAAGCAAAGAGAAAAACAGCCTTAACAGATACATGAGTGTAGCTCAACCTTTCTAATTGTTTCTGTATGAGGATGTAGGGCACCAAATAGGAAGTTCTGATTAACTGATTGTTCAACAGGTGTTGCCATTTCTTGTAAATGGTGGATGGAGGGTTGTGAGATCACAGTAAGATCAGTTTGTTCAGCCTCTGTTTTCACCCTCTAGAAACAATAAGGTGCAGACTTCTGGTTTATGTTCATGATCTTTCCCTGTTGCAGCTAAACAGCAGGCAGGTGTTGCTGCTTGGGCATCGGCCTCTTTGCTCCTGATGTTCAAAGTGCTCTTTTGTCACTGTGTAACTATTGTGTGTGGGATCTATTTTTTATCATTATTATTTTTGTAGTGGTAGTAGAAGTAATTATTTTGTTGTTGAAAATGAAGATGTTTCTAGGGGCAGAAACATGCAATGTAATGATTGTCTGCATCAAATTAAGAATGAGCATATAAATCCAAAACACAATGCAGCTGATGATGAGAAACATTAAATATATTGTCTTTGTACTTTTTTCAATGGACATCTTTGACTGTTCTAAGAGTAAAGCTGAGGCAAAACAGGTTAAATCCTGGGACTGTGGCCTCTATTGTTTTTTGCAAAATGTAGCCAAACAAGTTCACGGCCATTTTCTTTCTAAATTAACTTCAAATGTGCAAAAAAAGTTTTTGCCGTTAATGGTGTAATGAAAAGTATACTTATGCTGTTAAAGTAATGTACAGATGATTTATAATAATAGCAGTAAACAATTTGTTAGAGTTGAGTTTTACTACTATTGATTTGTATCCTAATTTATGGAACTTTTGTATACATTTTATTCACTGTATTATACATTCCATACAATAAAAGTTAATGATTTAATATTGAATGGTTTTTCAAAGGGTTAAAAATATATTTCATTTAATCTCTTAAAGAAAATGTTTGTTACCAAAACATAAAAGTCTGTATTTTATAGAAAAAAAGCTCTTACTTGCAAATTTAAGCTGTGAGTGATGAGTGATCTGTTCATATAATGGGGGGACTTCTACATCCTTTCTGGCTCATATTAAAATATATGAAGAGTCCTGGCAGCAAAACTATACATGAAATTTGTATAAGCTTGAAAGCATTGTGGAAAATATGTTAAAAGAATACATGAAATCATTGCAGGTTAAAACCTGTTGAGAACCTTGAAAAACTCAACCTGGATACATTAAATCATGTTGTTCTAGTTTCATTTGACAGAGGGAACAGCCGGCAGTGTTGTGAGGTTTAAGAGAACCGCTGCTACTTCCTGTAAATGGTGGAGGGAGGGGTGAGCAGAGTTAACAAAGTGCCGCCTTGTTTTTTCTATGGGGGCGTCTTTATCCTCAAGCAGGGTTCAATTGGTTCAGATCTTACAATATGTTTCAGGTTCATCTTCATAAGAGAGCAGTGCAGCTGATACTGGATGTGGTTTGGTGCAAGAGTGCTGCTGGAAAGAGTGCTGCTGGAAACACCGTCCTGGGACGAAAGGGCTTTGAATCAAAGTGCACGTCTAAGTCTGTGACTGTTGACTGTTTCAAGCATGAATGTGTGATAGATGGGCAACAGATTGCTGTCATTGACACTCCGGGCCTGTTTGACAACAGGTGTGATGAGACTAAAACAGCCAAAGAAGTGAGCCAGTGCATTCTTTTCTCTGCTCCTGGACCCCATGTGTTTCTGGTGGTCATTGGTGTGGGCAGATTCACTGCAGAGGAAAAGCAGACGGTGCAAAAGATTCAAGAAATATTTGGCCAGGATGCAGACAGATACAGCATGGTTCTCTTTACTCGTGGTGACGATCTTGAAGAAACAACCATCGAGAAATTCGTAGAAGAAGACACCGACCTCCAAGAACTTGTGGCCAGATGTAACAACCAGTACCACGTCTTCAACAATAAGATGAAGAAGGATCGCTCACAGGTCAATGAGCTGCTCCAGAAGATCAGAGATGTAGTGCAGAGGAACGGAGGAAGCCACTACACCAACGAGATGTTCCAAAAGGCTGAGAGGGAAATGGAAGAGGAAAAACAACGCATCCTGAGAGCAGAAGAAGAAAAAATACAAAAAGAGAGAGAGGAACTGGCGAAGGAACTTCTGAAAGAACAAGAAAAAGACATTAAGAAAATGCAAAAGCAACACAAGGCTGAGAGAGAGAGGGAGAGGAAAGAGAGAGAGGAGGAGAAGAGGAGGGAGAGGGAGGAGAGAGAAGCAGAGAGAAAGAGGGAGAGAAAGAAGATGTATAAGGAGAGACAGAGGGAGATGGAGAGGAGAGAAGCAGAGAGACAGAGAGAGAAAGAGAAGAGAGAGAGGGAGATGCAGGAGATGTATGAGGCGTGGGAGAGGGAGAGACAGGAGATGTATGAGGAATGGGAGAGGGAGAGGAGAGTAGCAGCTTTAAGAAACGCAATTGAAGATTTTGTTGATGCATTTATACATGAATTGCGTATGAATTTATCTTTTTAGAAAAATCTCTTTACATTCCGTTAGCAATCAATTAATTAAATGCTCAGCGGAAAAATAATGTTTAATCTTGTAATGAAATGAAATGTCATAAATTGCTTGAGTGCTGTACTTCTGGTGTCTTCATGTGCACAACACGAACATAAAAACTTGATCAATCATTATCATAACTCAAGCTCGATGGTATGTTAAATGATTTGTATATATCAAGTTTTCTTGTTTTGATTTTCATTTACTTTTGATCATTCAAATTCTGTTTTCATATCCTCACTCTGATCTGATAACTTGAATGCATATTATCACTGTTTATGAATCTTACATCGTTTATTTATTTAGTTTTTTCTGTTAGTCAAAGTTTGTCATTAATTTCAGAGGCTATGTCATTATTTTCTTTCATAGTGTACGCTATTGCTTGAATAAAGTTTATTAACAATACTTTGCGCATTTATTTGAGAGAGACTTTTAATACAAGATTTTTACTTGTTATGGAGAACTGTATTAATGTTGCTTTAACTTAAGTAAAACATGTTTAGTAGTTGTCCCCATATTACTCGTTTAATCTCTGATATTTTGAAGATCAGCCAACAGCATGTTCAAATAAATAAATAATAAGAGTTAGGTAAGCGTTTGTCTTTTTGTTAATACTTTTGGTTTGCATATTTACACATGTGGCAGCATTTATAAAACACAACCACAGAAATGTTCTGCAATGAGAGAAAAATCAGAACCAAACACCTGAAAGCTGCAAGTAGCACAGACGACAACGGAAACTGTTTCCAGAGTAAAAATTTAAAGCAGTGAACACCTGTTGTTGTCACAGTTCCTGACTCATGGAGTTATAAAGTCAGCTCTGTCACTGTAAATTTGAGACAAACGCAAAAAATTGGAAAACTCCAAATCAAATAAAGAAATATGTTGCAAATACAGAAATCACAACTACAGACAGAAACTCTAGAGAGGACACTTAACGAAACAGAAACAGCATGGACACCATTGTTAACCCACCAAAATTGCTTTACCACTTTTACCTCTTACAGAGCAGACTTTAATAATTTCATGAGTCACAAACAACAGCAACATCAAGCGTGCCCCAGCTGTGTCCATCACTTTTTACCGTCCCTTGGAAACAGTGTCTGTCACCATCTGTGCATTTCTGCATATGGTTGTTTTCTCTATTTTGTGTTTTGTTTATTTGTGTGTTTTTCTTCAGTCAGTGTTGAAGTCTCAGGGCCGGCGTTCATTTTGTGTGCGTGTGTGTAGAGACGTCCCTTCACACATTTTGGTTTACAGCAGACCACTTCAATGTGTACATGTTGTCTGGACAGGACATTTTGTTACTGTTGGTTAATGTTTGTCTGTCGGGCAGATAATCAAGTGGTTAGAGCGCATGCCACAAACACAGTGGACCCCTGTCTGAATCTGGTTGGAGGACCTGTATTGCATGTCACAGCCCCCATCTCTCTCCCCTTTCTGATCCATCCGCTGTCAAAAAAAGGTGTCTATGCCTGAAAAAAAAAGTTTGGCTGGAGTCAAAACTACAGCTTTGTTTTGAAGAGACCAGGTGAAATATTAATTTCATCAGAACATGAAAACCCCTGAATGTTAGTTTAAATGATGAGCCAAAAGCTAGTTTATGATTTCCTTATTCCTCTACGTCAAACTTTCTTCTTTTGATAAAAACAAAGCTTTATGGTGAGTCAGTTACAGCTAAAGTTAGCATCAGCAGCTCAACAACAGTTGAAGGTATCATTGCTAACGTTAGCTAACACTACAGGACTAGTAACCCCACATAGAGGCTGAGTTTCCTGTAATGCTGTAACGTGTTCAAGCCATATCAGTTATCACACTGATTAAATGTCAAATCAAGCAGCTAAACCTGTATGTTTTACTATTAAAGAGTTTAGAGAAACATCTACAGTACCTCACACAAAGATGGACGGAACGCTGACATCTTGTGGCGCAGTTTAATTTTTTCCGAGGTGCGTTCAACTAAACTCGGACATTCAGGGTTCAGGCGAAGACCTTAAATAAATAAGACTAAATTTTAAAAAAGCATATATATAATGTATTGCATATTATATACACTCATGATTGGCATGATTTGTGTAGCCTCCAGTTTAGTTTATAAGAAACCGATTACTGCAGTTTGAATCTTTGAACGCCGTATCCATGGTTAAGGTTCGTTTTTAAAGCTGGGATGTCTTACTGCACATGAATGCACACTCACATCAGTCCAAACTGCAGTTAACGGCTGTCTGTGTTTATTTATAGAGGTTAAGGTGAGAGGGAGCACTAAAACTAGTTCATTTACAGTCACCTAGTAAATTAATATGTTCATTACAATACTGTATAAAAAATGTGGGATGTTTCATCCTAACAACAATACCTACACTGTATGAAAGATTTGGAAGATTTTGATAATGCATGATGATGTGATATGTGAACAACAACATAATCTATTAAAACTTTATTAAAAATGAACATATGGAGGCCAAAACTTGTTACCTAAACAGTACAGCCATGTCACCGCTGCCATCTGGATCGATTTACTGGACTGATTCCAAATCTTTAGCCAGGTATGAATCATTTATTCGCCAAAGCATGGAAGTACAGATCATAGATGTGATTTGAAGCTGTTGATTGGATACTTGCATGGTGCGACATACATCATTACATACATACATTTACATATACATCATCTGCAGACATGTCTTAGCTTAGCTGTTGTTGTCCCTCTCCAGTGGGCAGCTTCAGGATAAAAAAACTCAGGAGTCCATCCAGTAAGAGATGGAAGTTGGTGAAAAACAGAACATTCACATAAACTATGAGATACTTATCAGTGGTCTCCCAGGAGTTTGCTGAGCTGATTATGAGGCACTGAAGAACAAAAGTGGGGGCATAGACAAACAAGAACGTGAACATGGCCACAAACACAAACGGTTTCTTAGAAGCAGCGGGAGCAGCAAGGGACACAGATGACACTGCACATTTTACAATGATGGCCAGAGCCAATCCGAACACAATAACTGCCAGCAGGAAAGTCGCGATCTGGCCGAAGAACACATAAAAAACCACAAAGATGGATAAAAACACAGCCACTGTTTTGCTGACATAGCGCAGTTTGGCTCCCCACTCTGGGTGGCACAGGTAAAAGATGGACACCAGGGCGCTTTGGAGATGTAAAACCACCACGTAGCATCTGAACAGGAACCACGCGCTGAAGATGTAGGCACAGGTGAGACCATGGTTGCAAGCAGACGTGACCAACATGATCGCCAAGATGACTGCTATGACCGCAGAAAAACCTTCAATGAAAAGCAAAGCAAAAAGACTGTTGTGGACAATTTGAACACCGTTGAGGCGGCTGTGCTGGCACAGGGTGATGCTTTGCTTGAAAACGTTGGCGCTGCTGCGATGGGAACGAAAGGCCCAGCTGACACTGGCGAGACCGAGCAGGAAGTAGCCGAGGAGAAGTCCGGCGGCCAAGTAAGGGTTTCCTGCAACGCCTGCTGTCCTGAGGAGGGCTGTTTCCCGGCTGTGGGGAAAGCTGCTGACTGGGCTGGTGTAGTTCTCCATCATGTGGCGGTCTGACTAGTTTTGCCAACCTGTTGGAGGAGAGAGAAACGTCTTCATTTAAACTTGTGACTCAAAGAATATCAACCAGACCAGCCCTGTTTCCATCTCGTTTATTTTCCCACTAACACCGTGATGAGAAACCTGGAAAATGGAACTAAAATATAAATATGTCAAAACATAAAGACATAAAGTACTAAAAAAATGTCCCAAATCACAGAGTGCCATTCAGTTTTTGTGCGTTTTTATTTTGTTATTTTTATTTTTGGTTATTTTTTGGTCTTTGGTTCATCATATACTGTCAAAACTATCTTCATAATCAAAGCCATAAAAAAGAATGTGAAGATGTTTACTTGCTAAACTTTTTGGTATATAAAAAGTCAGTGGCATTAATGACCTTAATTTCTTAAAGATATGACTAACATGAAAATTGTAAAGATTGATTCTTACCCGATTTTGATGTTCACTTCTTGTTGCAAGGAGAAAGCTGCTGAGCGACTAACTTTGACTCCTCGGGCTGCGCATTTATGGCCGTGAAACACCTTGTAAAACCACTGCACTGCAGCACGTAGTCTTTTATTTCATTTAATCATCAGACAGTACTGACCTAGAAGATGACAAGCCAAACCTCCACAATTCATGAAAAGAGGTCATTTAAAATGTGTCCATTTTCTGTCCATGAAGTGAAACTCTCGCCAAAATGCAACCTAGGCTTTTTTTTTTTGTGAACGTATATGAGTCAAACCTTCGTGTAAAAGCATAATTACGATGAAAGAGGCACTTTTACGATTTATCATATTTTCGTTTTCGGGTCAAACTCATTTTCAGTGGGAGTGCTACGAGCACTTTTACGATAGCGTCAAAAATAGCTATTTTTAAAACAATAAGAAGACTCGACACAACATGAAACTTTGCTGGTAGTATCACCAGGGTCTTTACACATGAACACCAGCACTGAGAACATTGTTTGTGTACACAGAGTTTACTAAAAAGAAAGTTTTTGAACAACTCACTCACTTTGACTCGTATACATTCACAAACAAAGCCTGGTTTGCATTTTGGTGAGAGTTTTGCTTTAACTGCAGCGGATATATTAAATTGTTGGGTAATCTAACAAAACACGATTAACACAAATGAGCTCACACAGGTCAACTTTTTTAATCAAATCAAGGCAAATCCATCTTTATTTGCACACGAGAGCAACTCTTTTGTCCAGGTGAACATTTTACAAAATGAATTCAAGCACTTATGGTGAAAATACACACAGGCAATAACAGCTGCTGGAGTAACAGACAGAAAAAAAAGCACTCCGGCTCATCATTTCATTGTTTTATGAAGGTCAACTTAGATATCAGTTGAAATTGTAATGGATCATATGATGTGGATCATATTAAGCAATTTCACCATGTGATGAGTGTGACAGTCTGCTGACACACTGACAGGAAGCCAGACTTTAATTAACCTGACCTACATTTGAACCCTTCTGTCATAAAGTCACTACACATGACTCATTTTAGGTTTTAAACAGACCTGGACACCTGAATGCTCTCTTTGCTGCAAGTCTGATTTTTTTTTGTTTTTTTGTTATATTACCATCATATGTGGAAGAAGGATTTTTACATGTATAAGAAACCTCAAACAACAGGGATAGAAGTGAAAAAACGTGAAAGGGAGAAAAAGAGGAATTCAACACACTTTAGAGGCAACTTCCAGCACCACTGTTTGTTAAATATCTACAAAAACCAGGGTATAAAAACAGCAATCTGCCTTTTATGTGTTATTATGAATGACATGGCTGTCCTACTCTGCCTGTGATTGGTTGGATTTGTTGGTTTGCGTTCTCTTTGCCTGGCTCAAACTGTGAGCTGTGGTGATGTCTGTAGTTTTGCAGGTAAACACACCGACCTCTTCGGCCTCTCTCGAGTCTCGGGGTCACTCATCCTCCAGAGCCGCTGGAGGATGGAGTTCAAAATCCTTCAGAACTTCAACATGTACCACATATACCTCCATGTCGGAACGCTGCTTGCTCATTATTTCACTAGCCCCTTCAAGCCCACCTTGATGCTCGAAGGAAGTCCCATTTCAATCAGAAATTTGTGAAACTGACAAAGCACAAAGAATTTAATTTAGTTTTCTTGGTGGCGTCAGCGAAAAGGTCATCTTTATATTTTTTCTCACAGAATGTCAGAATTATGAATGAACTGTCTTCGAAACATATCTCACCTGCTCTCTGATGTCGTCTTCACTCAGTTGCTTCTCTGAGTTGAGTTTCACCCGCAGGCTAATCACATGTTCTGCTAAGAACAAACAACATCAACTGCACTGAAGCATAGAAACACACACATCAGTAGACCTAAACAATGAGGAGTGGCATCCCCCAAAGGTTTCTGAAGGGCTGCTATGGAGCCTGGTATTGGCTTCAGTTTAGGCACAACCTTTGCAAAATAGCTTCAAAATGAATGGAGTTAGTTAAGTATTTTCACAAAAGGATTAAGGCCACAGACCTTTTTCATGATTCTGACAGTTTGCTCAGTCAGATTTTGACTTTTTAAACTCAGATTTCTGAGATTAATTCTGAGTTTAACATCAGAATTCTAAATCCTGACTTTTTGTTCACATTACTGACTTCTCTTTATCCATTATCTTGTAGTTGCCATTATCCATTTACGTAAGTATCACTATTAAGACAAACAGGATAAAAAAATCAAATAAGTAGAGTGGAGCTAGTACTCCACTGAAATGATTATCCAGTACAGACAATATACTTTTTACAAGGCTAATCAGAGCTAAATACGTCATTTTCCGTACTTGTGATAAAGGAAAAACTGCATTCTGTAGTTGACTTAAGTTCAATTCTGCATAAAGGGTAAATAATGAATAGTTCAAAGGTTAAACATAGTAACTTCTGATAAACCTATATGAATTTCTGGCTTATTTTACAACATCTGGATTTTTATTTCAAATACCAACCACTTCTGGTCTAGCCCTGCCCATTGGGAGGCTTAGATTAACAGGTACAAATAATTTAGTTATGTGAACATACAGATAAGGTTAATGGTGTGTTCAGTTAGTTCTATGAGTAAGTTATGAAGAGGGAGCAGATCGTGACGCACTAATACATAAATATTCCTCACCAGGAGTGCTCCCAGTTGGTACCACATTTGGAGTTGAATACTGCTGAACTGAAACCTCCGTACTGGTTGTGTCTCTGATGACAGTGGTCATTTTGAGTGTAGACAAAGCTGGCTGTTCTGGAGTTTCATCTGCAAAATGGAGACATGGTATTCATGGTGTGGAACACTACCGCCATCCATAAAAATGATAAATTAATGTACTCACTGGTGATGGGACTTGTTTGGGAAACCTCTGGGGCTGAAGTCTTTTTGGATGTGGTTACCTCTGTACTGACCCGACCAGTGGTTGATTGAGTATCAGTGCTGGTTCTTTGGTTATTTGTGATCACTGTGGTGATGGTGGAATGAGATGATTTGTGGTAAGCTTTGCCAGAAAAATGGAGACATGGACAAATCATACATTTTGAACATACAGTGTCTGATGTCTCTCACCAGGAATGGATGTTGTTTGATCCACCACTGTGGTTGAAGGCTGATCAGGAGAAGTAATCTCTGTACTGGCTGAGTCTTTCTTGATGGTGGATATTTTGCTTGGTGTCACTGTGGTGGTTGTAGTGGTGAACAAAAGCAGCTGGTTTGGAGTTTCATCTACAAATCAGATACATGTTATTGGCTGTGTGTCACAATGTCATCTTAAATACAACTATAAATAATTGTACTCACCGGTAATGTGTCTTGTTTGGGAAACCTCTGGACTTGAAGGCTGCTCAGACGTGGTAACATCAGCACTGACATGTCCAGTGGTTGATTGAGTATCAGTGCTGGTTCTTTGGTTATTTGTGATCACTGTGGTGATGGTGGAATGAGATCATTTGTGGAAAGCTTTGCCATAAAAATGGAGACATGGACAAATGAAATATTTTGCACATATGATGTCTGATGTCTCTCACCAGGAACAGATGTTGTTTGATCCACCACTGTGGTTGAAGGCTGATCAGGAGAAGTAATCTCTGTACTGGCTGAGTCTCCCTTGATGGTGGATATTTTGTTTGGTGTCACTGTCGTGGTTGTAGTGGTGGACAAAATCAGCTGGTTTGGAGTTTCTTCTACAAATCAAATACATGTGATTCGCTGGGTGTCACACTGTCATCTTAAATACAACTATAAATAATTGTACTCACCGGTAATGGGTTTTGATTGGTCCACATCTCTGGTTGAAGGCTGGTCAGACTTGGTAACATCAGCACTGACCCGACCAGTGGTTGATTGAGTATCAGTGCTGGTTCTTTGGTTATTTGTGATCACTGTGGTGATGGTGGAATGAGATCATTTGTGGTAAGCTTGGACAGCAAAACAGAAACACGGAGAAATGACATATTTTGCACATATAATGTCTGACATCTCTCACCAGGAACAGATGTTGTTTGATCCACCACTGTGGCTGAAGGCTGATCAGGAGACGTAATCTCTGTACTGGCTGACTCTCCCTTGATGGTGGATATTTTGTTTGGTGTCACTGTGGTGGTTGTAGTGGTGAACAAAAGCAGCTGGTTTGGAGTTTCGTCTACAAATCAAATACATGTTATTGGCTGAGTGTCACATTATCATTGTCAATAAAACTATAAATAATTGTACTCACCGGTAATGGGTTTTGTTTGGTCCACATCTCTGGTTGAAGGCTGCTCAGACTTGGTAACCTCTGTAGTGAAACGACTAGTGTTTGATTGAGTATCAGTGCTGGTTCTTTGGTTATTTGTGATCACTGTGGTGATGGTGGAATGAGATCATTTGTGGTAAGCTTTGCCATAAAAATGGAGACATGGACAAATGAAATATTTTGCACATATAATGTCTGATGTCTCTCACCAGGAATGGATGTTGTCTGATCCACCACTGTGGTTGAAGGCTGATCAGGAGAAGTAATCTCTGTACTGGCTGACTCTCCCTTGATGGTGGATATTTTGTTTGGTGTCACTGTGGTGGTTGTAGTGGTGGACAAAAGCAGCTGGTTTGGAGTTTCGTCTACAAATCGGATACATGGTATTGGCTGCGTGTCACAATGTCATCTTAAATACAACTATAAATAATTGTACTCACTGGTAATGGGTTTTGATTGGTCCACATCTCTGGTTGAAGGCTGCTCAGACTTGGTAACCTCTGTACTGACAGGTCCAGTGTTTGATTGGGTATCAGTGCTGGTTCTTTGGTTATTATGGGTCACTGTGGTGGTGATGGTGGAATGAGATCATTTGTGGTAAGTTTCAGAATAAAAATGGACACATGGATAAATATGTATGCATTTTGAACTGACACGCTGCTACTGATTTAACTGATGTCTCTCACCAGGAACAGATGTTGTTTGATCCACCACTGTGGTTGAAGGCTGATCAGGAGAAGTAATCTCTGTACTGGCTGAGTCTCCCTTGATGGTGGATATTTTGTTTGGTGTCACTGTCGTGGTTGTAGTGGTGGACAAAATCAGCTGGTTTGGAGTTTCTTCTACAAATCAAATACATGTGATTCGCTGGGTGTCACACTGTCATCTTAAATACAACTATAAATAATTGTACTCACCGGTAATGGGTTTTGATTGGTCCACATCTCTGGTTGAAGGCTGGTCAGACTTGGTAACATCAGCACTGACCCGACCAGTGGTTGATTGAGTATCAGTGCTGGTTCTTTGGTTATTTGTGATCACTGTGGTGATGGTGGAATGAGATCATTTGTGGTAAGCTTGGACAGCAAAACAGAAACACGGAGAAATGACATATTTTGCACATATAATGTCTGACATCTCTCACCAGGAACAGATGTTGTCTGATCCACCACTGTGGTTGAAGGCTGATCAGGAGAAGTAATCTCTGTACTGGCTGACTCTCCCTTGATGGTGGATATTTTGTTTGGTGTCACTGTGGTGGTTGTAGTGGTGAACAAAAGCAGCTGGTTTGGAGTTTCGTCTACAAATCAAATACATGTTATTGGCTGAGTGTCACATTATCATTGTCAATAAAACTATAAATAATTGTACTCACCGGTAATGGGTTTTGTTTGGTCCACATCTCTGGTTGAAGGCTGCTCAGACTTGGTAACCTCTGTAGTGAAACGACTAGTGTTTGATTGAGTATCAGTGCTGGTTCTTTGGTTATTTGTGATCACTGTGGTGATGGTGGAATGAGATGATGTGTGGAAAGCTTTGCCATAAAAATGGAGACATGGACAAATGAAATATTTTGCACATATAATGTCTGATGTCTCTCACCAGGAATGGATGTTGTCTGATCCACCACTGTGGTTGAAGGCTGATCAGGAGAAGTAATCTCTGTACTGGCTGAGTCTCCCTTGATGGTGGATATTTTGCTTGGTGTCACTGTCGTGGTTGTAGTGGTGGACAAAAGCAGCTGGTTTGGAGTTTCGTCTACAAATCGGATACATGGTATTGGCTGCGTGTCACAATGTCATCTTAAATACAACTATAAATAATTGTACTCACTGGTAATGGGTTTTGATTGGTCCACATCTCTGGTTGAAGGCTGCTCAGACTTGGTAACCTCTGTACTGACAGGTCCAGTGTTTGATTGGGTATCAGTGCTGGTTCTTTGGTTATTATGGGTCACTGTGGTGGTGATGGTGGAATGAGATCATTTGTGGTAAGTTTCAGAATAAAAATGGACACATGGATAAATATGTATGCATTTTGAACTGACACGCTGCTACTGATTTAACTGATGTCTCTCACCAGGAACAGATGTTGTTTGATCCACCACTGTGGTTGAAGGCTGATCAGGAGAAGTAATCTCTGTACTGGCTGAGTCTTTCTTGATGGTGGATATTTTGTTTGGTGTCACTGTGGTGGTTGTAGTGGTGGACAAAAGCAGCTGGTTTGGAGTTTCGTCTACAAAATGGAGACCTGGTATTGGCTGGGTGTAACATTATCATTGTCAATACGGTGAGACGGAGCCACTCACTTTTGCCTCCGTAGCAGATAAAAGCAAGCTTCCTGCTGCACTGTTCATCTGACCACAGGCCTGCGTTGCCCAGGTGAGTCGCGGTGCAGTTCTGCTTCCCTCCCGTGTTATTCGGCTGGCCTTGCTTCCAGTTGCGATATGTGGAGTCGCTTTGATCTGACCATTCCCGCGTCCTGCACAGAGACCCAGAGGCCTGTCGTTCAATATTCTGGAAGACCTTATATCATGTTTTCCACTGATGACAAAATTACCAATACACAGCGATTCTATGAGCTAAACGCCACATCAGTACGCTTGGCAACATGCTTATATTGACAGTGCTACAACGCTAATGTTTAGTTTAGGTACATTTTTGCCAATTAGCTCTGAACACAAAGAGTAGTCAGATTAATGGTAGACTCTTTGGCTCATAAAACATTTTTTTTTACCTCATGGTGGCGCTATATGGACCAGCAGGGGATCATCAAAGTTTTTACAATTCATCCTGGGTGGGACCCGAATGTCTCGACCAAATTTCATTGCAATTGATCCAGTATTTGTCAGAAATTCTTACATATTGCACATATCAAAGCAATTAAGCAGCTTCCAATCTTCCCACAGTGGCTTTTTGCTTTGCTTGGGGTATTTATTCGTTGGTTTTGACAGTTTCACACCTAAAACAGCACAAACATAAGATGCTCAGATGTAGGGTTAGTTCTCTGGTTGGGCCGAGTCATAAACCATCCTTCAAACAAATCAACACATGTCGCACTCTGCAGACCTGTAGAGGCCAATCCAGACGCCCTTGTTTCTGGCCGCCTGCTGTACTTCCTGGTTCTCTCTCTCATCTCTAACACTGGCGAGGTCGGTGTGGCGACTCCTGCAGTGCTGCTGAGCGTCAGACCAGCTCAAGTCCTCTTTGACAAAAATGAAACGCTGACTGGGACTGGTTTTCTCTGTTGAAAACAAATTAAAGCGATCAGGGACAGAAGGAAGCCATTAATGTGGCCATGTATGACTCTATTGATAAAATCTGAGCTCAGACCATCGTAGCAGACGAAGGGGTTTCTCAGGAAGCAGCGCGAGTCCTCCCACACTCCAAAACCCCCCATCTTCACACACATCTGGTCCCCGAGGAAGCTGTCCGGCTGACCATAACCCCAGTTCCTGTACTGGCTCTCTTTGTCCCTTGAAAATGACCACCTCCAGCTGGTGAGGTTGTCGTGCAGCCCAATCCAGGCCAGCCCAGTGAAGCCTCCAGTGGAGTCCTGAACTGAGTTCACCAGCCGGTTCATTTCCTCCATGCTGGAGACGGTGGCCAGGTCAGTGTGCTGCTCTCTGCAGTACGCCTGGGCCCTCAACCAGGGCAGGGCGCTGCCAATGAAGTGGTACTGACGAGGCTGACAGCGGGTAAGAGAACACAGCTCTGTGGGACGAAAAGTTCAGTTTCAGGGTTTTGCAGAATAAGTTCCACTGAAATCACTGTTAGCCCAACCTTTTGGAAGAGAGCGCGGTGAGAACTCTTTTAATGAATTAATAGTTTTCTTTACCATCAAAGGGAAGAAAAAGGGAAATATCAAAATGTTCTTTTTGTCTCAGCCAAGGACGTGTTGGAGTTTGATTGACAGACCAGTCCGATTGCAAGTGTAACACTTTATAGGGAACCAGAGAAACAAAGAACTTCTTTACACCCCGTCGCTCTCTCAACCCAGCCGGTCGAGTCCGGTTCTGCTCGAGGTCTCTGCCTGTTAAAAGACAGTTTTTTCCTGCCACTGTCCCCAAATGCATGCTGATGGGGGACATGTTGGGTCTAAATAAATTAACCAGGGAGTATGGTCCAGACCTGCTCAATTTGGAAAGTGTCATGAGATGATTTTTCTTGTGAAGTGGTGCTGCTATGCAGATAAAAATGTATTGATCGATCGACAGTCTGTTCAAGGCAGAAATGTGCCTTTATTCTGCAGGGATACGAGGGGGTGTTATTGTTTTGCAGCAGAGGTAGAAACTGAGCCACACCCTCATCGGTGTAAAGAGGCTGAGCTCTTCATGTGACATTTTGGTCTGTTCTACACCATTTTTGTTTGTTTTGTTTTTACCTGAGGGCAAAAACACCAAGAACAGACAACAGTCGTCCTGCAGGTTCAGAGTGCAGCAGGCGAGTCTGTATTTTTGCACGAGTGACACCTGTGATACTACAAATCAAATGTATCCTGCTATCATTTCATTTTAATATCCATAATGTGAAATAATCAACAATTCAATTGTGAACAATACAATGTCTTTTCAAAGGCATAAAGTAATATTTACCTGTGAGACACAGAAGGACGGACAGCCTCCACCTCATGTCTTTATGTTCTCCTGCAACACACACACACACACCGACATTCACCTCAGAGTGCACTCAGAGAGGAACAAGCATTCAGCGTCAAGCTCATATTGATCTGATCGATTGATTGGTTGCTTATATGTCATGATGCAGTACAATAACACTAGTCCCAGTTGTACTAAAAGCATCTAAAATTGGCTCCAGATTGACAACCTACAACATTAAAATGCTCTTACATGTATTTGTAAGTGATAACAGTAGAACAGTCACTGTGAAAGGAGACAAGTTCGATACTTTAAGGACATTTTTGCTTAAGGATTCAAGTACTTCTTCCACCACTGCTGACTTAAAGACCTGAATGAATACCAACAGTACTTTAATACTATGAATAAACCTGTGTGTAAAGAATACAACTCAATATCTCTTCAAGCACAGTTTTGCAGATAGCTACAAATACTTATTACACTTAACACCTAAAGTGGTCTTCACTCACCCACAGCTGCTTCTCTGCAAAGTTCTTCTCGACTCAGGATTTTTAATTTCTTCCACGTCTCTGATCACAAACACACACTTCAGCTGTTAAACCGAGCGGCGCACATGCAGGAAACAAATGAAGAAGAAGGTTTTCTGTTTTTTGTGCAGAAGTGGACCAAACATTCTCACCAGACAAGTTTCTGGTCTCAAGCATTT
Organism: Acanthopagrus latus; assembly: GCF_904848185.1. NCBI lineage: Eukaryota > Metazoa > Chordata > Actinopteri > Spariformes > Sparidae > Acanthopagrus > Acanthopagrus latus. Next base: position 5,661,734 of record NC_051048.1, on the reverse strand, counting down.
TCTCACCTACGCATGCTTTCTCCCCGCTGAGTGACAGGACTTAACTTTCTGAAAGCAGGACAGGTTTTGAGTTGTGCTGCCACAGATGAGTGACAGGCGATAGTTAATGCTGTTCAGTGTGTAACAACTTGATGGCTTCTAACTTGTCAGCAAGGTCTTTGCAGTTTGAAGTAGAAGCTCACAACAGATTACATGCAGAGTTCATTATGTAGCTTTGAGCTGTGCTGTAAACACAACATAAGACTTCTGCTGATCTAAACTCAGCTGGTTAGGCTGGTAGGTTGTCATCATGATGATCATTGATGACCAACAGTATTGTGCTGCTGTAAACTGAACAAGCAGCAAGGCATATTTGAACCACCTAAAAACATATGTACACCGTTTAACATTTTTCACAGCTTGCATAGCCGTCAAACAGCCTTTTCCTGTAGGACATCCTAGATTTTTTTTAGGCATGTTGCATTTCACATTGGAACAAATGGAAAGTGTTCTCTTACATGTTCAACAGTTTTTTTTGCGACCCCTGGAAACAGTTCTCATCGTTTGTGCCACTTGCAACTCCTAAAATCTCGAGAGCGGAAGCAAACATGGCGCCGACACTTCCGAACACGCAGGCGGAAAACGCCTTCGAGCTTTTACGAAGAAAAACAGACCATTCAAAACAAACAGTTCCTTTTAATTTTATTACAAAAACAGGATTTTCAGAATTAAACAGTACAACAACGTATCTACTCAGAATGAACAAAAAAGGGTACAGAGTGTGTGTGTGTGAGACAGTGTGTGTCTGTGTGTGTGTGTGTGTCTGCGTGCATTTACAAACCCCGTTTAAAAAAGGAAAAAAAAAAAAAAAAAAAAATGTATCTGCCCTCCCACACCCCGCAAAAAAAAAAACAAACCCAAAAACAAATCAAGACAACTGTTCATCTCATCAGCACGTTTCAACAGACACTGGAGAAAGAAAGAGGGGAGAGAAACAAAGAGGTGGAGAGGACAGAAAGTCAGGGTGAGTCATACGGCTTCATATAAAACACTTGGCAGAGGGTGTGTCATGTCTTTTCTTTTATTATCCATTAGTTAAGAAATCGTTTTTTTTTTATTCTTTTTAAACAGAAAACGATGCTCGCAATAAAAACCCATTTAAACACACATGCACGCACACACACACTCACACACACACACACACACAAACATGAAACCCTGATGGATGGATGGAGATGGGAGGTTGGGAACAAAAGAGAGAATGAGGAAGGAATGAAGAGAGAGAGAGAGAGGAGGGGACAAATAGCTAATGAATGAACTGTGTGTGTCTGTGTGTGTGTCTGTGTGTGTGTGTGTGTGTCCTGCTGGTTCGTTCTTAACATTTCAACATGACACTTCACTGACCAACACGAAAATAAGGGGCGTCTACGTCTATATACACATTATGTGTGTCCGAGCGTGTGTGTGTGTGTGTGTGTGTTCCGAGTGTGTCAAGTGTACGAGTCAAAAGAGCCAGTTGGGGTAGAAGGAAAGGTCAAGGGTCAACTAGGTTTGGCAGTATGTGTGTGTGGTGTGTGTTGGTATGTGTGTGTCAGTCGTTTAGGACCGTCGCTTCTTCTTGCTGGGGGGCGGGGCCGATGTCCGGCTCTTTCTCTTCTTGTTGGCGGCGGCGGCGGAGGTGTCCTCGTCCTCGTAGTGGCTCTCTCTGTCAGCTAGAGGGCGACAGAGGGAAGAAATTAACTCTTTTTTTTTTTTTTAAACAAACATGGGAAAGGAAATAAAGGTGTTCTCCCCCAAATTCTGTTTCATAGGGTGTAATAACATCTGCTGAAATCACCCAGAACAAGAGGACGTGGGTGCGCGAGACGATTCATAAGATTCTTATCATCTAGGCCAAGAAAAGGAAAAAGGACGACCAACGCTCTGAGCCATGAAGAGAAAATGTCTCTGGACATTTGGAAATGTAGCTCGTGTGTTCTGTTCTTTCTACCAACCTTTCCTGGCTTCTTCCTCCAGCTCGTCCCAGTCTTTACCGCTCTCCTCCTCGCTGCCGACCGACGCGCTGTAATCTAATAAACACAGCACACAGACGGTGAGACCTCTGGTTTTAATCTGAAAGGAAACTAAACTGTCCTGCTGCAGACAGAAATCGTACCGGAGTCCTCTGTCTCCGAGTCGTAGTCCTCGTCGCTGTCTTCCTCCTCCTCCTCCTCTTCGTCCGCAGACGGGTTGAACGTTTCGTCCTCCATTTCAGACTCTGAGTCTTCCTCTGCTCCACTTCCCTGAGACAAAACAAGACCCAGCGACAGGGTTTCAACAACCAATCAAAAAATGGTGAAATGACTTTCTTTTTTTATTTCTGGTCCTCTGCTCTGAACGCACCTCGCTCTCTGGGTCGAGGAAGGACCAGCCGCCCTGCTCGAAGAAGCCCTCCGGATCGTCCACGATGGTCTTCATGATCTTGGTCCAGTTCAGAGACTGAACCCCCTCCGTGTACTTGATGTCACACGAGCTGAAGACAGACAGGAAACGTTTAAATACACACAGTCTGACTGTAGCACGGAACCCGAGACTTTCATTCATGTTTTTTATTCCGTGGCCATCGTGGCGGGCCGACGTCGATCCCTTACTTGAGCCACTCCTTGATGGGGTCGAGGGAGTTGACGGGCACAGCGTTGATCATGGTGACCTTCTTGTTGTAGTCCTTGTAGACGATGACCACGTCGAAGTTCTTCAGGTGGAACTGCACGCGCTCAAAGTGGACCAGCTCCACCTCGTCCAGAGTGACCACGAACGGCGGCTGGACGCAGAACACAGACATGAATGAAATTTCAGGGTCGGCAGAGCGTTTTAAGGCGCTTTATAATCAAATTTAACTGGGTGCAAAAGATAAAAGTTTACAGAACTCCTTTACAGCCACATCAATCGACATATATTGTCAATTTATTTCACCAGCGGTTCGTTTCAACAACATCTTTGATTTAAATGACTGATTGTGTGGATGAAAACACATTATGTAGAAAATCGAGCATTTTTCAAGGATTCTATTTGAATTCCAGCTTATTTAAACCCTTGGAAATATTTTTTCAAGCATCTCATAAGACCCTGATGATCAAACACCAGTGATCAGAAACATGTTTGAGGATAAAAACACTTCTGGCTCAGCGTCTTCACTCACCCATTCAGTAACATTGACGAGGGAGCTGGACGTGGGCTGCAGCAGACAGGTGCTCCTGTAGGGGGCGCCCTGGAACCTTTAAACAACACAAAAAAAACCAATCAGACCAGCTGCTGGTAGTGTCCATTAATCTACATTTGACCTACAGTTTGTAGTAAAGACGGTGTAAGACGCAGCGTTATAGACTTAACATCTGAAATGTGAACTTATTGTTGATCATTTCATTTAGTTTATGCTGCACATATTTCAGAGATGTAAAGCAGCTGAAGATACTCCAGGTTCTGACACTGGGACAGTCAAAGCTCGACTCACCCGAGGTCTCTGAACGGCACCTCGAACTCCAGCTCCTCCTTCGTCAGCGTCTCCACCTTCTCGATGAAGTTCTTGAAGGCCGACTTGAGCTTGTGCCTCATCTCCCGCTCCATCTGCTCGGCGTACAGGTCGTCGCGGTCGTGCATGTGTTGGTGTTTGCCCAAGTCGGTGGTGATCTCCCCGACCTCCGTGTAGAACTGGACGTCCGTGTGGCGCCGCTTGCCGAACATGATGGCGTTCTGGAGGGGAAACGGGACGCGCATGAGAAGTGTTTACGTTTGCTCCTCGACGGATGGCAAACCCGCCTCATGACCCTCGATGTCAGCGGCGGTGCTGATGAGTAAACGTACCTTGAGGTGGAAGTGCAGTACGATGATCATCTCCCCGTCACACGGCTGGAAGATGGCGTGTTTGATGTTGTTGTAGAGAATGTCCACTTTATCGCCGCGGACCGACGTGAAGCGGAAACCTGCGCAGGGAGAAGATCAGTTACTTTCAGACACTGTTGGAAGTTCCTCAGATTTGAGCGGACTCTTATCGGCTCTCTCACCATTAGTATGCGCCTCCAGCGAGCCCTGCATCCTCTTCTGAGCGATGTTGGGTCTGATGTAGAGGTCTTTGAGCTTCGGGTTGCTGCGGTTGAGGTTGATGACCAGCGAGTCCTGCTTGACGATGCCCTCCTTCTCCTTCTCCTCGGCTTCTCGCGTCTTGTAGCGCTTCTGCACCTCCTTGATGATGCGGAAGGCGTTCTGCAGGTTGGTGGACGGCACCGACGTGTCGCCGGGAGCCTTGAGGTTGGACGCCCGGTACGTGCTGAGCGGGGGGAAAGAGAAGCGAGGTCAGGAATGTTTTCGGTGGGGTGATTGCGAGTGAGGGGAAAAAGACAAAAACACTTTTCATCTGCTCGTCAAAATATCTCATCTAACTAGAAATTCCCGTAAGACTCACATTTCTTTAACAAATGTGGCGTCGGGGTTGGGGAAGATGTTTCCCTCCTGGCGTCCCAGAGAGCTGCCGGGGACGTAGAAGTTGATCCTTAGGTAGGTGTAGTCTCCTTCTACAGACATACTGATGTTCTACACAGGGAGGAAGGCAAGGAAACGTCAGCCAATGAGAAAATTAAAATAAATAAATAAAAAAAGGGTTTTCAACCCGCAGCTGGAGAGGACCTCAGCGTACCTTGATGGTGGCGATGTGGAAAGGCGTGGCGATGCCGAACACGGGCATGACGACGGTCTCGTACTTCTTGTCGATGAAGATCTTCATGTCTCGGATGTCCTTTTCTCGGGGCATCTGAGAGACGTTCTTATAGGACACGTTTGATTTTCTGGCCCTGAGGGAGACAGAAGAGACGAGTGGACTCAATTAATGAGCACAAACTTAATCACATGTGTGAAACTGTGGCACACACACACACACACACACACAGGAATATTGATGCACTTGTTGAATAATTAACCGAAACAGAAACACTGATTAAGACGAACACAACAGCTCTGGGTCTGTTATCACCAACAACGTGAAGATGATTAATTACTTTGATGTTTTATTTTCTCGTGTCTGATGTGAAACCTTTCACCACAGAGCTCGACTACAACACTCTTCTCTCTAACGTTTATTCATAATGCTCTGCATCCAAACTCAAAAAAGTTCCAAGTTCTAATTTTCATACTGACTGTGAACTAAGAACCTGTGCAGACAAACACACAACAAGTTGAACGTGTCAGTTATTAAAACATATAAAAGCTGGATTACTGAGGGGCTGACAGCCGACTGAACACACACCTGACCAGTGAGGAGCTGCTACAGCTGGGCATCGATCGGTATATTGATATATTGTCTCAGCATTATGGATATCGTTACGGACGTTTGGACATTGCAATATGTACACAAGTGTCGTCTTTTCCTGGTTTTGAAGGCTGTGTTACAGTAAAGTGATGTCACTTTCTGAACTGTTTCCTATTAATCTAATATTTACCTTTCCACACTTAAACTTTATATCTCCATTACAGACAATTAATAACCTAAAATCTCTCGAGTTAACCAGTAGTCCTCCCTACAATACTGTCAGAACATCAATAAAGGAATCTGGTAAACGATGATATTTGCTTTCGTCACAGATTGTGTCCCAAATCATTTTAAATCTAGACAGAAAGGCGTCTGCAGGATCAGGAGACGCTGCCGACGTCTCGACACTCACTTCTGGATCTGCTGCTCGCCCTTCTGCTCCGTCAGGCGGCGCTTGGCCTCTTCGTTCAAGTGGTTGGCCAGTTCCTTCTGGTGGGCCCGCCTCTTCTCCTCCGCCGTCATCTCGTTCTGGAGTTCAACAACAGACACAACTGAGTGATCACACAGAGACAACCAGAGCAAGTGATGGTTTAAAAATGGGTGGGAGGGGAGAACGTAAATAAATTGTACGTTCATGCAGAATACAGACACGTGATCAACAGCTTGGGATGGTCGGGACGAAAAATAAAGGCAAAAAACACACGAAAACAAGTCATTCAAATTTAAAAAAAAAGAAAAAAGATGAACAAAAGGACGTTTTTTTTCTTCAGCGTGTGGACTTTTACAACTGAATCCATTCAGTCGATGAGAGTTTTAGAAGAAACAGTGAATACTTACCTTCCCAAGTAGCTGGTAGAGTACAAAAACATTCACACTCTTAGTTATCAAAACTCTGCGAAAGTGGCAAATTCAAACTGATCAGCAGTCATGACGAGGGGCGTCACGACTCTCAGAGCAACGACAGTCTGAGTTTGTCCCGCTGGCTTTTTGGCAAGCGCAAATAATGTTCACCCAAAAAATAAAAAAGATCCCCGGGGGGGTCGACAAGAAGCAACGCCAAGACCTGAATCCAGTTTGGTACAAAGTTCTGATTTATCCCAAACAAACAAATCAAGGATCTCTGAAGAAGAAAATAAATCCAACGCACGAGAAGTAACGGGAGAATCGCCGATCCAAAATCGTGACACCCCTACTAGTCACTTATTTAAACACACGACACTCACTCTGGTTCTGTCGGCGAGCAGGGCGGCGCTGCGAGCTCCCTTCCCCAGCAGCTCCTCAGCATCGTCTCCTTCCTCCTCCTCATCCTCCTCATCGTCATTCTGGGAAAACCGGGAAAGAAACGAGACGGTTATCATTTTAAAAAAACGATAAAGAGGTTGATTTCACTTCACTTTGTTACTGAATATGGATCGACTCTTACCTTCAAGAAGATCCCGACGTTCTTTATCTTTTTCTTGACCGGCGTGAGTATCGTGGCCGCCTCTTCCTGTTGCACAAACATTTCAGGGTTTAGACACACCAAGTTAAACTGCAGCTCTTATTTTGGAGGGGTTTGTTAATTGTTCAGCACTTCTCACCTCGTTGATCTGTATTGTGTCGCCGATGAACAAGGCGTACTTCTTCGACTCGTCCTTCTTGCCGTCTTTGTTTAGGAGGTCGGCGAATCCCAAGCTGACGCTCAGAACCATGCCTGCAGGAGACAAACACACACGCGCGGTTAAAACGCAAGTAATTTCCTCTAAGGTAGAAATCAACGGGCTGAGACAAATTCTCACCTTTTTTCAGTTTGTACTGGTTTTTAGCATTTAAAACCAGGGAGCCTTCTCTGAACTCGATTCCCATCGCAAAGCTGCACAGAAAAACAAAAAGACATAAGATTCTAAAAAAATGTTAAAAATATGTCAGCGTGTGGATTATAAACTCGACATGTGTGCGTGTTTACCCGAGGTTCTTGGTCAGCTTCGCTACGAGATCTGCCTTCTCCTTCTTCACGTACTCCAGGACGGCGGTGTAGGCGTCGCAGATTTTTACACCTGTGGAGGAGACAGGAAACACAAACATGTTCAACATCGAACTCTTTTTCTTCGACCCATTAGCTTCACAATGGCGCCCGGGGATCCCCACGCTCCAGACGTGCTCCTGAACTCACCGTGTTTGAGCTGTTTGAGCAGCTCCTCCTCCACCTGCAGCAGGAAGTTGTAGTTGTCCTGCATCTCCTGAGGCGGGTCCACCATGAGGGTGCGCACCAGGTTGGAGCAGTACGACTTGTAGCGGATCCCCATGGCGCACGTGATGGCGCCAAAGTGCATGTGGTTCTTATCGCTGCAACAGAGACGGAGCGATTTCAGCTGAGATGATCATGGGGGGTTAAACTGCACAGTCATCTGAGTCTTTGTTGTCTCATCCATAACAGTAATTCTTTTCATTCGAAAATGAAAAACACGTCGGCGCGTCTGACGCGAGCTACCTGACGACGCTGAACTTGAGGCTGTAGTTGCCGCCGCTCTGGATGATCGGAGGGTAACACATCTCCACCGTGGAGGGATCGGCGCCGCCCAGGTACTTCTTCTCCTCGATGGCCTTCTCCACCGACTCCGCCAGCTTGCTGTGACGCACTTTCTGTTGAGGAGAGAGAGAGAGAACAGGTCAACGCGAGCCTCTAGATTCCGGGACAAAATATACAAACTATGACAATGTGTGAAACTGTTGGGTCGGAGAACGTTCTAGCAAGTATCAAGTATTTATTTGGAACACTGGATGAAAAAAAAAAGTCAAATAAACTTAAATCACGACGTGAAAACAATTCACATGTTGTCAGAAGAAGAGGAAGAAGAACAAACATCTCGTTATTGTGACTTTGTGCATGCAGCAGCAGACGAGAGAAAGATCAGAGCCACGTTCTTCTCTTACGCCTCTAAAATACTCAAGATTACAAACATCATGGCACAATAAGTTGGTATTAGGTTCATCGACGGTCCTCCTCCTCACCTCATCCGCATCGACAATCTCCATGACACGCTCCTTGAAGAACTTTGAGTAAACCTCGCTGGTGATGGCCGCCGCCTTCTTCATCAGGCTCAGCTCTCCGTCTTCCTTCACCGCCATCGTGTACGCGACCACGGCGCTGATGTCCACCTGCGAGGCAGGATGCAAAGCAAGACGGCGACCCTTTATTCCAGCTAACAGATCTTGACAAAAAACACGCAGATACAGTGGACATTTTCGGACGGTGTCTTACCTTCTCCAGCCCCTCCGCGGTGATCGTGTCATTCCAGCTCTTCATGTACTCTCCGGGGAACTTGTCTTTGCTGAAGATGCCGACCGTTTTGCCTTCTTTGCTGCCTCTGATCGCCTCAATCATCTTGTCAAAGTTGGCCTTGTTGCTTTCATTCTGACAGACGAAAAATCCAAATGTACATGTTCAGTAAAAATCTGATTTTTGCCGTCAATTATCAAATTAAGAGCCATAAGACAAATCACATCCTCACATTTACGGCAATCGTACAAAACAAACGCGTTGTTTCGTTACCTTTTCTCTGGTCAGCAGGGTGATGGGCGGCACACCGTTGGCGTTCTCGTTGCCCTTCGTCACCGCCACCTGCTTGAGGAAATCCACCTTCTTCTTGCTGGCGAGGAAGAGGATCTTGGTGTCGCAGAACACCATGATGGTGTCCGTCAGCTCGTAGCCGAACAGCCATGTCTGAGGACAGAGAGGAGGGGGAAAACGTGAACACAAACAAAAGCAGATGTGCGGCAACTGTAAAAACCCTTCAGAGACGCATTTATACATTTGAAAGAATAACCTGCACAGCTTCCACTGAGATACAGTTTAGATGAATCCCTCTCTGGTGTCGTCGTGTCTCACCTGTATGGCCGTGGATTTGGCGTACACTATCTCCTCGTCCACTCCCACAGACACCACGATGGCATCCACTTTGCCAAACTCATCTTCTCCTTTCTGGAAAATTAAAAGCACATTATATATATTTTTTTTTAATGCAGTGTGTATAAAAAAAACAGAGCAGATTACAGGAGCAGACTGAGGTGCTCCTGCTTCATCCACAGAACATTCTGGTGGACAAAGAGTGCCAGTTTGTGGCTGTTGCATGACTGACCCTGCAGCGGTGAGTGGGGACAGGTAGCTAGCTTGTTTGGTTAGCATCGCTGATGTGAAGTTGACTTTGGCTTCATCAGCTACATCAGCACCTGATGCTGCATCACCTGCAGCACACGGTAGGGGGGGGGGCTACAAGTCTGACACAGCTGCTTTTAAAAGTCTCCACATGTTGTAAGTTTTAAAAGCACAAAGCAACGGCGTGTAACACTCCAGCTAACACCAAATCAGACATCTGCCACACTGTTGAGTGAATGAACTGCACCAGCAGAGCAAAGTTCAACTTCCGAAATGAGTTTAAGTCAGAGAAAAAGTTACCGTGAGTTTATTTGTTTTACTTTGGGACATATAAAAACTCCATAAAAAGTCATTCCCAGAGCCTGAAGGCATCCTGCACGGCACAGGGATGCTGGCGTTATTCGGATGCTAATTAGCTAGCTGGAATTAGCATGTAGCGACTGTTACAAGTGCCAGCAGCGCTCACAGTCCAACAAACAGACGTCAGGCACACAAAGCGTGGTGGAATATAACCGAGTGGTCACTTCGAAACCTCTGGTTCCGTCAAATTATCAGAAGCTGGTCCAGAACACATCCCAGCGAGTCAAGCTAGGTGGCAAACTTACAAGCTAGCAGGCTAGCTAACGTGGTGTGAATGGGGGGCTGTGCTAACATGAGTTAGCTAGCGTGTAGCGTGCGATACTCCCGAAACATCCTCCCAAAAAAAACACGTCTGGATTAAAACAAAAAGAAAAAGGAGCTTCAGCGCGGATATAAGCGGGTAACACGGTGCAGACTGAGGCCTGCATGTGAGGCAGGAGGGGGCAGGAAAACATCCCCGTCACGCCGACAACAGAGTCCACTGGCTCGGTTGGAGAAGAAAAAAAACCGCGGCTAACTTTAGCGGCTGGCATCTTCCAGCAGCAGCAGCAGCAGCACTTCTTCTTTTTCTTCCCCTTTGCGTCAAAATGGGCAAAAAGTGAGCAAACACACGCCTCAGATCGCCTCACTCTCACCTTCCAGTTGCTGTATAATCTCTTGATCCGGCGGTAGTACGCTTCCTTGTCCAGGTTTACCGCCATGGCGAGTCCTGTGCTGCAGAGAACTCCAGCTCCCGGCTTCGCTTCTTCTCAGCAGGCCGGAAGATGATGTTGATCAGTGTCAACTCACAATAACGCACTTTCTTTCTTTCCACGCCTGCTGGGACCCAACACACACTCTCACACACACACACACACACACCAATACGAGATGCTGAAGCCTCCCTCCTTTTATAATTTCACCTTATGTAAAATTAAAATAAAATAAAAAAAAAACGCAACAAGCGAAACCTCGATTAAAAATGCGCCGAAATATTAAAAAAAACACAACGCAACGTTGCTTTTTTTGTGTGTGTGTGTTGCCACACTTACAACCACGCACACACCAATCTGTTATAATTAACTCCTCCGCCCCCCTCCTCTCTATCTCCTCCTCTCCTTTCCTTTCCTTTCCTTCCTCATGTGCTTCCTCTCCCTCCCCCCTCCGACTCTTCCTCACATGTCAGCTTCATGGTAAACAAACGTTATATTAAAAGAAGCCATCATGGCGCCGACACACACACACGCTGTTGACAGAAATGTTCACAGAGTATTAAATGTCTGAGTGTTTCCGTTTTTTCCTCCTTCACTTATTTATTTGTCACTTTGTTAATTTTGTGCGTTTGAAGGTGTTTTTGTTGCGCATTTTAATGGCTCCGCTCAGCAGCGCCCCCTGTCTTTGTGTTGACCACGCTGCTATTTTTTTTCCCGCCATGGTGGGTTTTCCCGCCACCGTCATCAAACGCCTGGAATGACGGTAAATCTCGCGAGAGGACGGGCAGCGATGAGATCACCTGTGTGTGGCTCCATGTGAGACTGTGAGGGGAGAAACTGCTGAATTTACCTTCAACTTTGATTCACATTTATATCATTTTTATATATTTTTTTCCTTTTATATGTTCAGTGTAGAAGCAAGAAATTTACAATAAGAATTGTATCATATTTTATTATTATATTAATGTTTTTTTTTAATAATATTAATTATTTTGGTAGCATCCTAGAATTTTCAACTGTATTTTACTAATATTGCCATATTTCTTATTCATACATACAAATTATACAGATTTAAAGCTTTATTTTTGGCCATTGACTATTGATTACTTGTTTTATATTAATCCAAATGCTGTTAAAAAATTTTTTTATATATATTTATTATCTGGACTCTGTATGAACAAATTTGTCCTTGTTCACTGATCTCAATGAAAATCCTCTAATTTGTTCATTTCAGTTGAAAAATAAAATATTTCTTCTATGTTCGTGTAGAAGAAAGTATTTTACACAACATTTTTGACTTTTTAATTTAACTTGATTAATATTCTATTTTATTATTTTTAAATAATATTTATTATTTTGGTATCCCCCTAAACAATAACTAGTAAAATCTACATTCCTAATATTGCTATTTCTTATTTATAAACGGAAATATAAAGATTTAAATCTTTGGTTTTTTTTTTTACAAAAGGTCAAACAGTATATTGTGTTCCTATCAAAATAAAAGGCTTTTAAAAATGTGGCAAATGTGGTTTTTGATTTTTCGTATAAACACTGCATCGATTGTACGTTATACTGATTATACATAGAACTAATCTGACCTTGTTCGTTTATTTCAATGAAAAACCCTTAAATGTCCTCATTATCAGTTGAACCAAATGGCTTCTTCTGTGTAAGTGCAGAAGAAACAAACATACAAAATAAAATGTATCTGTGCTTTGTTGTGAAAAGTAGTTTAAAGTCATACTTGAGTAAAATAAAGACATCATGTTTAAATATCACTTTGGCAAATGTTAAAGTGACCGTGTGAATATTTCTTGTCTAAGTCTTAAAGAATCTGATATTAACTATAGAAAAAAGCCTTTAAGTAACAAAAGCACAAGTGAAGTTACACATATATTAACTGGTTAGCAGAATAAATGTTATTTAAAATGCTGTTGCCAATAAAATCATTTCAAACGCTCGACTTTGGCTCTGATGCAGCGTGTAATCTGCCAAGTAACAGTAACTAAAGTACAACATTAGTCCCCAAAATGTAGTGAAGTTAAAGTATGAAGTAGTGGAAAATGGAAAAACTTGAGTAAAGTGCCAAACTGTAATTGAAGTACTTGAATATATGTGCTTAGTTACATTCCATCAGTAATACTTTAAATATTTCCCATTGGTTGAAAAAAAGGAAGTGAAATTAATGAAACACCAGCCCCTCCAGTTGTACCTGTGAGCCCAAAATGTGCATCACCAAATGTATATTAAAACATAAAATACTTTTTATTTCACCATTAAAAACATTTCCAGGGTATCTACAATAAACCAGAGCGACTGCTGCGTCGTTTCCTCCGACCGGGAACAGTTTTCTTCTGTGGAAGCAACTCGTTAAATTAAAACACCTCATGTAAAAAAAAGAAAAAGAAAACAAGTAAAGCTTTTGTACTGTATCCCCCCCAAATAGTAGCGTCATCAGAGCTGGTGTGTTTATTTCATTCCAATTCATTTTTTTGTTTTTTTTTGTACTCAAAAAAAACACCAAATTCCACCACAAATATTCCTTGTGAAACTAAATATCTGGGTTCAAAAAGCTCGAGAGCAGAACAGAGAACACAGGAGCCTTTTCTTTGTTTCCTGAACTTTAGCACCTGTTTCTGAAAGTTTAAAGTAAAATCCTTTTTTTTTTGTTTTCCCCCACGATGGCTGTTTTCTCCCCCCCAACAAAGCGAGCGGATTTATTTTCCACCTCGTCTCAAAACGGCTTCGTACAACTTGGAAACGACCTGTAAGACCGTTTGTGCTTCACCAGGATGATTCTCGTGGTTTAGAAATTAAATCTCTGTAGCAGCCTCGGACCGCTCGCAGCGAAGCACCCGCACGTCGCTGGAAAAAAAAAACCAATAAAAACAAAAATCACCTCTCGGTTTTCATTCACGTGGACCGAGCCTCCGTGTGACAGTAAAGGGAAGAGCAAACACATAAAAAGTGGAATTTCTTTGAAATGAACCGGATTCTTCTGCAGGATCATGATCTCTCTCTTTTTTTCTCTTTTTCAAAACAATAAAAACACCAGAAGTTCATATAAAACGTTCTTTTCTTCAGTCCATGGTTCAAAATTCACAACAGATGATGAAAAAGGGGAAGTCCGTAGATTCCGTCGGTCCGTGTCGCGAGCCGTCATCCTCGCCGCAGTGTTCCAGTTTCGTTCCGACCACAGGAACGCACGTTGTAGTGACTGTCTTGTCTATTTTTTTTCCTTGACATGATAAAACGGACCGTTATGTGCCAGTACCTGAGCCTACCATCATTCACTCCTCTGTTCAAGTTGCATTTCACGTGTTATTCTTTGTCCATTTCCTTGCTCTCCTCCGTCAAACGCGTCCTCCTCCACCTCCTATGTGACCGTGGTGGAGTTCTGCCCTCGGATGGCGCACCAGGCCATGAACACGTCTCTGCAGAGAAGAACAGATCAAGAGAAGGTTGATTTTCACTCTGTGTGTCGATTTACGTCAGGTCTTGCACCTGAATATCCTCATTTTGATCGTACACAGGACGTCATGATTACTTATTCAGTTCCCCGACACTCAACACCCTCATCAGCTCGACTAAATTGTTATTAATGCAGCTGCAGAGGATCATTTCTTTAAACCCACAGCTATCACTTTAAGTTATCAGTGTTTCATATTAACTTTTATTGTATGTTTTGATCATGATCATCCAGGTCTTGCTCATTTCGAGACCAGGAGACGACAAATACGACGATGGGATCGTTTCATTTCACACGATCACATGATTTTTGTTAAATGAAACACCAGATTATATCAGAAAATCATTCTAATTCAAGCATATTCCTAATCTTGAAAATAACATTACGCATTTTCCAGATTTTCAACCCTGACGTGATCACAACAGGAGTCAGTGAAATCAGGCCCCTAAGTACTCACTTCATCCCGAATGTTTCTCACAATGTTCAAACCCACAGAAATCCATATTTATATTGAAGGGTTTTATTTGGCTGCCTGCGACTCTAACTTCCAGAAGAACGTCGAGCAAGAAGGGAAAGAAGTTTGCAATTGTGACTAAATGTAACATTGTAACTGTGCACACACCTGCAGTGTGTGGCGACACACTCGTTGCTGCAGTACTCCTTGTCCCAGTCTTTGCTGTCCACGGCCGGGTTGGTGCAGCCGGCGCGGACGCAGATGCTCCGGCTGGCGGCTGGAGTCACGCTGGGGACAGAGGCCACGTTCACCTCAACCTCCATCTGAGAGACGAGAAATACAAACAGTTGTTAGAGTTTAAATGCAAATGAGACGAAATGCACAGCGTGCGTCCGTGTTGCTGAGCTCACCCCTTCCTCCGCCACTTCCTCCCCACCGGTCATCATGTCACCCGACTGTCCCACCTCCACCGTCAGACCGGAGGACGACACCGACTTGGTTTCACCGCTTGACGTCACGATGATGGGCGCGCCTGAATCCGACTGCCTCGCCGATGGGACGACCTTGATCTGCAGCGGAGGCGGAGCGGTGGCGGCACCCCGCGGCTTGGCCTGCAGAGGCGGAGGCGCCTGGGCGTGTACCATCTGCTGCAGCCGAGGCGGAGGCGGGGTGCTCTGCATCTGCTGCAGCGGCGGCGGCTGGCGGGGAGACGAGGCGGTCGTCGCTGTGACGGACACGCCGCCTGAGGGCAGCTGCGTCTGCTTGATGATGATCTTGGTGACGGTGGGGGGGTTCGGCGGGGTGGTCGCGGGTGGAGGCTGGGGTTTGATGGCGCCGGTGCGGGAGCGTGTGGTGACCTGCGGCAGGTCCAGGATGATGTTGGAGGTACAGATGTTGGTGATGGTGTTTTCCTCGGGGTTGTAGTGCTGCGACCTGGTGGAGCGAGCGGCGAGGCTGGCGGCAGGCATGGCTGTGATGGCGGGGGCCGGGGCTGGAGGTGGGGGCGACGGGGCGGTGTCCATGACTTCAATCGGGGCCTGAAGAGAAGATATTTGGACACGATGAAGAAAACGTGTTGGAATACTGTTTTAAATACTTTTTTTGATGTTATGTAGAAGAATTACGCGCCTTTTATCACCACCGAGCAGGTTCTGTTACATCCTGTGTCCGACTGTTTGTCAGCAGGATTACAAAAAAACTACTGAACGGATTTCAACAACACTTGGATGGAGAACGGGTCACAGCGCACTAAAGACCCCACTGACTTTTGGTGTGACTCTCATCAATCAAAAGCTCTCACCTGAGAAATATGTCCAGCTTTGTACTCCGACAGCGCCTTTAAATAATCCTTCTTTGCCGCTTCGTTTTTCCTCTTATAAACCTGAAATAAGAAGTTGTAAAATCACACACAGACATTTGGATTGTGTTTAAATCTCACCACACGTTTCATAAATGTCCAACAGCGTCTTTCGTCTCATCAGGGATGCTGGCAGGACTTCCTCTCACCTGTTTCTGCTCCTCCCCCAGGCTGTCCCACATGGACGCCACGATCTTCGACACCTCCCCGAACGTGGCGTTGGGATTCTGCCCCTTGATCGCCGCCTGCGTGTCCCTGAAGAACAGCGCGTAGGCTGACACGGGTTTCTGCGGCTCGTTGGGGTCTTTCTTCTTCTTCCCCTTCTTCCCTCCTCCCGCTCCTCCTTTCCGTCCGACGGCCGGCGAGATGCTGGAGGCGGGGGTGGAGAGCGGGGACTCCGACAGCGAGGGGTCGAGGGAGATGACTCCGGGAGAGACCGCTAGGGAGACCGGAGATTCCACCAGGACGCTCTGATTGGACAGGATGAAAATGATAACGTAAGAATGAAATAAGGAACATTGTTTATTTACATTTTCGGGACTGTGACGACTCACCCTTCTGAAGTCGTCCATGTCATCATCCTGCAGCGAGCTGGTGGGTGACGCCGTGGCCGACAGAGGGTGTTCGGGCGACTGGGAGCGCTGCAGGATGTTCCCTCCTCCTAAGCCGAGGCCCAGCTGGGCGCTGAGCTCCGACTGGTCGATGGTGGTCAACTGGTTGGACCCCAGCAGGCCCTGGCTCATATCTCCCAGCGGGACGTCGATGGTCACCGGGGACGAGCTGCTGAACTGAGAGCCGATGGGATGACCGAGATCCTGGGGACGGAGAATGTAAGTGAATAAAACCAATTTTAAAAACAGAGACGACTTCGAAGAGTTACAATCTCCTCACCATCCCCAGAGACGACCCCAACAAAGCACTTCCTCCCGACTGGTTGATGACTCCCAGGCTCAGGTGCTCCAGCCCCTGAGAGGGGGCGTTGACGAAAGTGGAGGCGAAGGAGGGGTCGTCCCCTTCCACCACAGCGTTGCCGGGCACCACCACGCTGTCTGAAGGGCCAGAGTCCGACAGCTCCCCGAAATGGGACACCACATCGGACACGGTGAGGGCCGAGTCCGGGTCCAAAGAGATGGGAGGTATCTCGAACTCCTCATCGCCGAGGCTGGGAGTGTGGAACGTCTGGAGGGAGGATGGAAGTTAAAAAAAAAAAAGGAAAGAGGAATAGAGGAGAGAAAACAAGTTTGTGAGAAATTGGGGTGGAGGGCAGCGAACAATAATTTGCAAAGGGAGGTAAGAGAACCACAGGACAGATGGGAGTCAGAGATTACAGCTTTTTGACTATTTTTGACCCCCAAAAAACAATCTAAAAAATATTAGCAACCGACCAACCAAATCATCTGACAGGATCCTGATACGTCTGACCACGTCTAGCTATAAGAATCACACATGAATCAGTGAAGCGAGACTGTTATTGGAAGATTGTGGGTGTCAGTCATTTGTGGGGAAACGTGAATGAACTCTTGACAGGTAGGCGGCAGTGATTGGATTCTGACAGCTCGTCGCTTCTACTTTGAACCTAACTGCTGATATAGAGTGGTGTACTATTGAGTCCTAAAACCTGGACATGGTCATATCCACACATTTTCTTCTACGATATATAATACATTATTAGTGTCCCACAATCTAATTATAAAGTGCTTATGTGCCTTAAAAGTTGTTACAGGAGTTGTCGCAGACATTGGAGCAATTGATTTGGGAATTTTCCCATTAAGAGAGCAGAGTGGATTTAAACATGAATTTATAGACAGATGTGTTATGAACATGGTTCAAGTGGGAGGAATGAAACTACTAATTTGTTGTCTGTTTATACCCTCATGTTAGTTTCTTACTTCTTGCAATTTAATTTAATGAAAGACTCTTCAAAAACATGGTGTTCATGTGTGTTTATCTGTCTGAACAGAAGTATCATTAAACTCGTGTTTGTCAAGAATCCCAGCGGCTTTTAGTCAAGGAAACCAGGGGGATGCTAACTTCTGTTAGCCGACAAAACTACGTCATCTCGACGCCACTCTATTGCAGACAAGTGAGAACATGCGACACGAAGTGCTGAAGGGTGAACAGGCGACACATAGTGGGAATTCTGATGATCAAAGTATTACTGGAAGGTCTCTAGTGATAACAAACCCACACGTCCAACTAAACTTTTATCAACACAACAGGTTGACCTCAAACTCAACGCCTCCGCGTGCACGTCATGAGTCTGCAGCCGCTTCACAGTGAAATCCACCATCCCATCATCTGATCTAATCTTTAGATGAGTCAAGTCTGTAGACTTGAATTTTGACAGTGCTCAGTAATTCAGTCTCTGAGAAAAGCTTTTTTTCCCCTGTGACAGCTTTATTAAAAAAAAAGGTGTCTGAATTGAAGGAGGAGGGTGTGAAACATAAAAAACAAAAAGGTATTTATAAATGATTCATACTCCACCAGCAGATCCAGCGAGGTTGAAGAGGTCAATGGGTTTAGTGGGACACTAAAAAATGTGAGTATGTCAGTAAGTGCACGATGAAGGAGATGACAGATGTCAATGGGTCACATTTGTGGCAGCCAAACTGACATTAAAATGGGTCAAACACACAGCACAAAGACCTTTTCTGGCATGACTTGTAATGGCATCTTTTATCATTATGTATGCTGAAAGAAAAATTAAAAAGATGAACATGGTTGATGCCGATTTGGCGCCTCAACATTCGAGTCACAGAGCTAAGCATCAAACAGCTGGTGATGTCTGAACTGATCACTCGGATGAAGGTTACTCTCAGCATTGCCGAGGACTTTCTGGGTGTGTTCAGGTGTCAGGTTGGTTCCTATAAACCTCTCCTTCACTAGGCTATTTGTCCTGACACCAGGCCGGATTGTTCCCTGAAATCAACGGTCAAATTACGGCACAAAGGAAGTGTGTCTTCTGTTTGTGCAACCGAGACAGGAAGTGGCATCGTTTTACCCGGTCACCATCCCCAGGTGACGGTGGAATGACTGGAGTAGATGTGTGAAGAGAAAGAACCCCGCTGGTGTTGGAGGCGAGAGATAAAACAAGCGTTAACGGGCATTCACTCAGTGGAGCGCTCCGATGTTGTGTCAAATTCTGTTCCCCCTTTAATATGTGTTTCCTCTTACCACCGGGAACTGTGGCGGTTCAAAACCGTACGTTTATTCATTACCTTCCCCTGAGAACAGCTTGTTTTTTCACTTATGGAAAGACTTTGTATCATTTCCTCTTGAATTTACTCTCCCGAACCACACAGTGCCCCTTTTAATCAAACACCACCTACGAGTTGGAAACTCAGATGTGACTTGAATGCAGCGTTAGCTCTGTGACTCCAATGTGCATCGCTACAGATGTGATTCTGCATGGTTGTAAGCCGAAAACATCTGTCCACAGTAAAAGAAAAAAAGGGGGGGGGGCTCCAGAGCAGTAAAACAAAAAGACCTGTCTGGGAGAAATTCTAATGTCATGTGTTGTGGGTGTGAAGGCCTAACTTACCTCTGAGGAGGAGAGGAAGGGGTGGCTGGACCCAGATATCGTCAGGTAGTTGTCACTTCCTCCAGGGAACTGGAACATAAAGGAGCACAAGTTAGGGGAAGATACTGTTAGAGGTTTTTCTTCTTCATCTTCCTTTTTTGACTTTAAAAGAGAACTGGGTTATATCTACACATTGTGATGCGTTTACTGACAGGCTTCCCCCCCCCCTTCTTCTTCAGTTTAAATAAACAAACCCAAATGCATGAATTTGACATCGTCTCCATCTGTCCCACTTCGTGAGATGGAGTCACCTTGTTGTCAGAGTCAAATCCATTGAACGACTGCGGGTCCAGGAACTCTGGGTCCCCGTCGTGCTGCCCGGTACCGTCCGTCAAATCCGAATAAAAATTCAGGTCCATCTTTTCAGCTGGGCCTCATATGTTAGCTATGAGGCCCCCTCTTCAAATCACGTTGTTACGCAGTTGACAGGAAATTTCCTACCTTTTTATAATCTTTTTTTTCTAAATCTGAGTTTAAAGATGCGTGGTTTAAGTGGTGTCAGCTGTAGCTAGTGAATGGAGTCAGCGTTAGTTAACCTGAACGATATTTCTATTGTAAGGGGCTAACGCTGACAGATGTTGGCTGGGCTAGCATACGCGACTAAAGCGGAGCATGTGCACGAAGGCAAACCGTGCCAAAAATAACCTGTCTGCTGGCTGGTTGGCTGGCTGGCTGGCTACCGAGGTAACGTGGCTGGTGCCGGTCTTTTACTGCTGACTTGTCCTACCACGGTTTAGCTTTAGCTGGCTTTGACGCAAGGCTGCAGTGCTCCTCACTTCACGAGCAGCCTGGCGCCCGTTTGTCTGTCGGACCTCAAACGTTACATTCAACCAACGGCCGCGGCTAGCTAGCTAAACGCGGCTAAATTAATGTATCGGCGCCGCTCGAGAGGTCCCCGAAAACGACAATGATCGTGCTCAAGGTGTCTGACAGGGAAGGGAGGCTGGCCGAGTCCCCGTTATCGCTTCGTGTTGGCCCGGGCCAGGCTGCTCAATGGATCCGGCGCCACGGATCCCTGACGGATGGGATCACCGGAAAGAGTCAAGCTAATCGAGGCTAGCGCCGGATGTTGAGGGATGGAGATTTCAAAATAAAGCCAGAAAAACTACACTATTGGACACATTTAGCTGAACACATAATTTGGTGCATATGTTGACAAATGAGTAACACGAATTTGCGGTATATACGTAAATATGTTTGAGGTCATATATATACACGATATAGAAAACAAATGTTTTAAAGTTTACAATACAGGTTTGCCTGTACTACACAGTATTTAATTGTACATTAATTATAGTACATTATTCATAACTCTTATGTTTGTCTCTGTAGTCGTACAGACACAATTCTTGTATCTTTCTCATCACAGCAAATTTAGCTGTATTTGTTCCTATCCACGGTTGTTACATTCCCATCACCTGTAAAACATCAGCTGGTCTTACTCTTAACGTTACGTTTTACATCGTTGTAAATTGTCCGACTAAATATGAAACTAAATGATATGAAACAACTAAATATGAAACTATAACTATAACTCTTTAATATATATATATATATATATATATATATATATATATATATATATATATATATATATATATATATATATATATATATATATATTAAAAATTACGTAACATTGAAAGATCTGCTGATTCCTGGTTTTATTTTGAAAGCGACAGGAAGCTGCCTGTCATGGTCTTTAACATGGATCCAGCCGATAATGACACAACTTCGCACTGATGATTTTTGTAGCTTAAACAGTAAAAATAAAATTCTAACATGGAGTGTATCTGCCAAAGACACATAATTAAATCAACAAATCGATTATTTAAACGTTTTAATAATTAAATTTCAGTAGTTTTAGCTTTTTAACGGTTTGTTTAACCCCCTGTTCTCTCCAATGGTTCGGTCCATTGAAATCCTCTTGCGAAGCGCAGGGACATTTATTTCTTAAATAAAACATTTACCGATAACACGATAACATTTAAAACATGTGGAGAGTTATATTTAACGTCTGTATTAAGACTTCCAGTGCCGAGTGAATGATTTTAACACTTTACTTAAGCGTATGAGTTTTTAAATTAAGCACCAGGAGGGATTTGTTTGACCCAAAATCTCTAAGTATAGGTGATTAAACAGAAAAAGACGAGGTGAGGTTAAATTAACGGATTTAATTAAGGACTAACGCTTGTGACAGCCGGGTGATCCGCTCCTCACGGGGCCATCGTTGTGTTTGTGACAACCAAAGATCGTGTGTACAAGTGGATCATCACACGAAGACAAATGTGATCCTTTTATTATGACAAAAGTTTCTAAAGCTAACCACTCTTACCTCCATGCTCACCCCCGAAAACCTGATCAATGTTTTGCTTTTTTGTTTTTTTGTCCCACTTTTGCAAGTGAACTTCGCCCAGAATTGATTTCCTCAAATATCACAACAGGGGACCGGCTTCCGGATTGTACGTACAAGTGGAAGTGACCTCATCACGCAGAGAAGAGACGTCGTCGTTCCAAAATAAAAGGCAGATATATTTTAATATAATTTTTGACTGAAACACCATTTGTATTTATGAATAAAAGGTTAGAATTCAAAATAGTATAATAATAATTATCATACTAAATTAACAAATGAAGCAACATACAATTGTTTCCCTGATGATATTATTACATTTCTGTAGTTTGCTAAAAGTGTTATTTTTAAAATACTTGATAAGCTACTTTCAGCGATGAACATTACAATTAGACAGCCATTATGTTTTTATCATGAAAATCTGCCCTTTGTGCTTTTTGATGAACTTTAATATAGTTATTTAGTGTTACCTTAAAAATATGGGTCGCCATTTTCCATCATGCTCTCACTGTATGTAAAAAGTGGCCTCAAATACAATTAACTTAGTCTCTTTTAGTGATTTATCAATAAGCTGATCAACAAATAAATACAAGATTTTGATAATCAAAGTAATCGAGTCAATCACAGCATAAATAACTGCAACAGCTGTTAAATTAATCACAATCTAGCCTTATAAATGTGAGTATTTATCAAAACAATTGGATATTATTAATCCAAGTGTCCTGATAATAATTACTAATAAATGATAATACCAATTATCAGCCAACAAAAACAGACATGCGTTTAAACAAAAAGGATCACAAATATTGTAACTTTTCCTTCAAAATTGCTTTATTTATTCCCGTAATTTTTCAAGCAAAGTTTTTTATGATTCCTTTTTTTTATATTAATGTAATTAAAAAAAGATAAAACTTGGGATCTTTTTTTGTCTTTATGTACAAGCAAGAACACAATGTTTAGGAAATAACAATGAACGTAAAAGAATCCCTGCACGATAACACTGTAAAAAAAAAAAGAAAAAAGAAAAAGAACAAAAAGCATAAAATGTGGAATCAAACACCTCTAGATTACAGCTCCGTACCTTAGCAACAAGCTCACACACAAACACACACACACACACACACACACACTCTCTCTCTTTCAGACACACGTAAAGCAGGATGTCTGCAGGTTTAGTTCGGGTGTATGATGAGGTGAAGAGTTTCAGGGCACGAGCTCACACCACACAGAGGAGCCGGTATTCTCATCAGAAGGAATGGAGAACACCAGATACAGTCATTCATACGATGCGCACACACACACACACACACACACACACACACACACTTCTTTCAAAGTGACATCTGACAGCATGCAGTGCAGTGGTTCTCTCGAGTGCGTCTAACAATACTGACTTTCAAATTCTTACAATCTTTCCAGTCTCTAACACTAACGTGACTCCTCACATGCAGTCCAACACGGGGCCAGTTTATGGCACGACACAGAGAAGACGACCGCCGACAGTTTCCTCATCAGCAGCGGATCTCCATTGACATCACAAATGCGTTAAATGTGGTGCATAGAGACAGCCGCCCTCTCTTCATGACAGCAGAGCGCACTGCCCGTGTTTCACATTGTCTGCAGATAACGATATGTGTTGCTTTAATTGTAAATCATTTCCGTCATTTGTTAGCGGCAGATTGTGGAGCAGCGGGTGTATGGAAGCCCATTTCTACCAAGAAAAGATACAAAGATGGTGACTTTGTAAAAATTAGAGATACTTAAATGTGACCTTTTATCCATTTGAGTAAAAAATTACAATTTTTCATTATTATTATTATTATTATAATTATTATCATCATTATTATGATGAAGGTATGAGTGATTCAAGTAAAATAATTAACTTTTTACATAAAACTTCTAATGTATTTGCTCATAATTTCAATCTTTTTGACATTATCTATAATCATTTTGCCGAGATAAGTCATGTGTCTTTCTTCCCTTTTAATTTCCTTGACTTTGTATGTCAAAATCCAGAAATGTTGTCTAATTATTAGCCTTTTTTTCTTATCAGTGGACCTTTAATGTCTTAAATTTGACCTGAGTCAGTCAAAATTACTCTAATAATTATAATTAAAGGCGTTGTAAGTCACAATTTTGACTTTCAATCTTATACTTTTTACACAACTGTCCCATCATTTTAGGGAAATCATCAAGAAAGAGATTTATCAATAATTTTGCCCTAGAAAGTCAAAATATACAAAATTGTCATTTTGACAGAGAGACTTTAATCAAATAATTTTGATTTATCGCAGAAGTTTGACTTGGTATGTTTAAATCTAGAAATTCCATCAAATAGTCGACTTTTCTTATAAACCTTAAATAATAAAACTATCTAAAAAAAAAATGGAACTAACCAAGTAAGCACTTTTGTTTTTACGTACTCTCTAATAATAATAAAGAAAAAATAAAATCCAACATTTTAACTTTGGAGGTGAAATTTATCATCAAAATCATGAGATAAATCCAAATTTAGAGAATCAGTGATAATAATTAAAATGTTTGTGCAGTTTTATTTTATCACGACTAACTTCTCCTTTATGCTTTGTTTACTTTAGCTGGTTAAAATGGGCCTCCACACAGGGGAGAAGATTCTGAGAAATAGCAGCAAGTTCAGACAAACAGAAGAATTTGTAACTAATTGAGTGTCACTCAACTTTGAACTTCACCATTGATAAAACAAATTCTGAGGTAAGAACGGAAACCAGGACTGATATGCACTTACATGATAACCGTAATTCTTCCTTTGATCTCGGCACAAAAACTTGCAGATTTTCCTCAAATGAACCACCGAGCGGGTTTCAAACTCGAGGTGTTAATGTTCCAGTTTTTAAACGTAGAATTGGAGTAAACATAAAGGAGGAAAAAAAACAAAAACACACTCAGTTCAGACATTCAGCCGACTCTCAAAACACTCACATCTGCTTCCACGATTCATTCTGTACAAAAAGCAACCCTGAGTCTCGTCAGTGGAACGAACGCTCCGTTTTCTGGGACGCCTCACAAAATCTTCTCATTCGCTGGTCCACCGCCCCAAACACACCTGACACAACACTGGTCCCTTTCTCCAACAAAACCAAACCTCCTTCAGGTGGATGACTCTCACACACAAACACACACAAACACACACACGCATACAGTTAATCGCGCTAGTTTGTTTTTGCTTGTTCGTGGAATTGTGTTGGCATTTCTGTAGCTTGACAGTAGTGGAATGGAAACTCTTGTCATGACAGAAAAGTGTAAAGATGAGAGGAAAAGGGCTGTGGGGGGGTGCGTGTCGGGCGTGATGACTGACGCTGCAGCCAATGACGGTCTCTCTCTTTTTAGGAGCCCATGTCCCCCAGAGCTCACAGGGTTCTTCCCTCAAGTCTCCCTTCGCTTCACTTCTGCGTGATCGGTTGCCTCTTTATCGCTTTCTCTGTTCGTCCAATCAGGAGTAGATGGTGATGACTTCACTTCCTCCACCTCTGACCAGCAGGACGCGCTCCAGCCCTTCGGTCAGAACCTCGAGGAACTCCATGTCTGGTCGGGAAGTTAAGGATCGTACGACGTTGGGAATGAAAACTCGACCAGCACAGAAACAAAACTATGTATACGTGTAAACTCAACGTAACATCACCTGTTGGTTTGTGGACGACCATTTTGAAGCCTCGAGCTTGATATTCTGACAGTCACCATCTTGTTTTTTCATCCATAACTAACCATTTTTGGTCAGAAGGAGGATCTGGGGAGGAGCCTAAAAACAAAAAAAATTAAGGAAGGGTCATTATGTCACCCATACTTTCTTTGATGCCAGACCGTGGGGTTAGCTGTATTGAAGTCTATGGGAAATGCCTCCAGGATTTTCTTATTGACATGTTGTTCTGTGCGGCATGTTGGGTTTGAGTGTGTTTCTCCATGCATCTCCCACAGACTTCAATACCACGGTCACCACAGTCTGGCACCAAAGTGAGATTAAGTGACATATTGACCCTTCCTTCTTTTGTAGGTTCCTTGATTGGATCTGACTGAGAACCTGAGAACAATCATACCCTTTTAATCATCTATTTTACTCTAAATGGGACCATAATTTACTAAATGAACATCTAGCTGTGTTGAAGAAGACTTGAAACTAGAGATTGAGACCATAAACTCATCAGGAAATTGTTTACTGTGGTCATTAATCAGTTTTCTCATCAGAACACATATGATCTGACTTCTTTCTTCAACCGGTGGAGTTTCCCCCTGCTGGCCATTAGAAACAATGCAGGATTGAGGAAGACTCAAACGTGCTGAAATGACTCTCTAATCTGGTGGAATAAGTGAAAATGTAGAACTCTCAGTGTTGAGGATACAGTTTTCATCTCCGTCGGGGTTCCTGGGGGGTCCCGGCATGTTGAGGAGGACGAGTCGGGCGTCGTGGGATTTGTTGACGATGACCTCGTTGAGCTTGACGGCGGTGTGCATCCTCCTGACGTTGGAGTGGTCCCTGAAGAAAAGCGAGACACGTTTAACAGAAAATTAACCACGATGGCAGAGAACGCCGCTCTGAATCGATTGTCTCCACTCACGGCCTGATGCTCAGCATGTCTCTGAAGCCTTCGGGTGTGGAGCAGCCGGAGTGCGTGGCTCGGTACTGCGAGGTCTTCTCTTTGGTCCAGGTCATCTGAACTCGACGGTGATGCTCGGAGCTGCCGCCTCCGCCGCTCGCAGGCCTGTCTCGCTCACCGCCGTCGGTGTCGTCGTCGTCGTCCGAGCCGATGCTCGTCAGCCGCAGCATGGAGTTGCGGTCTTTCACCAGCTGGGCCTGATACGATACAGAGACACGAACACGTTGTTTCTCATCTCATCTCAAACCGTTTCACAAGATTATTCCATGCCTCCCTCTCGCTGCTCTCCCTTCCCCGACTCTTTCCTTACAGTTTGATTCTATTTGTACTGCTGCTATGATGACTTATTCCCCTCGGGGATAAATAAAGTTTTCTATCTATCTATCCATCCATCCTCCTGTCTCTCTCTCTCTCTCTCTTTCTGTCTGTCCCTTTGTACCTGTCTGTCTGTGTTTCCTTTGGAGGTGTTTGAGCTGAGGACTCCAGTATTCCTGAACCTGGGGGAAAGATACACCTACAGACAACACAAGGTCACCTAACCTGCTAATAAATAACACAGGCTGGAGATACTCTAGCAGGTTAACTACAGGGACACAACGACATTAGTGCCTCTTTCCTGGAGAGACCAGAGTCAAATGGCTACTGAGACTCAGAAGTGAGCAGCGAGAAGGAGAAGGAGAAGAAGAAGAAGAAGAAGAAGAAGAAGAAGAAGAAGAAGAAGAAGAAGAAGAAGAAGAAGAAGAAGAAGATTATGACGAATGAGGTGAAGGAGAAGAAACTGAGGAAGAGGAGTTGAAGGAAAAGAGAAAAAGAAAAAAGAACGAGGAAGAGATGAAGAAAGAGGAGAAGCTGACGAAGAAGAGGAAGAAGCACAGGAAGATGTAGAAGAAGAAAGGAGAACCTGAGGGAAAAAAGAAAAAAAGTAGACGAAGAAGAAGCAGTAGCAGAAGTAAGTAGTAGAAGAAAGAGGAAGAAGAATAGTGGATGGAGAGCCAATAACAGCAGTGAACTGTCTTCACTGCTCTTTTTAAAATCAGTCCATTCAGAGAAAAGATTGTTTAGTAAAAAATAAAGAACAAAAAAAAAAAACGCACATTTGACTCAGATCAGCATGTATGACAACTTTGTGAACTAAATGTATTAAATTATTGAATCCTTCAGATAAAGTGCTGAAACTGAACATTTCAAGTAAGAATGATAGAAATTAAAAGAAATGATAAAATGAAAATGAATCATGAATATAAATCACCAGATTACTGGATGGTTTGTAGCAGCCATGTCGTTGTACTGGTGAATCGAACAGATTGATAAATGAGCACCGGGAGTTTACAGGCCGACTCAAACCATCCAGACTTTGTGTCTTTCTCTGAAGGACTCAGGAGGTGTTCACTGATCTATGGCCACTACGTCTAAACTGCTCTACATCAGACTGCCGACGCTTCACTACCGTTTAACCGGTAAACTTACGTCATCAAAACTCCAGCGTACCCGCTGAGGAGACCAGAGGTGGAAGGACATGACATGAACTTTAACAATGAAACTGAACAGAGACGGTGTTCCTACTAAAACTCATCAAATAGAGTAAAAAAAAAAGAAATCTTTATTCCTATTAAACTCCTAGCCCAAATAATCATCCTGCTCTCAGACGCGTATCAAATGTTCCTCTCACATAACTTGATCTTTGGTTATGAGTAGATCTAGTGAAGTCTAAAACCCCCTTTTTAACTTTGTGTTTAATGTGGAAATCATGAAAGAAACAAAATATCTTAAAGCCAATATACGGAAACATCTTTTCCATCATTTGTCAACTTGAATAATTTGCCCAAAACAGGGGCATAATAATAATAATAATAATAATAATAATAATAATAATAATAATAATAATAATAATAATAGTCAATATCACAACATATATTTTTTATATTAAATCTGAGACAACAATAAGATTTCCACAATACAGTAAATCACTTTCTAACAGTTTTACAAAAAGACAGTGTGCTTTTGCTTTTTTCTCTCTATTCAACTAAGTTTAAATAGCCTCTACAGTTTACACTAAAACTCATCAACTCACAGCTGCCCATAACCACTGACCTCACCTGAGACCTTGTAGCTCCACCTGCCTCCTGCCTACTGCTGCTGCTACCAGGGTTTCCCTGATAAAATGATGCACGACAATCACAAACAAAGCAGACGAGGTAAGGTCATTGCTAAAGACGTGTAGCAGAAAACTGTTGGTGGAGACAATTCAGTGATCTAGTTACTGTCTTGGCTGTCCATAAGCAAATCTACGCCCTGGCTTCACACGCACAGTCAGAGCAAGGATTACCTCTCGTTCCCGGTCGGATTTAGAGAGTCGCATCTGTCTGAGCATCTGAGACCTCTGCTCCATCATCAGGGTCCGCTCGTAGGTGTAGGCGCTGATGTCGCTGTCGTGCTGAGAGGAGGCGAGAGAGAGGAAGAGATAAGAAAACGATGACAGAGACGAGGAGAGTTACACTGTTAGATAACTGTTAAGGAATTTGTTTGTGAGTGATGTGAGGATGTTTGAAATGTCTTGAAAAGAACATTTAACAGTTTTTTATCATTTAAAATGACATTAGTGCACTGAAACAATACACTTTGCTGGAAATCTAATAGTCATAAATCTATTTTCTGCTTCATAATCTCTAGAACAAACCGACCCAACTGGTAATGATCATGCTGATAATATTTCACAATCAAAACAAGTAAAAATGTCCTCAGTGTGAGCAGCGTACCATCTCAACCACTTCCACCTCAGCCTCGATGCGTAGGTGATAGAGGAAGGTTGCCAGATCCTTCTTCATCTGGATGGAATTATCCTCCATCTGAGCCACTGTGAAGATTCGCATCCCACACTTACGCCACACCTGAGGAGGAGAGAACAGTCAGACAAAGCGATTAGAGATGCAGCGATGCAGGAGAGACAATTAAAAACAGACTAAAAAACGTAGAAAAGGGGAGAAGCGCTCTTACCTTGTGTTGGCGCAGCAAGAAGGGCAGCAGCATGAGCATCCCGCCGTCATGGACGATCCACCAGACGTCGATGTAGCCCTCGGTGCAGGGCTCGCTGTTGCTGGGGAACAGAGAGATGTTTTTGGGCACCAGCAGGGCGAGGTGAGCTGCTGTGGTCACCCGCACTGTGTCTGGAGGGAAGAGAGAGGGCGCTGTTAGTCTGCCAACTCTGAAACCAAAACCTCTGAGATAAGGGACAGAAAAAAGAAAAAAAGAGTGTGGTTTAGATTTGCTTGACTCACTGATGAAGGTCTTCCAGGACTGGGGGTCCTCGCTCTGCCTCCAGGCGTGAGGCCAGCCCATCACCACCGTGTTGGGTTTCATTCCTCCCAGGCCGCTGGACTGGATCATGTGGCTGATGCCTTCCCGCGGCTTCTGAGCCACGATGCACTGACAGAAGCCCTTCACACGCTCCTTATCCATCAGGTGTTTCAGAGTCTGAAACAGGAGACAAGAAACATAGAATATTTCGTTCTTTCATCTAATCAATGAAACACAAAGAGGAACACCAAGTCAATAGTTCCCACCTGCTCAGCGGCGAGGGCCTCTCCGTAGCTCTGTAGGAAGTTGCCGGAGACGACCGTGCCGACGATGGTCAGGCCCTTTCCCGCCTTCAGCTGGCTGGCAAACGTCAGCAGGCGAGGAGACTTGACGTGGGCGTCCTCGTCCAGTTTTAGTAAGACCAACACCTGGGGCCTGGAGAGGAACGAGCGTGGGTTAATGGATGTGGATTTCAACAATGAATAACTGCAAGTGGTCCAACAGAACGTGCATTCAAAATGGTTCTATCAGTGTAAAAATGACCACAATAAGCATAGTTATCATCTGATTTCTGTAAGTAGAAATTCTGCATTTTGTTGAAGTGCAATCACTCAAAACGGCGATGTTATAATATGTAAAAATGATCCAGATGATGTAAAGCAGTTCTATGTAGTGAATGACATGTATGCTGAGGTGCAGTAATGATGAATTTTGTGTCAGCAGGGTTCAGGACTGTTCAGGACTGTACCTCCAGTTTTTGGTGTGCGGTGGTCCCTCCTCCAACCTCAGGAGGGCATAACGGGCAGCGCTGAGCGAGAGACCGCGGATCCCATCCCCCCACTCTTTCTCCGCCCTGACACACACAGATGCATGGAAAACATAAAAAATACACTCTGTGGTATTTACTGTTACCTCCCCTGAGACACACACACACACACACACACACACACACACACCAAAGTGATAGACTCTGGAAACAGACACACAGACACTAAACACACACTTTTACACACACCACCTCTTGACCATGCTGTACATGTACTATCATGTGAGGGAGAATGCATCTCCATGGCAACGTACCCGTGGTACTCAATGTACTTGTAGATCATCCCGGCGATCACCATGGCAACAATTGCGTAGTACCAAGAGGATATGAACATGAGCGCCAGGCAGATCGTCATCCCCAAAAATGACAAGGTCCTGGACACACCAGAGGCACAAGTCAGTATTTATCTGTGTGTGTGTGTGTGTGTGTGTGTGTGTGTGTGTGCGCGCGTGTGTGGTAGTACCAGTGGTAATAGGAGAAGCGTGGCCTCCAGTTGGGCGTCCTCAGGAGGGTCTGGAGACCACAGGCCAAGTTCACGAACAGATAACACATCAGGAAGAACCTGAAATGAAAAAAGAAATAATTAGTGAGATACTTGCCATGCACACACACACACACACACTTTACACACACACACAGCTGTCATATACATACATTGTGAGGATGGGAGCCACCAGGTCCAGCGAGGCGATGAGAATCCCAAGCTCAGCGATCAGGGCCGTCAGCAGCAGGGCCCAGGTCGGCTCCCCGTTGGCCTTCCCATGGCCGAAAACCTGCCACCAACAAAGAGTTAAAATATTGATTTGCTTTTGACGTCAGACTATAATTTCAGGATTTGTGAAGATGAACAGATTGCTGGTTTTTAGATAAAAGACAGGAGTATTTTACAAGAAAAGATTGACTTCTAACAGTTTAACTAAAAATAGCAGCCTTTCAAATATTCATCAATAAACAACAAAAAATAGAAACTCAGTTTGCTACAAAGTTTGGTTTCTCAAATCTGTACAGTGGTGAAGCCTCTTCCTAAACAAAGCAATAAAGGATCTCTAAAAAGAAACCGGTAAGCCAAGCCGAGTCTACCTTTATCTCAGAGCAGACTCGGGGTTGTACCTTCTACTTTGGGTCGGGTCATGTGTGAATAAACCGGCTTTAAATAAGCATCTCTCTGAAGTCCCTGTAATGAAAATGAATGTTTGCAGCTCTTACCCGGAGGAAAGGGATGATGTTGTCCTTAGCGATCGCCTGCAGGAGTCGGGGAGCGCCAGTCAGCGACTGGAGGCCAGCGCCGCATGTTGAGAAGAAGGACCCGATGACAATGACCCAGGGAGAGGGCCACGCCAGGGTCCCCACCACCAGATTCCCTTTAACAGAGTCTCCAAACCTGCAGTGGAATAACAACTTGATAACCACTCTCTTCCTCTCACACATAACAGGATCAATATATATACAATCAGATACAAGAGCAGATGTACTGACTTGTCTCTGAGGACCACTCCTTCGATGCAGGCTCCAAACAAAACAACGCTGGTCAGATCTGGATGGACGTCACTCAGGATAACAACACTCAGCAGGCGAGTCAAATGAAATGCATCATAAGTGCCTCTGAGAGATAATTGCACTATTAAAACGAGCAATCAATCTAGCAAAACGAGTGCCTAAAAAGATGACATAGATAGCTCCCCAGCATTCTGCCTGAACAGTTAGCGGGTAGTTATTTAACAGACGTTTCTGCACCTGGAGATTATAGCCCTGTTAGAATCATGAAAGGATACAGACGATGGAGGTGGTGAGGATGGCCAGAATGGTTCCGATGGGGATGGAGCGCTGGGCGTCTTTCAGATCCCCTGACCGGTTTGAACCTGCCATGATTCCTGAGGAAAAAAAAACAAAAAACATCATTACAAAAGCAGTGCTAAGAGTAGACAAGTGTTGACATTCTCAATAAAATAATGAAGATCAAACAGAAGTGCACGGAATTGAGTTTAAATTTAAGGTGTTGAGTGAATCCAAGAATAGATGCCGTGAATAAAAGCAGCTGTACCTGAAGCAACAATCAATACCGCGCCTACCTTCTTCCTGTCGATAAAGCATTTTTCATAACAGAGCAGAATGGAGTTACCCTCCGACACAGCTGGTGCAGCTGTCCTCACCTGTGACAGAGGGGAAGAAGATGCCCACTAACAGTGTGAAGGAGGTGGTGATGTCAGCGAACACATAAGGCTGATGAGTGGAGGCCGGGTGAGCGTCCAGAGACGACTCCAGGGAGCCTTTCTCCACCACGTCCCCTTTGCTGAGGTAGGCGCTCCACAGGTTCTCTGTGAGGAGGAGATTTTATCATGTTAGTGCGGTTATCCTGTAGCTGTCATCTGCTTTCTTTCTGCGAGCTGGCTCGACAAAACCAGAAACCCCAGTCAGAGTTAATGACAGTCACAACGGTGGTTGCACGCTCCCATGAAAAAAGGCAGTTTAATGCGTCATTTACTCGTCTTATGGACAAAAATGGTCGATTGCGTGCTGACAGATTCAGTCAGGAGGAGCAGGTTGTTATAATGGAGAGCAACGAATAAAAATACGAACTTGGAAAAAATCTGCTTTTAGCTTTAATGTCTCAGCTGCCTGGAACTTCTTTTCAGAGTACCCTGAAACACTTTGATACCATTTAGTGAATTTAAATGCATTACTTATGATCATTCAGCTTCTGTTTGTACCTATTTTAAATGAATTGTTCTTACATACACGTACATCTCCATCACTACACGGCTACCTGTTCAAATAAGTGTCTTCAACTAAAAAGAAAAGCAGCAGGCTGGTCGGTAGCGGTGACTAGCAGTCAGAGAAGCGGTTGTAAGCGTTCTTCCGAACAGCTGTATTATTGAAGAATGTGCGTTGAATAAGCTCCACCAATTCATTAAAACAAACATTTGATTTCCTGTTAATTCTTCACAGTAAAAGCCCATGTCAAAAACTCACAAGACTCCTGAAGTGGCTGAAAACCAACCTTTTTTTTAGCTAACCCCACAACCCTCAGGGCTCTGTGGTTACTTTAATATGGTTATGTAAGCTTTGTACTGAAAAGTGCCACATATACAAATATTGTTTCACCATACAAACACACACACTACCTGAAATGACCCCACTGGCCAGACCGGGGATCCCAGCGATCTCAGAAAATGTGTTGGAATTGAAGTATTTGTCGCAGGAGGCGTTGAGCTCTGGGCCCTCACAAAAAAGCTTCCAAATGCTTGTAGTCTCATTCACCAGAGCAGGAACTGGGCTGGGGTCAAAGGTCGGGCCCACAGTGCCATTTTCTAACAAGAGGAATACAGTATGTCAAAAAATAAATAATAGAAATGGTTGTGAGTGAGCAGGCTGGTGTGAGGACACGCTCCTACCATTAGTTATGGTGAAATTGGTCTCAACCCTCTCTGGCTCTTTGATCTGCAGCTGGATGAATTTAGCACATTTGTTGTCATCAATTTCGTGGCCGCTGATCGTTCTGTTTCCCAGCATGCACACTCTGTGGATGAAGAGGGCTATTAGTCAGGCAAAAAAAAAAGGTTTTGGTCTTTGCTGTATTTTTGGAATAAATCAATCAACACTTACGGGAATTGTGGCGGTTTGAAAGCGGAGACCAGCGCTCCGACATAGATGGAGACGATGGAGACGATGACGCAGGCCAAGAAGATGGAGGCCAGTTTGTTGACGTACTTCACTCCCACAAAGACCAGCAAGGACATCAGGAGGAGGCATATAGAGCCGTAGACCCGCATGTTGTTCAACATGGCTGCTCCTTCGCCTTCAGGATGCTTTGACTCAAAAATGGCTGCCTTAGGTGCTATGTACATCTGGGAGATGAAGATGAAACAGAGACAATCGAAACATTTTCAATTGATCTTCACATCGCCATGGTTAAATATCTTAATTTGATCTGAATTCAAATTGCAGGGCAGGGTGAAGATAAACCCACCAGAAGGATCTCGATGGCTCCAAGGATGTACATGGCTCCAGCAAAGGTGGTGCCCAAGTAGAAACACAGGCCCACCGCCCCCCCAAACTCTGGACCCAGAGAGCGACTGATCATGAAGTAGGCGCCTCCCGCTGGAGGGGGAGGAGAAAGAGAAAGAGCAAAAAGAGAGAGACAGAGCGGGGCAGGTTGTACATCAGGGTTGGAAGAAGTGGAAATGGAGAGGGAGAGAGGGTAAAGGAGGGTGGCAGAAGAATAAGAGATGTGGAAAATTATAGACAGAGAAAGAGATGGTGGACAAGAAGAGGAGATGGGACATAAAAGGAGAGAGAGAGAGGGGATGGATGTTAGTAATATTATGATGTAAGGAGGTAAAGAGAGAGAAAAGAGGACAGCTGATGAGAGAAGTCATCCTATGCTTGAAGAAATAAGCATAATGTTCTACATGACACATCGGAGTAAGAAGACAGAGCAGATCTTTGGTCAAATCGTATCTGCAAACCACTCAATACTGTTTTTGTTCACTTGAAGTAAACTGCATCAGTTATATCCTCTTGATTATCTTCAGGGCTGGGAATCAGACCTCAGTACCTTTTTGGTAACGGCTACTAAAACATGTCCAAGTATCAAATATTGAACTACTGTTTACTACAAGATGATTTAATGTTGAAAAAACACTTGAATTTTCTCATACGGTCCATTTCTGCAGCACCTCTATTCACCCTCTGTCCCCTCCTGCAGTCTCCTCTGATTGGTCAGCTCCTACAGGCCTGATGGTTTTTGCAACCATGGCTGCTCTGGGGGGCGTGGCTGAGGGCGGGGACTGTGTTGTTGTGACATCACAATGTTACAGAAGTCCCAGTGTCTCGTTTAAAAGGCACAGTTTCTGAATACAGGTTGTGTGCATTTCTCTGTGAAATTAGCGTTTTGATACATTTACTGTGTTTATATAGTACTTAAACCTTCTTTATAACGGAAGAAGACAGGGAGGTGTCACTTTCTACAATATGTGACTGTAAGAATAAGAAATATGTTGATTAAAGACATGTTACTGTAGGTATAAACCCCATTATGGAAAACCCATCATAAAAAACCCAGCCCTTCACATGTGATACTCAGAGTGAGTTCAAAGAAACAGTAAGTGTAACTTGCCGATACAATTTGAACCAGTTTATAAAAACAGAGCACATGAGGGAATCATACCGTAAGAGAAACTACAATTTCATTACTAACTGTGAGTTCAGAATTCAGTGTTTGGTTTCCAAAATGCAACCCGATAACCCAAAAGAAAAGCACACACGCAGCTCCTGTACATTCGACAAACACGACAAAATTAATGTTAATAAAAGAAAATGTGCGTATGAATGCGATGGCTGAAACTGACTGAATGCTACCAAATACTGTCCCTTGAAAGCTTTCTACACATCGGTGGTGCTGAGCTGTATTCAGGAAGCCAAACACTTTTGATTACTTCTTACATTAGCTGCAGTAAACTACACACATTCAGTATTAACTACCATCTGTAGACTAGATGGTGAGAAAGCATGAGAAGCTGTTCAGGTGAGAAAAAGACAGCATGGAATGAGATGATTGATGCCAAACTGGACATGTTAGATTAATTCTCTATGTTACCCAGGGGGTTTTAATTCTATGGTCAATTATCGAAATGTCACATGCCAGTGGAAAATATCACACTACTTTGACATTTGAGATATTCATCTAGAGGCGTTCCAGTGAAAAGGTAAAGTCAATGGCAGATAAATATCCTGGGGATTTGTTTTAATGTGTGTACAGACAGACAGGGAGAGGCAGACAGAGGGAGAGACAGGACAAACAGAAATAACACTCATTAGAATAAAACATGAACTTCAGCAGCACGGACAAACTGAGGGAAAAACAACCTTCACATGAACATCCGCAGGCGTCACAACTCAAAAATGGCCGCCATAAAAGGATTGATTATCGCAGAAGAAAAGGTTCAACTAGCTGTGTGAGAGCAAGTGAAAGAAAGGCTTTAAGGTAAGCCTCGAGTTCAGGTCAGGAGCTTACCACAGCACACCAGTGCCACTTCGTCCACATGTAAATCGAACGGATGAAAGAGAAAGAGTGAACGTGAATGAATACCTGGTACGACTCCATTAGTGGCGATTGCGCTCATCGATATTGCGGTCAACATCGTCTGCAGAGAGACGGACAGACAATAAATTTAGAGATTTACTCTCGCCTTATTATTCCTGCATGCCAACAACTCCAGGCACTTAAATACTCACACAGCAACAGCATATGAAGACGATGCAGAGGCCCTGCAGCACCCCGGCATTTCCCACCACCCAGGTCAACCGCAGGAACAGGATGACACCGAAGATGTTCTGGAGGCAGGGCAGGTAAACGCCCATAAACGTCCCCATCTGTGGCGACTGGAAGGTGGATGAAGCAGAGAGAAGCAACAAAAATCAAATGTTTTAAAGACTCTATCTAGACTTTTATTTAAACAAGATGTCAATTAATACTGACTAAAATTCATTTTGTTGTTCATATAAATCGTAGAAACAAGCTTAAACTGGATGTGTAAAATATTTATCCAATACTTCCGGCTTCTAGCCATTTCAACATTTCATCCATCACATTCTCTTAACTATTAATTACATTTATCTATCTATTTCAGCTGTTGCTAAGTTATGTTTAGCCCTTTATTTCAACCAGTCCTGCATTACTTTTAGCTTACCAATTTGACAGCATTCATAAATAACTTTTAGCTTATTTTTTAAACAATATATCCACTATTTTTTGCAAACTATCTAGACTTTTCTGCTTGGCGGCCTGGATTATTTCACACACAGACTCTCAGATCGTACTTGGTGTTAAGGTGTCACAAGTGTCTTCGGTTGGTGGGAAGTGTGTACTGTGCTGCCAGCTTCTTGTAACTGGTGGTTCACAGTTTATGCGACAATAAATGTACTAAAGATCAGCTGCGCACCAATTTGTAATCCTCTTTGGCTCCATTCTTTATTATCCCTCAACACAAAAATGTGAAACTGTCTTTTTTATAGTTCAGATGAGCAACACGATCTTTCCACTACCCGCTTCGGCTACCTTGCAAAGATTCCCCCCCGGGGGGAAACACGAACCGTGGTTGGTAATCACTGCGTCTCCCCACCCAGAGGCACCAGACTTACGTAAATGCTTACACTGAACACACTGTGTGGCCAGAACAGAAGATTAAACATGTTTTGGTATCTCAGCCAGTCTGCTGGCAAACGTGACCAATCCTGCAAAATGCGCAATCAGAACAGGGTGGCAGTAGTAAATGACTCTGAACCACCACAGCAGACTGTCTTATCGAGACCAGCTGGTTTCTTATCAGCAAGGATTGCAGTTCAGACCACGGTCGCTCTGCGCTGTACTTTCACTTCCAGACGCCGAGTCAAGAGGGTAATAGTGGGAGACAGAATCTGTCTGTCACAGTATCTCAAAAGGCCAGCTGTTAAAAGGATGGATGATCATTTCTCTTGATTCTTAGGCTTTTGATTTCTTTATAGAATTTTTTTTTAGCAACAGAGATCAGTTCAATACATTCACTTTTTGAATAAAGTACCACTTGAGCTCACATCTCACCGTCGACAATTAGGTGCAATGATACTGTATTGTCAAATTAAATACATGTAACTAAACACTGTTGGCTGTCATTCAGTTTTTTTATAACACCCACCCAACCCCTCATATATTACTTAACTACCATACAAAAGTTACTTCAGGACATTTCCTACTGGGATCACAATCGTACCAACTATGCAGCTGCTGCACCACCAGCGTACCCATGATCATAATCTTGGTTTGTGATCGCTGCGGTGTAAGAAAACTGTAGGAAACAAAGTGCATCTGGGATCGTGCTCTAACTGTACAGCACATGGGGTGTTATGTGTCATGAGCATCCAAATCAGTACATCTAAACAGAAATAACGTATAAAAAAGTATGTATTGTTTGTTTAACTGTATCGTACATTTGTCAGTATGAATTCTAGGGAGTGTCATCATCTTAAAATGTTCATATGATGTACTGTTGCTGCACCTTTGTTTGTCAAGTGCCTTACTGTGCTTTTATTTGTTTACAAGGTGTGTTTACAGGTCACACAGGGTCTGATGTACCTTGCTGGCTTTCTTCTTCTCGCCGATGCTCTCAGCCTCCTCGTGCTCCTTGGCGCCCTGCGTCAGGTTGGTGTAGTTGGCCAGGCGATTGAGCAGAGACGACACCTTTGGTCGAGTGTCCATCTCCTCCTGTCGTGTGAGAGAAAGAACGGGCAGAAGGGAGGAGAGATAGCCAGGGGATGTGAAATAAGAGGAAGAGAGGGAAGGAAGGAAATAAATAATAGGGGCAGGGAGGGAAGAAAGTGGAGCAAAGACGAGGAAAGGTGGAGGAAAGAAGGGATGACCAGCACAGAGGACGGCAACAGATAAAAGCAAAGGAGATGGAGGAGAGAACGAGGCACAGTGAATGACTTGTTAAAGAAGTGGGAGAGAGAAGACAGGGCTGTTTCCAGGGAACTTCGAAATCTATTAAAAACCTGAACTGATCTGCACCCACCAGCCAAATGCTGGTTTATTTTTGGCTCTAATTTAGCAGACACTTTGGCGAATGAACAACCATGATTAGGAGGGTCTGTTTCTGTCCATGTACTGTACACATAACAAGGACACGTTTTCATGAAGTCACGAAACAGGCTCACGAGAATAAGTTTCTACCTGCGACACCAGCTGAAGTTTACAAGACATTTAGAACACAAATGCACATGATAACATTTTCTTTTGGCGTTGTGTTTCAAACCTCAAACAGGGCCAAGTTTCTGTCGTAGAAGTCATCGTCATCCACCCCGTGAGTGTTGTTGATGTACACACTGGAGATTTTGGAGTTTCCATCACCTGGACACAAAAACAGAGATAACGAATTGAAGGAAAGCGGGAAAAACATCTTTCAAGGACATGTTTCCAAGTCCTACATCAATTCACAGGTGCCCGCCGAAGACTAAAACAGATTTTGCTTGCTGCAATAATTCCTCCTGTTCATACAGGCCAGTCAGTGATCATCTTCCAATCCAAGTGATTCAAAATCAAGTTTATTTCTCTCTGGACAGTTTAATTGTTGAGGGATACTAAGAAAAAAATTAAGTAATTAGAGCTGCATCAACTAATCGTCATCTGTTAAATTAAGCCCTAGTTTTTGATAATTGGTTTGTCTATTTAATCTGTGTGAGATGGACTTGAAAAATTGTGAATCTTTCCCCCCTCCATCACCATAGCAAGGTGGTGGTGATTCTCGCTGAGATTAATTCAAACTTTCTCTCTCCCACACACGGACACACACAGCTTGATGCGACGGCCGCCGTGTCGCCGGTTCAGCTCAGTTCCGCCTCAGTCAGCACAGACCACTGCATCAGCAGCACCTGAGTCAGCAACATCACTTCCCTCCCTGCTCCGCCACACTCACGCTATCGGCAGCAGGCGGCCAGATGCACTGTCACATTGAGCTGAAGGACACTTACACGTGAGGCATTGTTTTGTTAAAACATATATGCAAATATTTAAATAAAAACATGCATTCTGTTTGGTTGGTGGATTGGCAAACCATCTCTGTAATCTTGAGCTGAAGTATGTTCTCTCTGAAGGATTCCAATCTTTTCATAGTTTGATCTGACTATTAAAAGTCAGAATTAATATCCTGCAATCATGTGTCAGAGTCATGTTTCTACTTTCAGCCATAACTGGAGCGTTTAAATATATACAATTAAAGACAATCGTACGATTTCTCTCTACGTCTCTGCTGTTATTCCTACCCAACAGCAATGTGTCAGACTTACTGTTAAGTTGGGCGACATTTAAGATTTTATTTTGTTTAGTTGTGGCCCAACAGGTAAATTGATAGAAGTTAATTAAATTGTATGTAACCTAGTGAGTGATGGATGGGTTTTCTACCAGGAAGTCATTTTTAACAAACATTGTGATCCGGTCTGTAGTCGAGACAAACAGCTCTCTGATGACCTAGCCTCTAAATCTCAAAATGCATCAGCAAACTTTTACTATCTCACCAGCAAACATCAGCAGGTTGTTACACGCCGAGAAAAGAAGTCAACAGTTGTGTAAAGGAAAGAAAACTACCAGCATTTGGCTGGTGGGAGGCAACTTCCCATCCTGTTTGCAGTCCCTTATTTGGCCAAAGATAGCGAGTGTGAAACTGACTCCACACCAGATAAACAACCACCAACTGGTGAGGTACCAAAAACATTAGTTACTCAGCTAGTTTTGCTCATTTCTTCTTAAAAAATGTTAACTGACTGATGCTTTGCAACATATCTATTGCATACCTCTTGTCAACACAAGCTCCGGTAACTTACAAGTTACTTCTTTGTACACTGAAACACAAAACAATAAAATGTGTTTTTTACATGTGGGACTTTCCTGTGGTATGTTCGAGGCCTAACCTGTTGATCAGGACAGGCCGGAATCACAGTGACAGCCACAGCATCTTGATGAAATCGACTCTTTACAGCTGCAGTCTGCGTGGACAGCTGCCTGACTACGGCTTCACCTCCACACAACACAATCCTCACTGTACTTCATCTGACCTCTGTGCTAATTTGGACATAACATTTTAAGGCAGCATCAATCAGCCCTAGCACCGTGTTTCCTCTCAGTCAAACCCAAGCCTAATTCCTTTAGTAACACAGATGTATTACATATCGCAGAATCGCTGTATTATGATCGTGCATTATCCTGAGTTACACCGTGATATCCATCCCTGACCCGGAGTCACCTCTGAGTTATCGCTGCAGACAGAAGTAAGCATCCTGTCCTCTCCAAATGAGCTCACGCTGAGCTTAACACAAGGGAACACAGCTGCGTGAGGGAAGTCCTCCACCTGAGATCACATCTGAGGATGATGCCTTTTTCTCTGCGTATGTGTGAGCAGCCAGTGAAGCGGGACAGCTCCCGGAGTCGGGGGCTGCGCGCGTGTGTGTCTGCGGACGTCAAATTCAATCGCTAACTTTATTGGTGCCATAAAACACAATGGATCACAGAGCATTTGACCTTTCTGAAAATAACTCCCCGTTCCTCCGCCCCCCCCACCCCATCGCCTCTCAGGATCTTGACTCATTCACTTCAACAGCAGCTACAGCGTTTTTTTTTCTCGTCAGCACACTGCGTTTCTATTTCAGCCGAGACAACTGCTGCGCACTCCGTGTCTCCGACAGTCTACCTCTTTGTTTCCTCTGTACAAACAACCGCAGCATCACACAGCCTGATCGAAGCTCAATCGGATTAACCGGCTCGATTTCTATTTATGGAAAGCTTATTAAACAACGTGGGGCATCCTCACTACTATGCAACCACTTAAGTGGATCAG
This sequence comes from Acanthopagrus latus, assembly GCF_904848185.1. Classification (NCBI taxonomy): domain Eukaryota; kingdom Metazoa; phylum Chordata; class Actinopteri; order Spariformes; family Sparidae; genus Acanthopagrus; species Acanthopagrus latus. Next base: position 5,619,969 of record NC_051048.1, on the reverse strand, counting down.
TGTTGCTAATACAGCTACATCTCTCCACAGTTATACTGCCCTTGTTGAGCCAGTGAATCAGCGCAGCTATTCTTAAACACTTCGGGAAAGTGAATTACTGTACGACAACTGCACAGGCCACAGCAGTGAGAAGAAAACGTTCTCCTCCATTTCCTCATCTGGATTTCCACGCCATTCATGTCAAACTGGAATTACTAGCTTCACATCTGTACCCGTTAGCCCCGTGTGAAAAGGGCCCCTGCTGTCGGCTACCATTAAATAAAGACCAGAATCACCGTAGGTGGGCCGATGACAGCAGTGAGGGAAGTGAAACCTACACTAGCTTCACAACAGGCTTACATTAAAGTCCTTTTATTGTTCCCACCAGTTGAGCAGTTGCTCATTTTGCTGTACAGCCCTCATTTAGGCAACAAATCGAGAGCTTTATGGCCCCAAACACCATAAAACACACTTGAAAACACACCGTTGAACTTGAGACGAGAGTAAAGGATACATCTAAAGAAAAAAAAAACAAAAAAACAGCACTTCTCTTTTGTACACAGAGCCACAATACACAGAAATGTGTGTGTCTAAAATGTGTTTTAACTAAAATGGGCACAATGAGATGAATCCACAGACTGACCGCTCCGAGCAGCAGCATCAGGATCACGTTTGAAATCTGAGTAAAACCAGAACTTGTGTGATGTAACGGCAGGAAATTGCATGGCAGCCCCTCTTCTGCTTTATTAAATTATACCACGAGATGCCCGAGGACTTAAGACTCATTTCTATTTCCGCTTGACACCTCCAGGTCAGGGATATTCAAAATCACACGGTGAGCCCATCACCTGACCCACTGCACCTCATTATACCTGCTATGTATTCAGTGAGCTAACACTGAAGGCCCTTGTGTTTTTTTACAGAAAACTGTTAAAAGTGTATGCAGAATTAGTCTTTCGAAACTCCTGATCACCATGTACTCATGAGTGTACGGACAGCTATCACTGGAGTACTTTTCTATGGTTTCTGAGTGGATTTGTGGATGTTTATCTGGAGATAACGACATGATCTGGAATTGTACGTACGGCTGAATCTAAAAATATATGTAACATGTCAATGTGGTTGGACTGGACCCAGAATAGGAGAGATTGAGGACCCAAAATATGGCAAACTATCATAATCACGACAATGTGACATTTGTTGGGGTCCGTACCGAATAAACATTCAATTACATCAACCTCTGACTGACAACACACCCCAAAAATCTAAAAGCAGATCCAGCTATGTAATCTTGCTGGTGTTTTCATTACATTTTCCCCAACTGCCATCGCCTGTTGTGCAGAGATTTCAAAGTAAAATCGAATGACTACATGGCAATCAGTCAAAATGCAGCCAATCAAGAGGTTCAGCTGTTCAGGAAGTTGTCACATTACATGCTTTTGTCTCAGCCAATATGTCATGCTAGAGGAGCGGCTGTCTGAGACGTCTCAAATATACAGTACGGATTACACTGTGGATTCACCGTCTGTAGTGGGATTACATTAATCAGAGTGACAGGCTGGTATGCAGGCTGGGTGTGTATGATGTGCCTTTTATTTCAACACACAAGATGCACTTGATGCCATCATTACGTCTGTGAAGCATATGATAAACACTTGCCTTATAATGTTTAGCTTGATTTTAAAAGGACACCACGTAATGTTTAGCTGAATGTGTGTGGGTGTGTGTGTGCTTCACCTTGGTCCACGCTGCTGTGTTCAGGCGTGTCGCCCCCTCCTCCTGCCGTCCCGCCTCCAGACACCTCGCTGAGTGGGTCGCTTCGATTGACGCTCTCCCTGGAGCCGAATCGCACGCGGGCGCCGGAGCGGGAGCTGATGTCAGGCGACGTGTCGGACAGCCCCGGGAGGTCCTCCGCCTTGGTGGGCGTCACCGTGAAGCGCACCGATGCCATGGCAGCTCGCTTGGAAAGAGCAGGGGGGGAGGGGAGGGCTGTGGTGTGGGATGCGGCAGGTAAAGGGGTTGGGGAGCGGTCAAGGACTAGCGGTGCTGACCCGAGCTGAGCAAGGCTAGGCTAGGCTATCTCCCAGGTGATGCTGAGATGACGGCGACCTCTACAAGGTGTTCTTTTGCTGCTGCACTTCTCCATTGAAGCAAAGTGGTTGGCTGCCACCAGGCATGTGAAAGGAAATCCTCTGAGTTTTGATAATCTTTCTGGTTCTGTCAATTTAAAAGTGACACAGACACAGAAACACTTCAATAAAAAAAAATGTGTGAATGTTTAGTGTGCAGGTTTCAAGCAGCTACCAGAGACGAGTACACAACCACAAAAAGGCAGAGGGTGTGTTTCTACCTACTCTATGTTTTTATTTTATTCCAAAGAGGAGGACTATGGCTCAGGGGTCACATAGCAAATTAAAAGTCCTCAAGTAATCGCGACTAAAATTTGCCTGACATGCACTCTGGAGATAAAAACGTCTTTCTTCTGATGGCAGGAGAAATGGCACCGGTGCAGTGAGGGAGAGGGTGGGAGATGATTGTGAAAGGGAGAGAAAAAAATAAAGCAGAAATTAGTTTACACAGCAGAAAAACTGGACTTAATGTTTGTTAAAAGCAACACACGTGCCTTACAGAAGTTACATATATGGTGAGTTAAATTACAGAAATGCAGCACTAATCTTCATGTAACTGTATCTATAACATTTCACACTTTAATAAAATCTCAGAAGATCTTATGCTAGTATGTAGGAGTTGCATGTCGTCATGCAGCACTTGAGTAATGTGTTTACTTGTACAGATAATCAGTTCAACACGCTTCTACAATGATTTCTCTGTAGTACCAGAAAAAAAGGAAAAAGCAGCACTGTTACTTTAGTTTGTGGGTAAAAGGTTGAAAAAAAAAGTGTTTCGACCCAATAAAAAGGTCACTACACCTTTTCATTTCATTCACATTCCCTTTTGAGGCTTCCTATGACATCAACATATCATTTTATAGTGAACAAACCAAGCTTAACTAACTCTAGGTACATTTTGACAGGGGTGTTATCCTTCAACCACAACATGACACCTCTTGGAATGAAGGAGGCATAAACCAATAACCAGAAAGTGCAAAGTCAGCTACGGGATTGACTCCGTCGCCTTGGGGGAAAAAAGTAACACGACAGGTGGATGTGGCTGAATTGTTGTTTTAGCCCAGTTCATAATTTAATTATTAAGGGAGAGCGGTTCCAACCGGTTGTGGCGTGGCTGCTGGCTGTTTGCTCTCGCTCTGCATGCTGAGACACGGCTCGTTTCCCTGTTTTAAAAAAAAAAAATGCTGCCTGCCTCTCACACGCTATCCTTCGCGGTCCGTCCACATTCACAGACAGACGGAGGACAGACAGATTACTCAACTAGAAAAGCATCCCCATTATTTGCACAAAGTTCAAGCCATGTTTAGCCGAGGTCGGCTCGGCTCGGCAGGGGAGCTGATGCCTATCCCAGCATGCTTTGTGTTTGGGGAAACACCCCCCGGGAGGTTTTTTAGTCAAACACAGTCGCACCTACAGGCAATTAGGAATCATCAATGCAGCTTAATGGCAAACACACCAGAGAGAACCAGGTGGTGGCAGGAGGAGAAAACACTTAAAGTAACAGTTCACCCAAAAACACAAATTCAGCCATTATCTTTTCACCCCTGTGCTGATGGAAAGTCGGGTGAAGTTTGGTAATTCACAAAACACTTCTGGATCTTTGCAGCAAAACAGCATTTACAGCATTTTCCTAAACAACTGAAGTAGATGGGGATTTGTTTAAAAAACGTTTAAAAAAAAATCCTGAAAAAAGTAAAATGGCTCGGCCAGGTGTGATCCAAGTCACCCCAAACTGATTTGAAAATACATTATTTATACTGTCTAGTACACTGACTTCAGACACAGTGTGTATTAATGCTTGTAGTTCAGAAGCTACAGTGAACATTTCAGCTTTAAATCGGTTGTAAATCCCATCGTTCATTCAATCAATACAGTATCTCGGTGCTTCCGGCATCTTGGATTACACCTGACAAGCTGCATGAAACCATTTGATGTTTTGTTTTTTTTCCCCAGTTGCTTTTGTTGTCGTCTTGCTCTGAAGTTCCAGACATGTTTTGTGGACTTCTGTGACTGAACAGGCTGCATTGTTCCCATCACACCCAAGTGTCGTCACACATCTCAATACAGGCCAACGTGGTATGTTATCCAGCACGGGTATCGTATGACGTTTCTCTTGTGGGCATGCCCTCTTTACAACTGTAGACATTTCCAACCTTATTCTTGCGGCTTGCATGCTGTTACATCAGATTCGGTAACTGTACATCCATCTGTGTCCACTTCAGGTCTAAGGGTTAATATTAGAGCAGAGCATGCTGCTGAACATTTTGTTCCCCTTTACCTTTTTTTATAACTTTATGTTCATCTGGCATCTTGAACGTAGATTTTCAGCCTCACGGCACATAAATCATGCTGCATCATGATTAAAGGTGAACTACGTAGTTTTGGTGAAGAAACTGTAATCAGAGGAGAAAGATCTTCATTGACAAATGTTCTTTTTTCATGCCTAAAATAAGCAAATTAACACTTTTTTTTTTTTTTTTTTACATTTTCATCGCTGAATAAACTGACTTTAGAGGATAACACAATTTCATACCATTTTGCACTGTCTATATGTGGCGGACCCTGCCACCTTTCTAGTCTGAAACCTTGTTTTCCTCTGTGAGCAGCTTCTTTACTAAGTTTGTATTATTCACCTCATTAATATGTTAAACATTAACAGTCAATGTTTGAATTTCTTCTCCACAGTGCCCGTTTAACTTAATCTTAAAAAATACCAGGGAATCAATGCATTACGATGTGTTATCTTAATGATGGTATCTAGATATGCACCTGATATTACCTGGTGCTGTGTTGATGATGAAGCTGGTATATTTTGTGTGTGTGTGTGGGGGGGGGGTTCTTAAGTTTCATCTGGGTTTAATGAACACCAAACGGCATTCAACATTAAGTTCTCCTTTTTCCAGCAGTATCAGAACCACCTGCTCCTAATGTCAACATGCTGCAGAGCACCAGGGCTCAGAGCCAAAACAAGGCTGCTAATAGTGTGTATAACTAAAGTACACGGAGTCAAAATGAGGGACCTGGCTGTCTCTCACCCTAGCTGTCAAGTCTCTGTCACGGAGGCTCGCGTTAATGCAGCTGTAATCAACACGATCCAGGAAGAAGCATACCAAGCCAAACACGCCTTTAACAATTAGGATAAACACGGTCTAATTAGTCCCGACCTGCAACTTAACCGAAGCTCTCGGTTCACTGGGGGGATGCTCGCATGCTAACCGCCACTCAGTTGCCGTTGTAAGCCAATTAAGCTAGCTATAATAATTCTGGCTCGAACCGGTCAGCAAACACCTCCCGATATTAAATAAACGGAGCCGGCGTTGCCACAAAAATCGTTATTATCAGAGTGCGTTTGGACCCCAACCTTGGACAGCGTTTTTTTTGGTTTTTTGGTTTTTTTTGTCCTCATAAAAGGAATGCGGCATCTGCGCGGAGCTGCGGTTCCAGCAGGGTTCAGCCGGGGAAACGCTCTCCAAGCCGGCTAAAATCAGAAAGGCGCGCGGTCGACTTGGGATAAACTGGCGGGGTGAATTAGCCTCTCCTCTGACAAAGTTGTCGGGTTTTTTTTGTTCAAATTAAGCGGCGCATGGTGAGGAGCGGCGTGTCCGGCGCTAAGCCATCGCTTTGCGTGGCCACAGGTACGAAGGAAGGGGGGGGAGCGGTCAGAGCTATCGGGTGAGGTGAGGTGGTCGCTGCTGTTCGGGTACAGCTAGCCGAAGCTAACGTTAGCCAGCGGCTAGCCATGCTGATTAACTCCGCGGACCTCCAGCTATTCCACTGACAGCGACAAATGCCCACTTAAAATCCCCAAGCCGACATATTAGTCACATTAAAGCGCATACCTGGCTCAGGTTTCCCTTGAAGAACGCCTCCACCATATATGGCTGTTTTCAGTTACATCTGGGAACATTTGGCTCCTCTCTCTCAGGTTCTCTCGGCACTTTTCTTTTTTTTTTTTTTTGTCCAACCGACCCAACAAAAAACATGCGAGCTCGTCCGGCAGGTCCTGCTTCCCTTGCCGTCGTTCCAACGGTTAGCGCATGCGTGATGACGAACGACGCGTCAACGCTACCTGGGAAGTGTAGTTCTTAAGTCAGACAGCCAACTAGCTCTGCTGCAGCAGCTTCTCAGTGCTACCTGGTTAAAATGTATCACTCAGTAGTTTTGTAGAAGAAATTGAAATATACTGTTTATGATATCAAGAACACAGTTTGAAGCTAGAAAGGTGCCAGGGTCCGCCAAATACAAGTATAAAACAGTATAAATTGTGTTGCCAGTTTGTTTATTTATTCATAAAAACAATTGGTTTATTTTATTTGTTTAGGTTTGTTAATGTCTTCTGATTGCAATTTCTTCCCCAAAAACTACATAGTGCAATAAACACTCTTTTATCAGACTTTAAAGGACAACACAATTTCATACCGTTTAATTTGTTCATATGCGGCGGACCCTGCCCTCGTTCTGCTTCAAAAAGTGTTCTGGGGACCTTGTGTGCCTCTGAGAACAGCTTGTTTATTCACTCATGGAAAAAATAGATGTTTGAGTTTGTATTATTTTCTCATGAATATGAGAAATATTAAAACTCTGAGTTTTAATTTCTTCTTCCAAACTACATAGTGTCCCTTTAAACTTTGAGACAGTGGTTTATCCATTTATTTCATTTTATAGTCTTTATTCGTTATATCTCTAATTGTAATTACAAGTTACTAGTTAGTGGCATCGTTTACAGTCCAATCATTAGATATGATATTAGAGACACTATGGCCATTGTACTGTGTGCACTTTGCTATTAATAACTTTGCTTTTTGAATTTTTAACCTAGGACTTTAAACTCATAACAAAGTATCTTTTCTACAAATCATGTTAAAAAACTTCCTCAAATCTTCCGAGTCATTTCATGACTGGATGTTAAACACACACACGGACAACTGACTACAAACAATCACCCAAACATTTATTCTGCATGAGAACTAAATTATGACAAACTTAAATGAACATCAAGAAAATTATGGTGCATAAAAATAAGATATCCAAACATGATCAGTCCCCTAAATCTGTGCCAGGAGTATTCGGTGAAAACTGAGGACAAGTCCTGGCAGCACTTTCATAAGCTGGGATCCAGAGTGTGTATTTTGTTTTTGCTCAACAGTTCCATCCTCATCCCTCCGTGTCTGGGTCTCATATCCATCCATCCATCCATCCATCGCCTCTTCTTCTGCCGCTCCCTCACAGAACAGGTCTGGGCTGCTGGGTGAGCAGGAGGCCGAAGCGTTTCTTCACCGTCACTCGGTGTCGGGAGAACTTGTCGTCGGGGGAGAAGCGAGCCGGGTGGGCCGAGCTGGTGGGCTGCCCTGCCGGGTCGGTCTTCTGTTAGTCACAAAGACGGAAAGAAAATGCACAACAGCTCAGTTGATTTCAGTACTGTGAGAGAAAAATAAACTAAATGCTGAGTTTCATACCCATGTGACAATTTCCAAATGTGTTTTGGCAAGACAACTATTAAAAAGGTCAAAACTATGACATGCTTCAGTTTTGGTGATTATACTGTATTTAAGGCATAATGTCTTATTTGTATCCATGTTGAGTGCTTTTTGTTGTGTATCTAGCTTGTGTGTCTGCAGGGATTCCTTTACAGCATCAACACAAACATATCATTTGGTTAAATGTCATCACTTGATTTCATGTTTGCTAAATGCAGTTATTAGATGACGGGACAAACAATAGCCCCACATATAAATATTGCAACTTTAGCATTTTATTGCACAAATCTGTTTTAAGGTTCTGTGATGTTAGCAAAGCGGGTGTTTTAGCAAGAAAGCCTCCAAGAAACTTTGATGTGCTACTAGTCAAATAATAGCTTTAAACAGTTGATAACCTTTGTATTAACTTCTGTATTTGACTTTGACAGGCCTCGTTTTCCCCTGAAGTTTAATATGAAAGTCACAAGACATAAACAACGTAGCATTTCAGGCATTAGCTGCTAGCTAACTTCGACATAGTATGCTTTTCAGTGTTGAATTAAAGCTTCAACACTGAGTTTAACTTCTTCAAATAAGCCAAAGCACATTTAATACTTAATTAAAACATATTTTAATTTTATAAATTATTTATAAAGAATAATGTGAGTTATGGTGACCGTAAACACAACGTTATGGTTACCTTCAGGGTGTAGATTCTGTCCCCGTTCTCATTGATGTAAAACTGCAGAAACATCTTGACGCAAAGTTGGTTTAAAGCTTTAAAAAGCCACAATAAAATATCGGAGAGGTTGTTTTTATATCGATAACACCTAAAAGGTTGGTGCTAACACGCCGTTTCCCCTCTGAACTCCACGTGTGGCGAACTTTCTTGTCGCTCGGAAAGCGAGGCGGATATCCGGTTTGGAGTTCAGCGCGCAAAGCACCACGGGAAATGGCGTTTCTTAAGATAGTCGCCAATTTCAGTTTCCACATAGAAAAGACAATCTAAAATGCTCCGAAAGTTTTTTGGAGTCTTTTTAAAATACAAAAACAATAAAACATATCACAAAAAATAAAATAAAACTAATAATATTTTTATTTTTATTTCACCTGCTTAAGAAAACGTATCAAATAAAATATTTGTAATTTACATATTTTTATTATGACAAAAATATCAACTTGCTTATCGACAACTTCCATCATTTATATAAACTGAGCCTTTAGTGCTACTTTGTAAGAAACACATTGTTTACATATTTCTGGCCTTACAAGGAATTGGCTGTTTTTAAAAGCTATTTTGAAGCTATATTTGACTCATATAGCTAGTAATACTGTAAACAATTATGTATATATAGATATATAGATAAGTAAAACAGTATTACATTTTAATCTATGTCACTTGATAAAGTTTGGAATGTTAACATGGAGAAATCACAACTTTTGTAAGAAAACAAATCAACCCCAATTAAGTTTACTTTCAAAAACCTACAACAGATTCAAGCTGAGTGTGTTAGCTGAAGATTAAACATCTCCTACAAGAAGGTAAGCACTGTAAAATTCTTTGATTGACTTGTAGAAAGTGTATAATCTTCCACTTTCATTGTTTGAACTGATTCTTGCACTCTTTTTACATTAGCACCTAACGACAAATCAAATTAACACGCATGTTTACACGCATGTTGAAATAAGCTCTTATGGTGAAATAGCTTGACTGGATCAGATACGATACTTTCATCCCATTAGGGGCTTATAATTTAATTTTTCATTTTACAATGTGTTAACGAGTTTAAAGCCACAGATTCCTTTAATCAGAAAAATGCTGAATATTATATCAGCTAAGCCAAACACATACACATTGAAAATATATGTTTAATCTAATTTCACTTGTACTTCTTGAAATTTACTTTTGATATCAGAGACTCTAAGTTGTATGAATGATAATTTTTAGCAAAGTCATATTTTAACACCGTATCTTCACTTCTGGTTGCAGTTTTTACAACCCTGCCAAAATGTTTCCAACAATGTTCGTACGCAGACAAATCCAGAATTCTAATGAAGGTAACACTTCATTTGGTCGCTTTCTGCCTGAGTCATGATAGATTTCATTGCCATGGTGGTTCTTTACATACGAAGACAACAACTCCCATGATCCTACACTGCTTTGTTTTACATACTGTCTGTTTAAGTGATTGCATCAATAAATATTGGAGCATTCCCTGAATTTCAACATGTGATCTCAGGCTGTTAAAAGAAAACTTTTGTTAATTCTCCGCCTCAGAGATAAAAGATGGATCCAGCGGTGTTCCTCCTGCCTGAGATCATCCAGAATGAAGGACGAGCGTTCGATCGCATGACTTTGTCCCAACTGTCCTCTGCTGACAGATCGCCTTCACAAAATGGAGGAGACGCCCAACGACTATCAGGCCCGTCCCTCCAGACGAGCCCAAAAATCTCCAACCTACAGCTCAGTCCAGCAGAACCTCGTCTTGTGATGGGCGGGTCAGCGGCACAGGGAGCTTCCAGAGCTTCAGAAATGACCTCGACGACAGCCAGCTCTCATCAAAGATGCTCAAACCAAAGACCTGTGCATCAACACCTCATCCCGAACTCGAGTGGCCCCGTCGGCCCCCAAGCTCCAGGCAGTCCCTTCCCTTGCAGACCTCATCCCGTCCTGACGCTTCTTGTACCACAGCTCATGTGGAACCCCTGCTTTCCTCCATGGCCCAACAGGATGAATACCAACCCCGTCGCCTCTACATCGAACCCAGGGTTTGGTTTAAGTCCCCGTGTGATGGCCCCGTTCTGGTGCGCCCCACCTCCTCCTCCTCAGTTCTACCTGCACCTGCTTCACCCCAGCGGGTGCTTGCGTCTCCAGTCAGTGCCCCCACCTCAACTCTGCTGTCCAGACCTGTAAGAGATATATAACAGATGACATTATAGCAGATGTATAAGCATCATTGAATCCTGATCGTGAGGCTGTGTCTGACTTCAGGGTGTTGAGAGGTGCAGCTCAGCAGGTCGACGAGCAGCTTTGTGCAACGGCGACATCCGAGCAGAGTGCAGAGCGGGCCGAGTCCGAAGGTCAGAGGTCAACGAAGACACTTTACTCATTAGGACATCACTTCTTCTTAGAAGGAAATGACTTCTGATGATTTTGCCCCCGTTCCCCCCATTTTTCAATCTTCTTTTTACTTTCTTTTCCCTCAGAAGGACAGCAGGAAAATGACGACGCATACGGCAAAACAGAATTCAACGTTTCTCCCGGACCTCTGCCCTCTGTAGATGAAGAATCACTGGCTGAACGAGTCTTTGAGGAGTACATGGCGATCATGGACTCCCTCGGCCTCCAGGTCCCCCTCCATATGTTATAATGTTACATTTCATCATCTTTAGTCAGTGTGTTGATCATTTTTAAATGTTTTGTCTGTGTGCTAAAATGTTTCAATAAGTGAGAAGACTCTACAGCATAAAGATAAAGTTAAAATAAAGTGGTTTCAACACCCAAATCCCTCCGACAACGCTCAGATCCCAGAGGGCGAGCAGACCGGAGAGAACGAGGAAGAAGAGAAGAACAGAAAAGTGGAGTATCTGGAGAAACTGTTCAGCGATGAGGACTTCATCAGAGGGGTGAGTCATCAGTGACGTTTATGATATTTTGTGATATTATTCTTCTCATTAGCTAATTTTCATTTAAATCGGGGAAGACAGAGTGGTTGTCAGGGCAGAAGTAGCCAAGCATGTCTCTGTGTTAGCTTGTAATCATGATAACACAATCGTCTTGTTAGCAGCAAAAGTTTGAAATAAATATTTTGGCTCTTTTTTTTTCACAATACTTTATCCTGGAAGACTTTTTTTGATTAGTGCATTGAGTCAATTACAAGAATAAGAAGGTATACTGAGAGAGAAAGGTTCTGTTATATTAAAATCATTTTAAAAAGCAATTAAAAATGATTAGATGAATTACATTCATACAGTAAAAAAGTCCTACATTTTAGCAATGGGGATAGATCATTTGAATAACTACAAATCCAGATTTGGAGGGTTAAGATTAAATTTATAATACGTCCAAAAAGTAATGATTTTTTTTAAAAAGTGCTGTGTTTTCTTCCAGTAGTCAGGTCCACAAAAATACACAGTGGATATAAATCACCACATATTAAAGAAAAAACTTTTATCATCTTGTCCTCTCAGGTGGATTCGATTCTAAATCCAGAAGATTCCCTGGATCGCCTTCTTTCCGTAGACCCGCAGCCCACTGACGTCCCGCTACAAGAACTTCAGCACGAGGTAAAATGATTTTAAAAAATAATAGTCTTGTTGTTGTGACCTCCCCTTCCCAAAACTGTGTTCTTAATGACTGGCCCGGTTGAATAAAAGGTCCAATAAAGTTCACTGGAAAAAAATGCTGAAAAAGTTTGGACGTAAAATCGCACTACAAGAAAAAAGTTGTGATATTTTTTGAGTAATAAGTCCTGATATTTCTTAACTTTACTTGCAAAAGACTTTGACTGCAGTGTCCTGTTGCCAGATTATTAGGATCATGCACTAACAAATGCTAAATTAAAAAGGCTGATTAACTCATCTTTTATCTTCCCTCGCTCCTGCAGCAGGATTCATATCCACCTTCTTCGAACTCCAACGCTGCAACTGAACAAACACCTCCGGCGACTTCACGTGTCCAAAGAGCTCAACCACCCGTCGCCACACAGTCTGACACAAGTCCAAACCACGACGGACAGAATTCAACTACGAGCGCGAGGAACAGTGAGTCAAACGACGGTTGGACTGGCTCTTCTCCCGTCCGTCTTCAAGAGCCACTTCAGACCAATGCCACGACAGGACACATCGACATCGTCAACATCTTTGAGTTAATCGATTCATCTCTTCAGCTGCTCGCCAACATCTCCCTGGACGCTAGTTCTACTTCGGATGTTGAGTCAAGAGACAGTGATTCACCGTTCAAGAAACCAGCAGCCATATTTCCCAGCGAAGGTCCGTCAGAAGAGTCCTCAAACGTTGCAGAAACACAGATGTCCCGAAACCTTCAGGAAGGGGATTCTCCATCCCTCGAGTTCTCCAGTGTTTCAGGGTCCAACATGGACGCTTGCGCCATTGCCGCAAAGGATTCTGCGCCCGGTTTCAGAGCTGATTTGTTGACGGTCAACCTTTCAGCTCAGATTAGGAAACCTGAGGAATGCATCCCCAAAAACACAAATCTGACGCCCTCCTGTCTTGAGGTCTTCGCGGTTCCTGAGCAAACTAATTCGTCTTTCGTAGAAGATTCCCACACAGAGTCGTGTGATACCACAGTCGATGAGGATTCGTGTGAACAGGACCTGGACCTGGCGCTGCAAGACTCTCAAGAGGTTGCATCTTCAGGTGTTTCTTCTGAAGAACGGCAGGAAACGGACCGAAAATGTGAGGAAAATCTCGGAAAAGGTGTCCCAACGACACTGAGCGACCAGGCAAGAAAGGAAAGAAGCACCTTTGACGGGAGTTTGACAGAGATTGAAAAGATGGAACAACAGCAGGAACTCAAGGTGGATGGAGATCAGGGCTCTCACACTGCTCTAAAAGAGAAAGACTTGGGTGAGTCAACGGAACAAAGACAAGAAGAAGGGCCTCCAGAGTCTGGTTATGTGATGAGAAGGAGAAGTTGGAGCAAGACTTCCGAGGAAAAAGTAGAGCCGACCTCTTCTCCTGCCACGAGAACGGGAGGGAAAATCAAACTCTCAGAGATGGCTCAGGATACAACTGAAGCTCAGAATCTGCTGGACTCAAGTCAAGTTCCCAACAAGGAAAATGTTTCTGGAGGGAGTCCAAGAGTTCATTCAACACATGATTCAGTAAAGGATGACCGAAGTCAAAGACAGGAATCCCCCAAAGGACTAATGGATGAGATAAATGAGTTTCCTTTTGGGAAAAACTGTGAGAAAACCCCACATTTAACCCCCCCAGAGACCCAGAAACGACAGAAAACGGTTGCAGGAACCACAACTTCTGACTTTTACAGCTTAAGGTCTGGGACTCATAAGCCGAAGGTGTCCAAAGGGAAAGGAGAGAAGAAGACAGTCGAGGATCCCCCATCTAGTCCAGACCACACAGCGGGCATGCAAGGCCAAAGCCTCAACTCGAGTCCGATGAAAAGATACCGCCAAGATCGCAAGTCTTCTGAAGAGGGAAAGGCGAGGCTGAACGAAACTGATACAATTGTCTCAAGTCCGACGAAAAGAGGAAGGTGGAGCAAGAAAGATGAAGCACAGGTGGAAACACCTGGCTGTAAACCAACTCCGCCTTTAAGAAGAAGTTGTAGAAAGAGCTTAAATTTATCAGCCGGACAAGAAACTGTTGTGACCAGAGCAAGTCGTAAGGGAACCAACAAGAGGAAAACACGGCGTTCCAAAAAGTTACCCACAAAATATAAAGACTTCATCCTGTACAACCGGCAGCTGGGTAAAGAGAAAGGAAAGGCGGGAAGAGGAAGAAGAGCGAGATGATGTGTTTCGGTCTGCATTTAAATCGCCTCCATTAAAACGGTGCAAGAGCCAAGAGCATCAAGTGGACGTCCAGGGTAATTTGATACTGAGAAAATGAAATGCAATACCAAAAATCTCCGTAAAATTATTCACAGTTTAATTCATTTTTAAATATAAAAACTGGTGTTCACACAAAAACGTGAGCAGTAGTAATTTACATAAAATTCATTTTGATTTACAAAGTCTTTTTGCACTTATGATTGTCCCGTTAAAAGCAAAACACAGAAAAAAACATTAAGTATACAAAAGAGGGAATTTAAATATAAATAAGACAATATATGGCTTCAAATGACAAAAGTTGTCGAGTCCTTTAACAGCATCTGGAACAAGATATCATGAGGGTAATTAAAAGGCACACTGGCGACACACACACACACACACACACACACACTTTGGTTTTGTGGTATAACGTTACAGTAATATTGAGTAAAAATACATCCATACATCCAAAAACGCACTCAAATGTAAAAAAGAAAAAAGAAAAAAGAAAATACAATCATTCGTCAAGTGTAACTCTGCTTCAGTTTGTCCTGTGAGGCACAGAACAGTACAGAACAAACCAAGCAAAGAGAGTGACGTGAATCGATAAAAAAAAAAAAATCCTCAATCGAACTTCTTGTTGTAGTGGATAGATCCGTTGCCGTTTTGCATGCTGCCGTTGTTGTTCTCGGCCTTCCCGTTGGCCAGGTGAGCGCCTGCGTTGTCGCACTGCATGAACTCGTTTGCCACTCGCTGATACGTCGGGTGGGTCGTCAGCACTTGCAGAAGACGTTCTGTGGAAAAATGAGGTGGAAGTGACTATTTTAGTTCATATTTAATGTAAAAAAAAAAAAAATTACAAATCAGCATCCTTAAATCGACCAAAATCCTACTGGGGTTTGGTGCATCACTTGTCCAGTAAGACACAGCGGATCCTGGTCAGTACTTGAGACACTCACCTTCAGTAAGCTGGCCTTGATTGGACGCCTGAGTGTAAAGCTCGGCAGTGTTGCGTTGAGGAACACCCAGCAGCGCCCCCATCAGGTCGGACAGCTCCTCTGCACTCAGGCTGCCTCTGCCCTCTCTGTCAAACAGCTGACAAACACAAAGAGCTCTGTGACGATATTGATGTGACACATGAACACGTTCACTGTGAGGGTTTCATCTTTATAAACATGTATATATAAATAAACCAGCAGGACTTACAGTAAAAGCAGTGTGGAGCACCGACTTGAAGCTGAACAATCCTGACAGAGCGGCAACGCTCAAACAGATCTGTCGGAGGTCCACAACTTCATCCTGGAAAAACACAAACAGTGGCAGATGTTTTTGATGTCCTTACGTCATAGAAAAGGTGTACGTACCTTCGACTCAGAATATTATGACATGCGACAGTGAAGTTTTGGACCTTTGGTCTTTTGGATATTAAATGCTGTCATGTCTTCATTTTACCTGATCAGACAGCTGAGCAAAACCATGAAATAATTATTAAATTTATTGTTGAGTAATTGCCAAGAATGTGAGTCTGTGAGCAACCTTCTGACCACCAATGCAATATATATTTGCATTATAAAGATTTTGGAGTCATATGGGAAACAATTGAGCATCATATAATAACTGCTATTATCTGACTGTGTAACTTTCATAACAGCTGTCCTCTGGAGTCCCATTGTTTTGATATAACTAACACTTTGAAACACAGACCGGATGTGAAGTGATGAGACCATTAGAGAAAATCTCAGACAAACATGCACAAAAACCTCCACTACCTTGAAGTAGTAGAGGCCACAGATGGTGACGGCTGCTTGTCGGTCCGTCAGCCCGAGGATGTCGGCGAGCTCGTCCACACTGGCCCGAGCTGAACCCTGAGCTCCTGTCTGACACCTGTCAATCATTCTGCCCAGTGCCGCTTCCACGTTACCAGCTCCCAGACTGAAAGAGAGAAGGATGGTGAGAAACAAGAAGAAAAAAGAAGACGACAACAAAAAAAGACAAAACACTGTCAGATCTTCTGCACCTTCTTTGCAACAGTGAGAGTGTTTTCCTGGCAGGTGACTCCACCGGGAGAGAGAGACCGCCCAGTTTACTGACGGGAACTCGGCCATCCATCACATAATCTGTAGCTGGGACTCCCAGAGCTCTGAGGGACGGAGGAGAGGAGCATTATGAAAGATGTTACAACATGTAGCTTCTACTAAACAGTTCAGTTACTGCAGGCTTTTATTTATCAAATCAGCCATGTTCCTTTACCCTCCTAGTTCAAGTCTGAGCTGTGGACTAAAATACAGAGAGGGCTGAAAAACACAGGTCACTTTTGTGCATTTGGTTTGTTTTGGAGGAAATCCCTTGAGTGAAAGGTTTAATTTGTATACGGATAAATGTAGACAACCGCTGCTGTGTCGTCTCAAATAACAGCTGACATCCAACAATTTCTTCACGTGACCAAGAACAACATGCCGTCATTTGTAGCTTTAAAGAAAAAAAGAATAATGTGATGTAGCCTCACAATGAATATCCAAAGAAAGAATACAGTACATAAAGTATTTTAGACAAATTGAAACTTAATTTAGCACTTAAAAAGCACAACTACTACTCGGTGGACACGGCATGACAGAAAAAAAACATGGCTCTTTATTATCATCTACTGGCAGCTATCGGAAACTACAATAACATCTGAAGCCTGACCTCAAAAACCTCCAATGTTTGTTTTTCTTCCATTTAGAAAAGGTTAAAATCCCAGCAGCCTTCAGCACAACAGATGACAACATAGCATTAAAAGACTATAAACTATAAGCAGAGGCTCGTAACTGAACCAACAGCCAATAAAATAACACTGGTTGTCCCCGACATGGTTACATAAATCACCAAACAGCTGCACGCTGTGTTTCTTACTTGGCCATGAGCTTCTGAACATTGTCTGCATACAGGTTGGGGTCATTCTTCTCCTCCTGGGAGGGGTTGTAAACTGGCAGGAACTGCAGCACAATAAAAGAGTGTATTAGTCAGCAGCAGGCGAAGGTGGAGCAGGATGAAACAGAACATTATAACAAAGTAACTTAAACCTTGAAAAGGTAACGATCTGGTAAACAGTCTCACCTCAACAGTCACGTTGGTGTAGAGCTGGGAGGTTGTGTGCCACAGCGCCTCAAGCCTGATGGACAAAGAGTCAATGTTATATTTAACACAGAACACGGAAACTTTTGCTGCCCATCCAGGCAGCTAAAGCTCCTGCTAATGATGCATGTTTCCGCCTGCATGTATGTGATGCTTAGCATGGATTCATCTGGATGGGACAGCTGCAAATGTGGGAACAGGACTCGACTGTCTGGACCAATCCTGTGACTTTGTCACTTACTCCATCACGGGCAAATGTGTTGTGGTTCTGGCCTGACTGCTGCAGTCAACAAACACCCAACAAACCACTCAATGTGACAACAGATAGGGACGGGCATCATGGATAAACAATATGACGGTGAATCAAGGTGTCTTAATGCTTTTAAAAAGGACATTTCAAGATGATTTTAAACCAAATTTTAGACGGATTTTTCCTTTTTGCACACTGCAGTAAGTCTAAAAGGCAGGTGGTGTATATATGTGGTCTGGTGCAGAGGTGGAATTTGTGTAGGAATGTGGTTATTATAGTGAGTAAAGTTAATCAAGAGTTGTTGGCCTACCCTCACTGATACACACCTGGAACCCATATTTATTCCCTCAGAATGAAAAACTTTAAAAAAAAGAACAATCCAAGATGTTGTTAAATCAACTTCCCCAAGATTACTCAACTTCCTGCCCGTGTAGAAACCCAGTGCTTTTACCGCAGCTTCTATGTAATGAAATGAACCCGACACAGACAGACTGGAGGTGACAGGTGACGGAGGAACTCACCAGGTTGTTCCTTTGTACGTCCAGCGAACAGTATCCTGAGGAGGAGGCACAAAAACACTGGAATCACACAGTGGACACAATGCAACCAGGTGGAACAAAAGACAGAAATCTATATCAACAGACTGGGTGGGGTTTTTTTTTTTTTTTATAGCATGTGTACTTGTAGTCACTTTCCCCAGTATGCAAACACAGTGGCCGGGACAACATTGACAGTATGTTCATAAACATAACTACAGCCTGATAAAATGTAGGATAGTCTTGTGTACACACTGATATGTGGGCAGGGAAGCGACGGGGAAGAAGTGACGGATACAAATGAGTGAAACGTTGTGTGTGAAAACAAACTGCACAGAGAAACAAAGAGAACAAAGAAGCTCTGTTACATGCGCTACACATGCAGGTTGCTGAATGATGTTTACAGTACGGACACTTGTTCTCTTATTGTTTATGTTAGTAAGTATCTTTAACATCTTCAAATTCTTATCGGCTTAACCTTTGACCCTCTTGCAAACACGACTTCACTCACCAGCTTGTTGGGGTAATGCAACAGAACCGGTTGGACAGGCACCCCGGCAAGGAAGGCACCTGATGACAGCGAGTTTGGAAAATGAAAAGAAAGAAAAAAAACAAAACAATGAGACAGAGGGGAGGGACTGGAATGAGAAGTTAAATCATTCAGATGCGAGACGGCGAGCTGCTATGCCCTTTAACGCTCACGCCACTCATTCCTCCAACATTAGTGGGAATCAGGAAAAACCAGATGGGACTCTCTGCCCATTACTCACCAGGTTTGAATTTGATGAGGACGCTGCCATTAGTCGTTGTTCCTTCGGGAAACATCAGCATCTAGAAATCAGAAATGTAGTTGATCAGTTAAGGTGAAGAAAAAACCTTCTCCTGACAGTTTGTGTACAGATGGACTGGTTTAAAATTGTCCAAAAAGCTCTGCATCCTCTGTTACATGCTTGACCCGAGGTTACATCAGTTTCCAAACTGTGATCAAGGATGAGATAAGAAATGTAATCCATGGAGGAAGAAAAGTATTGTTGCTGCATTCTCCTATCAATCAGATCAACTTTCCATCTCAGATCATTTATCTGATCTGGTTCAGCTGTTTACTCGAGGTGAAGCCAACGAGCAGAGTTTTGAGATTTGCGATACTGTTGTTTCTTTAACATCCAGCATAACTGTTGCGGTGGCGGTTGGGTAGTTTGGTAGTAATTGCCAGTTCTGTAAACAAGTCTGCAGCCAAGATGGTAGCAGATAATTCCCAGCCATGACAGCACTGACTGGTGATGTTTTCTGTTACTTTGTGAGTCATCGCGGCAAAATGGGATCCTGGAGAAACCTTTTGTTCAGGAAAAAAAAAACAGCAGAAGTGATTTTGAGCACTTTGCCAGGTGTCTATACACCCTCCTGTCTGTCTGGACAGATTTTGTCAGCAGGACAGTGTCACGACTCTACAGGTGTGAAGCTGAGATAAAAATCAAGCAGCAGGTGACCCCGTTTCAATCTTTCCTGTCCACTCTGGTGCAGCTTGTATTGTTTAAACCTTGTCTGTAACGTGTCCCTAACTTACACTAATAACAACAGAGCAAATGAGGAGACAAACACACCAAGCAGTGCTCAGAGCAGCTCAACAAAAAGAAACACATATGCTAACAATGTAACCAAGTGTCTCGTGTTTGCCTAAATAGACAGGTTTGATTAAAAAATAAATAAACAGGACACTGAGAAGTAACGTTAGTGCACTTAGCACCAACAAACTTTTCATTTTCTCTCCAACATGTCACAAAAAACAACAACCACTGCATTAAGGCAGGTATAACTTTTGTGCAAAACATGTTACAATGGCAGAGGGCTCAGACGTCAGTGACAGTTGTGCTGTTGGACGATGGTCTTCAGTTAATCTGCATTCTCACTTGAATAAATGCCAGCCGCAGCAGACTGTTGCCAACACAAGTGTTGAGCGAACAACTCTCACCTGTGGCCAGTAGCCATTGGAGGTCAGCCTCTCCCTGACCTGGGCGACGGCCTTCTTCCTCGACTCCGGATCCTTTCTGCTCACAAGCACAGACTGGTTGAACTCCAGCAGAGCTGAAACGCACACAAACAAAAGAACAAAAATCAGAACCACAAACGAGGGACGGAGTCTGGAGCGAGATGGCCGAGAGAGCAAGACAGGAAGCAGGCAGAGCAGATTAGCAGCCAAGAGGAGTGAGTCACTTGTTTGTCTTTGGACTTCCCTGCATACTTTTAATTACCCCCGATCGCTTTAATCTAAATATTATTCTTGGTTGTTTGCATAATAGGTGGTCATCACACTGTCCTGTCTGCTGGTGAGGAACAGAAAAATCCAGTGGAGATAAATTCAGATAAAAAAGTGACTTTATCCAGACACAGCTACAAACAGAACTGATGTAAACAAAAGACTTCATTCTGTCTGATGAGAGTTTGTGGCGAGGCGAATGCTCCATTTCCTCAAATCTCTCACTCACTGCATTAACATCTTAGACGTTCCACTGCCTGCCTTCTATTGTGACTCCCAAAAGTGATTTTCCATCAATCTCTTGCTACAGTCTTCCTTCAGATTTTCACTCTCTCGCCTCCTCAAATGAATTGATTAACTGACTCATCAATTCTTATCTCCATTTTGTGTTGTTGAATATGCAGTCACAAGTTCCCAGAGCCCTTGAGGACGTTTTCATATTTTGTAGTTTGTCCAACAAACACACTCCAAATATTACATTCAACAAGAGATAAGCAGCAAACACTTGGATTAGTTGTAGTTGTAGTTGTAACAAGCTAAAGTTTTGTATTTCAGCTTGATAAATGATCTGATCAATGAATTCTTGGCGATTCATTTTCCGTCCTCACCTCCTATGACCGGCAGGCTGGCGTTCTCCGACCGCGACACCACCGTCGCCAGCTCGGTTGGACAGAGAACCAGCATGTCCAGAAAGCTGCTGTGAGGCGCCACCACCAGCACCGGCGCCTCCTTCAGGTCCGCCTTGCGACCTTTCACCTTCACCCAGAAGTAGCCCAGGCAGAAGAAGACGGCTCGGCTCAGCGACAAGATGACCGAGTGGAAGAGCCAGCGGCGCCAGCCCTTGACCGGTCGAGAGCGATCCTCCTCGGACAGGCCGGCCAATCGCAGCCGGGCAATAGGCCACATGATGAGGAAGAGAAGAGATGCCAGGAGGATGCGGACAGGGAAGAGGACGCTGCCGAGGATGATGCCCTGGGTATCAGAAGAGAAACAGGTACATATTTAAAATGTGACTGTTGGAATAGTTGGAAAAACACATTTCTGACTGGGAAAATTCACATGAACGCCGACTCAAGTCAGAGAAAAAGCTTGAAAAGTTTGAAGACATTTGCCTGATGCGATACTAAGCATTCCCCATCACTTTGAGTAGTTCTTGATGTGATTTGTCTAACGTTTCCCATATTCTGATGCATATCGCTCTTTGAAAAACACTCTCCTTAACATCATGCTACTAATTTAAGCCCAGCCCGACTGGCACGTTATGCAACTTTGTGGTGAGTGTTATCGTCACTGCCTTGCCTCTGCCTCAAACATTTATGACTCGTCTGTTTTGCTTAACATACCAATGACAGAGAGAGGACTGTAAAGGACTCTTTGTTCTCTTAAAGGACGTCCATCATATAAAAAAAAATAAATTGAAACTTGTAGACAAAAAAGTTAGTTTAGACTCTCAAGTTCAGACAATACACTACGCTGAACTCGCTGACTCTTGTCATTAAAGTAAAGCAATTGTGAGTTGGCGTTACAGGAGGTACTTTAGTTTTGGAGAAGAAATTCAAACAGAATTGTAATTTTTACAATATTGATTAGGCAACAATACAAACTCAGACGTGTTTATTTCCCAGAACACTGCTTGAAGCTAGAAAGGTGACAGGGTCCGCCACATATAAACAAAGTAAAACAGCGTGAAATTGTGTTGTCCTTTAAGGTCAGTTTGTTTATTCATTTTAATTTTCACTTGGTATGTCATGTTTAGTTCTGACTCACCAATATATATAAATGTACTTTCGTCCTCTAACACTTCATTATTTTGACATTGGATAAGCTAATGCTACTTCGTCGTTTCAATAAGTCTTCTGATGTTTATATGTATATGGTTTTCCTTATTCCTTGATATTGTTTTAAGCTGTGTAGCCTACTTTTACTTAATATTTCAAATGCAGGGCTTAAGTAATAGATCTAAATACATTTTCTCTTAGTGCGTCACTTTTTTTGACCCACCAAAATACAGATGTACTTGTGTCCTTGTTTGGACTTCCATACAGTTATAGCTACTTTCTAGTCTTTTCAAACAGTGCTCTGATAGTTTCTATGTATATTATACATAGTTTTCTTTGTTAGTTTGTTTTTATCTAATGCCACGTAGCAAACTTTTAATCAAGATTTCAATTACAGGGCTTTTAAGCATCTTGTATTGTTAAACCGTGCGACTACTCACATAAAAAATGTGACTTAATGTGAACAACGTGATGACGTTGTTTCTCCTCTGATTAAAAATGTCTTCCCCCAAACTACACAGTGACCCTTTAACTTTTAAAGTTTAGACGATGGACTCACTGATTCCTGGCACTGAAGTCAAGCAGTTGATGTTTAGCTACTTAGCTAGCAATCTGTTTTGAGGACGAGCTCAACTCCTGGCAGTCCTATAACCGCCTGATTAGTTTCAGGTGGTGAGTTTCTGGAGGTTGACTGGAGCCCGTGCGATTCCTCTCGCCATTACAGCTGCACTTTTTTGTGGATTTACTGCCTTGAAATCAAACACGGAGACCTAAAAGTGATAGTTACCCTGATCCTCTGAGCCGTCGTCATCTTCACCTCGTGAATGAAAGGATGTGGGTACTCCTGTGTTGCTGAGTGACGGACGTACCTCTCCATGGCGACGGGTTTACAAGCCTGACAGACTAAAAAGTTCAACTAAAACAAAAATACTTAAAAAAAATTAAATTTAATTAAATTTAAAAAAAAGAAGAAGAAGGAAATAACGTACAACTACTTATCGGTAACAGAAAGTGTTTTATTAAAAAAAGAAAAAAAAAAAGAAAAAGAAAAAAAGTTCTCCGTGTTGTTTGCTCCCTGCTCCTTATACCGAGATCCGTTAAAGTGCACGCGCTGTCGGTTTAAAAATAGAACGTTCACTAAATAAAGCCTCGCGGAACACAGTGTGACGAGTTCTCCCGCAACAACACGGAAACTAAACAACCGGACGACGATGATAACTAGCTAAAAACGACCCTCACAGCCTACTTTTCTCTGCTCTCCTTCACATGGCGAACGCACTCTCAAGAAGTCCATCCTTTTTCTCTCTCTTCTACCGCTCTCCTCACCTGTCACGCCCCCTTCTCAGCCCTGACGGCCCGGCCCGGACCGGCCTGGCCCGGCCCACCGCGACTCATCTGGGGGTGGTGTCAGGCGACCAAACTATCCCAAGACTTTCTGTGTGTGGCAATAGTTTATATGGAAGCCCGAATTGTCTATAACATGTTAAAAGACAAAAATGAACGTATAATCTGACACACAAGGACAGTTATTAGATACATTTGAATGATACTGTCAACAAACCTTCAAAATATGGCTACTTGGTTGCAATGTTGACATTAAGATACTTTTTTTTTTTTTTAATCTATCTATTTATAGTTTGTGTATGGAAACCCAAATGTTTAAGTATTAAAGGACAAAATTACACTTGTATGTTGGTAAATCAACATTATAACTGAAAATGATGAGATAAATTAAGAGTTATTCTAGCTAGCTGTCAGCCAACCTAAACATATGGCTACTTTATCATAATGTCTACATAATGTATCATTTCTGATTTAAGTATTAAGATCTATTACTTGTGTAAATATTTAAAAAAAAAAGTAAAACAGTTTAACAATACAAGTAGCCTAAAAGTCCTAAAAAATCTTAAGTAAAATTAGGCTACATAGTGTTCAAGAAAACATACAGAGAACAAACTTAATAAAGAAGCTCTCTTTGTTTTAATGATTGAATAAACTGACCTGAAAGGACAACAGAGTTTCATACTGCTTTACTTTGTTTATATGTGGCGGACCCTGCCACCTTTCTAGCTTCAGACAGTGTTCTGAGACCTTATTTTCCTCTGAGAACAGCTTGTTTAGTCAGTTGTGGAGAGCATAAATATTTCTGAGTTTGTATTACTATTGTAAATGTTAAAAGTTTCTGCAAAACTCCGTAGTGTCCCTTTGAATAAAAGTAGGCTGGCATCACACACAAACTTCTACAGAATAATCATTCATCATCATCTTAAAGAACAAAAAGTAACTCATTATGAAAAATGGCCAGATTGTATTTATTCTGCTGCTGGATTATAATGATACATTAATGTGTATGCAGCATCACTATTGTCACAGCTGGTAATGATTGGGTAATTTAGTCCTACTTTAGGTGGCTTATATCAAAACTTCATACTTTACATACTTAATTTAACATATTATTTTTACACATTCACTTCCTAAGATAGAGGCTAAATCTCTGCCCTAAAACAAATCCTTTTAAAAAGCCTCCAGGGAACAAAAAGTAAACAAAGTGATTAGAACACACCTGTGGTAGAGGCTGGCATGTGAATGCAGGTGTGTCTTGAATTTTGGTGTGTGTTGGACACAGAAAGTTTGAAAACCACTGGCCTACAGTACATAAGCAAATATATTTACAATGGTTACATTACCATTGTGATGTACTGAGTCAAAATCATGACGTACTAATGCTGAAGTCAAAATACGACATGATATTAGGCCGAACAAATGACTATTTTTTTACTTTGAGCTGCTATTATGCACTGCCATGCATACACATATGCTCCTTATAAACAGTATTCTTGTTACCTATGTAAATTAAAACATATATGATGGAAATTCAAAACGTAAACGCAGTAAACCTTTCACCTGATTCATCAGCGCCTAAAACAAAAACAAAAAAACTGTGTGAGGTTCCTGCCTCTCGCCTCTCAGGTTTTCCCTCTGCCCTACCTGAATGCTTTTGTTCTCCCTGCAGGGTGTTGCTGCTGATACCAACACCAAACACACCCACAAATAAGAACGTTATCGAGGAGGGAGGGGAACAAGGGAGAGGTGAGAGGAGTCAAGGAAGAGAAGTCAAAAATGAAGAATTTTTCTTTCTTTTTTTTTTTTTTTAAACTGCTTTTTTTATATTTCTGGTGGAGCTAAAACTTATTTTTCACATACAGGTGCCTTAACGTACCACTCACACTCAAGTTGTCTAGTTAAAAGTTGTTTTTGGCACCAAGACCATAATTCTGTTGTGACAGGTCTGGTATGTACAGAAGCCTGGAGTGGCCATGGTTGGTCGAATTTATTTATTTATTTATTTATTTATTTATTTATTTAAATCTCCAGATCATGTCCTTTCTTAATCTCAAGAAACATCTTAACGTGTTCCCACAATAAGTTTAGATTCTTATCTTGAAAATAGAGCATAAAATATGGCTGAATGACTAAATTAACTGGTTTAATTCTTATGTTATCAAAGTATTTTCTGGAAAATCAACTGACAGTTTACGCATGAAATAAGCAGGCAGCAAGATCTCACCTTGGCATACCCATTAATATCAAATTTATGTTTCAATACATTTGATCTACTTGTTAAACCCATAAAACAAAACCAGAGTTATCAAAGTGAATTTTGCAATAAATCAAAATTAGCGAGGTTCAGTCTTACTCCAAGTGTTCAATCTTATTCTTATCTTGACTGAAATGTTATCTTCAGCAAAACAAGATAAAGAAGTTCACGACTGCTCCATCGTTGCTGCTGTACTGTCCGTTCACCGATTAGTTGCAATATTGTTGTCACTTTGAAACTACAATTAAACAGCTCCGAATTGACTTTTTAGTTTTTCTGTGAAACTCAACAGTGACATTGAACGTTTGCTCAACACAGTCAGTGTCACTGGCAGTTGTTTGGTTTCCACTTCTTCACGCCGAGTGAAAGGAATGACAGTAGCTACCTGTAGCTACTAACATGACAAATAACCACAGAGGTAACAGAAGAGCAGCTCAGTCTTTACCTTATCACACTGTGCAAACTTTTTATAATTACATTGTCGTCACATTGCTATAACAATGAATATGTTGTTAGCACTATATAGTTTGTTATAACTATAACATTTATAGTTATAACAATACACATGTATTTCACATTAAGTACTGTTAAGTTGCTGTCACAACATCTTATTTTGTTTTAAGAAGATAAGTTTGTTGTTTTAATTTGACAAGTTTGTGCGTCGAAAATATATTAAAACAATAAAATATTTTTGACATAACAATCAAACTTTCTTGTGTTCATTCATTTTCTTACTTTGCTTTGAAAGCTACCGAACATTTCTAAGATCATTTACAATTTATTTTATGAACCGTATATACTTTTAACAACACGTATTCTTTTTTTCCATCCAACACATTTTATTGACACAGTTGAAAACGTTTTAATTCAGCCAATAAGGATTTATTTCATAGAACATTTCTCATAGAGCAAATCAGTATAAATAAACAGACCTATAAATTAAAACAGGTTACTCAATGTTGCTGGCGAGCATGCTGAAATCATGCTGACGAACAGAAATGAAAATCTAGAGTGGAGAAAAAAGGAGGAAAACTCTACTGCTACACAACTTAATAAGACATTCTTCCCTATTAATTTTAAACATTAACTGTTATTTCAAGAAGTTATAGATACATTTTTATTTTTAATGACGTTGGTCTGCCAAAAATAAAGGGCCTAACTCTGCTTGTTGTGATATAACCTCACATATAACCTCTACCCGTGTTGTAAATTTCAACGGCAAAAAAAAAGTACAGTCGTTCCAACAGTGGTCAACATGATGCTCTGCCGGATTTTAAATCTTTATTAAAAGAATCAAAAAGAGATGAATGAGGAAGAGCAGAGGCGGAGACATGAAGCAGATCAGCAGGCTGGAGTAACGTTAATGTTTCTGTCAACAAAGGCAAACAAAGTGTGTGTGTGTGTGTAGGACGAGGGCTGTGTAGAAAAGCTGTGCATCCTGCTGCTGATTTTACAAACGTCTCTCCTGTTGCGACTGTCGCTGTAGAGGTTGGATGTGTTGTGGACAAGAGCTGGAGGGGCCTCGGGTGGAGAATGTACAGTATACAGTATATAACCTCTGTAAATATTTCAATCTGGTTTGTGCACCCGCCATCTTCTTCATAACACCATCCCTCCGCCCAGGATCTCCATCCTCTGTGGAGAGGAAACAAAATTTCAAATTATTACCTTGTTTAGTCGACAGCATCAAACAGATGAATGGATGACATCATTTATACAATTTATATGGAGGGAAAGAAAAACGTCATTTTCAAACTGTAAAAGACAAAGTTTACGAAAGACTCGAGGGTGCTGCCGGGGCTTCAGCCACTATGTTATTTTACAAGCAGTCTTTCTTTATATTCTTATGTTTTTCTTATTACTCTATCATTATTCACTTTGGTTGCAATTTTTGCATATTTTTTTCTAAATGCCGGGCTTCTGTTATCAAACTGTTGGAGATGTTTTGAGTTGTAGTGGGAAACCGGCCTTTATGGTAAAAGAGAAGAGAGGTGCTTGGTCTCAAAGCAAATGCAATACTTGTTAACAAGTGTGAACATTCTCATTTATATATGTAATGACAACATGGGTGTATGCTGCCCTCTACTGGTCTGAAAGTGAGCGAGCAGCATAGAGACATGACAAATTAACAAAACCTTCTACATTTACCTGTGGCGGTTCTATGAAAGCCAGCCAATCGGACGAGTGTGTTGGGAGCAGTCCCATCGACTGACACTTGTAGATCGCCAACGCCGAGCCCAGGAGGTTACCGACCAGATAGACGAGGCCCTGGAGCCACTGCTGACTGGAGCTCTCCAGCAGCTTGAAGGCTGAGACGCAGGAGAGCCAAGGCATGAATATAAGGTGTCAAAGCTTTGACACAGACGTCAAATTGATGTGAAAGTGTAATGCAGCATACTCACTGGCAGACATGGACATGAGCGCCTGAATGGGCCTCCAGGCCATCATGCAGACCATCATGATGGGGAAGATGGAGATGGTGTTTCCTGACATGTACATGATGAACAGGTTCATGGGGATCTGCTTCAGGGGCCCGAGAGCCACGTCCCAGCAGCGCTGCAACACACAGGAATGAAGAGAAAGAGACTCTGCGTTAATCATGCACATCCTGCGGCTCGAGGTGAAGAGTCGCAGTGACACAAAATACCAAAAACAGTGCTCAATTTCCTGTTTTTCATGTATTAAGTTTTACTGTTTCACAGTTGTCTGTGTTTTCCATTTATTTACACGTTAACTTACATACATCTGCATTTTGTTGTCATCTCTTGCAGCCTGACTTGAGAAGTTACAACGAGGCTTTGAAAGCTGCAATATGTACATTTTTGCTACGTTACAATTAATTGTCAAAACATATAAGGGGCAGCACATCACTAGAGTAACTGCGGATTCCTGCCATCGTCACTGCAGTTAGCTAGTTAGCCGTGCAGCTAGTGATCTGAGCTGGGAGCTTGGAGCACCTGGCAAGTATCTACACTGCTGGCAGAGAAGCTCTGGACCAAGACAGGCTCGGGACTAACTGGTTAGAAAACAATACAGAGACATCATAATTTCAAAACTGCTATTGCTTCACATTGTGGTGATAATTTTTAGTTTTAGATCGTTTAACTCAAATCTTACATGCTGCACCTTTACTTGATTTGAATTAATTTCATTTAACCAGAAGTATTCCCCAAATAACAACTAAACAAACAAATATTTAAAAAAAACACCTGCAAAAAATATATATATATATACCCCAACACAGACGAGGAGGAAGCTCCTCCCTGCTTACCTTCTCCACCAGGTTCTTGTCCGTCTCCTGGATGCTGGTGTCGGGGACGGGTTTCTCTGAGTAGCCGATGGGGTAGACGACATCGCCCTGACCGCCCTGTCGGTCACCGCGGCTCCTGCAGCACAGAGGCAACACAAAGAGTTTAGTTTGTATTCCCCGAATGCTCAATCACATGGAGGAGAGCTATGAGCTCAGGGATGTTAAGAGTCAGTTACTAACCAAAGTGTATGCATAGAAATTGTTCTGCTTTATTTATAAAGTAGCCAGCCACCTTTTTTATCAATTGACAACAGGTAGCCTCACAGAAACATAAGATATGTGGATTTGTGTGTGTGTGTGTAACAGTGTTGACATGTGTTTTTTGGAGTTGTGTCCATGTTCTCTGTTCACCTGGTGTTGCCCAGGCTCAGCTCCAGAGCCCACTTCATCCTCCTGGCCCCGCTGCCTCCTCTCGTTGACAGAGCTCCTCCTCCTCCTCCTCCTCCTCCTCCTCCTTGTCTCCCTGGAGACGCCATAGCAACCTGCTGCACTGCTGGACCTCAGAGACAGAAAGCACCTACAGACATAAAAACAAAATGACAAGTTTCCTTTAGGTCGAGCATCGATATCGCTTGTCTTCCTAATAATATGACACATAAGGTAAACCAAAACAAAACCTGAGAACTCAAAAAGATGCGTACAGTCAAATATCCAGCTGTTAGTTGTGTGACTAAGAGGTGCACAGAAGTTACATCACTTTGTGTCAGGGTATTTTTATGTTTTATATAATGTTTGGTCAGTTCTTGTAACCTGGTCCTTAAGGAAACAACAGTTCTTGTGACAAATACACTTATTCCAACTTCTTTAACATCTCTGACAAGTGTTTTGGGAAAAGCCTTTTAGAAAGACACGAGTAAGGGGCTGTTTAACAGTCTTATCCAGCTGTAACCTTAATGTTTAGCGTGAATTAAATGAGATAAAAAGCCAGATGGAGGCTTTCATAAGCAGACTACTGATTGCTACTAATGCCGCTGTGATGGCAGAATCGCCCGGTTTCTCCTGTACCAGTAAAATAATCGACAGAACGACACTTTAATCAGAAAACACGCGAATTAAAACGAGTCAAAGCAAAGCAGCCGATGTTTTAAGGGTTGTCACTCGACGTCGCCGTTTCTAAGCGGATGAAACATGATGTTAAAATGGAAATACGCTCACACAGCGTCGACTCATATTCATATTACCTTATATAAACATCCAACCGTCGGCTGTCTGGCGTCTAAATCGTTGTTTTTTGGGCGAAATGTGGGGAAAATTAGCTCGACGTGCAGAGGAAACTGTCGACCCCCTTCGTCGTCGCTCGCAGGTTCCGGGCTCGTAGTGATGACGCAATTACGCGGCCGACGCTACGACGATATACGTCACGTCCGCCCTGAGACTTCGGAAGGAACGTTCTGCTTATTACACATTGAAAAATACGTCAAACACAATTAATTAACAATAAACAATCAATTATAATTAGTCATAGTAAACGAATTGCAAAAATATGTATATAATAGGCAAATTTACTTTAATTAAACCAAAAAAATAAAATAATGATTTATGACCAAATTGCATATACATACATTGAAATTAAATCACATTGAATTAACCACTGGCATGTATCAACAATAAATATATTTCCTTTTAACTGGATACCAGAAATAGTATCTAATTGGCTATCTTATACCTAAAAGGTCAAGAAAATTAAAACCAAAACTCCTTATATTTGTAGTTTTCGGGATATGACAGGGTTATTCAGAAGCTAATTTCATATTCCATAAATCAAAATTTACAAACAGGAAGTCAGCCTTTTCTGAGCTGATTCATCATCATAATCCTAAATCAGCTTGACAGCTTGTTTTTTCCTGTCATAAACTGCATACAGGTGTGTTGGTGTTAGTTATTTGGCCAATGCTGATTATTTACTTCCCTATATAATTGTCTGCATGTTTGCTGATACATTTTATTGAAAAAAAAAGACACAAATATAAACAAACTAGAAGAATATCGAAGCATTTATTGGCTGGGACAGAGCCCTCATAGTCTGCAGCAGTGATATATTAAACAACCCGTGCAATACAATCAGTATTAGTACACGTCTGTGTGTCGTCATTATAGTCAGTTTAAGGCAAAGATATTATATCATATATAAATACACACATACTGACATGTAAACAAGGCAGTGCAAATTCAATTGTAAAGTGTACATGTGTTTTTTCAGTTACAGGCACAGTGGTTATGCAACGTGTGAGCATGGATAACATCAGCACAGGTAAACTCAGGTGTAAAAACAAATACAGCACCCACACGACTCGTTCACCACCAAGTTCAGAGCTCTTAAACATAAATTAACTACAGGCTGTTTGTTCACAGGGATTCATTCGGCTTCTCTCACATTTAGCCGATTGTCACAGTTTTAGATTACATTAAGTTCTAAGGCACTGCACAGTCTCCAGGCAGGTAATCACCTGATACGACTGGGCTCATACATTAGCAAATACCTGCAACACATCTGGGCTTGCTGCCCTACTTGGGCAGAATATGTCTTTTTTTGTCTTTTCTTATTTAAATACATCTGTGTGTGTTGTGTCCGCATCACTTGTACAGGCTGAGCTCTGGGCTGTGGTACAGGCACATGTAGGAGTCGCAGAGCAGGCGGCGGGCGCTCTCCCGTAAGGACGAGGGATCAACTCTGCTCAGCTCCTCCTGCGACAGGCTGAGGTAGCGGCCCACCTCTGGACACACCTTCACTTGGGGGATGTTGAAGCCGTTCTCGCCACCTGTGTGAGAACACATGGAGAAATGAGAGCGCTTTAATAACTTGTCTTTTTGATTTTTTTATCCTATAATTGCGGTGAGGATCTTTCACCTTCTCTGTCTGCCATGCTGTCAAAGAACAGCCAGTCTGTGGGGAGAGGCCCGTGCTTGACGAAGCTCACGTAGTGGCTGGTCTCGATGCACGTCACCGCGAAGAGAGACATCCGCTGGCGGGTGCAGTGCAGAGGGCCCGTCCACGGTCCACCGGGGACGGACACCTTCACCGGGATGTGGGACTCTCGCTTCCTGTGACTGTGGACCTGGTTATCGATAGAAAACATGAAGAAAATCAATATGTAGAGGTGAAACCAGTCAAGGATCAGATCTAAAGTCAGCAGTGGTTACCTGTGTGTTGCAGGTCTGGCAGTACTGTTTGAGACGACCTGGAGTGATGTCCAAGTCTTCGTAACACTGGAGACACTCCCACTCTGCAACAGCCTGACAGATGCTGCACTGCCTCAAAGCTGCAAACACAAAAGATTCACTTCACTATCGGTAACTGATAAAAAATCAATCCTAAAGTCCACAAACAGAAACAGATTGATCCAGAATTGTGTCCTTACTGTCGTCCAGCAGGTCTGTGATGTCCAGACTCAGCGAGGGCAAGATGGCGTCAAACATTTTGAAGTCCTTTCCGAAGCGAGGCATGAGCAGCAAGAGGCAGGAGGGAGCCTGGAGGAGCGATCGACACATGATGTGATCGTACATTTTCACCAGATTAAAGCGACACCAAATCTCGGAACCTGTCGCTCTGTTACCTCGACAAACTTGAGGCCGGCGTGGAGGAAGGAGGACTCCAGCAGCGCCTGGACGCTGGCGACCCTCATCCGACTGGGCGACGGGGAGGCCAGGAGGGGGATGGGGGACTCGACTGGGGAGAGGGGCGAAGAGGGGGAGGGAGGGAGGGTCGGCGGGAAGAGCTGGTACAGGTGACACTCCTGAGGCTGCTGGCTCATCGATCTGACAGACAGGAGAGAGGACGGAGAAGTCGCTCACTGACACTAGAAAAAAAGCAATGCCTGCTTACGACTGAATCATCCGGCTTCAGGCTCTCTCTCTCTGTAATTTGTATCCTATGGCTTTCTTTTATAGATGGAAAAGGTATAAGTAACCACCGGCCTGTGTGACAGTGAATCAGAGTGTATGGAGTCTGTGTGAGGTTACCTGATCTTGAGGAGTGGCTCGACACGGAGGAGCTGGAAAAGCTTGTTGAGGAACTCTTCAGGATCTGATGGACGGAGCAGAAAAACAGCATGACAGCATTCCTCTGTCTGATCACATGCACAGGCAGGAATCCAGACAAACACAAACACACACACACACACACACACCTTTCTCCTGGTTGGTGAAGCCCGTGTTGCTGTTCGCAGCCTCCAGCAGTCGCCTCAGCGCCATGGTCTTACTGGCACACACGTAGCCGTACCTTAGACACACCAGCGCACAAATACTTAAACGAACATCTTGGTCGTGGCAACAGCAATCTGAAGCATCCCGGTCACGTGTACGCACCTTCTCAGGGGGTTGACTATCTCGCATCGCAGCAGGTCCTGAGCCTGACCGGAGGTTTGGTCCTTCTCAGTGTCAGAGGGCCAAAACAGGACCCAGTCGGCCGAGCTGCAGCAGGAGAAGAGACTGTAGAGAGACACGACAGAGGGGCTCAATAAACAGCCATGTTCAGTGTTTCATAGAGCCTCTTTAAGAATGCAAGTTACATGTTGAAGATGTCATGCCACTAGTGTGCAAGCAGCATGGTTAAAACAATGTCATTAAAGGGTGGAAATACCTCCTATAATGTACATAATATTCAAGTTGTATTCAATTATGTTCTTATTAGCTCAATGGCGGCGGCTCTCTGAGGGTTTTGCTTCTATGAGACAAGTCAAAGAGTTTAAACTTCCCATCAAAAATCTGGGAAATTAGTGGTTGGGAACATCTCAGCGCCCATCAGAACTTCTTCTTTATATTTTTAAATGAGACGGAAACATAAAACACAACCACAGCTTCCTCTTCACCACAAGATTTCACAAGTTCAAATCACAAGATTGTATTCTGAACATAGAAAATCTGTTTTTATGACTTGTTGTGCCTCAATAAACCGGAGTCGTCAGTGCGTTTCTAAGGAACTGCACACCTGGCTGCTTCTGTACTTAGATACCCGTAACATCCTATAACTCCTTCTGTTTACCTGAACAGCGTGGCGTCCAGGTAGCAGGAGTTGAGGTGGCCCTGGATGCCTCTCTTCCGGCCCTCGTACAGCTCGCTGGCTTCCTCTCCGTCCACGGGCGGTGTGTGCTCGTCCACGCGCTCGCTGCCCCACTCTGCGAAGGCTGCGAGCAGCAGGACACAGGGTCACGTGTTACAGCTGCACAGCTTGGCTCAGAGCTTTTCCGGCTGATGTGTTTTCCTACCTATAGAGTTGCATCGCTCCACTTGATTGACGGGCGTCTCGGGGGCGGGGAACCGCGAGTCCCGCCTGCAGTTGCGAAGCTTGACGAACAGCCCCTTGTTGGGCGGACAACGGAAGTGACGCTCGCCGAGGTAGCTGCCGTCTGTTCCTGCAGACAGCTCCTGGTCCTGACACACACGCCGTGGGTTTGTTTGTTTTAGAGTCAGCGTCAGAAACAATATCACATGAGTCAGAACTGATCTTTGACCTTACCAGCTCGATTCCCGCCACCTGCGCCGAAATCCCGTTGATCCGTCCGATCCAGCGAATGACCCCGAAGAGCGGTGGGTCGTTCACTTCAACCATCGACCCCACCTCCAGCTCGCCATCCTCTCCGTCCTCTCCTGCTGCTTCGCCGCTGTCTGGCGACCTCAGCGGCGAGGGAGGCCCGTGCACGCCGTTGGTGTGCTGCGGCTGGTCGGTGGTGTTCAGGGACGTGGGGCTGTGAGGCTTGGGAGGTGGGACGGGGGGCAGCGGTTTGAGGGTGGGTTTCGGCGGCGGCAGTGGAGGAGGTTTGAGCGGTTGTTTGGAGGGGGGCATCAGGGCGACCTTGGGAGCAGAGGGAGGCGGGGACAAAGGGACGGGTCTGGTGCCGGGTGGGGGAACGGGCTTCAGGATGGATTTGGGAATTTGGGGAAGAGGGTTGTGACGGTGGGATTTAGACTCTACGAGGAAAAAGAAGGAGGGTTAGGTGCTTTTTCTTTCTGGGAACTTTCTCCACAGGTGACTCAACAGTTGCTGTGAGTGTGTGCTGTGTAAGTCTTTGCTCTACCTGCGGAGACCTTGGTGATTGGTAGAAGGTGTCCATACAGAGAGGAAGGAATGTGGCAGAGCTTCTCTCCTTTATAAAACCCGTCCCAGCTACCGGCAGGAGTGTCCTGAAAACGAGTCACACAAACATGAGATGTTACAAATCTACATTTTGTGAGCCTGGAGTTTGTTTTTCTCACCATTGTTTGTTTATTTTTTAAGTCAACGGTTATGATATGACAGGAAATGCGAAACGACATAAAACTAACAACTTATCCTTTAATCGTGTCGTACTGACCAGCAGGACTCCGACGTACATCCCAGATGAGGACCGGCCGGGCAGGAGGCCGCAGTAACGCACCTCCCCTCCACACACACTGTCCTCCAGGGGGAAACACACCCGCTGGCCAACCTGAAATGGCGGTGGCGAGGACGGGCCTCGGACCTGGACGTGGTGTTGAACCGTGACTCCGGACTCCGCCGCCCGAGGGAGGATGCCAAAAGACTGAGGGGGGCTGCTGGGACGATGCTGGTGGAAGCTGATGTGACGACTGGGCTGCTGCTGCTGCTGCTGCTGCTGCTGCTGCTGCTGCTGCTGTTGGTGATGATGAGGATGAGGATTTGGGCGGCTGTTGTTGCCGTGGTGCCCATTGTCGGGGTGACTACTTCCGTTTCGGTGGTGGTCTCGCTCGCGGCCTCGCTCGTGAGGGTCGGAGCCATTGCTGCGCGACCAGTGGCGGGGCCTGATGTGGCTGACCGGGAGGAAAAGGGCGCAGCCTTCGGGGCAGCTGAAGAGCCGGTTGCCTTTGTAGGATCCGTTGCTGATTCCTCTCCCGGCTGCTGAGCCCTGCAGACGAGACACGAAGACGCATTAACATCCCAGAATCTCATTTCTCTACTAAGACTGTTACAACTTCCTGGAATGAGGAAGGAAGTCGGCAATTGTGAATAAAACAACACTTGGGAAAAAAAAAAACAACATCTGTGGACGTTTATGCCTGAGTCACGCAGACAGATGACAACAACTCCCATGATCCCACACTGCTTATCTTTATCTTTTGATTGACAGACCTCAAGCAGCTGAAATCACACAGTGTGCATGTAAACCCTCAGACCTGCGAGGCATGCAGGAAGGTTTTCTCTCATACTCCAGAGTGGAGTTTACCTTGAGCTGAACCCCAAATATCACAGCGCTGCTCCCTCTGGTGAGCGGCCCGATGTATTTAAGCTCCGCCTCCGCCAGCTCGTCCTGCTGGCCGATCTGGACCCACAGCGGAGCATCGAGGGGCAGGGCAGCAAACTGCTGCAGCTTCCCTGGATTACCTGCAATATACAAAAACAACAAAAACCAAAAGATGGGGAAGTTCTGGACTGAGTGCTTAGCCAGTAAGGACACATTTTTGATCTGATATTACTTCTCATTTTGCAGTTACAAGTCCCAAATTTGAAAAACATGATCTTTATTTATATCTGCTCCCCCCCTCTGTACTTCTCATAGCAGTAGCTAACTATGAATGTATTACTGAGGAGTTTGAGGCGGGCCTCCGGGTCGGTCACAGGCTCCAGCAGGCCGCTCAGATCAGCTGGGACTTCATGCAGGAACTTCCTCTCTAGTTTTAACATGATGTCATTGTCCAACACCTGCAGGAGAACAAGAGGCAGAAAGAGGAACATGTGTGGGAGAGAGGAGGCAGGAAATCAGAGGCGGGTACCACATGTGGCTGTTGTTTCTTTTGAAATAAAAAGGGGATAAACATTTGTTATAAAAAGGAAACGTGCTGAGTGAAGACAACAATGACTGACTGAATAGAAGCAGTTTCAGGAAACGTGTATTATGAAACCATAGATTTGGTGAGATGAAAAATACTGGAAATGTTGCTTGAATCATAAGTGATTTCTTAACTATGTGTTTCTTTTGGAGGACTTTGATTTGCTTTTGCTTTAAAGCTGAAAGTTATTAACTTTTCATAACTCAACGTCATTAATCACAAGGATCTCTATGATTTCAAGGATCATGGATATACTGCAGTTTGATCAATTTAAAAAAAAAAAAAAGATTGAATAGATTATTAAATTAAACAGTGAAAAAACAAAATAAAAATGGGGCCCCAATAAAAGGAAAAAAACAAAATATTAATTTATTTCACATTTTATATATTAATCAATGACTATCTTTCTTTTTAGTATTTATTTCTGGTGCATTTAATGGCATATTTATTTATTAATCATATTTACTTATTTATCATCATTTTAAAAAATATTTTTATGTTCCATTTTGACAGTTTCAGTTCTCCACATAAGATAAAAAATTAAAGTAAAAAAATAAGAATATTATGAATATTGATGTTCATCTATTCACGCATTCAGTTCTTGATCCACTTCTGTATTTTGTCCTTTAAATTTTTCAAAATAATCCATTAATAAAAGAATAAACTTATAAATCAAATAAAGTGTAAAATAAATACAACAAAAATGGGGACCCCCCCCCAAAAAAGGTTAATAAATACAGATTAGGTAATGACTGCATTTATTTTATTTACTTATCTAAAGAGACATTTATTCTTGACTGATGGCAGTTTTAGTCCTCCATAAAAGACAAAGTAGGCACTAATGAACATTTAATATAATATCTCAAGTTAACAGCGTGTGTTTCTACCTTCACCCAGAGACTGTCGCCTCTGCTCTTATCTTGCTCCTGGCACAGGAACCCCCGCTGCAGCCGAATGGTACCGTCCAGCTGGTCCTGGACCTTCAGGTCGGTCGAGATCAAAAACATTTTCGGGGGGCGGCGCTTCCTGTTTGACTCATGACCCCCTGACATGTTTTGCGTCTCTTTAAGTGCAGTTGGCTCACAGAAGAATTAAACCTTTCCCCTGCCTGTAAAAGTAGGAAATATAACTATTTACAAAACACACGACAGGAGCGCTGAAGCGTGCCCGCTTAGCTACCTCCAGTGACGGAGGCGTCAGGTAACGAAGGTTAGACTTTCTTCATTCATGTTCAAACTGAACTCCGTTTGGGGGGCAAAAAAAAACTACACAAGCTACATGTCCGCCATTTTGTCGACTAACAAACAACGGTTATCTTGAAGTTCAGAAGTTTTTTTTGAACACTTACCAACTTCATCAGCTCAGGCCGTCAACATTTCCCGTCAGATTTAAAGGAGCTAGCTTTAATAACAAACCGCACCGTGAAGCAGGAAGCAGACTGACTGACACCAGGGGGAGCCAATCGCAAGTGAGAAAAGTTCGGCAGGAGTGACTTCAGCCAATCAGAGCTGACGTGGGCGTTGCTGGGACTCGGGGAAATTCCACAGTTCATCATAGGTACGGAGGAAGCGGGTGCACTCAGACGCATCACTTGTCGATTCTTTATTAGTTTTAGTTTATAAATAGAATATAAAAATATTTCCATATGCTGAACATCTTTTTTTTAATACATTCAAGCTTCACATCATCCCTCACAGAAATATACACTCAAAAGAAAAGGGGAAATATTCTGTGTGCTATCAACTTTGGATTGTAATGCAGAACTCCCTTTAAGAAAGACAACATTTTAGAAAGTGCAAATGTCAAATGTGTTGTATCTGACGTTTCGTGGCACAACACATCATTATGCCTGCGTGCAGACATGTATGTACAGTATCTAGTGTCAGCTCTGGGCCACAGTGAACGAGGAAATCATTATTTTTCATGAACATGGCTGCAGTAAAAATGTCTTTGTGACACCCGAAATAACAAGCTTCTACTCACACATACATGTTTAAGGAGTGTGGGAACCCAGACAGTTTCATGTGAATCATTCTCTTTAG
This sequence comes from Acanthopagrus latus, assembly GCF_904848185.1. NCBI lineage: Eukaryota > Metazoa > Chordata > Actinopteri > Spariformes > Sparidae > Acanthopagrus > Acanthopagrus latus. The sequence continues at coordinate 5,581,247 of NC_051048.1, read as the reverse complement.
GTGTAATAGGGTGTCTATCCAGGATTTCACAATAAAAGCGCAGACTATATAAAAACACAGCCCTGTTTTTCCAACATGTAACACGTTCAAAAATGCTGTTTTGTAAACCACAATGGAGAGTAAAAAACATGGTAAATAACCTAAAATGAACTGCAAAACGTGTTTGAGGCAAACGCTACTTCTACATCATCCTTCATCAAAACTATACTAATCTTTGGTACATCTAAAATGGACACCTTATCTTCTTTTTAATAAATTAATTGCACATGAACACCATTCAGCCATATTAAATGTACCAGGAAAAACAAAAAACAATTCAGTGAGAAGTGTGCAGTATACAGTACAGATACAATAAGCAACATGTTTTTGCAGTTGCCAGTTGTCGTCTTCATTTAACCGGTCAGGATTTTATTTAGTGTCTCATCCGGAAGACAAAGGCAGCTCCTCCACAGATGTAACGCTAACAGGGGGATTCCCTGTATTGCTACATCTGTTTCAATGTTAGCTCAGTGCAGACGCTCCTGATGAGTGCAGGTCTGTTCTCAAGTCTTTGCCACTGATTGTGTTTTCCTCCGTGGGCGGCCATAATGACTCATGTGGCGTCAGGTTAGTTGCAACAGTTCACAGACCGACCGAAGAAAAGCTAACGAGCGTTTGCTGCGAATGTCTGGATCCAGGTCTGACTGATAAGCTTAAGCCTGTGAAGGTCAGAACGGAGGAGAGGATTGGTCCGTGTTGACAAAGTAAGTGGTGAGCTCCCCTTTGCCCTTGACGTTGACCACTCCTCTGAGAGTGACGCTGTGTCCCACGCTTTCCACCATCCGGGCTGTCTCCTCCGTTACCTGGTAGCAGACAGGAAAGAATAGCAGACGGAATGTATATTGATTTTTTTTTTTTGCCTCACAGGAAGTGAATACACGTCATGAAGCATTTAATGTGTAATCATTCTCTATCCGCCCACACTGGCCACAACTAAGACTGAAACACACTTGAAAGATTGTGAAATGTTACATATTGTACACAGATACTCTATCTTTCTTCCTTATATGCATGTGTTTCCCGCAAAGACTGAATGTTGTCCTCTCGTTATGTATTACTTCTTCTCTGACCTGTATCTTGTCCAACACCCCTGTGCTGTCCATCCTGCTGGCCACGTTCACGGAGTTCCCCCAGATGTCATACTGAGGTTTATGAGCTCCGATCACTCCTGCAATCACTGGACCGTGGTTTATTCCTGCAAGAAAACAACAGGGAGGGACGAGTAAATGTTATTTGTCTTTCTTAAATGTCTCTCCTTGACCATTTTATCAGTGTAAATCTAGAATAAACTCACCGATTCTGAGTTTGAAGCTGTTAAAAGAATGAGTGTTGATTAGCTCCAGTTTGCCCATCAGAGCGATGGCAAACTCCACCATGGCGCGCACATGACTGTAGGACATTTCGACTTTCTGTAGGGGGAGCCAGAGATCATATTAATGAAGGGAAGCGTATTGGACAAACACCTGCCTCTAAACATGTTACATTTATGTTAGAAACTCTGAGAAAGCATAGCAAACCTTTTGTTCGTCCCCTACAGGCGAGTGCGTCAACCCTGCAGCAGCCATGTACGTACTGCCGATGGTCTTAATCTTCTCCACTGAACAGAATTTGGGTTTAGAGAGAAGCTGCGTGATGAGGAGAGGAGAGTAAACAACAGTTAGAGACACAGATCAACTGTTCCAACCAGGTCATGCTGACACTGACAGTATTCTTCTTCATACCTCATCAAAGTCTGATATAATCTCGTTGAGGAAGCGCAAGCACTCCAGACCGTCCCTGTTGGCGCTGCTCTCGCTGTAGAACTCTTTGAACTGAGGCACAGAGGCGAACATCACACACACACAGTCATAGGACTGACTGTACAGGTCCTGAAACACAGTTTGACATAAAATAAAGAAATAAAATGCAACACGAAGCCACAGGAGTCAAACCTACTCTGCTAGTTTTTGTTGATGAATGTCTTTCACTTCGATGCCAACATTCATTTCTAGGTCACATGGTGGTTTACTTCTGTAATAAGATTCAAGTTCCAAGATAAGGTCATGATGCAACACTTGTTCCCCAAGACAACTAAAGCTGGCTAAAGAAAAAAAAAGCAGTGATCAATAAATTATAATCCAGTCACAAAAATAAAACTATTTCTGGTGGATGGTTGAGGATGAGTTCAGGAACTTTTTTCCAAACAGGATGTATGGTTAAGCAGATATTCAGAATCATAGTTTAATAGAACAACAAGCAGTAAAATGCCACAAAATCAATATTTCTTTAGAAAAATGGACCTCTTGCAAGTGTAGTTACTCATTTTTTTTCATTTAGGGCTTTCTAGTGATATCAAATGTGTAACGCTGCACATTCTAACTCTGTTCACAGCAGAAAATGATACGTGAAATGTGGCATAGCTAACAGGACGGCAGGCTGTCCAAGACAGAATTTGGATATGGACAATCTGTTTTGTTTTCTTTCACCTGGTTGCGAATAGTTTTGCCCATGAAGAAGGAGGCAACATGGAGCGGCAGCACGTTCTGAAGGAGGAGCTTATTAACGTTCTCCATGGTCTCCATCTCTTCCCTCTCCGTCTTGAAACAACACTCCAACAGGAAGCCTACGCGGCTACCCAGCTCATCCTGGTGGAAACAAGAAGAGCACAATATGTTAAAATAAATCAAAACTATTACCTGCACATGCAGAACAAAATGGACGTACACACTCTCCTCTTTGAGGCATACTGTAGATCATCTAATATACACACACATACCTGTCTGGCCAGTATGAGGCACACGATGTAAAAGATGACGAGCCAAATCCCGGACATGATCTGAGGGTCCTTCAGCACTCCGGGTCTGTAGATGCTTAATCACATATTTAGTTTAGTATAGACTGTCACATAATCTCCACAACTTAAAGTGAAACTCTCGCCAAAAAGCAACCTAGGCTTTATTTGTGAATGTAAATGAGTCAAATCTTTGTGTAAAAACATAATTACAACGAAAGAGGCACTTATAAGATTTACTGTAGTTTAATTTTCGGGCAGTTCTACAGCGGGAGCAGCGCCAACAGGGACGGTCTGGAGTGCTTGCCCTTCCTCAACGAGATTATATCAGACTTTGATGAGGTATGAGGAAGAATACTGTCAGTGTCAGCATGACCTGGTTGGAACACTTGATCTGTGTCTCTAATTGTTGTTTACTCTCCTCGCGCCATCATGCCGCTTCTCTCTGAACTCAAATTCTGTTCAGCCGCCATCATGACAGAAAAAAAGTGTTGATCCCCGAGTGCGACCTGACAGGAAGGCTTTAGGAGCGGTCCACCATTACTCTCCTCCTGTTAGGTTGCACTCAGGGGATCTACACTTTTTGTCTGCCATGACAGCAGCGTGCTGAAGATACAGCTGCTAACGTGAGTAATTCAAAAACCTTAATTTTAGTAAACACTGTGTACAAACAATGTTCTCAATGCTGGTGTTCATGTGTAGAGACCCTGGTGATACTACGAGCAAAGTTTCATGTTGTGTTGAGCCTTCTTAGTGTTTTAAAAATAGCGATTTTGATGCTATTGTAAAAGTGCCTGTAGCACTCCCATTGAAAATCTGAAGTGCCTCTTTCGTTCTAATTTTGCATTTACACCAAGGTTTGACTCATGTACATTTACAGATAAAGACTTAGTTACATTTTGGTGAGAGTTTCACTTTACATACAGTCACTCTTTTTTTCCTTCCATTACGAGAGTACACAAGAGTGTCTTGTATCTCGCAGTAAATAGTTCCTGTTCCCCCGGGCAGGCCTCTTGCCATACAAAGCTCCTGAATAAATGATGGTGATGTGAAACTCCAGACAAGGATTCACAATCTAGACTCTTGAGTTCCAGACAAAAGGCAGGAAATTTAACACCTTTGGTGGAGCAAGACAGACAATGATGACTATAGATAACAGTGAATGAATGTGGATGAGTGGAAACTCGTGAACTTCTTAAAGATTGCAGAGAGGCTGTGTGGCTGTGAGGACAGCTGTGTATATTCATGCCTGAACACTTTCATGCATCTTCATTTGTAACATTATTTTATAGGTTAAGACATAAAAAACTGTTTTCTGTTAATCAACTTAGTAATTAACTGCAATAGAGATGGTCCGCCAGAGTCTAGTGGTATTTTGCTTGATTAAATGTCACATTTGAATATCATCAAATGTTTCATATCCCTAACATCTGTGCAACATAATGTAAAGGTTATGTATGTCAATAAACCATAATAATTGATAAAAGTATAGACATGACATAGTTGGATGTGACTTTATCACATTTTACCAAATAAACACACAAAACATGCTGATCCAAAACCATTTTAAATATAGAGAGATTAACTGCACATTTCTGAACACTCTTCAAGTTATTTTAACTGTGCACATGTACAGTTTTTGGGATATGATCATTTTTATGAGCCAAGTGTAAAGGTGTTTGACAGTGGCTACATAATAATAGTATTTTTTGCTTATTGTGATGTCATTTCCTGGAAAGACAGAAGTCTTAGCTTCCCACTGGCAACAGACTGAACGCTTTAGCCACTATGCTCCTTTTTATTTTACATCAATTTAAACAGGATAATACAAATAACAATCTCAGCCAGCTGAAAAGCTAGAGCTGGCATAAAAAAAGCAGGTCAACATCACCAGAAATTGGAGCCATTCTTCTGCTGCTTCATTTTATGTTCGAAATCATGTTCAGGCACATAAAGCTCCACTTGAACCCCTGGTGTTCACACATAATTACATCTGCAGAGTCACTCACCTGGTGTCGTTGTAAAGCAGGTTAACGAGGCAGGTGGACCTGGGGGCGTAAACGTGGAGGAAGAGGGCGAGGTAAACGACCACAGCCAAGGTGAGCAGCAGCGTCTTCACAGACATGCACGTCCTGACGAACACGATCACTCCCAGCATGGCCAGCAGGCAGCAGTACAGGTAGTACTGTACGTTTGGGGAAACAGGCAGGGTTTATGTGTTTCTGATATGTTATGTGTGATACTCAGTGCTTGTATTGAAGCTCTAAAAATTCAAGAGATGATAATGAGTCAGTAATAGGGCTTTCTTTGGGTTATAAACTACCTCGCTGAAGGTAGAAAACACTTCTAGAAATCCATATAGATACATTTCTTGATAACTAAATGATTAAATATGCAAAACTGTCGCATTTCAGATACTTGATGTATTCACTGTTATATTTGCAAAGGATGACATGAGTGAGTGGATTGTTCAAGATTTAAGCAAGTGCTACTTTCAGCTAATTAAAAGGCAAGCGTTAGCCTGATTTATAAGCAAAGTTCAAGATAAAAACTTTTGAAAAAGGAAAACATAATGCAGCATCAGTGTACTTTCTATATGATAAAGATGAAACATGGTGAAATGTCTAGTCTTGAAGTACTTACAGGCACAGTGTAGAGTTTGAGATTCTCCAGCTCTGTCTTGTTGGTAATTGACGTGCAGTTGTTTCCTGGGAGGAAGATCTGAAAGACAAAAACAAGACAACAACAACAACACAGGAAAAGAAAAAGTTTAATGCAAATAGAAAGAGATAGATATGAAGAAGAATGTGACAAAATAACTGTTAGGCAGAGGAGGAACTCACAAAGTTGAGGAACGCCATCAGCAGGACGATGAGCAGACAGAGTGTGACCACAAACACTCGCAGCGCCGCCCGGGTGGAGACACCTCGGGACAGTCCAGATATCCACTGAACACCCAGCGGCATCTTCGAACGCCACTTCTGGAAACAAAGAGACGTTCAAAAGTTTAACACAGAAATGCTTTGCGTCATTGTAATCACACTACCTATTCCAATACACAATCAAGTGTTCATTTACCGCCAAGTATCCAGTGAAAGCGATGGACATAAGCAGCACCAGCACAGGGAAGGTCGCACCGTATGACACAGCCATCTCAAAGTTCCTGGAAGGAGGGGTGAAAACAAATCATTGATGATGAGCGAATGGAGATGCCTGCATGGTGCTGATGGGCTTAATTTTACTTCAGTAACCTGAATGTGTGAATGTGATTGCGACTCACTTTTTAGAGACGAGCATCTGGACGGTGAAAAGAGTGACGAAGATCATAGCTACGCAGCTTATTGACTGGTGTAAACCCTTTACCTCTGAAAAGCGGAACTGGGACGAAGATACAATAAAAACTATTAATTTGCAAACACACACAGGCACACATCATGGTTGCTCTTTCATGCAAACATACTACTGTATTTATGACCCTATTTGCTTCTGATTAAACCAGAGAATGAAGCTACCTCTTTCTCCAGGCTCAGGTCGTTGAACAGCAGAGTCAAACAGTTGAGCTTCTTCAATCTCCTCCTTTGTGAGAAAGAAAAAATGAAAAATTAAAGGAGGAATGGACAAAAAAAATGAAAGAGGAACAAACTGGAAAAAACACCACACAAGTCTGAGTTGAAAATAAGGAAGACATCAATGATACTATTTATCTTTAAAAGATTAGCATAACTTAATATGTCAACACAGAATTCTTTACAACAGAATTTGGATAAAAACGTACCCTGCAGTGTCAATTGTGTCCAGTGATCCCCGAACACCGTTATCTACGACCAACCTGGGAAAAAAACAACACATTAGAAGCAGCTTTAACCACAAGAAGAAACGTTTTGTTTTAGGAAACAATCTTCAGGGCCTCAATTTAGGGCTTGATTAAAGGAATAAAGCTGTAAAAGAACTCCTTTATACTTAATAGCAAGAAACATCAAAATGCTTAAAAATGTATTTTAACTGCATGTTTCTCAGATTCTTCTCATATATGTGAAAACTTACCAGGTGTTACTGTTCTGTTGTGGTGGGCTTTCCTGAAACAAACACACACAGTCAACAAAAAGCCAACAGAAAATAACCAATAAACACCTCTCTTAAATAAACAATAGAGTAGTTACGATCAAACACTGACGAGGAACTGAAGAGCGAGAGGTGGTGTGTAATATTTGCAGCACAAATACATACTGCAGGCAGCTGCGATTGGTTCCTGACAGTCCTTTTGGGGATGATTGACTTCTTGGATGGTTTGCCACCTGGGTTGCTTAGATCTGCAAACGGGTGGATCGTCCTCCAGGACTGCAGGTACTGAGACATCTTGATTGACGCCCGTTGGTTGGTCTCTCCTGATGTGAGATTGTTTGCCTGAAATGATGGAGATGGAGATGACTTTATCTACCAGACATGACACTCAAATCATTTGGTCCAAGTCTTAAGTTTTCTTGAACAATTCAAATTAAAAAATGAGACAACTGCCCATCCAACATCCTTCATCATTGTCAGTACCACAAAAAAAGTCTTCTGAAACTTGCTGTTAGATGATAGACTTAGATGACTGACTGCAATATCTGCACTGGACAAACACATGTGCACCTACCAACTGAGATCTCCTAGAGATGCTGTTTGGCTCGTGGGGGTCAATCACCAGGTAGGTTTTTCTTCCTGTAAGAAGAGGATCCCGACTCCCCCCGTTGCCCTCCTCCACTTGGTACGCTCCGTTCAAGTGCTGCAGCGTCTCCTCTGTGATATGAACTCGCCTTTTTATAGTAATTAATACAAAAAATTACATCAAAGCATACAGAGATGCAACTAAACTTTAATGAATTCATTATCTCGAGATTTCAAGATTTTCTCACCCAGGAAGACCTCCAGACTCCATGTGATTGGCTAAAGTAACGTCATGTGACCACACATCGTACTGCCACTTCTGCAAGCCGATCACACCACTCAGCACGTTACCGGTGTGAACACCCACTCGCATGCTGATCTCCACTCCCGTCGCCTCTTGTAGCTTACTACAAGGAGACAAAAGTTTCAGGAAAATCTGAATCACATGGTCCTGTTCATTTTTCGCACTTCTTGTTGGAATATTTGTAAATATCATTCAATAGTTTTGCACTGTTTTGTATGGGTAGTTTTAGAAAGACAAAAAAAGAGGACACAATATTTTAAAATCATTTTATGTTTTTGGAGCAACTGTGCAACTATTTTCATTCTTAACATCTGTAACAGTGATTCTAACTGGCATATCTCATAATATTCTAATCATATACTAACAATTAAGATTTATTGAGGGGACAAGATCAGCCTCAGCAGAAATATGGTGCAGGTCTTTGTGGAACAAGTACACAAGGTTTAAAGATTTATAAACAAAATATGTTTCTGTCATCCCACTTTATGTCAAATAACCTTGAGAAACACAGCCATTATCTCTATATTTGTTCAACATGGTGCAAACACAGTATGACCACACTGAAAATGTGCAATTTGTTTCAAATTCTAGTGATTCCAACGGTCTGCAGCAGTGTGCTGTGAGTTGTATATAGGCAAGAGTAGTGAAGTAAAGGGCCATGGCGACCAAGAGGAAGTTGTACCGGGTAATATCGGTAATGTCAGATGCAAATTAGGAATACTGAAAGGCTTTTATTCCTGTGGCTGGAAAAAAAACGTCAAACAACCCTGTGGGAAAAAAAACTTTAGATAACCTGACCTGATAGCAGTGCACATGTCCAATCCCATCTGAACACAGTTGCTGGCGTGGGTGGGGATGGGGTCAGGCAGACCAGATACGCAGTAGTAGCAGTCACCCAAGATCTTAATGCGAAGACACCCATTCTTCTATAGTAAGAAACACAAAGCAGTGAAGTGAGAGGTTCATAACTAACACAAAACTGTCCTTTGTGAAGAGATAAGTCTTATTTTGAGCTGCTGGTATTTCACCTTGGCAATGTCATCGAATCTGCCAAAGAGCTTGTTGAGCACAGCAACCAGCTCCTCTGGTGTGCAGGAACTCGCCAGCTTTGTGAAGCCTACAATGTCTGCATACAGGATGCTACACAAACACAAACGGATGGACACAAATATCAGCCACATATTCACAGGTTCTCTGGCTGAAGAATTTCCTTCGGGATTAATAAAGTTCTGTCTTGTTGTCTCTTAATGTGTTACTGTGATCATCACCTGACATCTTTGTGCTGCCGTATGTACAGGCTGTGAAAGTTGTGGAAGCTGGACTCATTCTCCTCCTTGCTGTTGGGCTTGGATAGCCTCTTTATCACCTCCGTTTTCAGCTCCATAGCAATGTACCGTGGCAACACGGACAGGAGGAGCTGCTCCTGTTGCCAAAGACACACAGAGGACGGGGGTAAAAAATTGTTTGGAGATGAAGGGTGATGTGTTTTGAGATCTCCTACACTGGGTGATTTTTGTCTTATAGAGGGGCCAGAGTGCTCACAATGGCTGTAAAAGAAACAGGCAACCATCAAAGGCTGCTTTGAAGCATTGCCATGTTTACTCAGTGGATCACGTTTCATCTATTTGTTTACTTGCAGTGAATAGTGTCCATTCTGGTGTGCTTGTTCAATCGCTGCTTGGCTTCAGACAAGTGAATGATTAATCTATTGACCTAATAGCCAGCAAAGCATACAGTTACCAAACGCTGGCTGTCCAGGTAGAGAGCCCTTTAATGAGAGTTATTACACTTAACGATTTTAAACTCAGAGGAACTGAAACAAGCTGTACAAAAGAGGACAAGTATGGATTTCTTGGATTGTCAACGTCACACATTTATAGAAAGGAGTGACTTGGACTGCAATACAGATGAGCAAAGCAAGGTTGAGTTGAATGACGAACAATTGAAGCTAAAGCGTTACTGTCTGCTGAGTTGAATTTTTTTACCTGCTGATATTTCTTTAATTCCTTCTGGGAGCGTATGGCACCGAACTTTTCTCTCTTCTGATTGGAGAGCCTCAGATCGTGCTCGGTCATCCACAGGTGGAAAATCCCAACACAGTTCACACATACAAACAGCACTGCATTCGCTATCAACTGAGAGGGAAGTCAGAGGAAAAGGAAAGGAGATTACTTAGACTTTGATAACCCCAATCCTAACCCTTTGATATTTACTCAACAAGGAAAAGTGGTAAAAATCAGCATATTTCACTGGGACAAGGCCAAAATCTTTCAATGAATGGGCCAAACACACTAAATAAAGGCCAAATCAAAATATCCTGTCAATTTTATCCATTTAAATCTTAATACCTCTATACAGGAACTTGTTTTTAACTTTTAACCGTAGGGAAGCTGGTCATAATCAATATCAACATTTAGTGTGTGTAGCCTAAATATGAACTCATTCATATTATATATCATACTCAGTCAACTATGCAACCACTTTAACACCTTCTGGTAGTGAAAAGCTGTTTGAAAATATGGACATGATTACTTGTGTCATTATTAATGTATTTCATGTCTGACTGAAAACCAACACCCTGTTATGTACCCCGAGGCAAACAACAGACCACATAAAACCAGTTTAAGGACTCTGCTAACCAATAAATAGTGATGCAGATAATTTGCATTTTGTCCAGGTTGATGAAGGATATTTGAATTTGGACTGTATTTTTGCAGAAAGGCTTCAGAGGAAGCTCATTTGCCAATATTTGACTACATTTACAGATGATGTTTTATTATGTGCAGCTATTTGTTTTTCACCCAATACTATCTACTAGCACGCACACGCTTAGCTGTCAATATGACTTTTCAGAAAAAGCTGGAAGAAAATTAAACTGAGAAGAAAATCTAAAAACTATTTAGATAGTAAGCACATTTGGGCTAGCTGTTTCCCCCATGTTCCAGTCATAACGTCAAGCTAAGCTGGCCCACTCAAATATTTAAATAACTGGCATGATGGCAATATAAAGAGAGTAAGCAAATTTCACTGAACATTGAACTTCTCACTCTAGAAATACACAAATTGATTGGCCAGGGACTGGAATTTAATGTGTTTTTCGGCATGCCCTAATGTTTGCATATTCTGTCAATTACAGATCTTTGAAAGAAAACTGAAATCAGCAGATCAAACTTGGTGCATCTCTATTTCAGACCTTACCTGCACAGCCAGGTCTGGTGTCTCGGGGCTTTTGATGGAGACGTAGACGCTGATGATGATAATGTGTGAAACACTGGTCCCAATCCCAACCATGAGGGCCCAGGCCATAGAGAGAGGCAGCACTGTGTACACACTCAGAGAGAGGAAGAGGAAAAATGCCACCTGAGAAGTTAAGGGAAGGTAGGAGAGTTAGGGGTTAAACTTTCAAGGGCGGTTAACTAATCTTAAATTTCTAATGTATGCTTCCTTCTCACCTGTTCCCAAGTACTGATAGGTCCTCCATCGAAGATGTAGACTATGGCAGTGATGTAAAGCGTCCCCCAGACAAAGAGGGCCAGGGCTCCTCCACAGCGCCTCACTGTGGCCAGCCAGGGCAGGCAGATGAGCAGGACGGCACTCAGACAGAGAACCACACACACCACGGACAGCGTGGCAACATGGTTGTTAAATTTCTGTTCAGAGGTGGGCAAACAAACGCAATTTAGTGTGTTAATGTGATGAGTTACACCTAAAAAAGTTCAATTCAAAGGTAGTAATATCTTCAACGGTTTTCCTCATAGATGCTGTGTGAGCATCAGCACTCAAGGAGCACTTTGTGTTTACATGAATTTTAAAACAATCTACCTTTTATCGTCCCTTTTTGACTCAGCTGTTCACTTTATCCAAAAGCCACCTGCTTGTTCTGCTTCTAAATTAAAATGCCTTTATTCATCAGACAGGAGAGCCAGGCTGAGCTATTAACAGCTGGTGCAATGTTTTTTATCTGCTGCTGCCATGTGCAGTAAAGGTATTTTCATTTATGCAATAGGACAACATGATGTGTTCAGAGAATCAACACTGTTGTTTCTGACTTTCAGCACACCAGACTATTAACACACTTTTTCCAAGATACAGTGGAACAATTATATATATTTTAGCACAGTTAATTGGACCAAGAAACAAAAGTAGAACATAAGTGGAGCATGTAGTTTTTATCACATCTGTTCAGCCGGAACAAAAAAAGGCATCAGTTCCAGCACAATACAACAGTTCTGTGCTTGTGTAATTATCTAGGGTCTAAATATTAGCTTCGATAAATCCTGTATGTTATCTAAAGCACTGCTAACAATGAAAAGTCATCACATACAGCTTTAAAGTTGCAGGTTGACCCAGATGACCCATGTCTGTGCTGTTTTGGAGGAATGAGAGTCATGTAGACTGAAGCACAAGAATGTTGTGGTGTTTTAGAAGAACAGGTTTAATGATCTATTTCCTTGGCTCACAGGTGATCTGGCTGTAAAATGTTTTTTCTGCATTGTGCTCCTGTGGAATCAATCAGGACACTTATGCAACGCAGACAGATTTTTGAAGCCCTGTGAGCCTGTCAGAATGCATGAGTCGACTACCTTTCTCATACCCAAATGAGCCCTTAACTTACATATGTGTACAAATACGGTAATTATTGGCAAAATATACGGCAAAAACACATAAAGAAAAGCAACAAATTTTTCTCAGTTTCTTAAGTGTGAGGCTGCTTTTTTCTGTCTCATGTCACAGTAAACAAAACGAGACATTTTAAGACATCACCATGAGCTTTGGGATGTTGTGATCGATTATTACAATAACTGTTTGAAGCCCTAAACTCTCTCTTTTATTAATCTACACATTTCACAGAGGACATAAGGAACTTCTAACACTTCCAAACTCCATATTATTGCAACCAACAGTCCAAAACCTAGAAACTCTTCATGTAGTATCATAAATAATAACAAAGCAGCACATTTTTGAATTTAAGAGGAAGGAACCAACAAATGTTTGACATTTCTGCTTGAAAAATGACTGAAATGATGAATCAATCACCAAACAGTTGTAGTTAATTTTCTTTTGAATGACTAATCTCTAAGCTCTACTTGATAAATAACTTAATTTTCTTGACACTTGGGAGGTCATCAAAGAAAAGTGTATGTTTACATGCGCAGCATATCCCCTCACATACACACACACACACACACACAAACAGACACGCACACACACTGTCCGTGTCTCACCCTTGTGGTGGGGATGAGGATGATGATGACCACGCAGAAGGCCAAAGACAGCACCAGCCCAGACACCATGGCTGGAGTCTCTTCCACACAATGCAGGAAAGCCCTGTGGATCGTCTGGTAGCAGCAACACATGTCTTCTTTCAAAGTCCGCTTGGACTGGGTGCTTCGCCTGTCCTCATCTCCATCCATCTCGTCCCACTTGAAATCAATGCTGTCCCTTGTTTGGTAGACTTTCAATGAATCGTCGATTGAGTTTTCTGCTTTTGGCTCAATGGTCAAGTCTATTTTGGAAATGTCTTTGTTAGCATCTGGACTATTTTTGGTGTTATTGTCTAAAGTGTGTTCAGAGAAATTGACAGGGGGGATAGGGTTCGACTTTTCTAAGGAGCCCCCATCTAGTTGGGATACCTCGTCTTCACAGAGGTCAGTGCTGAAACTGGTGCACGCATATCCAGGGCTGGATTTTGCGCTGCTGTAGTCAGAGTCACTGCAGCCATTCGTGCTGTTGTCGGTTTTTAGCTTATCAGAGGGTGAGCTGACCGGGACATCGTGATCTGTAGCCTGCAGGGTCACACCTGTTCCCTTTAATAAAGAATTGGCCATGAGAGGTTCAGGGGCCTGCGCTATTTTCGCCACACCCACCTCTACAGGAGCCTGGGATTCACCGAGTCCTGATTGCAAAATGTTCACGTCACCCCTTTGTGCGGATTGACCGAAGTCGTCAAGCTCCAGATTATTGCCTCTGGTGATTTTGCTCTTCCCATCACTGGAGACCACCATAATATCTGGCACCGCCGACACCTGTGACGCTTCGTCTCCAGGCCTCCCCTTTTCCTGAAAACCCTGAGACTCGTCTGGCATTGTGACCTGTGAGAGTGTGAGGGATCTCACCATCTATCAAGTTGTCACTTTGCTTTTCTCTGGCTGTCTATCTCTCAGTCTGCTTGTTTACATGATAAGAACACTCCAGGATTGTGTTTTCCTTCTTTATCTTTTACTTGTCAGGTGTTGTTTATGTCCATGCGGCAGGGAGAACGTCCTCCTATGTCTGTCTGTCCAGCTCCTTTGTTTTGAATACTCTCCTACAGTCAAACAGATATCATCAAAATCCATCCATTAAGGTCCCAAAGATCGCTGATAAGGAATCTTAAACCATAGCATGATCTCCTTTGACGAGTTCTGATCCATACTGTACTGAAGACGATTCTTGCTGCCAAAAAAAGACAAAAACTTTAAAGGTTACAACAGAAAAAATACATTCATTCACATTTAAACATGTATTTGTTTTAGCTGAGAGACTGTGCTTGTGTCTGTGTCCAATAATGACAGCAGGGCTGTCATAGCTCCGCATGGTTTTAATGCCACTCTAATGACGAATGACTTCTTGTTATTTCCCCATTATGCAAAAACTTGTTGGTCTAGCTGCTGGCTCTTCCCCAGTGACACACACGTACAGTCTATTCAGGTGTGTACTGGAATGACATATCCGCGACGCACCCAGTGCACATTAAAAACATTTTTTCCTGTAAGCACCTACACTTTGTGTTATAATCTGCCCCTGTGCTACTTTTTTTATTTTCTTCCACCTTTTCATCTGGCTCTCATAGTACTGTACAGACAGTGTGGATCAGTGGGCGAAATATCATGCCTACTTCCCTCTGTCTGCTCCAGTTCTAGGATTATTAAAAAAACCTCTCTTTAATCTGTCTCTTCTGCTACAGGTACACATCCAATCTAAAAGCAAAGTCATGAGGGATTAGAAGTAAATCATCTGACTCATCCCTCCACCATGATTGACGCTCATGCAGTGCCCTTATACATTAAATGACAACAGTCTAGTTTCTTTTTCTACACAAATACTAATGAGGCACCATGTGTGTTGTTTAAGGCCAGCACACTTCTGTGAAACCGTGTGGTAACAACAGTACATTTATTGTTCTTGCTGCTGTTCCACTGGTGTCCTTTTCCCACTGTCTGCTGGTTTCACTACTCTGTTCTGCTTGTCTGTAAAGCACTGAGAAAGAGAAGAGAAAAAAAGGGTATTTCCAAAACTAACTTGGACCTATTTAGATCCCAAACAACTAGGAACATGGACCCAGTTAATTTGACTTTTTAGTTTTAGATAAATGCCTAAAATAATTTACCAGTCTAGGACCAATAAAGTAATTCTATTCTATTCTAAATAAAAAACCT
This sequence comes from Acanthopagrus latus, assembly GCF_904848185.1. Lineage (NCBI taxonomy): Eukaryota > Metazoa > Chordata > Actinopteri > Spariformes > Sparidae > Acanthopagrus > Acanthopagrus latus. The sequence continues at coordinate 5,566,069 of NC_051048.1, read as the reverse complement.
TAGCTATGGTGCTTTAAAAGTGCATATGTGAAGTTGAGAACACAAAAATTAACTAAAATGATGAAGCTAATGTGAAGAAATAGCAGTTTTCTGATGTTATGATGTATTGTGCTGCAGGGCTCAAAGCTCCTGCACTTACCCAGCGCTCCGAGCTCAAAGTCTGGAGCAGCTGCACGGCTGAGTGGCTAACCAAAGCTACAGTTAGCAGTTAGTGGTTACTTTGGTGATATGTTGCCTCCGATTTGTTTTAATTATGACTTCAACAGGTGGACAATTCTTACATATTGCACCTTTGACTTGAGGCTGCAACTGTCTTTTTATTATTGATTAATCTGTCCATAATTTTTCCAATGAATCCATTACCAGACTTTGGGTTTTATCATATAACAGTAAGAAGCAGAGCCTGAGATTATGTCCTCCAACTGCTTGTTCTGTTTAATAATATTTTGAAACATCCAGGACGGAACTAGCAAATTTCCTTATATTTGTGAAGGTGCAGCCAATAAGTGTTTGACATTTCCTGCTTATTGACCAATCGTTTAATAAACTACTTGTCTCAAAAAAATGAGTGAATATCAGACGATATATCAATATCAAAATGTATTACTCTCTGATATCGGTATTAGCATTGCCCCCAAGACTGTTTTACTTGCTTTAATACTTGCCTTGGTCATTATATCCCCATCACTGATGATTATTGATCAGAAATCTTGTGTTAGTGTTTTGTGAAAGTACCATTACTCGTCCCTACAATATTGTTGCAATACTGGTATCAAGGTAGGGATTACATTTATGAAGTGCTTTTGAGAAGAATTCAAATTATTGAGGTACATATCGTGCATCGCAATGTGGCCTGCAAATACTGTGATATTATAAGTCTTTACCATCATAACCAAAAAAGATAACAAGCAAATTCCTACATTCAAGAAGCTGGAGCGAGCCATTGTTTGACATTTGAGCTTGCAAAAAAAATGACTGGAATGATTAATCAATTATCAAAATAGCTGTCAGTCACTTTTACTAGGATTAAATAATTGATTCATCTCTGAAGCGACCAAGAGGAATTCAGAAAGAGACTGTTCAACCCAACAATTCAAACACAGGCAGCTACATCTACAGTGCTGAATTTCTGAATTTGCCAGGGAAAATGTGGCATGAGGTGTTATCACCAGTGCTGAAGAATGATAAGCTTTCATCAATAATCTAAGTAGATTTATCTGTGCAGTAACGGATGACTGCAACAGTTAATGCTAGTTTAACCTTCACAAAAGTCAATCTAATAATCAGTTAGGGTAATTAGCCTAATCGTGAAAGTAAGGAGTCGTTCCTCATGGTGAAAAATACTACAGTATGTTGTTTTGTCGTATATTTGATTATTTTATATGACAGACACGTCACTATAACGCTAAACAAAGTTAGCTTAATAGTTATCTTGTGACATCCTTATTATCGGTTCATTAACTTAATTAAACGGTTCAATGTGCTTAATTAACTGTGTGACAGGGCTGAAACAACACTGGGTTGGGAAATTAGCCGGTGTAAAAGTACAAAAAAAGCGATTTGCAGAAAGCTAATGTTTGTGGAGATGAATGATCTTCTCACCTCATCGTGTATTAACGTCCCTCCCGTCGCTCCCTTTAACGTCTGTCGGCTCCAACACACGATAAGGTTAATTTCCCTTCTGCTTCTTTGTCATTCAACTTCCCCCCCCGTCAGCCTCTCGCTGTCACTACAAAAGACTTTAAACCTTTAAAAAAAACGCGTGAAAAAGTCGAAAACATCCCGTTAAACCGACTTTTCTTGTTAAAAAAAACAAACAAACAGACGTTAGTGAGTCCGCGGCAGCCGTTGCTGCTGCTGCGCTCGAGACGGAGAATGTGTGAGGTCCGAGCGCGAGGCAGGTGACGGCGGGGGCGTGCGCACGCGAGCACGCGCGCTCCAATCCAGCCAGGCAAATTTGTGATGATAATTTATCATAATTATGACATTGTGTCCATAGCTATGACTTTCTATGTACAAATTTCTGCTTTTGTATCTCATAATTATCAGTTCTCACTTGTGAATTTGACTTTTTGTCTGTAGTTATGACTTTCATCTTTTTGACTGGTTTAGCTCAAAATTTGGACTCTTTATCTCATCGTTCCAACTTCTTATTTCATAATTTTGATGTTTCTTATTATCTTACGACCTACTTCACTTACTATGTCTAAGTTCTCATCCGGGCTTCCACATGTCAAAGCCTGTACTTATACAACTTTTAATAGTTTTTGGATCAGGATAATTAGGTACACTTAGTTAGAGCTAATGCTGGCAGAAAAAGGGGGAAAGAAAAATACGTACGAGTCACTCTACAAATGAATGACACAACCTTCAATATAACCTTATTTCACACACACACACACACACACACACACACACACACACACACACACACACACACACACACACACACACACACACACACACACACCGTTTATTTAAAAAGTAACTTTTTCAAACCCCCTGTCAGTCTACTGTACTTCTGCCAACTCAGTGATTACATTATTTCAGTCTTCTCACGGCCCTACAAACAGATGGTGGACTGTTGGGAGTCTGCAGCTCGCAAAATGTGGCTTCACAAAGTTAATGCCACACAACAGATAACCATCAGCCATCAGTGAATGTCATCTTACTGCAGATAGGCTCATAACTGTCATAACAAGGCAGATATCAGTGCATCCTCACTCAGAACACTTAATAAGAAACTGGGGACATTATTCATTTAAAAGTAGGGAGACGTTTTTTTTCTTTCCATAACATGACCAGCTTGACCAGGGAGAGTCTGACTGACCTGCGTACAGAGAGAATGCTCTTTACGTTTAACCTATCCTGTAGAAATAGCTTCATAATCCCATGCAGACGCTCTTTCTCTCTCCTCCGTGTGCCCCTCTGGTCTTATTTGTTTTTTCAACTCAAACATGTTTATTGGTGTGACAATATTCCCCCTATATTGCCAAACAACCGATTTTACAACGTCAGCAAACATGCACACACTCATGCTGTCGTAAAGACGGAGCAGCTGCAGGTTTTAGTGCCAAATGGAAACCATGTGAAGTCTCAACGCTGATGCATTGTTTCATCGCTAGATGTATGCCACGATAGATGTGACTCGTCCAGAGAGGTTAACTTGTGTGTATTTTCTGAGTGTGCCTCCTGCGTGATGCCCAGAGGTACTTTGTGCACTGAGCAAATCAATTTAGAGGCACGTGTTTTTACATTTTAACCAAGTGTTTAAGAAAATGTATATTTTTTTAATCAACTTCATTTGACTGACATCTGTTCTTTCCTTTAAAATGTACAATTTAAACCACAAGCAATCTGGTTGGGTTTCAATTGTTGTCTGAGCCCATTCTACAAAATGTTTGACCATTTGCGCTCCAGGGGTCAATATATTTGAATATACCATTGTCTTTTAATTGCTTCTGTTCTATATTCTCTAGTTCTGTTCATGACTCACTTGATTCCAGTAACTGCACTTTGCTTTCTTCTCACTCTCATTATGTTTATTGTTATGCACAACAAACATCAAGGCAAATTCCTTCTATGTGAAACCTACTTGGCAATAAACCTGATTCTGATCAGATAAACTGTGAATCCGGTCCGTCTTCACGTCAAATTTTTACTACGTGATTACCATCGCCAAAAGGATTCAAGATAACAACACTACTGTCATATTATCCATAGAAAATGTTTGGAATCTTCTGGAATCTTCTTTCTTCTGACATGACTCTACACAGATTTCTGTAAAGAGACATTTTCTGTAGTAGTTTTATGATGACCTGTCACTTTAAAACTGTGGAGACATAAACAGAGACTTATATCCTCAAATCTGATGTCCTGTTGCTTTCTACTTTATCATTTTCATTACCGGACATCATGCAATTTTTGTACATCATATAAGATCTGCTGGTTCCCAATAGATAACATTTATTCTGTGATGTGATGTCACTTTTTCTCTGCATTGTTACATGCCTGTACCTCTCCATTACAGCACAGTATGCAAATGTGTTAAACTGCCGATTACATAGACGGAGCAGACCTACAATCAGCACCCACTGCTGCTCGCTTTAGTTTTAACTCCTGCCGAGGCGCATCAGAAGTCATCGGACGTGCTGGATGTAATTTACTGGGCTGGTCCATTGAGCCTTTTGTCAAGATCCTCAGGATGTTCTCGAAATAGACATGCGGTCTGTTTTCACTATTGTTTTCAACTCACCTAACTGGTTTAATACACAACTATTCTCAGAAAGAGGCCACTTAACCGTCCTGTGTATCAAAAAAAGAAACAAGTCATCCAACATGAAGACATCTCTATTGTCCTGTGTAAATAAATAAAACAAATATATGTACAGTGAACACATTGTGTAACTATTTGTTGCATGTGGAAGAAGACAGAAAGTGCTTCCGATGGCAATCAATACAAGAGGCTAGATGACTTACCATACTGCAGATTTTACTCCAATATCTGGCTGCTGAAACCTACGGGTGTACAAAAAGACTTAAAATTTTGGATTGCGTTCTTCATTTTGTCAGTGAAATAATTTAAAAGCCAGTCGATAAATCAATCCGTTCATGAAGAAATAAGTAGCAGATGAATCCATTTTTATAACAATCTAATTAATAATTGAACACAGTCAAATAGGACATTATTCTGCATTAAGTAAATGTATTTACTACTTTAAAGCAGCTTTAAAGAACTTTAAAGCTGCTCATTCCTGTTGATTCTGGCAGCCCCTGTGGTCAAAAGTGGTGTGAGCACCACAGCCGTGTGTCGTCAAAGATCTTGATTGTGAGCTTTTGTTTTGGTTGGTATTATTGTCTTTTAAGCAGATCTCTTCAGCGATTAGGTTATGTATCTGTTTCTGGCTATGAAAGATTAATAACTGTAATGTAACAACAGTGAAACCAAGTCAACATTGTTTTGGTGACATTAACGTTCATTCACCTATGTTACATTTAATCCTACAGCGAACAGATTTGTTTGTTGAGCTAAAGCTTTGCCTTGCGATGTGTCTTCAAAAATAATAAACCAACAACAACAAAGACAAACATAAATAGACACTATTCTTGCTGTTGGTCTTTTCTTTTGCTTATGTAGGTCATAAAGAGGTATAATCAGCTAAAAGTTCCTTATAGTACATTATAATGATTATGCAAACGTGCTTTTTTAAATGTATTGCTTCCACTTGCAGTATTTTTACTGTGTGGTGTGACGGCTTGTCCTTATCTAAAGGACTACTTCCTCCACCACAGCTAACTTTCACCATGACACTGAGGCAAAAGCTGTTTGCAGAGGGCAGAAAACAGTAAGTAAAACATGGATGCATCACTCATTTCATTTCACAGTAGGAATTTAATTTGAAGCATTGTCTGCGGCATCGTAGTTACTCTAAACAGTGGTGAAGTGCGACCTCTGGTGGAAAGTTGTGAGAGTCGTTCCAACACAGTCTCACTGTATATATATATATGAGGATGTGTATTTAGGACTTGACACTGAGTCACTAAGTGGCAGCTGAAACACTGATTATTTGTACAGTCGACTTCCCTTTTGTCACTTTCTACTCAGATTCATCCACATTTTTGTCGTTTGACCTTTAAAATCACCAAATAAAAGCATGCTCAACGGGTAAATTCGCTCAAACATGAAAATTCAGTCGTCATCGATCTATCCAATGATGATCAGAAAGTTCTACATGGCTTGATGCAAGTCTCCGGAAGCCACTGAGATCCTGAACTGATTAGAAAAGACATTATCTATAACCTTGACATGTGGTTGAGTTTGTGCATCCACTTCAGATGGAGTGCTTTTAGCTTAACTGGTGGCGCAAACTACCACCGCAACACTGTTTTAGCTCCTCTATCTCCGGTGATAGTTCTATAAATTCGTAGGTTTGGTTTTACACTTATAATTTTCTAGATTGATGTTATTTTAAAATGGCTGATCCCAAGACAGAGACATTCAGAAACACCATGCAAACACTTTAAGGATTTTGATCTGAATCAAGAAACACTTTAATACAGAAACAAGGGCAGACCTCTTAAAGCCATAAAATGTACATATAAACATTAAAAATATGTTTATTTTATCTGAACTTTGAGAGGCTGGATCGAGGATCTGATCTTCAATCATATATAAGGATGAAAGATCTACTAGCCCTTGTTTGTTATCATCTCTCAGCTCATGAAGCTCTGTTTCCTCATCCAGACACACTCTAAAATGATCTTCTGCTCAAGGCTACGGTCATGACAACATCAGACCTGGTTAAAATAAGTTAAAAAAATATATAACATCGAGTGCACAGAATATTGTAATGATTGGTTTAGTATTATTCTAGCATTGGGACATGACATCCATTCCCGACAGCTGGTGGTGCTTATCTACATTTGGACCCAAACCATCTCAATACAACAACAACTATCTACAACTTTATCCAGCGTTACCGATGTGCCTGTAAGACTTTTAAAACAACCAGGTGAAAACCTTTAGGGGGTTACAATTCAGAAAAAATAGATTTGTTTTTTTCTGTTCTTTTTCTAAACCCCTACAACAATTGTACAAGAACCAAGTGAGAATTAATCATCTCGCTAACATGGCTGTAGAATGAAAAACAGTGACGTCAAGCCACTAAAACACCCTTGAAGAGGATGTTTGATAGCTGTCTTTACAAATTGGTGTCAAAAATCAAAGAGAAAGGAGTCTACAGCCACGCTAGCAGCTCAGTGAAGCGCTACTATAGCTAAATGCTAACATCAGCATGCTAACATTCTCACAGTGCCAATGCTGACATTCCAATTTTCCATGTCTACATGTTTCTTTGGCCTGTAAGCATGCTAGCACTGGCTATTTAGCAGCACTAGACACAAGTAAAAATTTAAAAGAACAAAAGGTTAAAAAGTATTTTCCTCTTAAAAATGGAGAAGTATAAAGCAGCACAAAATGTTTTACAACTATAAGTACAACAAAACTGTACTTAGATAGAGTACATGAGTGAAAAATACACCTTCCACCACTGCTGGTAGCCTAGCAATGATCTGAGCTAAATGCTAACATCAGCATGCTAACTCGCTCACAATGGCAATGCTAACATGCCAATGTTTAGCAAGTACGTTAACCAAGCTCAACATCTTAGTTTAATGTGTTAGCATGCTAAAGTTTGCCAATTAGCACTGACCACAAAGAGCAGTAGAAGCTGATGGGAATGTAATTAGTCCTTGGTCATTAATCAGTGTCGGGTATCATTAAAACATCAGGATTCATCTGCTTGGGAACATGAATGTCAAATACGTCCACCATGTGGAACACAAACTCATTTTTCTTTATAAAAAGATTGAAGAGTTTTCAAACAAGTTATAAAGGGACAGCATGCTTAGCATCATTAGCTGCTCTGCTGAATCAGACTTGGATTAATCTGGAATTTTTTGCTGTGGATAGAACATTATGCACGGGAGAGGGATTGTAAGAAGAAACAGTAATATATGAGATAGTGAAGTTATCTCACCACCGATAAATTATGTGTTTTGGACTGTGAACAGAAAGCTGGTCCTTGTTAATGCAGATCAATGATTAGCTGGTGTGACTCCTTCTTCTTCTTGTAGTTGCTTTGGTGGGAAACATTTATAATCACTCAAACCAGGGCAAAATAAGGCATAAAAAAGTCTGAATTAACCCACGGGGAACACCAAGACTTTAAGGCGTCTAGTCCTGCTGCTGCTCCAGGATCAGACCAGACAGCACATTAATGTCTGTCTCTGCCGGGTGGCACTGCAGAACCAGCGCCACCATGTTGTCCTGACCCGCAAAAACCTGACAGAGCTGCTCCCTCAGGCTGGCTGTTTCCTCTGGACTCCTGTCTGCGGCCAGAGCTCCAAACTGCTGGTGCTGGTGACCGGCGTCCCATCCTCTTCCATGTCCTCGCCTTCTAACCCGACTCTCTCCACGTGTCGGATCCAGAGCTCCACCCAGCGTTCGGTCGCGGAAGTTCAGGACCTCAGTTTGGGAGCGGGGAGGTTTGGAGGCAGGGAAATTGGTGGCTACGCCGGCAAAAGAGTGGTTTCCTGGGTAAGGAGTCCTGAGGGGAAATAAGAGAAATAATTCAGAGGACACAACATGATAGAGTTTCTTTCTTATGAAATAATAAATGCGTGGGTGTTAATACCTGTGCTCTGAGCGAAGGAAGTCATCCAGGTGAGGCCCCCCTCTGCCCAGAGGGTCGTCCGGCACCATGAAATGATCCCCAACAAACGTGTACTGAAGAAGTCTGGGGAAGAAATCATACCACTTTAAATAGGGGGACTAGCCCTTTAAACAGACATATGAATGACTAATCAGATCATATTAAGTACTGAAATATAAGTACTATATTGTGCGACTCTATCCTGCTGGCTGGTACGTCACATTTTAATTCAGACTATGGAAGCTGTCACATCTGAACAATGTGTTGACTCTTCATACCTCTTTTTGATGATGTCCCTCCAGACGTGCGACTCATCTGAGAGGTCTCTCAGGTTGTCGTTCGTCACAATCACGCCGTCTGTCTTCTGTGCGTGCTGCAGCATAAATCTGTGGAAACAGGGAAAGATTTGAAACCTAATATTCCAAAGTGGTTGTCCCAGTTCCTCGTTCAAACTGGGTATATAATGTATTTGCACTGCAAAGAGACAACACTAAGTATGCTCACAGTTGTGAGCATACTTGTCGAATGTCGATTAGTATATTTTACATGCAGTATGTGAACACTGAGAGATTTTACAGATGCCAGTTTGAAGACAGGGGAAAGGGTACGGAGGTGAATTACAGCTGCTCCGATCAGGACTATGAACTCAGGTGACGAGAGGACATGTGTTATGTCCAATTTATGCCCTACTTTAGCAAAGAAAGTTGAATTCAGAGGGCGTGTTGTTGTACTTATCTGTTTAGTAAAGACAATATGTGTAAAAATATGTGGCATTTTGTCAGTAAAGTGGTGGTATCACGAGATAGGATGGGCTGGGGGCTAGCTGGTTAGCATGCTAACTTCAGTAGTGTTAAGATTAATTAATTTAACTGTCTGGTTTAGGTGCCCGACTGCTGTGATTTCATTACTATGCACTAACAAACTGTAGTATTATTAAAGAGCTGTACATATCCTGTTGATAAATGTGACTGGATCAAGTGTTAACCTCTTTTTATGAAGGTTTAATACAATGGAGAGAAAAGCCAGGGTGTGAGAGAGAACACAGCTGCCTTCAGTGGGGAGAGGCCAAGGATATAGATAATGATTTTGTTTGCACAGAGGGAGTCCTTTTGATGAGAAGTAGAGAGTCAGCAGAGAAACTCACAAAAGAAACCCAAACAAGTGCAGGATGAGAAAGTTAGAAGAGAGGAGAGGGAGGTTCAAATTGCTCTTTTAAAACGTCAAAAAGTAAAGTCTTGCAGCAGGACAAAACACACTCTGTAGATATTAAAGACTCATTTCATGGTAATGAAAACACAGTGATGCTTAGTTTCAGGTGATTATACGCTACTAAAATCATAGTTGTGAATATTATATTACATTTCGGCCAGTAGATCCTCCTTTCTTATTCACTTTCACACAGATATCACCGGTGAGTGAGTGAAACCAGTAACCAGTAACTTTCACAGACACTGTTATTTTAAGCATAGACTGTCTACCTGTCGTCATACGAGCTGATCCTCTTGCCCTGGACCTCTCTGGACGGTGTGTAGGAGACCAGGCCCAGCTGCTGCAGCTCGACCAGATAGTGCTGCTCTGTGTGGCAGGAACAAACAACACTATGTTTAGTGAAGGGAAAATACACACACACACGCCCACACACTCACAAGTTTGCCAACATCTGATTTGTTTTACTGTTACATGTGACTCAGAGTCAAATATAAGGAAGCGCATCAGGCTTCGTCATTTAGAAATCACACAGTGTTTGACAAAGTGACATTATAACACGTAAAACATGCATCATGATTAGCTGAAAAAGAGCCAGGATTAAAGTAAATGTACCATTGAATGTAGTGAATAGTGGAAAACATGCAAGTGCATTTGTGGGTTTAGAACTGAAATGATTAGTTGATTAGTCAGTTAACTGATCTACAGATTATTCGGTGAGTGTTGTGATAATGGATTAATTGTTTAATATCATTCTTAAAGCCAAAATGCCCAAAATCTCCCTTTTCCAGCTTCTTAAATGAAAGAATATTGTGTTCAACTACTAGGCCGGCTTTTTAAGATTATTTTCTATTTATGTGCTAATTAATTACTGAATTCAATAACATGTCAAATCAATTCAATCATCAATCATTTAAGAAGCTGGGAGCAGCAAATGTTTGACGTTTTTGCTTGAAAAATGACTCAAACGACAAATCCATTTTCAAAATAGCTGTAATTAACTTTCTCCATCTATTGCAGCACTACACGAGGAACAGGAAGTGTTACCTTTGGTCTTGGGGTCGCTCTTCTGTCTCCACTGTGGCAGGAGGGCGATGATGTGACGATGGCCTCGGTCCCAGAAGTGCTGGACGGCCAAAGCGATGCCTCGACAGGAGAAGAAGTGACCCAGCCCGTGACTGTGGAAAACATCGAACAGTTCTCAAAAACAGACGTCAAATATACCACAACTTAAATGTGCTGGAGACTTTTAAGGAGAAAAAAACACAAACTTAAATGAATCCTTCCCACCTCATGGCCACGTTGCTCCCGTCAATGATGATCGCCCTCAGCTTCGGGTCCCCGGGCTTGTCTGTTAGCTGAAGGTCAAAGGGCATCTGCAGCCCCTCCAGGAAACGCTGCTCCCCTGTCACCACCACTGACGAGGTGGCCATGAAGCCCTGCCTTTCCCTCACCCTGGTGGGAGACGAGTCTTTCCCTGTGAAGACGGGGGGCTGAGGGGCTTGGAGCGCTCGTTTTAAGTCCAACCGGGGTTTTGGATTGATGACGATGTCTTGGGTTGGATGGTTTTGTTTTGAGGCGGCTTGATTAGGCCAGTAGTCAGTTTGTCCGTATTGTTTGTTGGACTGGAAATTGTTTTGTGGAGGATCTATGGATGAGGAGTAAATGGGCATGGGTGGTCCTTTCACTTCCGGAAGGACGATATTGTGCAGGGTTTGGTTCTTGGGGGGCTGGTGTCGCTTTGGCTTTGAGCTGTACTGATTCATCTTGTGCTGCTGGGGTTTATCATGCCAAGCAAATAAATCTGGCTCTGCAACAGGTCCAGGTAGGTTTGGCACCATTACCCATCCTTTGTCATCAGATTCTCTCTTTTCTGCAGGTATGAAAAGCTCACTTTCTCCTCGTGCTTCATTCTCTCCTGGCCCAACCTTCAGATTCTCCAGCACCACGTCGTCCATCTCTCTCGGGCCCTCCCTGAAGGCGTCCGTCTCTTTGCTCCCGTCTCTCTGCAGCTCCAGGAGCAGCTGGTGAGTGGATCGATTGGGCAACATGTTGTAGACTTTAGCGACTTTCTGCTCCTTGTACCCGCAGCTGGCTGCAGCTTTCTTCACCACTCCTAAGACAAAGTCGTCCTCGCGTCCTTCCTCCGTTTTCTCGGTACTACCCTCTTGTTTAAGGGGACTTGTGCCGCCTGCAGCTGCATCTCCCGCTTTATCACAAACATCTCCCACATCTCCGTTACTTCCTCCTGCTGCCGTTTCCTCATCTTCTCTGTGCTCCGTCTCGCAAGGTCGGTTCCTCTCGCTTTGATTAGAGGCAACTCCGTTTTGATTCTTCTGGGTTTGGCGATGCTGATTTGCCTGCTCCTGGTCACTGCGATCCTGCTCCTGTTGGACCACGTCCAGGATCTGCGAGGCCTCCTTGGGTCCCGTTCGTGCAAGGACTCGTTTCACAACATCCTCCGTGTACCCCATGGCTGTGAAGAACTTCAAAAGCAGCAAAAACTGCAGCTCCTGCTCTTCCTCCACCCCTGCTCCCTTTGTCATGTTGGTACCTCCTGCTGCCACTTGCTCCAGCTGCTCTTCCTCTCCCACCTCCTGTGGAGAACGAATGAGTCTTTCCTCAGCTCCCTCTGCTCTCCCTCGAGCTCCCCCAGATGTGGGGAAAGCCTGAAAGAAGGAGTCTTTCGCAGCAGAGTCATTCCCCGATCCTGCAGTCATCCCTTCTACCCACCGATCAGTAGTGCTGTCCCATCTACCCTCTGAATCCTCAAGCGATCGCACCCCTGCATTTCCATCTGTCAGTGCCAGTCTGGGGTTTGATCCAAGCCCCGATTCTTTCACCAAATCCAGCAGGATTTCCTTCACCGACCCTGGTAAGACCAGCAGATCCAGGATGTGCCTGTCCTCCCAGTTCTCCACAAGGGTTTTGAAGGCTCGGCGCGAATCCAGAGACTCGCCTAGGCCTCTGTCCCCATTCTCAGAGTATCTGGACTGTACGCCCTCGTATCTCTCCACCAGCTCTGCGATGAGGGAGTAGGCTCGCACCACCGGCTCCATAAGACCCGAGATAAGGAGGGATCCTGTAGAACCAACCTGGTTTGACAAGAGGAAAAGAGCATGACGTCAATCTTGAGGGCTGTAGGAATTAAATCGAATCACCCACGGATGATAAGTCACTCACTGGAAGCTGGAACTTCTCAGCAAAACTTAGTAGATGTGGACTTGTTTAAAAGTTAAGAAACAACTGAAAAAAGACCCATACAGCTTGTCTGACATAATCCAAGTCTCCAGAAGCCCCCTAAATGTTTTTAAAAGATGTTATTCAAACCCTCGATGTGTGATCGAGCTGGTTCACCCTCTTCAGACAGGGCGCATGCTAACACATTTAGCTAAACATCTACAGCGAAAGATTTCAGCTTACAAAAGATTGTAAATAACCCCCTTTCAAATCAATTTTGGATCTCGGGCTTCTTGACACTTGCTTGAACAAATGCATGAAGCCAATTTATGTTTGTTATTTTTAGCGTTTTTAACAAGACCCCCTTTAATTGTTTAGGAGAATGCTGCAACGCTGTTTTGCCACATATACACAAAGTAAAACAGAATGAAACTGTCCTGTCCTTTAAGGTCAGTTTGTATTGAGCGTATTCAGTCATTAAAACAAAGAGAGTCTGTTTATTTCGCATGAAAAATCAATGAGGATCTTCCCGTTCTGATTAAAAACTTCTTCCCCAAAATTACATAGTAGCTTTCGAGCTATTGATGATGACACAATAACGAGGGATTTCCAATCAATTTGTAGCAACAACTAAGAGTGAAAATGAAAAGTGACAGAGCTGATGAAGTTTCCCTGAGTTGTGTACTTGCGTTTTGACTTAAACATTTTAGCAAGAGGGTAAAATTTCCCAACGACGACACCACAGCATTACAATTAAATATGACAGAATAATGATATTGACCAATAATGTGATTTCTTGTAAGAATAACTAGAATGCAATCCCAAGATACCACATTATTAGTCAATGTCATTGTTGCGTCATCCAAAAAAAAAAAAGAAAAAAAAAAAAGGGCACATTAAAGGAGCACTCTGTAGTTTTGGGGAAGAAATTTTAATCAGAACAAGATTTTAATTATATGCCTAATCAAACTAAATAAACAAACTCTCTTTGTTTTCATAACTGAATAAACTGAAACTGGACATTAAAGCGCAACACAGTTTCATACGGTTATGTTTACATGTGGCGGACCCTGCCACCTTTTCTAGCTTCAAACAGTGTCCTGGGACCTTGTTTTCCTCTGAGAACAGATCGTTTAGTCACTTATTGAGAAAATAAATATGTCTGAGTTTGTATCGTTACCTCATCGACATTGTAAATATCAAAATTCCAAGTTTGAATTTCTTCTCTAAAACTACACACAGGGACAGAAATCAGTGCTAATTCAGAGCTGTGCAGGTAAAACACAGCAGATACATTGGGAAGGTAAGAGAGGTCAGAAATTATTGCCGCGGCTCGATCCAAGGTTCACAGTTTATGCCAGTGTACTGTGTATGTTTTCCTATGAAAGCCACATGATGTGAATCGATATGAGGAGGCGTGTTACATAATTCTGTGAACTCTGGCTGGTAATGAATTACATCTGTCTCGTTTAACCCCATGCTTGTATACAGTGTATTTCAAAAAAGGTGAATCAAGTGCCTGGCTGCTAAGCTAAAATCACTTTGCATTAATTAACTGTATTATTAAGAGTTGCACTTATCCTGCTGACAGGTGTGACTGAAACAAGCATTGCGAAGGGTAGATACATTGGAGAGACAGGCCGGGATTTGAGAAAGAACACAGCGAGCCTTTTGTAGGGAGAGAACCGAGGATGTCAGATGATGGACTGTTACTCTATTATTTGCTTGCACGCACACGATGTCCTTGAAAGGATAAGTAGCAGCTGGGACATGAGCAACAGACAAAGGTTTAGAGCTGCGAAAAACATGTCGTAAGATGAACCCAAGACAAGTACGCGATAAGGAAGTTAGACAGAAGATGGAGGTTGGTAGCCTGTACACCAACGAAGGGAGAGCTAAAGTCTAAACCACGGCTCCATCACATCTGTTTAAGCCAATGAGAAGACTTTCACAGCTAAAAAATTATATAAAGCATTGTAAAGAGAAGTTTTTATCCTTTTCTGGGCGATGGGTTGCAGAGTTGCAGCACTCAGCTGGCTGTGATTTGTCAAACAAGAGAAGTCTCTTGATCTAAATAAATGGTAAAATGGTGCGTTGAGGTCCAAGACAGATTTTCTTTTTAAGGAGAACAGATACATATATTCTGCACCTTTATGCAAGTTCTGTAAGATTGATTATTTCAAAAGAAAACAAAGATTTCTACAGAAAAATGGCATCAGTGTGACCTTTGACCTCTGTGACTGTGAGCCACGCCTTCCCCAGGGGAGGGCGAGCACGGAGGGAGAGGTGCGAGGCGTATGCCGCGACCTGCGTCACAATTCACACTCCTCCTTTGAGTCATTTCTCAGTCAGATATGAACACAGTCTGGCTGCACGTATTTTTAGATTCAGCATGACTTGACTCTTTTGTCCACTGTGAATACACACCCATAAATCTGCTTAGAAATCAAAGATTAAAGATTCTCCCTGATACAGAACTTGCCTGAGAATTTTTTTTTTTTTTTAGTTTTCTTCAAGATCAGAGCCTCCCAGTGGCAGTTGTCTGCACTTGGACTGTAAACAGGAAGTGCTAGACTTTAATTCGGCTTACTTTTAATGATGCCAATTTGTCAAAATGTTGAGAGATATATATATAAAAAAAAGGGGGGGAGCTTGAGACGTAGTCGACAGCTAACCCACCCACAGAGGCAGACTGTGAAACCCCCCGCTCCAGATCGTGTGCTGCTGCGAGTGTCGCAGTTTTATATAAATCACGTTTCATTATTTCCCGACTTGTGCCAGAAAAATCTCCTTGATGCTGCCTGAAGAAGAACAAAGCTGGCTTATTCTGATTCCTCGAACTCTTCCTGCTTTTGATGTCTCTCCTTTTTGACCTCCTCCTCACGCAAGTGTGGAAAAACAAACAAGCAAAAAAACCCACAATGCAACACTCACCACTATAAGCGCCGAGGTGCTTCTTATCAGGCAGTCCATGAACAGCCCCCTGGCTCCGCAGAAGACGCAGTGAAGGAGCTTCGGGTAGGAAACCTCCTTCTGCTCCTCCTGGTTCACAACTCCCCTCACAAACAACTGCGACACAGAGACATTTTGTGTCATTATAGTTTTGCTATAATATTGCCGCAGTAGTTGTGGAAAATACTGCAGCAGGAGAGTCTAAATATCTATATTTTTATTCTGAAGAAGGAGAAAAAACACGACATTCAAATAGAATATATCGAAATATATCGCTTTGACAGAGCAACCAACGCGAGGAGATTTTGCAGTTCAGTTTTAAGTCATCTGCGTTCATGAGTCAGTCAGTCAGTCGGTCATATGTTATCAGGTCGACCACATGTACACATAAACTGAAACTCCACCAGGACTTATCAATCAACATTTTAAAAACCCTCGATGAGTCATTTACCAGCAGCACAGCCTCTTATCTAAGTGCACTCTAGACTAGCACTGGAGGTGAAACCACCTCTCCAAATCAAGTCTTGCGGACTGGCTCTCGATCAGGTCTAACAAGGAGACGGTGGCTTACTTTGGCGGCTTTCACACCGTCGCTCTGCCCCTGCAGTTTGAGCCAGATCTGCCCGTTGTTGCCGTGGGAAAGATCGTCCGCCCCGATGCCGAACGCCACGCCGAAGATCCTCTCCACGGTGCCGTGCAGCTTGGTCAGAGATCCACGCAGCATGCCGGCACACGCAAACTCGTCCACCACCTCCGGCTCGCCATCACTTCTCTCGCCGTCCATCCTTTGTCTTTAAGTCGATGTCATAGAGTTAAACATACTGCAACAAAGAAAACAACAACAACACAATTTAAGTTACAAATCTTCAAACACAACTGATCGACGTTGTTCTCTTAAAGGGTAACTCCACCTATTTCACACATTTTTTTTCACACAAGTGTTCTTACAGAGAGTACAAAGAGAAAAAGTGGTATAAACTCTTTTGAGGCTCCAGAGGAAGCTGCATGATATCTGATGAACTTCCTCCAGTGATGTCATGCTGTGGTTCCATTGTGGGTAAAGTAAGCGCCAGGTTTTTAAAAAGGAAGAAGAAAGCGTAGAATAAAACAAGTGATATCTCTGATTCTGCTGTAACTTCTCATCACTGTCGATTAATCAGTTGTCTGTTCGGTCATATGGTTTTGTCCGCAATCCAGCGATATTGCTTATATTGCCATCGCAGAGTAAAGGAAGCAGAAAATTCACATTTAAGAAGTCGGAATAGGCTATTTTCCTTCAAAAATGAAGAAAAAATATCTGAGACTGTTGTTGTGCACTGTTGATGTTGTGGTTGTGGCTTTAACGCTTATTGTAGTATGTGAAAGTGCAGACAATGTCGTCCATGCAATCACGACTCCGTGGACGAGCAGTTGTTGCCCAGCAACAACAAACAAAACACAGTAAACAACTGGTCTGATTTCTTACGAATGTTAAATCTTAATCTAAAAACTAACTTTACTCTCCTGGTTAATATTGTAGAGTACAGTGGTAGAATATAACTAAGTATATTTATAATAATAGCAACAATACCTTTATTTAAATGGCACCTTTCAAATAATTTTGGGAGTTTTTTAACAGTAGAACGTAATAATTTAAAACAAGAGTCTAAACTTGATATGAAAAAGAAGTAAAAGTTCAATAAAAATAAATACAATCTGTTCAGGTCGACTACCTTTAGTCTACTTTCCTTTATATTATATAATATTGTTTTTAATCAAAAGAGATACTTTCACTCTGCACCTTTCTACAAGTTCCATAGATGTGCTATTTCAAAAGAAACAAATGATTTGTCCACATGATAAAGTTTCCAATATGACCTTTAGATAAGCACTTAGCATTAGCAGCACATTTTAAACAGTCATCAAATGAAAATTTGAGTAACCTTAACATTGAAGGAGTGCAATAATAAGAATAATCTAAAAATAACACTTATTTTATCGTCAATTAGATAAAAAAAAAGATTCTGATAATCAAAAAAATGTTGAATACTGGATCCGACAATCGATGTATACCTGTAAATATATGTATTTACTGTGATACTTAAGTACATTTAATGCCAGAAACTTACTTCTGATACATTAGTTGATTAAACATAAGATACTTTTACATACACAGCTCAAAATAGGTTATGTGCATGTGCATGGACATGCAAAATAACAGTCAAATGTCGCATTATGTTTGTAGGCCGAAAATATTCACAAAACACAAAGTTAAAATTCAGATTTATCACAGAATAAACAAGTGAAACACTGAATAATCCTGATGTCATTTACTAATCTGGAGTAGCAGACACTGTGTGGGGGAATTTCACATTTATTAAATTAATATTTCAGCACGATATGTTTACTTTCACTCATATATGTCTCTTGGGTACTTTCTACCTCACTAGTAGCTGATGAAGTCCAACAATCCTCTTTTGAGTGAAGTGCAGCAGAAGTGTTAAGCAACATAAAATGGAAATATTCCAGAAAAGTCCGAGCGACTGCCTCTTCGTGCCCGATGAGGAAACTCCAACATGTAAACAAGGCTGTTTCCTCGTTAATATAGAGACTAATATTCATGCTAGCTTCCCCTCTTTTGATCCAACAACACAGCCACAACTTAATCTGCGTTAAGACGGTTTCAACGCGTAAAAATATGACGCATTATCGGACATTATTTGGCAGCTGTGCGAGCATTGCGAAACACTCATTCTAATATTAACACGCCGATGAACGCGTTTTTGACAGCCGCAGAGCGGGAGGCGGATAATCCGCTCGACGGGACGGGATAAAACACACAAAAGTCGGTTTAAGCGTTAAAATGTGATATTTCTGAGCGGGGTTCTTACGTGAGCTCGGCCGCCGCGCGCCCTCAAAAGTTTCGTTTCCAGCAGGGGAGGCGGCGCAGCTCGCAGCCTCGCGCTTCCGCTATCACACAACAACAACATCCAGAGTTCAGCAACACGCGTCGTAATGTCACAAAATGACCCTTAAAAAAAAACAAAAAACAAAACCCTCCAGCTTGTGGGAGGTCGACCCCTCCCTGCTGCAGCCGTCCTCTGGGGCGGATGAGGAAGTCTGCTGGAAACCCCGAAGACAAAACCGAAACTAAAGGAAAAACACACGCGGCTCATATCACACGCAGGGCGGACGCTTCATGGCCGCATGACCAGCCCTGAAAATATCATTTTAATTATCCGACGCACTCACAACGAGCCTGTCGTCTCACACCACAGCCGTTAAAAAGTTCATTTCCGGTGCATTTTATAAACATTATTTTTAGTATTGTTATTATTATTATTATACACTATACAATACAAAACTTAACGGGATGTGGTTCTGACATTTATTTTTATTTGAATGTGTTGACTTTGTGTCAGAGTCAGACAGCAGATATAGGGGATTTCCAGTGACGTCAGAAGCGGGGTTTTTCTGTCTATTTTTTTTTTTTTTTTTTTTTTTTTTTAAATGTTAACTCTTGGTTGACACAGACAGACAGACAGACGGGCTTCACAGAGGTCGCTGCTTGGAAACACTCCACGTATCTCCCCACACTTCATGTGTGTTTACAATAAGGTTTCAGAGCCTCCATTCTTTTTTTTTTCTTCTTCTTTTTTTTTTTGGAGTTTGTTTGTGACAAAGACGGAAAGAGAAACGTCACCTCCTACTCCTGCTACTCTGCTTCCTGTGTTTGTTCAGGGGTGAAATAACATCCATGGGCATTTAAAGTACAAACAAGACAATAAAACAATAATAAGATACACTGTTATGAACATATATTCATCTGCAGCTGAAAATAGTCCCCAGCAAATTAGCTGATTATGCTAATTTGAGTGACATTTGAAAAAAACTACAATGCCCAGCTGCTTGAGGAAATTATTTATTATTTGGATTCATGTCTATAAGTAAATATACATTTGGGGATGAGTGTCACAAAGTAGGAATGTGAGATCACATTGTTGACTTTGGTCTTTTTCTTGAATTTGTTGACAAAAACAAAAAATATAGACACCTGCTGTAGTGTAAGAAGTAGGAAGGAGCTGATGTGTGTGAAAAGCTGGAAAAAAGCATAAAAAACGATGCAGCAGGACCGGAAATATCTTTTTATATATCGAACATATTAGCCTATATTTCCCACAATGCACCACGACTCCGACAGTTAAATTAGAGATTTGTGCAAGTATTCCTGATAAAACACGCTAGTAATACATTGATTTAAGTGCTTTGGACTGGGTTTGTGCAGGAAAACACACCATTATTTACACTTTTACTATCTTGGGTGCTAGCTGTTAGCTACTAGAATTCACAGGGTTAGCCCAAAAAAATCAGATTTCATCCCCGGTTGATACAAACAAGTAATTTAATTTGCTGTTTTAATCAGTAATAAAAAGATTAGCACACTTGCCAGTCAGCTACTTCTCCTCCAAGCTAGGCAATGAATACTGCTAACTCTAGTAGCCTGTTAGTAGCTAGCTCTCTGGCTAACTAACATGTGGAGTAATCTCGTTAAAAATGCTAATGACAGTCTAAATCCAAACATGATTTGATAGTAATGAAACATTATGACAAAAACAATACTTAACACTCAAGTTTGGAGTCCATACAGACATTATTGTCCATGCTACTATCCCAGCTAGCAGCTAGGTATATCTTGATTTGGGCCTGTTAAGCTAGTAGCTGCTAATGTAGCAGCTCAGCTAGCCTAAGCAGAGATAAGGAGCGGACTACACATGTCGTGTTAGCTTAACTTTTTTTGGAAATGTTACTACAAGAAAGTAAGTTGTCATTTTTGATTGTACAATAGGTTTAGATGCTAGACAAATAACACAAAAGTATATAAAAAAAAAATGCTAAAGCTAAAAAAAAAGTTGTGATGTCAACAAAGAGGTCGTGGGTGCATAAACACCAAGAAAGAAGGGGGGGCTGACAGAGGGTGAATAGAGGTGCTGCACCAATGGATACTCTGAAAAAATATTGTGTTTTTATTAACATTAAACCATGTAAACATTTTCTAGCAGGCGCCAAAAATAAAAGTATGCACCTGAAAATGACTCGACAGTCTCTGTTTTGTTTTCATGTCACCACTTGGAGTCTTCAGACTGAATCACCCCCCCACAAGACTTTGCAACATTCTCTGTTAAGATTTATTACTTTTAATTTTCCTGTGTGATTATTGCCTGACATGCACTTTTATACACCTGCCTGACTCATTCACAGGTTCCAAGCAATAATCCTCTTTTTTTTTTATGAGGGGTTAACACATTGGAGAGAAAAGCCAGGGTATGAAAAAGAACACAGCTGCGTTGATGGCGGACAGGCCAAGGTTATAGATAACAAACTTGTTTTGCACAGAGAGACAGAGACTTAGGGAGTCGGCAGAGAAACTCAAACAAGTGCCGGATGAGCAAGAAAAGACGGGAGAGGGAGGTTTTCTCTCAACGGGGTGTGGATAAAAGTATGTAGTGGTTTGTCTTCTAAGCTGGACTTCCCCTTTAACCTGATGTTCCAGTGGAGATGTCATTTCAGCCCTCTGATGCATTGTCATCTGACTGGCAATAAAACACCCTTCTCCAGGGATTATACTTGTGTATATGTCACTTTGTTTGCAGCGTAACTTTCCCCTGACTCATTTTACATAATGAATGCCAGCACAGAAACATCGACCTACAACCTCGGAGTTCAAAACATAGCCTGTAATTTTATTTTTAACACCCGTAAGGCAGCGTCAGCGAAAACTGAACGTGACATCACACTTTATGGCAGAACAGTCATGTTGTACACCCAATAAACAAAGATCTAAAAAAAAATAAGGGCTATGTTTGGGTGCTGCCAGCAGACGGCGTTGTCCTCAAAATATCTCACAGTAAACAGCTGACTCACACCGAACACTGACTTCATGTGTTACAATTACATGTTAAAGTGTCCATTCTGTTATTATTCTTTTACATATAACTACAAACAAACACATCATTAATTGCAAAGTGCTTCTATCAAATCAAGTCAATGCAGTTTTTCAAGTATTACAGAAAAATTATGAATAATTAAACATGGAACTAACTTAATTTAAGTGTTTTTTGTTTATTCACATTGAATCAACATGATAGAAAAACTTTACATAGAGCTTAATAGAGTCACATGGACATTTTAAACGTAATAATGTCTTTTTTTTTAAAGGGACTTTCTCCTTTTTCTACAGGTATTGCATGAGGTAATTCTGGTTTGTTAGTCAGCTGTTTTATGTAAATAACCCATTTACTGTAAGCCATTTTGGAGGCTGCACCCTCTGCTGGCAACACTCAGAAATAGCCTTTACAGTCGTTCCTACATCATCTTCAGTGTGTAATTTAAATAAAAAGCTTGTGTGCTTGTATTGTGATATTAAAACAACAACAACATCTATAGTCTAAGATGAGTAATCGAAGCCTCCCTCGTTTGAATCCAGCCGGGGAGCTTTGAAAATCATTTTAAAAATGACTTGATCGCAGCAAAACGAGAAAACGATCAGTAAAACTGTGAAACCAAGTGGAGCTTAACTCATCTGACACATCTTTAAACCCACACTCACGCTTTGCTAAAAAGAGGACCGAATGTATTTAAAGAAATCTACTAAAATCACATCTCACCAAAAAACAAATACAACAACAACAACAACAACAACAACAAAAACAGCTCTCTGATAAACTGAACATGTGTTCACACGAGCAGCCGTTAAATCTGAAGAGTTACACAAACAGAAAAAAAACCTGTTGTCAACACACTCTACTTGCCCGTGCTGGCTGTCGAGTCCAGAAGCAGAAGTAAGACAGAGATATTTATGGGACGCTCAGTTTCACTTCTGCTTTGACTGCTTGGTGTAAAAGTCACTGAATGAGCCAGAGGGTTTTTTTAACACTCTTTCCCTCCGGACGGTACGGTCGGGCAATGACGAAGAGGAGTGTGTCCCTGAGGGTGAGTGGTTTTGAATATCCACTTTGATATTACTACTTGGTCTGTAAGACTGATACGCTGGAGAAATTCCTATGTTTTTCCTACCTTTCAGCGTGTGTCACCTGTGGAATTTTTATGTTTAAGCGCTGTGGACGTGTTAGTTGGGAGCTGCTTGAACTTTAAAGCTGAAGTTAAAGCATAAAAGGGTTGAATCTGATGAAAAAGTGAACATTATAAGCTTCATAAACATGCCAGGACTGTTCTTTTGTACTCTGATGTCCAAACTAGGGCACATTTTTTTAAGATGAGACTTTGGAAAGAGGTGTTAAGGTCCCCAGGAGACACTTTAAGCCATTTCTTTAAAGAGTCAGGAGTCATGAAAAACTATGATATGATACTAACTGTGGCTCTTTGTTTACTTCCTGTTCAGACCAGATAGAAACAGTGTGACATCCAGGAGCCAGAGACAAGCTACAGACAGGACTTCTAAACCTCCGGCTGAAGAGAAAGAAGACAAAGAATGTGAGTGTTTCTGTTTTGTGAATGAATCCAAGAGGGATTGTTTCAACCTACCTATCGTCACTCTTGTGCCAAAGACATCATACGTCTCACACTTTACGCTCCTGCAGTGAAAACTCAGCCTTCAGACATTTTGTCCCTTTCTTTTCTAGGATAATTTAGAGAGAAAACTTAAACTTGATGTGTCTATCGTCAGTATATAAGATATCGATCTTAAAGGAGCACTACGTAGTTTTGAAGAATGAATTTGAATCAGATCTCCTGTACCTGGATACACACCCTGACCTTAAAGGACTTTGTTTATATGTGGCGGACCCTGCCACCTTTCTAGCTTCAAAAAAAGTGTTTCCCGTCAGAACAGCTTGTTTTTTTCACTTCTAGAGTTTGCAATATTACCTCATTAATATTCAAAATGTTCATTTCCTGAGTTTGAACTCCGTCGACTAAACTACATACTGCCCCTCTGGACCTTCAGCTGACCTGAATAACTTCCCCCTGCAGTGAACTATGGCACTGTCCAGCTGCATGGTCCCCGTGCTGATCGAGGACTCCAGCCTGACGGACTGGAAGGTGATCGGCTCCGGGGGCTTCGGGCAGATCTACAAAGCCAGGCATCAAAAGTGGTGCTGCGACGTGGCCATCAAACTGCTTCACCACGACGACGGGTAAGCGGCCACGAAAGACTAGGGTTTTTTTTGTTTTTTTTTCTGTAAAAAAAAGGTGTGAGTCACTAACATTTCAAATGAACACACACAGGAAAAGCGATTCTCTGCTCCGAGAGATCGACATGATGCGCCAAGGAAGCAGCCCGCATGTTATTCAGGTCCGCGGGGTCTTCAGGGGTCAACCGCCCCAATGTGGCCCGTTGATACAGCTCGGCCTGGTCATGGAGCTGATGGAGCGAGGATCATTGGCCTCCTTACAGGTGACAGATCTATCTATCTATCTATCTATCTATCTATCTATCTATCTATCTATCTATCTATCTATCTATCTATCTATCTATCTATTGTAACTGTGGATATAATCTTGCATTTTTCTATCAGAAGACCTTATGTGGGACTCCACCGTGGCCGCTGGTCTTCAGACTGGCTCACCAAGTGGCCCTGGGTGTAAACTTCCTCCACAGTCTGAACCCCGCCCTGCTCCACCTGGACCTGAAGCCCAGCAACGTGCTGCTGGACTCCGATCTCAATGCCAAGGTGAGTTCCAGGCTTACAGGTCGACGGCCAGACCTGCTGCTGCCGCTGACTGACACTGACTTCATTTCCTAATAGTCGATTCTATCGACACTAAATAGGTTTGTTGGGTTTACGTGACTTACTAGGAAAGGTAACGGTTTCATATTATCACCATTCAGGAGTATTTGTCAGATAAAAGTTCTGATTTTGGTTTTGGTTTCGCCTTCTCCTTAATTTCCTCTAAAGATCTTTAACCTGTTTCTATTCCTGGAGATGTGAAGGTAACAGGGGAAAAAAAAGTGAATCAGAGTTCTTTATTTCCTTACTGACGCTAAACATGTGGATATAAAATACTCAAAAACAAGAACTCGGGTGGAAAAACAGCATGAAACAACACAACTTGCATTATTTCTGAGTTTAGGCCTTTATGAATTGATATAAACTATACATGACTAGATTTTTAATCTGGTTGGCTACATGATGCATCAATAATTTAGAGGCTGGTGTGCAGGTGTCTCAGGAGAGAGGGGGAAGAAGTCACTCATTGGCTGTAGTAGGTTCTAGGGCGGGCATAGAAGCTCATATCTGCAACTTCATACATGCCACTAAATCCTACAGTGTGGACCTCGACCAGTCGTTTAGCTCCAATCCTAACCTTAGACTTACCTACAAATATGAGAAAAAAAACACTTCTCTGAATCTAGTCGCGTGCTTCAGTTCCAGTTCAGTATTCCTGGGTGGTCGGGTTTCTTTCAGGTGTTCTTTCCTCGTGCGAGTGAACTTGATCAGAGACTCTGACTTGTGAATGCAGATGTGACTGTTGGACCACTGACCGTTCTCTCTCTCTTCCTCCGACCACTTCCTTTTCTCTCGAAGTCACTTTTCTCATTTCCTCCTTTTCTCCAGCTTACAGATTTTGGCCTTGCCCGGTTTTACCACAGCGTGACACGGAGTTCCGGGAAAGACAGTGAAGAGGAAGGAGGGACGATTAGCTACATGCCTCCGGAGGCGTTTGACCTGTCATACCGACCCGCTCGGGCCTCCGATATCTACAGGTACGAGCCACCAATTCACATCACTGATTTATTTACAATATAATGAATACTACAGCAACTAATCTGAGCAATAACAATAGAGCATTCATATATGCAGTCTTGTCAAACACATGTTCAGTCTTGGCAATAACAATAGAGCATTCATTTATGCAGTCTTGTGAAACACATGTTCAGTCTTGGCAGGAAGTCAAAACATCATAAGATCACTCAGAGCGTTTACCGTAAATGATCAAACCTCCAGGCGCTCGGGATGCTTCCTCATCCCAAAACCCTGTGCACTCTGACTGACACGAGTCAACTTGCGGATTAAAACAAGTGCTAGCCAAGTACTCAACCCCGGCTTGTTACCCCCTGTCTCTGTTTCAGTTATGGCATACTCCTATGGTCCATTGTCACAGGGAGGCAACCGTACGCAAGTAAGTGACTATGGTGTCTTTAATTTTCACATTTCACATCATACAGATTATGTTTAAACTTGAAGTTTGTCCGTGTTTCAACTTTGAAACGTTATGTTGTGGCATAACAACGCTGTGGTTAAGGTCAGGTTAGGTTTAGGCACACGAGACCACGGGGTTAGAGTTGGGATAAAGATCACGTTTTGGCTTAACATATCTGGCACTGTTGAGCCAAACATGGCAGGAAAATATCCCAACTTCCTGTAAAAAATCTGTTGTTTTTGAACCAAAGACGGCTGCACACATTTTTTTTTTTACCTAAGGGTAGCTCTTACACATATCATCTAAAAGTTGTATTTCAGACATAGAAACGTTGATATAATACATATGAAATACACAAACTGAATGTGTGCAGAAAGGTACGATGACATCATTTCATTCTGGCCTTTCTCAGTTTCAGAACATCTTTCTTTCTTTCTTTCTTTCTCTTTTGTTTCTCTTATTTGAGTGAGATTGTTTTTGCCATTATGACGCACGCCGCAGGAAGTCTGGAATTAATCTGTGTGACCGCGCCTACCTGATGCCTTGTTTTCCTGGCTCTGATCTGTATAGAGATGCGTTTGCACAGGTGACACCTCGGCTTAGTGTAGGTTGGAATGTAACAGAGCTAAAAAAAAAAAAAAAAACAACCTGCCTGCTGCTTCAGAGAAGGAGTTGATTAGGTTGTGAGACTGAACTGAAACGGAAGTCTTTCAAGCGGTAGAGTTCAGAGAAGGTGCTCTCATTATGTCGTCATTTCCCACCCCAAGCAGTCAAAAGCTCTGTAGTTGTGTTATTTATTTTCTTTGCCTACCTATAACCAATATCACTGAAAACAAACACTTGGACCTTGTTTAATGAGCAAATATCCAGGTGTCTGGCAAAAAAATGCCATTTTGTGAACTCACAACAGCCCTGTCTGAGTGTTAAAGAGGCAAAAACTCATGATAGTTTATTATTTCTTTATTTACACTAACTTTGTTCATATAAAATAATTCAACACAAGTGCAAAATGCATAAAACTATAAACGTCCAAGTTTAGGCTATAAATTGCTTGATTTGATTAATTAACTACACTACACATCAGTAATCTGGTGTGTAAGTGGCTCTATGAGAGGAGGAAGACGAGAGTGTTGGTCTCTTGTCCACAGGATCACTCATTGGCTGTTGTAGGCTTTAGGGCGGGCAATCACAGGGCTGCCGACTCAGGATCTCTGGTGTAGTTTTTTTTTTTTTTTTGATGGTTCACCATTTAAACCTCATGCCCTCTTTAACGCCTCCTCTGTAGATGCAAAGACCACCATCGTGAAATTTCGCATCCCGCAGGGAGACCGGCCGTCGCTGGACGAGATCAGGAGTCAGGCTGCGGGGCTCGCAGGGTTGACTGGACTGATGAACCTCATGGAGAAATGCTGGGAGGCCAAACCCGACAAAAGGCCCTCATCACACAGTGAGAAAACTCCTTTGTCTATCGGCTGGATGGATTCTGATGAAATTCTTGTACAGGCCGTCATACATGCGTCAACAACTTTTAAATAGATCACCATGAAATCTGGTGCAGCCATTCATGTTCCCATGGTGATAAACTAATAACTGTCAGGAAAACACAAATAAATGCACGACACATATGATGTTTATTGATTTAAACTGCTCAGTGATCTGCATCGTCACGCTCAACATACATCACAAAGACCAACATGGCCGTCAGCTCGGCACAGCTAATTGGTGGACGGAGTGAGTCCTGGATCTAATGTTGAATCTTCATGTTATTTGCAGAGTGCACAACTGAGACAGAAGAACTGTATAAGATGCACAAACATGGAATCAATGACGCAGTACATCAAGTGCGGAAGAAGCTGGTGAGGAACAAATCTCTTCATAATCACTCTGGAAAGTTTTTGACATGATGCAGCGATTATTGATCGTACGTCACGGCCTAACTCGCTCTTTCCCTTCCTCTTTCCAGGACAAACAGGAAGCAGAGGGTTTAACAGAGCAAGTTCAGGGGATTCAAATCACTCAGACTGACTCAGGTTCGTTTTATATTAAATGAATTTCCCACTTTGCCTGTTTTTCTTCAACTTGTTAAGAGCCAGGTTAGCTTGTTTCCCCCTGCTACCAGCTAGCTAAGCTAACAGCTACTGGCTGTAGCCTCACTGTTAGCGAGCAGCCATGAGGGTGGTATCAACCTCTTCCTTCAGTAGTCAAAAGGAGTAGTTTGTAAGTTTATAAGAAGATAGAAAGCAATCACAGATCTCTTTTTCCAATAAGAAGCTACAACCAGGACACACCTAGCTTAGCATAAAACACTGGAAATGGGGAAAAAGTTAACCCGGCTGTGCCCAAAGTTATAAAATCTCACTTCAGGTACATTTAAAGCTCATTAATTAACATTTTATATGTGAAAGTGTTTTCACCTTTCTCCAGTCGCAGTGCTAAGCTAACATGCTGCTGGCTGCAGCTAACTGTCCAAAAGAAACCAAATTATCCCAAATGTTGAATTATGTAACTCTTTTTTTGTTGTTATTGTTTTTCGTTTAAGTTTGCAGCCAAATGTATTTCTTTTTAAACTGATAAATAGAATAAAATGATTATTATTACGATTAAAAAGCCTATTTATTAGCTTTCAGGCTAACTTGAGCCAAAGTTAATTGTCGAAATACTGTTTCCAAAGTTATGGCGTTGTTGTATATTCACAGCACTTTATTCACTCAGTTGTATTTTGTCTTTTTTGGGGTTTTTCGTTGCAGTGAGTAAAAGAGTTAACGCTGTGAACTGTGATAATGTGCTGACCGGGCGACTGCCAGTTCAGGTGAGGTTCAGACAATTCAGCCTCTAATAGAGAAACACTTGCTTTTTGTCTTTAACACACTTTAAAGATAAGTTCCAAAACCATTTCTAGATATGAGTAATGGAGAAAATACACACTAACATCATCCTTCGGTCCCTTTCTAGCACAGTGTTGATGCAACTGTGACTCACAATGTGTTCTGTGACACACTGTCTCTTTCTTTGCCACAAATTGGTCAATGCTGTGGTGTTTGTTCACCGCATATGTTATTATTATTTTTTTTTCATTGTGGAAACATCACTTCTTGGTGGCCGAGGGGAAATTTTCACAGGAAAAAGAGTGAACACAGCAAAAATGGTTTGGTTTGGATCAATGTTGGGCAATCTGGGACAATCGAGATATTAATAGAACCAAGATTAGGAGTTTTTGACATTTGATTAACACATCGACTCCAACCCATCTCCCTCTGAACAGATCGTCATTATCTTTAATTCGGAGGTTAAAACCGACACCAGTTATCGTATCACCTTGGCCACTGTGAATTCACAAACAGCCAACAGACTTTACTTCCTTTCGTTGCAGGAAATGGCTGGCGGTTGGGCCGCGGATCAAGGAGACAAAGCAAGAGTGAGAGGTAAGAAGGAAGTTGAAGCGGCGTAGAGAACCACCGAAGCAGCAGCAGCAGCGGTGGGGAACTTTTGTTTTTACGTCACAAACCAGACAAACGAACCGACTGTCGTGCATCTTCCCTTGCAGATCTGCCTT
The DNA here is from genome assembly GCF_904848185.1 of Acanthopagrus latus. Classification (NCBI taxonomy): domain Eukaryota; kingdom Metazoa; phylum Chordata; class Actinopteri; order Spariformes; family Sparidae; genus Acanthopagrus; species Acanthopagrus latus. Next base: position 5,536,825 of record NC_051048.1, on the reverse strand, counting down.
CACCCCGACCTACACGTGGGTGGGATGCTGACCTGAGCCGCTCATCAGTAGACAAGAAAGTGAAGGTGTCCTCTGTGCACCCTATTCAGTCCTCGCCTCCGCTTCCTTCAACCAAGGGGTCGACTCAGGGCAGGACCGGCAAACCTTCCCAGCAGGCTTTAAGGGCAAAGCTGATGCCACAGTTTCACGTATGTTTTACTCATAGAATAAGTTTAATTATTCAGCTCCTGTCTCTGCTTCAAAAGCCGCAGTGGGTAATTTCATACTATGTGGGCGCTGTCGGTTGGAATTTAACCTTGAACAACTCGTATTTTTAATCCTCACTCTCTGCTACTTCCTCAGTAGTGATCCGTTCACCGTGAGCCAGCCACTTCCTCTGTTTGGCATCCCCACTGACGTCACAGACAAGTTTTCTCTTGTGTTCTTATCTTGGATAAATATTGTAACTGTTTTTTCTCTCTCTCTCTCTCTCTTTTTTATTTATTTTTTTATTTTTTTATTTTTTTTATGAAACACCTGCAGCGTCAGTGTTCCAGCCCCGACGCCGTAGCCTGTTATCCTCCGCCTGCTTCGCCCCGCGTCATCATCCACCTGAGCAACGTGACTGGATTTCAGTATGGCAGCAACAACACCATGCACATCATCGCCGCAGAGAGGAAACGCCACCCGACAGCACCACCTAGCGTCGACCTGCCGCCACCGCACTCAGGGAGCAGATGGGACCAGAGAGGAGGGGTTGACTGAGTGTGTCTCAAGTTCTCAATGCTTTAATTATACTTTCTTGCACAAGGGAAGGTTATGTTTTGTAAGAGAAGCTCACTGCGTTAATTTTTTTTCTCATTATTTTAGTTTTGGCTTTTTAAAACATTTTGTTTATGTCTTTTTTATTTGTTTTACAGTCTTTATTTATTCATCTTCCGTTGTTGTTGGGCACATTTTAAAAACCATTGAGCCAAAATAAAAAAAAACCAAAAACTTCACACCTCCCTTTTGCCCCGTCAGCAGTATATATCTGAGCCAATGCTGGTCATATGGTTTGGCTTTCTCACCAACTCTGCTGCCAGCTCACCATCAGGTGCCAAAAATCGCCTTAAACACAGACTGACTATAAATCAGAACAGGTTCATATACTGTATTCACCAGTAGTTGTTATTGCACCATTAAAAAAAGTGATAACACTGTACACATTATGCTAATTTTCACGTTCACAATCGTATTTTGGTCGATACATATTATTTTCTCAGTTTGAGCTCCTGTCTCTTTAAGAACCCCTTCCTGAATTCCCAGTCAGGCTCTGATTGGTCAGCTTACACACGCCTGACCCAGCAACATTAAGAGTGACAAACTGGCTGCAAGGCATAAATTATGGAAATGTGTGACAACGTGACGCAGTGTGATGTCACAAAGTGGCGGAATTAAAGGCTGGACTGCCGAAAGAGGCGTTCGGGAGCAGCATTTTTCTGTGCGAGAGCGAAGCTTTTGTTTGTGTGGACTTTGAGCCGGATCAGCAAAATATGCAAATGACTTTCACTTCATGTATTAAATGTGCAGTGTGGTATTTCTGCTGCTTGGGGTCTCTCAGTCCAGACAAAACAAACAAACAAACAAAAAATTAAGTAGCGTGGAATCATGGGAGATGTTGAGTCGTTTTCTGATATTTAGTTAAAAAATGTTACTTATTTAGGTTCCTTGTGTGTGAACCTCTTTAAAATTCTCAGACCCAAATAGCTTTTTAACATGTTTTATATACTTGGTTTCTCAAATGTCCATATTTGAGAGAAATGAACTAAAAAAAACATTAAACACAAGGCTGAATTTTAACAGACGTGTCTATCCAAAGATGTACATGACATCCAGAGTTTTGCAGCTGTTGTAACATTGCTGCCAAAAAATCATTGGCATCTGGAGGATTTCACTCCGTAGAAGCATGATGTAGCTTCAATGAAGTGTTGGAACGAGCATGAATGGAATATTTATGTGAGGTTTTTACAAAATATTTCTGGCTGTTAATGCTTTTTTTTGTATGAAAAGAATATATTTTTGACTTTTGGTTGGACAAAAGAAAAAAAACACAAAGGAAATAATGTGATGGATATTTTTCACTGCTTTCTGATGCTTGTGACAATGCAATAAAATTCATAAGTTGTTATGAAAAAACAGTCCCTGAATGCCTTTTGTTCCTCCCCCAGTTATATTTTGGTGACATGTTTAGTGGCATGTGGTGTTTGTCATCTGTGTGGGTGGTTACTTTTCTTGGGTTGTCTGTAGGTGGCACTCCTGTTTTTCTATTCAGCTCTGGTGTCTTTTATTAACATCCATGTCTCCTGTTGCCCTTCAACAATTAACTGCTGTTGCTGCTGACGTAAATGATCACGTCCAGTTTACGTGGAAGACACGTACATTCAAATACACTTTTATTTTTGTTCTGGAACCTCAGTCTTCCCATTGTTTTGTACTCCAGACACGAAATCTCCGAAGTGCTAACACAGGCCTCTGCTGTGCACCAGGCGTTGACACTAATGGGTTGTGACGGTCCAGTGTGAACTCTGCAGGGCTCCTGGCACCGGATCCCTTCCTTCGCTGCCAGTCCTCCATCTGCCACCGGATCCACTGCAGGGAGACGCACGGTCGCTGTGCGTCAACGAGGGCGACAAAACTCACACAGGACATATGTAGAATTTAAGGTTTTTCTATTAGAGCTGCAGTTTTGACGCATGAATACGATGCTGAATGTGAGAATCAGCAGTGGGGTTTGGACACAAACCCATAATTCAACTTTTGGGGCACACGGCAGGGATATTTTCGGCACGCTATTTTCAGAACAACCGTCCGTCTGCTGCATCAAGTGATTTATTGAGCCGTATGTAAAGTAAAGTGGTTTGGATGGCCAGTATGTCCATGTCCGGTCCATGTTCCAAATGCTAGTTAATGAACTGTAAATGTAACTGGACTTCATTGTTTGGATTATTCAATGTTAACATGTCTGTTAACCTCAATGGATGTTATCAATAATCAAGCTGAGATGCGACTCAAGTATCATCATGCGACAAAAATGTCCAAATCAGACCTTAAATGACAAAATGTGGTCAAAATTTTATCAGACAAATCAAAAATCTAATCGAGTAATTCATGAATAATCCTTAATGCTGCAGACTGCGAGTTGAAAATCTTAAAAAGGATAATAGACTTCTTGCTTACAAAGCCGTCTAATTGTGGGAAATGTGGTTAAAAAAAATGGATGCTGTATTAAATTTAGCATCTAGCTGCCAAATTGTGGGACACTTGGTGCCAAAATTGCAGTTATGGACATTGAAAAGAGCTAGCCCAGAGCTAGTGCAGTTTAGCTATCCAGTTATCCAGCTCATACACAGACACCATGCTTTAGGGCATTATTATCATCATCTATCTTTCTAGATACATGATAGATGACCCTAAATTATGGGAAATGTCGTGCCAAAATTGCGGTTACGAACACTGAAAACCCTAAGCATTTCAGCCGGAAAGCTACCACTGACAAAGTTAGCGAGCTAATAATTTAATAAGAAACACACAGACTCGGTACTTCAGGACATAATCTTAATCTATCTTTCTAGACAGATAGATTAGAGACTTGACACAATAATTGTCTTTATTGCCACCGAGATTTGCTGCTCTGTTTTTCATGCATTAATGAAAAAAAACAAACAACAAAAAACCCCAAACACCTGGTGTAAGCAAGCATAGACATACACACTACAATATGAAGTAAGAGTGAAAAGCCATGATAGTGAGAGGGAAATGGAAATTACATTCAGGATTATTTGGCGCAGAGTGAATTCTCAGTTTCATATGAAGATGCATCAGAGCAGTTTGTTGTCTTTCCCGACTTCAGTGTGTATCCAGTGATGCTTCCTCCTTTCCATCAAATAACACTCGCCCCCAGAACAACCTTTGTTCTATACCCTTCCCTCCCATCCGTACCCTCGGCTATGACAAGAACACAAACTCCCACCCTACCTCCACCTAACCTACAAGGGGAACACAAGAAACCCGGAGAAAGTGGAGTACTTCCACCCTCCCATCAGGTTCCCCCTCTCCAGTTTGAGGTAAGCCTTGTCCCCTCGCTCCATCATCACCAGGCCGGCGTTGGTGGCAGCTTCTCTGGTCACGTCCTGATCACCTGCGAAGGCTGAAATCACTGGCCAGCCGTTGAGAACCAAACTCACCTGAGAGGGACGGATGAGACGATAGAGAGGAGGGAACAGTGAGACAGAGGCAGAGAACGAATGGTATGAAGCAACAACTGTTGACTTATTCCTTTAAGCTGCTGTTCTTACTTGTATCGTCTGCCGGTTGTAAACTTTGACCACGTGAAAGCTGAAACTGTAGACTCCTTTTCTCGGGGCCACGAAGACACTCCTCGCCGGGTCGAAATGGCTGCCAACATTTACTAGGATCTAAGAATAAAAAGAGATAAAGAGCAAGAATGTGATTTTTTCTGTAAAAATTGTTGCCAGCTTTTGCAGAAAAAATGGTCGGGTCTGTTTCTGCGACCTGTTCTTCCAGTTTGTGAAACAGAACATGATGAATGATCGTTTGTCACGTCCGGTTGAAGTGTCATTCACTTTAGTAGTTTCCTTCACAGCCCAGAGAAAGCAGTGTGTTGCTCAGTATTGCTATTGCACAACACCTTTGTGGCCCTGAGTGAAACGCTGATTCCGGCGTGGCGTTTGTGGCATGAGCACGTCGGTGACTCGTAATGTTGTTGATGAAAATCTCAGCAGCAATACAACGTACTCTGTGTGTGTGTGTGTGTGTGTGTGTGTGTGTCCACTGACGGTTGTGACAATCCTTCTCCATTGGTCAGTGTCAGTTGGTTCATTTTTAATAATATCTTGACAGCTATTAAATGGATTACTGTGAATGTAACCATCAGAATAAACCTTTCCTCTGCTGCCATCATCAGGTCAAAATGTCTGTTTGTTTAATACCATGTTTAGGACCAAATGCCTGCAAAACTACTGGTTCCCATGATTTGTAATTTCTGCTTATTAGTAACTATTGGTATGCTAGCTAACAAGCTCGACAAGATAAAAATCCCCCTTGCTTAACACCCCGACCTGACAGATCTGTGACTGTACACTCTGCAGTGAAGAATCACGGGTGATGAAATCGATGGGAAACACACACAACAGCCTCGCTGTTTGCACATATTACAAACAAAATGCTACAAAAGTAGATGGACACCCCAGTCCTGGTAGTTTAACATGGTTCTGCTTCTGACCCATTTCAAGCTGTCAGTGCACACATGAGCTACATCAGGGCTGCCCAGAGAGGGGACCACGGGACCAAGTTGGCCCCCATGAGGTACAGTTGGGTTTTCTTTCGGTGCGTCAGTTTTGACCCCTCCAAGGGTCAGAATATTCACAGATGAATACTGCGGTGAAAAGATGTAACAATCCTGGAACAACGACAAAGAGAAAACAAAACATATACGCAGGCAAAAGTCCATGTTCAGAGGTGGTTGACTTTGACTTTTGGATATAGAAAGGACCTGAACCCAGGTCTCCTGGTTTAAAGCTGTAATTTTGAACTTTTCTCCTAAACCCATGCAAACAATGACTGTCACACAACATTAACCAATGAAAATGCAAAATAATGATGAACAAGAAGAAGTTCTGACTTTTCAAAAAAGAATAATTACTTGGTCATTTTGCAGGATGGACCAACAAGCCTCTTACCACTTGCTTCTGAGATGCTTGTGCAACCAATCTACACGTCTACACTCGTGTGACTGAAACCCACCTGGTCAAAGTAGATGGTCATGGTGCGGTTGCTCATCTCCGAGGGTTCGTGGTTGGTGTTACGGATGGCTGAAAACGCCACCCGACCGGTTCCCGACCTCACCGACATGCCCAGAGCGTTTCCCGATGGCTCCGCAGAAGGGGTGGAGTCACACACCACCAGACACTTTCCCTCCAACACGATTGGCTCCGTGTCATTCTGGCCTCTGATCGCTGAGGGTGCCCAAAGGACGAGAAGCAGCAGTCCAATGAAAAGGTAGAGCAAAGACGGAGGAGATGGCCAGGGCATAGCTCCAAATGAAGATGAGCTTTGAGTTTTTTTGGGCTTTGTTGGTGTCTTTGAATCTTCAACAAGACTGTAGTTTGTTGGACCACACCTCACTTCAGCGACAGGATCATGATTTCACTTCAACCAAGGATTTCTTGGATCTCATCGGACATTTAATGAATTATCTAATCCACGACGAACAGCTCTGCCAAAAGCTGGAATTGTTATGACTATCGGTTGGCACCAAGATGGCAGCTTCACATAACAGCAAACAGGACGTCCTTATATGGGCAGTATAGGTGGATGTTTTCCTCACGCCACAGAAACAATGGCCGTCAGCCAGCTGGGCGTCGCCACAGGAATCCAAACTGGTTTGGAGGCTGTCAAGACTTCAGTCCTGTTTGAAGAAGAAGGAAACAAGACACAGATCTGCAATTGAAAAAGTACATATTTTTACATGAAAACAGTGACTTTACTGAACATGTGTACTTTGGAGACACTTTGTAGTGATTTGTTTATCATTTCAGAGGACTGAAGACTCAAAACTATCTCACAAAGAGGACCTATAAAAGGTCCATTATGTAAAAATTGGCCATCTGTTGAACTCACACTTAAAACAAATAGGGGGCAACATCTAAGACTTATCACTAACTGCTGCAAACTGTAGCTACCCTTTAGCTGGTTAGCTCAGTTAGCCGTGCAGCTAGCAGTCTTTACTGGTTCCTCCAAGCGCCTGGAACGTGTCGGTCTTACTGCACTGCCAGGTTTAGTTGATTTTAATGCTAGCTGCAGTATCTCTACAACACAACACATAGACAACAGTCAGTTTTTTCAACAAAATCCCATGTATTGCTCCATAAGTATGTCTGATTCAATGCTGGATTAGGCTTGGTTGAATTAAAATGGGACTGTTAGGCTTTGGAAGTGTATACTCTACTGAGTTTAAGTGTTGTTGCTGTTTTTTCTTGCCTTTGTCACAAGTAAAGTGTCATTTTATGGGCTTGTCATATTGACAGTGATTGGGGAAGGTTCATTCTGGAGGATTCCAGTATTTCATTTAAAGCCTTCATTAGCCGATACAGGCGATGTGCAGATATTACCTTGGATCCCTTTAAAAATCTCATGACAAAATGTATTTCGAAGGCAGTCAAGACCAATTCTTTTTACATTTTTATTATTATTTTTTTTGACTTAAATCACAATATGCTCTGCTATAATTAAAAAAAAAACTGACACTGGCGAGAGGAAAGCGATCAACGCTGAAGGAGAAAATAAATAGAAGAAGTGATGAGGTAATGTTTTGGCCGGGATGAGTCCCGCGTGAGTGATGCCAGCTGGACGCAGGAGGACGAGGGAGGGGTGGAGGAGGGGGAGGGTGGGGGGGGCAGCGGACTATCACAATCCCACCACCGTGAGGCCATCTGTGGGTAAACACTCCCACTCCTTCTCCCCTCCTGCACGTTTCCAATTAAATGCCTGTCTCTGCACTCTCCTTTACCCACAAACACTCATGAACACACACACACACACACACACACACACACACACACACACTATAAATAGATATCACAACACCAGCCGAAGCGTTCAGATGAGTAAAAAAAACAATTACCATCCTTCACGGCTGCAGGAGAGCGTCAGCTTTAAATAAATGCTCAAACTTAACTCAGTTTGGTGAAACATCACTAACGAGTCTCAACAACAGCAATAAGCACAGTACACACATTCTCACCGAAACGAAACCTCACAACATTCATACAGACACGAGGCTTTGTTTAAAGACGGTGTCATGAACACACACTTACCTGGCAGCACGCAGAGAGCAGCTTCGTTCAGTAAAAGTTAAGAGATGTCCCGAGAGCCGACAGTAGCTGGTTCCCCGTCACCTTCAGCTCGATCTGTGATCATCTCCCTCTCTTTTCCCCTCCTCTCTCTCTCTCTCTCTCTCCCTCTCTCTCTCGGTCTAAGTGTCTCTCTGTTCCAGGGAACCCCTGTGTTCGAGCAGACGTTTAATCACATCACGAGTGTTGCGGCCCTTCTGTTCTCGCGGCTCCTCCGCCCCCTACTGTCCCTGCTCCCCTCCCTCCCCACCTCACGTCCTCGTCTCTTTTAGCTCGGATACAACACAACGTACAGGCAAAGGCACAGCTCAGTATGTATAAATATATATATGTAATATTATTTCCCAGGGACAGTTGTGTTTGACCTGCAGGTTCATCTGAAGTCCGTCCCAAATAGCCCGGACTTTCACGGTGCCCAGGTGAATCTATATGCAGATGATGTGTTAATCTTAGTTGAAGACTCTGATCTGGATGAATAATAACATCCTGCCTTTGTGTCCTGAATACCGAAATGTTTCTCTTGATTGCAACGACAGGGATTTACTTTTACAGCTGATTAAATCACAAGCTAAACTTTAAAACCCACCTTAAAGTTAAGATACATGAACTTTTACCTCAACGTTTTCTCTCTAAGAGCCTCTAAGGACAGAGGATGTCGTTCACAGTGCCGATCGTAAAGCCAACTGAGGAGCTGTGATTGCGATTTTGGTGCAATATGAGTAAAACTGATTTGGTTTGAACTATTTGGACGTTTCCACATGTGCTTACTAGGCTTGACTCGGTTTATGTCGCCATCACAACAGGGCTACCTGCTCCAAGGTGTGGTCTCATATATCCAGCAGCCTATATTTATATAAAAAATACATAAAAAGAGGTATAAATGGCCCTTAAATAGCTGAGAATACAATTTTTTTTTAAAAAAAAAGGCTTTTATTTTCACTTTCACAATTTGTATGTCACATTATTTACATTTATTTATTAATTATTTAGGCTATTTTCTACACATTTATACACACGAGTCTGGAATCATTCTGCACAGATTCGTTTGAGTATTTTAACGGTTAAAAACTGTAAAAAAACAAAAAAAAACAATTCCTGTTGTCACAAAGATTAAAAGCCTCATCCACATCTTTTAGGCAAGACAGAAATAACTCGTGCTTTTCGGCCTGTTGCAGGTCAGCGTTGATCAACTGTTACAGTGCAATGTGCGTCAAACCAAAAGTGGTTTAAAAATGTTCTTGATCAAGAACTAAAACATCGGTCTACCACACGCTTTTACACGTCCAACTCGATGGAAATGTCTTCTCCTTCCCTGACTCCTTCCTCAACAGGACAGATCGTCAGCGGCGCCGTGTTCTTCCCGTTGTCTGGCACGCAGGGGTTGAAGTACGGGTAGAGCGCCTCGGTGAACGCACACCCGCTGTACGTGTAGATGTGCGTCTTCGCCTCTGCGTCGTAGAAGGACACCGACCCTTCCTCGTAGTCCAGGAAGACGCCGACCCTCTGGGGAGTTTCCTGGAGGTGGAGGGCGACGGATGGGCTGGTGCAGGCGCTCAGACTGCCGCCTTTACGCCGGCAGATGGCCCAGTAACCGCTGTCGGGACGCACCGTGATGGCGCCCTTCCTGTTGATGGACTCCCTGGCCGCGCCCAGATCCCAGTCTGTTTTATCTCCAACCTGAGACAGAGCGCGCAGAATGCAGTCAGACGGGAAGCAACGCAACAGGAGAGTAAACAGAAGCACAGGCGTTCTTTCAATTTAGATCAACTGTGCACGAATACTCCTGCTGTTTTCAAATGTGGAGCCTCCCCTATTTTAGTTTAATTTCCTTGTGTCACATAATTAGTTGTCCATGTCACATGTAGTTAAAAATAAAAAAAACAACTCATGCTGCCGGCTCAAAGCGTGTCTTCTTCGTCTTTCTGCGCTCGTACCTGAACCTCCCAGTAGCGTCTCCCAGATGTGAAGCTCTGTTTCCCCAACACGCAGACGCAGGAGTCGAAGCGCTGAGGGCTGTCGGGGAGCGCCACCCTCTTCTTCTGGCTGGTGATGCTCACCTGAGGATCAGTAAAGTCGTCGTCATCATGATTGGCAAGGCTATCGTGGTCATTGCAAACAATATAAAGGCTCGTGTTTTGAACAGTCGAAGCCTATTCAGCTTCGTTCTGAGCCCCGATTCTTACCTTCACTTATCTTCACTCACAAAAACCTCTGTCTCGTTCCTTTAACATTCTTATACGCTAAAAACCCAAACTAAGTCTGTTTAATAAGACAATACCTTCTTTCTGTCTGGAGACAGCACCAGCCAGCCTGAAGCCGTCTCAGGATCCAGAGTGATATCGACTGCACACACAAAGAAGGCAAACAGTGAGTCAGGTGATAACAGAAGGCAGTAATCAAACTTAAAGCAGGTTATTTAAATCAACAAAGGATGTATGGTTGTGAACATACCTGCGTACTGATTCATCTTGTCTGCTTCTGCAAACAAAGAGAAGACAACGGTTACTTTCATGCACTTGCCGTTCACAGTAATCTCCAGAAGTCGACGATCATTTGCTGCCAAAGATGGCTGACCTTCTGCAGACAGCCTGTCAGCAAGATCCTGGCAGACGTCCACAAGCTTCAGGACGCCTCGCCTCACCGTCCCCATGCAGTTATCAGAGTGCACCGCGACCTCGGACCACTCTCTGGTGGAGGGCAGTTTACTCAGAGACGGGAAGCTCTGCGACCAGGAAGACACGCCGGTTATTTATTTGTACGGCACTTTTCATTACAGAGACCCTGAGCAGGGGAAGACATTTTTTTTTTCTTAATGATACATTTTGTAAGTCTTATCTAAATGATTTTGCTGAGATAATCTTTCTAAGTGTATTATTTCTTTTTAATCTATATAAAGACGTGAAAAAATATTTTTCCAGATTCATTTAATTTGTTGCTTTTTGTAAGATATGAGGAAAAAATGTTTTTTTTTTTGAGAATTATTATAATTTTTTTTTTTTTTTCGATTTTTAATTTTTTAATTTGTCAAAAAAACTTTTGTTTTCATTTTTGGAAGAAATGTTTTCGTTTATATGTGTAAATTTGTTTATACAGAAATTTCTTAAAAATAGTTTTTTTTTATTTAAGGAGAAGTCTTTTTTATTTTTTTTTTTTTATTTTTTTATTAGATATTTTATGGTTTTAATAAGATTTTTTTTTGGGTGTGAAAGCAGGTTAATTTTTTTGGGGGGAAAGGCCTGTATTTGTATAAAGACATGAAAAAAAATCTGTATTTGTTTTTCCAGATTTGTTGCCTTTTGCAAAATATGAGGGAAAAAAAAATTGTTTTGACAAATAAAATAAAATGTACATATTTTTTTAAATTTAGGGGTGAAAGCAGGTTAAAAAAATAGGAAAAAAAGCAACCACATACATAAAATTAAATAAACTCTTGTTGTCTCTGCCTCTCTGCGTTTAGACCTGTATGATTTCTGTCAGTTTCTTTTCTCTCAGGTGTTGAAGTCAGTGAGAAGGATAAAAGGAGCACATAAGGAGTTGGGGTTGTTTGGTTAAAAACAGAGATATAAAGCACGTACAGACGTCTAAGAATATGTGCAGGAGGAAGTAAATAAATGCAGCACTGCAGAGGTGCAGTTCAGGCGTCTGACCTGCAGGAGGTGCAGAGGGTTCAGAGTGAGCTCCAGGTGCTGCAGCTCGCTGCTCCTCGTCTGCAGCTCGTTGATTTCCTGCTCCAGCTGGTTGAGCAGCTCCTCGGCTCTCCTCTCGGCCTCGTCCTGCGTCTCCCTGAGCTCCGTGACCAGCTCGTCCTGCTGCAGCTCGATGGCGCTGATCAGCGTGGCGCAGACCTGAGTGCTGCCCTGAATCTCTCTCTCTGTGACCGCCTGTCGGGTTAAACGTGACATTTGAACATTTAGGGATACAAAAGGACCAGTTAACTCTTTCTTTAATGTGCCTCGGTACAAGAATGACAATCTTACTTTGCTCAGATACACAGATTTTTTGATCTGCTTCATTTTCCTCAGCCTGGCTTGGATCATCTGTTGAATGTCGGCCTGCGTTCCCATCACACTGGCCTGCAAAATATCAAAGGGTATAACATTTTATTATAACGTGCAGGAAAACCCACCACGAAACAAAGACAAAAGGTTCCAATCGAACAGTTGAAATAAACTCTTCCTCACCTTGATCCTCTTGCTCTCTTTCTCCATGGGGACGCTCTCGTGGTGTTTATGATCCCTCTCTGAACACTTCACACACACGGGCATCTGGTCTGTCTTGCAGAACATCGTCAGTGGCTTGTTGTGCTTCCTGCACAGGTGGTTGCTGGGAAATGTGGCCGGCTCCGTCAGCCTGTGTTTCTGCAGCGCTGGATTCCTGCGGTGTGCCGCGAGGTGCAGCTCACAGTAGGACGTCTGGCACACCAGGCACGACTTGACGGACGTGGACTTGTCTCCCTGGCAGATATCGCAGGGGACCTCCTCGCCCTCGGAGAGATGCTCCTCTGGTTCCGGTAGGTCCGGCTGAGGCCTTTCAATTTGAGTTGAGCACAAAATGAATTCAAATGCGCTGCTCTCTTTTGTATCATGAGAAAAAGGTGGCGAACAAAAACCGATTGTGAACAAACCTTTCCAGTAATCGAACCATCTCCTCGAATCCTCGGTTGATCCTGAGGTCCGGGCGTTCTCTGAACGTCTCTTTGCACAGCGGACACTCCGGATTGTCCTTCGTGTCCCAGTAGCCTTCGATGCAGTCCAGGCAAAAGTTATGTCCACACGGGATGGAGACGGGGTCGACGTAGGTGTCCAGGCAGATGCAGCACCTGAACTGGACCTCAAACGGCATAGAGGCCATGTCTCTGACTGAGATGAAAAAAAAAAAAAAAACACCTTTCATTACGTAAATGTGCATGAAAACAGCTCAGCAAACACTTTCATTTAGACTTAAACAGTGCAGGGAATCTTTTTAGTACTACTTTGTATGATGATGCTTGTTTCTATATGATAAGCTTTAATTGTATTATATACAATTCTGTCATGCATGGTGTCGACGTTATATATGTATGTTTAAATGCATCTTGTCTACGCCTGTCGTATGAAACGTGCAGTATAAATAAACATGACTCGCTTTAAGCATTAAGTAAATAAAGACAACAAATATTCAGTCATAGTTTCAGAATGATCTGCATCAGTACACTGATGACCGACTGCTATCGAGTAAAAAAGAAAAGTACAAAATCGATCACTGCATACCACCAAAGGAATATATCATTTTAATAATAATAGTAACACAGCTGGGAGCATTTTATGAGCCGGCAGATCACAGCAGCCCCTGCAGCCCATTGCTCGCTCTGTTAGACAGTTAGTAGACAAACGTCATCAATAAGTTTAAAGATTAAGCTTAAATAATCGATAATACAGAGGGTTACAAATAACAAATAAATAAGAATAATCTTCAAATCACAGATAAAACCAGTCTTTGACAGTTGAAGGTGAAATAAATCTGTCTCACCTGTCTGTGTTGTCATGTCGAGTGTGCTGATCGCCCTCACAGACGCAGGAGTTAAAGAGCAGATCAGTCAGCTCCTCCCCTGCAGGGTTTCTGTAAATGTCCACACATCCGTCACCCGTTTCTGGTGTTTCTGGTTCCACAGCTTTGAAACTACGGTGTCTGTTTATGAAGAGATTAACCCTGAGGTGACAGTGTCTGCAAAATCCTGGCGTGAGTGCAGGGTGCCAGCTGCAGACTGAGCTACCAGGAAAGGTTTGATTGCCTCACTGGAACTCACAGCCTCACCCGAACACCAAAGTGGTCGGGGGAGTGACGATGCAACAAGTTTGCAAACCGTTTTATTGGACAAATGCTCAATTCAAAACAGACACACGACGTATTCAAATGCGTTTATTTCAGCAAGTATATGTGTATTCTGCTGAATTTGATGCCAGCAGCATGTTTCAAGACGGGAGCAGCAAAACACCGGGAAAGCTCCAAAAACACCTGAATTTGGATCAGTCCATTGGTAAACTTTCTAAACTCCAGGCGAGGTGCTGTTTGGCCCGGTTGTTGGAGCGAGCGTCCCATGTACAGAGGCTTTGTCCTCACCTCAGCGGCCCCGGGTCCAAGTTCTCCCATCCAGTTTCCTGTTGTGTCTTAATCTGTCCGGTCAATAAATGCCACAAAAAAGATAATTTCAGTTATTCAACATTTCTCCTCTTGATGTTTCCCCATTTTCAGCCAGGTTTGTTGTATCTTTCTGTTGTATTGAGTGTGACTGCAAACACACTTGGAGTCATAGTGAACGCGACAGTGTAGCCGACCACAACAAAAATGAGACATAATAAAACAACACTCTGAGTTTAGCTGATGCAGAGTTTGATCCAGGGTTAGTGTCTGCAGCGCTCACGGCACCCTCATCCACCCATTCACACACATTCACACGTCAATGGGGTGAAACAAGACGCAACTAAAAGATAAAAAAAACCCACAAACCTTGTGTTTCACTTTTGTTTCGAACAGAAAAAATGTAAAGATTGCGCTGTAAAGAGGAAGCCCACATACAAAGACAAAGTGTGCGTGAGTGCATGAAGCTCATAGGGGCCGATTCCTCATTGCACTGTTCAATAAAAACAAAACTCAGGACACATGTTGAACAGGTTCTGAGGGGTTGTCATGTGTTCTCGCTCTCTCTTTCACAGGAAAGTTGGCTGCTACGCCAAGGAAGAGAAAAACGAGCGTATAGAGATCTGTATCAGAGGTTTATTGTGTCTGTTCTGGCCCGAGACCCGTCCTCCCTCCAAGTTTGGTGGAAATCTGTTCTGTAGTGTTTGTGTAATCCTGCTGACCATCCAACAAACCAACCAACCAACAACCGGACCAGGGTGAAAATGAAAAGTGACGGTCCAAAAAAAAAAAAACAAAAAAACGTTAAAGTTAGCAAACTTTATGAAACTAACCTTTTAACGCCAAAATAATTCAGTGTTTTTTGTCCAGTAAATGAAAAAATAACTTTCCTCCTTATAATTTTTACTGACCAAAGGAAAATATGACTTATTTGCGGTGGGATGGGGAGACGTGGACTCTGTGTTTACGCCATCGATGCTTGATGCTCACACAAGACATAAATTGGCAGTAAACCACTTTTTGCTTTAGCTTTTCATCATGAAGTGAATGTTGATCGATGGATGCAATGGCTACAGAATAACGAAGCCAAATGTGTTTCCCCATATATCTCCATTTCAATATATTCTCTCTGCCTCCAGGCACGCGACTCACAGGAAGATTAAGGTGTCTGCATGGCAGCATTTCTATCTGCATTCACATCTCCAGTAGAGATTAAACACATGAACACCTGTTTTGTCCTTTGTTGTTGGTAGTTTGGACTCCGAGGGAAACAGAGAAGGAAACTTTGTTGTTTTTGTGGCAGCCGTACCATCAGTTATACCATGTGGAAACTCTATGGTCGAGAAAGATGTCCTTTTCCACTTGAGATAACGCAACGTCATCATTGCAATGTACAATAAAAACTAAACTTAAGAGACACGTTGAACAGGTTCTGAAAGGTCCTCATGCGTTTTCTCTCACTTTCAAGAAAATGAAAGCTACGTATAAGATTACACAATTGACCAGTGAAGAGTTGCTGCAGCTCCTTCACAAAGACCATCCCGTGCTGCCAAGCTCTGTCCATTGTTTCTGAAAAGTAAACGAGAAACACCTCACACAAAGAAAAGTCCCAGTCTTTCAAGGCTCAGTGTGGCAGCAGGCAACTATTTGCTTCAGCTTTTCATCCTGAAGTAAATGTTGACTGCACGATGTAATGGCTACAGAAAAAAGAACTTTTCCGTCACCAGTTTTACCACTGAGATTTTTCGATAGCACTCCTGACAATGTGACAGTTTACTCCATGGTTAGCCACGACTTGTACCGTCACTCAAGACATGCATGGCATTAGTTACAGACAAAACTTCCAGTTAAATATCCCTGTTGGAGTGGATGTGCAAGTCCCTGTCACACTGGTCCACCACACCAAGTCAAACCACACAACCTTCGATAGAACGAAGTGTTTTCTTCCCTCACAGCTTTCTGCAAGCTTAAAGGAAAACTCCACCTGATTTGACCGACATGTGTGATGACGTGTGTGAAACATTTAGACTCTGATTCATCATCACAGGTTAAGTCATTAGACCATAGTTATGACAACGGATGATGAGGCCACTAATCAATTCAAACACAAAAAGTACCCTTTTATAAAACAGGTAGACAACTTATTTATAGATCAACCAAAGAAAAGGAAAACAACAAGAACGAACTCAAATTAAGCAGCACAGCGTTCACGTTAAATGACGTTTTGCCTCGTCGTTAGTCATTGCAGGTGGCGTCAGGCCGTGTCGTCATAAATATTAGACACCGTTCCTGTAACACTGACCTACATAACTTAATATTTCAATGTCTATATTACAATGTGTCCAGTCCAGAATGTTGTTGACTAGCCCTTATTAGAGATTATCTGAGCTGTCAGTGAAAAACTGCTAAGTAAATGGAAAGTAAGGAAAATGAAAGGTTTTCTAAATCGTAAGAGCGGACACTGAATCAAAAGTTACTTCAGAGAAATATATATTATCCATTGACTGTGAAATATATATTATCCATTGACTGTGAACAACTAAAGTAGCGTGAACCCAGAGAAGGAAACTTTTTGGGTTAACTGTCTGGGGGATTGTTTATGCTGGACCGAAGTGGGGACAGCACACAGCATTGACGTCCCGAGAGCCGGGCTGCTAGCATGGCTGAAAAAACTGCAACATTCATCTTTTGAAATATAGTATGAGCTTATAATACCTGATCCAAGTACCTCAAAACTCTTCTCACACCTGACAAAAATTGGGGTCATGCATTTGACCAGTTTGCAGTCTGAGAAATTGCTCAAAGAAACAGTCCACCTGAATCGGCGGCACGTGTGATAACCAAACAGAGAAATACATGAAACAATAAACCTGTCACCCACACACGTGAGATCTCCTCCAGCTGTCATGTCATTACGGTTCAATAAACTTCTTCCTTAAGTAGGTGATTGACACTTTTCAAAGGGCTCATTGTCCATAAATGACGAAGTCAGTTGACCACAGACTCTGGTAGAACCGGCTGCTACGCCTCATGGCGAACAGCTGCCAAGACGATGGCATGGCAAACATCAGAGCCCTACCTGTTCAATGAGGAAGCCAGATTTAGTCTGTGGTCGGGTGTAGGAAGACCAAAAAAACAACCAAACCATGTAACTTAAGAGAGGACCGACCGCTTGGTGCGCCTGCAGCTAACAAGTGTTTTCATTATTGACTCATCTGCCAAATATTTTCCCGATTGATCGTTTTGTATGCAAAAAAAAGAGGAAATTTAAGGGTTCTATGATGATGCAGAAAAGTTGCGGTGATCGGAGGTTCTCAGTGTCCTGGAGGTACTGACATGTTGGCAGCTCCACTGGTATGAAAACCTTTCATGAGTCATTTCCTTTGTGTCTATCTAACCAAAAATAGGAACACGGAACATGAGTTGACTAAAAACATGGGATATGATTATATGTTGTACCCACAAACTAAATGTTTGTGTGCATGCAGTAGTAATGTAGCACAACATGGCTTTTGGATATTTTTACTTTCTAGTCTAGTGAATTAAACTTTCATAGAATTTGGCCTTTTAAAGAAAAAAAAATGTCTTTGGACTTGATGAAACTATTGAGAAAAGTGTGAAAAAATTGGGTCCAAAAACGATCAAATCTCGACATTTTGGATGGCGAAAGTGTTACATTACCACAACAAAGTCAACGAAAATGCTTTTGACCGTGGTCCCAGTCACAAGAAAACGTTCATACTGGCGTGCACCAAAGTTAGCCAACCCCGACTTTAACCTGGGGCTTGCTGGCTTCACTCCAGAGCAATTGAAGTGTGGGGTCTGTTGGGCTGCCCCCAGAAAATCAACCAAACGTGGGGCTAAGAGGTGCTGGTGTGAAACGAGGCAAAAGTACACAAAGTAGTAGGACAACATTCTTAAACGCTGAGCAGCTACAAAGCACTCGTGTCTCTGAGTGTGTCCTCAACCCAGGGCAAGTGTGAATCATATAGCTCTGGGGGGAGGTGAACACTGGGTTTAACAATCTGTGTGTGAAAAGGGGATAAATTACTGTCAACCCCTGGGCTAAGAATATGCAGCGTGAGAGGCTCCAAAGATTTGGTGGACGTATTAAAGAAGAGCAGAGCTTTCTTTCAGGAAACTACCGCCAGAGTCCAATGTGAAACCAAAAGTCAGCGGTGAGCCCCTTGAACTTACCAATACAGTGAAGTAACGCCCAGCACGTAACGTAAGCGACTTGGTTTTGGCCAAAAAGCTTGACCTCCCCGGTTATGAAAATACCCCGATTTACTCCCACTTTATGAATTCAGTGGTGGATAAAATAATTTTATCTTGCAGCTCTTCTAGACTTTCCAAATTTTACCATAAAAAAACCCCCCAAAAACCCATTGGCTTAAATTATGGCAGCGAAACGAGTCATGTTTTGACGCTCTGAAAGAAAATAAATGTATCCACTCTCTTCTTTCACAGTTTAAGCTTATGGAGAAACATATTTTTAGGCCAGAGTGCCTCACTAATTATACGGTTTGGCCACTATGAAAACTGGCTTCAAAGTCTCCAGACCTTCCTGCGGGCTCGGTGTGTCACTGTAACGCTGCAGTGGCAATGTTTGCTCAGTCATTCAGGTATGACTGTATTGCCTACGCAGTATGTGAAAGTCCTGCATTGTGCAAGGGTCCCATTAAGTAAACAGTGGAGTGTAAACGGTGAAACAAGCCTCGTGTGAAACGTGTGAAACGTGTGAAAATGACGCGATCTGATGGCACTTTGGACTTGAAATTATCACAAGTGATTACTGTAAAATAATATGAATAACTTCCTTGAATCCTGCAGTGTTACACCTCAAGGACAAACGAGTCTATTACTGGACTGATTGATGTTGCAGCGTTTTACGACAACTCCACTTCACTGTCGATTGAATATTTTGTCTCACACGAAAGAAGAAAAGAAATAAATCTGAAACTTACAACATGGTATAACCGTTGTTTGTCTTCTTTGCAGGCGGAGGCTGCTAATACCGAAAAGAGTAGACGTGGTGAGTTAAAGAACATGAACTGTAGTCGTGTCCATCCTTTACATGCACTTATCTTTTCAACCGCAATTTAAGGATTTTTAATTGTACTTTGCTTAAACAGGTAAACGTCAGGATTAATATCTGAATCAGTTTTGTGTTGAAATGAACATGTTTCTTTGGAAAAAAAAACTGCACGTCAGAGATTACAGAGTTAAGATCAGGACGAATTCCTTGCTTGAGTGAAAAGTACAGTATGTACAGTGCGATTGTATCAAAAACCCGTGAGTCAACTTCCATCTAGATAAGAGAGCCACAAGAGCTTTAATCCTGATCTGACGTCAGAGTGCAGATTATTATAGTTTTATTTCAGAAAAATGAACTTTTTTATCATTCAACAATACCCTACGGGGCTTTAGCAAATATCAGTACTGGAGAAATATTTTACTTTTTACTACTTTTCTTGGCCTACATAGGCAAACAAGACCGTCAGCAAGAGAATTGTCTTTCTCTTCAAATATTTTTTAAGTAATTCCTGGTCACAATGTTTTCCTAAACCTAACCTCGCAGTTGTCTTGCCTTAACCCTAACCAATCTGTGAGAGGACACACTACCTCATATTCATAAACACATAGTAAACGTAGCTCCCACCCCTCCAGATTGGATGTCATCGTCCATCGCGGTCACACCTATCTAAAGATAACACACACACACACACACACACCTGTAAAAAAACAGTCTCAGGATTGCGTTCATGACTGAAGAGCACGGCGGCTTTTGTTCCAGGCTCTGAATTCGATGACATTTCCTCCAGATTGTAATCGAATGAGAAACTCGTTTGTGAAACATACCGTTCCCTACCGTGTTGACAGTACCGATTGCTGTCTATGAAACTGTGCATTGTTATTGCGCAATTTGGTCCTGGTGTTTGTGCAGTGTTTGAACGGGGCGTTCTCACCGGTTGAGATGTGCGGAGCGCAGCGTGTCCTCAACAGGGTCAAAACAGTTCACAATCAAACACTCAAAGGCTCCCTCTTACCAAGAAACATATTGTTTATTGACTTACATAACCTTTTGGCATAGGTTGTAAAGACATGACATACCGATGAAGGCACTGGGGGATTATTTCTGTTGAGTTAAATATGTTAACCCTTTCACTCTGTGTCCATGTCCAAGTGACAACTCTCACTAGGTTCAAAATATATAGGTTTTTTTTTTTTTTTTAATTTTCACCGTCTTTTGAACTTAAATTACAGATGTGCTTACTTTGACTCACTTCGGCAAAGTCACAAATTTGTCGGATCTCAGGTGGCAGAATCAAAACTCAAGCCTTGGTCGACCGTTTTGGTCTGGACCGAAACAGTTCCTCCTCTCTCCTTTTTGTGGTTTCGTGTGAAATATCTCTATAACTATTGGATGCATTTATAATGACATCTCGTCCCTTTACTTGAAGTGCTATCTGTGCCGTTGTCAGTTCAGTCCTACTTTGGATTATGACCAAATACCTGCAAAACTAAACTTTGTGCCATCTCTCCAGGCACGCCCCCCCCAAACACGGCTAAAAATGGGAGCATATTTATAGAGCTGTATGTTTGTGCTTTATACCTCATAAGTGGTGCCAGCTTGGACTCTTCTCCTGGTCAGCCAAGATACAATCAGTGCATCCCAGTAAAGGATCTCATGAGGCATGTCCTATTTCAAAGTCTCCTTCTTTTGTCCACATTTTTCATAGCTGCTGTGTCAGTTTGCAGCCACAGTCTGTTGTGTGTGTGTGTGTGAGAACCTGGAATACCTGCAGAACAACTGTGGAACATGAGAACCGAAGGTAGTCCAGATGAAGAGGCGCAGTGAAAGGAAACATTTTCTCAATTCTTAACCTGGAAAATGAAACCCAACACACCAACTGAGTTGTATCAGATCTCAGTGTTGACAGGAGGTGCTTTGTCTAACAGTGCAGTAAACCGAGACACACTGACAGCACAATGATCAGTTGAATGTGTTTTGATCCTGCATAGCTGGTTCCTGACCTCACCCACATTCTCAGAGCGTAAGCCAAAGGCTGAGCAGAGGGAGAGCCACGGCTGATGTATCCTTTAATTAAACACGCCACCTGGTGAGTGTTTTGATGCAAAGGAACTTCAGTTCAGTCATGGTGGATGCACTTCAAAGTAACACCTATTAATAAAAACTATGCCATTAGACACTTTTAAATATGGGAATTTAGGCTGATTTTAAAGGTGCAGTATGTAGTTTTGGGGGAATACATTTTAATCGGGAGAGTTAGATCATCATTGATGGAATTTTATGCCTAAACAAACTCAATAAATAAACACTTTTTGTGAAAAACTGTAAGATTATGAAGTCATTGTAAAAACATTTAATTATGAGATAAATTTAGAGTCAAAATTATTACTTTTTGTCTCAGATTATTATCTCATAATTTCCAATTTATCTCGTGATTCTGAAATACTGAATAAACTCAAACACAATGTAGTTTTACTTTGTCTATATGTGGCGGACCCTGCCACCTTCCTAGCTTCAAACAGTGTTCTTTGGACCCTGTTTTCCTCTGAGAACAGCTTGTTTATTCACATATTTATTTTTGTGCCTCATTAATATTGTACATGTTAAAATTCTGAGCTCAAGTTTCTTCTCCAAATCTACATCGTGCCTCTTTAATTATGGGAAAGAAAGAAAGAAAGAAAGAAAATTATTATTTGATGAAGTTTATTTATTTGCTGCAAACGGTCACACAGTCTTATGTGCATTTGATTTGCCTTTTCATCACAAATCAAGCAATCAAGAACACTGATGAATATTAAAAGGTTTCAAACAAAAAACGTAGAAAAACAGAACCTTTTTAAAATAAATTCGAAGAATATGCCCACACTCTGTCTCTTTGGTACAAATATGTAAAAAAAGCATCTTTAAAAACAATGGCTGAAAGAAAAATAACAACACCTCCTCTATTTGAACTTAAAATCAAAAGTAAATTTATCACATTGACAAACACAGTCCTCGCAGAAACCACTAAATCAAACAGAATAGTGTGGAAAATTATAATAACTCATGCCGAACAACTATAGTGAATAAAAAATGATTTAAGATAAAGTGAGGCTCATTTGATAAACAGATAAACAACACAATAACACTATCAGCAGTTTAAAACTTATAAAGTCATAATAACAACAATAAAAATGTAAATTACGTAAAAATTCTGACTTTCTGTCCAAAATTGTAATTTTCTCCAGGCTTCTTCCCAAGAAAATGCATACCAAATAAGAAAATGAGCATGACTCCATTCAAAACTGTGCTGTCTCATCAGCAGGCAGAGGCTCAACAGGACAGATGATTAACGGGGCGGTGTTCCTGCCACTGTCATGGAGACAGGGGTTTAAGTATGGATGAAGAGCCCCAGTGAAGGCGCAGCCGCTGTAAGTATAAATATGAGTCTTTGCCTCAGCGTTGTAGAAGGACACCAACCCTTCCTCGTAGTCCAGGAAAACGCCAACTTTCTGAGGGGTTTCCGGGAGGTGGAGGGTGATGGAGGGGCCGGCGCAGGCATGGAGCCTGCCGCCTTTACGCCGGCAGATGGCCCAGTAACCGCTGTCGGGACGCACCGTGATGGCGCCCTTCCTGTTGATGGACTCCCTGGCCACACCCAGATCCCAGTCTGTTTTATCTCCAACCTGAAAAACATCACAAAGAATGAAGAATTAGGTAAAATTCCAGTTACGTGTTCATGCGACTGGAGGTCTGATCTCCCACCTTAACCTCCCAGTAGGATCTCCCAGAGGTGAAGCTTTGTTTCCCCAGAACGGAGACGCAGGAGTCGAACCTGCGGGGGTCGTCGGGGACAGCGAGCTTCCTCTGCTGGCTGCCGAGGCTCACCTGTGGGCCATTGTCATCGTCAAGAACAACTGACATTCTGTTAGACATCATGGACATTATTGGTGTTTTTCATAAATCTCATATGATTGTCATTAACTTTCAAAAATCTCATTTTGCTCAGGATCTCAGCACCAGATTTGGGATAAATAGAACGGGCTTTAAATTATTGTACTGTACTATAATTTGGAGAAGTGTCACCAATGGCAAACAAGATGGTGTCATCAGCGTATAAATGTATATCAAGTGCTGAGATGGAAAATACACATTGATATATGGAGTAAATACTAGTGAGCCTACAATTGATCCTTGAGGAATGCCTTTATCAACCTCTTGGAGACTAGTAGAAACCATCAGCGGCAAAAGTTTCAGTTCTCACCAGGTAAAAAATACCAGGGAGGCGACCATACTGCCACATTTTACCTGTTTTCCATCTGGGGACAGAATTAACCACCCTGCAGCTGTTGCAGGATCCAGAGTCACATCCGCTGGAGAGGAACAGAATAAATGAGCTCAGAGTTCATGGATTTTAAGGAACAATATACACAAAAAGAGAACAATGATGCCTTCACTACACGCGTGTACATGTGGCCTGTATGTTGTGGGTGCTGTAATTTAACAATCACAGCTCCATGTCAGTCTTTTTAAAGAGAAATGTGTAATTTGCCAGTGTCGTGATTTGTTGCCAGCAGTTCATATCCATGCACTTACCTGCATACTGATTTGTCGTGTTAATTTCTACAAAAGGAAAAACAAAGAATTGTTGTCAGTTGTTCATTTCATTTTTCTGTAAATAAATAAAATCATAAATGATTTAGAGTATTTGAACCACCTTCAGGAGTTAATGCTAGAGGCGAAACCACGGCTACAAACTAAGAAACATACGACCACCGATCATGCTGCTGTATTTGGTGTGTTAGGAGTGAGAACCGACTGACACATATAAATTTCTTTGCAATTATTCCTCAAATATGGTTCTCAAACATTTGTGACAAACGTGCAAAGGCAGGATATTTTACATTTTAACAACACATCCGTCAGGCTCTAACATGTACTGTTGAATTATGACTTGACTTTGTGTTATACAAATAGTAAAATACGCTTATTTTTTTTTTCTTTTTAGGTACAAATTCTGTGTAGGGGAAAATCTTGACAACAGCGTCACTGCTGTAGTTACCGACCTTCTGACGACAGTTTATTTTCAAGTTCATGGCAGACATCCACCACTTTAGAGAAAGCTCTCCTCACTGTTCCTATGCAGTGGTTTGAGTCGACTCTGACGTTGGTCCAGTCCCTGGTGGACGGCTGAGCACTCAGAGAGGGGACAGTCTGCAGAAAAACAGGACAGACATTTCTTTAAGAAACAAAACAGATTCCATCTTATCAAGGAATCGTGCCTGATTCTGCTGGATGAGTTCAGTCAAATGTATCATGTGTGCAGCACCCTTATGAGATAGAGAAGGTCCTCGGTGTGCTCCAGGTGCTCCAGCTCGCTGCGTCTCCTCTGCAGTTCTCTGATTTCCCCTCCAAGCTCTCTGAGAAGCTCGTTGGCTTTTCTCTCAGCTGCCTCGTGCTTCCTCTCGATCTCATCGATGACCAAAGCCTGGTTTGTCTCAAGGGCACTCATCACTGTGGTGAAGACCTCAACACTTTTCTGTATCTCTCTTTCTTTAATCATCTGCAGATATCCACAAATCAGTGTTAATTATTTTACAAAAAACACACAAACAGGAATGTACTAGTCAGTCAGATTTTAGCCTGAACCATAATTACAATAATTAGTCTGCAGCTGTACTAGTGTCTCTGTGCTATAGCAACCCTAACCCTTAAGACAACCACATGAGTACATGTTTGAAACGTCCATGTGCATGACTGAAAAAATTTAAATGAAACTCTTACTTTGCTCGAGTCCACTGAAGCCTTGATCTCGTCAAACTTTCTGATTCTGGCCTTGATCATCCGTTGAAACTCTGTTTCGGACTTCTTCCTCTCAGCCTGTAAAGATTAGAGATGGACACAAACATATAATCAAGAACACTGTAATGCAACTATTTGAACTGAAAAGTACATTTGAATAATTTGCAGGGGGAGATGATATGGCGGACTCAGCAACATGCATCTTCAGTTTTACCGAATGATAGAAAAGTGAAGATTTTGGTCTTGGAAGCGTTTTGGTTTGTGTTTCTCTAAAGGCTCATTTATGATCCCTTTAGGTATGAAATAGATACATCCATTTAAAGCGATAAAATCATCATACTTCTGTGCGTCCTTGACACTGGCAAGGATGTTAAGCCATTCAACTCACATTTAGTTCCTGTCCAATCATTTTACAGCTGTTCTATAGTAACTGTTTGTCTCTGAGCCCAGGCTCCGTACTACATACTACACCAGCACTCCAAGAGGAAGTCTTGCCCCTTACATTATCAGGATAGTTATTTATCATTGGCTGATGGCTTTCGAGATTGAACTGGATGTGACATTCATTACCGTCCAATCTCTCTTTTCCTCACCTTGATCCTCCTGCTCTCCTGCTCCAGGGGGACGATCTCATGATTTTTGTGCTCCCTCTCAATGCATTTCGAACAAACAGGTGTCTTGTCTGTCTTGCAAAACTTCTCCAGGAGATTGTTGTGATTTTGGCAGAAGTGACTGGTGACGAAGGTGCCCGGATCTGTCAGCGTGTGCTTTGTCAACTCTTGATCACTTAGATGTGGTGTTAGGTGATTATCACAGTAGGACTTCCGGCAGACGAGGCACGACTTGACTGCCGCTAACTTGGTTCCCTGGCAGATGTCACACTGAACATCATCAGACCTGGAAGGTTTTCTCGGAATGCTTCTCCTCTTGGGGGTTGGCTTGTATTTTGGCTTCTCCTTCAGGGACCTTTTGATTAAATACACATGGTTAGTTAAAGTCAGTATTTTCAAATAATATCTATATTTGACATTTAAATCTCAGCAAACTTTTTAAAGTTCTCAGTGATGTCTCTGAAGCCGACGTTGATCCTGAGCTCTGGTCGTTTTTTGAAGGACTCTTTGCACAGCGGACACTCAGAATTAGGTCTTGAATCCCAGAAACGTTTGATGCACCCCAGGCAGAAATTGTGCCCACATGGGATGGAGACGGGGTTGTTGAAGATATCCAGACAGATGCAGCATCGAAACTGCTCCTCAGACAGCACAGAGGCCATCTTGTCAAGGGCTTTGATGGAGAAAGAAAAAGCAAGACACTCAGTAGGCAACAACGTAAAAGTCTAATGTCTTCAAAGTCTACGGTTTGCTAGTTGCAAGCTTTTAAACTCTGTGTGGGAGTGTCCTTACAGAGTGGCTCAGGTTCAGAGCTGTCAGTGCCAGTTGTGGGACGTTGACTCACACAGTCATTATGTGAGCAGCTAGGGCAAGGTGAACCCAGGTGTGTGCAGTTGTTAAGCTGTCTGGGGAGGGAACTCATTACTGCATTATTGCAGATGGGTGATAAGTAGCATCTAAGGCCACCTCCGCTGTTCTAAGACACTCGTTCCATTTTGACATAGATGGATTCTTTTCTGGATCTTTTCTGGTTTAAAAGCCTGCATCTCCCCTCCAGTTGTTAAGAAGCCTCTTGGATGAGTGGTGAAATGTCTTCAAGAAACTCAAACACGTCCAGTTGCCTACAATACAGCGCTTGACCCGGACGGCTGAGAGCCTTCGTCAACATGTATCAGCTTGTTTCAGCTCTCAGAATGTTAGAATTCACAATATATTAACAAAGCAGTATTTATAAGGTGTTTTTTGATGTTAGGTAGGGTTTATACACACCTGCAATTATGTCATATACCTTGCTGTGATTGGAATTAAAGCCTGCAGACTGATGTAAAGATGATTTGTTGAGATAAAAAGGCAAAAATCTGATTTTTGAGTTTTTGAGAGTATCTATTAGGTGCAGGAGTGTCTGAATGTGTCCTGTAATCACTGATTCTCTCAAACTACTAATGAAAGCGAGGTCATACATTCAATTTGTAAAAAAAAGATTTTGTTAAATACAACGAGAGATAAAAACATAGTACTGTTTGGTTAGTTTCTGGACCATTGCTGTATCATTTATCTCCACACGTTGGTTAAAAGTGCATTTTTGAGTTAACTTAAAGGTTGGTGCCTCACATTAAACACAAAATGTAATGCTACGTTCAATCAGAGCGATTTTAAGTGTTTCACCTCTGAACATTGTCTTTATAAAAATCATTGATCAGATTGTCTTCATTCACGTCAAAAGTCAGTTTAACTTAAGTCATCTCGATGTCTCTACACTTTGTGCTTAGT
This sequence comes from Acanthopagrus latus, assembly GCF_904848185.1. NCBI lineage: Eukaryota > Metazoa > Chordata > Actinopteri > Spariformes > Sparidae > Acanthopagrus > Acanthopagrus latus. The sequence continues at coordinate 5,509,619 of NC_051048.1, read as the reverse complement.
ATAAATGATGTATTACCTGTGTGGGATGACAAACAGATCCTCCGTAACAGATGTGTTGACAGCAGGTGTATGAATGTCGTCAAAACAGACGCTTCTCGGAAGAGAAAGTCAGTCCCTCTCACAGCAACATCCGTCAAGAAGAGTTAAACAGGTACTTCTGGTTCTTCTTCTTTGTCAGGTGACATAGTAATAAAATCGACAAGTCCAATGGAGGATTCTGGGAAAAGAAGCAAGCACCCAGGAAACAGCTGTCAGTGTAAAGGGAGAAAGCAAAAGTCAACGGTGGGTTAATTCCACTCACTAATGTCGTTCAGTTAAATGTACAGTGTGTAACTTTTGCTGATGGGGGCTCGTTATCAAAACAAACAGTTTTTCGGGATTACAAAGTGGATTTATCTTCACTCCCATTTATCAACCTGACTGCAGCAGCTATCCACAGCACTGACCTCCATTTTCAGGTGTTCATGTTCTGTACTTTAACTTCGCAAACAATGTGACAGAGAGCAGAGGGGAAAAAAGAGGTAGTACCATAGTCTCTAGTGAGTGGCCAACATTAGCTAACGGCTAATGTACAGTCAAGTAAACCAGCTTTATGGGGCAGGTAAACAATACCCTTACCATTTATACCCAACATTGTCTTGCGAAAGTGAGCTATGACTCTCCAATCTAATTTCTTTTACTTTTGATGGTGCTTTTCCTCACTTTAGTGGATTGAACTTTGTTGTCTGCATCATTCATCATTTAATTCAAAAAAGAGTTGTATTGTAGAGAAGCAAAAGGTCTCCATGCTGGCTTGCTAACTATCATCAAGCCAACCTGGCTGCCATTGTAATTGTTTTTGGTAATTATCACACAGTGTATTAATTTAATCCAACACTGTTGTCATATAAGATGACGAGAGACAGGATTCAATCCTTTATGATGTGACTTTATGGTGCAGTATGTTCCCTGTTTTGTACTCACAAGCCAAGGTAAACATGAGCGGTTGTAAGCATCACTGAATAGTCTGCACCACTCCTTGAATGGTAGTAAAAATATTAATAATTACAGTGGCGTTCTTCACAGTAATTATACTCTCCTATGATACACTGTGATTACTGCACAGTCTAACAGGCTACAGTGCAGTAAATCAATGAAACACAGATTAAGAAAACAACTCAGCGTTAGTACCACAATGCCAAATCGACGTCACCCCTGACTAAAAGAGGTTACACCCTCCTGCAAACACTAAAAGACATACTGGCTGCACCTGATTGCATTGAATAGGTTTTCTCCAGGAACAAGTCACGCACAGCTGGTAAAGAAGATTAACTGTGAGAGACTTTCCAACTGTTCAGATGGAAGGTTTTTGAAAATCTGTGCCAGTGGAGAAATATGTGTCCAGACTGCTCATGAACCTTTTATATATATGAATCTTTTTGCTGTTGTTGTTTGAATGAGTTTTGAACGAGTGTACTGTGAGTGAGTGAATGTATGCACGATGTGATTTGGCTCTTAAAACTTGTTGAAAGATATTTTTGGCTTGTTGTATTGAAACTGATTTTCACCACACATTCAATTATTACTGTTCTTATGTTAAACTCTTGTTGTTAAGACAGCGTGAGCAGTTAGACGCATCAGAGAGAGGTGTCTGCTCGGCTTGTACTTTAGTGCCACTGAGTGGAGCAATCAGGACATTACAGCAAATACCTCTGTCTTTCAGGACATTGTTTATCTGATTTTTTGCCCTTATGTCATATAAAGCCTATAAAATCATATATTAACATTTGAGCATAATGATACCTGAAGTATACATCAGTTATAAGTTCAACCTGCAAGTTGCTCTTCAAACAATACATGTAATGTGATGGAATATACATGATGAACACAGTAGAAATGCTTTGACAAAATAACCTAATGAGTATGTTCTGTTTTATGGTAGCTAAGGTGATGTTCACTGCAGTGGCAGACCAGGGTGGGAACTTTGGACCTCTCTCTGCAGACACAACTCGACAACTTGACACCAACATCACAAATGGTGCAGGCTATGACAACACTTCAGGTAAATACATCACATGCTGCCACACTCACAATCACAGTCAGAGCTAATTGTTTGGAGTGCTGCTGAGACATTTTACATGCTGGTTTAATGATCAGAGCTGCATATTCAGTTACACCTCTCACCTGTTTCAGAAACTTTAAATCTCATGAAAACTCCTTTGTTTCCACAGGTGTCTTCACTGCTCCTCTTACAGGTGTTGATGAAAAACAACAATGTCATTGTCAAGGGCACTGATGACAATCAGAAATCTGATTACCTCGCTGATAATGGAGGAAACTCTGCAGTCCTGGAGCTGCAGAGAGAAGACAAGATGTCTGTGCACCTTCCTGCAAACCGTCATGTTGGGGCCTCCAACAAAAACACCTCCTTTAGTGGTTTTCTGGTCAGTCACTAACCTCTAACCCTAACTCCAGACGGATGATTCCACAAACCTGAGATCACTGATAAATCTACTATACTCCCATTACAGTTTAAATTTAGATGCTGAATTACAAATGCTAACTGCATTTTGTTGGTATGAATTACATAAAACTCAAATTTTAGAAGAAGAACTATGTGTCTTCAAGCTGGAAAATGATACATTCTACAATACACCTGTCAAACATCAGCAATGTCCCTGTGAGCATGTTCACTTCACAGATCCTCCAGCAGTGGATGTGTCCAAATATGGCGGTTGATGACAAGTTTGACCAACAATCAGGAGTTAGTTCAATTACTTTAATCACTCCAAAGTTAGTCTCCACTTTGTGTGTTCTTGCTAATGATTATTTTGAGACTATAGTTTGTTTTTATTTTAAGACTGAACTGGCTGTAAACCACGCTTGATATTTGTTCCCATGAAAGGATCCTCAAAACAAATCAGACTGGATTTAAGTCTATGTATCAGATTTTCTCTCTCAGTTCCAAATCTAGTGCTTGAAACTGGAGGTTTTCTATAAGTGTGTAAAAATGTCTTTTTTATATCCTGAACCAAGAGGAGCTTAAGTTTGAATCTAAATCTAGCATAATTTCAGTTGGTTATGTCTTCAGTTTTTGCAGCATGCTCTTTAATATCTTGTTTGTTCTACTGTACGACCTTGACTGAGTTATAAAACAATGCCCTCTGATACTGTGTGAGCTCACACTTCCAGAGAACAGACATTTATTGTTGTTATCATAATGAATCAAAGTTCCACATCATAAAACACACCTCATCATGCCGTATTCATTGCCAGATTAATGAACTGTGTTGATATCTCTGTTAGAAATGTGTGGGTTGATTTAAGGATATTATGCAGTAATGTACATTCTCATGGGCCTTGTCTCAGTTTCTTCACTCCGTGTCACTGAGACGAGGCACTTTTATGTCATGAAAGTGACAATAAACACAAAAGTCTGATGGTCCACAGATGATCTCACGTTATCTTTTAGGAATTTGAAGGTTTGCAGTTTCTGTTTAGACGATGACCTTGATTGCGCAATGAGTCATAGAACAATGCCTCCTGATACTGTGTGAGCTCAAACTTCCAGAGAATCATCATGCTGTGTTCACTGACAGATTAATAAACTGGGTTGGTATCTCTGTTACTGCACCAACACATGGCTCACCTCTTACTTATCTGACAGATGTTTGAATGTCCACATTAACAACTACATGTCCCTCTCCCCTCCGATGTGGTGACCCTCAAGGGTCAGTATAAGGTTCAATCCTGTTCTTATATGCAACCTCCAGAGGATTTACTGAACTCTGCCTGTGATACATCTTACCATTGCTGCATGGATGATATGCAGTTGTACTTCTTGTTTAAATCAAATAATCTGAACAGCCCGACCACCCTTCATGACCGTCTTGCATCTGTTTCAAGCTGAATGTCGCAAAAAAAACTTCATCCATCTCAATTTTCAGAAGGAATTTGGGCTGTAACTGATGAAGAAACACAACCTTGTTCCAAGGCTGTTAAAGACAATCATGAAGGTGAAGACTTCGCTGATAATGCAGGAAACTAGGTTATACTGCGCCTTCATTGCCAAACACAAGTTTATAGTCCTGGGTTTCTTTGGAATGAAATTAATCATATAAGGCTCTGCTTCTTCTGCACCTGCATACATGACAGCATTGCTGAACGCACACAGACACAGTATACTCTGTGTCTGTGTGTGTGTGCGTGTGTGTCTGTTCAGCCTTTGTTAAGAAGCTGATGTTTTGATTGCACTTCGTATCTTAAACTATGTAAAACCACGCCATCTGAAACTCTGAGCTGACAGTTTCACTGGAATAGGTCTTTGATTGTGATCAGCACATCCAGCATCTAAATGTCCCATGAACTACGTCAATCAACTGCCAACAGCCAAAAACAACTCAGAATAACAGTCATGTTTGTGATGATGCTTTTTCCAGCTAATCCAACAGTGTTTTAAATTGTTTATTTGGTTCAAGTAGTAGGAGAATCTTGTCAACCCATTAAAGAACATTTAATCCTTCAGTTAATCAGAAAAGATGTCACCACATTTGGAATTAGGATTGTATTTGTGTTTGATGTTAATAGATTAACACTATGTGTATGGGTCATAAGTGATTATTGACAGGAGATATTTTTGTGACTCTGTGCAACGTCTTTTAGGAAAATCCTTCAGACTCTTATGACTCGGGTCAGATTTACGGGTTGATTTAAGGATGTTATGCTGTTCTGTACGTTCTAAACTGCCTCGTCTCAGTGTCTTCACTCTGTGGACAGACACTGAGACGAGGCACCTTAATGTCAGGAAAGTGACAATAAATATAAAATTTGATGGTCCACAGATGATCAACACTTTAATTTTGGACACTACATTAGATTCTACTCCCTCAGGTTCATGTGCCAATTGTGTGCACAAAATGCAGATGCACTTTTAACATATTTCACCACCAGCCCAGTGACACGGCAGCAGGACTGAAGGCTGCACCTGCTGACTGGCCATCTCTTCTAACTGACACAGTGAGATGAGAGTTAGTTCACAGAGGACTATTTCAAATAAAAAAGCAGTTACACATTTCCCAAAAACAAGAGTCTTCGTCAATGCTGAAAAAATCAAAAGAAGTTGGCTGATGTACTCAAACAGAAATGATAGCTTGCACTGCTTCTGCTGCTAAATGTTTTCTCCAACAGAATACAGACTTAATAAGGAAGGACTAAAGGACTGGAACAATGCAAGCCACTTGCTGAAGTTTCATGAGGATTGCCAGGAGCACCATACACTCATGGCAACATGGAAGGAGTTGGAGGTCGTTTTGCAAAGTGGCTGACAATAGATAACAGAGAGACTTATAAGATTGTCAGAGTTTTTCATAAGAAATACCTGATGAGGTCACCTGATGAGAGTTCTGTAAATCAGTACACAGGTTGGCACAGCCTCCTGTTTTCCTGAGAAATCTTCAGAGCCAGGATGATGTTATACCACCACAAAAGATTCTCTGTCATTGGTTAAAGGAGACATGTGACAACAATTTCCCATTGATAAAACAATATAAAAGCAGCAGCGGTCCTGTTGATCACAGCTTTGGAGTCGAGCAAAGACGAGCGAAGGAAATATCTACCAGCAAATCCACCATGTGTGAAACAGGTAGAATGAGACTTTCTTCTTTAAAATTAGCAGAAAGATGTTTATTAAGTAATAAGTCATAAATTAATGGTTATTGATATGAATTCCAGTGCTGGTTTTGACACTGATAAGATTAAAACATGTTGATGTGTTGGGATGAACTTCAGTCTTTCATTACTTGCATGAGTTGTTTCACAGTTCAACCTCTGCTAAACTTCAGTTTACAATTTATTTAAGGAGCAGGATTAGTGTCACTGTTAAAAAACAAGCATTGGGGCATGACTGTTTTTTTCTTCTTCACATAATTAGGACTTTTTTCTGGATTTATGTAAATCTAGGAATTCTAAGAAAGAAATGAGAACTGTGGAATAAACTAAATTTCCCCTTCAGTATATTTGTATTGTAATGAAAAACAGGATTACATGCATTTCTATTTTATTTCACACAGGCAAAACCAAGGTGGCATTCACTGCCCTGATAGAGGAAGGTGGGGCATATGGACCATTCAACACAGACAAAACTCTGGTTTACAACAAAGTGGTCACAAACACCGGTCGTGCCTACAACAGCTCCACAGGTAAGGACATCACATGCAGCCTAAAACACCTGTAACTGTTATATCATTGATACATTTTACAAACTGGCCTGATGAATATACTGTAGCTGTGTATCATCATTGATATCTGAGGCGCACAGGTAGTCGAGTAGTTAGAGCTCATGCCACGTCATGCAGTGGACCCTGGTTCAAATCTGGCCAGCAGACCTATACTGCATGTCACACCCCCCCATCTCTCTCCCCTTTCCTGTCTATCCAAGTCAAATAAAGGTGTCTATGCCTCAAAAAAATCTTGTGCAGTGCCAGACTGAAGTAAAGACTTGGCATGTAGTTTCATCAATCTGGGCATGCATATGGATTTTGAGAAGGAGGTGGGACTTTTCACATCCTAGTAAAATGGATGTGACACCCATTATAAATTAGTCACTGAGTCAATTTACATACATTTAGTGATTTATTATCTTCAAACATGTTCTCTGGAGCACTTCCTCAGGATGAAATGGCAAAATGTCGACATACTGATAATAATTCTAATGCTACTATAGCCAGATAAAATCAAACCACCTGTTAAATGGTATCAGAATACAGGAAATGACATCTACTCTACTGAAAGATTTTCAAGTGGAGAAACTTTAAACCTGTGTTAAAATTCTCCCACCAACATTTTTGATGCTTTCCACACCCAAGCATGAAGTAGATGCATTTGTTACGGTTACTGTATGTTACTGCAAAAAATCAGATGCATGTCCAAAAAGTATTCATCTTTGGCTACACACCTCTACCATGTTGTAATTATTACTGTCACATTCAAAGCCTTCCAGAAACCAATACAAAGTCTCTGTTTTATTCACAGGTATCTTCACTGCACCTGTTACAGGTGTTTATTATTTCACCTTCTTCTATCATTCTGTTGGACACCCGTGGCTGACGCTCTTCAAGAACGGCGAGATGATAGTCAAGTCATCTGATCACCAAATGGGCGCCGACACAGCTGATAATGGAGGAAATGCAGTTTTCTTGGAGCTGCAGCAGGGAGACCAGGTTTATGTGAGCATGATGGCAAACTGTAGTATTTGGGCAGGTAACCACCACACCTCCTTCAGTGGTTTCCTGCTCAGTTAGAATCAGTCAGCATGAATGACTCCAGAAAGATGATTCCAACAACCTGAGATCAATGATGCACTGACTCAGATACCATTCAAATGTACATTTAGATTAAAACAGGTGGTTGTTGCTGTCATATTACTGTGATCAAGCAGAATATAATATGATTATTCCACTGAGTCTAAACTGTTCCATTTACTGTTTCATGTCATGGAAGTGACAATAAATATCACAATCTGATGGTCCACAGAGGATCAACACTTTCATATTGGACACTACCAGATAAAACACAAATATCAAATATTTAATCATTGATCTCAGGTGTGAGGGAACCTCCGGAGTTCTTTCCAATATGCCTCAGCTTTTGCTTGCTGTCTTATATATCCACCATGATATTACAATGTTTAAGTTGTTGGGAAACTAAATACAAGTAAACTCATTATAAAGGAGTTGAGCCTGGAGGGGGTTCAGACCTCTTCCTGTGTGTCTGTACAACAAGAGGAAATATGTGTGGAGGAGTTTAAGGAGCAGGTGCAGGTGGAGGATGTTTGAGATGTTGTGATGTACGAAGGAGGAAGAACAATGTGTCTTCAACCTGGAAAATGTCACGACCAGGTAAAGAAAGGTTGAATAACAGCTTGAGTGAAATCATGTCCATCCTGTTGTTGTCTACAGTTAATGTGTGTTATCTCAAAGTGCTGTAAGAAGTGAGGAGAGACTGCCTCTCCTCAGTCATGTCTGTGTTCTGCTGCTGACGGCTGCTGATGCAACAATAAACATCTACTGAGCATCTGAATAAATGGTGGTTCATGTTTTTAGACGTTAAAAATCACACTATAATTATTTGTCAGCTTACATGTATGTATCACTGTTAAATGTGTCGTAATAGCAATACTTATCAAGAGTCTTTTATTTTGCAGCAAATTCACAATTTTAATCACATTGGTAACACTTCATAATAAACATGATTGTTAACAGTAGATACTTAACTTCAGCTCAATTTTTTCACTGTTAAAAAGCAAATGAAATACTTCATCAACCATGTATTAAACAGGGGTTTATCAACACCAGTCACAACTTCATAATGAACATCCAAATAATATTTACATATGAACTTCAGTATTTATTAAACATTTACAAAGTGTTATAAAGTGTTATAAGTGTTATGCATATCAGTCAATGAGTGCCTTAAAAGATGAATTAATAAACCACAATTGGGAAATATTATATAAAGAATGAAACCCTGACAAGGCACATGAAATATTCTTTTAGGATACATTTGCAGTCAATTCAACAAATGTTTATACATTGGTATTAATTATTTGACTCTCTTTAGACTTACTTTAGTTGTAAGTAACATAATTGTGTTCAGCAAGACTTCTGAAACCGTAACATGTCCCCGTCTGGAGTGACTTCCTGTGAAGGGGCCGACTGAAACAGTGTATTATTTAGTGACACACTGACATCTAGTGGAATCTTTCAGCTTAACATACCTTAACTGAGTGCTAGAGATGTATCAGGTTCAGTTCAACACATTCTTCATGATATAGAAGGTACTAAACTGTCAGGTGCTGGCTGGTCATAAGTTTGGGCCAAGATTTCTGCATGTGGCCTTCTACAGCTCCTATTGTCTGCATGGCTGTCTCAAAGCCATTGGTGGACATGATACTTACACTCAGTGTCCCTATGCCTCCTTGTGTCAACCCCCTTTGGTCTGTTGGGAGGGTGCAGGAGATTTTTGAGTCGATGTTGTGTTTGAGAGGAAGCAGCACAGGTGTCTTACCAATGAAACATGTGTCATCCTCTCTATCTACGGAGCCCTGGAGGTGACATGGATGGGCTTTTTTCTTTTTTTTTTTTTTATGTCGCACCTGCGTCTTACTATCTTGTGCGTGCAAGATATTAATTGCATTTTGGTGTAATTAAACAGTGCACTCGGTTAATTGCAGGCTTGTTATCATGGATCGAGACCATCTATTATGCTAGCCATGATGATGGAGGAGTTGTCAAGGTTGTAGTAGTTTGGTTATAATGAATTCATGAAATAACATTGCAGCAGTGACTATAGTCCAGGGCACTGCAGAGGATGTACTGCGTGAGGGAGGGGGGCTACCAGCAGCGTATGCAGGAGCGCGATTGACACTTCTCAGACCCTCCACTTGGCTCTGATTGGTTTTGTTCATCTGGGGTTGGAATCAGGTCCAAGATGGTGGATCACCACTTGCTTCTTTGACAGGAGAGAACAAAGAAACAACGGTGGTGCTCACGTCATGTACTCAGTGATGTCACTCATGGGTGTGATATGCTCTAAGCTGAAGGAGTGAGTGTGTGTGTGTGTGTGTGTGTGTCATGCGATGCCAAGTTAGAGAAGATGGTTGGTTGCATGCAAAGACCCTGAGTTTGTGTGAAGCATGAGTCAACTAACGTCAAAATTATCTATAGCAAATCACCAATAACCTGACCTGAGATTCCAGTAACACTAACCAAGTTGCTAACTTGCTTTGTGTTCCTTGGATTGTGTAGATAGCTGGTAAGTTATGTGTTGCAGCTGCTGCTGACTAAGCTGGAATTTTAGTAGGACCTTGTGTCACCCACCACACAGAGCGGCGATGTCTGTGAAATCGTCAGTTCGTATAAATCTGATAATATGTTTTCTCATGATAAAAATGATCTTGATATCTCAGGAAAACATTTGTTTCTCAGTGATACTGATACAAGTAACTTGTGTTCTCTATCGTCTCGAGACTATCTCTCCACTCCGTTACATATTCCATATGTACAGGATATGACCCCCTGCTGCTTGTCAGGGTACTTGGATATTTCTTTAAGACACACTGGCTTGCCCGGCCACACCTCATTGTGTAGCTATAGAGCACCTGTGCCGGCGTGTAATCACTGATTGTTTGATCTCCACTTGTGCATCAGGGTGCAGTGTCACATAATCTACGAAATAAAAAAAACGAAGAAGGGAAAAGTAGGAAAGAGAGTAAACGGTATAGCTGTGTATCCGCTTACCAGAGTAAGCCGGGGCGTCTGTCTCTGGCAGCCTCCCTGGATTGCTGTACAGAACTCTTTCTGTCCTGTCTCAGCGAGCCATTATACGCCTCTGGCTCCTGGCAGTGGTGCCCTCTCCCCAGCGTATTGCTTGCAGCTCGTGCAGGCTCTCATGTTTCTGAGGGGTCTAGGCAGAAATTTGGGAGAATGGTAGCAGCCTCGGAGGGGAGGAGGGAGTATCTAGGAGCCTGGCAGGATCAACTGCCTCCTCTTCAGCCTATGGCGGTCCGGCCTCCGCTTAGCTCTTTCCCGCCCCCGGTTTCGGGGTTAGGCAGGGAGGAAGAAGAAGCCGAGGAGGAGGACGTGGTTGAGGAAACCGTCTTTTCCTCTGATGACAACGACCTCTCTTGTGCACAGCACACAGTGAGCGAAGTAACAAGAGGGGAGATGGCCCACCGGTTTGAGGAGGTGATTAACAGGGCTTCCAGGGCTCTGGGTGTTGCCCTCCCTGAGAACCCTGGGGCCACATCTTCTATCTTATATGGAATATGTAAAGGAGTGGAGAGATAGTCTCGAGATGATAGAGAACGGATGGTTACATTGTAACCTTGGTTCTCTGAGTGAAGAGACTATCTTTCCAGTCCTTGGGCCGCTCGGAAACACGTTTCGCTCAAACAATCAGTGATTACACGCCGGCACAGGTGCTTTATAGCTACGCAATGAGGCGTGGCAGGGCAAGCCGGTGTGTCTTAAAGAAATATCCAAGTACCCTGACAAGCAGCGGGGGGTCATATCCCATAGATATGGAATATGTACCGGAGTGCGGAGATAGTCTCTTCACTCAGAGAACCAAGGTTACAATGTAACCATACGATCTTGAGTAATCAAACAAAATGTAACTCATTATCAGGATAAAACTTAGAAATAACCTTTTGACCCTGACTGTTCAGGGCTTCAGTAGTTTTTTCCCTGTAGGAACTAACCCATTTCTAACTGAATACTTTGAGATATTGCTCAATACCTGGTCAAACATCAGTAAACCAGTAAACTGGGTGGCGCACTGCAGGCCCACATTTTCCCAAGAAAATGTTCAAAAATCAATTTTCTGTTGTTAATTAAGTGTCAATTTACAAACAAAATAAGGGGAATTCAATTGCGAGGGCAGTGCACCACATGCACAATGAAAGCACCAGATAAGCTATAATTAAAACAAGTGTGTGTGTGTGTGTGTGTGTGTGTTTGTTCAGCCTTTGTTAAATCATTGTTGTTTTAATTGCACTCCGTATCTTAAACTATGTAAAACCACGCCACCTGAAACTCTGAGCTGACAGTTTCCCTGGAATAGGTCTTTGATTGTGATCAGCACATCCAGCATCTAAATGTCCCATAAAGTACGTCAATCAACTTCCAACAGCCAAAAACAACAGAATAACAGTCATGTTTGTGATGATGCTTTTTCCAGCTAATCCAACAGTGTTTTAAATTGTTTATTTGGTTCAAGAAGTAGGAGAATCTTGTCAACCTATAAAAGAACATTTAATCCTTCAGTTAATCAGAAAAGATGTCACCACATTTGGAATTAGGATTGTATTTGTGTTTGATTGTCTTTTAGGAAAATCCTTCAGACTCCTACGACTCGGGTCAGATTTACGGGTTGATTTAAGGATGTTATGCTGTTCTGTACGTTCTAAACTGCCTCGTCTCAGTGTCTTCACTCTGTGGACAGACACTGAGACGAGGCACCTTAATGTCAGGAAAGTGACAATAAATATGAAATTTGATGGTCCACAGATGATCAACACTTTAATTTTGGACACTACATTAGATTCTACTCCCTCAGGTTCATGTGCCAATTGTGTGCACAAAATGCAGATGCACTTTTAACATATTTCACCACCAGCCAAGTGACACGGCAGCAGGACTGAAGGCTGCACCTGCTGACTGGCCATCTCTTCTAACTGACACAGTGAGATGAGAGTTAGTTCACAGAGGACTATTTCAAATAAAAAAGCAGTTACACATTTCCCAAAAACAAGAGTCTTAGTCAATGCTGAAAAAATCAAAAGAAGTTGGCTGATGTACTCAAACAGAAATGATAGCTTGCACTGCTTCTGCTGCTAAATGTTTTCTCCAAAAGAATATAGATTTAATAAGGAAGGACTAAAGGACTGGAACAATGCAAGCCACTTGCTGAAGCTTCATGAGGATAGCCAGGAGCACCATACACTCATGGCAACATGGAAGGAGTTGGAGGTCGTTTGCAAAGTGGCTGACAATAGATAACAGAGAGACTTATAAGATTGTCAGAGTTTTTCATCAGAAATACTTGATGAGGTCACCTGATGAGAGTTCTGTAAATCAGTACACAGGTTGGCACAGCCTCCCATTTTCCTGAGAAGTTCCTCATCGTCATCTTGAGAGCCAGGATGATGTTTTCCCACCACAAAAGATTCTCTGTCATTGGTTAAGAGAGACATGTGACAACAACCTCCCATCAATGGAACAATATAAAAGCAGCAGCGATCCTGTTGATCACAGCTTTGGAGACGGAACGAAGACGAGCGAAGAAAGAATCTACCAGCAAATCCACCATGTGTGAAACAGGTGAAATGAGACTTTGTTCTTCAAGATTTGAATTAATAATTTATCAAAGAACAACTTTTAGTTTTCTGTGCCTGTGCAGGAAGATGTTGTGGATTTAAAAGGAAAAACAAAAAAGTGACATTAAGGAATTCATTAATGGTAATCAATATCAATGTGAATTCCAGTGCTGGTTTTGATACTGATAAGGTTGAAACATGTTCATATTCATGTGATGAACCTCGATCTTATAATTTTGCAGCTGCTCGGCCTCCAAGTGGCCAGTAAAGAACAGAAATGATGAGCAGTTGTGGTTTCTGGGCTGTCTTCTTCAGAGGTGTCGGCGTGTAGTATGTTGATAAAAAATTCTGCGGAGGCAAGGCTGGGTGGAATGATAGAGCAGTCTTTATTAAAACAGACTTGAGCCTGGCATCCGAACAGAGTGTGGCCACACCTCTGATATTCTCCAATCTAGGGCAAAGTAATGCCAAACGTGTTTGCCCTCTTGCCCTATCAGAACTCCTACGATCTCGATCTTGGGAATTCTACCAAAGTGCCACCACCCCACTTTTCTTCCTGTGCGAGGGTTTTTAGAGTCCCTTTCCAACACACACCCACTTCTCCTAATTGGTCACTTTGGTAAATTATCCAGTGGACTAAAAGAGGAGTTGACCTGTCTCCCTCGTAACTCATCTAGCTTGGCTGCATTCAACTTCATGTCTTGTCCCCAAGATGACCCAAGTGGGTTGCCTGCTCTTTTACGGGCACAAACACAAACATTTGAGCATCTCCCACCATCTGGTGTGGGGGTCAATCTTAGGTTTACTGCTTTACCATGGTCTGCCGCCTGATAACTTTTGGCACTTACACAGTTACCGCTCTGACCCCTGGAGCTGTAAATCCACTCTATTTGCATTCTTAACTCACATGAGGAGAAACAATTAGTAACCCAAGATGTGTAGAAAACACACAGATACTACACAGTAACATCCATCAGCAAGAAATTGATTCCTAACACTGTGTTGTTGCACTCCACAATGTTCAAAAGTTTGTTAGTGACAACACTTCAACCTGTACTGACCTTCAACCACCAAGTCGCTGTTTAAGTAATGTCTGTATGGAACAGGATTATTGTCACTTAAACAACAACAACAAAAAAAGACTATTCTCACAATTCTGTCTTTAAATTCAGAATTCTGAGTTCAAAGTCAGAATTAAAGTCAGATTCGTGAAAAAAAGTCTTTTTTTTTTTTTTTTTACAGTGGCCTTAATCCTGTTCCGTATGTTTGTATCATGATGGAATTCAACATGTGTTACAAGAGAAATACTTCAATAAAACAACAGTATGGAAATATGTTATTTCACACAGGCAAAACCAAGGTGGCATTCAGTGCCTCATTAGAGAAAGGTGGGGCATATGGACCATTCAACACCGACAAAACTCTGGCTTACAACAAAGTGTTCACAAACATCGGTGATGCCTACGACAGCTCTACAGGTAAGGACACCACAGCCTAAATCACCTGTAACTGTTAGATACATGTTACAAACTGGCCTGATGAATATTCTGGAACTGTACATCTTTATCAATATATGTAATCTGGTTACTATCTGTACCTGTTCAAAGTGAAACAGATTATCAAGGTTTAAGTTTACTGATGACCTGTGCAATGCCAGACTGATGGGGGAAAAAAAAGTTACCAGTAATATTTTAGTGTATATTTACAATGAGGAGTGGGTGAGATTTTACCCATTCTGGTATAATGGCTGAGATGCCCATAATAAATTAGTCATTGAATCGATTTACATATGTTGAGTGTTTTATTATCTTCAAACATGTTTTCTGAGGCACTTGTAATACTGATAATATTTCTGATGCTACTATTGCCTGATAAAGAATCAAACCACCTGTTAAACGGCATCAAAATGAAGGAAATGTCATCTACTCTACTAAAAGATTTTCGAGAGGAGAAACTCCAAAGCTGCATTACAGTTGTCCCACCAACTATTTTTCATGCTTTCGACACCGAAGCATGAAGTAGATGTAGTTGTTACTGTTACTGTATGTTACTGTAAAAATTGAGATGCATGTCCAGAAAGTATCCATCTTTGGCTACACACCTCTACCATGAGGAAACTGATGAATTCTGTTGTTTTCACAGGTGTCTTCACTGCACCTCATACAGGTGTTTATCATTTCACCTTCTTCTATCATGCTGGAGGACAACATGCATCACACCTGAAGCTCTATAAGGACAATGAGTTGATCATCCTGACATCTGACCACAAATCAGGCGCCGACACAGCTGATAATGGAGGAAATGCAGTTGTCCTGCAGCTGCAGCAAGGGAACCAAGTTTATGTGCGCATGTCTGCAAATTCTCATGTCTGGGCAGGTAAACATACCACCTTCAGTGGTTTCCTGCTCAGTTAGAATCAGAGAGAATCAATGACTCCAGAAAGATGATTCCAGCAACCTGAGATCAATGATGCACTGACTCAGATACCATTCAAATGTACATTTAGATTAAAACAGGTGGCTGTTGCTGTCATATTACTGTGATCAACCAGAAGATATGATTATTCCACTGAGTCTGAACTGTTCCATTTACTGTTTCATGTCATGGAAGTGATATAATATCACAATCTGATGGTCCACAGAGGATCAACACTTTCATATTGGACACTACCAGATAAAACACAAATATCAAATATTTAATTATTGATCTCAGGTGTGAGGGAACCTCCTGAGTTCTTTCCAGTATACTTCAGCTTTTGCTTGCTGTCTTATATATCCACCGTGATATTACAATGTTTAAGTTGTTGGGAAACTAAATACAAGTAAACTCATTATAAAGGAGTTGAGTCTGGAGGGGGTTCAGACCTCTTCCTGTGTGTCTGTACAACAAGAGGAAATATGTGTGGAGGAGTTTAAGGAGCAGGTGCAGGTGGAGGATGTTTGAGATGTTGTGATGTACGAAGGAGGAAGAACAATGTGTCTTCAACCTGGAAAATGTCACGACCAGGTAAAGAAAGGCTGAATAACAGCTTGAGTGAAATCATGTCCATCCTGTTGTTGTCTACAGTTAATGTGTGTTATCTCAAAGTGCTGTAAGAAGTGAGGAGAGACTGCCTCTCCTCAGTCATGTCTGTGTTCTGCTGCTGACGGCTGCTAATGCAACAATAAACATCTACTGAGCATCTGAACAAACAGTAGTTCATGTTTTTAGACGTTAAAAATCACACTATAATTATTTTTCAGCTAGCTTGTATGTATCATTGTTAAATTGTAATAATTATTATCAAGAGTCATTTATTTTGTAGCAAATTCCCACATTCACATCGGTAACACTTTATGATAAATATTACATGTTAAATCTACAGTCACTTAACTTTTGCTCAGTTTTTTTGCTGTTAACAAGCAATGAAATGCTTCATAAACCATTTATTAAACAGGGGTTTATTAACACCAGATGCAACTTTATAATGAACATCAGATAAAATATATAGATGAACTTTACAAAGGGTTATAAACATCAGTTGAAGAGACAAAAGAAAACACAATCAATTTTTTAATCAAACTAAACATGAAATACAATATCGACCCGGAAAAATAACTTTTTCTTTCACATCAACGGCGATTACTGCTGTTACCCAGATGAACTGTTCAACAACACCATCAAGACAGATAAGAAACTGTCATTTCAACACTACAAGCCTGTATGCAAATTTCCACAACATTTAGAATTATTTACGTCGATTTGCATCACGACCATCTAACATACTTGCAATATCAGTAACTTGCATCAACACTGTGAAGGGTGCAGATTTTGAATTAGATGGTTATGAAATGAATTACATAAACAGGGAGAACAAGACTGGAGGAGGTGTGACTGTGTATGTGGACAAAAACTTTCATTTCAAGGTGGAAGAGAGACAACTGCAGCTGGAAAGGTATTAAAATGCTGAACAGTAGAAATATACATAGGAAAAAAAGAAAAATGTAATTGTTCGCTGCATTTATAGAGCACCGGGTTCTGATCTTGTACATTTCAAAGAATGGATGGAGGAAATGTTTACAGTGTCTGATCAAAAGCTCGTGTTCATCTGTGGGCATTTTGACAAAGATCTGCTTAATCCAAGTAGCCACAAACCAACTGAAGACTTTATCATTACTGTACAGTCAGTGGCGGTTTTGGGCATGGGCGAACCGGGCAGCCGCCCAGAGCGGCATCTCTTTTCCACAACGTATGGGGCGGCACGACCGCTTAAAAAAAAAAAAAAATTATAGGCGCCGCAAAACGGTTTTCCATTATCAATATCGCCTGTTTGAGAAATTGGCAAATTAGCGCCCCTGCAGCTGCAGGCGCCCCTAGAAGTTGACGCATTATGCACACTGCACAGAGATGCTGGGAAAGGCCAAGGGGAGGGGTTCAGGGGGGACAGTTCACCTCTGGGTCTTTTAAATGAAACGCAATGTAAAGGGGGAGGCTGGGGGGGTCCATTTATAGTACAATATTATAATGTAATTAGTTGCCCGTCACACCTTGACTTTCTTCCAAACAAAGCAAATCTCATTCATAATATTATGAATGCAGGCCATGAATCCTGCACCTTTTAAGAATCGTGAGAAATTACTAATAAAAATAGGTGCCAAGGCGATTCAGAGGTCACCCAGGTGAATTGGTTTGGTCTTGACTTTTGGTCGCGAGTGCCACTGTTGGGGGATGGGAATTTGTGGATTGCCCTGCCAAATAAACACAGAGATGGACAGAAAGCGGTCAAAGCCATCAGGTGCCCAGTTCAGAAAAAAAAGAAAAGAAGAAGAGGAGAAACGAGCAAAGGATAAAGGTATGCAATATCCTGTGTATGATAACAGTATCAAGGGCTAACGTTAAGGTTACTTCACCATTCGATTATGCTTTGCAACTAAACTGTTAAAAGTACAGTAATTATTTATTTAGATCATTTCGGTTAACGTTGGGCCTGTAGCCAATGCAATTTTCTCATGTAACGTTAACAAAGTTTCAAAGACGGAACACTTGCCATTTGATAACGTTACAACTCCATGTCGTGACAAAGAAAAGTTTAACCACAATAAATGTATGCTACTTAGCCACTTTTATGTGTATAGTGTATTTTTTTAACTGACACTGCTTTGTGGGGAATTGTGTCATTGTCATTGTGCAGTGTTGGAGGCAATCTTTTGCAATCTGATTGTAAGCTATATATTTGCCACTTTTATGGATATAGTGAATATTTTCAAATTTGTGTGATTTTATTTAATATTTTGTATTATTGTTCTCTGCTCTTCTTACATTTTTATTTTAGATCGTAAGCTATACATTTGCCACTTTATCGTGCACTGTTTTGTGCAGAATTGCCTCATTGTCATTTGGCAGTATTGGGGAGTCTTTTCCAATCTGATTGTAGATTGGATTGTAGATTTTGTAAGCTATATGTTTGTCACTTTTATATAGTGAATATTTTCAAATTTGTGTTTTTACTTAATATTTTTATAGTTCTCTGCTCTTGTTACTTAAGTATTTTAAGCTAAATAAATTATTTATACAGGTTTGTGCACTTTAAAAGTAACATTTATAGTGTTTTAATAAAAATTACATGTTTGTGCAAAAAGTGGCCTTTTTTTTGGGTAGGGGGGCGGTGTGAGTCTCGCCCGGGGAGTAATTCAGTGTCGAACCGCCACTGCTTCTGAAACCGTAACATGTCCCCGTCTGGAGTGACTTCCTGTGAAGGGGCCGACTGAAACAGCGTATTATTTAGTGACACACTGACATCTAGTGGAATCTTTCAGCTTAACATACCTTAACTGAGTGCTAGAGATGTATCAGGTTCAGTTCAACACATTCTTCATGATATAGAAGGTACTAAACTGTCAGGTGCTGGCTGGTCATAAGTTTGGGCCAAGATTTCTGCATGTGGCCTTCTACAGCTCCTATTGTCTGCATGGCTGTCTCAAAGCCATTGGTGGACATGATACTTACACTCAGTGTCCCTATGCCTCCTTGTGTCAACCCCCTTTGGTCTGTTGGGAGGGTGCAGGAGATTTTTGAGTTGATGTTGTGTTTGAGAGGAAGCAGCACAGGTGTCTTACCAATGAAACATGTGTCATCCTCTCTATCTACGGAGCCCTGGAGGTGACATGGATGGGCTTTTTTTTAAAATCTCGCATGCGCGTCTTACTATCTTGCGCGTGCAAGATATTAATTCATGTGCATTTTGGTGTAATTAAACAGTGCACTCGGTTAATTGCAGTCTTGTTATCATGGATCGAGACCATCTATTATGCTAACCATGATGATGGAGGAGTTGTCAAGGTTATAGTAGTTTGGTTATAATGAATTCATGAAATAACATTGCAGCAGTGACTATAGTCCAGGGCACTGCAGAGGATGTACTGCGTGAGGGAGGGGGGCTACCAGCAGCGTATGCAGGAGCGCGATTGACACTTCTCAGACCCTCCCCTTGGCTCTGATTGGTTTTGTTCATCTGGGGTTGGAATCAGGTCCAAGATGGTGGATCACCACTTGCTTCTTTGACAGGAGAGAACAAAGAAACAACGGTGGTGCTCACGTCATGTACTCAGTGATGTCACTTATGGGTGTGATATGCTCTAAGCTGAAGGAGTGTGTGTGTGTGTGCGTGTGTGTGTCATGTGATGCCAAGTTAGAGAAGATGGTTGGTTGCATGCAAAGACCCTGAGTTTGTGTGAAGCATGAGTCAACTAACGTCAAAATTATCTATAGCAAATCACCAATAACCTGACCTGAGATTCCAGTAACACTAACCAAGTTGCTGACTTGCTTTGTGTTCCTTGGATTGTGTAGATAGCTGGTAAGTTATGTGTTGCAGCTGCTGCTGACTAAGCTGGAATTCTAGTAGGACCTTGTGTCACCCACCACACAGAGCGGCGATGTCTGTGAAATCGTCAGTTCTCATGATAAAAATGATCTTGTTATCTCAGGAAAACATTTGTTTCTCAGTGATATTGATACAAGTAACTTGTGATCTCGAGTAATCAAATAAAATGTAACTCATTATCAGGATAAAACTGACTGTTCAGGGCTTCAGTAGTTTTTTCCCTGTAGGAACTAACCCATTTCTAACTGAATACTTTGAGATATTGCTCAATACCTGGTCAAACATCAGTAAACCAGTAAACTGGGTGGCGCCCTGCAGGCCCACATTTTCCCAAGAAAATGTTCAAAAATCAATTTTCTGTTGTTAATTAAGTGTCAATTAACAAACAAAATAAGGGGAATTCAATTGCGAGGGCAGTGCACCACATGCACATTGAAAGCACCAGATAATCTATAATTAAAACAAGTGTGTGTGTGTGTGTGTGTGTGTGTGTGTGTGTGTGTGTGTGTGCAGCTTTTGTTAAGACACTGATGTTGATTAAACCTTGTGAAACAACACCTCCTGAAACTCTGAGCCGACATTTTCTCAAGTATGGCCACAAGCATCTATTTATAGCCGTAATCATACCCAGCATCTAGAAGTGCCATTCTCATGGCTTAAATTCTCTCAGCTTTGCCTCATTTGACTTGTCGGTCTGCATTTGTTTGTAGGTTTGTACGGATGAATGCGCACTGTACTGTTTATTTTAAGCACTTTATAACTGTGTGAGTTAAAAAGTGCTACACAACTAAAGCTATTTTTATTATTATCAATACCATTAATTAACATAGTTACTGCCATCAGTCAAAAACAGCTCAGTTTTCACTTGTCTGAAGATGATGATCCAACAGTGTTTTTAAATTGTTTATTTCACTCAAGAAATAGGAGAATCTCGTCAACCCATAAAAGAACAATTAATGCTTTGGTTAATCAGAGAAAACGTCATTCACAATCATGAAATTGGAATCAGGGTTGTATGTCTGTTTGATGTTAACAGATCAATACTATGTGTACGAGTCATAAGTCATTATTAAGAGGAGATATTTTTGTGACTATGCAGAACTTTTTAGGAAAATCCTTCAGACTCCCGTAACATTTACATACGTAACATTTTCTTGGTGAACTCTAGTCTTCATATATTTTGACCTATTGACTTCATAATCAATCAGCTCTCAGACCACATAGTGGATACAGGAAGTTGACATTGACGTCCTTTGCATGCCTGGATGTGCGATGGTGCGAGGGCCTGCTCATCACTGTTTGCAGTTTTTGTTAACTCCTTGTGAATGCCAGTATAACAAGTTCGTGGAGGCTGTAAATTTCCTGGAACTTAATCAGCTAGATTGCTAATTGGATAAGAGACAGGCGTGACAAAACATCAATCGAACAACATAAAAGCAACAACGGAGATCCTCTGAGTCACAACTCCAGAGACGAGCAGAACGAGAGAGGAACAGTCTGCCTGCCATCCCAACACGAGTGATCAACCAACCGAGATGACGGGTAGAGTCAAACTTTTTCTTTAAAGACTTTATTGAAAAGTATTTTCAAGAGCAACTTTCAAGTTTATCTCTTAGGTTGATCAACTTGCACAAACTGGATTTGACAAAGAGATCATTTGTAAAATAATAACGGTAATAAAAATAGATTCCAGTGCCGGTTGTGTCACTGATGAGGATGAAACATATCCTTATTCATATATGTGTGTTCTGAGATGAAATACACAAGATAAATAGAAAAGAAATGCTTCAACAAAGTAGTCTAACAAGGGTGTTTTGTTTTATGTAGGGAAAGTGGCATTCTGTGCAGTGTTAGATACTGTTGGGGTCTATGGACCCTTTGAAAAAGTCTGCGATGTGCCCTTCAAAAAAGTGATTACAAACATCGGCAACTGCTACGACTGCTCTACAGGTAAGGACATCACAAGCAACCACAATCATAGTCAGCCTTTAAATGTTTATTGTCCGTATTGTTGAGATATTTGACATACTGACCTGATGAATATACAGTGTATCCTACAGTTGAATGCTCTCTTGTTTTCACAGGTGTCTTCACTGCACCTGTTGACGGTGTTTATTATTTCAGCTTCTTCTATCATGCTGGAGGAAAGACTCCATCAGGGCTGCAACTGGTCAAGAACTGCCAGATGATCGTTCAGTCAGGTGATCATGGATCCAAATATGACACCGCTGATAACGGAGGAAATGCAGCTGTCCTGCAGCTGAATCAAAACGATAAGGTTTTCATGCAGCTCCCCGAAAATCATCATGTCTGGGGAGGTGGAGACTCCACCACCTTCAGTGGGTTTCTGCTCAGTTAAATTTGAGGATGGATGACTCGAGATGATTCCAACAACCTGAGATCAATGATGAACCTGATCTGTTACCATTCAAATGTGCATTTAGACTAAAATGGCTGCTGAAATTGATATTGTGCTTCGATATTACACTGCTTATATACACTTTAAGTGAGGCTCACAGGGACTTACCATGATTTTGTCCCCTTGCGTCTGATCTGCATTTAATTGGCTGTTTCAAGTCGAGTCTAATCAAATCAGATTTTCCAGATGAAACTCAAATATTGAATATTAAATCATTGATCTCAGGTGTGAGGGAACTTCCTGAGTTCTTTCCAGTATACTTCAGCTTTTGCTTGCTGTCTTATATATCCACCGTGATATTACAATGTTTAAGTTGTTGGGAAACTAAATACAAGTAAACTCATTATAAAGGGGTTGAGCCTGGAGGGGGTTCAGACCTCTTCCTGTGTGTCTGTACAACAAGAGGAAATATGTGTGGAGGAGTTTAAGGAGCAGGTGCAGGTGGAGGATGTTTGAGATGTTGTGATGTACGAAGGAGGAAGAACAATGTGTCTTCAACCTGGAAAATGTCACGACCAGGTAAAGAAAGGCTGAATAACAGCTTGAGTGAAATCATGTCCATCCTGTTGTTGTCTACAGTTAATGTGTGTTATCTCAAAGTGCTGTAAGAAGTGAGGAGAGACTGCCTCTCCTCAGTCATGTCTGTGTTCTGCTGCTGACGGCTGCTGATGCAACAATAAACATCTGACAACACTGAGGAGCAATCTGTTTCATTTAAGTCGAAGCATGCAACGTTGACTTCCTCATCTCAAACAATTTATTGAAACGAAAGCCAACAGCAGTGGTGGAGATACCACAACAACACATGTCAGTGTCTCAGTAAGGTCACTGAGGCTCTGGGGCACAAAGTTAGGAGCCTCAACACGGCGACTCAGCTGATCCTATAGGTTTTCTATAGACTTCAGGTCTGAAAGTGCCGGTCACTCCATCTGAGGTACACTGGTCTCCAACAGCCGTTCC
Source organism: Acanthopagrus latus (assembly GCF_904848185.1). Classification (NCBI taxonomy): domain Eukaryota; kingdom Metazoa; phylum Chordata; class Actinopteri; order Spariformes; family Sparidae; genus Acanthopagrus; species Acanthopagrus latus. The sequence continues at coordinate 5,486,525 of NC_051048.1, read as the reverse complement.
CTAATGAGCTGAAGCATCGTTGTCCATGAAGATGAAATTAGGCCTGTGTTGTTCATGCAGGGGCACAATGACTGGATTAATGATGTTATTCAGGTAGTATGGGCTTGTCACTGCACAAAGTGTAGGGCAGCTCTGTACCGACTAGACACACCTGCCCACACTGTAACACCACCAGCACCACCAAAGGCTCGTCTGGTGGGATGTGGCCAATGGACGTCCACTTCTACGCCTTTCTGTGACTCTTCCAGTCTCTCTGTTGCAGCCTGCTGGTGACACTCTGTGACACTCTAAGCTCAGCGGCCACTTCTGTCTGAGAACATCCTTTTTGAAGCCTCTCAATGGCGAAGTACTGTTGATCAGTTGTTAGGTGTCATCTTGGTCTCATGGTGTCAAAATGTCAACAGCGTGATGAGGAGGACTGTTTAAATACCAATTCTAACCCAGGAAATGTATTGGTCGGTTCATGGATCAAACACCTGTTGTGAATTTTGCCGTTAAGCTCCTTGTTAGAGAACAGCGAGTTGTGCAGAAAGTACTGAAACGCTGAACTGTTGGACAGGACCACTCAGAAGTTTAGAGAAGGTAACATTAAGTTCACCTGTAAATGTTATAGTGGATTTTAGGTTCATCCAGAAATTTCCCCCGAAAGCCAAATATCCCTGACTTTTTGTGAGTAGCGTAGATCTGCTGGGAAGGTCTGGGTATCAGAGCAGGTGCTGATTATACTCACTGTGCTGCAGCAAAGCCACGTCCAGCCTCACCAAGCTCCTCTGAAACATAAAGCACAGAAACAGACCACAACGTCCAATCATAGCAGAGCGAGGACAGAGGAGACAGTGAACGCTGCAAGAAAATGAACTTGTAAACCCAAATTGGGAAATATTATATAATAAAGAAAACCTTGACAGAGCATATGAAATATTCCTCAGGGTATTTAAGATACATTTACATTCAAAATTGTTTCTTTTGCTCAAGAAGAAGGAGAACCTTGTAAACCCATAAATGAATCCTTCAGTTAATCAGAAAATGTGTTTTTCAAGATTCAGAATCACCAACTTTGGATTTGTTGCTGTATGTGAGGTTGTATGTGCATTGTTTTTACCACAAGGGGGCAGATTAAACTGACACATGACATGATGTGTGGATGTTTGTGTGCCTGGTGCTGTTGTGCTGACAGCTTGTAGACGGTTCGGCCGGTCTGATGAAATCATAAAAGTGAACGCTTCTCTGCACCATTAATGCCGTCGCCATCGCTCTTCACCAGGACTTTATTCTGTCAACAGAATACATGTTGTGTGGCTGATGATGTTTTCAGAGACTAAATACATTCATTTTCTAAACTTTATACATCGTAGTGATACTTTATTGCTGTTACATCCTCTTCCACCTTTAGGTTCCTGCAGTTTTTGGGCTCTCTCTCATCCCAGCGGTGCCTCCACGCTGTGTGTGTGTGTGTGTGTGTGTGTGTGTGTGTGTGTGTGTGTGTGTTTGTGAGCATATTTTTGTTCACGCCAATGTAAATATATCTGCTGTGCATGTTGCACTGGCTTGTTTGATGAAAAATAAAAAGAGAAATGTTTCAACAGCATGTGTGTGTATCTGAAAATATTGCTGTGCATGTGAACAATCTGAAGAATTCTCTAAAATTTGAACTATGTTAGTATTATGGCAAAGCATACTAAAGATAGGAGTGCTTTTCATTATGCCCAACAGTGTGCAGTTCATTAGACAAGAATCTGTAACATGAATGAAGTGTGTGCCATCTGGTGCAAAAGTTTGATTTTGATAATGTTACACATCATTCTGGTTGCAGTGCTTCATTTTGCAGGATATATGAGGTATTTTGCAGTTTGTGAGTGTGATTTGTCAATTGTGTTGAGCATTTTGATGAAACCAGCCTAGTTTGGAAAATTGTGTTTTAGCAATTGGAAGAAACTGTAAACACAAAATTTCAGATAAATGGTGATTGTTCACCTGTGATACTGATACAAGTAAGTTGTGATTTCGAGAAAATCAAATAAAATGTAACTCATTAACAGAGAAATAATCTGTGTGACTCATGACCCTTCAGGGCTTCAACAGTTATTTCCCTGCAGGAACTTTAACATTTGTAGGTTTTGATAAGGCGTTGGTCGTTCTGTCAACCGATGTTTCTGATGAAATACTTTGAGATATTGCTCAACACCTGGTCAAACTTCAGTAAAGCAGGAAACTGGCTGGTGCAGTTCAGGCCCACATTTTTTGTTCAAAAATCTATCACAGATGATCAGCACTTTAATCTTCAAGACTGCATGAGTTTCAGCCCCCTCAGGTCCATGAGCCAATTTTGTGCACAAGAAGTCACTAATAATATCAGAGAATTTGGCTACATTTTTGCTGAATAATCACCTTCCCAGAAACCCATTTGATATCACTCAGCCTTTGGCTTTTGTAACATTTGTAAAGAAAACTAAATCAAAATGTTTATTTTGTGTTTCTTCTATCTGTTCTTTGGTCACGCTGTCAGAGTGTTTCATAAGAAAACCCTGATAATATTTCCTGTTGAAAGTCCTATAAACCAGTCCACAGGTTGGCACAGCACCTGTTTTCCTCAGAAATGTATTACAGTCATCTTCAAAGTTGTTTTCCCACCACAAAAGATTCTCTGTGATTGGTTAAGAGAGACATGTGACAACAACTTACCATCGATGGAACAATATAAAAGCAGCAGCTGCAGCGATCCTGTTGATCACAGCTTTGGAGACGGAACGAAGACGAGCGAAGAAAGAATCTACCAGCAAATCCACCATGTGTGAAACAGGTGAAATGAGACTTTGTTCTTCAAGATTTGAATTAATAATTTATTAAAGAGCAACTTTTAGTTTTCTGTACCTGTGCAGGAAGATGTTGTTGATTTAAAAGGAAAAACAAAAAAGTGACATTAAGGAATTCAACGGTAATCAATATCAGTGTGGATTCCAGTGCTGGTTTTGATACTGATAAGGTTAAAACATGTTCATATTCATGTGATTCAGTCTTATAATTTTGCGGCTGCTCGGCCTCCAAAGGCCAGAAATGAACAGAAATGAGGAGAAGTAACGTCCATCAGCAAGAAATTGATTCCTAACACTCTGTTGTTTCACTCCACAATGTTCAAAAGATTCAACCTGTACTAAACTTCAACCTACAAGATGCTCTTTAAGTTTTGTTTGTATCGAACAGGATTAGGGTCCCTAAGACAACAACAAGGAAAGACCTCTTTCACAATTTTGACTTTAAATTCAGAATTTTGAGTTCAAAGTCAGAATTAAAGTCAGACTTGTGAAAAACTCAGAACTACATTTTTTTTTTTTTTACAGTGGCCCTAATCCTGTTCTGTATTTTTGTATTGTGATGGAATGCAAAATGTTCTCCAAGAGAAATGCTTAAATCAAAAGACAGGATGAATCTATTTTGTTTCACACAGGCAAAACCAAGGTGGCATTCAGTACACTGATAGAGAAAGGTGGGGCATATGGACCATTCCCCAATGACACAACTCTGGCTTACAACAAAGTGTACACAAACATCGGTGATGCCTACAACAGCTGTACAGGTAAGGACATCACAGCCTAAATCACCTGTAACTGTTAGATTGTTGATACATTTACAAACTAGCTTCATGATTATACTGTAGCTGTATATCATCATTAATATATGTAATCTGATTACTGTGTCTGTTCAAAGTGTAACAGATTATCATGTTTTAAGTTTACTGATCTGACTTGTGCAGTGCCAGACCGATAAAAAAAAACAGTAACCAGTGATATAATAGCCTGTGTTAAAATTGTCCCACAAACATTTTTAATGCTTTCTACCCCCATGAGTGACGTGGATGTAATTGTTCCCATCACTGAATATTACTGCAAAAATTCAGATGCATGTCCAAAAAGTATTCATCTTTGGCTACACACCTCTACCATGTTGTAATTATTACTGTCACATTCAAAGACTTTCAGAGACCCATAAAAATCCTCTGTTGTTTTCACAGGTGTCTTCACTGCCCCTGTTGCAGGTGTTTATTATTTCACCTTCTTCTACCATGCTGGAGGACACCATGCTTCAAAGCTGGAGCTCTTCAAGAACTGTGAGATGATAGTCAGGTCATCTGATCACCAATCAGGCGCTGACACAGCTGATAATGGAGGAAATGCAGTTATCTTGGAGCTGCAACAAGGAGACAAGGTTTATGTGCGCATGCCCAAAAATAATTTTATTTGGGCAGCTGAAAACAGCACCTCCTTCAGTGGTTTCCTGCTCAGTTAAAATCAGAGAGAATCAATGAATTCAGAAAGACATTTCCAAAAATCTGAGATCAATGATGCACTGTTACCATTCAAATGTACATTTATATTAAAACAGGTGGTTGTTGCTGTCATATTACTGTGATCAACCAGAATATAATATCATTATTCCACTGAGTCTAAACTGTTCCATTTACTGTTTCATGTCATGAAAGTGACAATAACTACCACAAGCTGATTGTCCACAGAGGATCAACTTTACCCTCAAGTCCAATTTTGTGCACAGCCACATCAGATTTACTAGATGAAACTCAAACATATTAAACAACAACAACGACATATTAAATCATTGATCTCAGGTGTGAGGGAACCTCCTGAGTTCTTTCCAGTATACTTCAGCTTTTGCTTGCTGTCTTATATATCCACCGTGATATTACAATGTTTAAGTTGTTGGGAAACTAAATACAAGTAAACTCATTATAAAGGAGTTGAGCCTGGAGGGGGTTCAGACCTCTTCCTGTGTGTCTGTACAACAAGAGGAAATATGTGTGGAGGAGTTTAAGGAGCAGGTGCAGGTGGAGGATGTTTGAGATGTTGTGATGTACGAAGGAGGAAGAACAATGTGTCTTCAACCTGGAAAATGTCACGACCAGGTAAAGAAAGGTTGAATAACAGCTTGAGTGAAATCATGTCCATCCTGTTGTTGTCTACAGTTAATGTGTGTTATCTCAAAGTGCTGTAAGAAGTGAGGAGAGACTGCCTCTCCTCAGTCATGTCTGTGTTCTGCTGCTGACGGCTGCTAATGCAACAATAAACATCTACTGAGCATCTGAATAAATGGTGGTTCATGTTTTTAGACGTTAAAAATCACACTGTAATTTTTTTTTCAGCTAGCTTGTATGTATCATTGTTAAATTGTAATAATTATTATCAAGAGTCATTTATTTTGTAGCAAATTCCCGCATTCACATCGGTAACACTTTATGATAAATATTACATGTTAAATCTACAGTCACTTAACTTTAGCTCAGTTTTTTTTTGCTGTTAACAAGCAATGAAATGCTTCATGAACCATTTATTAAACAGGGGTTTATTAACACCAGATGCAACTTTATAATGAACATCAGATAAAATATATAGATGAACTTTACAAAGGGTTATAAACATCAGTTGAAGAGACAGAAGAAAACACAATCCATTTTCATCAAACTAAACATGAAATACAATATCGACCCGGAAAAATAACTTTTTCTTTCACATCAACGGCGATTACTGCTGTTACACAGATGAACTGTTCAACAACACCATCAAGACAGATAAGAAACTGTCATTTCAACACTACAAGCCTGTATGCAAATTTCCACAACATTTAGAATTATTTACGTCGATTTGCACCACGACCATCTAACATACTTGCAATATCAGTAACTTGCATCAACACTGTGAAAGGTGCAGATTTTGAATTAGATGGTTATGAAATGAATTACATAAACAGGGAGAACAAGACTGGAGGAGGTGTGACTGTGTATGTGGACAAAAACTTTCATTTCAAGGTGGAAGAGAGACAACTGCAGCTGGAAAGGTATTAAAATGCTGAACAGTAGAAACATACATGGGAAAAAAAGAAAAATGTAATTGTTCGCTGCATTTATAGAGCACCGGGTTCTGATCTTGTACCTTTCAAAGAATGGATGGAGGAAATGTTTACAGTGTCTGATCAAAAGCTCGTGTTCATCTGTGGGCATTTTGACAAAGATCTGCTTAATCCAAGTAGCCACAAACCAACTGAAGACTTTATCATTACTGTACAGTTTTCTGCAGAAAGCACAGAAACAGACCATAAAGTCCAATCATAGCAGAGCGAGGACAGAGGAGACAATGAAGGCTGTAAAAAAAAAAAAAAAGAGTTACTAAACCAAATCTGTGAAATATTATATGAAGAAGAAAACCTTGACAGAACAAATGAAATATTCTCCAGGATATTTAAGATATATTTGCAGTGAATTCAACAAATGTTAGATTTATTAATGGTGTTTTTTATACATTGGTATTAATTGTTTGACCCTTTTTATACTTATTTTAGTTGGAAGTAGTCCTCATGTCTGGAGAGACTTCCTGTGAGGAGGAAAACTGAAACAGCGTGTTAGTTATTAAGACAGCGACATCTAGTGGAATGTTTCTGCATAACACACCTAAACTGAGCGCTGGAGACGGATCAGGTACAATTCAAGACATAAAAGTCATAATACATTAACGAGTCCATTGCTGAACATGGTTGTACAGTCCTGAGTTCCTTTGTAAACACAGGAGGGAGTCAGATAACGATAATGAAAATGAGGTGGATTTATTGACAGTACTTTAACACAGGAGACTGTTTGCTTAGTATATCAATAAATCAGCCGTAGTTTCTTTTTTCTGATGTAACCATGAAGATGAATGTCTTTAACCCAAACTGTGACCTTGCTAAGCCAACCAAACCTCGTTCTCTACCAGTGCTGAAACAAACTCTACACCTCCGCTTGTCGACACATTTCACTTATAGTGCTTCATGCAACATGAATATGGGGTATTGGTTAGACTGGGTATCAATAATAATTAATGATTATCAGAGATTATTATTGATAATGATCTCCTCGGGGCACCACTCTTGATGAAGGGAAAGGATAGCAAATTCACCAAATCAGTCTCACAAAAGGTGCTAAACTGTCAGGTTCTGACTCTGATAACTAATTATGTAATTGCTGATAACAGTCGAAGGGTTTTGGAATCCTTCAATCAAGACATTCAAAACATTCAATCAAGTACTAAATAGACAGCATGATGGTTCAAAAGAGTTTCATTAAACACGAAGATTAAAACACACAATCTAACTAACATTTACTATATGCAGGTGTGTGTGTGTGTGTGTGTGTGTGTGTGTGTGTGTGTGTGTGTGTGTGTGTGTGTGTGTGTGTGTGTGTGTGCAGCCTTTCTTAAGGCATTGATGCTGATTGCACAATGTATCATAAAACATGTGAAGCAACGCCGCCCGAAACTCTGTGATCTGACATTTTCTCAAGAATAGCCACAGGCACGTTCATTGTCACGATCATTCCCGGCATCGTGAAGTGCCATCAGTCAAAAAAGGCTCTTGGAACAGCATGTTCATGTTTTTACTTGTGTGACGATGCATTTTCAGGTAATCCAACATTGTTTTTAAATTGTTTCCTCCGCTGGTGCTGTTGTGCTGACAGCTTGCAGACGTTTGGGCCCGCCCAGAAATTACAGTGCACACACGAGACTTAGCTGACAGTTCATCTGCAAATAAACATATCTTTTATCAATGACTGGATACAGAAGTGTCCCTCGTATCATTACAAGTGTGTTAAAACTGAATTGATAAATTTTTAATACTATTAATACTACGTGATTGAGAGGAGATATTTTTGTGACTCTTTCAGGAAATCCTTCAGACTCTTACAACTCGGGTCAGATTTATGGGTTGATTTAAGGATGTCAGGCTGTTATGTGCGTCCTTTGGCTTTTGTCTGTTTACTATCTCTATGGAAAACTAACTCAAAATGTTTATTGTAGGTTGTGTTCTGTTTTTTCCTTGGTCACGCTGTCACAATATTTCATGAGAAATACTTGATGAACGTTCTGTAAATCAGTGCGCAGGTTGACACAGCATCCCATTTTCCTGAGAAATTTCTTAATCACCTTCGGAGCCAGCATGTGGGTTTTCCCACCACAAAAGATTCTCTGTGATTCGTTAAGGGAGACATGTGACAACAACCTCCCATCGATGGAACAATATAAAAGCAGCAGCAGCGATCCTGTTGATCACAGCTTTGGAGACGAGCAACGACGAGCGAAGAACATGTGCTCCTCCAAACCCAATATGAGTGATCTGGGAAAATCCCTGTATGCCATGGCAGAACAAGTGACAGCTTTCGAAAACAGGCTGAAGACACTGGAGGAAGGTAGAATGAGACTTTTTATTCTTCAAGATTTGAATTAATCATTTATCAAAGAGCAACGTTTAGAAGAAAGAAAAACAAAAAAGTGACATTAAGGAATTCATTAATGGTAATCAATATCAGTGTGGATTCCAGTGCTGGTTTTGACACTGATAAGTTTGAAACTTGTTCATATGCATGTGATGAACCTCAATCTTATGATTGTAAAAAAGCTGCTTGGCCTCCAAAGGCCAGTAATGAACAGAAATGAGGAGAAGACTTTACATTCAGAATCCTGAAATCAAAGTCAGAATTAAAGTCAGACTTGTGAAAAAAAAATGTCGGAACTACATTTTTTCTTTTTTTTTTTTGCAGTGTCCTGAACCTCTTTCATGTGTTTGTAATGTCACGAAAAACAGAATGTTCTACAAGAGAAATGCTTCAATATAACAGGATGTTATACATGTTATACAAACTATTTTGTTTCACACAGGCCAAACCAAGGTGGCATTTGGCACTATGTTGGAGAAAGGTGGTGTTTATGGACCATTCAAGAGAGACATAACTCTGGAGTTCAACAAAGTGTTCACAAACATCGGTGATGCCTACGACAGCTCCACAGGTAAGGACATCACATGCAGCCTAAATCACAAGGTTTAAGTTTACTGGTGATTCGTCCAGTGCCAGGCCAAATAAACCAACAGTAACCAGTAATATTATAGTTTATATTAACGAAGTGTCTCGGTGCAACGTAGCAGTAAAAACTTGACGTGTAGTTTCATTAATCTGAGCATTCATACTCATGTAAAGACGTAGGTGGGACTTTTTTCCATGATAGATTACTCACTGAATCAATTTACACATGGTTAGTTTTTTTTTTCATTATCTTCAAACATGTTTTCTGAAGCTGGATGAAATGGCAAAATGTCGACTTACTGATAACATGTGGTGACAATAAACAACTAAATAGTTACATAGTAGCATATGCAACAAAAGTAAATGCTCAAGGTACTGTGAGACAAACTACAGTCAAATATTACAATAAGGACGAGAAATAAATAAATGAATAAATGAAATAAGAATAACAACAAGCGTCCTTGGCATCATCAGGAATAACAGTAAGACTTTTGCTAATATTAGCCAGCAGTGTGTCCCAAGGTTTATGGAATGCTGTCAAAGATCCCTTCTGTGAAAACCTTAACTTCTCTAACTGTAGAGCAAAAACAGCCGTCAGGGAGTTTGGTTCTAAATTTGTGTTCAGAGCCTGTTTGAGGGTTTGGAATATATCGGACCAAAAGCTGGTCAGTCTCAGAACATGCGTGCATGGTCGGCTGGGAGCTGCTTACAATGGTTACAGGCGTCACTGTGACTGGGATATATCTTTGCCAGTTTAGCGCTGGTGAAATGGGCTCGATGAAGCACCTTCCACTGCAATAGACTGTGCCTGGCACATATGATGAAGAGTGGATCAGTTTTTAAATGTCCCTCCACTGGACCTTGGTGATACCTACCCCCAAATCTTTTTCCTGTGCATTTTTAGGAGCTACAGTGAGGGCTGGACTCAAAATTGCAATCTTATCCAGCAACATTTTTAATGCTTTCTACACCCGTGCATGAAGTAGATGCATTCATTTCCTTTACTGAATGTTACTGCAAAAAGTATCCATCTTTGGCCACACACCTCTATCATGTTGTAATCATTAATGTCAGATTCAAAGCCTTTCAGAAACCAATGAAACTGATGAATTCTCTGTTGTTTTCACAGGTGTCTTCACTGCACCTGTTGCAGGTGTTTACTATTTCACCTTCTTCTATCAGGCTGGAAAAAATGCAGCAAAGCTGGAGCTCTTCAAGAACAGTCAGGTTATTGTCCGTACAACAGAGGACAAAGCTTCCTATGACACAAGTGATAGTGGAGGAAACGCAGTTGTCCTGCAGCTAAAGGAAAGAGACGAGGTTTATGTGCGCATGGCTGAAAATTGTGAGATTTGGGCAGGCGACTACCACACCTCATTCAGTGGTTTCCTGGTCACTAAGGATCAGTGAGAACCGATGAATTCAGAAAGATGTTTCCAGCAACCTGAGATCAACCTTGCAGTGACTGTTACTATTCAACAGTGCAGTTAGATTAAAACAGATGGCTGTTGCTGTCATATTATCTGTGATCAGCCAGAATATATCATCATTCCATTGAGTCTGAACTCTTCCTCTTCAACCTGGAAAATGTCACGACCAGGTAAAGAAAGGCTGAATAACAGCTTGAGTGAAATCATGTCCATCCTGTTGTTGTCTACAGTTAATGTGTGTTATCTCAAAGTGCTGTAAGAAGTGAGGAGAGACTGCCTCTCCTCAGTCATGTCTGTGTTCTGCTGCTGACGGCTGCTGATGCAACAATAAACATCTACTGAGCATCTGAATATTGCCTCACCTGGTTTTGGTGTACAAACTCTCCTCTGCACTCCACAGTTTTCATGGCATGCACAGATAACAATAAGTGAAGGTGTTTCAAGTACAGAACATCATCTTTGATAAGAAACTTGGATGTCATATTCATGAAAGCCCTGAGAGGCAAATGTACATTTTTAGTCTCACCACTTTAATCAACCTGTTTTCAGCCTCAACAAGCAGTTTAAAAAACTCAAACTTCCTGTCAGGCTCTAAAAAGCAGGTTAGAAGTTGACCTGATAGCACTGTTCTCACTGAATGCTTTCCTCTATTTCCTCCGTGCTTGGTTGGGAATGCTGCCTGTAAGAATGCAAAGAACATGCAAGGTCCGTCTGGACTGATGCAAAGGTTTTGCAAAACAAAAAGGGTTTCTCTGCCAGGAGTAAAATCAGCAATCCTTCTCCATTTAAACAAAACAAATTGTAGATTGAAACTTGCTGGTCAGGGTGTTATGATTTTTTTGACAGACCTGTAACCTGAACTGAGGTTAAAGTCACCCAGACCTTGTTTGCCTATTTAGTGTCTAAAATGAGTTAAAAATCTGATTTGTAAATACAGTGAGGTTATAACACAATCATAAGCATTATTTTTCCAACATGTAATAAGTCTTTTAAAGGAGACGTATACTTCAGTGTGTTTATGGTTTCTTGTGCATGTAAAAGGTCTTGAAAGTTAAAAAGGTCAAAGTCTGCTCTAACAGAAGCTCCTCTCTCCCACAGAAAACACAGCTCCTTAAACGCCTCATCAGTAGTCCCACCTTTAATTCTGTGACTTTGTTACATCACACTACACCACCGCGCCACACATTTGCATAATGTATTCCAGGTGGCTAGTTCAGCACTTAAGAATTGATTTAGCACAGATGCTCTGTTATTGTTAGAGGGGCGGCTCAGGCGCGTGTGTGCCGACCAATCAGAACAGACCTGGTATTCAGGAAGGAGGGCATTAAAGAGACAGGAGCTAAAACAGAGAGTTTTGGGCATTAATTCATATAGAACTAGTCTAGCAGCAACCCAAAATAACATTTTGAACCTGAAAATGAGCATAATATGTCTCCATTGAGTTATGATGAAAAAACCAAAAAACAACTACATTACTCACTACCAATACAAATGGTGTTGTTTTTATTTATACGTGTGATAGTTTTGTTTTCATTTGAGATAAATCCAGTGCAAAATACCACATATAACGGCATATGACATTAAAAATATCTTATTTATTTATTTTTTATGAATACATATTGTTTAAAATCTTAACTGAATCATATGTTCTTGTGTATTGATATTAGGACTATAAGCCAACGTTCTATAGGGTCATTCAATGCTAGCTGACCCAGTGACGGGATACAGTAACGCAGAATAAACATTTGGTTGCAAGATACTGAAAACTAGTTGAGATATGAATTTTGAAAATGACAGATTCTTCATTCCAGTTACAAATGATTTATTCTTCATAATCGGATCACTGTAAACATTCTCATTCTTTACTTTAGTAAATGTATGTCTTGGATGTAATAGTTGGATAAAAATATTTGTTGTTGAATTGTTGAGGTTTTAGAATTCTCATACAAAGAATCACAGAAAAAAATGATTAAATCGAGCTCTGAGTGCCAAACCTAAAACATTTATTACTGTAAAAGTATTTGGAGTAGCATTATGCATTTTAGGCATAAATAGAAACATTTTACAAGAGCTGCACAAACAATATCCATCCAACCCGACATGTACAGCTCAGACATTAATACAGTTCAAGGTTGTGATAGTTGCCTGGAGGATTAAAATCTTAAAAAACTACTTGTGTACGCACAGTAGAAACCCAGATACTTCGCTGAGTCACCGTCCAAGCCTCACCCTCAGGTCTATGTCTCATGACTAACATCTGTGATAACCAGCGGCGCTGTGTTCTTCCCTTCATCGCAAACGCCCGGGCTGAAGAAGGGAAAGATCCTCTCTGAGAACAAACACCCGGTGAAGGTGTAGATGTGAGACCTGGTCTCCACGTTAAAGAACGACACAGTCCCGTCCTCGTAATCCACAAAGATTCCGATGGTCTTCGGCTTCTCCTTGAGGGAAAGACGGACCGAGGGGGAGTCCAACGCCCGATACTCGTCCCCGCTCCTCAGCCGCACCGTCCAGTAGCCGTTCTCTGGCTTTGAGGTGATCATCCCCTTCCTGTTGACCGACTCTTTGACCACACCCAGGTCCCAGAAGGTCTTTGCTCCCACTGCAACCTGATTGCCGATGCAAGAGGACATGTTCAGCTACATCTCTTGGCAGCTGTTTTTTACGACATGCAAATCATCGACTTAGACGCTCACCTGGAAGTAGAACCTCCCTGACAGGAAGCCTCTCTTGCCCACAACGCAGATGACGGGGTCAAACCGCTGGGGGTTGTCAGGAACGATGTGCAGCAGCTCGCCGCGGCCCGCCTGCTTTCCGTCGGCTGATAGGACGATGTTTGGATGGGCGGTGTCTGCGTCTAAAACTACGTCGACTATGGGGGAAAGAAACAGAGGTTAATAAAAACTAATAGCAGATCTACTACAAATACGACTTTTACGTCCACCTCTGCTGGTACTGCTCGTTTTTCAAGACTCTGAAGAAGACAAACCTGAAAATATTTGACACACATGAGCATGTTGAATTTGGTCTCACCTGCGTATTTCTGCATCTTCTTCATCTCTGTCAGAAAGATAAACATGTTGTATGAGTTTATTTGCAGTTTAGATGAGAGGCCCTGTTCATGCCTGTTATTCTTATTTGTCTGTGTTTGACTTTACCTTCCTTCTTCAGACTGTCCAGCTCATTGCTCAGGGTGTCGTTTACTTTAGACAGCGCTCTCCTCACCGTCCCCACGCAGAGCTCAGGGTGGACGCCGATCTCCTTCCACTCCCTGGTGGGTGGAGGTGAGGTAAGCGAGGGAAACCTCTGCGAGAAGTGAAGATATTTGAATATTACTGTATTGATTGAAATAACACGTTGATTTTTTTTGTCTTAAAACCATTACCGATATTTTTCAACTAAAAGAGCTGAAATGATTTACTTTCTACCATCAACTGAAAAAACCTGAGTAACGTAAGAGACGTATTTTTGATCAAATCTCCCTTTAACCTCCTTCTACAATCTTCCAATACCTGAATTAGGGCTGAGTGGCTGGAACAAATATCCCCCACAGATAATGTACCCAACTCATACCAATTTTAGGCTTAAATCGACAACTCCCGAGCACAGATACGGAGACAGATACTTGATCTGGTTGAGCAGATGCAGCTAGAGGTTGATTGTAACCTGTAAGAGGCTCAGGTGGTCCTCGGTGTTCCTCAGCTCCTCCAGCTCAGCGCTCCTCCTCTGCAGCTCGGTGATTTCCTGCTGCAGCTCGTTGACGAGCTCCTCCGACCTCCTCTCTGCTGCTCTCTGCTTCTCCCTGATCTCTGTGTTGACCTCAGTCCGTCTCTCCTCGACTGAGCGAATCAGAGACGCGCAGAGACGGTCGCACTCCTTCACCTCCTTCTCGGCACTTATCTGACGGGGTAGACAAAAAATTGACAATGACGTAAGACTGAAAACAAAGTTGAAATACAAGAAATGAACAATAACTTTGAGGAGAAAATGACTCAATAGTAATGACATAATCTGCCCATGCAGCAGCCTCACTTTACATGAGTAGGATAAAAATGCTGTTTTCAGATCAAAATAATTGAGCTCAGAGAATTAACCGAATACCAGAGTCCTTGTAGCGGCTTTAACTTAAACAAAATGCCGGACGATATCTCCAAATCTCCTGCTGATTTAAAACAAAACGGACGACAAACAATGCAGCAGGAATCGACATTTCCGTTACGACTCACCCCGCTGAGCTTCAGACAGTTTTTGATCTCCTCCACTTTCCTCAGACGTTCCTGGATCATCTGCTGAAAGTCCTCCTCGGTCTTCTTCATCTGGACCTGAGCAGGCAGAGCAAAAAGTTGTAACACTGCTAACAAATCACACAGGAAATATTGAGGATTTCACTAAGTACCATGCATCATACAATACTCCTCGTCTGTCTCTTGGTAAACACAAAATAAAACCTCAATCAAAAGATCAACTGAGCCTTGGACTGTCTCACAGCCTGTTTGCCTTGAGATTTTATTCACAACCCGCTCCTTCTCTTGACTGGCTCTGTTGATCTGATTAGCTAAAGTTAGCCCGTGATAAACGGTGACGAACAAATGATTCGTCCAATCTTTTTCTGACGGCACCTTACCAGATGGTTCTTTGTAAATAAGGTTAAAGGAGTCACGTTATCCTTTTTCATGTTTTTTATAGCTTTCAGTTTGTTGTATTGAGCATGTAAAAGGTCCTGCAAGTTAAAAAGTCCAACAGAAGCTCCTCTCTCCCACAGAAAACACTGCTCCTGAAACGCCTCATCAGTGGTCCCGCCCTAAATTTTGTGACTTTATGACGTCACACTACGTCACCATGTACACATTTGCACTATTCATGCCTTGTGGCTAGTTTGACATGTAAGAATTGATTTAGCACAGCTGCTCTGTTATTGTTAGACAGGCTGGCTGAGGCATGTCTGAGCTGACCAATCAGGGCAGACTAGGTATTCAGGAGGAGGGGCCTTAAAGAGACAGGCGCTAAAACACATTGTTTCAGACAAAGGTGGAATTCAGAGCTGCAGCACTGGACAGTTTAAGAAGACTGCTGTGTTTTTTTGAGCATTAAAGCATGTTAACCTGTTGTGGCAGTGACCCAAAACTTCAGTGAAGATGATTCGGCATGCAAAGTGGGAATAGAATGATTTTTGGTCTCTTTTAAAACAGTATGTACCTTCCTCTTTCCACTCTCGTCCTCTATTGTAACAGCCTGGTGATCTTTGTGCTCGGTCTCGGTGCAGAACTGGCACACACACTTCTGTTCGTCCCTGCAGAACATCTCCAGCAGCCTCTCGTGCTTCTTACACATCCTGTCCTGCAGGTTCTTCGTCGGCTCGATCAGCTTGTGGAGCTTCAAGGTGGCAACTCTCCAGTGAGGCTCCAGGTGGGCCTCACAGTATGAGGTCAGACACACCAGACAGGACTTGAGGGCCGGCACCTGCAGCGACGTCGCGGCGCAGACATCACACACCACCTCACCTGGCTTGGCTGTGGACAGCAGTGAAGCCGAAGAACAGATTATAATCTTCTTAAATGTGTCCGCCAGCTCTTTGAAGGCCGTGTTGATGCTTATTTCAGGCTGGGGGTCGAATGTTTTGTCACAGGTGGGGCATTGGCAGATGTCGCTGCTGTCCCACACATTCTGGATGCAGGCCTGGCAGAAGTTGTGTCCGCAGGGGGTGGTGACCGGGTCGGTGAAGACCTGCTGACAGATGGAGCACTGGAACTGCTTTTCTGGTAACATGTTACCTGAGGAGGCCATTGTCTGCAGAACTGTTAAAAACAGGACGTTGTGTGATCAGATCAGGAAGATCTTTGATAGAGGAAGTACATGCAAAGATTTATACATAGAATGAATACAAACTGGTTGATATCAGACTGAACTTACTAGGAAAAATATGTGATATTTAGCAGTGAAAATACATAAAATGAAAGGTTAGCAGAGTAAAAACACGGCTGACCACCCTCCAGTTGTTTATTTATCATTTATTACCATAAATGTGCAACTATGTGGACCTGTGCACAACTTGAAATTCAGGACTCACACCCTTCACAGTTTGGTGTGCTCAGTGTATTAGTCATTGTTTCCACTGCTGAATACACACACCATACACACCCACACTTCCCACAGAAAATAATTACACCAGTGCAGACACTTCCCATTGCCAGTGGAGAAAAAGCTATTCATGATGACAAAAAAAAAAAAAAAAGATAAGTACTGCTTGCTTCCAAAATCAATCCCCCTTGCGAGACAATAAAAATCTGGATCTGGCTGTTATGGTTGTGATGTGCGTCTGTTTTTGAAAGGTATTTGTAAGTCAAACGATTGCTGGCAAACAATTCAGAGCAGGTATAGCCTAGCAACAATAACCAACAATCCTTTGTAAATTAAGCTATTATTTTATATCATTTATACAAGCACATTGAGAACTTTTTTGTTTCGGAGTTAGCAGTGTTTATGCAGTTTGGACTGAATGTGAAATATACATCTATGCTAACCTTACACGAGGCTATTTCAATTATTCTTTGTCAGTAGCATGACATTTTTCTAAATGATGTTTAATTTTTGTTGAATGTAGTCTAAAATCTTTGACATTTTCATTATTAAACAGCAATTTTGAATATGTCTTTCTCTTCTATGTAAACAGGTCATATAGTAGCAAGCTAATATTAGCGTTTCCAAATAAAGTTGGTTAATCAAAGCAGCTACACTGGTAGTTACTAGGTGTACATTTTTTGCAATCTCTTCAAAATAATTAGTTTATTTAATGGTGTGTAGATCCAAATACTACTAGGCAAAGTCTGAACGAGTGAATGATGCTGCATTTGAAAACATACGCTAGTTATCTACCTGAACACAGAGGCTAAGCTAGCTTGACAGATGTCATTTAGTTGTCACTGACATTTTTTACCAGGTCTGTGTATACTATCTTTTTTCATATATACAATCTAAAACTGTCCAACTGGCCATTTCTGCATCAGGTCAGATATTTTTTTTAACCTATTTTCCACTTCAATGTAGCCTAAAAGGGTCAAATAAGCAAGCTAACTTTAGTTTCATAATCCCTAATTGAGCTAACTGAAAACACAGGCTAAGCTAGCCCCTGTGTAGCTACTATGGAAATGGAAGGAATGTTACTGTCTTGCTCAAGGGTCACTTAACAAACAGGTCACTAACTTATTCAAAACTTGACCATTTGAGGCATTTTTGTTTTCTCAATATGAAGCTACAGTCATAAGCTTGTTAGCATTGCCAAAAAAAAAAAAAAAAGGAAGCAGTGGACAACAGCTCTGTCTGAAGGTAACCATCACCTCTTAAACTCAATAATCAAGATTTTATATCTTATTTTTAATGCTTCAGAAGTTGAATGATAACGATTAAATTATTGTTTTCTTAGCTTAAGGTACAAATAAAACCAGAGTAAGGCTTGAGGCCTTATACAGACTGTCTCTTACAGTATGACATCTTTCAATGTCATTATAACCAGGAAATATGGTTTATACAGTCATATCAACTTCACTACTGGGCTGCAGTTACCAACACATGCAAAAAGTTCACAACACCAAACAGAAATGTTTTCAGCTCTTACAGCATATTGCTCATACTCACAGATAGTTCTCTGGTCGGCACACTTCTGTCCTCAGTGGTGGCACAGCAGGTGACTGTATGAATGGTCATGAATATATTACAGGGTTACCTGTGGAACAGGAAAATGTCGACGTCAACACAGTTACTCATCAGCCCGGCTGGCCCTCCCCCTCCAGCACCCAGCACTGCTTTACCTGATCTTTAAATAGCAGCATTTATAGCACAGGTTACTATTAGTTAATGAACCAGTAGTGTTATGCTAACATGTTGTTGCAGGAACTGTGTGATCATGAATCTATAATAGTAGCTGTCACACACAGGAGGAGTGTGTGTTTGCCCTGTGGGTGTGGAGTCCAATGGTTAACATTTTCCAGCTGTGACACACCTGAGGTTCACACTGGCCACACTAGCCCGCCTGAGGAATGCTGCAGGCCTGCATTGCATCACAAATCTGTCACGGTTATGGCACAGTCATGGTAAAGTGATTGGCATCAGGCAACAACGTAATTAACATGTCAAATACTTCCTTACTTAGGGCATGAAGAAGAATACATTAAGGCATAGTTGATGTAATCTTTGTTGTTTGACATACAGTTTTCTTGGAACCAGTCCAGTTCTCCTAAACTGGTGGCTCATTTGCAGATTAGAGATCACGTGACATGTGATGGGATCTTTTACAGGCCCATAAAGTAAAAACAGGATGTGCTGTAACTGACCTTAGTGGCTCATTAAAAGACACTTTTAATGACAGAATGTGCGTACTGTACAACATTTAAAGCTGCAGCCCAGTCACCAGGATATCGTATTAGCAGTTAGCGTTTCTGCAAACCACGGCAACGTCCAAGGTCAAACTTGGCATATCAAGTTCACATCATACAACAAAAGGTCAGAAATATCAACACAAACTAAAAAAAATGTTAAGTTTAGCTATTATGTGGTTTTAATGTTTATACTTATTTAAATTTATTTTGTTCTTATTCTGTTTTTACCATATTTTATATAGATTTTTATTTAGATTTGACTGATGTCGTTCTTATTCTTATATTATCTAGGTTTTAATCAGCGTCTTTGTGCATTATCCTATTATATCTTCATCATTATTTTCATTGCTTGTTTTTATCTTTTATTATTTTAACATTATGTTATATTGTAATTGGTGCGCATCTAAAGTCTCTAAACCTGTTTCTGTTCTTCTAACCCAAGTTCAACCGATAACATTTGCTTTTTTATTTACTCAGCCATCATTTGGACAAAAAAAAAAAAAGTTCCACGTCAAAAACTGCCATAAAAATACAATATATTCACAATTGTTTCAACTTTTACCGGGTTACATTTCTAAACTGACATCAGTCCTGATAATAAGGACCAAACATTCATTCATTATCAGGATTTAAACCCTTTAAATACCAGTTTGTTTACATGATGCCACTGTTTTTTTTAAATGAAAGAATAACAAAAAAAATGTTAGTTTCCATACACTTGAATGAATAGTATTTCAATGGCAGATTCTCACTTGTAACACATTTTTATTTTGAAGCAAGGCCCCCAATAGGACACGAGGGGAAAAGCATGTATTTGGCCAGGTAAACTGCCCTATGTGGTGAAAAATTGAAAAAAAAAAAAAAAAATTATAAAAACTCATGCAGTACCACAGAATAAAAGCCTAATAACATGGGATGCATGATTTTATGCTGTAATGTCAGTGGGTCATAAAAAATAGTTATAACATGTACAGCAGCTTTAGCGGTTTGTAATATACACAGTGTATCATCTTGTGACAAGAGAGACATTGAAAATTCAACCTAAACAAACATAAAGTTGCAACATACGTTTAACTTATGATGTTGCAGAATCATACTTGGCTAACATTTTCTAGAATTTCAAAGTGGTGGTCCAGTGGGAATGATTTGGGGCCTCTTCAAAAGAGATGTATCTACAAAGTAAGGGCACAGAAAGGTTAACAGCTTCAACAAAGAATACAGGTATAGGTGTATTTTCTTATCCAAACAAGGAACCTCACAGCACCTCATGTTTGCATAGTGTTTGCATCAGGTGAGGCCGTGTGGCTTTACAACTGCTTTGCATCTTTGAATACAAGACCACAACAAACATTTTCTAAACCATCCATCCAGCTCCACAGGTTACTTGAAGGAGAAGCACAGTTACCTTCACTTAATCAGTAACTTTACTTAACTGTGGTTCAGCGGCTCATTTAAACCCGTATCGTGCCAGTAAATGACATTACATCTGCATAAAATGAACATTTTGGATCCTGAGAGATGCAAAAATGTCGATCATCCTTTTAACGTTCAATGTGACTTGTCGGACTCTGAGATTGTGGGATGGGTCAGAGCTTTCATCAGTGTCTATAAAGGAGGTGCAAGAGATCACATTACAGCTGTCTGGAGATGAGATGGATTTGCATGTCTAGGGACCAAAAAAGGGGTATAAAAAGGCCAGGTTACAACGTTTGTCCAGGTAATAGTTTATATCTCGCTAGCAGTCAGCCAGATTTAGGTAATGGACAAGACTTCGGAGATGCCACCAG
Organism: Acanthopagrus latus; assembly: GCF_904848185.1. Taxonomy (NCBI): domain Eukaryota; kingdom Metazoa; phylum Chordata; class Actinopteri; order Spariformes; family Sparidae; genus Acanthopagrus; species Acanthopagrus latus. The sequence continues at coordinate 5,466,100 of NC_051048.1, read as the reverse complement.
CCTGCAATCCTGTATGCTCAGGTAAGAAATCTTTTTTTTTTCTTTTTTTTTTAAAGTGGCAAGTCTTTTTATCTTGAGAGGTAGATTCAATTGAATCAAGGTAATTCGTTTGTAATATAACAACACAAGGTCGCACAATGAAATGTGATTATAAGTCAAAGTATCGAGGTCTGAAAGTGCTAAAATCCAAAACAAACATATGTATGACTCAATGATTAATTTCATTTGCCATTAAATGTGTCAAAAATATATAATGTATTTATATAGTCAACAAACAGGGTAATTAATACAAAGGTAAGTTAATTTTAATTTAAGTGACATTTCATAAATGAATGCCTACATTAATATATCATATTTTAGTGCATCTAATGGCACATTGACTTGTTTATGGAGCTTTTAAGTTTTAGCTTATTTGTTCTTACACATAAAAAACTCATGTACAAATATTTACCTTAAGAAAACAATTAAGACTCAAGACATAACAATTCAGTAGTTTGGTTATTATTATTATTATTATTATTATCATTATTATTTTCTTCAACAACATAGTGTCGATGATAGGGTCTGCGTGTTACAGTGCTAAAAAAAAAAAAAGTAAAATGATCTTAATTTGACAAGGAAGTTGGTTCAGTCACTCTGATGGTTTGAAACAGAACAATTACTTGAGATTAGACATGCGAGAGTACCGATACGAGTAGAAAATGAAGGACAAGAAAAAAATCACTGATATGTGAAAAATGACTTGGTCTCTCAGTCAAAATGCGTGTTATGTGACTTAGACTCTATCCAATGTAGACCAGTTTGACAGTAAATTGCTCATTTTTAGGACTTTCCATTTAACTTTACACCATATACTGATAACGATCTCATATTTCCAAATCTGAGATTTTGAATCTTGGCAAGCACAGAACTACCTGCAGTGTAACATAAAAAACTTGATATCTGGTCAACATTGACTGCGTTTGAGCACCAAGCATCACTGATGAAAGAGTACATCTCTCCCGGTCTTACAGGTGTTTTACACTCTGTTGGCGTTAAACACAATCCTCCCGTTGAGTGCAATAGCTTGATTTGTGATGTCGGGATATTGGCAGGTCTATGCAATCTATCTGTGGCCTCAACAGTTTCTGAATTCCTGAGTCCCATTTGACTGATTTAAATCATTTCACCAGAAAGCGTAACAAACTCCAGTGGGCTTATGTGACCGTCGCCCGGGTGGCTTTGGCTGCCTCGTAGACAAACGAGTAGCAGAAACATCAAACGTCATCATTACTGATTGTTCATCAGCTGATGAACTACATTGAGTTTATGCCTGATCGCACACAATTTGTCCTTTATATGTTATTATCTATTTAAAAGTTTTCTGAAGAATGTTTCTCATCCGCAGGTATGAGGAGGGCCCTGTTGTGCATCCTCCTTTTCTCAGGTCAGTCTGCATGTCTCTCTCTCTCTCTATATATATATATACATATTGTGTTGTATTTTATTCCAGGGTGAAAATGATGATTTTGATTACACTGCCATGCTGATGACAAGCAAACCACTTCAGGTGATCATCAAAGTTACGCTATTTCATCCTGGGTTGATGCTACTCTGACAAATGGTGTCAGCCTGCCTTTGATTACTTTGACAAATTGTTTACAGGGTTCTGTTCATGCCTTTACCATTACCGGTTAATAGATGAACCAAAGACTTGGCATGAAGCGCAACAGTACTGCAAAGAAAAGTATACAGACCTAGCCACTGTTACTAACATGGAGGACATGGAGCGCCTGATTGCAGCTGCTGGCCCTGGTTATGAGGGAAAAGTGTGGATAGGCCTGTATGACAAGCTCTCGAGCTGGCGTTGGTCTCTGTCAGACGAGAGCTTCTATGGAGAGGGAGAGAAGAACTTCAGGAGGTGGTACGAAAGTGAACCAAATGTCATTGGGATTAGGGTGCACCTGTGTGCTGCTGTCAATAACAGTGGCTGGTTTGATGACCACTGCAGTGAACTAAGACCCTTTGTCTGCTACAACACAACACAACCTGGTGAGTAACAAGTTATGAGTTGTGCTTTTTTATTATCAGCATGTAAATAAATAATCTGTTTTTTATTTGATCCAATGAAATGTACAAAACTAACAAAATCATCTAAGTGTGTGTATATATATATATATATATATATATATATATATATATATATATATATATATATATATATATATACTTTTTTAACCTTCAATAGCCATTTATTTATCACTATTTGTTGTGTATTTTCATGATTTTTTTTCACTGCGGTATCAAGCAAAAATGCCTCTCAAATGTGAAGATTTGCTTCCTTTACAATGCCAAACAACTAAATGATTAATTTAAAAAGATGAGTCTAGCAAATTCACTGATAATGAACATAACTGTAACTTGCAGCAGTAAATAAAATAAAGGAGAAAAAGTTTGTTTATGCGCATCTGACAATCCTTTCAGATTTGTCACCCACTTCCGAAAAAAGATATTTCTTTATAAACGAAGAGAAGAATTGGAATGATGCTCGGGCCTACTGCAATCAGCACCACACAGACCTGGCCAGTGTGAGGAATGAGACAGAGAATGCGATGATCCAGAGCAAGCTACCAAACAACCAGTTAGTTTGGATTGGCCTGAACCGCATGACCTGGCAGTGGTGGTCAGATGGCCAAAAAAACAACTTGTTTGCCAACTGGGCCAATGGACACCCATTACGTATATCTGATACCTGTGCTGCCAGTGTCATTAATGCGACTCTCCCTGGAAAGTGGGTGGAGCATAACTGCGGCACCAAGCTTCATTTCATGTGTCAAAACAGTGAGTTATTTCATTTCTGTAAACAATTATGTGGCGTTGCGTTTCTCAACACAACTACAGTCTCATCTAATTATGTGTCTCATTACCAGATAAGTTGCACTTGTTTACTATGAAGCTGACAGCACTGAAATCCACAATCGACCTAAATGACCGTGCCGTGACGGACACCATCTTGAATCTGGTAATTGCCATCATCACACACGTGGTTAAAGGAATTCTTCCCCCCAAAATGAAAATTCTACTCATGCTCATACCGATGTAAAGTCATGTAGTTTTGTAGTCCAAAAAAACCTTTCTGGAGCAAAACAACATTGCAGCATTCTCCTGAACAACTGAAGTAAGTGGGGACTTTGAAAGAAAACGTAAAAGAACGAATTATAAAAACAGAAGCTGCTAGGCTAACAGTGTTAGCACGTATGCCATCTAAAGTGGGTGCACAAGTTCATCTTTGTGACATGGGTTTATGTGACACATGCATTTGGGATATGAGTGCTTCCTGAGACTTGGATAAGCCAGACGAGCCATATGGAGTGATTTTTTTAGTTTTTATTGGTTGCTTTTCACAAGTTTTAAAAAAAGGTTGTTTAGGAGAATACTGCAATGTTGTTTCGCTCTGAAACTCCAAAAACGTTTTGTGACAGTGTCTCTTTGGAAATTATTACCAGAATGATACATGTCAGAATAATGATAACATTTCATTTCATCCAGAACTATCTATTTTTTTTAAATTCTTTTTAATCATTATTGGTGCAAACCTTTGTGTTTTCCAGATGAAGGAGAGAATGAAAGAGAAGGGGATCACAGATGTCAAATTTTCCTGGATAAAGAAGGACGAAAAGATATTTCATGAAAAACAGGAGGATGCACAAGTCGTGAAGATGGACCCGTAATATCAGACCTTTCTTACTGAAGAAATGTTGGCCCTAAACAGATTTTCTTTTTTTTTTTTCCACAATTCAGACTTATTTCTCAGAACTCAAATATTTAAATATTGGTAATTTAATTTTAAAAACTCTGATTTCTGACTTTAAATTCAGAATTAAACTGAAACTGAAAAAACGTGAATTAGTTTTTGTTACAGTGGCCCTAATCCTCTTCCTTAGCTACCTTAAACTATTGAAGTGCATTTATATAAAAAAAAAAAAATCTTGCTCTGTGTGTGTGTGTGTGTGTGTGTGTGTGTGTGTGTTTGTGTGTGTGTGTGTGTGTGTGTGTCCTGAAGCTACATAGTAGTGGCCCTGGGAGCTGTAACACTCATGCTAACAGGGGACTTGAATCCAACTGACATTCATGTGAGTAAAGACTGAGAAATTAAGTAAACTGTGGAATTTGTCTTGCTTACAAATACTAGTCAGGGGAGTTTTTGTTACATCTGTATTACAGAGAAATGTTTAAATACTGATGACATCAAAGTTGATTATCAACTTCAGAAATAAACAAAGAAAATCTCTTTAGTAAACAAACTGTCATTAGGTGAAAGATTGGGCATAGACAGATCCAATACAGTATACCTTATTGATAGGTAGACATTGCTAAAGGATCAAAGTCCCCTCTTGACAATTTCTTTAAAAGAATAGATAAAAGATTCTATTTTTGTTTCTTCAAAATGACCGGAAACAGTGGTCCCCTCCAAGAGTACAGAGAAACATAGTGCCCTGTTGGCCTGTAGGTCTGTCTGTGTGTGTGTGTGTGTGTGTGTGTGTGTGTGTGTGTGTGTGTGTGTGTGTGTGTGTGTGTGAGACAGGGTGTCACCTTGGCTCAACAGCTCCTCCTGGAGGAGATAGAGCCAAATTTATTTTTCAACTATCTCTAGTGCTGGTTTGAAAACTGTTAGAGAATAGGTGTAAATTGTATTGCGTGTATTCACATTGTTAATGTAGAAAGACAGATGAGTGTTTGATCTGAGTAAAGTAAATAAAATAAAATATCATATTTTTTAGTTGCAAGGTTGTTGTACAGTTCACATTTTAATGGAGGGCATTTTGTAAGCAAACCAAAATTCTATGTGTATAATCCTTCATGGTTATTGAATACAACCATTCCATCATGTTCTCAAAAAATTAGACAAAAAATACTTGGTTAGGTGTAAGCACTAAAAATGTCTGGTGAGGTTAAGCCTGCTGTACTTGCCATGTTGAGTGAGAATGGGCCAACTATTCATATCAAATAAATCTGTTTCAAACATTCCTGGTTATTTTGAAAAAGAAAATATGCCATACATCTATATTTGATCCAAATGACAGACTTTGAGAGGCTGATAAATGTGTAGTTGAATCATTACGTAGTAAACAAACACACCCAGTTTGTGGCCTGAGAGTTTTAATATTTAAATGATATGAGATATTAATTTTTTTTAATGGTGGTGGCATATGTGTACATAATATGTTGTTACTGGATGTAACATGTAGGTTTGTGTATTTTGTTATTTAGTTTTGCATTTTCTTTATGATGTTGTTAAAACTGTATAAATTCTACCACCCTTGCCTCTGTTGTCATTAAAGTGATCTAAAGTGAATATCAAACCTGATGTTGTGCATTTTATGTGCTGTACAACTTGGTTGTTGTAGAATAAAGTCTATCTATCCTTAATGTCCAGTCTACCCTAGCCTGCAATCATTCCACGATTTATTAATTTTATTTGCAATTATGTACTAAGTTCATGAGTTACTAAAATGGAAAAACATATTTCTAAAATAATGTAATACACTGTGGTAAGGACAAAGCTGGTGATATTCTATGTTTTTGTCATTGGTCAGACAGTTGGACAGATAAAAGTCATGTTTCCTATTTTAATGTAGGGAAATGTACATATCATGAAAACTGTCCACTGCAGATTAGAGTTTGTACACCAAAACCAGGTGATGCAATATTTAGATGCTCAGTAGATGTTTATTGTTGCGTCAGCAGCAGAACACAGACATGACTGAGGAGAGGCAGTCTCTCCTCACTTCTTACAGCACTTTGAGATAACACACATTAACTGTAGACAACAACAGGATGGACATGATTTCACTCAAGCTGTTATTCAGCCTTTCTTTACCTGGTCGTGACATTTTCCAGGTTGAAGAGGAAGAGTTCAGACTCAATGGTATAATGATATATTCTGGCTGATCACAGATAATATGACAGCAACAGCCATCTGTTTTAATCTAACTGCACTGTTGAATAGTAACAGTCACTGCATGGTTGATCTCAGGTTGCTGGAAACATCTTTCTGAATTCATCGGTTCTCACTGATCCTTAGTGACCAGGAAACCACTGAATGAGGTGTGGTACTCGCCTGCCCAAATCTCACAATTTTCAACCATGCGCACACAAACCTCATCTCTTTCCTTTAGCTGCAGGACAACTGCGTTTCCTCCACTATCACTTGTGTCATAGGAAGCTTTGTCCTCTGTTGTACGGACAATAATCTGACTGTTCTTGAAGAGCTCCAGCTTTGTTGCATTTTTTCCAGCCTGATAGAAGAAGGTGAAATAGTAAACACCTGCAACAGGTGCAGTGAAGACACCTGTGAAAACAACAGAGAATTCATCAGTTTCATTGGTTTCTGAAAGGCTTTGAATCTGACATTAATGATTACAACATGATAGAGGTGTGTGGCCAAAGATGGATACTTTTTGCAGTAACATTCAGTAAAGGAAATGAATGCATCTACTTCATGCACGGGTGTAGAAAGCATTAAAAATGTTGCTGGATAAGATTGCAATTTTGAGTCCAGCCCTCACTGTAGCTCCTAAAAATGCACAGGAAAAAGATTTGTGGGTAGGTATCACCAAGGTCCAGTGCAGGGACATTTAAAAACTGATCCACTCTTCATCATATGTGCCAGGCACAGTCTATTGCAGTGGAAGGTGCTTCATCAAGCACATTTCACCAGCGCTAAACTGGCAAAGATATATCCCAGTCACAGTGACGCCTGTAACCATTGTAAGCAGCTCCCAGCCGACCATGCACGCATGTTCTGAGACTGACCAGCTTTTGGTCCGATATATTCCAAACCCTCAAACAGGCTCTGAACACAAATTTAGAACCAAACTCCCTGACGGCTGTTTTTGCTCTACAGTTAGAGAAGTTAAGGTTTTCATAGAAGGGATCTTTGACAGCATTCCATAAACCTTGGGACACACTGCTGGCTAATATTAGCAAAAGTCTTACTGTTATTCCTAATGATGCCAAGGACGCTTGTTGTTGTTCTTATTTCATTTATTCATTTATTTATTTCTCGTCCTTATTGTAATATTTGACTGTAGTTTGTCTCACAGTACCTTGAGCATTTACTTTTGTTGCATATGTTACTATGTAACTATTTAGTTGTTTATTGTGACCACATGTTATCAGTAAGTCGACATTTTGCCATTTCATCCAGCTTCAGAAAACATGTTTGAAGATGATAAAAAAAAAACTAACCATGTGTAAATTGATTCGGTGAGTAATCTATCATGGGGAAAAGTCCCACCCACCGAGACACTTCATTGTTAATATAAACTATAATATTACTGTTTACTGTTGGTTTATTTGGCCTGGCACTGGACGAATCACCAGTAAACTTAAACCTTGTGATTTAGGCTGCATGTGATGTCCTTACCTGTGGAGCTGTCGTAGGCATCACCGATGTTTGTGAACACTTTGTTGAACGGCAGAGTTACGTCTCTCTTGAATGGTCCATAAATACCATCTTTCTCTAACATAGTGCCGAATGCCACCTTGGTTTGGCCTGTGTGAAACAAAATAGTTTGTATAACATGTATAACATCCTGTTATACTGAAGCATTTCTCTTGTAGAACATTCTGTTTTTCGTGACATTACAAACACATGAAAGAGGTTCAGGACACTGCAAAAAAAAAAAAGAAAAAATGTAGTTCCGACATTTTTTTTTTCACAAGTCTGACTTTAATTCTGACTTTGATTTCAGGATTCTGAATGTAAAGTCTTCTACTCATTTCTGTTCATTACTGGCCTTTGGAGGCCAAGCAGCTTTTTTACAATCATAAGATTGAGCTTCATCACATGCATATGAACACGTTTCAAACTTATCAGTGTCAAAACCAGCACTGGAATCCACATTGATATTGATTACCATTAATGAATTCCTTAATGTCACTTTTATGTTTTTCTTTTTAAATCCACAGCATCTTCCTGCACAGAAACTAAACGTTGCTCTTTGATAAATGATTAATTCAAATCTTGAAGAATAAAAAGTCTCATTTTACCTTCCTCCAGTGTCTTCAGCCTGTTTTCGAAAGCTATCAGTTGTTCTGCCATGGCATACAGGGATTTTCCCAGATCACTCATGTTGGGTTTGGAGGAGCACATGTTCTTCGCTCGTCGTTGCTTGTCTCCAAAGCTGTGATCAACAGGATCGCTGCTGCTGCTTTTATATTGTTCCATCGATGGGAGGTTGTTGTCACATGTCTCCCTTAACGAATCACAGAGAATCTTTTGTGGTGGGAAAACCCACATGCTGGCTCCGAAGGTGATTAAGAAATTTCTCAGGAAAATGGGATGCTGTGTCAACCTGCGCACTGATTTACAGAACGTTCATCAAGTATTTCTCATGAAATATTGTGACAGCGTGACCAAGGAAAAAACAGAACACAACCTACAATAAACATTTTGAGTTAGTTTTCCATAGAGATAGTAAACAGACAAAAGCCAAAGGACGCACATAACAGCCTGACATCCTTAAATCAACCCATAAATCTGACCCGAGTCGTAAGAGTCTGAAGGATTTCCTGAAAGAGTCACAAAAATATCTCCTCTCAATCACGTAGTATTAATAGTATCAAAAATGAATCAATTCAGTTTTAACACACTTGTAATTATATGAGGGACACGTCTGTATCCAGTCATTGATAAAAGATACGTTTATTTGCAGATGAACTGTCAGCTAAGTCTTGTGTGTGCACTGTAAATTCTGGGCGGGGGGCTGCGCTGCCCTGAGGTGATTCCTGCTTTTTCGTTGTTTCAACATCATGTTCTTACTCAACACTTACAAAAGAGATTTTCTTTGGAAAATGTTGGCCTGCAGTGCACCACGCAGTTGACTGGTTTACTGAAGTTTGACCAGGTGTTTCATCAGAAACACTGATTGACAGAATGACAAACACTTTAACAAAACCTAAACTTCAAAGTAAACAACTTGAAGTTTTTAATGAACTTCTGCCTTTTAAATGTTTCATCTACTGATTTGATATGAGGGTATTTATCACTACGAGTTATAGAGTATAAAGTTTATAATATGAATGTATCTTGTCCCTGAAAACGTCACCATCAGCCACACAACATGTATTCTGTTAACAGAATAAAGTCCTGGTTCTAGCAGCAGGTGAAGAGCGATATGCAGAGTTTTATTCACTTTTATTACTTCATCAGACAAGACCAGGCCAAACGTCTGCAAGCTGTCAGCACAACAGCACCAGGCACACAAACTTCCACACATCATGTCATGTGTCAGTGCAGCACATCAGTTTAATCTGCCCCCTTTGTGGCAAAAACAATGCACACGCAACCTCACGTACAACAACAAATCCAAAGTTGGTGATTCTGAATTTTGAATAAAACACTGTTCTGATTAACTGAAGGATTGAATGTTCTTTCATTGGTTTACAAGATTCTCCTTCTTCTTGAGCGAAGGAAACAATTTTTAAAAAAAGCATCGTCACACAAGTAAAAACATGAACATGCTGTTCCAAGAGTCTTTTTTGACTGATGACACTTCAAGATGCCGGGAATGATCATGACAATGAACGTGCCTGTGGCTATTCTTGAGAAAATGTCAGATCACAGAGTTTCGGGCGGCGTTGCTTCACATGTTTTATGATACATTGTGCAATCAGCATCAATGCCTTAAGAAAGGCTGCACACACACACGCAGTGGCGGTTTTGGGCATGGGCGAACCGGGCAGCCGCCCAGGGCGGCATCTCTTTTCCATAACGTATGGGGCGGCACGACCGCTTAAAAAAAAAAAAAAATTATAGGCGCCGCAAAACAGTTTTCCATTATCAATATCGCCTGTTTGAGAAATTGGCAAATTAGCGCCCCTGCAGCTGCAGGCGCCCCTAGAAGTTGACGCATTATGCACACTGCACAGAGATGCTGGGAAAGGCCAAGGGGAGGGGTTCAGGGGGGACAGTTCACCTCTGGGTCTTTTAAATGAAACGCAATGTAAAGGGGGAGGCTGGGGGGGTCCATTTATAGTACAATATTATAATGTAATTAGTTGCCAGTCACACCTTGACTTTCTTCCAAACAAAGCAAATCTCATTCATAATATTATGAATGCAGGCCATGAATCCTGCACCTTTTATGAATCGTGAGAAATTACTAATAAAAATAGGTGCCAAGGCGATTCAGAGGTCACCCAGGTGAATTGGTTTGGTCTTGACTTTTGGTCGCGAGTGCCACTGTTGGGGGATGGGAATTTGTGGATTGCCCTGCCAAATAAACACAGAGATGGACAGAAAGCGGTCAAAGCCATCAGGTGCCCAGTTAAGAAAAAAAAGAAAAGAAGAAGAGGAGAAACGAGCAAAGGATAAAGGTCTGCAATATCCTGTCTATGATAACAGTATCAAGGGCTAACGTTAAGGTTAACGTTAGTAACGTTAGGCTATAACTTAAACGTTTGTTAGCCATCTTGCTTTGTTATTTGCTATGCTTAGCCTATAAAATAATAATTCGGTTTTAACAAACCCGACAGTTTACTTCACCATTCGATTATGCTTTGCAACTAAACTGTTAAAAGTACAGTAATTATTTATTTAGATCATTTCGGTTAACGTTGGGCCTGTAGCCAATGCAATTTTCTCATGTAACGTTAACAAAGTTTCAAAGATGGAACACTTGCCATTTGATAACGTTACAACTCCATGTCGTGACAAAGAAAAGTTTAACCACAATAAATGTATGCTACTTAGCCACTTTTATGTGTATAGTGTATTTTTTTAACTGACACTGACACTGCTTTGTGGGGAATTGTGTCATTGTCATTGTGCAGTGTTGGAGGCAATCTTTTGCAATCTGATTGTAAGCTATATATTTGCCACTTTTATGGATATAGTGAATATTTTCAAATTTGTGTGATTTTATTTAATATTTTGTATTATTGTTCTCTGCTCTTCTTACATTTTTATTTTAGATCGTAAGCTATACATTTGCCACTTTATCGTGCACTGTTTTGTGCAGAATTGCCTCATTGTCATTTGGCAGTATTGGGGAGTCTTTTCCAATCTGATTGTAGATTGGATTGTAGATTTTGTAAGCTATATGTTTGTCACTTTTATATAGTGAATATTTTCAAATTTGTGTTTTTACTTAATATTTTTATAGTTCTCTGCTCTTGTTACTTAAGTATTTTAAGCTAAATAAATTATTTATACAGGTTTGTGCACTTTAAAAGTAACATTTATAGTGTTTTAATAAAAATTACATGTTTGTGCAAAAAGTGGCCTTTTTTTTGGGTAGGGGGGTCGTGTGGGGGGGCGCTTGGCGTGAGTCTCACCCGGGGAGTAATTCAGTGTCGAACCGCCACTGCACACACGCACACACCTGCATATAGTACATGTTAGTTAGATTGTGTGTTTTCATCTTCGTGTTAAATGAAACTCTTTTGAACCATCATGCTGTCTATTTAATGTTGTACTTGATTGAATGTTTTGAATGTCTTGATTGAAGGATTCCAAAACACTTCGACCGTTATCAGCAATTACATAATTTGTTATCAGAAAAAATAAAAAATAAACTACGGCTGATTTATTGATATACTAAGCAAACAGTCTCCTGTGTTAAAGTACTGTCAATAAATCCACCTCATTTTCCTCACTGTGTAACAACGTTATCTGACCCCCTCCTGTGTTTACAAAGGAACTCAGGACTGTACGATCATAGTCAGCAATGAAGGTGAAGCTCGAACCTCTAACTTAGGACTCGTTAATGTATTATGACATCTGAGTGAAAATAAAGCTTTAAAAAATGTTTTTGAAGAAGCAGATATTCAGTGATTAATTACATCTCTCCACTCCGTTACATATTCCATATGTATGGGATATGACCCCCCGCTGCTTGTCAGGGTACTTGGATACTTGGAGAAAACTGACAGCAGTCACCATGCACTGACAAGGCATGGAGTTCACTCACCCTTCTAGCCGAAGTGACGGCGAGCAGAGAGGCAGTTTTCATGGAAAGCCATTTCAGGTCAGCATCCCCAATAGGTTCGAAGGGGGAACCCTGAAGGGCCCCGAGGACGACGTCCAAGTCCCAAGGGGGAACCACCGGACCGGCGGTACGCACAGTAAGTCGCTGGGCCCCTCGAAGAAACCGGGAAATGAGCACACAGTCCTCCGTACTGTGGTGTAGTGCAAATTCCCAGATGTGCTCTGCCTTGATTGCTGCCACCAACCCTCGCAGTGTTACAGCGGCCTTCTGTGCCTCAAGCTGGGACTGCAAGAACCGCAGGATCTTGTGAGCCGAGGCCAAATAAGGGGCCACCTGGTGAGACGCACACCAGGTGGTAAACACCTGCCAACAGTATGAATAGGCAGCCCTCGTGGATGGAGCCCAGGCATGCTGGATTGTCGCCACCACAGGCTTCGGTAACCCTAAGGCCAGGAGCCTGTCCCTCTCAGGGGCCAAGCCACCAGCCTGAGCCCCTCTGGAAGCAGCTGGAACAGGGCTCCGTTCGCCTGGGAGAGCAGGTCCCTCCGGTGTGGGAGTGGGCAGTGCTTCGACTCCCAGGTCGACCTCTGCCCTGCCTAGGCGGCGCCATATCTCGGAGACCACCTGAGGGTGGAGTCTCTACTCCCCCGGCTGGGGCCTTCCCCTTGACATGGTGTCCAGTGCCCCTGGCACGTGCACGGCTCTGAGCGAGAGGAAGTGTGGGTGAGCCCACTGCCACAGGATGGTTGCGAGCTTGCAGGGGAGGCTACATCTGTTGATGTAAGCGGCCGTCACTGTGCTGTCGTTGCGGACAATGACGTGGTGACCCCTTAGCCTTGGCAGGAAATGACGCAGAGCGGGGCGAACCGTGTACGGCGCCCCACCCCTACACTAGTTGGCGATAGATCACTGGACCCAGGGCTCGGCCCAGCTTGATGTTTGCTGGGACCGTCCACCACCAGAGGGCCCTGTGAAGCCTCCAAGAGACCACCACTTGGTCTTGTGGGACCTCTGAGGGCACAAGCCCAAGCCTAGCAGACATCTCGGCACAGGCCGTATGTGTAAGAGGGCGAGGGGGACCACCTGCACCAAGGCTGCCATTAAGCCCATACGGCGAAGGCAGAGTCCCCAGAGCATGCAGCTGGAAAGGGGCGAGGCAAGTCCTGAAAGCCTGCTGCCTCTCCAATGTCAAAGCAACCGTCGCCCTCCTCGAATCCAGGACTATACCCAGGAAGGTGGTCACCTGAAAAGGCTCGAGCCTGCTTTTTTTGTGGTTCAGGTGCCGACCTAAGCCCTGGACATGGTTTAGCAGCCGGGCTATGTGGTGGCGGCACTGCTCCTTTGAGACTGCACAGACCAGCCAGTCGTTGAGGTAGTTTAGGATCCTGATCCCTCCCTGCCTCAGGGGGAAGAGGGCCACATCCATACAGCGAGTGAAGGTTCGTGGTGCCAGAGAAATACCGGGTGCTCCTTCGCACAGCGGCGGCTCTCCTGATCCTGCTGTATCGAGGCAGTAGCGTGGGGCCCAAACATCGCGGTGGGTTCCACCAGCACCTTAAGCAGGCAGTCTCTATCCCCCTGCTGAAGCTGGGATTGAGACAGCCACAGGTGGCGCCTGACCACCCAGAAGGATGCTAAGGCACTGCCTGCTGCCTCAGCCTGCTCCTTCACAACTGAGGAGAGGCATGAGGTGGCCATCTGCAGCTCCTCACCTACACTGGTGTCCGCCTGAACTTGATGAGACAAGTCACGGAGGTAAAGTGCCAAAATAGCCCCGGTATTGGCCAACCGAGTCTGCACCGCCACAGCCTTATGTAGCTTAGCGAGCAGACTATCCATAACCCTGCAGTTCTTGCTAGAGCAGGTGGCATTACCGAGGATGGAGCTGGAGGGAGAGACTAGTGGAGTGAGGATTCGGTCCACTGCGGGAAGTGGCCCACAAGCGATCTGGTCTCTGTCATGCATGTTGGAAAAACGGCGACATGCCGCAGACCACCTGTGGGTGGCAGCTGGAGACTGGAACTGCTAACACAGCAAAACCAACAAAACCAATCAGAGCCAAGTGGAGGGTCTGAGAAGTGTCAATCGCGCTCCTGCATACGCTGCTGGTAGCCCCCCTCCCTTACGCAGTACATCCTCTGCAGTGCCCTGGACTATAGTCACTGCTGCAATGTTATTTCATGAATTCATTATAACCAAACTACTACAACCTTGACAACTCCTCCATCATCATGGCTAGCATAATAGATGGTCTCGATCCATGATAACAAGCCTGCAATTAACCGAGTGCACTGTTTAATTACACCAAAATGCACATGAATTGATATCTTGCGCGCGCAAGATAGTAAGACGCGCATGCGAGATTTAAAAAAAAAGCCCATCCATGTCACCTCCAGGGCTCCGTAGATAGAGAGGATGACACATGTTTCATTGGTAAGACACCTGTGCTGCTTCCTCTCAAACACAACATCGACTCAAAAATCTCCTGCACCCTCCCAACAGACCAAAGGGGGTTGACACAAGGAGGCATAGGGACACTGAGTGTAAGTATCATGTCCACCAATGGCTTTGAGACAGCCATGCAGACAATAGGAGCTGTAGAAGGCCACATGCAGAAATCTTGGCCCAAACTTATGACCAGCCAGCACCTGACAGTTTAGTACCTTCTATATCATGAAGAATGTGTTGAACTGAACCTGATACATCTCTAGCACTCAGTTAAGGTATGTTAAGCTGAAAGATTCCACTAGATGTCAGTGTGTCACTAAATAATATGCTGTTTCAGTCGGCCTCTTCACAGGAAGTCACTCCAGACGGGGACATGTTACGGTTTCAGAAGTCTTGCTGAACACAATTATGTTACTTACAACTAAAGTAGGTCTAAAGAGAGTCAAATAATTAATACCAATGTATAAACATTTGTTGAATTGACTGCAAATGTATCCTAAAAGAATATTTCATGTGCCTTGTCAGGGTTTCATTCTTTATATAATATTTCCCAATTGTGGTTTAGTAATTCATCTTTTAAGGCACTCATTGACTGATATGCATAACACTTATAACACTTTATAACACTTTGTAAATGTTTAATAAATTCTGAAGTTCATATGTAAATATTATTTGGATGTTCATTATGAAGTTGTGACTGGTGTTGATAAACCCCTGTTTAATACATGGTTGATGAAGTATTTCATTTGCTTGTTAACAGTGAAAAAACTGAGCTGAAGTTAAGTATCTACTGTTAACAATCATGTTTATTATGAAGTGTTACCAATGTGATTAGAATTGTGAATTTGCTGCAAAATAAAAGACTCTTGATAAGTATTGCTATTATGACACATTTAACAGTGATACATACATGTAAGCTGACAAATAATTATAGTGTGATTTTTAACGTCTAAAAAAAGGAACCACCATTTATTCAGATGCTCAGTAGATGTTTATTGTTGCGTCAGCAGCAGAACACAGACATGACTGAGGAGAGGCAGTCTCTCCTCACTTCTTACAGCACTTTGAGATAACACACATTAACTGTAGACAACAACAGGATGGACATGATTTCACTCAAGCTGTTATTCAGCCTTTCTTTACCTGGTCGTGACATTTTCCAGGTTGAAGAGGAAGAGTTCAGACTCAATGGTATAATGATATATTCTGGCTGATCACAGATAATATGACAGCAACAGCCATCTGTTTTAATCTAACTGCACTGTTGAATAGTAACAGTCACTGCATGGTTGATCTCAGGTTGCTGGAAACATCTTTCTGAATTCATCGGTTCTCACTGATCCTTAGTGACCAGGAAACCACTGAATGAGGTGTGGTACTCGCCTGCCCAAATCTCACAATTTTCAGCCATGCGCACACAAACCTCGTCTCTTTCCTTTAGCTGCAGGACAACTGCGTTTCCTCCACTATCACTTGTGTCATAGGAAGCTTTGTCCTCTGTTGTACGGACAATAACCTGACTGTTCTTGAAGAGCTCCAGCTTTGTTGCATTTTTTCCAGCCTGATAGAAGAAGGTGAAATAGTAAACACCTGCAACAGGTGCAGTGAAGACACCTGTGAAAACAACAGAGAATTCATCAGTTTCATTGGTTTCTGAAAGGCTTTGAATCTGACATTAATGATTACAACATGATAGAGGTGTGTGGCCAAAGATGGATACTTTTTGCAGTAACATTCAGTAAAGGAAATGAATGCATCTACTTCATGCACGGGTGTAGAAAGCATTAAAAATGTTGCTGGATAAGATTGCAATTTTGAGTCCAGCCCTCACTGTAGCTCCTAAAAATGCACAGGAAAAAGATTTGTGGGTAGGTATCACCAAGGTCCAGTGCAGGGACATTTAAAAACTGATCCACTCTTCATCATATGTGCCAGGCACAGTCTATTGCAGTGGAAGGTGCTTCATCGAGCACATTTCACCAGCGCTAAACTGGCAAAGATATATCCCAGTCACAGTGACGCCTGTAACCATTGTAAGCAGCTCCCAGCCGACCATGCACGCATGTTCTGAGACTGACCAGCTTTTGGTCCGATATATTCCAAACCCTCAAACAGGCTCTGAACACAAATTTAGAACCAAACTCCCTGACGGCTGTTTTTGCTCTACAGTTAGAGAAGTTAAGGTTTTCACAGAAGGGATCTTTGACAGCATTCCATAAACCTTGGGACACACTGCTGGCTAATATTAGCAAAAGTCTTACTGTTATTCCTAATGATGCCAAGGATGCTTGTTGTTGTTCTTATTTCATTTATTCATTTATTTATTTCTCATCCTTATTGTAATATTTGACTCTAGTTTGTCTCACAGTACCTTGAGCATTTACTTTTGTTGCATATGTTACTATGTAACTATTTAGTTGTTTATTGTGACCACATGTTATCAGTAAGTCGACATTTTGCCATTTCATCCAGCTTCAGAAAACATGTTTGAAGATGATAAAAAAAAACTAAACACGTGTAAATTGATTCGGTGAGTAATCTATCATGGGGAAATGTCCCACCCACGTCTTTACATTAGTATGAATTCTCAGATTAACGAAACTACACGTCAAGTTTTTACTGCTACGTTGCACCGAGACACTTCATCGTTAATATAAACTATAATATTACTGGTTACTGGTTTATTTGGCCTGGCACTGGACGAATCACCAGTAAACTTAAACCTTGATAATCTGCTACACTTTGAACAGGTACAGAGAGTAATCAGATTACATATATTAATAATGATATACAGCTACAGCGTACAGTAACATGTATCAACCATGTTACAGGTGATTTGGGCTGCATGTGATGTCCTTACCTGTGGAGCTGTCGTAGGCATTACCGATGTTTGTGAACACTTTGTTGAACGGCAGAGTTATGTCTGTCTTGAATGGTCCAAAAACACCACCTTTCTCCAACATAGTGCCAAATGCCACCTTGGTTTGGCCTGTGTGAAACAAAATAGTTTGTATAACATGTATAACATCCTGTTATATTGAAGCATTTCTCTTGTAGAACATTCTGTTTTTCGTGACATTACAAACACATGAAAGAGGTTCAGGACACTGGAAAAAAAAACAAAAGAAAAATGTAGTTCCGACATTTTTTTTTCCACAAGTCTGACTTTAATTCTGACTTTGATTTCAGGATTCTGAATGTAAAGTCTTCTCCTCATTTCTGTTCATTACTGGCCTTTGGAGGCCAAGCAGCTTTTTTACAATCATAAGATTGAAGTTCATCACATGCATATGAACACGTTTCAAACTTATCAGTGTCAAAACCAGCACTGGAATCCACATTGATATTGATTACCATTAATGAATTCCTTAATGTCACTTTTTTGTTTTTCTTTTTAAATCCACAACATCTTCCTGCACAGAAACTAAACGTTGCTCTTTGATAAACGATTAATTCAAATCTTGAAGAATAAAAAGTCTCATTTTACCTTCCTCCAGTGTCTTCAGCCTGTTTTCGAAAGCTGTCACTTGTTCTGCCATGGCATACAGGGATTTTCCCAGATCACTCATGTTGGGTTTGGAGGAGCACATGTTCTTCGCTCGTCGTTGCTCGTCTCCAAAGCTGTGATCAACAGGATCGCTGCTGCTGCTTTTATATTGTTCCATCGATGGGAGGTTGTTGTCACATGTCTCCCTTAACGAATCACAGAGAATCTTTTGTGGTGGGAAAACCCACATGCTGGCTCCGAAGGTGATTAAGAAATTTCTCAGGAAAATGGGATGCTGTGTCAACCTGCGCACTGATTTACAGAACGTTCATCAAGTATTTCTCATGAAATATTGTGACAGCGTGACCAAGGAAAAAACAGAACACAACCTACAATAAACATTTTGAGTTAGTTTTCCATAGAGATAGTAAACAGACAAAAGCCAAAGGACGCACATAACAGCATGACATCCTTAAATCAACCCATAAATCTGACCCGAGTCGTAAGAGTCTGAAGGATTTCCTGAAAGAGTCACAAAAATATCTCCTCTCAATCACGTAGTATTAATAGTATTAAAAATTTATCAATTCAGTTTTAACACACTTGTAATGATACGAGGGACACTTCTGTATCCAGTCATTGATAAAAGATATGTTTATTTGCAGATGAACTGTCAGCTAAGTCTCGTGTGTGCACTGTAATTTCTGGGCGGGCCCAAACGTCTGCAAGCTGTCAGCACAACAGCACCAGCGGAGGAAACAATTTAAAAACAATGTTGGATTACCTGAAAATGCATCGTCACACAAGTAAAAACATGAACATGCTGTTCCAAGAGCCTTTTTTGACTGATGGCACTTCACGATGCCGGGAATGATCGTGACAATGAACGTGCCTGTGGCTATTCTTGAGAAAATGTCAGATCACAGAGTTTCGGGCGGCGTTGCTTCACATGTTTTATGATACATTGTGCAATCAGCATCAATGCCTTAAGAAAGGCTGCACACACACACACACACTCACACACACACACACACACACACACACACACACACACACACACACACACACACACACCTGCATATAGTAAATGTTAGTTAGATTGTGTGTTTTAATCTTCGTGTTTAATGAAACTCTTTTGAACCATCATGCTGTCTATTTAGTACTTGATTGAATGTTTTGAATGTCTTGATTGAAGGATTCCAAAACCCTTCGACTGTTATCAGCAATTACATAATTAGTTATCAGAGTCAGAACCTGACAGTTTAGCACCTTTTGTGAGACTGATTTGGTGAATTTGCTATCCTTTCCCTTCATCAAGAGTGGTGCCCCGAGGAGATCATTATCAATAATAATCTCTGATAATCATTAATTATTATTGATACCCAGTCTAACCAATACCCCATATTCATGTTGCATGAAGCACTATAAGTGAAATGTGTCGACAAGCGGAGGTGTAGAGTTTGTTTCAGCACTGGTAGAGAACGAGGTTTGGTTGGCTTAGCAAGGTCACAGTTTGGGTTAAAGACATTCATCTTCATGGTTACATCAGAAAAAAGAAACTACGGCTGATTTATTGATATACTAAGCAAACAGTCTCCTGTGTTAAAGTACTGTCAATAAATCCACCTCATTTTCATTATCGTTATCTGACTCCCTCCTGTGTTTACAAAGGAACTCAGGACTGTACAACCATGTTCAGCAATGGACTCGTTAATGTATTATGACTTTTATGTCTTGAATTGTACCTGATCCGTCTCCAGCGCTCAGTTTAGGTGTGTTATGCAGAAACATTCCACTAGATGTCGCTGTCTTAATAACTAACACGCTGTTTCAGTTTTCCTCCTCACAGGAAGTCTCTCCAGACATGAGGACTACTTCCAACTAAAATAAGTCTAAAAAGGGTCAAACAATTAATACCAATATATAAAAAACACCATTAATAAATCTAACATTTGTTGAATTGACTGCAAGTATATCTTAAATATCCTGGAGAATATTTCATTTGCTCTGTCAAGGTTTTCTTCTTCATATAATATTTCACAGATTTGGTTTAGTAACTCTTTTTTTTTTTTTACAGCCTTCATTGTCTCCTCTGTCCTCGCTCTGCTATGATTGGACTTTATGGTCTGTTTCTGTGCTTTCTGCAGAAAACTGTACAGTAATGATAAAGTCTTCAGTTGGTTTGTGGCTACTTGGATTAAGCAGATCTTTGTCAAAATGCCCACAGATGAACACGAGCTTTTGATCAGACACTGTAAACATTTCCTCCATCCATTCTTTGAAAGGTACAAGATCAGAACCCGGTGCTCTATAAATGCAGCGAACAATTACATTTTTCTTTTTTTCCCATGTATATTTCTACTGTTCAGCATTTTAATACCTTTCCAGCTGCAGTTGTCTCTCTTCCACCTTGAAATTAAAGTTTTTGTCCACATACACAGTCACACCTCCTCCAGTCTTGTTCTCCCTGTTTATGTAATTCATTTCATAACCATCTAATTCAAAGTCTGCACCCTTCACAGTGTTGATGCAAGTTACTGATATTGCAAGTATGTTAGATGGTCGTGGTGCAAATCGACGTAAATAATTCTAAATGTTGTGGAAATTTGCATACAGGCTTGTAGTGTTGAAATGACAGTTTCTTATCTGTCTTGATGGTGTTGTTGAACAGTTCATCTGTGTAACAGCAGTAATCGCCGTTGATGTGAAAGAAAAAGTTATTTTTCCGGGTCGATATTGTATTTCATGTTTAGTTTGATGAAAATGGATTGTGTTTTCTTTTGTCTCTTCAACTGATGTTTATAACCCTTTGTAAAGTTCATCTATATATTTTATCTGATGTTCATTGTAAAGTTACATCTGGTGTTAATAAACCCCTGTTTAATACATGGTTGATGAAGTATTTCATTTGCTTTTTAAGTATCTACTGTTAACAAACATGTTTATTATGAAGTGTTACCAATGTGATTAAAATTGTGAATTTGCTGCAAAATAAAAGACTCTTGATAAGTATTGCTATTACAACACATTTAACAGTGATACATACATGTAAGCTGAAAAATAATTATAGTGTGATTTTTAACGTCTAAAAACATGAACCACCATTTATTCAGATGCTCAGTAGATGTTTATTGTTGCATTAGCAGCCGTCAGCAGCAGAACACAGACATGACTGAGGAGAGGCAGTCTCTCCTCACTTCTTACAGCACTTTGAGATAACACACATTAACTGTAGACAACAACAGGATGGACATGATTTCACTCAAGCTGTTATTCAACCTTTCTTTACCTGGTCGTGACATTTTCCAGGTTGAAGACACATTGTTCTTCCTCCTTCGTACATCACAACATCTCAAACATCCTCCACCTGCACCTGCTCCTTAAACTCCTCCACACATATTTCCTCTTGTTGTACAGACACACAGGAAGAGGTCTGAACCCCCTCCAGGCTCAACTCCTTTATAATGAGTTTACTTGTATTTAGTTTCCCAACAACTTAAACATTGTAATATCACGGTGGATATATAAGACAGCAAGCAAAAGCTGAAGTATACTGGAAAGAACTCAGGAGGTTCCCTCACACCTGAGATCAATGATTTAATATTCAATATTTGAGTTTCATCTAGTAAATCTGATTTGAGTAGATTCGACTTTAAACAGCCAATTAAATGCAGATCAGACGCAAGGGGACAAAATCATGGTAAGTCCCTGTGAGCCTCACTTAAAGTGTATATAAGCAGTGTAATATCGAAGCACAATTTCAATTTCAGCAGCCATTTTAGTCTAAATGCACATTTGAATGGTAACAGATCAGGTTCATCATTGATCTCAGGTTGTTGGAATCATCTGGAGTCATCCATCCTCAAATTTAACTGAGCAGAAACCCACTGAAGGTGGTGGAGTCTCCACCTCCCCAGACATGACAGGTTGCAGGTAGTTGCACATAAACTCTGTCGTTTTGATTCAGCTGCAGGACAGCTACATTTCCTCCGTTATCAGCGGTGTCACATTTTGATGCATGATCACCTGACTGAACGATCATCTGGCAGTTCTTGACCAGTTGCAGCCCTGATGGACGGTTTCCTCCAGCATGATAGAAGAAGCTGAAATAATAAACACCGTCAACAGGTGCAGTGAAGACACCTGTGAAAACAACAGAGCATTAATGAATAAAACAACCACCAGTAAAACCTCAACCTGTGATTGTGGTTGCTTGTGATGTCCTTACCTGTAGAGCCGTTGTAGCAGTTGCCGATGTTTGTAATCACTTTGTTGAAGGGCACATCTTTGGGTTGTCCGAAGGGTCCATAGGCCCCATTGTCACTTAATGTTGCACAGAATGCCACTTTCCCTACATAAAACAAAACACCCTTGTTAGACTACTTTGTTGAAGCATTTCTTTTCTATTCATCTTGTGTATTTCATCTCAGAACACACATATATGAATAAGGATATGTTTCATCCTCATCAGTGACACAACCGGCACTGGAATCTATTTTTATTGCCGTTATTATTTTATAAATTATCTCTTTGTCAAATCCAGTTTGTGCAAGTTGATCAACTTAAGAGATAAACTTAAAAGTTGCTCTTGAAAATATTTTTCAGTAAAGTCTTTAAAGAAAAAGTTTGACTCTACCCGTCATCTTGGTTGGTTGATCACTCATGTTGGGATGGCAGGCAGACTGTTTCTCTCCCGTTCTGCTCGTCTCTGGAGTTGTGACTCGGTGATTCTCTGTTGCTGCTTTTATATTGTTCGAACAATGGGCTGTCACACCTCTCCCGTATTCAGGTAGCGATCTGGCTGATTAAGTTTCAGGAAATTTACAACCTGCACCACCATGTTATACTGGTATTCACAAGTTTACTTAGGTTTGTCATTTTCCCTTATGAATTTCCTGTTATTTAATCTTTCTGATCGGTAAGAGCGACCTTAAAAGAAAGGTTAACAACAGCACAATCAGCAAACAGAATTCCACTAATCATAAAATAATAAATCATAAAAACAAAAGAGTTAAAAAAATGTTATATAAATCAAAGAATGATTGCAACCTGTTGCCAGTATGTAGCAACTGACATGTGGTAGTGTTTTGTGTTTCGTGTTTTGGGCTGGGGTCTGATCAGATATGTCAGATTTAGGAAAGACTGGACCATTTACACAGAAGTCATAACAACTTCTCGTTTCATGACAACGGTGCCTTGCTGCTGCATCGACGTCAATGAGAACTTACCGTCTTCATCATAAAGGCAATTTTCTGTCCAAATCAGATTCGGCCACAACGTTATATTAAAACCTTGACACAGTGCTGGACAATGAGTCCTGTTCATTCCTATGAAAGTTGCTCAGTGGCGCTTGATGCCAACAACGCTCGACTTCCTGGTGATAAACATACCTCAGCTTCTGCCGGCAAGCCAGGCAGCTTCCAGATGAGCTCCCGCCCAACTTGAATAGGGATAAATAATTTAATTGTGCAGCTCTTCTAGACTCTACAAAATGTATTGGACCAGATGGCTTAAATACTGACACTGAAACAAGTCATTTCGCAAGGGGTTGTGATGCTCAGAAAAAGCCTGCTGTTCTTCCTCTGTGTTATAAGTAATGTTGTCGGTTACCTCCTCTGTTTAAAGACTTTACTCCTCTTTCAAACCATCTGTCTTCTCTGGCCAAGATATTCACATTGTTGTCCTCAAAGGATTGATTTTACTCCTTCAGCTGAAAGTGGACAGTCGCGTCTTGACCTGAGGAGTTGGCCCTCCTGTGTTGTGCCACTCGGTTATGGAAAGGTTGTTTTATCTCCCCAATGTACAAATCTGTGCAGTCCTGGCTGCACTGCAGCGATGATGTTGTTAGGTTTTCTCATCTCCTCGTCTCTCTGTCTGCTCTGGATCCTTTAGCGGTTTTAACGAAGGTCCGGGTTTGGTAGCCACAGGTTTAAAGTGCTCCCCTGATGTGCTTCTGTTCCTTCTCCTTCCCCTCTGACTTAGTAGGTGCATCAAGGTGACATCTTAAACTTGATGTTACTGTCCACAGCATTTATATGTTCTGTGAAGGCTTCCATGTCCCTTGCTCTGATTTTGACCCAGGTGTTTTCCACATACCTGAACCAGTGGCTAGGAGGGGTTTCTGTGAAGGTCATCAAGGCTCTGCTCTCAACTTCTTCCATGTAGAGGTTGGCCACTATTGGGGACACCAGTGAGCCCATGGAGCCCAACGTCTTCAAGAAACTGAACCAAGTCCAGCTGCCTACGATACAGCCCTTAGATTCAAGATTAATAAAGTCTTGTATTGTGTAATTAAATGTAAGTGCATATTTTTGTATACAAAGATGATGTTACACATTTGGAACAGCAGACTTTTACTGATCTTCACAGTTTATTGATGGCAACTGAGACTAGCCATTAAATATTTGTAATTTGAATTGCATCTTGTAAATCAATGTATAAAGGAAACATGTGGAAATAGCCAACATGTCTCAGGTTTTAGATTTTGACAAATGAAAGTAAGTAATATCAAATGGATTTCTGGGAAGTTGATAGTTCAGCGCAATTTCATCCAAATAGCCGGATAGTATATGTGATATCTTGTGTACAAACCAATGGAGTGTAGGAGTGAAGTTGTTATTAACTAAATGGTTGAACCTGTGTAGTCCATAAGGTCTTCATAGTTCCTTTCATTTCAAGAAATAAACAGTAAATGAAAGAGTCAAGCCGAACTGGACTTAGGGCCAATGTTTAAATTATATATTGTGGCTGATCAAATATACATCTGAATGGTATCAGAGCAGATACATTATTGATGATAGGTTGTTGGAATCAACCTTCTGGAGTCAACAATTCTCACATTTGCCTGAACAGGAAAAAACTGAAGATGGTTACGTGTCCGTCTCCCCCAACATGAGAATTTGCATAAACATCTTCTTCCTGCTGCTAAAAGGAACATTTCATTTTTATGCATGTTAGGCCAGATGCCAACAGGAACAGCTTGGTTTCATGTTCCCCTGCTGCATTTTTCAAGAGGGGGGAAAAAAAAAACAGTGTACATGTGTTACGAATACAATTATACTGAGAGGATCTGACATTGAAAGTTTTTTATCACAACATTATAGATGTTATAAATGCATAATTTGGACATGCACAGATAAGCTCTGAGCAATATCATCTTAACTTTGTGCAGTAAAATTCAGCAATATTAAAAAAAAACCTGAAAACACTACCAGTAAGACAAAAAGGATACAATTCAAAGATACAAATATCTAATTCTGACAACACATGTTGATGACTTTTAACTTTTTTTTTTTTTTTCAATCCACAACATTTTTGCTCGTCTTGGCTCAATCTCCAAATCGTGCCTCAGTAAGGAGTTGAAACATGTGGGTGCTGAGCCCATTTATTGAAGGGCTTTTTCAGTCCGGACCACTAACTGCACTGCTAATTGAGCTAACTAGCCAGTGATAGCAGCAGTTAGTGGTTATTCTATTGATCTGCCAGCTCCTGTTTGTTTTGACAACACAGTCCAATTCTTACACGCTGAAGAAGAAATATGACAAATAAATTACCTAGTATTTTCTAAAATGTACTCAAAAATGTTCACAATACAAAATGAACCACTTCATAGTAATACATACATTATTTTATTTCAGTATAATTATTGCTATGATAAGTTTAATGTATATCTATAGCGCTTTTCCAGTGTACAGATTCCTACTTTCATCGGGTTATCTAAGGTCTAAGTACTGAAACAACATTAAACTCAACTACAAGTGAAGTGGACAGTGTGTAGGGGTTCTTTTTCTTGTACTCCATCACTATTATTGTTGCATTCTTGTGTAATCATCACAGATATTGTTGCAGGCAGAGGTGAGGCTAACTTTTTCTTTCTCATATGTTATGCTCAGTATTTGACAAGTTGGGAAAACGAACGTCAAGAATCAACTTTTCTCACTGATAGGTGCTTCTACCCTCGGATATGATATTGTGATTCGTTTGCTGGTTTTATTTTGTCTTAATAATCGCAATCTGCAAAGTGACAAAATGTATCCAAATATTTGTGATGGATTAAAAAGCATGTGTGTGCATATGTGCCTCTGAACTGCAGTGAGTAGAATTGTAAACTACAGAACTTGAGTAAATGTACTTAGTTAAGAAGATAAAATAAATTATAAAACTAGTAAAATAAAAAAAAACTATATAAAAACAAGCGCAGCAGGAGTTTTAGTAGTAATACAGATATTAGTAGTAGTAGCAGTTGCAGCCTGTGGCCACTAGGGGCAGCCGCGCCTCCTGCGCCCCTTGAGACGGGTGACGCCCAGACTTGTACGCAAGGAAGGAAGGAGTAGCCTCTCTCCAAGATGGCGGCGACCATAGACAACAGCAATGCCGTGCAGGCGACAAAGAAAAAGCACCTCGGGATCCCCGAAGCCGTGTTTGTGGTGCGTTAACTGCAACTCTTCTGTCTCTGTCGCGGGGTTAACACCGGTGAAAACACACCTCTGTGGCCGCAGCCCGAGCGTGGGCGCGTCATGCTGGCTAAAGAGCTAGCTAGCTGCGGTTAGCTTAGAGGGCTAGCTCAGTTAATCCTGGCTGTGTGTGCGGGCTGGGTGGCTGCTCGCGTCCATGTATGGACATTACAGTTGTCAGGGTGCTGTCGTTCTTATAACACAGTGCACCTCGTTTCCTCTTTAGACTTGTACGTATTTTAGTTAGCCACACTTTAGCCTGTTAAGCTAGCCGTTAGCTGCTTTGCTAGTGAATCGCTTGCTGTCATTTAAAAGAGCGTTAGCTGCCTCTCCTCTTGTGCTCCTTTAACTGTTGTCTGTTAGAAACTATAGTCCCGTAATATATGTAGTTTGTCAGCTCCATTAAATACAAGTTGGGTCATGTGCTCGTAGACAGATTAATGTTTTACATAATTAACACAATGTGCATTTAACTGAACATAGATGCTGCTGCAAGGGCCCAAGAGAGGGTTTCATTGGTATGAGATGTTCACGGGACCATGATCATTTCTGGAAATATCATGATTATGCAGTATCACTGTATACAGTGTCACACACAATATTATACTTATTAACAGAACAGACACTTAAACACAATGAAAACAGAAGTGTTTCTCCATTGAACAAATGTTTTTGATGTTTTCCTGAAATATTATGGTCCTGACATGAAACTTCATATAAACTGGGCATATTGTTCCTTTTAAAAACAAAATGTGGCTTTGGTGGGTCAGCTTTACTTCAATTTGTTATTGACAGATGACTGATAATGTAAATTCCCCAAAGTTGGGCCGATAAATGCCACGCATCCCTAAACTCTAAATCTGCCAAATGGAAAAACAACTGAGTTAAACTTCCATCTGACGTCCTCAGTAGAGGGATGATATGTCAAGTAATCAGTCGAGACATTTTAAAAGTGTCACTTCATTCTGCTAACGTGTCCTCTAAGTTTAAGTTAAGAAGTTTTCTAAGACTTCCGTTTTAATAAACTGGACGTCTGTCGGTCTTGGTTGGCCAAATCAAGTGATTCAACTATGTCAGCTTGGGCTCCTGTAAATTGTGTTGGGCATTTTTCACCATTTTCAGACTTTATAGAGACCAAATGACTAAACACAATCATTCCTTGCAACCTTAGTCCCCACATCAAGTAAGAAAATATCAACACACAAGCCACAAATGTTGAGATCTACTCATGTGGGCTTTAACTCTAGCTGGCGTAAGGAGGAGTACAGTCTACATTATTCGCTTATTAAAAAAAAACAAACGTTTGTGTACATTATTCCAGATGTTTGCAACGATGTTTAAACTCGGAGAAATCAGTCATTTTACTCAAGATGGTGGTTTGTTCCATCAGGTCACTTGTTGTCTAACTTCTGGGGGAATATCAGCTGATGCGTCAAGGACTGAGGGAGAAAACCAGCAAACTTGACTAAACATAACCTGAACAAACCTGTGAAATGTTTCCTTCAAGATTTCTGTCTGAGTCACATCAGAGTTTCATCAGCAATAGTGGTTGTGTAACAATGAAGAATGTCTTCTTTAAACTAATGTCTCGGCTCGTCTGCTGGATTTTACAGGCGGATGTCGACTCTTTTATGAAGCAGCCAGGTAACGAGACGGCGGACTCGGCACTGAGGAAGCTGGACGAACAGTACCAGAAGTATAAGTACATGGAGCTCAACCTGTCTCAAAAGAAACTCAGGTAACACCAACAGAAGGACTCCAGGTCCCATAAACTGACACTGGAGTGTGTTTCTGTGACACTAGACAGTTCATGCCAGGGCAGCTTAATAAAACCGTGGACAGACTAATACTTTTTTTTTTTTTTACCAGTGAAAATGGAATTTCTTTCATGCTGTTAAAAAATAGATAAATGAAAGTTTTTCCTTTGCTCTTTTATGATCTGTATAAAAACCTAAGTCTAGATTGTTAAGTTTGTTATTTCTACAAGACACCGTTTTAGTGTCACAAGGGAAAAGGGGCTGTTTTTACAAGGAAGTCTGGCGAGTCTCTTTTTCCCCAACGCAGTTTGCCTTCTGTGTGAATGAGCAGGTTTGCGTTGGGCCGTGTAACATTGTAAAGACTTGATGAATTACTTCCTTACTCGACTCTCTCGATGTGCAGGTTGAAAAGCCAGATCCCACAAATCACACAGACGCTAGAAATCCTACGACACATGCAGAAGAAAAAGGTGAGTCCGGTTGTTTAAAAGTGCTTGAACTTCGCTCTTAGAGCTGGTCGAGACCTGTGGCTGTCTTTAATGAATAGAAAGTGCCTCGAGGTCAGGCTGAGTTGGAGGAAACTGGGTCAGTGGGATAGAAAAATGTATAACTGAGGCTTTTTGACCAGATTGCTCTGATGTTTGTGTTTTCCCAGGAGACCACAGAGCCCCTGGACACACACTTCCTGTTGGCTGACAATGTTTACTGCAAGGCCTCAGTGCCGCCCACCGACAAAGTCTGTCTATGGTTAGGGGTAAGTAGAGCTCAGATTAGAGTCACTTTTATTTCTGGGGTTTATTCTTTCATCACACAGTCTAAGAGCATTTTTACAACGGCGGGTTGTCAGTTGAAGACATGACGGACAAATAAATCTTTTCCCCCTGAAAGGCAAACGTCATGTTAGAGTACGACATCGACGAAGCCCAGGCTCTCCTAGAGAAGAACCTCTCCACAGCATCTCGTAACCTAGAGACACTCGAGGACGATCTGGATTTCCTGCGAGACCAGTTCACCACCACCGAAGTCAGTATCCTTCCACCGTGTGGTCCACCCAGGCCCGGCCTACAGCTGAATCGAAAAAATAGACAGTTCGGCCGATCTGCTGTTGCGCTTTTGTTCCTGAGTCAGAATACAAGTGGTGCTTTTATTATTAATTTGTTCTGTAAAACATGTGCTCATCTACAACTCTGACAACAACCATGAGTAGATAGTCGCGACAATTCACAGAGAAGATTCACAGAGACTTCAGATAGTTCCAGGAAGGAGGGAGACACTAGTAAGATGTGTGGCAGTTTGTGATTATTACATGATTTAATGATCAGTTGACTTCGAGCGCTCGGCTGCTAGTATTTGCAGCTAACTCTCTCAGCTCAGGGACTCTGATTACGCCCATCTTTTCTTCAGCAGGATCCTTGAAGAACGGGTGTTTAAGTCATGCTAACAGCTTTCAAGGGGCGGTTAAGTGCAATTAAATCTGTGCTGCTGTTGCTCCTTAACTCTCCCTCCCTTCAGACATGGCACGAGTCTACAACTGGGACGTGAAGAGAAGGAGCAGAGAAAACCTCCTCAAGTCAGCAGACAAGTCTTAATATCGACAGCACGGCATCCACACCCTCCCCCCTCTGCTAACCATCTCCTCCACAGTCAATAAAAATGACCCCACGACCCCCAAACTCATGTATGTTCCCCACAGAGCTTGACAGAAGAGGGCCCGTTTGAAATATCTCTAGAAGCTGCAGTGTGCTCAGCGAACGTGTGCTTGATTCGGTGTTTTATTTTGAATGTGCCCTCTCTCTCTCTCTCTCTCTCTCTATCGAGGCGAGCTCAAACTTCCACCACTTGTGTTTTCTGTTGATTTGTTACTTTTTAAAGTATTTTTTCAAGTAAAAACTAACAAAAAAAAAACAAAGGCAACGAGGCAGTTTTTGTATTCTTTTCGATGATTTCAGTATGTTCCTGTTTGTGAGGGTTCTCTCGCATCGTCTTTGCTTTCCTGCATTTTCTTGCACTTCCGTTTCCTCCCCTCCTCCTCTTCCTCCTCAGCCTCCAGCAACTTTTCACACTTTATACTTGAGTTGTTAATTCTTGAAGCTCACCCAGTTGCCATCATACTAATCAGGCCTGAATGATCACAACAGAAGACCTTCCTTTCCCTTCGACTTTCCACCCTCTTCCTTTCCTCTCCGGTTCCTCCACTTTCTCCTCTTTCTCCTCCACCTTCTAGCAGCTGTTCTGTCTGTATTTATTTGTCTCTCACTGTACTCATTAAACAATGAATGAAGTAAAAGAAGAACATTTGGGCAAAGAGACGAGACACTGACCTGCTGCTCTTTGTGTGGTTATTCTTCTGCTTCTAAACTAGTCAAAAGCTGTCCTGTGTGTCAGTGCTTCCACCCTGTGGTCGCATGTGGAACTACACCACAGCAGACAGGACATTAGAGACATGATATCTAACTGCAGAAACCATTTTCTCAGAGTTTATCTGGGACTTTTAGGCGGTGGTGGGATGCTACTACAGTACATTTATACTAAGCTAACTGACTGTGCTTAATATGTCAGTTAATGCCTCTCATTATAAGCATGACCATCACATTTGAGTCATAGAAGAGGGTGAGACTATTACAAACAACATCAGCAATTATAATTCTTTGTGACTCAATAATACACGACAGGCACAGACTGAGGCTAATCTGTAGGACAGGTATAACCCTACAGCTATTAGCTGGTTAGCTTAGTTAGCATAACGACTGGTAACGGGGTCACTCGACCTTTTTACTGGCTAATGTCGACATCACAATCTGGAGCTTGCACGACAAGAGTTCAGGAAGTAGCTGCTCATGGCTGAGAAGACAGTCCAGCACGACCCCCCGATCGTTTTTATTGTTAGCAGGGTTTGAACGGATTAAGTAGAATGGAGCAAATATTTCCAAAAATATGACAGTATTCCTTCTGACATAATGTAACAGAACGTAACTTTATTCAGCTTGTGTCAGGGCCTTGACACACCAGGCCATCATTGAGCGTCTTTGGTTCAATAGTCGACCCCTGTCGGCATTTTTTGTGGCCGACTAAGAGAGTAGAAGTGTTGCTGGAGCCCTTCAGGAGACAAAAACTTGAACATGTCACTTTAGCGCAGTTTCTCCTAGTTGTTTGCCGAAATGACTATTTTTGCAAGAGTGGCGTGATGAAGAACATTAATGTGGTGACTACAGTCACCTGGTGTTTCTGAGAACTAATTCCTATACTGAAGGCGCAGAACAAACAAGCTAATGAGCCACTTGCTGTAATTTTCGTGGTGCGTTCAAGTGCAGCGTTCGATACAGGTGACGGAACGGTCGGCTGTTCTTGCTGCTAGTTCTTCCATTTCTGTCTGGTGTGTCTGGGCCCTGCTGCTTTTTATTTGCTGAGAGCGACCTCTTCACTGAGTCCAGCAGTCTCTTTAGTCGTTCTCTGAGTGAAAGACAAACGCTGCCAAGCATCCTGGCAGTGAACGGTGCCGACAGAGAGGACGACTGTAAATCACCTCCCTCCCATTCAACAAAGCAGACTGCCTTTCTGTCGAAACATGAAACTGCTCTCCATCACCCGAGTGTCCTCCCTCCTCGATCCCTTCACGGGTTCGGAGGTGACTTTGTCTGCAACTCTGAACTTCCACATCTCTGTCTGCAGCGAGCCAACCCTGAGATCAATACAAGACTGAAACTAGAGAGAAAAAAAACCACAAACTTCACAGAGTGGACAGCTCCTTTTCAGGCTCAGTCGCGTCACGTGACTTACCGAACACTCACTGGATTCGGGGAGGGGAACTAATTTGCTTTACTCGCAGCGAAGCCAAAAAGCATTAACAGCCACTTCCAGACCTCGAGGAGCTGGAAAGAAGAGGCCAGTCTAATGGCTCAGACGCCTGACAAGGACATTTTCAGTGTTTAATTGCTTGCTATTTATTATTTTACACTCTGATCGGATCGTGTTTTACTGGAATCGGATGACGGTAGCTTCAGACTAAAGCCTGACGAGGATTTGTGTTCTGCCCATACTGCACATTTATGACACAACGTAGAGATGATGGTGAAGATTTGTTTCTTCACAGATCATCATAATCATTTTAATGTGAGATTGAAGGAAATTCTTTTAAATAGTGATCGAGCAATAAACTCCCAGCTCTCCTTTTAAAAGCTTCCTTTTGAAGCCTTCAAGAGCATTTTCTCCAAGACAAACACAATAAAACTTTACTTGGGTTTTGTTTATAGAAAAATAAAGCTGTTGTTGTATAAAATCACGTGTCTCCAACATATTAACCTCTTTAGTGGAGAAAAACTGTGCTGTTTAATGACATTAATGCATAGTTAACCAAAAAGGTTAATTAATCCTAAGAAGTAGGTGAATGGCCATGAAAGGCAACTGAAGACTTGATGGGAGAAACAAAGTTTTGCCAGGATAATCTTTCTAAGGTCACAAGGAGAAAAATAAAGATTTTCAGGAGAAATTGTCTTTTTTCCCTAAAAATCTTAATAGAATATATTTTTTTCACTAAGTTTCACACAGGAAAAAACAAATGTCACTAAGTTTCATGATTAATTTAACTGGACAATTATTATTATTTTGAATTTCTCCTGAATGTTTGTGCCCCAAAAATCTCCTGAAAAAAATCACAGTGAAACTAATTCAATTCATTTTTATTAAAAACATATTTAATTTTTAAATATTTTTAATATATTTTTTTAATTCAGGAGAAAAATATTTAAAAAATCAAGAGAAATGGTCTTTTTCCCCACTTTTAATGGAATACTTTTTTTTTTCACTTTTTGTTTTCATGTAAAAAATCTGAAAAAAACAGTGAAACTAATTTTAATATTTTTTTACAATTAAAAACGTTTGTGGTGTAACAGCTCATCTAAAATAAAGTCATGGAGTCATGAATGACAGTAAATGCTGAAAGGCCAAATTTGTGTCAGCGTTTGACGAGATGGTACTGAGACCCAACAATCTACTATCTTACAGATCGGACCTTCAACGTATATGAAGGGAACAACACAAATGAATAAGGAAGCATATGATTTGTTCGGAGGGAGTCAAAAAAGTGAAGCCCAAACGTGACATTTCAGAGACTTTTTATTTTTAACTGTAGCTACTTAAATGAATAGTTCAACATTTTGGGAAGGACGCTTGTATGCTTTTCTTGCCGTGAATAAGATGAGAAGATTGCAACACATCCCCATCAGAGGAACGACCAGGTGTGCCGAAAGCAGCTTCTTACCAGCCTGTTTCATGTTAAACAGCGACCTCAAGTGGCCGTAGTAGTTATTACGGCACTACAGGAGGAAGTAAAGAAAATCGGCAAAATGGCACGTAAGAGGAAGGCTGGAGGTTGATGTTTGGTTTGGACTTTCAATCAGGAGACGGCCATTCATGTCCACTGTGGAACCAGAAGTCAAGTGGGAGTTTAATTTACCAACATGGTGAAGTTACATCACAGAAACGCAACTGACGTCCTGTATGTTCATAGTTATTTCTGCCCAATGTTTTCCTAAAACTAACCAAGTGGCTTTTCTTGTCTAATCCAACCAAACTGTGGGCGCGTGACGCCGCAGCAGTCGTTTTGATTTGGAAAACGTTGATGTATCTTATTTTCAACCTATCCATTTGTTTCTGTATAAGGATGTATTGGACCACTGATGCCACCCTTTACACTAACGATGAAGCTCAAGCCCACAGCTAGTTAGCTTAGCTTAGCATAAAGACTATAAACAGAGGGAAACAGCTAGCCTGGCTCTGTTCATAAATAACAAAATCCACCCACTAGCGCCACTAAAACTCACAGATTAACACATTATATCTTGTTTTGTTTAATCCTTACAAATGCCAAAGTGTAAAAACGACAATCCGTGGCTTACAAAGTCTTGTTGTGATCCTGCAATCTAATCCTTTGGGGCAACTGAGACAGTCAAAGTTACATTCACTAAAAGTGCGTAAAGTAAGATCCTTTAAAAAAAAAAAAAAAAACACCTACTAGCACCTCTACAGCGAGATTTTGTGTGTTAATTAGCAAGTTTTAATGGGGCTGGTAGGTGGACTCCAAGTTGTCTCCAATCTTTGTGCAATGCTAAGCTAGGCTAAGCTAACTGGCTGCTGGCAGTAGCTTCATGTTCAACATGACATGAGAGTAGTATCAGTTTTGCGGCTGGAAAGCAAATAAGCTCATTTCCCAAAAGGCGGAACGGCTGTAAGTCGAAGCGAGATATAACAGAGCTTAGAGATATCAAACTGGGTGCTGTACAGCAGAGCAGATCTACCAGCCGGCTGACATCTGGCTAAAGAGCCTCGGCAGCCCTTAAGGAGGAGCTGCACACACACACACACACACACACACACTCACACACACACACAGGAGAACGCATCCACACCCACCCATGCAGACCTTCACACTTCTGAACTGTCTGCTCCACGACGTCCAGTTGGGAGCGTTTGAAAGCTCTGGTGACGAAACAGCAAGCAGAGAAAAGGAAAACAGACCGAAATCACAGCCCTCGATGTCGGATTTCAAAAACATGAGAGCATCAGGGAGAAGTTTTTTTTTTTTTTTATTATTGTTATTATTACTATTATTCCTGGAAGGATTGTTGCAGATCGATCTGCACTCTCTGAATTTTCTGTAAGCAGTGTGTACAGCAGTGGGAATGGACCGTCATTTGAATCATTTTCCATCGAGTCTCAGAACATTTAGATCGGCTTCTCGTGAGGGGAAATGGGCGCGTCGCTTGGACTGGAAACTGTTTCCCGTTCACACATCGACACATCTTCTCGTACGTCAATCTCACCCCCCCCTCCGGATACATTCATGTTAAAAATAAGATAACACAAGCAGAGGTCTTCGGAGACATGTGAAAAGAAGGCATACAGAAAATGAAGCACTTGTAGTTTCCTCGCCGACGTGCAGAAGAATAATGTTGAGCGACATGGGGGAAGGCCTTGGATGAATTCATTTAAAAGAGAATAACAGCAAAAATACAAGCACACACGTTAATTAAGGACCGTGTATCAGATTAAAGATGAAAAAGAACTTAAAAATAGAATACCAATTGAGAAAAAAATGCTTAAATTAGGTGTACAGACATACAGATCTTCACCAAGCAGTCCAGGTACTTAAGGTAGATAAGTTAAGGTACATTTAATTGCTAAAAGTCTCTCTGTTCCTTGTAATATGAAGGTCAATGTGTCTCACACAAAAAAAAACATAAAACATGATTATATTTGGTAATTTCATAAATTAAAATGGAAATCTACTGGTAGATTACTGGTGTTATCTATCAAGCAGACGAGTCGTCCGCCAACTCACACGACATTAATGTTTCGCTCTTCGCCATCTGCAGCCGATGGAACGGGTGTGATTCACCGTCTCTGCTTCTTCTTGGCATTTTAAACAGTAACCAAGTTGACATCTTGAGTTTTGCATGAAAACATAAGATGGGGAATTCTCTTATTTTATGCTTTGGCCCCATATTTAGATGAGCTGGTGTGTAAATGATTCATACCAACTACAAATGTTCTGGTCTAGTTTATGTAATCCTTTGGGGCAACTGTAACAATCAAACCTAAATCCAATAAAAGTGCGTGTTTTTGTAACAAGCAGAGGAATTCATTTCCAAAGTCACGGCTGACTAACATATTTTGACAGTCTAGATGAGGCAGCAACTGCAACAACTCACCTCTTGTGAGTCTTGCTGAAGGTGAGTTCTCGCTCTGATATCCCGCGAGAGGTGAGTCGCTGCAGGTGTCGCCTCATTGAGGCTGTCAAATCAGTTAGATGTTCCGCTGTGAATCTAGGAAGAGATTCTTGCTGGCAGCTCCTCTAAGTAAACTCTCTCTTCAATTCTTTCCACCATTGTCTTCCTGCTACAACTCAAATCTCTCCAGATTTGAGAGCCAGACTTCTCTTTGTTTCTGGTTCCAAAACGGTCTCACTCTTTAACAAACAGGTCTTTCTCCATCGGAATTGTTTCCGTAGTTTTGTCAGACACTTAAAATAGCAACCTCAAGATGGTTAGTGCCAAAAAACAAGAACTTTTAGCGAATGTGAGTCTGATTATTGCAGTTGTGATCTAATGGACCAATTCCAAAACGTCTGGAATGGACGAATACTTTACACATCAAAACATGTAAATATGAGCCCTGGGTTTAAAAACACAGAAATTCCCCTTTTGTGTAAAATCAAAATAATGCCTGTTTAAAAGGAAAGATTCACACGGAACCACACAGAGCGGGAAAAAAATCTCTGAGCATGTTGGCCACACCTTTGACACGTCAAAGCAGGTGTTTTGTCTTTAATTGGTGATGGCGAACACCTGCCAAGACCTCGCTGCTCGTCTATAACCAAAATAGTAACGTGATACATTTTGGATCTGCTCATCAGCCCCTTTACAGTTGTCATTTGAAATCTCAGGGAGAAGACAAATGCTACAACAGCATGTTACACCTCCTGTATGATGCTGTGGGTTTGAGACAAATCACTGTTGGGGGACAGCTAATTTGAGATAGCAGAGTCTTCTTCCGCAGACTGCTCACTGACAGAGTTACAACGGGAGGGAGTGAAGATTACGAACACTCAATACCCAGTTTATTGGGTACACCTAGCTAAAAAATAATCAAACAGCCCTGCCACAGTTAGTCATTTCGGAGGGGAAGTTTATGCTTCTGCAAATTGAGTTTCAACCCATTTATATCCAAGAGGGTTGGTTGAATAACCAACACCTGTTAGTGTGATGCAAAAATAAATCAACCCACACCACAAACCTTCAAAGTTATCTTAAAGTGAATCAGCACCGCTCTAAAACAGCTTAAACAAAAACTGAACATGTATTGCAGGACAGTTGTATTCAAAGTCGTAAGTTTTAGCTCAGTGTACCCAATAATCTGGCAAGAGAGCATCCGTCCAAGACGAATGAGTCCATCTAAAACCACCTGGTAAGACATTAAAGGGCAAGTTCACCCAAAAAATGACGGGCATTGCCTTCTCACCCCCATTCTGATGGAAAGTCAGGTAAAGTCTCGCGGCCCACAAAACATTTCTGGAGCTTCGCAGCAAAACAGCGTTACAGCGTTCTCCTAAGCAACTCAAGTAGATGGGGGCATGTTTTAGAACATACAACAACAAAAATATACTGGCTCCATACAGTTTGCCAGGTATAGTCCAAGTCTACGGGAATCCCTGAGATCCCAAATCGATTTGTGAAAGACTTTATTTACACCCTTGACGCACGGTAGAGTTCTTGCAACCACTCCAGACGGGGTGCGCTCTATGACGCGTATCTCAGAGCCTCCAAAGACTTAGTTTTGTTACTTTTTAAAAGCCATTTTAAATCTTTCCCCTTAAGTCCCCATCTAGTTCAGTTGTTGAGGAGAACGTTGCAACAATGTTTTGTGGACTACGAAACTTCAACTTTCAGCTTTCCTTCAGCATGAGGGTGAGTAGGTCGTATTTTCAGGTGGATTCTTCCTTTAGGTTTAAGTGTGATTAAAGTATTCCCACATAACTGTGCTGGTTACATCAGCATGTAGCATTGGAGTGTATCGAAATGAAAATAAAGGTTCGATACGCTTGAGCACACACACACACACACAAAATCAAATCAAAATCCAACCGTGTCGCTCCCTCGTGGTTGTATCCATGTTGGCCTGATTTAATAACACCTGCTAGTTGGGACTGTCTTTGCATGATTATATTGTCCGAATGCGTGCATTGTGGTTAATGTGGTTCTTCTGCGGAGTCCGCGGTCTGGTCCCTCTCTGTTTGCTCTGCTTTCAAGAACTGCATCTCCAGCTTGTGTAGCACCTTTCAAAAGTCACACATGAGGCTCCACATTTAAGGTGGACTTGGCTATTAAGGTGCTTTCTGGATCCAACGTCCCTATTGGTCCGCCTAGACAAGTCCCCCAGTCCAACAAGTCTACCTTGGTCAGTCAAGCTGTACACGTTGTCTCGCCCGGCTTCAGGAGTCCGTTAGGATGGGTGAAGATGCTTCATTATAGTGCGGTATTTAGCAGAATGATAGTGGATATAACCATGTAGTCAATGTCATTGAGCTCACTGGAGGCCTAAATTGCTCCAACGAAAAATGTATGTGGTCTCCGTGAAGGAAACCATCTTCCCTCGTTATATTTAGGACCTCCAGGACTCCTCCATTGAGCTCTGATCGTGGAATGTGGAGCAAAACGTCAGCTCAAGAGAAAAACAACTCTTGCAAAGGATGGCGCTTGACCCTAACGGTGCTGACTAAACCTTGACTGATATGTGCGAGGAGGACGTTGGAACGTAAGAGTGATCGTTTTTTTTCGTATGTGATCATGTAATTGCATATTGGAGGAGAGGAGGAGATTAAGGATTAGTGGGAGGAGAGGTGAAGGAAGAGATGACAGAAGAAAGAAAGATCGAACCAGTCAAGAGTGTCTACGTATTTTGGCGAAGAACCGAAATGGATCCTCTTTCTAAGGCCTTCCTAAGACTTTCAGGGGTTTTCAGGCAGCAAGCCCAAAAAAAACTTAAGGGACTGAATCATGGGAGCCCTCACAAGTCAATGAGCATCTGTGATCCTTCCACTCTGAGAAATAAAAGGTATACAGGAATGGGCACAACCCTTCAGTCATCCACCCCTTGCTCAAGGTGGTCCTCTCTGCCTTCTACCAGCCTCTTCATTGAAATTCCTTTGTTTCCAGTCTTAAGAAACAACATTAGAGGGTTACCAACACTTTCAGTCAGAGGGCTGACACCTCAGTCCGTCAGCCACTCCCCTCTGAATCCTTCCTGGATTCACCTTCAGTCCCGAAACTCTTCCCAGATCAACATAGACAGCGGCGGTCGCTCTTGGTCACTTCCTCCGAGGAGTGAACCACATTGGGGACAAACCCGCTCTTCACGCCCTCCCAGCCCTCCTGGATTGTGATGTCGCCGGACCGCACCAGGGCGAAGATGTCTCTGGTCAACTCGGTGAAGGCATGTTCCACGTTGATGGCGTCGCGGGCCGACGTCTCGACGTAGCGCATTCCATACGCCCCCGCCAACTTCTCTGCTTCCTGGCGGGTCACCTAGAAGATCAAAAGAGGTGAGATTCAACTATACCGCAATAACCTCTGAGTAGAAGCCTATGAATCCAGATTCTCTGGAACTGCCCTATTTCAGTCAGTCAAACAACCCCAGGAACTAAGGGGATCGCAAGGTGTTGCTGGGGTCCAAATCACTGGAGGAGTTGGGAAGCTTTTTGTGTTTTCTTGTTGATTTGGTTTCTTATTACAGAACAAATTGAAAGCAAACCAACATCACAAAGCACTATGTAAGATTGTTGACCCCACTAATTGTTTACATGTGTCCAGAGCAGTAGTGAGAAATCAAACACAGGATGAAGGTCTTGAAGGTCTTATCTACCACAATGTCTGATATCGATTTAGTTAATCTATGTGATGTACGCAAAGCACACCTGACTACAGGAGCTGCTTAGCTCAGACTTGAAGAGTATGCCTTGTAGTTGGGTCAAATTGGGGTCAGATGCCGTTCCTACCACAAAGAAACGGCTCCAGAATTTGTTGGGTACAGGGCCAGGAACACTCGGTATCAGTGTTTTGGTCTGCACCAATGTGTGTTTGGTGTCTTCACATCTCAGATACGCCCAAACAAATTGTACCATAGGAGAAAAAGAACAAGATTTTGATTCCGTTATTAGAGCCAACAGTGTCACCAAATAGTTGACAGCAGTTCAAGTCACACCACTGGATATTTGGACATTAGTTTGACCATCTCCATCTGTGACAGTGGCGACCAAAACAGGTAGTTTAAGCCAAACCATGCTGTTTTCCAAACCCTGACCAAG
The DNA here is from genome assembly GCF_904848185.1 of Acanthopagrus latus. Classification (NCBI taxonomy): domain Eukaryota; kingdom Metazoa; phylum Chordata; class Actinopteri; order Spariformes; family Sparidae; genus Acanthopagrus; species Acanthopagrus latus. The sequence goes on along the minus strand of NC_051048.1, from coordinate 5,426,123 downwards.
TGTTTTTTGTGCGTTAACCTAACCAGATTTTAAAGGTTGTGACCAGAGAGTAAAGACAGTTCAATGTTTAATGGCGAGTACTTCCACTTGTATGCGAATGCCTTTCTTTTGTATGAGTATTGATCCTTGTATCCAACACTTTAACCTCTGAGGCTCTGTGCATTGAACACCCTTCGTCCATGGCTGGCAGATTTACGACATGGTCACTTAAATGTGGCAGCAGATTGAACATAGAGATGAAATGGAGTGAGCTGGTTAATTTGATTTCAATCCTGCTCTGAAAATATTGTGTTGTGCAGACAGGCAGTCATGTGGGACATTTTTTTGCAGCGTCATCCTGTCATGTCTACGTTTCAGTGGTGATATTTTTGCTTTCTGTCCGCCAGCTGCCTTGAGGGAGTTAAATAAACCATGACAACTCGCCTGTGATCCAAACGTGCGCTGATCTAAATTTGAACAAAAAGCTATTTTTAACGCCGCGGACTGTATTACGTAACATTCGAAAAACGCCACCATCTTCAGCAAAACCCTTTGAATGGTTCCCACACTGTACACACCTGGCGCTGCGCCTCAAGGTCGCATTTGTGCCCCACCAAGAGGAAGACGATGCTGTGCGGCTGGACGTGGCTGCGAGCCTCCTCCAGCCAATCGTGGACGTTCTGGAAGGATCGGCGGTTGGTGATGTCGAACAGGAGGAGCCCGCCCACAGAGTTACGGTAGTAAGCCCTGGTGATGGACCTGCAGGGGTTGCGAACATATAACACAAGATAAATATCAGGGTTTGGAGCAAGTCATAGAACTTGGCTCTTTTCCTTTTTCACCAAAGCATTTTAAATCTTACAAATTAATAGGATGTGTCATGCATTTGTTGTGTCTCTTACAAACTTAAACTGAATATAAAATGGCATACATCAGCAACACACCAAGAATCAGTAGTGAATAACTGTGCAACGATATCAGTATCCACCATTAAAAATTAATATCAGTCGAGCCCAAGCTAGAATTGCAGTGTTTTGACTTTACAAAGCAAACGCTGCTGCGCGTCCCGGTGGAGAAGTGCTGCTGGGTTTTTAACAAGTCGTGACACACCGACCCGCTTCTGATGCGCCCGTCTCCCCACAACATCCTCACGGAGAGAACGTCAACACAGATATAACGAGAGGCAAAAATTGGGGGGTAGAGACGTGCCGTGAAAGAGGAAGCAGCAGAGGACGCGGCGAGAGAGGAGGAGTGTGTGGCAAAACTTCAGGACGAGGGAGTGATTCATTCGATTCGACACACACATGTATGTATAAATAGGACCACGCAGACGAAGCAACAGTGACTAAGAAGAGATCTGCGTCGTCAGTCGGACAGGCACAAAAAACAGGCACACGAGGGGGATTTAAACCAGAGGCGAGGCGCACGACACTGTCACAAAATCCCCAAATATTTAAAAATGTGTCAGAACCGGTGGAACTTAAATACTTTCCCAAAATGGCTACAGTGCGCCAGTCAAAATGGCTACCACGGTCAATCAAAGTGTGCTGTCAGGGAGCTTTAAACCTGCCACTTTCCAGATGAATAATCTCACAGGAGGGACAGCTTATAACAAATGTATTAAACTCCTTGCGGTGCTGTTTCAGGACATAGGTAAGCCTGGGTTTACTCAAAAGCTTGGTTATTTTACAACTCAATATAAATATGCAGACCACATGTTTATTTGCTCAGATTCTCTCTTGAAAATGGCTGACACGGATCTGTCCTTCGGTTCTCAGAGAGATGTGTTGCAGTTCCCATGGAGACAGTAATCATGCTGACAGGTGAGACCAGTCGCCTCCTGACAGGATGATGAGTGGGGCTGACTGAGTGAGTGGGAATGTGTGCAAGCATGTGTGAAATATGCATTTTTAGGCCGTGAGATATGCATCATCCTGGCTTTATTACACCCCCTCTTCATGCTGATGGGGTTTAAAAAAAGAAAGAATCCGATGTTAAACATTTGCCGAATTTACAAGAAGGCCAAAATAATTAAGAATTTGTTGTAGACAGTGTTTCACAACGTTAATGAAGTTTCTCCTAATGCAACACCTCACAAAACTGGGAGATTTTTAAAGGGAGTCTGGGGACCTCATCCGCAGGCGACACAAAAGTAGACTGTATTGGTTGTTGTTTTCTGTATTTGTAAAAATGTGACATGTTTACCATCAATAAAATGTTCATACATTTAGTGTAAGTAGAGAGATCAGTTGACACTGTGTTGAAACAGTCGCTAAATGTTGGCAGCTGAGACACAGAAGCAGACAGGCGATGCCGAGCCAAACTGACACTTTTTATATGGAAAGAAAGAACTTACTATAGTGCATTGATGGCTGAATTAACAAGATGGCCCAACTTGTTAAGAATTTGTTGTAGTATTTCACAAAGTTTATAAAGTTTCACCTAATGCAACAACTCTCAAAATTGAGAGATTTTTAAAGGGAGTCTGGGCACTTTCACCACAGGCGACTATAAAAGTATTCTCTATTTCAAACTTCACTTTATTCAGGCTATATAGTAGCTAGTGCATAATACTTGTGTATTTAGGCTGCTTACATATGAATGCATCAGTAAAAGTATTGTAATGAGAACATTTACCTTTAATTCTTTAAGCTTTCCTAATAATGCCTCTTAACAACATTTCCCAAAATTGAGAGATTTTTAAAGGGAGTCTGGGGAATTTTGGTTGAACAAATTTATAGATTAAATAAAGTCTCTTATAACGATAACATTATATAACAAAACAAAATGACTTAAGTCAACAATGAAGAACAAAAAACATTCCCCTTCAGACTTTTTACCCCCCAAAACGGTTCTGTTATTCTTCCTGGGGCTATTAGCAGCACCTTCATCCCTTTACTCATCGGAAACGGCCTCACTAGTCGTTTTCTCTCTGCTTGTATCACCTCAGACCTCATTTGAATAACTGCTCTTTCTGTTGTCCCAGGTAGTAATTCAAGTTTTGAGACCTCCAGGCTACATCATCAGGTTTAGAGCACTTAGTGTTCCTTAACATTTAAGTACTAAGTCACACAATAAGCCTTTGAAACTAATTTTCACTGATGTTAATCTTTATTCAGACATCTTATCTTGTAACAATGTCACATATTCTTTATTTTCTGTTGATTTCCGTGAGAAAATTATATTTTTCTTCACTTTCCAGGAGAGGTCACAGGTCTCTGTTCACATCCACGCGATGTGGGAGAAACGTTTCCGTATTTCGGTTTCAGAATGTATCAGAATAAATCATGATAAGCCGCAAGTTCCTCATTTCCCCCCGTGTGCGGGGACATCTGTGGTGCAAACCGGCCGAGATTCTGCACTGCATCTCCCAGAAATCACCTGTCAGCAAAGCAGCTGATTAAGGTCTCTTTGATTTATCTGTTAGCATCTATAACATCAACATGCTGCCTACACGTGAATGCATCAGAAATCATTTTGTAATGACTTGTAATGAAAACTTTTGGTAATTTGTATTTTGCTCATAATTCTTTCAAAGATACGGGTTTTTTGTTTTTTTTGACTCTCATTTCAAACAAGTGGCATAAATTAGCATGTGTTATGTCACAATTAAGCAAAATAAGCTCTCAAAATTGAGCAGTTTTATAAGAGAGTCTGGGGAACTTTATCCACAGACGACAGAGAAGTTGCCTGCTCTGGTTACTGCTCGCTGTATTTACACCAAATGCAAAACTGACACTCTTTACCAGAAAGGAAATAATTGTATGTATTGCATTGAATGCCGAATTTACTAGAAGGCCCAAAGAGCTAAGAATGTGTCACTGACAGCATTTCACCAAGTTTATAAAGTTCCTCCAGACGCAACATCTCATAAAATCGAGCGATTTTTAAAGGGAGTCTGGTAACTTCCCCCACAGGGGATATTAAAAGTGCTCTTTATTAGGTACTTTACGGTATTTTTTAAACGTCTTTTCTCAGACAAATGCCGTAAATGACCATGTGTTATCTCACCATTCAGCACCAGGGTCACTCTGTGGTCACACAATAAAACACGGATATTAACGGACACACACACGCAAACACACACACACACACACACTCTCCGCCAGCTGTCCTCACCTGAAGCGCTCCTGGCCCGCCGTGTCCCAGATCTGCAGCTTGATCCGCTTGCCGGGCTCGATCTCCACCAGCCGGGAGAAGAAGTCCACGCCGACGGTGGGGTCCGACACCTGGGCGAAGCGGCCCTCCGTGAACCGCCGGATCAGACACGACTTGCCCACCGTGGAGTCCCCGATGACGATCAGCCGGAACTGATAGAGCCATATCGCCTCCATGACTGGGCTGCTGCTGCTGTCTGTCTGTCTGTCTGTCTGTCTGTTGCTCTCACCGCTGTCTGTCTGTCTGTCTGTCTGTCTGTGTGCGGACATGAGAGAGAGGGAAACAGAAAGTGAGACCAGCAGCAGATCAGTCCTCTATCATAGTCCTAAATATCCACATTTCATATTTACTTCTTATAACCTCTTATTTGAAAAGTAACTAAATATAGTAACTCGAGTGCTCTGATACAGTGTTGTGGTGGTGGACAGGGCCACAGCCAAGGATTTTAGACATGAGGATCCATCCATCCATATATTACTGTCAAAATGCAATATTTTACATATATTACACATTACATGCTCTGACTTCCTGTCACTGGTGTGTATTAAAGGACATCCGGCTTTTTATTGCGTGGCGCTGGTCATGTTTCAGAGACAACTCGTCGTCAGCGCTACTCGCAGAGTTCCTGTATTTGTTTGTTTTCTCAGCAAATTACTGAAGACGGTTCCTTAATTGGCTTGTGGTTTTTATTCCTCTGGTGTTGCAGCGAGCTCTCAGGGACACAGCGCTTTTTTTTCTTTTCTTTTCTTTTCTTTTCTCGGGAACACTTCTTGTTTATAAACTGTATAAATGTATCCGTCAGCGTCTCACCCTGCAGTTTTTCTTCATGTGTTGAGCTGCGACTATTAGTTGCCAAACATTTTAATGATGGATTTTAAACCGTTTGAGGATTTTTTATGGAAGGAAAGTTAAAATTCTTTGACCCTAGCTAGGTTTTCGTCTCTCCTCTTTGATATTTTTGTGTCGTGGACAAAACAAGACATTTGTGGACTTCGTGTTGCACTTTTGGGAAAACTGATCGACATTTTACAGAACAAAGAACTAACTGATTATCAAGAAAATAATGAATTAATCAACAATGAAACTTAATGTTGGGAACCTATTGTGCGCCTTGCGTTTAACAAGGTAAAACACCAGTTTTTGCAAATGTGTGACACGGTGACACAGTGTGATGTCACTAAGTCACGGAAGTTAACGCAGGGGCTACTGACGAGGCGTTCAGGAGCAGTTTTACTCACTTTCACTTTTACAAAAGTAATATTGTAACACAATATTTTTACTTTTACTCAAGTGTGACTCCTCTACCTTCATCATTTTTCCCTCCTATACACCCAGCTGGACTCTTAATAACACTCTTCACTCGGCTGTCGAACTTCTGTGCCTTCAGTCCTAAATGTTCGATAATCTTTGTAATAAAACAACTGAAATCTCGCTTTAACACGAAGGACGACGCTGCCACAACACTAAGACTAACTCAAACCAACCTTCACTCGGCTCCTCGCCTCCTCCTCCTCCTCCACGACTGGCTCACTGGGCCTCATTGTGTTGGATTCAATTAAAAACCACGAGATATAAAAGAGAAAATCCTCTTACGATTTTCTCGTCACTCGCTGGCGTCAACTGATGTTTTTAATGAGCCGCCTTTTTTGGATTACTGGCCGTCGCCTAATGCCCCTTTTTGATACGAGGCTTTCATGGCGTGACCCGGCGTCTTATTCCGACCGCAGCAGCTTTGTGAACTACTTTTACTTCACTTGAGCATTTGAATTTAATGCTACTTTATTCTTTTGTGATTAGTAAAATACAATATTGGCCTTTCCCCTCCACCACATCGACCGCATGATCAGCTTCAGCACACAGTAAAACACTGTTTACATGTCACCGTGTAGCAGTAGGTACAAGATACTCGTACTTTAATGTAACTAATGGTTTGAATCCTCCCTCCAACACTGGATGTGACACATAATAACCCCGTGTTGTCAGAGTGATAGTGACCTTTAACAGGTGAATGGCGAGCTGCTCTTATCTCCCCCTGTGTTCCTTCACATTAATGATAAACAGGATTATCTCTCGACTGAGCTCCAGGCGTGTTTTTCTTGTAATGGAGTATTTTTTTAAGACCAGGGTACTTTTGCTTTTAGCTAAGTAAGTAAAGGATCTGAGTACTTTCAAGTCAAAAAGGTTAAAAAAAAATAAATAAAAAAAAAAGTGTAACGTGATGAACTTTTACTCAAGTTCAGTTTAGAATGCCGGACTTTTACTTTGAAATTCTCCATCAAGCCGCCCCAATATTGCAGTTTGATTTAGATCACTTAACAGTTTTTCTTCCTTTAAATCACAACATATATGACGACACACTGTGACAACTTTTCAAATCAGACCTGCCAAATTTTTAGGCGCACCGGTGTGACCAATGAAAATAACAGTTCGGCAGATTTTTCAGAGTGCGTGCGACCAGACAATGAAGAAAAGGAGCACAATAATAAAATTCTTATAGTTCACTTTTTAAAAAATAAAATCAACCGGCTAAGTTTTAGGCACACTGGTGCGACCAGTAAACTAGTTCTGTCACCCTCTGGAGCCCAGAGTTGTAGTTTTCACTCCACTGCATTTATCTGATAACTCAAAGGTGCTATTTGGTAAATAAAAGTCGATTTTTCTCATGCCCAACTCTTCAAAAAGCAAGTGAAAGTGTAAAACTAAAAGAACAGTCACCTGAAGCATTTCATCGTCTATGTATCACTTAAATATCACAGCTGAGCTCATTTTAGTTCAGGTTATCGTAACGCATAATCTTTTATTGTGATAGTATTTGTTATTTCCCAAAGTAACTAGTATCAACTTATCTCTCCAGTAGCACCTTTAACTTACTAGTTTACCTTTTGCAAAATACAATAAATCAAAATACCAGCTGTGATATAATACCAGCGATTATAAAACAACGTTACTTTCATACTTTTGCAGTACTTTTACTTTGTAACACAGTATTTCTACTTTGTTTTTCAGCTGCTGCTTCTTCACACAGTGGTTTGTCCTGTCAGCTGTGTCTCTGCACACTACAGCCCTCCCTGACCGGGCAGCCAGCCTCACGCAGCCCTCACGCAGCCTCACGCAGCCTCACGCAGCCTCCCATCAGCCCCCTCTGTGTCCCGCTGGAGTCGGGTTGCGTAGCTCGGTCGGTATGCAAACATGGGAGTGAATGGCAGCCGTGTGGGGGGCTCTCACACCGGATGCAGTCTGGAGGCTCCACAACATCAAGTGCTGGACTTTAATCATCATCATCATCATTATTATCATCATAATTATATCTGGATTCTGTGTGTTTTTAACCACATCACGTCTGGAAACACGTTAAAATAGTAGCATAGAGACAGAATAAAGGCTTTTTGTAATAAACATCATGTGTCCTGCTGCAGGCTATTATTAGATCGTGGCTTTAAACAGGCCTCTGTTCAGGAGGCTCGTTCATGCATAACAACGGTAAAGACTTTAAAAACCTGCCTGCTCGGAGCAGGAGGGCAGCGTAGGCCGGAGTGGGTCCGCTCTTCTGTGACGCTGCGTCCTCAGGACCAGGCTGGTGTGGGCTCCATGGCACCGACGGGTCTGTGTGGATCGGGCCCTGCAGAACAGCCCCCCCTCCCTCCCCTCCCTCGAACCCTCCGGGGGTCGATGCTCGTCTCACAGATCCTGAAGAAGCAGATCCTGGTGCAGCAGCAGCAGCAGGCCCTGGAGTCCTGGAGTCCTGGAGTCCAGGGCTGAGTCCCCTCCTTCACTTCAGGCCCGATCGAGAGCCGAGGGAGGAAAAAACGCATCCAGAGCAGGTGCGGATCGTGCGCGTTTCTTTTCTTTTCTCCGCCGGAGCCGCGGATAAAACCTCCCGGCAGCCTGCGCGCTCTGCTCGGGCTGTGTGAGGGCGGGAGGCCGGCTGTCAGAGGGGAATCCCGCCGTGTCGCGTGTGTGTTGGCCGTGTGTTTGTGGGCTTTCGCCGCTGATGAAATGGCAGCAGGAGCAGCAGCATCATATAGCCTGACTCATCCCGCATCAGTACCACTACCGTAAAGGACCGCGGAGAGGCGCACGGCGACTGTGGCGAGGAGAGACAACAGGCGGAGGGGATTCATCTGAACACGTAACGAGGAAACTGAGGCTGTTTTTATTGTTTTGCCGGCTTAAAATGTCGGAATATAAGACAGGAATATGTTAAATAAGAGTCTGGGCGTGTTTCCGTGAGTTAATAAATGCCGACATCAGAAACAAACATCAGGCTCGGTGAAAAAATACACAATTTTAATCAATTATTATTATTATTATTATTATTATTATTATTATTATTATTATTATTATTATTATTATTATAGTTTCCGCTGTGATGTTTGTGTTTCAAGCTGCTCAACAAGAGGGAAGCTGCACACTCACTGCGCCGGCACTAGTACGCAGACGCGGAAGTGCGAGAGCTGCAAACTGGGAAGTGTAGCTTTTTACAACTTAAACGCAGAACCTTGAGATTTTGTGGGTGTGCATTGGATTTTGTGCGCTTGTCGCGATCAGATGAGGTCATAGACACAAAGTGATGATGTCACTGCTGCGAGCAGTGTAATGCTTCAAAATACTTTAGAAACTGTATATTACCAACTGTTTTTATTTGTAAATGAATAATAAATACTGTGTAGTTCAGTTATAAACATGATTTGGCAGGAGATTAGTTGTTTTTAACCTTGACAACGACTTAAATGTTTCATGAACCATGTTATTGTTTCTGTTCAGTGAAATTACTGTACTCAATCTAATAAACTATATATTTTCTGGTTATTTGTGTTATTATTAAGTGATAATAAGCTATGTTTAGCATGGAATTAAGTTTAAATGAGCTTAATCATTAAAAAAAAATGTCTATTTTTCTTTCTTATCTTCTGTCAGAATTTGAGCCTGATTTGATGGCACTGATATCATTTCATAAGTGATTATCGCTCCTGTCAATATGCAGAGAAGTACACGGAGCATGACCTCAGCATTTCTAAAATCCTGGTTACGACCCTGGTTAACTCTGAAAAGTTGATTTAGCTTTAAGTTTGTATTTTTAAAGTGACCAATCAACATTTTGGGTGAAAACCCTGCTTATTTTCCTCTGAGAGCAGCTTGTTTATTCAGTTAAAGGAAAGATAAATGAATCTGATTTTTTATTATTATTATTAATTATTGTAAATATTCAAATTCGGAGGTGGAATTTCTTCTATAAAACTGCGCACTGCCCCTTTAAGGTGAAGCGTGACGCAAAAAGGAAAAACACTTAAAAGTTCAGAGTTTTGTTTCCACCGGTGTGCTATTCTAAGTTGCACCGCTAATGAGTTCATTACAATTCAGGTGAACCTAATAAACTAGACACACACACACACACACACACACACACACACAGTATGGGGGCGTGGTCGTCCGGACAGCTCGAGCTCAAACTGCTGACTGACTTCTCGCTGCGCAGTTAGTTTGTTCTGGCAGCAGACGGAGATGTGCGCACAGACCGCGGGCTGAACTTCTTCCAACACGCTTCTTCGACAGCGTCTAAAATGCAGCGAGTTCTCCTTTTTCTTCTTCATCCAAACTATGTGAGCTGACGGCGGGACGCAAAACCACATAAACTTCCACACTTGTTATCTACTGGCTAATGTTTAGATAACCTCTTTTTAATATGAGTTTTGGGGGTTAACAGCGCGTATTTCACTGCGTAAACGTGTCCAAAGAGTGCGTAAAAGTGTCCATCTAGCGCACTACCGCTCGGTTCTTCCCAGGCTGTCTGGCTCCATACATGCCTTCTTGGAGACCCCACTGTGCCACTGAGGAGCAGTGAACCATGCAGCAGGAGCGCCTGCTCAAAGTGTTGGTCATCGGAGACCTCGGAGTGGGCAAGACGTCCATCATAAAGCGCTACGTGCACCAGGTGTTCTCCCAGCACTACCGCGCCACCATCGGAGTGGACTTCGCCCTCAAAGTGCTCAACTGGGACCAGAGGACGGTGGTGCGGCTGCAGCTGTGGGACATCGCCGGTGCGTCCCAGTGTGTGTGTGTGTGTGTGTGTGTGTGTGTGTGTGTGTGTGTGTGTGTGTGTGTGTGTGTGTGTGTGTGAAGATTGTCTTTACATCAGCCAGAATTACGCATGTATTGAAAGAATAGCTCGTATTCATGCGTCATTTGCATAGTCAAATACCACTTCTCTTGCTCCAGAGACAGCAGCGTCGGTTTTAGGCAAGTCAACAGACATTTCAGGTTGTTCAGTGTTGGAAAACAAGTTTTTTTTCTCTCCAATGTATAATTATCCTAAAGGCTGATCCCAGTCCAGCCTAAAGTAAATACAAAGCCATTTGGAGTACAGGCATGGATTTGGGCTCTTTTGAGCAGTTATAAGCTGATTGTTTTTCCCTAAATAGCCATCAGAAGCTCTGCAGTTGTGTCTGGCATTAATCTATAAATTCCCCCCAAATTGTTTCAATGCTTCAAGTAAAGAAGCCAAATCTACCACGATAGCTTCTAATTTACTGTCTGTTAAGTTGTTTTATGAACCTGCACACTTTCCTTATTTTGTCCTAATTGTTAATGGACCCTGGCATGTCTGTAATACTTTGTTTATGTTAGTTAAAGTGGATGAACGAGTTCTTTAGTTGCTTCTGGCATTAATCTAAAGTTGAATGAATTCACTGAATCATCATTCATTTTTTTATGCAACAATAAGCCTGTAGCTGCCCCTGTTAGCTGGAAATCACAACGGTACCACATCTTGTAGTCTTACATGGTCCAAGTTCAAATTTAACAACAATGATATCACTGAAAAGGAGGAACACTTAACACTTATATTTCTGAGCAGGTTTTCAGGCATCTGGCAAAACAAAAACACCATTTTACCACTTATAATATCACTCATTGGCTGTTGTTGGCTCTAGGACGGGCTTAGAAGCTCCTCTCTGCTCAAATTAGCTGTCAGTCAAACAACTGCCAGGTTGGCCCATATGACAAAGAACAGCATTTTTGCTTGAAAATGATTACCCATGTGATTTTTTTTTGGTTAATTTTAGAGAACCACATTTTGCTTTCATTCCTATTAGGCGTTTTAATGCACTTGTGGAGTTAGTGGATTTTGTCTTAAACGTACGTGACTCCCAGCAAACCCATGTTTAGTTCTCCTGTATTGCAGTAAATTAAATCTATACAGAAGTGGTCAAAGTAATTGTGTTTACTGTTTTGGCTTGCACGGAGCAAAAATGTGGCGTAACATGTAATAGGTCGACTCCTACTGGTTATTAATGCATTAGAGAGTCTTGGATATTCATTTTCTGTTACTCAAAATCGAATCAGACATATTGAATTAAAGCTTTTGACTGGTTACAAATGTACTGCAGATAATTTTATCTCTCTTAAATGTCAGATCTGCTCTTCAGTTAATCGAGTATCAAGATTAGATCATCCAAGTATGCAGCCGAGAAGCCGATACACAAACGGGCGCTCTGCATTTTCACACTCGCTGGCTGCAACTTGCTGACACATCTAACAATGACGATGCATGATTCAAGCAGTGACCGCCTAGGAAATGTGGTTAACCTCTGTCTCTGTAGATGAAAAGTCACCCCTACCAGATCTGGTGTTTTTTTTTTCTTTAAAAGGAAAAGCACACTCTAGTCTGGTTATAAAACCCATCATGCCTCCATAATTGCATGTAATTTGATGTTCTTTTTGGAGGCACTCATCCCCCAGCTGTCTCACTCGCTGTAGATTCTCCTCCTCCCGCTGAGCGTATGGGTGTTGACCGTCATGTTGGCTGATAACAGCCGTCATTTACATGCAGAGATCCGGCTGAGCCCGTCAGTCGAGCAGACTTTAGACCAGTATCCAGTGATGACCTCATGCTGGAGTCACTGCACGGAGGCTTTTAGACACGGGGCCCTTTCTCTCTCGCACACAGAGCAGTTGTCAGATTCAATGCGTCGAAGTGATGATTGCATCACTGTTTTGAGTGAGTGAGTGTTTATCTCGATGAAGGGAAGTCTAGGCCACCATTTCCTGGTTGATATAAGATCACAGGGGTGTTTTCAGAAAGTCAGACTTTCAAACTGTTGCCTATCAACGTGATTTCATTAGCTACGTTATGTCAGTTTTCATTCCATCAGCACAGAAACACACAGCTAAAAGTCAGTTTAATATGCTAGTCATGAGGTGTTCTAGACCAACCTGGAAGTTAACTTAACTTGCTAAATTTGCAGACTTTCAATGGAAGTTTTGCATTGGATGACAGTTTGTAGGGTTAAGACCTGCTGAATGTTATTCATATATTGTGCAATGTGTGTCAAGATTGGAATGTTCAGTGGTACATGTTGCTTAAAGATGCAGATTAAGATGTTATAATGTCTTTTTGTGGGCAAATCATGAAGTTAGCTAAATTAGCACATTTCCAATCGAGGTTTTGAATTGGAAATTAGCTTTTAGTGGGTAGAGACTAACAGAATCATAATCCATAGATGTATGGTGACAGGTGTCAACATTAGTAAATAAAGTTAGATTTTATACCGTAAACACAAAATTATCAAAGTTTTAAATAATATACAGTTACAGGGATCTTTTTGCAGATCAACCTAGAAGTCAGCTCTGCTCAGAGTCTAAATTTGTATATTTCCAATGGAAACTTTGCATTGAAAGACGATCAGCTAATGTGCTAGGATTAGTATAAATCTGTCTTTATACCATAAACACAAAATCATCAGTGAAATGTCTCTCTGTAGATTGGTAAAAGGTTAGTTTGGGATGTTTTTCAAAACATTTTTCAAGTTACAGATCTTATTTTTTTGTAGACCCAACCTGGGATAAATTAGCAGATTTCCAATGGAAGTCTTGCGTTGGAGGACAGTTAGCTTGTAGTGAGCAAAGACTCACAGACTCTGATCTAAACCCAAAACCTGAGTTCATGCAAAACTTCTATTGAGAAATTGGCTAATTAAGTGTAGCTGACTTGAAGGTTGATCGGACAACACCACCAAAGAGGAAGCTAGCAAAACTGCTGATGCACAGACACGTTGTTGTTGTGAGTTGTTTAGTGTGTGAAACTCAGTTTCTTGTTTAGTAAAATCCCTGTGAAGGCCTTTTGTGTTGTTGAAAGATGATGTAGAAATGTACTTTTCACCTGCAAATGTTTCAATGCGTTACTTTGAGGGTTAGCTAATCTAAGTAACGCATACACTGGAAACCTACAACAGCAAAAACGTCTCCAGCTTCGACCGATCAGATGGCGACGAGACGGATTTGAGCCTCTTGGTGGCTGAAAGATAAAGATGTCCTAAGAATGTCCTACCTCTTGTATGTGTTTGTGTGTTTAAATGTTGTGTTGGTGCCGTTTGTGTGACTGTGTGTCTATCAGACGCTCGCTGGCTGATTCACCACCGTATTAGGATCATGTGGGGGAAGTTAGCGTCCAGGATAGAGACTTATTCATGCATTCAGTCACACACACACACACGTGGTGACACACATACTTGCATGCAACAGCATTCTTCTGTATGAACACACTCAGTTTAACTTTTCATTTGAATCTGTATCTGCTTCTGCTGTCCTTGAGCAAGACACAGAAATTAGAGAATTAATCGGTTTGCCGATGAACGGATGATTTTCACAGATTTTGTTATTTATTTTATTGACGCATTCAAGTATTTGTTTAATTGAGTTAATAAACAGATGCTATGACTTATGCTATACCAACCTGAAAGTTTGTTTCTCTGAAGCTAAATTAGCAGAATTCCAAAGGAAGTTCTGAATGGGATTTTTCAAAAATAAAAGGTAGCTTTTAGTGAGCAAAGAATTACAGACTGATTGTCACATATTTCGTCGAATTATGTTTTCTTAAATATACACACTTTTAACTGTATTCAAGCCACCTAGGCATAGTTTATTTGATAGCTGAAGCCATACATCCACATTTTAAAAAGCGATCAGTGCTGATAAGGATCAAATAAAGAACACAGCCCAGATAAAAACTACAAGTAAGAAAAAGTCTGCTTTGTCAGTATTTAAGATGGTCTGTGATCAAATTTAATTTAGTGATTAGATTACTTTCATCGACTGTAGTTGTTTTTCATTATACTCTTTGGTGGTGGATTATTGGTCAAATCAAGTCAGCTCTTTTAACACTTCAGTTACAGAATTTTATACATTTTTCACTATTCACCCCTATGTTAGTGACAAACGGATTATTTGTTTAGCATTTGAAAACAATCAACAGATTCGTAAAATAAACGATGAAACATTTTTGTAGACTAACCTGGAATTTAGCTTCACTCACCATAAATTAGCAGATTTCCACAGGAAGTTTTGAATGGGATTTTTCAAAAATAATGTTAGCTTGTAGTGAGGAAAGAATTAGAGTGATTTTCACATACTTTGTTGAATTAACATTGTTTCCATCAATAGACTCACTTTTGACTATATTTTAGCCACACACTCAATTACAGTGCAACAAATTGATAACATTGTGTTTGGTTTTGTTGTTAGCTACAAGTTAGAAGAACTCTCCCTTGTCAGTACATAAGCACTAATCAAGTTGAGCTCTGAGATTGGAATATCTTCTGGTATCTAATTGGGTTTTATCAACCCTGCACAAAAATTATGTTATCTTCTCCATTTTCTTTAAAAGGGCAGGAGCGCTATGGCAACATGACCCGTGTGTACTACAGAGAGGCGGTGGGGGCCCTCGTCGTCTTCGACATGACCCGACTGTCCACGTTTCAGGCCGTCCTCAAGTGGAAAGGAGACCTGGACTCGAAGGTGAACATGATTATTGCAATGTTTTAATTTCCACCTCTGCACTGGGGGACATGAATTGTCTGGTAGCCATCACATTTCAGATTACAGCATAAGAAACACACTGCTACTTCCTGGTCCCGTTAGGTCGCCCTTGGCAACGGGAGGTCGGTTCCAGCTGTGCTGCTGGCCAACAAGTGTGACCAGCGGCGTCACGGTTTGTGCCCCAAGCTGCCCAAACTGGAGAACTTCTCCAGAGAGTACGGCTTCGTCGGCTGGTACGAAACCTCCGCCAAGGTACGAAGTGACCTTCTTGTTTTTCTTGTGTCAACAGCAAACCCACAACATTTACAGGTGTAGTTGTCTCGTAGCATTGAGTCTGTCCTACACAGAGGAAGTAGCAAACTCACATTTCAAAATTAAAGCCCAAAATTGTCCCTGAACCTCTGGAAAGTCATTAGCCACCCAGTCCAGCCACTTTCACATATTCAAAGGTTTCTCAGTAATAATAATAAAGTCTTCCAAATCCAAACAGCCTCCTCTCGCTCATGACTCAGAGAAGTTACAGGAATTTGCAGACAAGGAACTTATTGTGAAACTTCTGTTCTACTTGGCTGATTAGATTTTACTTATCTACTTATTCAATTGATCTGCGTGGATTGATCAGGTGCAAGGAAGAGCAACTTTTTATAGTGCACAATGAGGAACCTTCACAGCCTTAATCTCCCGTCTGTGCCTTCATGAGCCTTATCCTCCGTCCACTTTTGAATCTCCTTTCTTCAAAGAAAGAACTTCCCTCACAATGAAAAGATAAAGGAGATAAACCCGATGTAACTGATGTCATCTGACCCCGTAACTCATGTTAACAAAGGATAAAAGTGCAAAATGTGAAAGGGTCAAACTCGACTGTAGTTCCCCTCAGCTCTCAGCTCTCAGCGTCTTTCAGTTCACCATTTTGGCTTCACCGCCCACAAGTTTATTGTTTGGCTTCACTCTCACTTCTCTCATTAGCAGAGTTTCCATCAACTAATAGAAGCTGTTTTTTCAGAAACAAACAGCTCTGATAAACACCGTAGGACAAAGTCAGCAGCTAGATATTTCACTCAGGAGATGGTGGAGACCAAAAATGGAGCTAAAAAACAAGTAATTATTGATCTTTAATCATCATATAGACAGAAACAAGACTCTAAAAGGGACGTGGAAAGTCCATCACAGTTGGGGGTTGCTTAGGCGTCAGTCTGTATAATGATCATTGTAAATGGTGCATGAAATTCATTAATTAATTCACTAATTCATTTGAACATCAGCATGTTATTGGTCGAAACAGCCTCAGCGAATACAAAGAATAACAGCAAGGAGATGAGGAGGGAGAGAAATTCCCCAGACTCCCTTATAAAATCACTTAATTTTGTGAGTTATTGAGTTTGGAGAGACATTATAAACACTGTGAAGCGCCGTTTGTGGTAAATTCTTTATTATTTGGGCCGTCTGGTGAATTCGGCATATGTTGTTGGCTCGTTTTAAGAGGTGCTGCCGCCCAGTTAGCACCATAAGGTCCCGTAACTATAACGATTTTTTTATAGTTATCGAAGACGTTTTAGCTAACTTCCTGTCTGTTTCCCCTTCTCCTCCATCTACTCTCTCCAGGACAACACCAACATTGACGCTGCCATCACATGCTTGGTGAAGAACATCATGTCTGTGGAGGAGGAGAGAGCCTCGGGCGACGCCGCGGCCACCGCCGCCAGAACCGAGGCGGAAGGCAGCGTCCTGGTTCTGCCTCGCTTCGACTACAACGCGACAGAGAAGGGACTGGGTGGATGTTCAGGATGCTCCTCGTTCAGACCCAGAGACAGAGATGACTGAAGGAAGTGAACTGAAGTTTCAGATTTTTGGGGAAAGAAAACCATAAAATCTATTGTTAATGTATTTTTGTAACAGGAATTGAAACAAAAGTTTCTTTTTTGTTCAGGCAAAATGAAACACAATTGTTTAAAGCTGCAGTTGGTAATTCTGTTCAGAAAAGTTGTTTTTATTATATTTGTATCCAATCTCTTAACATCCAGACAGTAATCAAAGTATAAAATGATTTGAGGGGGAATCAGTCCATCGTCTCTGGCAACGACAGGGCTGTGACAACTTCATCCAACCAACTTTAGTGGTGCACAGATATTGTGTGGACAGACTACCTGTCAATCAGTCTGTCCTGACCTGCCCACCCACTCGTGACCAGAGTCTCAACACTGCACTGCCAGACAGAGCAAGACAAGAAAGACCGAACTGGAGCAGGCTACAAACAAAAAGAAGTTGGAGAGCTCAAGAGGTGAAGCGAGAGTCAACATCAGCTGTTCATCGATGGAGACACCTGATGGAGTCCTGAAGACAGACGCCATGTTAGCTGTTTCTCTGTTGGACAGGTAATGAGCTGGTTTGTTTTGGTTGGGAAATGTATTATCACTCTGCATTGTAGTCAACGCAGCTAACGTTAGCACCTTGTAGTGCTGTCCTATTTATTTACACATTCACTTCCTGGAGGAAAAAAAGCTTCACCCAGACGATTAAAACATACAGTGTAAGATTTCTTTTTTTAAACTATTAACATCCACCACAACGTGGTGTATCCTGCACACCAGACTCCACCTGTTCAACCTGTAACCTGGTGTGAAAGATACTGTTTGTTTTTTTTCTTCTATTCTTTCAAGCTTGAGTTTTGCAAGAATTCCTTTTTTTAATGACATTTTGAAAATCAGTCCATCGACTTGTGAACAACAGATTAAGACACAAATTATTTAATATTTATTCTGCGCTTTTAATCACATCCACTCTGTCTCCAGCAGACATTAATCCTGTGTTAGTATTTAAAAAGCTAAACCCACTTTTCTGTCTGTAACTAAATGTATTTAGCAGCAGTTGTCGTGACTCCTGCTACATACGCAGCTGTTGATATATTTTATATAAGTCAAAAGAGTTTTTTATTGAAGAGGGTCAGGGCAAAAACTATTGAGTACTGACTTCTTTTTCACAGTTCTTCAAATTCAGATTTTGTTCTCAGAATTTTGACTTTGAACTCCAAATTTTGTCCTTTTTTTCTCAATTTTGTCTTTTTTCTCAAAATTCAGACTTTTTTTTCTTAAAATTCTTACTTTTTTCTTTTTTTTTTCAGAACTGTGATATTAAAATCAGATTCTGAATTCTGTGAAAAAAAGCTTGTTTTTTTTCCAGTACTGTCTGTAATGTTTTGATTTGACCAGTTGTAAATGCTCTAATGTGCGAAATGCAGTGAATTTGCACTGAAAATGTTTTGAGATGTTTTTAATATAAAATAATATTTGTGGAAGCTTTGTGGCAGTGTTTTTTTTTTTTTTTTTTTTTACTATAGTTAAGGTGCATTTTGAACTAATTCAAATCTGTAGATTAGTTCATGTGTAATCTGATCACTAATTACAAAAAAATCAATCACGTCATGTAATTTGTCTGCAGTGACTGACGACATTCAGAATGAATCCGCCTCTCTCCTCCAGGTCAGACTGTCAGCATAAAACAATGGTGCTGAAATATAACTGGCTGAGTTAATTTATTTCACATACATCTGATTTTCAGCTGATGTGCTTTTGGTTTGAAGATGCTTCCAACATGGCATCAAAAGGTGGACCAGCTTTAGATCATGAATGAGCTTTTTATCCTCCCCTGTCTTTGTCCTCTGGATGTGTTTTCCAGCTCTTGCCGTCGTCTTTCTCTGCAATTAGAATTCTGTCTGCTCACCTTAATTATATGGAACATTGTCAAAAGGAGCGTGTGTCTGAGTTTCAGTTGTTCTCTATACTTTCTGCTCTGACGGGTAATACGCTATAATTTTGCAGCCACCCGTGTGAATTGTGCACATTATCATTCACCGAGCCAGAATGCACATAACACCAACTTTCTCCAGGAGACTCTTTCTTTCTTTCTTTCTTTCTTTCTTTCTTTCTTTCTTTCTTTCTTTCTTTCTTTCTTTCTTTCTTTCTTTCTTTCTTTCTTTCTTTCTTTCTTTCTTTCTTTCTTTCTTTCTTTCTTTCTTTCTTTCGTTTCATTCACGCAGCAGCAGGTGTCCACAATCCAGCCTCAGTTTGAATAGGTTCACTTTAAATTATGCTGGGAAGGCTTCGCAGGAAAGAAGTGAGTCACGTACAAAGTCAAATTATCGATGGAGTGGAGACAGAAGAGGGAGCGTTTTGTCTGTTAAAAGAAGAAGTGTGTCTTCAGTAGAATGGGATTGTGTGTCGTGTTGTTTAGTCACGTTCGTCCTCCTTCCTCCAAAATTTAGGATAAAGTCAGAGCACAATATACAGTCATTTTTAGAATATGTTACATATTTACATCAAAAAGACGGATTTTGTGTCATCAAAGGTGTGTTTTGTTGCGTTGAATCATGTTTGTCTGTGTTATACGTATATTTCCTTCATCACATTTGACTTGCAGCCAGTGAGATCCTGACACCAGTTTAGACAAAATAAAACGGAACAGACAGAGATATTTGTTAACTACTAGCCAGAAAGAGAGCTACAGTCAAGTCAAATGTGTCACATTCAAGGACCACTGTTTTAGATGTAAATTTGTATTATAATACAAAGAGAACATATAAAAAATGAAATGAATGTAGGCCTTATTTGATAAATAAATCATGACATGAGTATTTATTTTGCCCCCTTATTCAACAGTCTGTATTGAATGTACACGTTTCTCATTTAATTTGATTTATTTTCTAATTTAAAAAAGTATTTTCTATTTTCGGTCCTCTATACTTTCCTCCCAAAAAGCTTCTAATGCTTTGCCTTCGATGTGCAGCAGAAATGTGAATTCTCTTGTCGGCAGCTGACAAAATAACTACATCCACTATGAATTGTTGGTTTCGATGTACAAATAGAAGGTTGAACTGTTCCTCTCTCTTGTGCTATCTCTTCAAATCTCAAACACAAGAATGAAAAGACTTTCGTCTGTCATCTTTTAAAATGATGTGATGATTGATGCTGTGTGTGAGAGCACTTTGACCCACTAGAGGGAGCCGTGTCCCCTGATTTTATTAAAAACAGAGTTCATTTTGACTATGATTATTCATCCTTTGGATGTTTTGAGGAGGTCCCCGTGCTGCATTCATATTTAATTCCCTCCCCTCTCTAGTCTTCTCTCAGCTTCCTCTCCTGCTGGTGTAGAAGTGACCTCTTATCGCTCTTTCTGCCCTAACAAGACTCTATTTTTGGATGTAGCCTCGTCTCTCCTCTGTCTCTCTCCCCCATTGTATCACTGGCAAAGCGATGATGACTGAAATCAGTGCAGGAGACAAGGGAAGGAACACTGTGTGAAAGGAAGACGGAGGTTCTCCTCAGGTCTCCTCAAGGCTTTCTGCCTCAGTAACAGAGGTCGCTGCTCTCCAGATTTAAATTGAGTTTGTCTTTTTTTTTCCCCTTGAGAAGAAATGGATTATTGGTATGTTTTTGGCTGCTTTTATGTCGAGGGACCTGTTGCATCTTAGAGGGACGGAGGCGATCGCATTTTGATCTGTGAGTCGGGATGAAAGAAGACAGTCTTCTCTCTCTATTCCCACACTCGTCTTGTTTTTGTTTTACATGTGTTTTCCTGCAGGGTTCTATTTTGTTTAGTGGATGAAAAGGAAGCCGGTTATGTGTTTTCGAAGTCAGCGTGAATGGAAAAATGGGGTTGTTTATTCCCTATCGACATTAACACTGAATCTGAGTTGTGCTTTTCCTTTTCATTTCAAATTTCCACCGTGTGCTCTGCTTTCATAAAGATTATAATCCTCAAAATATCCTTGTTTTATTGTCAATTGATTGTTTTTCCTTCCTGTGTGCTGAGGCTGGTTCTCACACCTGCACTCTGTCAATGATGCTTTTCTTGTCCACATCTCTATATCACAGTTAAATCTCGTCCTCGTGTCTCATATGTTTAATATCTGGTGCCAAATAATATCACCTTTTTCAAGGTTTACTATTTTCACAATATATGTAAATAACATGTATTTTGTTTATACCAGCTGTGATATCATCATTCTTTGTGCTGCATATCTAAGATGTGTCACTTTTCTATGTTTCCCCAGTAAATCCAGTCCAGCATGAAGATGCCCTCTGCTGTGAAAATGCTCATCAGTCTGCTGCTGATTGCACACTGTAGCAGAGGTGAGTGCAGCTGTGTGCAGGTTGTTTTGCCCACCAGGTGTCTGATCTCTTAAGAATCCTTTTCAAGCATGCAGATGATTAATGTGTTGGTTTTTATTCCAGTGTTTTGAAGAGAAGCCTGTGTTTCATGTCTATTCATGCCTTTGCAGATGTAATTTCTACCTGTGCGCCTTGATTTTATGCATTCTGTGTCATTGATATTCCACCTTATTCTATGTATTTTATTCTAACACATTATTTCAGCAGTTTCTTATGATCTTTATCTATTTTGTCCCTCTTATTTTTCATTAAATGTAGTAATGATGATATTCAGGCAGTCCATCTCCCCCTTTCTATTTATTTGCTGTTCAAATCATCTGCCCCCGCAAGTGGTTGCCAGTTTCTTGTAGCTAATGATGCTAATGCTAGCTAACTGATATATGTGCAAAAACATATTTCACTACAGAATTTCATCTATGTTATGAATCTATTTCTCGATACACCCAGTGGATGTATGTATTTAATCATCAGATACTCTCTCGTTGGTGACATATATGGCAGCATCATTCTTGATATAGGGACATATATCTCAGATATGACATCTCAGTCTGGGTGACCGTCTACATGGGGTTGTCCTCAGGAAATACAATGTTTTTTGACATAGTTGACCATAACCCTACACCATTGACCCTAATATTACCCCCACATCATTGACCCTAACCAAACCCCTGCACCATCAACCTTAACCCCACCCGTACATCATTGACTCTAACCCTAACCCATACATCATTGACTATAACTTGACCCTACAATGTCAACCCTAACTTTTACCCTACGTGATCAACCCTAAAACTGTGCCATCAACCCTAACCCTGAACCACAACCCCAACCTAATCCTACGCCATCAACCCTAACCCTACCCATACATCACTGGCTCTAATCTTACCCCTGCACCATCAACCCTAACCTTGACCCAATGTCACTGAACCTAATACTTACCCTACAATGTCAACCCTAAAATTCACCCTACGCCATTAACCCAAACTCACTATCGAACCTAAAACTGTGCCATCAATCCTAACCCTGGGCCATGACCCCAACCTAACCCTACGCAATCGACCCTAACCCTTCACTGTCACCCAAAGCCCCAACCGGACTGACGTCACCAACCTTTTCGCTTTCAACATGTCGAAAAGGAAAAATCTTGAAAACTCTGATGAATCTTCCTTTCCTCTGGTCATTTTCTGGTTTGAGGGTTTATTTTTCACATTTCTGCAGCTATCACACAATACACACAGAAAGCAATTATTTTAGATTACCTCCACCGGGAAGCTTAATGTTAAGAAGCTACTCAGCTTTCTGAAGAATTGGTGGTAAATTACAGGCTTTGTGTCAGTGTGTCAGAAAGAAAGATACAGGGCCTTTTGTCTGTCACATTTTCAATACTCTTACAGGCAGAAATGTAGTTTTTTTTCTGGGTTTCTACTTGTTTAAAACATTGATTAAACAGGAAAAACATATTTTTTAAAGTGCTCTGTCAAGAAGTTTCATTTTAAAATATGACCAGCATGTTATTGAAAACGGTGTGTGATTGCATCTCCACATACACTGTGAGTTCATCAACAAGCCACTTTGCAGCAGTCGTCGAGAAACCAATCTCCTGTCTGCTCGTGGTGAGAGCTAATTCACTACTTCAGATCACCTATCATCATGGCTGGATTAACCTGCCAGGCCTTGTGGCAAAAAGGGGCCTACTTGACCATCAGCTTCCTCCCTCTCTCTATTCATAGTAGATGTACCATTATCTTCAAGGACCCTTCAAATACAGTGATTGAGGGTTTTCATGCTAGAGCCCTCGAGAATTTCAATAAGCTTTGTTAGATTGTAGCATTAGAAGCACATGGTGCGTAACATAATCTATCTATCTATCTATCTATCTATCTATCTATCTATCTATCTATCTATCTATCTATCTATCTATCTATCTATCTATCTATCTATCTATCTATATTCATGGTCCTCTCAGGATGAGTGGTGAACATTTTGTTGACGCCTCAGTTTTTCCTCAAACACCATCATCAAGTCAAATTTTTCACTTGCGCAAGGAAATATCAACACAAATCAAGAATGACTTGTCACAAAATATGGTACAAACATTCATGGTTCCCAGATTATGAAGCATCAAGACTTCCCTTATTATGTGTTTTCCAGTTTAGAGGTCTCGACAACTATTGGATGGATTGCCATGAAATTCAAGGTCCCCAGTGGATGAATCCCAAAGAGTTTTGCAATTCCCCCCAATTTTTCTTTCATGCCACCATCATTTTTTGTGTATGTGAACTGAGTCAACAACTATCAGAGATATTTCTGTATTTTTGGGATATTCATGGTCCTGTGAGTAGTGAACACTTTGGTGACGCCTCTGCAGATCAAAGTTTTCACTTGCGCAAGAAAATAAAATCATGAGTAAAGGTTAGCAAAAGTTGTAATTTGTAAGTACACAACTCATCACAATATATAACACACAGGTTGAGTCATTTTTAGACATTTAAATCCAGAAACCTTTTCTTTTGTGTGACTATTTTTCTTCTTCTCTCCTGCTTCTTCTTCTTTTAGCCCAGATATCCAGCGATGACTCCATCCACACCTCCCTCATCATGAGTCCTCGCTCCCTCATCAGCCTCATGCTGCTGAGCGTGACCGTCGTCCTGTCCTGCGCCATCTACCTGTGGGTCCTCAGATATGTCTGCATCGGCTGCTGCCAGCCCATCGCTGTTGGTAGTGAATCAGAAGACTTGGCTGGCATGGTGTGAAGCCATCAGCCGCTGTCTCAGTGGATCTGAGAATCACTCTTGTCGATGCTAGGTCACACATCAGGATACGACTCTTTCTTCACAAGTCACAATGACATTCTTCAGACCTGTGAATTGACTGTCTTCACAGCAGAAGTGGGAATTTTGAAGTGAGAAATGTCTCACATTTGACATATGAGACAACACATGTGCCGATAGTTGATAGATAAGTCTTTTTCATACCTTGTAGGAGACGTACTGTGTGTGAATTTTGTATTTTCACGTGAAAGGAATTTTAACCCGTTTGAAATTCATGTCGCTCAGTAAAATGTGTAATCTTAGCTGCCCGCCTCCGAGCAAATAAAAGCTTTATGGAAGGATTAAGAGTAGCGACGTTTCCTTCCTGCGCCAGGGCCAGAAGAGAGAGGAGAGAAACTACCACAAAAATAGACTCAAATGTGCAGATTATTTTGGGTCAGCTCACAAGAAAGCCAACCAATCTGAATGGTTCTTCACCAGCTGTGACTAACAACTGCCACTGGAGCATCACTGGAACATTCAATGCATGGTTATGTCACCCAGTTAGAACTAAGAGCAAGATGAAAGATTTAAAACTTCCAGAGAAAATAGCTCACATGATCGAGAGGTAAAGGGAGGTATAAAAAACTAAAATGTTGCTATGTATATTGTTGAGTTGTGCATCTTAAGCAGAAATAGACAATTAGGCCCAAACTGGCTCCTTCAACAGGAGGTCAGACCATCTCCATTTGTGATCATGGTGAACAAAACAGGTGTTTTAAGACATTATGGCATTGTGCCTAAACCTAAACAGAGCATTAGCGAAAACTGATATTGATGGGAAGTCAGGAGATCTTCAGCGATGTTTGTGTCGACAAAACCAGATGGTTTTTTTTTTACAAGAAGTCAGGACAATTTCCAGCTGTGTTTGTGGCAACAAAAGCAGATATTTTTGACCAAAAGTCAAGACATACACAGTTGTCTTTGTGGTGACGAAACAGGCTGTTTTTTTAAACCAGAAGTCAGGACATCTCCTGTTGTCTTGGTAGCAAACAGAGTTGTATATGTTTGATGGGATTTCTGGACAATTTCCAGCTGTGTTTGTGACAACCAAAACAGGTATTTTAAGCCGAACCATGATGTTTTCCACTGTGAAGTGTTTTTTACACCTATACCTAACCAGAACATAAGCACAATGTTGTGACAAAATAGAAAATTAGAATTCAACCATTACAGACATAAAGCTGAGGGAGGTGAGACAAAACTGTCCTACTCTCTTCTTTTCTACTGTTTTTCTGTCAGTTCGTTTAAATAAATCCTCTGTCAACTGTCAACAGCTCTCCGTCTGACCCTCTGCTGTCTGTCTCTGAATAAATAATAAAGCGAGAGTTCAGATGAAACACGAGTCGCAAATTTGCATCTGAACAGATCTGATTAAATTTCATCAGCCTCATAATTCAGCTTCATCTCTCTTAAAAAGCTTGTCAAATGAATAAGTGATCTGAGAGAATCCCGAGCAGGCAAGGGCGGGAATTATGCATGCGTCCACACATGACCTGCATACACACGAACACATTGATTGAAGGATATCTCTGAACGCAGTGAGGCAGAACGTAACCATGCGAACTTATTAAAGACCCATATGTTGACAGCTTTCATTGATTGATTCTGTCTTTGACGGTTACAGCTGAGGACGTCTGGTGAGACTGGCAGGAAGGGAAAATATTTATGATATGGACTTTGTGAAACAGACGGTTGTTTTTTCTGGTTTTACTGCTGAGACATGTGTTGATTTTTTAAGGTGCTTTCTGTAGTTTTCGAAAATAAATCTTGATCAGAAGAGACTCTCTTACATTCATCCATATGCCGGTGCTGGTAGCTGCCATGCAATGTGCCGACCAGCACATCAGGAGCAGTTTGGGGTTCAGTATCTTGCTCAATGGCACGTCAGCATGCAGAGCAGGGGAATTGAACCAACGACTTTCTAATAAGACGACGCTGGCTGTACCCCTGAGCCGCAGCCGACCAAACAGCTTCAAGCAGTGTTCTGGGGCCTTATTTTTTCTCTGAGGACAGCTCGTTTATTCAATTACGGAAGAGATAAATATTTCTGAGTTTGTTTTATCGCCTCATTAATATTCTAGTTTGAGTTTCTCCTCCAGAACTACATCGAGGTCCTTTAAGCTCTACATCCACTCGGACCTGACCTCTGTTTACCTTCTTATGAACAGTCAACAAGAGAAATCCTTCTGAGGCAAAACTCACCTCAGTTAATACATAGCAATTTGTTGTTGTTTATTAGAAACAACTTCACAGATCAACCTCTGTAAACATTTCCGCATAAACTGCATTAAAATCTAAAAGCAGTGTCTCAGTTAGAAACTCTCCAGACTTGCCATTCTCCATCCGTCCACCAGGTGCCCTCAGTGTTTTCCCCGCTGGACCAATTCACCTTAGTTGCTGCAGTTGTACCATAAAGTCAGTGTTGCTTACGCCTGTTCCTGCTCCTGCGCTTCTGTTACCTGTAGCAGTTGCCTGGAGGAAATTGCCCTCCATCCTACCTGACTGCCTTGCTTGCGTGGGTTTGTCTGCTCTTGTTGCCTGAGTTCACTAACAGCGACACTAAAGGGCAGTAAAAGTGAAAAGAAAACCATAAAGCTGTGGATAGGACACCGCGGACTAATCACAGAGCGCAATAGCGAGTACATTCATTCCTGCGAGTGACTTCTTCGCAAGCAACATTATTTTCATGCTGTTACTGGATACAATGGGATCATAAAAATAGTGAATGAGCTCTTGGGCATGTAATGAAGAGAGGTGGGGATTGGACCCCCCAAAAAAAGAAGCATTAAACAGGTTAATCCAGCCATGAAGATATGACTGTATTTGCCATTAACCCAGCTTTGGCAATATGGTCGTCGCCATCTTGGTTTTTTCGGAGCCAGGAGTGACCAGGACACTATGATAGGATCTGCCTGAGAACCCCTGTCAGGCACTGAGCATCATGCTGCATTGAAGAAGACATGAAGCTACAGGTTGAGACCATAAACCCGTTAGTAAACTGTTTACCGGGGCAATAAATCAAGTGAGAAGTGGGGCTATTTTTCTCATAAGCTTACATACAACCACACTTATTTTTGCAACCAGGAATCGCACTCTGCTGGCACTTAGAAAAACATGCAGCGTTGAGGCACTTCTGCAGTGGTTTCAGTTTTCAGAGTAGGACACTGGAATTATTAGACATTTTCTGTCAGTCTGCATCGTATCAATGCTGATTCTATTCCCTGGGGTTCTGTGGATCAGGGGTTCTAATAAGAAAACCCAACAGGATGTACATGGGCTTATGTTGTTGCCATATATATGTACAGCATTGTGTTTTATTATCTATCTTCCTTTCCTTTTTATTACTCAGCCCCCGTTTAGTGTGTCTCAAAGGCAGGTTTTTTTCATACTGGGACTGAAAAGAGGCCCTTAGACAGTGAGGACAATGGAAATACAAAGCAGAAAAATAAATAAATTCACCCAAAAATATGTCTCCAGCTACAGAACATAAAGTTCATTGTGATTGGTGATGCAAACGCTCCATATCCCTTGCGTGTGGTGTGCTGGGGAAAAATGAGCTACCCGGGGCTGTAAAAGCCGGTCCATGCTGTCATGAAGGTCGGGAACCCACTGCTGTAGATCTACGAGCACTTACATTGTATACAGAATCAAAATACACAACATTGTAGAAAATAAAGAAGTTGCGTGGGGAGAAGGATGACCTGAAGGTTCAAGTAATCTTCTTTCAGTCCAGAAATACAAGACGATCCCAATGCTGTGCGCTTCAGAAAACACACACAATCTCACTGGCAAAGCTACAGAATAGAAGATGATTTATTTTACAGGGGAAATTCCGCCCACCTCTTCTGCATGAGACATGAAAAGCGAGGGAAGAAACGGATGATTAAAGAGGAAAGTACAAGATGGATTTGGAGCCGGCGGAGTAAAAGTTATTTACATATATTATAACAGCGGATGGATCAATGAGGGTCCCCTCAGCCAGAGTCTGTGTTTGAAGTGAGGATTTCTGCCATGATAATATTTCCAGTGTCATTTTCAGTGCTGCGAGTTCAGAGGGGAGCCCTCTGAAACGTCTCTGCCCAACCAATCCATGATTATAGTGATGCGGCGGCAGCAGTTTATGGCCAAACATCTGGCTCGCACCGCTTTAGAGGAAACTTTACCGCTCGTAAACACGCTCCAGTAAGTGTGGCATAAAGGTCGAGACGAGACGAGAGCCATCATTATAGAAACTGAGCTCCTCGATCGATCGTAACCATGGTGATCACAGTGAAAACTACCCTCCCGGACGGACTACAGTCTATTTACACGTTATGGATGAACTGTGAGCACCTCTGGGTCCTCCGCTCTCCGTCTTTGTCTCCGTCTCCAGCTGACCCCCGTCCCTGTCAGCGGCGCGGTAATGGATTTGTTCCTATCTCTGCGAGCACATTGGCCTCATAGGCGATGCAGCGGCTCATCCCATGATTGACAGCTGATGATAGGACTCCAATCCCGGGCCTGGAGCCTGTTGCCAGGGGCCGCATCCACGCAGTTGCCATGGAAATAGGGAGTTCATCAATTCCGCCTGCAGATGGCAACACCGCACTCCGAGTCGGGAGGGAGGGATGAGTCCTGTCTTCGGCTGAGGGGTGAAATCGGGTACAGACGGGGGTTTGATTTTATGGTTTTGCGTGTTCGCCCTGAGTTGGTCTCCCCCGGGGTGCCGCAGCTCCTTTCAATTACATGCGAGTCAGGTGGAGGCTTGACGTTCCCCTGCAGGCATCACTGTGACTGTCTTGCCTGCCAGTCTTCTCCGCGCCGCCGTGAATCAATTCCTCATGTGCATAATCGCTCGATTTCACATGATCCGGTAAAGTGGGGTTTGTATGTTGGGTTCCATCTCACGAGGCTCGCAGAAGAAGAAGAAGAAGATGAGGGAGAGACTGAAGTAGCTGCGAGAACATAACTGCAGGAATGAAAAGCAGATTGGGTCCAGTGTTGCAGCTGTTACAGCACATGAAAGAAGCTGGTTTTTTTTTTTCTTTTCTTTTCCCCTCAGCGCATTTTGGCGTACATTCAGCTGTGACACAGAGCATGCAAAGCTGGGAACTGAAGCCTCCCTGGTGGTCTGTGCAGCACTAACCACTTCCATCTACTGTGGCTGCATTTCTTATTTCCTTGTTTCTGCAGATATGTTGAAACTTTACATTTCTTTATGTTGTAAACATAATTTTTCTGGTTAGTTGTAGCCATTTAAAACACCGGGTAACGGGGAGGAAAAGGTAATGTTCTGGCTCAAAATACCAGTTTTGGTGACTGGAAATGTCAAGTTAAAGGACCCCGCATGGCTGGAAACCATCTCCAGGTCTTATGAAGAACACCCCATATCCATACACAAATATCTAGTTTTGAATCCACAAACGCGACTGGAGGTATCTGGACATGGTCACTGCAAACATTGCTGGAGATCTTCTAACTTCAGGTTAAAAACATCAGTTTTTTTCCCCCACAAGCAAGGCTGGAGGTCGTCCTGAGGTCTTGTTAAAAACAGCTAGCTTTGTCACCACAACGACGGATGTCAATTGTCTCAACTTCCAATCAAAAATATCCAGTTTTGACTCCACAAATGCAGCTGGAGATACCTGGACATGGTCAAAATGATCTTTTTTTTTTTTGTCTGTGCAAACACGGCTGGAAATTGTCCCAAGGTCTCCTTTATAACATTTTTTTTGCAAATGCCTAAGTCCTGTTCCTGGTTTTACACTCCAGAATGTTGAAACACAGGCTTGAACTGTGGTCACTGGCTTCCCAGCCTTGTCGCCATCGACTCAAGACATACAAGTCAGGTCAAAAAACGTAACGTGAATGCGATACGACCCGTTTTATTGAGATGCTGGTATGATTTTTAGCCTGGGACACACAAATGTGAATTAATCTTTTCATCCTGACAACTGGGCTGCATGTTTTTCACCACACACATCATGATCATACCTGATTCGGAAAGGAGTGCAAAAGATACCAGATGAGCCCAGCGAGGCTGCTTATAGGTGGATCACACACACACACACACTTTCAGCCTCCAAGTGCTGATCATTTCTGGCTGGCTGTGCTGCAGGAGTGTTTCTCATCACCCCACTCTTGACAGTTCATCGTATCAATCATCAGATCTTGGAGAGTGTTTTCTCCCTCTGGTCGGGGAGCAGAGGAGAGGTCGTTGGAGGTCGAGAAGCGGCGGCAGATTCCTGGAATTCACCTGCTGTCTGTCTGGCTGTCTGCTGCTGCTGCTGCTGCTGGGGTCAGTTTGCAGTATTTCTCACACAGGCAGGAAATACTGCAAACTGCAGCTGCTTCTCTGAAAGTGAAAAGAGAGAAAGAAAAAAAAAATCACCTACAGTCTTGAGTTATGGCAGCACTGTTTCACTCATCGCTCGTCTCCTGTCCTTGTGCACTTGCAATCATAAATTCAGATTTATTTTTGATAACAGCTCCTTGCATCAGGACAGATTCTTTACATGCATGCAGCTGTGACCACTTGTGATGCCTGGGACCAGCAGCCTGGTATCTAATTACACGTTATACACTATACTAAGTGTGAAATCCAGTCGCAGCCGCCAGATATTTGATTAATTCAGCCCTCAGATCCGGTGTGGTGCCCACTGGGCTGTGCGCGGTGCAGCAGGAGCGGTTCCCACTCGTTTTTTTTTCAGCACACCGTGTTCCACATAGTCTGGAGTCAAACAAGGACACGGCGTCTGAGGAATCAGTTCATACCACCTTAATTGTGGATGAACGCGGCGCCAGAGACGCGTTTATGTAGACAGAGATCAGAGACTGGGGTCGTTTTAATGTCGCGCTGCGCCGGAAACGACTTCATCATGTGGATAGATGTGACATTTGATACGTTTGTCTCAAAAATTCCGCTACAATTTTACCCGGAACACCTTAACGCAGCACTCGCTCCTCAGACCCGGGCCAATAGACTGTGGAGGCGTTCACGGGCTATGGGAAATATTGCGATTAATTTTTGAACAATGTAAGAAAGTTTAAAAACAATAAATATTTCGCTCTTTTTTTTATCGCAGTTTACCCGAATAAACTCAAGAGATACAAATACATGTTTATTATTAATTGCTTTACTGTTGCTACCATTTGATTTATTTTATTAATGTTTAAATGCATTTATGTTTGTAGACTTTTAAAAGTGAGCATTTGCATATTCAAAACTCCAGCTCTTTTATATTTCTTTAGATTATCTATTAATTGTAATTATGCAATGTTTGTGGTCCCTGACTTTTGCAGTACTTTGTCTGCCCACTGTGCAAAAACATATCCAAAAAACGTCTTTTCAACATCTTTGCCGATGTTGAAATGAATTCCACTGGAGAGCCAGAATTACATTTTTTTTTCTTTCTATTTTTAGACATCAGGTTGTGTCCAAGTGACTCGTTACAGGGTTGAAAATTCAAGTCTTTACAATGTTAATGGTAGAAATCATTTCATTGCTCAAAGAACTTATTGTGTTTCAAAATCAAAGCTGTTATGACGCCACATTTTACTCCATGCAGCAAAAGCTACAGAGAGGATGTGAACTCCTGACCTTGACCTCTGTAGCCTGCACTTTACCAGGAGAGCTATTTATCAGCTTTATCATATGTCATGTTTTTGTCCTCAAGCCTTGGAACATCAGCCTACCTGATGGAGGCCGGGTGACCAAAGTTCATGACTAACACACGTGTTACATGTGCATGCCTCGTGCAGGATATTGAGGTTTGGGGTTCAAATCTAGCCTGTAGTTTTTGCTGCATCACAAAAAAGTTTGCTGTCAGAATATCTTTAATGTTAAACCACAAGATGTTCTTTAGACGCCTCTCACTGAAGTTGAAATTATATAAAAAATCCCATTGTAAAAACTTTCATTTGAACCTTGTCAGGATGTCACTAGGACATCACTAGTGCATGCTGAAAAGATGTCTAAAAAAGATAAACATATAATTCTGTCTCTCCAGAGGTCTTTTGAACATATTTTTGGTCAGAGGGAGGACAAAGGATTGTAAAAGCCAGGAATCATGAAAATAAGATTCAGTGTAAAACAATAAAAATACACAAAGAGCTGCAGTTTGGAATGTGCAAATGAAAGGTCAAAAACGACATCAAGGAAGCATTTGAACGTACAGAAAGTCGTAGGACTCCAGGTGTCTAGATTCCGAGCCCACATGGGGGCGGTGAACGCAGCACAGTTGTGAGATCAGCTGATTTTTCACGCTGCCATTTTGTCCGGCAGAGAAGCAGCCAGCCAGTCAAGGCAGTCAGTCCGCAAAGAGAAAGCACCGGAGAGACTTTCTGAGACAGCAGCGCAGGACGGGACTGTCGGGGGGAGCGAAACATACAAAAAACGAGCCGATAATGTGGAGTGGACAGCGGGAGGACAGCACCGACTGAGGCCGAGGACTGTGAGGGGAAACACCCGCGCTGAGGGAGCTGTCATTTTGAACTTAACGGCTCCGCCGGCTCCGCTCAGACTACAGCCGCTCGCGCTCGCTCTCTCGCTGGCTGGCAGGCTAGCTAACCCCGCTAGCTTCCTCGGCTAACACCCGCCGCTCCTCGCAGCTCGTCTCGCCGGGAGAAACCGCACCTGTCCCGGCTGTCAGTCACGCAGTCTCCTCTTGAAAGCTCCAAACGATGCGCTGCTCAATTCTTGGTGACTTTTTACACCCAAGAGGGGGTTCAAAACACACTTTGCCGAGCGACGAGTGATAGCTAAAGACACCAAGCTAACTAACAAGTTGACGTGGAGGAGGAACTCGAGTTTTTTTTTTCTCCCTTTGGCGTTCTCCAAGCTTTGATTTCACACGGATTACTCTTTGTTTTTCTGTCCTTTCTCTTCGCCCGAGGTGGTCCCGAACCAATCGTCCAGGTTACACACAAACCAGCCAAGTTAGCTATGTTTATTTGTGGCCAGAAAGTAATTAACAGTGTTTACAAAATCCACAGTGGGACTCTTTCCTGGTTCGAGTGCTGCAACGGAAACATTAGCTAACACAGACTAGCTCAGATTAGTGTCGTCGTGTTTTGTTTACTAGATAGAGGAACAAGTTGCCAAACAATTTAAACTGCAATTAGTCTGTTGATTGTGGTTTTCTACCTGTATTTCTTTTGTTTGTTTATTTGCTTTTGCCGCCAGTGATTTGACATTACTGCAGAGGAGACCGCACAGGTTTTATACGCACCTGGAGAGAGAGAAAACTCAACAGTGGGTGTCTGATCGCAGCCCCCCCTTTTTTTTACCTGCTCTTTGACAGGGAAGTCACGTTGAGTTGTCGCCCCGCAGGGAGTTGATCCATTGATCGTTATTGTGCTATTTTAGCTGATCGAGGTGGGAAAAGAAAAGTAGAAGCGATGTCGGGCCAATCTATCACGGATCGGATCGCAGCAGCGCAGCACAGCATGACCGGGTCGGCGATCAGCAAGGCTGTGTGCAAAGCCACCACACATGAAGTGAGCGGACCCAAGAAGAAACACCTTGACTGTGAGTATATGTATGCTGATACAGTGTGTGTTGTTGTCATCCAGCCAGCTGCAGGGCTTCAGAAAAGCAGACATACCGGTCCTATGTACTGACACATTCCTTCACACTAACCTGGCAGTCTGGTAGTCCACCAGGGCGAGCTGGGGTCTGGAGACTAATCTGATCAGGACAGCCTGATTGCTGTAGACAAGACACGCATGAGAAGTATTTACCGTTGTGATACCTATGTCGATTTTTATCAGTGCATCTGGCAGTATCTTATCGTATCCTTCCTGTCAAAGGTATTTGGTTTGTCGCCACAAGCATGGTTAGAATTCGTCCTGACTTCTCATTAAAAACACCTATTTTGTCTGGCTGGATTTGTCCTGAATCCCTGTCAATAATGTCCAGTTTTGCTTACACAAACACAGCTGGAAATCATCCCGACTTCTCATTAAAAAATACCATTTTGTCTGGCTTGAATTGTCCTAACTTTCCATCGAAAATAACCGGTTTTGGTTTCCACGAACACATTTGTAGATGCCCTGACTTCCTGTCAAAAATATCTGGTTTAGTCCCCACAAAGATGGCTGGAAATGTCTCAACTTCCTGTCAAAAATATCTGGTTTTATCGCCAAAAATATTACTGGAATTTGTCCTGACTTCCAGTTGAATATAATTCATTTGTCACCACAAACGGCTCAAAAAATCTTCCCGCCTTCTCATTAAAAACACCCATTTTGCCTGGCTAGAATTGTCCTGACGTTCCATCAAAAATATCCGGTTTGGTCTCCACAAACACGGCTGGAAATGTCCCAACTTCCCGTCCAAAATATCTGGTTTTGTTGCCACAAATACTAATGGAAGTTGTCCCGACTTACTATTGAATACAATTTTTTTGTCACCACAAACGGCTCCAAATTATCCCGACTTCTCATTAAAAACACCCATTTTATCTGGCTGCAATTGTCCTAACGTTCCATTGAAAATATCCGGTTTTGTAACCACAAACATGGCTGGAGATGCCCTGGCTTTCTGTCAAAAATATCTGATTTTGTCACCACAAACACTGCTAGAAATTGTCCTGACTTCTTGTTAAAAAAGCCTGTTATGTCACCGCAAATGTGACCAGACATTTCCTGGCTTCCAGTCAAAAGCATCCTGTTTTCTGCTGTGGTCCCCTGCCCAATTTTTAGGTATTTTATAGCCTGTCAATTAGTTTTGCGCTCAGTCATTTAGCTTCTATTCTTGAAGATGATAGAAAATGGTCACGACTGCCCAAAATTGTCCCTGATCTGATGGTATTGTCTTTAAAAAGAACTGCCAGTAGCGATCATTGTCATTATTAAAGGGGCACCATGTGTCAGCACCATTTCAGCTCGGTTAAACAAAAACGAGAATATAAATAACGCCTAGTGTCAGAGAGAGAGAATCGTGTCTTCCATTAAAACATTTTAGCATGCGGCTACAAAGCTGTCATAGCAGGTTCTTGTTGTACAGACTTCAAGGCAAGACATACAAGGATAACAAAGCAAGTGATAAAAGCAACACAAAGGTTTTTCATCAGACCTGCAGCCCAGGAAGGACACGCTGTGCTCACCTTACTTTCGAGACAAAAAGACAGAGACATACAGTTTAAAACCATGGGAAATATCATACTGTAGTCCTTCGTTGCCTTTTACTTTTCGGGGGACACCTCATACGACAAATTCATGCACGTCACTGAAGAGAATGTCATTAGTAACTGCACATAAAGCGAGTTCCGGGATCAAACCTGCTGATGTTGTTTCGATTGATCTACAGGCAGCTGATTCCTGGCTGTCATGTCACATGTTAGATGTGTGGATTTATTCCTTCATCTACCAGATGAGCCCACTGAAACTGAACTGAGTCATGTTGAAGGTGGCACAACACACTGAAAAAGGATAAATCAAAAGATTTATTAGACATCGGAATGACTCAAGCGTGATGGTAGACGTTTGTGTTGGACGTTAGTGGGAGGAAATGTGCTGAAGTTCTGATTCGGCACGGGACGCATGCGTTCGATCGATGCTTCGGCTCAGCTGCCTCGCATCCGTCAGCTCCTCAGCTGCTGACGTCCAACAAAAGTCATGCATTGTCTCCGCTCCTTCTGTGAACTTGGCCGAACCTTTACAGCCAATACGCCACGTCAAGCTTAATCATTGTAGGATATTGATCTCTTTGTGAGAGCAACGACCTCAGTGCCGCAGGGGGAATGGCCAGCGAGTGGTGCATTGCATGGAGGCCTGATTGTCATGTTGTTCGTCTGTGTGATGTTTTGCCCATGAAGGGGACTGTCCAGCGCTGTCAGGCTGCCATTGTGCTGTTTGCATTGTGAGGAAGGGCGGCGAGTACACTAGAATAAAGGCAGGTTAAAGGTGAGGTCGTCATTCAGGCGGGCAGGTAGTCAATTTGTGAGTCAGTTAAGGAGCCAGAGAGGCTGGCAGGCTGTGTGTTCGATCATTACTCAGTCAACTAGCCAGCCAGCCAGCTGATCCAGCCATCCAGTAATGTAATGAAACACAGGCAGCCAGGTGTGCCAGTCTGCAATCTACCCAGTCACTAAAACACTGTTCGGTAAGATAATTCTGTACCGAAATGAGCTGATCACACAGCTCTCACAGGTGTGAATGTGCCTAGAATGTATGGATGATGTCATTCTTCAAACAAAAATGTGCGAGTTCCACCTATATGAATGTAAAGATTAGCCGCTTTTCTTTGTAAATGTTGTGTTCATGTTTCTACAGTTAAAAACCTGTTCTATTATAATTTTCATAATTTTATCAATTATTATTTATTGACATACATAACCTTTTAGCTTAGGTTGTACAGACGTCAGGGATACGAAGCATTTGATTAAACTAAGAAATGACATCACAATAGTCAAGAATAACAATGTAGGATTATTTTTGTTGCAGATTTCAAAATGTTAAGCGAGACACCTTAACGAAACCAGGAAGATAACGCTCTTCCTACCTTTGTCTTTTTTGTCTTTCAGCATTTATATTTCACACAGTCAGAGCCCTCCAACCCACACACACAAACACACACACAACCATTTCTATTGCTCTCCCCTTGACACCATTTCCCCACAAGCAGCTGTGTCTGTCTGACAGCTAGCTGTGAATGATCTCACCGGCATATTTGCATCTAGACCCAATAACCAAATAACGCTGGCAGGGGCCTTTCAGCGCTTCCTGCCTGCCTGCCTGCCCGCGGTCGACACTGAGTGTGCGAGGGGTTCAGGAGGTCCGCTGTTAGCTCGCGCAGCCATGACATTCACGCACCAGCGGCGAAAATAAGTGCCGCTTTAAAGCCATTTAGTGTCATGATCGGGACTGTCCACCTCAATTAACCCCACTGTGTGAGTCAGAAGCAAAAATGACGAGTCCTTCCCATCAGGTCTGAAAATCCCTTCTATTTATGGAAATTATCGCCATAAAAATCAACGGAGGAGGGTTTTAAATGTGTTGCAGAAATGTCTGCGTCTGCTCGCTCAGCTGCCTGCTGTTAGCAGTTTGTCAAGGTGAGATATATTGTGCTATTAATCCAGCTTTTGTAAGCTTGTGAGGCCCCACTCCGGCATCATTGATACGCTGATTGTTTCGCCATCTTACAGCTGTTAAAGAGAAGTTGTGACATTTAAACCAAAGTCTAGTTTCCCCTTTGCTGGCACTCTGTTGTCATGGCAGCAAACCAGCCAACTGGCTTGTGTTAAATAGCCTTAAGTTGACGGGGGAAGTTGGATGGCGAAATCGGCTGCAGCCTCGGTAATGGTGCTGTTTATTACAACCTTTGTTTATGCGGCTGAGCTGGGTGTTGAGCATTTCTTAGAAGAGGTGAATGAGACTTTAATGCAGTTTCCCAGTAATCCATGCAATGGAATACTTAACAATTGTAAATGGAAGGCAGCTGTTACAATTAGTTTGTTCTGTTGCCGTTTATCTGTTTCGCTGAACGACTGGTGGGAAGATCCTCCAGCACTTAACCTCTGTGAGCGATTCACACCTTGACAGCACATGAGAGGCACTTGGTAGCCATGTGACAGTCATTGGAGTCTCATAAATGGAGGTGTGAATGAACTGATATAAGTGGCTGGTAAAGTGATACTGCAGCCTGTGTTCAGGGATGGTTGATCCAGCTTGATGTGCTGTTGATGGCACCTCCTCTAAACTATGTGTCAAGATGTGCCCTTTATTGTCTTCAAAGGAGGAAATAAGAGGGAATGACAGGAAAATCAACTTTGGCTGGATGATTGAGGAAAAAAAAAGACACAAGAAGACCTTTTTGCTTTTTCCTTTATTTCCAACGGATGTAGAGATAGATAAGTGATTTGTCTCAAGCTGTTGCTGAGCCCAAACACACCAAGCTGAGGTGTCAAAAAGACATTATGATGCTCAGTAAAGCTGCTGGTATGCTTCAAACGAAGCGCTCTTCAGACGGTCGATGCATTTGCTCTCCAAGGCTGACCATTCAATAATCAAACCCACTTGATGTAGTGATTGGCCAGGTGGTTGTTTGGAGGAGCAGAGGATTTCTGTTTCTTCCTGAAGTGTTCACTTTTTCGTTCTGAACACAACTTCTTCAGTCACTGTTTAAAAAAGGAGTACAATAGGGTTACCCTGGTGACAAAAATGTTCCCACAGAATAAAGCGCTTGTGACAAGACCGGTAATACCCAGGACACACCGGCTTTTTATGTGAGAAGATGCTCACTATCTGAAGAGATATGGCTGCAGCTTCACATTAAAAGCATTTAACTGGTAGGCTAGTCACAAGGAATGCAACATGTCCCGCGAGTTTACCGTTATTAACTGCTACCTTACAGCAAAAAAAAGCGGCCATTTTGACAAGTCAGTTTATAATATGTCGGGGAGTAGTTTTATTTTGTCTGTGGGAGTATTGAACAAGAAAGAGATTTTACATAAAGAGCTGCACACCTCCAACTTCTCAGTGAGGTAAGCGACTCCTTCTCCCTCATAACTTTATCAGGTTCCTTAATTGCATTGGCTTTAAATCAGAAATATTGCCATATAGGTGCTTTTTGCTTTAACAGCAAATCTTCCACCATTGTCTTGACTGTGGCCTTTTGGAAAATTAACGAAAAAGCTACTGATGCACAGTAAACATCGGCAAGATAAATTATCGTCCTGGTATTGGGAAATTTATATTATCAGCTATATATCGAGGAATTGCACAATGTTGTTGAGCTGTGTAACCTGCCGCACCTGACGGTATTAGAGCCATAAAGTGTAGATTGGGGAGCCGAACTTGTCTTTTGCTGGTGTGGACAGAGAGGAAAACAACACGATTATGATTTTCACCACATTACATGTGCTGCAAGGTTTCAGAGAGAAAGGAAAGAGTCTTCCAGTTATAACACAACAGATCTTACTAGAGCTATGAAACCATCCATCCAACATCAAATCATCCATTCTTTGCTCTCTACGGCTTAGCCTTTCGTACCCTCAGGTCTGTATGAACTACAGGTTATGAATCCTATCGGTATCTGCCAGGAAAGGCAGTTCATTATTGGTTATCGGCACTGGCTGGTTCATTCTAAGCATACCCGTATCCCCAGCAGCTCTATAGAAGGTAAAGTAAATGGCAAAATTTCAGTTGGCAGGAGGTACTTGAGCGAGGAATTCCTTTTTGTCAAAGTGCCTCTTCTCAGTACAGTGATTTTCTTATTTTGAAGGGATCCTCCCTTCAACTGATGTTGACCTCTCAGAGAACAGGAACAGGTGAACAGAGACTTCCCCTGTAGGGAACACTAAAGAACCTTACATGTTTATCGAGCCTCTAATCGGCAGCAGCTCTTGTGGAGTTGCTTCTGTGTTGATGCGTCATTTCATGTAAAAGGTTTGTTGCCAGGAAACATTTGACATCTTTGACCCTTTTTCTGGCTCTGTTGGCTGTTGCTAGATGCTTTCTCCATTTGCAGTGCTTGTTGGACTGTACAGTTCTGCAGAGAGCTGCAACGATTAATGGATAGATCAATTAGTATTTTTTAAAATAAAAAGTTAAAATTGCCTGATTTCAGCTTCTTCAATATGAATTATTATTTTTCTTTTTTACTTCTCTGTAACAGTTAACTGGCTGTCCTTG
The DNA here is from genome assembly GCF_904848185.1 of Acanthopagrus latus. NCBI lineage: Eukaryota > Metazoa > Chordata > Actinopteri > Spariformes > Sparidae > Acanthopagrus > Acanthopagrus latus. The sequence goes on along the minus strand of NC_051048.1, from coordinate 5,386,582 downwards.
GGTTGAAAATGTCATCATGGCCTTTTATTAACACTGATCAACTTTTCTAACCATTCTCTGACATTTATAGACACAACAACTAATCAGTTAAGTAAAAAATATAACACACAGATTAATCAACAAAGTAATTGTTTATTGCACCCTAGTTATACAGATGGCTCTGATTTCAAGTGGTTCAGGAGCCAGACATGCTTTTTTGCTGTGGTCACAAACATTGAACATTATACTATACACTTCACAATAAAAGCCAGTAAAGGAATCTGTCTAAAATGTCTAAAACGTCCCAAACATTTCCTTGTAGTGTTGGTTTTTCAGACTCTAACAAGACCTCCAAAAGTCGCTGATCACTTGCCAAAGTGTCGAACGCACAAGCCAAGTTTTGAACGACCATTTGGCTGGTGTTGTCATTTTACGCTATTTTTAACAGACACCTTTTGTCTCAGCTGCTTCGTCAGACCGCCCTGTTATTGAGGTCATTTTCATGCTTTCTACTCAGTAGCAGCTAAAGTTATGCTAGCTTAATACAACATGCCACATCGTTTTTACCGGCTGGCTGAGCTGCAGGCCCAGATGTCCTTTAACATCATGGTGTGTTGGGCCATTTTTAGCCAAACCTTAAAACTAGGTTACGCTTACATGACAAATTGATGCGGTGCGAGAGTAGTCCTCCACGCCAACACTTTGACTGGCTCTGTCTGGGCTACAGTGTCTGTGTGTCTTTGGGTTAGTTCAGGAGACGCAGCAGCAAGTTATTGAGCTCAGGTTTACGTGGTTTGTGTTTCAGCCTCCAGTGGGTTGGTGCCCATTCAGAGTTTACAGCTCTATTTCAGACAGGAGCTTGTGGGTCACCTTGACAGATTGGTTCATTGTGCCTGTGTGTATGTACTGTCTGTTTGTGAGTGTGTGTGTCTGTTTGAATGAGTTTTGGGGTGTGTGTGTGATTCTTCTCTGAGTATCTCAAAGTGGTTTCACAAAGCCTCTGTTCAATAATGAGCTGGATTTTTGAAAAGCAATGCAGCATTTCTTAAAACACATTTCACCTTGAAGCTTATTAAAGGACTTGAGAGGAAACATTTTGTCAAATAATTGTCGCTGTGCTGTTTTTCTTTTCCTCTTTTTTAAAATGCAGCATTTCTGTAAGGAACGTTAGCTGTTGCTTTCTTTCTGCGCTCCCTACATTTCAACGTGACTCTGATTCTGTACATTAGTTACATCATGCTGCTTCAGTTGCAGGAGCACCTGTCGCTGTGGGTTTGACAGTCTTGTTATTTGTCATCACCCCCAACTGGACCCATGAAACAGAGACCGTTAACGCTGTTGGGCTTCCTCATTTCCGTAATGTGAGACAAAACGCAAGTGTGCAGGAGCTGCTGATTGCCAGGCAGGTGTTGAAATACTGACATTTTTACACCCAAATTAGTGCACATACGCAGGTTTTTAAAACTTTGGTAAACCCATTAACGGTAGATGATTGGCTCCTTTCCCATTGCCAGTAAATTGGTTTACCTTTCAGTTTTTCTAGATCACAAACACGACAGAAAAGGGGGATTAGCAGGAAGCAGCAGCTCTAATACCTCATCAAACTGCAGTCAGAAGACGAGACAACATTTTTTAAAAAGTCTTATCTACATTCCTGATTAGACACTTGTTTTTTTTCTTCTGGAGGTGGTGATAGCAAAATATTGAGCCATTTTGCTTCCAGTACACATCGGGCAGCTGGCACAGATCGGGACTCCCTAAAAACTTGGTATTTCACCCGGATGGGCGTGGGCGTGCAGGATGTAGTAGTGGACGCATGAGCGAGCTCCGTGACCGTCTCAGCCCATGCCCTGAGTGCTTGATGGTTTTTCCTGTAATCTGTAATTTGCTAGATTAAGGTTAAGTCAAGGCAATAAAACCACTTGGTAAGATTTGGAAGATAAAGCAACTTGGTTTGATTTATGGAATATAAATACTGTATGTGAATCTTAGAAAAGTTCAGCTCCTGGACTTACGTGAATACGTCAACGTTCATTTTTGGTTTTTACCCGGAACAGGATGACGAGGAAGTGCATCAGACAAACAACATTCCGTACACAATACTGACTAATTAAGTAGTCCCTGCACAGACTGAGTACTGAGGTTGAGTCCAGTGACGATGTTAATTTTTAACTTCAGTATCTCTTTAAAACTCTACTGGCCGATGTTCTGGCGCTACTTGAACGGAGACAAATGAACTGTCACTACTGTTTATTATTCTTTTAAACAAAAAGTGTGAACAATTCAGTGTGAATGTACTTGCTGTTGAGTCTGGTTTCCTCCACATATTTACTGTTTTCTTTCCTGTCACTCTGTCCCTTTTCTTTCTTTACTCTTCCTCTCATTTCACAGTGTACACACTTGAGGTGATCTACTGCCGTCCTCTGAATACCACTAAAGAAAGTAAACGCACAGTTGAAAAGGTTCGGTGTGTTTTAAAGACACGTCGGGTTAAAAATAGTCCAGCTTATGATTCCAGCCCTGATAGGACCCCGCTGCAGGGTGTAGCCGGCCAGCGACACGGCGGGGACGCCTGTGTCTTAAGTGATTGTAGGTGAGCTCAATGCTATCGAAACAGCGCGGGACAGCCCCTCCCCGGCTGCGGAGCCCAGATAGGCCCAGTTTAGACTACCAGGCAGGAAAAAGGCTTACTGCTGACTGTCTGGAGACGTCCGTTTCAAGTGAAGCCCAGGGGAGCGCACGTCAAGTGTTGAGTGTGCGAGGCTCTGTGTGTGTGTGTGTGTGTGTGTGTGTGTGTTTGTGTGTGGGAAGAGGGAGAAATTGCCGTCTCACGAGAGAGCTACACAGTCAGGGAATACGATCGACCCACTGCGCAGACGAGCAGTGATTGAGTGAACAAATATCGCTGCACAGTTCACACTGGAGCACATTCTGTAGGACCTTGGATGACCAGATCATGCTATAAGGCTTTTATTTAGAGTCTGATACGTAATTCAGCGTGTATAAAATATTTGTCGCTGTACTTTAATTCTGCTTTAAGTCGGCTCGCTTCATGTGATTACATCAGCCATGTTAGAGTCATGCCAGAAATCCCCGAAGTAATTAACTTTCTTTTGCATAATTCCACACGTTTTTCCCCCTCATGCAGGCTGCTCATTAATTATTAAATAATGAACTTAACCACATCTTCAACATCCCAACCCGCCCCCCCCCGGTCCTTCAGCCATGGCGCTTGTCATGTAAGGCAGAGCGAGAAGTAGATGAATTTGCCTCTCTTGCAGAGGACACGGCACCATGTGGAGTTGGGGTTAGAAACGTTTCTTAGAGGTCAGTTTTGATGAGCAAGTGGTAAGTTGGCACGCTGCGTTTTTGCTTGATGTGGTTGATCAAAAAAGTGCAGAAGTTAAGCCTTTTAAAGCTGCAGAAATCAACGTTTCTCTGTTAAGAATTCCTCAAATAGCTGTTTAATTCAAAAGGTGTCACCTGTGGTGACAAACTCGGAGAATTATCAACAAATTACATTTCACACTCAGCTCTGTGGGGGGTTTTGCGCTCTTATAGCTCATTGTTTTAGCTTACTCGTCTGCAACTTTGCTGTTATTTTGGTTCAGTCAGTACGTTCATCCACCTCGTTCGTAGGTTCAGCAGAGAGCCGTTTTCAGTGATAAAACCTCTGAAAAAGTCACTGTGAGACGGGCAAAGTTAGCAACTAGCTAGTAAACACAGTCAAGTATTAGGAGCTTAAAGGTCTAGATAATTTGCTCAGGTGGAAACGGAAATATTGCACGTAACACGTTTCTGTGTCTGTTGGAAGATGAACTTTTTCCTGACACCTATATCAACACCGCTTTTATAGATGATAATATATCAAAATGTTTTTTTTCAACTTGATAAAGAAAAACAGGTTTTGGTTTATTTATTTCTTTCACATTAAGGATTGAATGAGCCGCCACATCTTTCAAACCAGAACATTTTGAAAACCCTCTGAGTCATCCGTCTTTGCCCTCATCAAGCTCAAAAACATGATGATTCTTATTCCCCTGAAAATCATTTTTGAGATTCAAGGTTAAATCAGTTCTTTGAGAAATAAATCCAAATTTCACAATATATTACTATAATACCATTAAACATTTTTATACCAGGGCTGCACAATAAATCAGACATATTAACAATACTGCAAAAACATGTCTGTTAGGTACAGAAAGTATAATACAGAAATGATGATTCCCATTAATCATTAATCATTATTTTGAATTATATTGTGGTCCTTTTCAAAATAGTCTCAATGTGATTTTAAACTACATTGTGCCGCCCAGGAATAAATAAACCATACCTCTCAAGCATTAGCAATGAAGATGAATTAAGCAAGCTGCAATCCAGCTCTGGTTTAAAGGTCCTGTTTGTAAGAAGGTGTCTGGTATCTAGGAGTAACCACAAAAGGACTCTTGGGCCTTGGCGGAGGTATGCACGGTAATGAGTGCCATTCTAGTTCATTCTTTATTTATCCAGGTAAACTTCTTCGGATAAGTTGTCCGTCTCAAGTAGGGCTGAGCTGGATGCTTCCAAAGTTTGAAGCCTCTAAGTTCCCATCGAAGTTGACGTGAAGATCAGTGTTCAAAGGACGGAGATGTTGCGTCAGCTGTGGGTAATTCCCGCTCAAGCTTTGAAGCCCTAAAGATGGCATTAGGGTGAGCCCTAGTCTCCCCTCACCTACACCGGTCCAATGTACCGAACGCTACATGTCACGTTACACCTCTGGTGTAAAAAGTATTAGTACACGTTTTTTAAATAGGCCTCGTCTGTGTTTGTGTGTGCGTGTGTGTTTGGGAACATTCAGTGCTTCTGTTCCCGTCCCGTTCTGATGTCTGGTTATTTTTAGCCGTGTGTTCTCTCTCCGGAGCCTTTGGCTGGGTTCAACTGCTTGTGTTTTTTTTGTCTTGCAGTAGTCTACCTGTGTGCATGTACGTCTGCCCGCCCGCTCTTCTCTCTGTCGGTGTCACTCTCCTTTTCTGACGTTTCCACCCGAAGGCATTCGCGCACAGAGACGTACACGCAGAGACTTCAATCCTATTCACTTGACAAGATTCCCAGAATCCCCCTGTGAAAACACAGCAGTTGGAGACGAGAGAGTTTGTCTGTCCCTAATTCTCAGTCTCTCTGTATTTCTCTGTGTGACTAAGAGAGACAGAGGAGAAACCGCTCTTATTTAAGTCCTCAAGGGGAGAATTAAAGCTATAGAACCAGAGCCGTCTATTAATAGACAGACTTCTGGTGACACTTTGTCTTAGTGTCTACACTCTCTGCTTCTTTCTACCATCGTTTCCCCCCTCTCACTGCTGCTTCTGTCCTTATTCATTATCCCTTCTTCTGTCTTTGCTCCTTGTCCTCCCACCTAACTCCTGCATCGATCTCACATTTTCTTCTCGGATACAGATTCTAATGCCTAAACATCCGATGGCGGTGCTCCGCTTTTACTTTCAATCACAAATCTAGCTAATAGCTGCAAAGACTCATCAATAGGTTGACTAAAAAATGAATCCCCAACTATTCTGATAGTCGATTAAGTAGTGAGAGTAAGTTTTTAAGAAAATGATTCCCCCTTCTTAGATGTTTCTTGTTTCTGTGTTCTTTCCTCCTCTATAACTGTATAAACTGAATATCTTTGGGTTGAGGACCAAACAAGAAAACACTTCAAGGATATTTTTCACCATTCCTGACATTTTATAAACAACTAATTGAAATAATCTTGACATTGAAAAGCTAGTTGCAGCTCTACCACACATCACTCCATCGCTGCAAGTGGAGACTTTGATACACAACATTTCCTTGATTTTAATCATGTTTTGAGTAAATAATTATTTTCCTGGATAATTAAGTGTTTTTTGTTTGTGCTGAGAAATGTCTTAAACCCAAAGTTGTTTAGTTCCTGATCACATAAGACGAAGACAAGCGGCTAAATCCTCACATTTGGGATGCTGGAACCAGAGAAACGTTGGCTTTTCTGCTTGACGAATTAAAAATGGAGTGATTATTATAATAATTAGCTTTCTTTATAATTATGTGTATTGACTCAGCTGTAGCTTTAGTGGATTTGTGTTAACCAACGGTGACTAAGAAATAATATACAGGATTTGTCAAACATGGCCGGGACCCAATCATGATCCTTCTCTATCTCTATCCACACTAAAACCTTATTCGCAAGGGACCAATACAGCAGAACAGTCACGATACAGTAAAACGGTTGCAATGCAGAAAAATATCCAATTCAGAAGAATGGCAAACAAAACAATCCATTCATCCTGTTACCGCCTTCTCTCAATTATCTATAATTTTGTCTTCAAGCATGGCTGAAAGTGCAGTTTAAGTTGTTGTTGTTATTGATATTTTCTCTCGTCACTAAACGGCATGAGAATAAAACATTGATGTTTTTTTGACTCGTAAATGTGACCAGTTAACCACAATGAACAGTCAATCCTGAGCTGCCGCCCTAAGTCAGTCCCTCCAGTTGCTGCTTTACTCCCTAGAAGCCGCCTGACAGCATAAACATAAATACAGATCCACGATATAACATCTATTGTGTCATTGCCTGTATCTGCAGCTAAGTAAGCACTCATAGCAGGCATTGGATGTGACGGAGAGTCTTTGAAGGTGTACTTTATTGTGTAGTAAAAGCTTTCTTGTCCTTGTCAACAGTACAAAACACGAGTGGGGCTTTAAAAACCAACGGTTTAGTGCAATCGCGACGCCAGAAAAGAGTGGAAGCGATGCATTCTCAAATATAGCAGGCTTACAGTTCTCTTTCAATTCTTCACACCTCCTTTCCTCCTTCTGCACCTCCTATCAGAAGGATTTGAGAGGGGAGGAAAGGGGGGAGCGAGGGAGGGGCGGCCGGGGAATCCTCTTTTGAGGCAAACCTTGTCTGCAGTCCGTAACACAGAGACAGACAGAGGAGAGAAGGAGATTACTAGTACATGCCAGACAAGGTGCTGATACTGCGGAGCGTTAATCTTTAACAGATTGGGGCTGTACTCCACCCGGTGCCTTCTGTGTCTGGCTTTTCATCTGTGTGCTGTCTGTTAGTGTGTACGTCCCCCCTGCTACTCTGTACCTGCACAGATTTAGAATGAAGGTCAGTCAACTCTGCGGCAGTACCCTTGTCCGGTGAGCAGTGTTTTAAATCCTTGATAATCCCAAGTCCCCGTGGAGCGATTGGAACCGCGGGGTGGTCAGTTAGAGACATCGTCAAGCCTTCTCGTTGGCAATCGTCCACCCTGCAAAGTTGTCCTTGAACAGGACATTGAATCACTGATCACTCTGTAGTGTTGTTGACTTCTGACCTCCTTCAAGTGTCAAAACCAGGAAAAAAACCCTTGAGATCAGCAAAAAATGTAACTGGTTTTACTTCTGTTTCTGTATCCGGCAGACATATTATAATGGGTTCGTTGACTGTCAGTCAGGGCTGCAACTAACACTCACTTCCACTGTCGCTTAATCTGTTGATTATATTCCTGATTAATCGATTATTTTTTAGTCTATAAAATGTCACAAAGTGATGAAAAATGTCAAGATGATGTCCTTAATTGTCTTGTTTTGTTCACAACCCAAATATATTCAGTTTACAAAGAAATGAATCGATTACCAGGACTAAACACAGCTAAAATTCAATTTGCGCAGCATTTAGTTGCACTTGGAGGTTTTGTTTTGGTGTAAAAGAGGCATAAATGCAAATGTCCATTATCCAAATTGCTAGTGAATGTTTAAATTTAGCAGCCACTATTTGGATAACTGTTATTTTGGCTGCAGAGTGGACCAAACCAGCTACCGTCTGTTTGCATTTTAGGGGATGAAGCTCAATTTGTGGTGCAGTTTACAGGACTGTTGTGACTCATGGTGTCTAATTAGCTGTGGCTATTTTGTATTACATCTAAATGGTAAAATAGTTTATGAAAGGGACAGGCTGAAAAGAAAGACTGCAAATAAATATTGTCCTGGATAATCATGTATTTGTTTGTGCTGAAGCATGTCCCAAGCCCAAAGTTGTTTAGTTTCCAATCACACAAGATGAAGATAAACACGGCTAAATCCTCTCATTTGGAAAGCTGGAACTAGAAAAAACTTTGCTTTTATCACAGTAATTTGCAATTTCTTCTAATCTGTGTATCCGTAGATGGATCAAAACAAAGACTGCACAGAACTCTGAGCTCTCGGTTTGTGTTTCTTGTCAAGGCATCACCCCTGGTAACGGCAGGTGAAGCTGAGGTATTCTTGCCTTCCAATCTTGTACATGGCAACCTAAAACAATTGGAGGTTTCAGTCATATTTAAGTCTTTAAACCAAAGCCTAAAGTATGCATGTCTGAGGATTATAGAAGTGATTTTCTGCTCTGCTGATGGTGGCGAAATCACAGTTTCGTTGGCCGGCATAGTTAAGCAACATGAGAAAGAAATGAAGAAAATGACGGAAGCCCTGATTTCAGTAGAGCAGGACAGGGAGGTAACGACTTCGGTGATTACATTGGCAGTCATGTCACGACACAGAGCTGTGTCAACATACTGTCCTTTCTTCATAAGAATCTCAGATAAACGCTTAAAGTCTTTGAGATTTGTCTGGACAGATTCTTTACAGAGCCATCTGTTTAGGAATTCCAGCTATGTGAGCTTGACCTTCCCTTGGTGGTCTCTGAGGGGACTGAACTGTGTCAAGCACACAAAGCAAGGCACTGATGCCCGTCAGGGTTTTAAAAGATGTCAGGATAGGATTGAGAAGCTGATTACAGGTCTGTTCACAGGGGTTAATCCACCCCAAATTGTATCCCACCAGGGGGCTTGTTGAAATCTACATTAAATCTTGGCATTGAATATGAAGTCCATGGAGATAAGATGCAACATGGGGGTCCATATCAACTTCTACCACCTTTGAAAAAGCTCCATTAACACCACGGAATTTGTTTTTGTTTTTGTTGAAACCCAAACCAGTCATTAACCGGTCTTCAGTCCAACTGTAGATCTGGTTGGATTGGCTGCAAAATGAAACTGAGATATCAATCATGCACTTCTGCTTATGTAAAATATTGATTATATTGAGATTGGATTATAGTTATATTACAGTAATAACCTTTTCTTGTAGAGCACATCTAAAAATCAGCCTTTAAAAGCGCTTCAGGAAAATAAAACTAAAGTTATTTAATGATCAGGTTGAAAACAAGTTGAAAACAAAGCAACTCGTTCCCGGTACAGCAACTTGTTGATTGCCAGACACTAAATATATATTCAGAAACTACAATATCTGTCATCAAAAACAGTAATTCCATGTCATCTTCCCCTTGGTGATTGGATTGTGGGGATCCTCAGGCTGTTTTTAACCCCCTTTGTGCCATCTGACACAGATAAGTTAAAGAAGACTGAGAGGAACAAAAGAGAAAGACAAAACTTGTGAGCATGTTATAATAGTAACACCTGAGCGGGACAGAAACAGGAAATGGAATGTTGTTGGCGGCGATTTAGTTGTATTTTCTCGGTTGTTGATGCACCAGGCGGACAAATAAATGGAAAAGGGAGTCGGGGACATGAGACAAGTTTGTTTGCAGATCAGAGGAGATGAAGAAGGAGATGAAAGTGGATAGAGAGGCAGGAGTCTGTGTGTGTGTGTGTGTGTTTGTACTGGAAACGGGTGGATATGAGGGACTTAAAGGTGGATGAAGAGATGCGAGGAGAGCACAGATAGAAGGTAGCCAGCTGGGCCAGATGTGATCCGTGTCTCCTCCTCCTGCCCTTCTTCGTCTGCCTGATCTGACCACCTGCTTTCTCCCTCAAACACGCACACGGGCAGCCAGTCCCTTCACGTCGGCTTTATAGATGCTTACTGGCACAAAACAAGCTCAGCGTACCGCAGAATATTGGTACATTTCTCTTGGTTTATTGCATCCAAGTGCAGCAGGAATACCCACAAGTATGAGTCCTCATTGGATCCAGAGCTTGCTTCCCGCAGCTCTCATTCTTGTCCCTCGGTACCAGGAAGTCTCCGTTCCATTGTGGTTCAATCAAAGCCCGCAGAGGTCAAGTGATGACCAGTAACAATGGACCTCAGATCAGAAAGGAACAGAGAGTCACTGTTGGGAATGAGATCACATTTACTCAGCAGTCATTCCTCCCACATGTCTGTGTGAGGAAGACTAAGAGAGAGGAGAAAGCCTGCAGAAATAAAGGAGACGGATTAACGTGGACAGCGCAGAAACATTATGCTTATTTGGGTCCAGGTTGCAGAGGCAGCAGGTTTTGTTCATGTTGGGTTCAACATTCAGCTGAATTTCTTGCTCTCAAGGGGCGAATTGTTCAGAACTGGTTACCACCTGTTCTACCTGCCATTACATGTATACCAGGGCTGCAACAACTGAATATTTTATTTATTAATCATTGTGCAGATGTTTTATGTTTCCAAGTCTTCCGTCGCCTTGAGGGAATATTTTCAAATTTGGTATAAATGTCCACGATGACTCAAGGTTGAACAGATTAGATTTTGGTCACCAAAGTTCAGAGGTCAAGATGACTGTGACCTTGCAAAAAATTTTTGGTAAGAAATCATATGCCAATTACAATAACATTTTGACATAAAAGGTGTCTTATAGGATGAAATGACAGAGTTATGAATTTGAATATCCCAAAGGTCAGTGGTTAAATGCACTGTGCCATCGTAATATTCAACATAAATGTGTTCGATGCCACAGCTCTCAAACAGCAACTTGATTTGGGCATGCAGCCATGATGCGGTAATTCCAGTTTAATTAATTGATCGCATTGCCTTTAAAATTTCAGGAAAAGATCCAGATCGCATCCAAAATTAGATAAGTTTGAAGCCTGGAAGCAGAAAGGACAATGCGCCCTGCCACATGTCAAAACTGCTCATGAATGGACTGAAGCCCCTGACAGAGAACTCAAAGCCTCAAACTCGCCCCCAAAGTCCCCCGATTCCGATCTGTTCAAGCCTCCCCAGGATGTGTGGGAGTATGTCGGACCCACGGAGGCCTCACCTTGCCGCCCCCAGGTCTCAAAGGATTCCTGGCCAATGCCGGACTCAGAGGTCCTCCGTCTCTGCCATGACGTTTATGGGCCAAGTCCAATCCATGGAGAGACCTCCTTAGGTTAGGGTTAATACCAGAACCCAAGTTTTCCTCCAGGGAACATTGCACTGTATGGCAAAGATCAATGTTATTCACTCCACCTCTTAGTCCTAAGCGCCAGTCAAGTTCCCACAAAGACCCTTCGACTCAGCTTGAACAGGCTCTTCGGTCCTCTGTTGTTTAACTATCTTGTAATGTGTCGGAGTCAATTAGCCCGGTCAGATTCTGTTGTGCCGGTAATTGCTCGCAGGACGTCGAGGTGTCGGTCAGAGCTTTGCTGATGAGGACCGTCAGACTGAATCTTAGCCTGTGTCTTTTTCAAATTCTGGCCAAAATGATCGCTCAAAACAACATCTTCAGACTAGAGCCTGCTGCGGACCACATCGGTAAAGAAAGGAGAGAAAAAAAACGAGGCGAGGAGGCATGTCGAGCTGTGTGTGGATCCCTGCAAATTGTCTGGATGAAGAGACACTCATGTCTCTCATGTCTCATTATGTTTTTTTTTCGTTTGGCTATATCTTTCTCCTTCCCTCTAGTCACGGTCAGTCATTTCTTTCTCTTTCTACCTCTCCATTGGACTCCTCTTTTCCTCCCTTACCTCTCTTTCTGTCTCCCCGAACCATATGTTTGCCTCAATCGCCTCGCCTTCCCTTTTTCTCTCCCTGGTCTGGGATCAGTGGCATCTAATGCCTTCCACTCTGCCTGATTAAGTCAGCACATGTACCCTCTTTACATTATCGCTCGCACACACTCATGCACGAACGTCCCCGCAGACCTAATCAGTCCTTCTCTTAGTTCTCTCTCTCCCACCACTCCAGACCCTAATGAAAAAACATGAGCTCCGTTAAAAAAAAAAAAAAAAAAAGGAGCCGAGATGGACAGACGGAGGATAGGAGCGAAAGGGAAGGTAGCAGAATGGAGTGGGTTGATTGAAAACGGAGGACAAGTGAGGCGGCTAATTCATTAACAAAGCCACCAGTCGCTCTTGATGCCTCTTTACAGCTCAGAGATATTAATTGTTTCTAATCGGCATTAGTATTATCACACAGGGATGCAGTACAGACAGAGGTGAATTGAAACGACTCTGTAGCATTTCCCAATAGACACGAAACCCTTTAATTTATGTGTTAAACTGCATTTCAGATTGTCACTAAGTGTTGCCCTGGTTGGCTTTCACTCACACTAATGTACCTTTTGTATTACATTACACTCATTTGTATTGACTAAACAGCCCCACCGCCTGTGTGTTGGTGTGTTGTTGGAGTGGAAGTGGTGCCACGGTGAGTGAACGATTGAGAACGACGCCGGACTGGAATTCTGCCGCGTGTCGTTACTGTGTGTGTGTCTGGGCAAGCGCTTGAGGGAGATAATGTGTTAAACGAGTGGCAGACGAGCGGAGATGGGCTTTTATTGAATGAGCTCGTGCACCGGCGCGCCCCCACGCTCGCACGCGCACCTGATTATGATGATGAAGTCTCCCGACGGGACCCTCTGCGCTACAGTCCTCCAGTAGTCTAATGAGAAGCTGTTTCCGTAGTTACCAGGTGTGAGAGCCGGCAGCTCATAATGTCCTGTGGTGAGGAACAAAGGACGGGGAGAGGAGGTGGATGGAGAGAGACAGGGAGAGAGAGAGAGAGGGAGGGAGGGGGGGTGGAAGTGAAGGCAAAGGAATGAAAGAGGACGGACGGACGCCAGAGAAATAAAACAAAAAAAAAAAAAAGAAATTCCCGATATCTGGTGTGAATGATCTTCTTAGCAGTGTGTGTCTGAATTGATGTTTGTGCTTTAGAGGGTCGCTGTGTGCGTTACCTGTTGTGAGCGAAGAAATCTTTATAACGGGCCGAGGGACCCGAGCGAGAATCAGTTCAAATCAATCTCATCTGAAGTGGTGAGAACAGTGAGGCGGGACCGAGCTGTTAGTAGCCGGTCAGATCATATCGGGCACCTTTTTAAACTAAAGTTGACTTGTACTTAGCACTGGGGGATCTATTGATTTCAGATTTTCAGTGGCTCAAGATCAATTACAATCTACATGATGGTTTTATTGAATGTCCCTACTTCTGTGGCCGAACTTCACATAACCTCATCGCCAACTAAGGATGCCGCGATTAACCGATTTCACTCCTGCGGTTTAAAATGTCAGAGTTTTATAACCGTAAAGTCTAAGCCTCACTGACTGTTTCTGTTCTCTGCCCTCAAAAAAGGGACTTTTTAAAATAAAATCAACACCAAAACCACATGTAATCCCCTCAAGGGCACAAGAGAGTGTCTCTGTTATTATTATTATTATTATTATTATTATTTTCATTTTTACTAAAACTGCACTTACAGCTGACTTTATGTCCTATTTATTTTTTTTACTGCATTATTTTTGTTGTTCGAAGCCAACAAAGAAACTTTGTGGGGACAAAATTGAATAAAACCTCTAAACAAAAAATTCTCATGTGACATCACAACTACATCTGTCACGTTGTGATATAAATTAATAACTTTATTATTGTGAAACTGGGACTTTTCTCAGACAATGACCAAACAAATGGCTCTACTGATTGGACATATGATTTCACGTGGCTCTAACTGGGATGAAACACTTTGTGTTTTGTATATTAATTATTAAATGCTGTTTATTGTCTTACCTGTGCTCAGTGTGCGACCCTGACCAGGGGATCACACTGGTTGTTACAGGCTGTTTTGGTTATTTTCTATCGTACTGTAAATGCCTGTAGCGATCTCTGGCTCTACAATTTGAAGTAAATCTTGGGAAGCTAATTCTTGAATTTCAGCCATTTTCGTGTTTAAAAATGTAGATTTATGATTAACTGATGATCAAAGGTTGTTGCAGTTTATCTTTCTGATGATTAACATTGAATGTTTGTTGGCACTGTACAACGAATAGCACACAAAGGTGTGATGTTATACGATAACACACAATCTGCTCATGAAACAATTTCTCCTTTTTAAGAGTCCGTTGCCAGGCTGTGACACAAACCCTCATACGGAGAAAGGAGATGCATATTTTTACAAAATACAATCAAGATCAATAACACTGGAAGGTTATTGGCCCACTTGAGAACAGACAAAGATTTTACTTGTGTTCTTTACAACATAATGGCGTCTTGGAGAGCCCTCACCTTCTCTGGTTTGTGAGGTTGTGTAACTTGACATTCATGCGCCTGAATGTTCACATATCCTCCAGGTTCAGTGAATGAATGACACCCTGAACTTCTGCTTGCGTGTCTCGAGAAAACAGAAAGGCAAGAGATGGTGCTGCTGAGAGAGAGTCGGTACATGAGGAGGAGGAGGTTGGAATAAGTCGTGCAGCCGGCACCTGTCCTTCATACTTTATTCACTGCAGAATTCAGCTGAAGTGTGTGCGCGCGCTGTGTTTTCTGTCCTTGGCCCGTCTGTGCATCTGCATTTTTCTGCCTCTCCGCGTGGAAAAAGCAATTTGCTGTTGTTCTCCATCAGGGTTATCAAACCTTTAAAAGCTTTTCTCATTACTGCTCTTTTGTTTTCTGCGGTTGTGTAACTCTTTGTGTGCCTCCTCTCTCTCTCTCTCTCTCTCTCTCTCTCTCTCTCTCTCTCTCTCTCTCTCTCTCTCTCTCTCCCCTCTGCCAGATCTGATTCACTGCACCAATGAGATGAACGTGAACATTCCCCAGCTGGCAGACACGCTGTTCGAGCGCACGGCCAACTCCAGCTGGGTGGTGGTCTTCAAAGCCCTTATCACCACCCACCACCTCATGATGTACGGCAACGAGGTAGGAGGCTTCCACAGGCAAACACGCACAAACAAAAACAAATCCTCCGGGGCAGCCAATGGAGGCGACATCAATAAATTGTATTATTACTCAAGACTGTCTCGCCCATGCGTTCATGATAAACATAAACAAATTTTGATCATTTATTCATGTGCATATCAGCATTAGGATCAACAGTGATGCATATGGGAGACAAACAGTGTGTGCTGCCAGCGAGAACATACACGCTGGACACATGGAGTGAATAATCGAAATAGCTGCAGAGTGCAGAGAAATTAATTAGCTCAGAACGAGCTGGAAGCGAGATGGGGGACAAGGATAGAAGCAAATGAATAATCAAATGAATTAACTTAATAAAAACATGCTTGAAAGCAAGAAGAATAACACGGCTCCTCTGCGGATTCGCAGGCCTTCCGACACAATAATTAGAAATTAAAATTCAAGCAATCCCGGCGATGTTGGGGCAGAACTTTTGGATTGTATTAAATTGTGATCTTGATTCTGACATTGTGCTGTTTGGCATGAAGAGGTCCGATCAAACCCGGCGTCAGCGAAATGTCTCCATTTGTATGCGGCGCAGCTTTTTGAAAGGCGAGAGGCAAGATTAATTCAGAGAGAGTTGTAGTTTCTTTTCTTGTCGTTTTTATTAATTTCTAACAAGATGAATTGTCTTTGTTCTTGAGTATTGTAGCTCGCACATACAGCAATCCTCTCGTTTGCAAACTGTGAATAATTCAGAGCTCAGTACATTTTTATATGAAAATACACTTTGATATTCAGATGGACTGGTGCCATTTGGTGCTTACTATACTGGTATATTGTTGAATGTATATTTTATGAGAACAGCAGTCCAAGCACAGTGTGTTGCTTGGCTGTGATTTATTTCCTTTGATCATAACATAAACTGTATGTTTCCTAGACATTTTTTTGCAGCAAGTGTGCAGTATACCTACTGTTATTGTTTCATATCACCTTGTGTTGCTAGCTGTAACCCCGACTCCAATAAAGCTTGCATGTGTAAACCATAAATAAATCAGAATCTAATAATTTGCAGATCCTTTGAAAGCGGTACAAAAACAATCTATTTAGCGTTTTACCTCGTAGACTTTGGTGATTTTTGTGAATATATGCTGATTCTGAATTTTATCCCAAAGAAGTTGGGACAGTGCCAGGAAAAGACTGGAAGAGACGTTGTGAAACAAATGATTGCATAAGAAGTATTACCACATCGGTTTAAGAGCAAAGTTCCATAAAACAGTCCGACAGTAAGTCAACACAGCTCATTTGCAAATGATTTCATTTTGTTTTCATTTAGGTTTTACACACTGTTGCAACAGTTTTGTAATCAGTGTCCTCGTTCTAGAAGTACATTTTTGGTATTTGATTACTGCCACAACTATACACTCACAGCTGTGGTTGCAAAAACACAGACAGAAGCACAGTGGGCGGTGCCTGCTCAGGCCTGTAGGAGCTGACCAGTCAGAGAAGACTGGGTCTTAAAGAGACAGCCACTAAAACGGAGCATTCAGACAGAGAGTGAATAGAGGTGCTGCAGCAATGGACAGTATTAGAAAAATAAGGTATTTTTTTACATTAAAGCATGTGAATACTTTCTAGTGGAAACCCAAAATAGAAACAAGAACTGAAAATTTAGAATGTCATGAGAGCTTTAAACAAACAACATATTTGGTATTAATTAGTGAAGCTAACTAGCTGCTGGCAGTAGCTTCATATTTACTGTACAGGCACCAGAGTGGATCTACTCATCTAACTCTCGCCACTTTTCATAAACGTAGAGTCTGTTCCCTCTAACCAAACAACGAACTGTTCTGCACTAGTGGTTATTCACACTGGTGTGCACATAGTACATATTCTGTGCATTGTGGGGTAACCGCATTTGATCTCAAAGATGATTATACAGTAACTTCCTGTAAACACACACACATACAGCAGCCAAAGACATCTGAGAACTGACACACCCTGCGTCACATTCCTCTTAATTTCTATTAAAATAGGGAAGCATTGCTTCCTCGTTAAGTCAACATCAGCGGAAATTACGCAACGCTTCCTTTTGTTGGTTCCTTGTTTATTACATTAATCTACACATCCTCTGAAAAGAGGAAGACTCGGGTGTGAGATCATTGTGTATCACTGGCGTAAGAAAGAAGCTGCGAAACTCGCCTACACCCAAACAGCAGCCGGGCTCATGTCACTGCTGCTAGAAGAGCATTTTAGCTGTGGAGAATTAGTCAAAGAACTCCAAAATAGGATGTAATGTTGGTGCTATAGGTGCCTGAGAGACTAACTGACACCTTCACTTGCATAAGAGACGACCTCACAAACGGTTCAAAGAGGCGACATGTCATCAGATCAGTCCGTGCTAAATGTTTACTCGAGCTGTGGAAATTCCCACAAACATATTTTGACAAACTGAATCATGCTAAGTGGGTCACTGCAGAGCAACATGAAGTCGTTTAGAGGTATTCCCAAGCTGAAGGCTGATTTATCTCTTACATGTCACTGACACTGTCTTACCTAGAGTGACTTACAATGATTAGAACACTGTGTTAACCACTAGTGTTTCACAAACACCACAACAGGCAGCTGATAGATGGAAAGGTCTCTGCTGTAACTCTGTTTTCTAATTCTAGTCAGTAATAACTAAGTTAAGACAAAGAGGGATCTTTTTTTATATCAATTTAGCTTCATATTATTGTCTTAACATCCTTTTTAGTATCTCAAATCCATGTGTGGTAGTTATATTAAGTAATAAGCGGCATCTTTTTCCAATTTAGAACAGAGGCAATATTAAGATCTGTTTAGTGCATTGTGTTTTTTCCACAATGCCCTGTAGCGAGTCAATAAATCAAACTGTGGATCCGCAGCAGTCTTGTTCCACAAATTAAGAACAGAGCCATCTGCAGGAAGTTAGTTACCTTAAAACATTAAAGTTACTTATGATTCAAGATCGGGCTGATGAACACTGCCATCGACTCCTGAGCTGTGTTGTGTCCCTGAGGGTCATGTATGTTATAATACTTCATTTAAGATCAAGATGTCATTTATAAGTGAGACTAGAGTACAGACTCAAAACAAATCAATGTTGCTTGAAGGCTGACGGTTCAGAGGTGAAACAAAACTGTCCTCACATCACGCCTCTGTAACTTTCCCACAGACAGCTAGGCGGAGTAACGGCGCTATATGGGGCTTTTGTTTCAATCTTCTCAGGCTGGTACAAGGATGAATCTAAATTCAGGAACATATATCCCCCCCAGACAACGATGTTTCGCTGTGGACATCATCATATGCCAATTCGGCAGACATCACTCAATCCTAATTCATATAAAATGCAATGTTTTTATTACAAACATGAGGTCGTTTAGTGGTTATTAATCATAAAAGCTACAGATATAATGTACCGTAATTTAACAGCTCTAATAGCAACACACCAACAGTGCATTACAGCGCTGCATCTGTGGTTTACCCGCACAGACTGAGGCTCCAGGCTGTAGTACAGACAGTGTGTGTACTCATCAGCCTGCATTCATCAGGCCTGTCAGGAGGGTGGTGCTGACGGAGGCTCAGCAACCAGGTGTCCCTGCTCCCTCATGGCCGTCCCATCCATTATAGTCAGAGCTGAGAGAAATCTGGCCGTAAAATTAGAAACCACAGACCCACAGAATTGGGGTCAATAGACTGTACATTCCCTCTCAGATCAACACGCTGACCGCTTCCAGCGCGGCGGGCACGTCGAGGATGGCCCTCTGCGACGTCTGACAAACGCTGTGATAGTGAAGAACATTCGCTTTAAGTGAAATCAGAGCAGCCACTGGCTGACACGTTTCATTTTTATCGTGAAAAGAAAGTGCTCTCTGTCACATAATCTGATTGTCGGAGCCTCCACAGAATTCACGATAATGTTGTGATGGATACACGCGTTCACATAGCTGACTCTGAAAGCTCATTCATATCACTTTACATATTGGATATCAGCCCACTCCTCTTATGATGAAGGATCCACCCCGAAATGTTATTTTCTTGGGTCACCCTGCCTTAAAGAGCTGCTAAGCCTCGAATAATTTCATTTGTCTGGGTTTCACTGACAGTGGTTCAGTCTTCCAAGGACTCTGTGCTGTGCTTTCAGAGGCTTTTCTTCTCTGATAAGAGAAGAAGACATAAAAAAGAGAGGACACTAACACAATGTATACAGCGTTTAAGAAAGAAGAGGGGGGTGGGTCGGAAAGAAGGAGGCAGAGAAGGAAGGGAGGAAAGTCAGAGGTTTGCAAACAAGAGAGGAGCTTTCGAGAAGAAAATAAGGAGCCAAAACAATGAAGCAGAAAGGCAAAGGAGAAAGAAATTGAAGGGACAAAGGAGGTAGAGAAGAAAAATAGGAGCTGGGGAGGGTAGGGAGCAAACAAAGTACGTAGAGCAGGAGGGAAGGTCTAAGAAAAATGATACAAGGATGAGGAAGGAAGGAGGAGATGGAGGAGGAGGTATAAAAGAAATGAGGAGGTAGAGAAAGGAAAGTTGGACAGGACAGAAGGAAATGAGGTGGTGGAACGGGAAACAAGATAGAGTGAGACTGGGTGAAATCGAGAAGGGATGAAGAGTGAAGAAAAGGATGGGAGGATGAGGAAGTTAAGGAGATGGTAGAGAAAATCAAGGAGGAGGATGTAGGAAAGGAAAGCAGGGGCTGGAGATAGGAACAAGGATTTTTGGAAAAAACAGAATAAATGGAAAGATGGAAGGAGGTAAAAATGAAAAGTAGGAGCTAAGGAGAGTGGGGAAGGAATGACGAGTGTAGATGTAGAAAAGGAACAGAAAATAATAGGAGTTAGGGCCAGTAGAGTGGGAGGCACAGGAGGTAGAAAAGAAAGGAGTTCAGGAAGGAAACAAGAAGGTGGAAAAGGAAAGGAGGTTGTAGGAAAAGAAAGGAGCGAGAGAAGAATACATTGAAGTATAAAGAAAAAGAGAGAATGGAAGGAGGACAGAGTGTAGTAGAGGAGAAGATTCAGCTCCGAAGTGTCGGCCTTCAGAACCCATTTTGATCAAACTTTAGTTTTAACCTCCAGCATTCTAACTTTAGCACGAATTTCCATGAATTTGCATGAATATGTAACTTAATGGACGTTCAATGGCAGCCGTCTGAGGAGGGCCGAGGACGGCAGCATGTGACACGCTCACCGAGCAACTGTGCACTTAGATTTATTATTGTTTGCCATTCAGAGAGTCCACTCACAGTAAAAACAGCAAAAAAAAAAAAAAAAAGGTAAGACAGCTTAATAACACATAACAGGACTACAATATAAAACATGTCGTCTGTTGACCCACAGACTAAAGTATCTGAGCACATTTAAATGTCCTCGGCTGTTGTGTTCACCGCGCGCTGGCCTGGATGTCAGCAGATTGCTGCCGTTTTTAAATGCTGCCTCCTCTCATTCTGCTGCCCCTGGTAATGCATTCAGCCTGGGCTTTTCAAATCGAATGTGGGAATTTACCATTCAGAGCAAATAGCAGGTGAATTAAGTTTTAATATCTCTTCTTTGCCTCGGCTGCCATATTTGTCAAAGGGATTGGGATCGTGATTGGACTAATAGCACATTTTGTGTGTGTGTGTGGAGGAACAGTCGGCAGGCCAGTATTGATACTCATTCAGCTCTACATCTCCGCTTCTTTTTTTTCCCCTCCCTGCCAAGAAAGCATCGCTGGCTCACTCCCCGGTGACACTCCTGAATCTTACGAGCGATCAAGAGTCAGTCGATACCTTTTGATCACGATTTCTCTTTTGTGCTGGTGCAAAGCCACTTTTAAGAGTAGACCACTGCAGGACTTAAAGTTTCGGCTCCTGGGTGTTCGTGCCTGTAAATGGGAAGACGGACTTCATGTAATAAGTCTAAATTTGAATTTGAACGATCTACAAGCAGGAATGTGGTGTTTGTCTGGCGATTGTCTGGGTTGTTATGATTTATCAGCGTGTGGCTTGGCTGCAGGCCTTTGTGTGATAGGCCAGTATGTACCAAAAACAGTCCAGCAGGAAACCCCAAACAATAGCTGGGAGAGCCATTCTGCAGCTCCACACCCCTGCCTTCAGTACTCCCATCCCTCCCCTCGCCTCTAGGGAGCTCCTTCCCTGACCTCGAGGACTCAGGCTCCCGGGGCTCCCTCCAGGGACTGTGCATGCCTCGACCACCCCAGAATGCAACAAGGTTATAGGAAAACAGAGAGAAAGTGAGGCTAAAGAGAAGAAGGTTAATTTGCCCGCAAGAATGGAGGAAACATGCTGCGAATGATTGTAGATGTAACGAGCATTCGAATAAAAGAGAGAAATGGGGTCATATAGAAGTCAAAGTTATCTTAAAATCGATCTTTGAACGGCTGAAATCACTTCTTCAAATGGGTATGGGACTCATTATCCACCTGAATATCTTTTCTTTCCCAACATGTCTCCCCTCTGCTTCTCAAAGTCTGATCTATCCGCAAGTTTACTTTGCATAATGAAATATTTAGTGGTGATGCTTTATTTGGTTTTGCGTCCAATAAGTTCTGTAAACAGCAGTAACACAAACATTCTAAAGTAAAATATGTTTAAATTATGTTTTCCTCACAGGCAGTAAGGCACTCTAAAATCGTTTTCTCGAGGATTAAAGCTCTAAATAAAATCACATTACTCGGTGGATGTGTAAACTGTCACTGGCTTGCTAACAAAAAGAATTCCCTGCAAGACAGTGCGCGTGTTTCCGATCTGGGACGTTGAACCTGCATGAAGATCAGGTTGCAAACGCTCAAAATGAAATGTATCTCCAAAATTTAAAAAGCTGTTAGTGAATAGAAACGGCTGTCAAAAGCAGACTTTGCCAACCAAGAAAGGAAGACACTTGAGCCATTAGACTACAACTCCCTCAGAGTCGAAATCCATGATGCCTTTAGCTCTTTGCTAACATGCTAATGTTTTGCACACTATCAAATGCTAATTAGTGAAAAGCACAAAGTATAGCAGAGGCTAATGGAAATATCAGTAGTTCTTGTTCTTGTTCTTAATGTGTCCACCCCCTTTTTAAAGCCAATCCATCCAATATTATGAGCCACAATTTCCCTAAAAAAGCAAAAACTGTCCTCTCATGATGTCACATGACAGACAGCCAGGGCATCACCAAATGCAGTAGGCCTCATCCTCTGTGGACCGCTGCTGTCTGTACAACCTTTCAAAGCAACCCACCTAATAAGTGTTGACATATTTCAGACCAAAGAGGTCGGCTGACCAACTGACAGACATCCCTAGAGCCTCGCTGCGAGCCTAGCTAATGAAATAAAAATGAAGTGAATGTGCCTCTTCAGCACAGCCGGTCTGATCTTTGAAATTGGTGTTAACTGCATAGATTTCATAGCAGAAGGTGACACTGTTGTTCTTCTTTCATTGCTGATCGTAACTATGATTTAAAAACGGTAACAGTTTAGACTAATCTAGCTGTGTTTTTTGCAATTGTGACCGATCTATGAATTCTTCTCCCCTCGGATGAGGTTTTGTTCTTCTTTATTCTGTGGAATAAATGCTTTCTCCAATTGGACACAGCAGAAAATCAAACCCCCCCCGCAACCCAAACCTGTCACGCTTAAATATTGCTTTTTTATTTTTATGATGAATAGCCTTGTTAATAGCCCTCACAGTTTTCTGTTTTTCCTCAGTGTGCTGTGACTTCGAGGAATGTCACAGCGCAAAGATTTGCCAGGCCACGAGGTACAATATAACGCCGCGCTGTGAAACCCTTTTTTAGGAGTTTGTTTTCAAGGACGTGAAGTCCTCAGAAATACTACCCATCATCCTTTCTTCTCCGGGACAGGGTAGTTGTACGTGTCAGCGGGGAAAATTACAGTCTGATTGATTGCACCTAAGTGCATCAGGAATCGGGATAGAGAGCTGTGACTCTGTACATCAGAAAACTGAATACAGTCATCGGATGAGAGTACATTTAGAGAGAGTCGGGCGAAGGGTGGAGATGGAGAGCCAGGCAGAGGGTAGACGGGGTGTTGGGAGTCATTAAGGACATGAGAGGAGACAGGGACGGTCTGGTGAGGACACCGGTGAAAGTGCTGATGGTTGCAGGACACGCTGCTTTCCTTTTCTCTGTGCATGTGTGTGTGTGTGTTTGTAGGATAGAAAGACACCGAGGATAGGCAGGAAGGAGGGGAGATAACAGTAAGGTGTGTGCGTATGAAGACCATGTTTGTGTGTTGTTAAATTATTATTATTTTTTTTTTATCTTAACAGCAGTGTAAAGTTGCGGCGCGAGTCGCCACCTCGCCCCGCCACCAGTGTCCCAGATAGCGAAACGGCCCATTTGTTTCAGTGACGTCACCGAAGCACTCTCATCACTACGCTCCCTCGCCTCCTCGGGGGAGAGCGAGGACACAGACGGAGATTTGAGCAAAGGGTGTGTGTGTGCGTGCGAGGGATATTATGAAAAAGCAGACGTTTGACCGAGCGAGAGGAGACTGACTGGAAGGGAAAAGGAAGACGGGAAAATGTAGAAAATAAAGGGTGGGGAAATGTGCTGACTCAAGCAGCACTGTATCAGAGGGAGCGGGGACGGGGAGGATGTTTTTTTTTTTTTTTTTGGTGTATGTGTGTGCGCGAGGTCACCCTGACTCAAATAGGGGTCACTCGTGATAATCTGAAGTGCTCGGATGCGCGCACACACACACATGCTTCCTATCAGCTGCCGGTGTGGAGAACATAAAGATGATTAGTGTTGACGCAGTTTGCAGTGCATGAACATGTACTGTGTGTGTGTGTGTGTGTGTGTGTGTGTGTGTGTGTGTGTGTGTTAGACAGACTCCTGCTTATCTGAAAAGTGAGAACTCCAGGGTGACCCACGATGAGCCGCCACACTCGCCACACATTTCCTTGTGCTCCTGCAGGCAGATAAACAAGTTTTTCCAACTCAAGCAAATTGGCTGCATCTCTGTGATCAATAGATGAAAGTAGTGTGTGTGTGTGTGTGTGTGTGTGTGTGTGTGTGTGTGGCCGTCCTACCGGGCTCAGCCATCCAGAAACTTTGCAGGTTACAACCGGCTCAATAAAGATTCTCCCAGTCAGGGATGTCTGCATCTATTTTTGTTACTTTTCTGTCTTCCAATACTGTTTCAGGCTATCGATTCGGAGTATCTGCTGACACATTACCGATCTGACTTGTAATTAAACCCCTCCCTGGAACAGCGATAGTCCAATCATAGCTTAGCAGACGTAAGGAGGCACGGCAGGCCTGTCAAGCTTTGGATTTCTCCACTTGTTTAAGTGGTGTGCATGGAGCTATAGTAAGAGCAGGTCAGTGAGAACCAATTGTTAGCATGTCTGCCTAAATTGCTTACTGCCAACAGTCGCTACCAACCATTTCTTCAAAAGAAGCATGGGCCCGTCAATAACAATGCTGTTTTGTGAGTTTACAAATTATGTTACAAAAGGAGACCTGTACGCAATTAACCCATTCACCCATTATCTTCTTTGTGTTGAAGCTTGTCGTGAATGCTGTTAACAGTCTGCCAGCTATAGCAGCCATTTCTTAATAAGCTCAGTTAGCCTTGCAGCTAGTAGTCCGGACTGCCAACTTGAAGGACTGAAGCAGTGCTTCCACAGCTAGTACAGGGTATTTGGACCGGGTCAGAGCTAGCACTGGAGGAGTGTTGAGGTTGAGGGGCTGCCAGGAGAAGATTTTTTTTTTAGGCCTAGGACAAGAGGATAACATGACATTGACCTGTTTTTAGTTCATCTTTGTATTGTTTTGAACAAAAATTCTCAGATAGAGCACCTAAAACGCTAACGTTAGCAGCTCTGTACTGCTCATTGCATTTGGGGAACACTTCATAAACCACAGCTAACGTCACACATGACACATCAGTTTGTCTTCAACCTAAGAGTTTTTTTTTAAATGTAGTGGTAAAAGCTTTTCTAAAGACTTGTACAATCATTACAATTACGGTGGTAAATCTGCAACCATTACCAAAAGCAATGCTGCGTGAAAATAGAATGCTTTACGGGCTAGTTTGAAAAAATTCTACGCCACATTTTGTCACATAAAACTGCTGATTCCTGTTTGTAATGAGGCCTAAGTTGGGTCACTTGTGGTGTCTTTATACCTTGCTGTACATTTGTGGGAGGATGGTGTCTGACAGTGCTCAGAGGGCAAACTGTAGCGCAAATGCTAATGTCCCATGAAATTGCGAACACCCACGTTTCCCACCCCTGAAAGTGTCCGGTCGCGCAGGGCAACACACTGAATAATACTCATCGTATTTTGTTTTTAGCTCTTTTTTTGGTATGAGGTAATCTTGTATTTACAGCTTCTCCTCGCAGGTTTGCTCCCCTGTTGCAAGCTTCCTCTTCAATGTACTGCCTGTGAGAGGTCGTTTTACTCCTTCTACTAGTCTCTCTTCAAGTGCCAAGTTTAATTAGTAGTACTGTAATTAGCTCCTCTGCTGCCACCCCTCGATACAATTGGACTTAAAACATTACAATTAGCTCCCTCACAGCGTTTAATCAACCATTAGTCCTAGCACTAGTGGTCTCTTAATATAAAAGTAATTGAATTCCAGACTGCAGATGTGTTGCCGCCTCAGTTTGTTTATCTTAATGAACAAATAATCAAATAACTGAAGTCCTGTCTTTAGATTAAAAACGCACAGTTGCCTTCATGGTGAACAAAAACAAAAAACTGTCCTTTTTTGTGCTCTAATATGTGTAAACTAGACCCTTCAAACCTGATGGCTTTATCATGTAGAGCACCTGAGTGTTACGGCACACCCATATGTACACAAGGTGATGCTCATTATTTAGGAATGTGGTTTGTGATTGGAGCTATTGAGTTGCCAGACTTATCAGAGAAGATTTATTAGCACAAATGACTATAGAGTAACAACTTGTAGTAGCAGCTAATTCCAGATGTGTTTTTGTTCTATTGTAAATCGCCATAACTCCTGGATGACATTAACAAAACTTGGATTTTATGAGCTATTTGGATAAAAGACCAATATTTAAACATTGAATTTATTCCAGAACGAACTCAACAGATTCAAGGAACCGTTCTCCTTTCATGCTCTTGTCCTGCTTCATGTCTGTTCAAGCCTGAGAGGGGATCCAACCACTAGTCATATAAGATTGTCCAAATCTTTGCAACTCTATTCCAAACCGATTCTGACTCACCAGATGTAGATTGTTAGAACCTGCCACTGACTGACAATTTCCTGCAGCCTTTCTCCTTCCTTGCTGTTATCATTTTTGAAGTCCAAGTCTCTAAAGAAAATGGCAAAAGTAACCCCTGAGCTAGCAAAGTTCATGCAAAAAAATGGCAAGTAACTATTAGCCTAGTTGTTAATAATACTAGGAGCCAAACTAACATTTTTTAATTTTGTGGATTTAGCCACTTAACACTAGTTCCACTTAACACTTTTTTGCATCTTTGGCTTTGCACCACCCAAGTAGATTGTGACTGATTTCACAAAAAACAAACAAGACAACATGTTTTTTTGTTTTTTGGATGAGAGTTTATGCAACCAGACCTGGATCCAACCTCGGAAAATAACTTGTTTAATAAAGGGGATGAATAGCTCTCCAGGTAAAGTGCATGCCTCGTGCAGGCTACTGAGGTTAGGGCTCGGGGTTTGAATCCAACCTGTAGCTTTTGCTGCATAGAGTAAAACTTGACTGTCATAAAAACTTAAACTCTGAACCACAAGAAGCTCTTCAGTTGTCTGTAACTGAAGTTGAAACAATGTCTAAAATGACATCATAAAAACTTTAATTCTGGCTCTCTGTTCAGCTTCATCAAAGATGCTGAAAAGACGACTTTGCTCAAATTACCTAAAATGAATATCAGGGTATTTTTCACTTTTTGCACAGTAGGGTGTTTTTTATCAAGCTTTAGGAGGAGTTCCCTCCCTCTAGAAAAACAGTGAATATTTTGATAATAGAATAAGTAAAGGGTGTGTATCTTTTTAAATCGAGACATGGGAAAATAATTATTTAGCAAAAAAACCCCACAAGTATTGTAGATAAAGGTTTAGTAGATTTTCTAGGATGCTGTGTGCCATTGACAGCCTTGACTCCAGAGTTCAGACCTCATATCTGAAGCTTTTACTCTGCAGTTTGAATGGGCACCATGTCCTTTGCGATGTCCACTGTGATCAGCCCAGTCTGTCGGTCTCCGGCTGCTCTTGCTGTTCGGTGCAGCTGCGGTAAACGCTGCCCGGTGATGACCGTGACACCGGTGTGCCGCTCACCTCCCCAACAGTATCTCCACTACCTGGGCTCTGCATTGTAGGGAGGAAACTGTACAAATACCCACTGTGTGTTTTTGTGCGTGCATGTGTTCGTGTTTCAAACAGTGACTCATGTTGCTCAGCTGCATCATTGACCTCACAGACACACTCATCCACCAGCAAGACACAACTGCTCCCATGAGAGCGGGGAGCCCACACACTATTAGCCTTGTCACCTTGTAGGCACAGGCTCTCTCACACACACACACACACACACATAAACACACACACACAAAAAGGTACAGCCAAAGCCGGATATGCACTCACAAATGTATAAATGTAGACATATTTCTTTAATCCTGTCGTTCTCAGCACCCACCCAGCGTGTCTTTGCGCCCGTTTCTTTTCACACTTCGATTGGATTCAGGGGCTAAAAGGTTGATTGCGTAATAGGGGCAGAAATACTACATAGGATAGGAGGAGGAAGAGGAGGAAAAAGAAGAAAAAGGGGGAAGAGACTCCCAGGCATGATTTAGGCTGGCGGAGAGCGGTCTTGTCTGTATCCACATGTCTTTTTCCTCGTGTGTGTCTCTGCGCTTGCATAAGAGCTGCTTTCATTCAACACAGACCGATCACGACTCATTCTTCTTACGTGAGTCATCACCTTTCAGTGGAACTCGGTTTGCAGTCACTTCTGACGATTTTCTGCATGCGTGTGTTTGTTTGAGAGAAAGCAGAGTCGAGCACAGAGCAGCCAAAAATAAATTCCCATGCGGACTCTGAGTATCTCCCTTTGGAGTTGACTGACTCTTCTTTATTCCCTATAAACATCAGTTAGGATGTTGTGACTTTAAGAAAACAGAAGGTTATTTTGAGCTCTCTCCTCCCTGCTTTAGGTGTCACTGAGCCAAGACAGTGAATCCCTAACATCTTGTTGTAGCTGCAGATGTTCACAGCCATGATCAATGATTCCTCTGCTTGTAGAAGACTTAGTTGTTCATTGGCTCTGTCTACACGTTGGCAAGTCCAGAGAGGGCCGAGCGGTAACTGTTTCAACTTCCCAGATATCGTGACGTCAGTAAGCTGCACGCAGCACACTCATGTTTACCAACCAAGCTGGTCTGTGATTTTTTTTTTTTTTTTTTTTATCCCCAAAGGAAGGGAGATGAAAAAGATCTGAAGTCAGTGAGTACAGCTCAGCCTCTCTGAGTAGATTACATACTCCTGTGTAGGAAGCAGTTTGGATTTCAGCCTTGAGTGGAAAAAACATAAAGTAGAACAAGAGGAAAAAAGTTTTGAATTTATTCGGACAAAAACAAAAATTTCAGTGGAATACCTGAATGCCTTGGTGTGTCTCCTCTGAAGCTCTTGGAAGATTGGAAGGTTTCATGACCTGTATTGATTTAGAAGTTGGGTGGCTGTGTCCGACAACTTGTGGTTCTTAAACAGACAAGTACGCCCACTTCTCATAGTGTTGGCTAGGTGTGAAAGTTGAGAGAGAGAGTATGGTTTAACTTGTCTCTCAAGCTTGTGTTTAAAGCTCCTGTTGGTGAGAAAGTAATACTGAGTTTTTGGGCGTCCCAGCTGATGAAGTTCTGCCACTTTGGGATCGTAGCTCAAGTCGGTTGCCATCCCAAAGTCAACTTTATTACCAATAAGTGCTTTAGTTCTTCACACAGCTATTTTGGTCATAACGGACGAATGCCTTTTGGGGAGAGACTGACCAAAAATTTGCACCATCATCCACATATTTTAAACAAATGTTACGTCTCATTTCTATAGTTTCTAGTTTCTAGAAAAATGCTACCCCAACGATCAAGATCCTGATGGACAAACCCGCTCCTTAACTTAATGATTTCACCTATTGGGTTTCTCTGCTGATTCAGACTGGGGCTCAACAGTAAACAGAATATTTCTAACATATAATATTTATTGCTATAGTGAATCTCTTAACTGCCTAAGTTGATCATATCACAATGTACAAGAACATCAGCAACCAATGGCGTTGAACCAGATATTCAACCAAGCAGCATCTTTAACCATTCATGCTGTGATTAAACACAAATATATCAGTATTATATCCACTGAGTGACCACATTTAATTGGCTCTGTTAGTGCATCTTCCCTGTGTGATTGAAAAGAAAACGCATGTAAACCACTCAGCCGTCAGGTTTTGCTTCGTCATTTTCAACACACGTCTGTCTTCATCCAGCCGTGATGTGCTGGAAAGATCCTGCAACAGTCCACAGAGCTCCAGCCTTGGCTTCCCCTCAACATAACCTGACTACATGAATGTGAGAGAGCGCGAGAGAGGGAGAGAAAAGACAGAAAAGAAAACCACTTCAGGTCAGTGCTGAGGCTGTGGTGTTCGGTTACTACGGAAACCACCAACTTGTGCACTTTGGAGAGAAAGACGTGGAAGGAAGAGAGGTGGAGGCAGAAGCCAAGGAGATGGGTGAAAGCTGGATGCTGGTAGCTCTATGTATAGCTATGTTTCAGTGTTGAGAGAGAGACAGGGAGTAGCCAGGATCTAAATGTATCAATAATACATGAGGTTGTTCTCCGATATGCTAACATGAATTATTTGACAAGCCGAGTCGACCTGCTTCTCCGTCTCCCCCCCCACTCCTCTCTATCACTGTACATCTTCTCATTCACTCCTCCTTTTCACTCGGCTTCATTCTTCCACGTTGGCTCAAAATCCGAATCTCCCCTCAGAACAGCATTTCTTTCTCAGAGCCGTCTTCGCTGAATAATCTAGGACTCAGCGGGTTTCTGTGTCTCCGTCTCTGTCTGTGTGCGCCACATGCTTCTTCCCCTTTATAGATTTTCTCTTTTTTAACTATATCCATGCGTTTTGTGTGGGTTCTCTCCTCCTCCGCCTTTGTATCTGAGGCTGAGGGAGGAACGCAGGCTCTCGTCAGATGGACTTTTGATGAGGAGTCGGCTCACAAGAAGAGGCAGAGAAATGGCTTATGAAGTTCCTGAAGCTCTTTCTCTCGCTATCTCTTCGTCTTTTTTCCCCTTAATCTGTTATCCTGGGTTCATTTGTTACACAGGCAGAATATTAAGATCAGTTTTTTTGCAGTTGATCTTGAACTCGAAGTCAGAATGCGTCAGAATAGCATCCCATCTAACCTCTTATTCTTACTAACTTTCATAACAACACACATTTTTAAATTCTGAAGGCATTGTCCCCACTTAAATTAAAAGCTTAAGTTAGTTAATTGATTAATTGATGAATTGTCAATAATCAGTATTGTTGTCGCAAATTGTAGTCAGTATTTAGGTGCTTAGAGCTAAATGCTAACGTCAGCATGCTTAAGATGTTAGTACCAACACGCTGATGTTTAGCAGAGAGAATCTTTACCATGTTAACCATCATTTTTAGCCTGTTAGCATTACAATTGTGATTATAGTGCGAGTTGAGTCACTGCAATTCATCTTGAGGAGGACATGAAGGTCTGTACCAAATTTCATGCCAATTCATCTAATCTTCTAATCAACCCTGATCCCAAAAATGTTGGAAAACATGAGCAGAATGTGATAATCTGCTTATCATTTTTGACATAAACAGCAAATTTAATCTTTTACCTCGTCAGCTTCAATGAATTTTGGTAAAAATCTGCATATTCAGAATGTAATGCCTGCACCGCATTTCTAACAAGTTGGCACAGGAACCACAAAAGACTGGGAAAGATGCTTCATTTTCTAGAAACTCCTGGTAAACAGGTTCATTGGCAATATTGGATATCCTTATATGGCTCAGTCGTTCACAAACAAGGATGGGTCAAGGTTCACCAAACACTTGATTGTGTAAAGGATATTACTACATTGACTCGGGAACACTTTGTATAACCATTTCTGACAAACACAGTTTGTTTGCACATGATTCTCTTTTCTATTTACATTTTAGACAGTACCCTGACTTATTTGGGAGTCAGTTGCAGATTAACTGGCAGATTTTGCTGAACCTCGATGCTGTTAGTTTCACTAAACACATTTGCTGGTTTCAGCTTCTTCATGAGAATTTGCTGTTTTATATTTTTGTAGGTTTTTAGTCTTTAAAAAACAATTATATTGACAAAGAAATTAGTCATCAGTATTGTGGTTTAGTTTATTGACAGGAGTCCTATACTTATTAAAATACAGCTTGTTGGGCTTTGTAGGGATTAAACGATCAAAGCACCGTTTTGTAGGAATTGGCATTTTGTGAGATTTGGCACCACCCCCAGTGTCTGAATGCCACAAACTGCCTAAAAATCTCAGGTCTGTAACTGTTTGTCAGACATGATATAGGTACCAACTACAAACAAAATCATTACGTCATAACAATGTAATGTGTTGAAACGAGTGATGGGGGATGGAGTGGCTGAGACAGACATCCAACAGTAGAACAGTCTTATAATGTTGCTTTAGGTTTTGGGCTTACTCTGCTTCCATTATTGTCAGAGTTTCTGGCTCACTTGCACTAACTTCCCCAGAGACCTACTCCCATCTTCACCATGACTCTGGCATGCTTATTACCTAAACCTACCCTAACTCCAAAATGTCTTGGTCATAACAGTCTTAACCTTAGAATCGATGGTTGACCTTTTTTGGCACTACATTTCTGCCTGCAGATGGGAGCTGAATCCCCACACGTGACAGCTTGAACAAAGTTTTGTCCTCACAGCATGAGCAAACACACAAAAAATTGACAAGAACAAAATCTTTATGCCTTTTTAAACAGTCCCAGAGCCCTTGGAAACATGTCAGCCCAACTGAATCCAACACTCATGCCCGAAAGCATATTTGCGCTCACAAACACACACATTCTTAGATGCTCTCCGACCAGCCAGTGAGGGCTGGTTCTCTGCCAGGTCAGGAATTGGCAAACTGGCAAATCGCAGATCATTTTAAGTCAGTTGGACAGAGACGGCCTTAACGTTAAGATGCTTTTGGGAAGCCTGAGGCCTGAGCTCCCCAAACTATGGATGATGGCCAAGACTTGTTCCACTGCACTCTGTTACTCAGTGATGTGTGGAAGACGAGATAGCAAAGACGTTCATGAGGGACCACATGCAAGTTCAGGTTCAGTCTTTGGAGACAGAGTCCGGGTTAAGTCTCAAGTTTTTGGAGTCCACAGTTAATGTCGGGTCTGGAGTCTCCCCAATGGTTTAACTTGGCAACAGTATTCCTAGAAATCAATTCTATCATGTTCAGTAACTGATAAGCTCAGAGAGGAAAAGAAATTCTGACTACTGTAAAGCACAATACTCTGAAAGTGAAAAACGCACCAAACCTTATCTTCTGCTGGATTGTTTACACTTACTGACACTAACTCGAAGAATTCAAGGCCAACAAAAGACCCAGACCTTAAAGTATTATCTGGAGTTTGTATGGAAATAATCAGTAGCAGATGGAGATTTTTCTACTTTTAGATTTAAGCCAGTGCTCAAACAGCTATAAAATCTGATTAACTAATAGATAAACACCACTCAAGTAAGTGACATCCAGTCAGCAAACAGCCTTGTAGCATCAACTGATTAACAATTTAAGCTCACCTGTTACATAACCTGCCTTCGCACTTTGCAAACACCATCTGTCAGAGGGAAACGTGCCATTAAGACACTTGAATAATATCAAGCACTTGATTAAGCACTGCTTAAGCAAGGTTAAACAAAACAATACATCTGACTGTTTCACTTCAGTTTAACTTTAGGTAACTAGCATTAGCCTTTGAGGGTGAGTTATCGCTATACAGTGTTTCATACAGAATGGCTTTATACCTGTGGTAATTTTTCAGAATTGCTAGAAGAGTAGGAGAGGTCGCATCACAATCGATGTGTCTAATCCATCGCGGATGGCTTTGTATACCTCTGCTCCCCCTCCAAGTAGAGTCTATGTGTGGAAAACACTTGCTGACTTAAACCTGTGTGGGTTTGTTTTTAGGTGCTTCTCAAGTTGAGCTTAGTTGATGTTTTCTCTATCCACATTCTTGACACAATAGAACTCTTCTTCTTAGTCCATGTTATTGGTTGGTTCAAGCCTATATAAGCACATTTTGTTTACATAACAACTGGATTTTGATATCAAACTGTTAGGAAATTGATCTTCTGGCATTTCTTATTCAATATGTGCACAATGTCAGTGGGCATGTGATATGAAAAGGTTAAAAAGACTATTTTGTCTCTTTTTTTATAATACATTTTGGATAAACACTACTTTGACCATCAACGCTTATTGAGTTTTCACACATTTGTGGGTGAAGGTTGTGCACTCATTTATTTGGTAGATTAGTCTCTTTTTAATAAGGCTAGGGTGAGTGACAACTTGCAAGTCATGTCTAAAGTTCATTATTTTCCAATGCAAGTCCATAATGAAAGCTGCCGATTCATTTTGTTTGGCCATCTCGGCTCCCAGCACCTGCTGAGGGACCATAGTCCTCTCAAAGTTTCGACTATGCTCTGAATCTGCTGCAGCCATAAAAATCTGACCTAGAGAAAGTAAATAAGTAAAGATCTGCCCGCCATTAATATCTCAACATCGAAGTTCTCTCATCAAGGCAAGAACACTCTCAAAAGAAGTAGAAAACAAGCTATAGGAGCCGCTGAGTAGCCAACACTGTGAGATAGAGGATGCACTGCGAGACTCCCAGGTGTCCCAGGAGAGTATGAAGATGTGAAAATGTGAAGCAAGCTGGTGTTGGAAAAAGAGCCGGCATGCTGAGCAAAACTTCCCTGGAAAAATGAGAAGTAAAGAGTTTCTAGCACCTACTTAGTGACATCAGATCTGGCAAAACCAGCAACCAACTAGTAGGGAAGTAATAGAGGAGGAGAAGTTATCTGTTGTCATACACAGCAGTGGAAATAACGTTAAAGGTGTCATCATATTGTAGACAGTATTTTTGATTATTATAGGTTCTATGAAAATACCGTGAAAGGATCAAAACACTCAATCCAGGTAGAATTGCAGGACGGAGATCTTAAAGAGGCAGGAGCTACACACAGTGTGCAGACAAAATAATATTAAGAATTTAGAGTTATGAACCTGAAAATGAGCATAATATGGGACCTCTAAAAGAGAAACCAAGATGTCAAAAGTCGGTAAATAACGGTGATGACATGATTCATCACTTTCCACAGTCTAAGTTTTAGCTTCAGATGTGATCTCATTAACATTTCCTAGGGGTCATTACATAATAATTTATTATGTTATGCTGCCAATCTTCTGCTTCTTCCCAAAGGTTAATTAATTTTTTTTTCTGACCGCTTCCTCTTGCCATTTGTTCTCCCTCGCCGCTTCTGTGTGAACGCCTCGTAAGGAGTCCTAATAAATGACAGCAGGAGAAAAGTTAATTTTTAAACATGGTTGGTCCAGCCTGAGGTAAAGAGAGTGGCTCGGGTTAAACCATCTAAAACAGCAGGGGTTGCAGACAGCAAACGAGGGTTGAATCCTCCTTCCTGCTGGTGTCTTTAAGCAAAAAACTGAATGCTTCTCAGCCGCTGACGTCTGACCTCTCTGACAGAAAAAGAAAACAGAAAAAGGACAACAGATGACAAAGAACATAGAATTACTCTCCAGTCATCACAGTGTGTAAAAACATCTTGACAGATTAATAGTCTGAGTTGTAGCTGTGTGCTGCATTTTAATAGAGACTTAACTGCATGTCAGTGATGAATCATGTCATTCTTTGTTATTAGCTGTTGGCTAATGAGCACAAGCTATCATCATTTATCAGTCAGTTTGGATGTGCTTCAACCGATCAGATTTATCTTTTCAGAGATCTGGATCTTTAAAATAAGAGGAGGTTTTTCTGAAGGTTTCAGGTGCAATTTGAGTTGTCAGCGGGTCCCCCCACATCATTATCTGAAATATCTTAAAAGCTACTGGATGGATCATTGTAAAATTTGCGACTGCAGTTTAGCGATGCAAAGATAGGTCGATCGAAAGAGGATTAATTACCAACAATTCTAGTAATCACTTAAATGATTTGGTAATTTTTCATTTAAAAATGTCAAACATTTGCTGGTTCCAGCTTCTTAAATGTGAGGATTTGCTGTTTCTCTAAAGTTAATCTAGAATCTTTGGGTTCTTGTACTGTTGGTGGTCCAAAAAAACAATTTGCAGACATCTCTTTGGGCTCTGGGTAATTACATTTATGACATTTTATAGACTAAACAATTCATCTTGAAAATAATTGGTGAATTTATTTCTAATGGGTAAATGATTTGTGACAGCCCTAAGGACATTTGTAGCCCAGTCAGTATGTATTCAAAGTTATTTGTTTCCCTAAACTTTTTGTCTGGTGTCATCAGCAGGTTAAAATATCAGGTTGTCCAATATCTTGGTTTATGACCAAAAACTTGCAAAACTAAATCCTTTCCAATTAACCCTAAGTTGTACTGATATTAATCAAACATTATCATGTTAAAAGGATGAACTAAGATTGTCTACATCATACCTACTAAACATCAATGTGTTAGCTCTGTCATTTATAGCATGTTAGCATTATTTCCTAACTCCGCTGTGTATATTTGCAGCCTCACAGCGCTGTTAGCATGGCTGGTAACTCTTAATTTTGTTTACCTTAATTTCAGGGTTAGGATGAGCAATATTAGGTTTTCCAGTCCGTACAGCTGTAATCATTTACATACAAAATCTTCTTTGTTGCTGCTGGATGCTGATAACCTCCACTGGAGTAATTTTGTTGAGTTCTGCGAAATTTGTTGACAGGACAATCTGATACTGAACATATAAAACCAAATTAAAAACTGACATTGAGCTTTAGGGCTTATATGTTTGTGTATGTTACGTAATTAATTCTGGATCAACCCCTCTAAAGCTTTGATTTGACCGAGCATTGACTCTTGTTTTTTTTTTTTTGTCTTCCTTATGTCAGCGTTTCATCCAGTACCTGGCCTCCAGAAACACTCTGTTTAACCTGAACAACTTCCTGGATAAGGGAGCTCTGCAAGGTAAAGTTCCCAAACACTCATTCTCTCAATAGTCTTGTGAAAATAACAGCATTTTAGTTCTGTTTTAATTTGCTTGTAAAGATCCAGGTGGGCAGGATTTTACCTCAAAGGACATTACACGGAGCACAAGAATGCTTTACGCAATAAAGGGAGAGTATTTAAAAGTCAGAATCGGTACTACCGTGGTTGATTGCTTGATTTAAAATGGAACTGATGCAGTGCACGTATACAGTATGAACAAATGGACAGTTTACTGGACAAAAGGTAGAATTCATTTGTCACTCAGTGTATTTCCTTCCTCTTGTTTGCCCTCCCAGGTTACGACATGTCAACCTTCATCAGACGATACAGCCGTTACCTGAACGAGAAGGCCATGTCCTACAGACTGGTGGCTGTCGATTTCACCAAGATGAAGAGGGGGTAAGAGAAGGCACACACATCGAATGACAAACCCACTCATCATTTCACACTCGTCTTGTCGCACACCAGGAGACGGTGTTTAGCTTTTGGCACTAAAGTGAGAAAACAACAGATGACAGAATCTGACAAAATGTCTTATTTTGATGACTGTTTACCAGGGTTTCTCGAGGTTTTTACAACTGAGTGCCAAATTGAGGAGCCAGCGTATGATTAATGGCGGAACAAGTGAACCCATGAACTTGTTGAAGGATTTATGATTGGGTCCCATTATAGTGTTGAACAATAAACAAATAATTGTTTCAGGATAAGGCACATCTCTTCTTCATTTTCTCCTCAACCATGCAGTGTTTTTTTTGTTTTTTTTCTTGTTGTGGCTTCATTTCCAGCATATTTCAATGTTAAACTGCTGAACTGTCCACCAAAATGCAGCACTTGTAGCGATGACAGTGATGGTTCCTGCAAGTAGGAGCTACTGGTATTTCGCTAGTAGCCTTCTTCCTTCTGAACGAAAAGGAGTGATATTGATAGTAAAAGAAGTCACCCTCTTTTTTAAAGAAATATATTTCAGTGGCAGAAAAGGAAGTGAAAACTCATTCCTGATCACCCTACTCCGTCCCCCTTGGCCCACAAAGGTGCATCCCACCTGCAGCTAACAACATCTCCAGACCAATCAACAGTCTTTTTCTTTATTTTTTCTGTCTGTACCACTAAACAAATAAGATATAACTTGATAATAAGTGAGCTTCTTAGGAGCTGCCATGCCGATTTAGTTACTTTGGACAAACCCAGGCTAGCTGTTCCCCCTGTTTCCAAGTCGTTATGCTAAGCTAAATCAAGTTATTATTTAATGTCAGCAACAGAAATATTTTAATGCATCAAGTAATGACAATGCAGCCTTTCTTGATGGCTTCTGTATGAAAGTGACAGTGGGTGAATCATTTCTGGAGGTTGTCTGAGGAAGATCATTTCAATTTCAGAAAGTCCAACTGTTGTGGGATGACACTGAATCCTTTGTCATGCTGATCCTGCTGAGCAGACTCCCATTATGTATTTGAAAAATGTGTTTCTGTCACCATTCG
Source organism: Acanthopagrus latus (assembly GCF_904848185.1). Lineage (NCBI taxonomy): Eukaryota > Metazoa > Chordata > Actinopteri > Spariformes > Sparidae > Acanthopagrus > Acanthopagrus latus. The sequence goes on along the minus strand of NC_051048.1, from coordinate 5,349,018 downwards.
TTGGGAGCCTTTCCCCTCAAGTTAAGACGCCGCATTACTGAGAAAACTTTTATATGCAAAACATTAGTTTTCTCTTTTCACATTTCCTATCGTTTGCCATCATTTCTTCATTCCCTTTTTTTTGTTTTTTCCTCATTTGCATCATCATTTGCATAAAAAATGTCTCCTCAACAAGGTGCCCGCTGCAATTATGCGCGTGTTTGTTTCCTGTTCTGTCAGGATTGACGGTGTGATGCGTACCATGAACACAGAGAAGCTGATTAAGACGCTGCCCATCATTCAGAACCAGCTGGACGCTCTGCTGGATTTCCAGGTACTGTGTGTGTGTATGTATTCGCGTACTTCCTACGTAATGAGGACTGCATGTCTTGACCGACAAAGTGACATTCTGGACAGTCCTCTCAAAATCAAAAATGGGCTCAAGTTTGGTTTGGGGTTAGACCTAAAGTTGTGATGGTTAAAGTTAGAGTAAGTGGTAAGATGGCAGTACAAGTGTGTGTTTTGCAAACATGTACGTCTGTACGTGGCTGCTAAAGTTGGTTTCACTTTCAAATCAAATTGTGAATTGATACAACGGTTAGCAAAGTTTGAAGCCTCTTGTTATTGATAGAGTAGAAGAAGCATATTATGGCAACAGATTTCCTGTGCGTGTGTGTGTGCATGTTTGTGTGTGTGTGTGTGTGAGGGGAGAAGGGTGGGGATTTGCAGAAATTGGTGGGCGCATTGTGGTTTGTGCCAGGGAGCTTCAAAGAGCTATAAAAATGGATGTTGAAGTTTCTCATTGGAATGCATACGCACATGAGCGTGTGCTGCTTGTGAGTCTCTGTGTGTGTGTGTGATGTTTTTTCTCACCTTAACTAAATTGACAGTTGCTCCGTGTGTGTGGAGATGTGTTTGCCTCATACCAAATACTGCACTTTAGCAAGGATGCTGTTGAATATCTGAAGGAGATGTTTTCTTTGGAGAGATGTCTCCTTCACCTCTCTCTCTCTCTCTCTCTCTCTCTCTCTCTCTCTCTCTCTCTCTCTCTCTCTCTCTCTCTCTCTACCTTGCTCTACCCCTCGTCTCTCCAGGCCAACCCTAACGAGCTGACCAACGGAGTGATCAACTCAGCCTTCATGCTGCTTTTTAAAGACTCCATAAGGCTGTTTGCTGCTTATAATGAAGGGGTCATCAACCTACTGGGTAACACACACATATACACACATACACACAGGCACACACACACTCCCTCTCCTACATGTGTAGAAAAATGAGGTGTAAGTACAACTGCATTTTGTTTCACGTGCACGAACACACGCGCTCATGTCTGGCAGATATGTAAACACACACACAAACATATGTGCGCACAGTCTGGTTGTCACGGCAGCAGAGACGGTTTTGACAAGCTGTCATGTAGCTGCTAAGTGCTCCACTCCATCATGCACTGATTGTCCCAGCTTCCTCTTTTCCATCCTTCGTGCCTTTCCTTTTCCTTTTCCTCTTAACCAGATGAAAACGAACGCCCCATGGGAGCCCCCTGAGATTATTGTTTGTGAAATTAAAACCTTAATTGTTGGAGCATTCATTCATTCTGCAACAGGAAGCTAAGACGTTTGTCGTCTGGCGGATCATGTTAAACGTGTGTGATGATATTATGACGTCACATACGGTGAACAAACAGGCAGAGGTGCTAGATGATTGCCCCAAAATGGCCACTGAAAATGTTATTTACGTGAATCCAATTAATTTGGTCTAAAGTAAAAACCGTAACAGTGAGAAAAGTCGGTCTTTTTGGAACAGGAAGCTGAGGCGTTTGTATTCCACCTAACATCATGACGTAATATCATGACATCATGTGACGTACACTTAATGTTTTCATTTAGTAGAATTCGATGAAAAAATGTCAGATTTTCTTTATATATTTCTTGACATAATTTCACTACTTTTATCATTATTATTGTTTATAGATTTCCTTTACCCTGTAGCTTAGCTTGTACAGATTTCAAGGATATAAAGCGTTCTGAAGAAATTGGTGGATTATTTCTCTTGCAGAGGTCAAAAGGTTAAATCTTCATCTCACTTATCCTGTCCTTGTCCTTATCCTCACCCTCCTTCCGTCTGTCTCTGCAGAGAAATACTTTGACATGAAGAAGAACCAGTGCAAAGACGCTCTGGACATCTACAAGAAGTTTCTTTACAGGATGACAAAGCTGTCAGAGTTCCTCAAAGTGGCCGAGGTATATTCACACGCTCACACTCTTGACACTCGCACATCAGGATAAGATTCTCTCGCGTCTTTTTCTTGAATTTTTATCCGCAGATTTTTTTTTTCTTTTTGGAAGAGCATTGTCCATTCAAATGACCTTTTTACCCTTTTTCTAATAATTTCTCGTCCCAATCGTGTCCCCTTACACAGATAGTCTCAAACATTAAATGGCTGTTTGTACTTTATACATAAAGACTCCATGCTGCCACAATTCTGCACACACAGCTACTGTACAAAGAGTACCTGACTTACCCTCACTGCCCCACATTTACTTTGCAGACACTTTGCACACATGCATACATACATACATGCATACACCCAAAATAACCCGAAGATGGAGGATGTGGTTAGGCGCTCCGTTAGGTCCCTCTCCCTTGGCGCCCCACACTCCTCCATCTAATCCTTTCTTCTCCCGCTCTCTTCCCTCTCGTCCTGACAAAGATGGATACTCGTGTGGCTCTCCTTCGCCCAGCGCCCACAGATCATCCCTCTTTTTTTTTCTCTCCTCTTGTGCCCTCTTCCTCTCCCTCCCTCCCTCCCTTTGTTCCAGCCGGTCAGAATCAGCTGCTGTAACTTCAGCAGAAGAACCACAAAGGTGGTTCACGTTCTCTGCGTTACTGTACGCTCAAATAAATGCTCCTTTTGTATGTTATGATTAGGTTTTAAGGAGCTCCCTGGGCATTAAGTGTTTGTTTAATTAGAGACATAATTGAAAACAATAGTAGTTAATTTAAAAAAAGACAACATGTTGTCAAGATGGGTCTCAAGCAACCTCTTTTAAATGGGTTTCGTAACATATTCCATTGATACGAAAGGTCGCCTTGGTGAGGCTTCAGTACCAATGGGAGAATGAACACTCTAATCATTATTACACACAGATACATTGTCTTCACAAGTTGAAAACTTTTGCTGTAGATTCGGCATTACTTTACACAACAGTGCAGTGTGGCCTTTAACTTTAACCACCTACCTTTCTGCCCACAGGATGCTAACACAATGTAGAAAACTTCCACGAAGTGCCAAAACTATGAAAAGTTACATAAACATCAACATATAACATAGATAATAATTTATTAGACTCTCGTCTTTATAAGATTTTTGTCATTTTTAGTAAAGAAACAAAACTTTGTGTGGCCTCTCAATCTGATAATCTTTGAAAAGTTTTGAAATTGATTGCCAGGAGTCTAATGATCAAAAATCAGGCATTTATTAACATTTTAAAGGTTGGCCCTCAAAACAGCACAACTTTCAAATGGTTAAACACTTTTTCCTACAACCCCCCCCCCCCCCATTATTTATTAATGCAAAGAACACATTTCATCATATTTCATCACATACTTTCACCTGCTTGTGAGTAAAAACATCAAATACAGACTTGCACACAAATGGTGAGAGAAATCAGAACGTTGGCATCAAAATGTAACTGAAACAGTAGCTGGTGATTGCCTTTCTATTTATTCATCCCAGTGAAGATCAAACAATCAATACAAATGAGAAGACAAGCACATCATTAAACATTGGTGATGCATGTTTGAATACAAATTGCATTTAAAAGAAAATAAGTTCTATACTGAGGCAGTACAAAATTGAATTCAGCCGCCTTTAACTTTATTATTAACATTGCAAAAGTGTCCCTCTCTTGGTTTGTTGGTTTGTCAGCAAGATTACACAAAAACTTCTCAATGGATTTCCATGAAACTTGGGTGGAGGCTGGGTCTTGACCCAGAACAGAGCCCATTAACTTTCGTTGTGGATCTGAAGTTTTTTTTCATGACTGCATAAATTTCTTCAGGAATAACTCATGGATCTTGAAGAAACAAATCTGCAGTATTCCGTTAATTGATATCTAATAGATCTGGCAGATTTGAATATCTTTTATTTAATCTTGGATTAAGCTTCATATGCATTACAGGGGACTGTTGAGCTTTTGCAGAGGTATGCGCTCTGCTGAGTGCTATTTTAGTTTACACCTGTGCTTTTCCTATCCTGACAAAAGTCCTCTGTGTACAGAGTTAACTGTTAAAACAGTGGCCTGTGTCAACATTACCTAGTTAGAGTGTTATGTTTGCTCACCACACCCATGATTATATCTTCACTCCATGGCCAAAGTTTAATCAGCAAAATCAGAATCTTTCAAAAAGGTGCCTCAAGTGTATTGTTTGCCAAATTTGTGATATCAAACATTAAAAGCAGGGCTAGAAGTCTAAATCGACATCTTTTAAGAAGTTGGAGTGCACTTCTATGGACCATAATTTGTATTTTCTGCTGATAAATCTGTCGATGAAAGAAAAGTAAAGTGATGTTGATGATAATGAAAATCGTCCAGGACTTAAATGTTCTATATCTGTGTCCTGACGAGTCAACTGTCCGAGTTCTAAACTGTTTCAGAGACGACTTTCTGGCGTTTTTATAACTGTTTCCACTGTCGTCACGTCATTACGTCGCCTCTGCCTGCTCTCCCTCATTGGTCAGACATATTTATCACTGTCCAATCATCATCGTCATTCACTGTGAAGGATTGGTCGTCAGCCAATCCAGATGTCAGAAACTTTTTCCTTGTTTTATTTCTGTTGTCGTTTATGTTGACACTGCCACTGCATGAAGTAATGACTCCCCTGTTTTTTTTTTTCTGTTTCTCATCTCCTTTCATTTATTTCTTTTCTTTTCAAATGGATCCCCCTCTTCTCTTTATTTTCTCTCCTCCATTTTTATCCCACCTACCTTTCTCCCCTTTTTTATTTTGTTGATTTGCTTGTTTTTTGACGACAGCAAGTTGGAATAGATCAGGGTGACATCCCAGATCTCTCACAGGTCAGTGTACATCTCACCTTCAACTTCCTCTTCTCTCTTTTTTACGATTCTCACTTCCTGTTCTTGCCTCCTCTCCGACCCTCTCCCCTTTGTTTCTGGCTTTCCTTCAGCACTACGTGTTGTTTCATTGCTCCCTCAACCTTATCTCACCCCGACATATTCCTCTATCTCCCCCTTCACTCACTCCCTCTCCGTCACTCTCCACCCACTCATTTTTATTTCAAACCACCATCTCGTCTAACCTGAATCTCTAGTCGAGGCGACTCTCCCTCTGGTTTGATTGATTTCCTGCTTTGTCTTTCACTTCTAAATGCTCGTTATAGATCCAGCAACAGGGCTGAGGTGTGTGTTAAGTTGGCCTCGTTAAACACTGCGCCATCAGCCATCAGCAGGCCCGCTGCAGGTCTCGTCACGTGGACACGAAAAACCTCCAAGCAGCTGCGAACAATGAGATCAGACCTTCATCTGCAGAAATATTGCAACAACAAAGGGCTTAGAAAAAAGACAAGGGAATAGATTTCATGATTCCTCCTTTTAATCGTCAAGGTTGAAGTTGCCTTTTTGTCTCATCGTGAATTCAGAGGATTCCCCTCAAGCGTGGTCTTCATTGATTATGGGAGGACTGGTTAGGATCAAGTTACACATCAGGCTGAAAAACTGAAAAAAATTCAGCTTTTAATTGTCGTGTGACGATGTGATTGTTTTATCTTCTATGATCTCGTAGTTTCTAGTTAAGAAGGGAATAGTAAAAATACTTTACGACTATCAGGGTTAGTGTTGAAATGAATTAGTGGATTAATAGATTATTTAATGGAAAATAGCAATAAATGTATCAACAATCAAGCTGCAACTGATGATTATTTTTATATTCGTATAATCTGTTGATTATTTTGCGTAATAATCTGTAATCTATATCTAATCTATAAAACTTTCAGAAATCTCTCAACGATATATTCGATTTACAAAGATACAAAACAGAGAGAAGTTTGTTCTCAAGTTGTTCCAACTGAGAAGATGGAACCAGAGATGGTTTTTGGCAGTTTTGATTTCAAAATGACCTTAAAGGGGCACTACGTAGTTTTGGAGAAGAAATACAAACTCTGAATTTTAATATTTTTATGAATAATATTTTAATATGAATAATAATAATCTTTGCACAGGTAAATAAACAGGCTGTTCTTGGGATAAAACTAAGGTCCAAAGAACACTACTTGAAGATAGAAAGGTGGCAGGGTCCGCCACGTGATCAGTTGTCAGTATCGGGAATCCCTACAGAAAACAAACTGATTTTTCCAGTAATGAAAATAATCATTAGTTGCAGTTTTAATCAGACTACAGTTTATTTAAATATTGATACATTTCATTTTCTGCTTCGGTGACACACCCCCACACACACACACACACAGACACGACTGTAACCTTTTTACATCCTCGGTGGATGTGCACCGGATTACTCAAAAATGATTACGGAGTGTAAAGCTGGGAGTTAACGGCATGTGGATTGACTGTGTGGGTGTTGAGCTCATAGTGAAAACTGGCTGTGGTCGTTAAATAGATGTTTCTCTTCTCCCTCGTCTGTCGCAGAAAACAAAAGGATCTTACATTGTAGGTGGTGGGTTGCATACTGTACTGCTTACCCCCCTCCAACCTGCATGAACATCTTACTGTATATGCTCATGTATGTATGTGTGTGTGTGTGCAGCCATACACACTGACACCTCCTACACACAGGCATGCTCTTGTTTCTTCCTTCCCAGTGTGGGGCGATATGCTGTTGACTGAGTGCAATATGTGTGTGATGGCCTCAGGTGGATTGCTTGTAGCTTGCACGCGCACACACACACACACACACACACGTACACAGACACACACACAGCTCTGGCACGACAAGCAAAAGGCCATGAAACCTCATGAATAGAAAATGAGGTTTCACCCCTCTGCCCCTCCGTCTTCATCTGCATGAAAGAATCCCTGCGCCGGGTTTTGACTCGCTCATCTAAATTCCACCCTCCTCCTTTTTAGATGTTGTTGTTTATTTCATATTTGACATGCACGACAATCATTGCTTCAACATGCATGGCGGAGGTGCTTTAATAGTGGATAACCCGAGCATCACCGTGTGATCACTGGGAGGGGAAAAAAAGAAAAAAGAGGAAACATGAGAGAGCAGAGAGGAGGGATTCTCTCTGTTCTCATTTGTCTCTGCTGCCTTCCAAAGTTAGCGCTATCGCTAAACATTCTTTAGATGAAAGCGAGGCGCACTCACACAAGAGACGAGGCGACACACAGCCCTGTGTGTTTGTGTGTGTGTGTGTTTGTGTGTGTCAGAGCTAATATTGACTGGGCACACACAAGGTCTTCTTTTCACCCATTCAGATCGGCTGACAGTTAAAGATGGCTTCTTTCTCTTGCGCTGTTTCTTTAACAACCAGGCAACAGTTTGGCATAAAGCCGCCGTCTAGCCAGCCGCAAAGAGCTCACGAGCCAAAACACTCCCAAATGTGTGTGTGTGTGTTTGCGTGCATGTCTGACAGCACACTTTGCATTCTTGCGGATGGAGAGACAGACATGACGTTGTCATATTTTCTCAGTGGAAGAATTTCCTCTGGTCTCTCCTCAGCCAAAGCAGAGCCGAGCTCTTTCTTCTCCAGCGTGTTAACTTGTAGAGAACCTCGGATTATACTCTTAATAATGCAGCTGTCTGTCTCGCCTCTGCCCTCTTGTTTCACTTTGTTTTCGAGTATTAATGAGGCACCTCACCAGCGCTGAAAACAATCAGAGCTGAACATGAAATTGCAGCTGAGTTGTGTTTTCTGTGGTAGCGTAGCAACAATCCCCAAGTAACCTGCCTGCTCGCTAAGAACAGTCGGGCTCAAATTTAACACAGCTGCTTTATGATAGCTTTGAAGAAAGAGCAATTTGAAGGAGCACTACGTAGCTTTGGGGAAGAAGATAAAAAAACATATTTATTCAGTTATGGAAAAGATAGATATGAGTTCTGAGGGTTATAATCACATTAATATTGTAAATATAACATTTCTGAGTTCGAATTCTTCTCCAAAACTAAGCGGCGCCCGTTTAAAGTCTCTTGGCTTCACAAAGTAATTAAAGGAAAGGTAAGAAAGATTAGAGTTTAATCTCTATCCCCATGAGGAATGCGTTGGTTAAACTCCTGACAAGTCGAAGTTCGTCCCCGAGCTCATTGTGCGGGTATGACAAGGACCTCGTGGTGCGAGGGACACCGCGAGATAAGGAAGACAAAGGGACGAAACACTGCGAAAGGTGCACGAGGTGGGGTGGGGGGGGGAATGAAAGCGTAGACACAGAAATCATCGCCCTCTGCTCATGTGAAGTCAGGAGCAGAAGTGGCGCGACCTCTCCTCCGCTCTCCACCTTTTTCCCTTCGCTCTTTGTTCTGCAGCCTCCTCCTTTGTTCTCTCTCTCCTTTGAGTCTCCTGCTAACAGTGTGAGAGTTTGCTGCATGTTGCCATGGCTATTCTTGGAGCCTGATGCACTCTGTTACCTTCCTGTGAGACCAACTAACTCTGGGTGCCGTTTGTGTGTGCTGCTGGATGTGTGGGCGGGCCTTTTTTATGTTCATATGAGCGCGACAGAAAGTGACGAATAAATACATTCTCAAAACGCTGAATTTGTTTCAGGCCCCCAGCAGCCTCCTGGAGGCTCTGGAGCAGCACCTGGCCTCTCTGGAGGGCAAGAAGACCAAGGAACTGAACGCAGACACCAGGTGGACATCTTCATTTCCTGCCTCTTATCAGGTTTTCCTTGACATGTACGACCACGCTCGGCTGAAGGTCTTAAGAATAAGAGTCATTTTGAATTGTGTCTTTCAGAGCGTCCACCCTGTCCAGCGCCGTCTCGTCTCTCTCCTCCACCGGCATGTCCTTCAGCCGCATGGACGAGAAGGAGAAGCAGCAGGCCCTGGAGGAGGAGCAGGCCAGACTGCAGGCTCTCAAGGTAACAGATTTTGTGCTTTAATACCAGCTCACCCCTGAATCCGAGGGTCAGACTGAGTGCTGTGGCAGCAGAAATGCCAGCAGCAGTTAGCAGCAGTCTGGTAGTTACTGCTGTCGCCCCCCCTTCCTCCCCTCTCACTCGGATTCAAGCTGCTCTCAGTTGCCTCAAAAGTCCTACAAGTAGCAGGATTTATGAGCAATGCCTTTTTGATTCAGGCCCCAGCTGTTATTAACATGTGATCTGTTCTCTTTCCTCCACTGAGAGAAAAACTGCTGACCTAATTCTTCTTCGGAAGCCCTTTTGTTCAACTTGCAGAATCCACTTTTTTTTTTTTTTTTTTTTACATGGTGTAACTCAGACTTCGGTCTTGCGCTGTACAATTGGCTGACATGCAGTCTCAATGCAGACAGAGGCCTTGGACAGATCTCCTCCACATGTGGTTTGGACGATTTACCCGAAAGCAGGAATTCAGTTTAGCAGTTATTTCAGATTTAGTCTGGATTTAGTTTTTAGACAAAAGTGCTAATTAATTTCTAGTCCAGTCAAAAAGCTTTCTGTCATACAACGTCAGATGTCTCTTCAGGTTAGTTGTGTTCTTCCAACCTAAATTGTGGCCATTTTGGAGGTATTGTAACAAGGGTCCAGCAAGATATTTATTGTGGAAATATTACATATTTTATCTTTAAATCCTCTTGTACGGAAAAGGTAAGAAGGAGTCGTAGATCATCTGAACTAAGGAGTCACATCACAGGATGTGTGACTGCAGCCATTGCCCTAGATTTACAAGCAGCGGAGCCACAATGAACTCCAAATGTGCGGCAGCTACATAACACTTGAGCGCTGACAAACAAATTACATATATATGCAAAGTGCTCCCCTCTTGCCGTGCCGTACAAGATCAGGCTGCTGATAGATTGCCGAGCAGCTTCAGCCGTTTGGTGAATTCTGAACTCCGGCTGAGGATAAAGGCCAAGAGTCTCAGTGGCGAGCCGAGCAATAGAAAAGTCAAGTGTAAAATGTGTTGACATTTCTTGCTCCAGCCCTGGGAGTCCTGCCTTACAGCAAACTGTAATTGAGTAAGAGCACTGAAGCTACAAAACAGGCACACAGCAGCTCAGAGAGCGAGTGTGTGTGTGTGTGAGCGAGCACACGTTAAGCATGCTTACACGCTGGCAGAGGAGATACAGTACGTGTTCGCTGCGAGCTTTGTTGATCCGTGTGTATATATGAAGCATGTGTATAACCTGGCAGATTACAGGCGCTGCTGTATGTGCTGCCAGTGTGTGTCGGTGTGTTTGATCGCGCGCGCGGTTGATTGGATTTTTAGCACGCTGTTTACTTTGTGCCCTTGGTTGCCCTGCTCCTGCCAAGGTCCACTGATTACCTTTGGGTTTAGTTAGAAGGGAGAGCGAAGATGAAGTGAGCGAGAGCGTGAGAGAGTAAGAAACCGAGCGAGGGAGCCGGGGTGAGCAGGGGTCGTCCGAGTACTCCGGTCCAGCTGTCTGGCTTCCATATGGACTCAACACACACATACAAAAACACTTACACACTCAGCTACTGTCCAGCTGGGGCCTTCGCCCAAACAATAACAGCAAGTTCCCATTTGTTCCTCACTACGCCGTCAGAATACAAATGAAGAGGAGTCGGCCTGGCTGCAGCTGGTACAGCAGGAGAGTCTGTTTATTAATCTGCTCAAAGTCCAAATTCCTTTGAAGGTGGTAAATGAATGTCCATGTGTAAATAAAACAGGACTGTGAGCGGCAGCTTCGTCTGAGGAAATCCTAGCTCAGAATCTATACCTCTGTCTGTACTTTAAATTGCCTTACTTGTCCATATTCTGATTCCAAAACAGAAAACCGTTGTTGTTTCCCAGTACATGTTCCCACATGATAAGACACAAATTGATCCCCGTGGAGATATTAGGTCATTGCAGCAGCAGCTGAAGTAATAGGATCCAGCGGGAAATATAAGCAGATGGAATATAAGCAGTAAAACAGCCAGAATGATAAAATCAATCAGTAAAGCGATAAAATTTAATGTAGTCACTTGTGGGTTTAGGCTAAAAAACGGAGCAGGCAGGTTGAGTTTGTTGTATAAAATGCACCGAGAAGCACTGTGCATGCATTTTGTTTAGATTTCCACTCGCCGTTATTTCACATAAAGTGAAAATGTGTTGTCATACAGCAGCAGGAGGTTTTCACAGTCAGATTAGCAGCATGCGTCAAACTGACCCTGGAGCAAAATCTTCAAATTCATGCAAGACATGAAAGTCTGGAGGAGTGAGGGAGATTTTTTTTTTTTTTAAAACCTGCAAATGTGTCGGAGCACCTTCAAAGAAGTCGGATCAGCAGGTGGAATAACTTCTGGTGGATGTGCTGTGTTGTGGATTTTCTTACCCGAGTGAAGTCTGAGGCGTGTTTGGTTTGACAAGATTTTGACTTCATCATGTCATAAACAAGTAAATGTGGATAATGACTCCGTCTGAGGCTAGATTATCAGATCAGAGTTTGATCCAGTCAGTCCCAAAACATTTGCAAAGTCTAGAAGTTCAAGTTAGCCACAAGTCTCTTGTGGTCACGCTCTGTGGGACCCACAACACAGAGGATCCGGTTATTTTCATACCGGGGAAGTCGAGCTTTTTGTGGCTTCAAGCCCCACTGAGCAGCTTTCATAGAAATAAACAAGGCGCAATCTTTAACACTGTATCAGGATATCTCGATACGTCGATGGGTGCAAGTCCTTCCGTGAGAGAAATCCCTCTGATTGGCTGTTCAGCTAAGCGAATCAGAGCGTGTGAAGAGAAACTGAAGAAGAGAGGAAAAGAACCTGGAGCCCGTTGCTGTAGGACGGCTTTATTTGGCACATTTAGTGCAGTTTATCCTCATTTTTTGCCTCAAATTCTTGCCATTAAATATAGATTCTCGATTACAAATAGCTATATTAGCAAGAGTGGTATGAAAATGTCAGGCAAATGCTGATTTATCTTTTTTTACCACTTGGTGATGAGGAGAGTTATTTCCTCTCATGCAGGCGCAGAACGAACAAGCTAGTTTGCCGTCTGCTTAGTTCTTGCGGTGCGTTCAAGTGCCGCCTTTTGGTCCAAACAGCGGCGATGTTGGGCGACGTGACGGCAGTTGTTTGATGCCGGCGTGCTGTGTCTGAGCTCTTAAATGAAAGTGTCTTTAAGGCTCAGTCTCACCAGGCGTCTTATTTGTTGACTTTGAGAGAAAAAAATCCAAACCGATTGTTGGTTTGCGCTCGATTTAATTCCACTTTGCTGATGTTTGTATATCCGTCTGCGTTTCAGCTGCACCTGAGTCTCAGCAGGACAGAGTCAGACGCTGTTCAAGAGGTTATTAGCATCACAACAAAACGGCGCAGGAGAGGGTTTTTTTTTTTTTTTTTGAGTCTCTCAAGAGCAATATAATTAGCTTTAAAGCACTTTAAACTAATCGTCTGTCATTATATTGTGTATGCTGAATCCCACACCACCAGGCAACTTTTGGCAAGCAAAACCAAGCAATAAACTGACTTTGGAAAATGCAGTTGGATGCAGGCCTGGTTTATAGTCCTTAATTGAAAGCCAATAACTATCCGAATATCACCAAAGCGCACAGCTTTTAAACTTCTGCCTTTGTGTTTTTTTACTTATAATGACTCGACATTTGGCACCATCGCGATGAGATGCTTGACAGGGATCTCAAAAAAAAGAGGACAGAAGGGCTCTTAACACAAGAAGTTTGGGTGTTAGCTCAGTGAGAGGATATTTATACATATTTGTCTTTGTGCACACCTTAAAGCGTGTACAGTCATTTTCCAGGGATTTTGAGTTGACTGGAAACAAACCGCTTATTCATTTCCAGCGGGAAATGACTGTTTAACCATCGTCTTCCTGATCACATTGTGGTGTTTTACATGCTGTGTGTGTGTGTGTGTGTGTGTGTGTGTCTTGCAGGACCAGCGCCTGAAGGAGATCAGCATGCAGACTCCGCCCTCTGCCTCCCCCAGCAGCCAGTCGATAGGCAGCGCCAACAACAACCACATCACACACACCCCGGAGTTGTTCACCTCCACGCTGTCCGCCAACAGGTGAGCACACGGTGAAACACACAGTTTGATGTTAACCATCTTTAGATGAGATATTGATCAATGAGCACTGATCGAGATATTTTGTGATACCTGAGAACTTCAGAAATGAAACAGGCTGACTGGTTTATCTGTCAGCAGTGCAGCCATATATATTTATATAGTTCATCAGCCAGCCTCTGTCATCATGCCATGAATAACTGAGATGTGCTCTCTCGCTTGCTCTGTGAATATTCAGAGATCTCTGATTTTAAAATAAAAGGCTGAAAATGATGCTGTTTTTTGTTTTGAAGATACATTTATGATGAAAGATTAATGGTCTCTAACTGCGGTGACGCATGCATTGCATTTCTTTTGACTGATTTCATCACAAAAAGCCACAAGAGCGTTGATTTGCTTTTAATGTGAATTAGCAGCAATAGGAAAGCTGTGAGAAAGTGTGAGAGGTGTAAACATTTAGACAAGCAATTATCAGTATTATCATGACAACAATTTGCAGTCATTCCGGACTGTTTCTTGGCGCTGAGCAGTTGCTTGTCAACCAGCAGGGGTGTTACTGCGCCTCGCCAAGAGTGTGTTTGGTACATAACCCTTAATATAATGGCACGTTGTTGGTTTCACACATTGATTATCAAATATGGGATTGGATATCATGTAATTCTTCAGGATTTATACCCTTTAAAAGGGGCACTATGTAATATTTACAATATCAGTGAGGTAATAATACAAACTCATAAATATCTGTTTTTCCATATGTGAATAAACAAGCTGTTCTCAGAGGGATATAAGGTCCCAGATCACTGTTTGAAGCTAAAAGGGTGGCAGGGTCCACCACATATGAACAAAGAAAAAACGCGTGAAAGTGTGTTGTCCTTTGTTTCTTCAAGTTATTCAGTCATGAAATCAAAGAGAGTTTATTTCTGTAGGCGTAAAGATCTTTCTCTTCTGATTAAAGTTTCTTCCCCCAAACTACGGAGTGCTCCTTAAATATGTCGAAGATAAAACACAGTAAAGTGACGATGCTTATTTCCAGTGTGGTGAAGATAACAGCTCTTGAAGCAGAATTGTCTTAATCAGCAGCCCGTCGCCTTTTGAATTTACTTTACACAAAGTCAGTTTGCACTTTAAACCACCGCAGGCTGTTTTTTTTTTTTTCTTCTCCAACAAAACAAATGTTTGTGTAGCGTCCCCCGGCTGATTCCAGCTCTAATAGAGTCAGACTATTTATTCTCGATAATCTGCACAGAATTTATCCTCGACATGTGCACACTGTTGCACACTGTGAATTTACCGCTCCGAACTGTTTTATTGCTCCGTGGAAGTTTTAACAGCCATTCAGAGAGCAAGGATTAATCTTTATCTGTGACAAACGAACATTTTTACTGGCAACTTTTTTGCTATTCATGTGCCCTTTATTAAATATTAACAATCTTTCTCATCTGTCTTTTTATGCCTGTCTTATTTACTCTTTCTTCTCTTTCTCTCCCACGTTTTTTTCCTTTCCTCTCGCTCTCACTTTTGATCTCATTCCCCTCTCATCATCTTTCTTTTCCCTCCCGTCTCCCTCTTCTCCACTCTTTCGCTCCTCAGTGTGCCCAATCTGAACAGTGACCTGTTTGATCTTCAGCCGGCCTTCATCCCCGCTGTGCAGAGCACTCCTTCGATCTCCACCGCCAACAGTGCCTGGGGAGGTACGCCACCTCCACACCTGCATTCACACGTATCTGAAAGCAACAGCAGGGACGCACATACACACATTCACGCCTGAGCAGAATGTCTTCCCTCTGGCCGGTCATTTATATGTCTGCCCATCCATCTGTCGAGCCATTCATTTGTCTTTTCATGTAAAACCATCCACCTGCCATCATTCCCCTCCTCTTCTTCAAAACCTAATGTTGCATGACCCAGCCGGTGTGCACAGGCACAGCTTTCATAGTAAATACTCGTAGTATTCTCTAATAATAATCCTGTAGCCATGTGTTCACGCTCTGCGATAAAGCAGTCAGGGGAACCGTCAGCTGAGATTCAACACAGCGTTTCCTCGGGTTTTCCTTCGCCGAGCGACGACACGTTCACGTTTTGGCTTTCACTCCCCCCTCGTCTATTTCTGGAGAAAAGTCTGACATTTCCAGCTCAAAATCGGCCCAACTCAAAATATCGAAAAAAGTAGCACAAAGACGCGTCTGGAAGCACATTTAGCGCCGAGTATTACAGGCTTTATGACGGAGGATTAAACTGAAGCCTTTTATAAAGAGTTTGGCCAGACTTCAGAGCCGGAGCTACTTCTTAGCTCAGATATCAGCCCCTCGCGCTGATCAGTGGCTCTGACACAGGAGATGAGATAACTTTCCCCTGTGCTTTTCTCTAAAATAACATAATACTTACTTCAGTTAACGTCCAAGGCTGTTAATGAGGCCAACACTGATGAAGCGTAGATGTAGAGTGTGACGTTTTGGTGCTTTTATTTGCATTCTTACCGATAGTTAAGATACAACGATTGATATGAAACTTGTATATCTGGTCAATATGAAGTTACAGCTAGCAGCCAGTTAGCCTAGCTTAGCACAAAGACTTGAAAGTGGGGGGAACAGCTAGCCTCGCTCTGTCTGAGTCCACCTACCAACACCTCTAATGCTCAACAATTAACACGTTTATGTCTATGTTTATTTAATCAGAACAAAAGCTCGGTTGGACATGGAGCCATGGTTAGCTGTTTCTCCTTGTTTCCAGCCTTTATGATAAGGCCACAGCAGTGTACTATATAAGGTTAATGAAAATTGTTATCGTATCGTGTATAATTACATATCTACCTTATTGTTATGAGCAGAATCATCGTATGTTAGTGTCGCTGCTGTCCTGTGAGAACGCCGCCCTGTTTTCAGCCGACACATTTTCCAGCTTCTCCAGGAGGGTTTCTAAAAACGGTTATTTATCTCAAGAAGCAGGAAATGAGTTTTCTCAAACCCTAAAGGAACACTTTATTCTGCAGTTTATCAGGAAAAAATGTAATTCAGACTCACCAAAATTGGAGATATATGGTTTTCACTGGACAGGAAGGAAAGGAAAGTAGTAACTGAAGCTGTCAGACAGGTGGAGTGGAGGAAAAAGTACGATATTTATGATGTAGTGGAGTATAGAGTTGTATATTAAGTACAGTACTTGAGTAATTGTACTGTTACATTTCACCACTGTTTAGGGTGAGGTGCTAGTTGGGTAAGTCAAGTTAGAAATTAGTAATTATTACAAACGACCTCTGTTAATATCGTCCATGTTTAATCTCCATCATCGTTACGAATCACCGTTATGTTTCCTGAAAGGTTGGTTAAACCAGTCACGTCACGTTTATTAATAGACGTTGCATTGTGCCGTCTCCCTTGTGGATTTTGTCGTGCATTCTTCTTCTCGTGGACTCGGCAATGACGACCGCTCTCTGAGGCTTCAAACCCTAATCCCCAACAGGGATGTGGATGAAGACGAAAAAACAAAAGGTGCATCGATGGATTTCCTCGTGCGCGGGCTTAACTCTCCCCTGAAAGCGGCCTGACATTCCCGACAGCCTCGACAGAAAAAAAACCCAAGTTACTAAGCAACAACAATGGCAGTACGCTGGAGACTGTAACGTCCATGTTCCTCATCTAATGGGATTAGTTTACAAGAGGTGGTGGAATCCTTACTAGAGCGTTTCCATCCAGGCTGAATCACAATCTGATGTGTATATCTACACTTCTTTGAGATGAAGCTAGTCCAGCAGTGCAGTTTAAGCATCCACACAGGTTTTTTTTTTTTTTTTAATCGCTCATATTCAACTGCATCCCTCAGGAATGGAGAGCCAGCCTCTGCAGCAGACCGCTCCAGCCATGACAGTAGATTTCGATGCTGTGTTTGGGAATAAAGCCACGCCCAGTAACAACGGCCCACAACCTGCAGCCGGTAAAGCTCGCTCCGTCTGACTGTCCAGACGGAGCCAGACTAAAAAAAAAACTGAAAACCTTTTGGCTTTGCTGGCAGCGCAAGCGTAGCATTTAACTAACCCTCTGACTGGTTCCAGCAACTTGTGGTTGTTCCTGCTGCTGGGTGGGTGTCTGCAGCTTTTCGAGCATCGCCTGTTGTTTGACTTCTCACAATAAAGTCTCTAACACTGTAAAAACAGTACATCTAACTCTTCAAGCTCAACAACCCAGATTCTCGGGGGATCAGTTAACTTTGGATGCAGCTGGATGTTCGAGCAGCTTGAGAAATGAAAAGACAGTTGCTGTTTTTTTTTTTTTTTATATATAATAAAACCCCTGATAATCAAATCATGAGGAACTATAGAAAATCTGGACTAAGTAACCAAAACACATGTTAGTAATTCAGTATTTACAGACAGTTTAAAGGTGGTATATGTAAGAATTGACAACATGTCAAATTCAAAACAAATAGGGAGCAACATATTGCTAACTACTGCTTACCGTAGCTGCTGTTAGCGCTGTAGCCGTGCAGTTAGTAGTCCAGGCCAGCAGAACCAGGGGAGTGTTGATGTTTGGGGCAGTTTAGCTGGTTAGCATGCTAACTGTAGTATACTATATCTTTATAACACAGTACATAGATGTCACAATACCACAAACTGTTATTTCTTAATCTGGTGATCATTTTTATTTTTTAAAGCTCCTGTGCTAACAGCGTGAACACCAAGACTTTTCCAGCTGCTCCCAGCTCCCAGTCTGGATTGCTACCTGCACAGCTAACTGAGCTAATTAGCTAACGGCTGCTACTTTTGGCAGCAGTTAGTGGTTATTCTATTCTTACATATTACACCTTAACACAAGCAAGAAAAGAACACAAAAAACAGCCTGAAATTGTCTCTTAGACAGATGTTTTTTTTCATGTTTCTATCACTAATTGTGAGAAGCTGTTTGAGAAAATTGGTCTTCAGGGCTTTACATGATTACTCATTTCTTTTCAGTGTTGTTTTTATTACACGATGAGCCAAAAGTTAACTGATCCCAGTTCTGGTTTGTTCCTCAATGACTCGTCTCTTCTTTCAGGGTTCCTACACAGGTTCTCTACAGATACGAGCACTTAAACTAATCTTTTCCAGATTATGATGATGATGATGAACAGGGCTCCAGATTAACTTCTTCCACCGTTTCACTGAAGTCAAAGTAAAGTGCCCCTCAAAAATCAAAGAGTTGTTTCTTTTTAGTATCATCTATACTTGTTAAACTGCAGTTGACAGTTTAATGCTTCATGTTCTTCTGAACAGAAACTCTCAGTCCTGCTGTGTGTTTAGCTCTTAGCTCTATTAGCCAAAACAACACCAAAGGACTTAGCTGCCCACCATCTAATAGCTAACAGCTAACTAGCTCTCCTCCTTAATCGACATCAGCACAGATTTGTTGCTCCCGATGTTGGGGAAAAATAGGTTGCCTCACTTGTTGATAGTGAGTTCACTGCATCCTTTCCATAGTAGTCAGCAACGGGTTTAGTTAATCATTAGCTTAGCGACATTTGTGCAAAAAGACCTTTGATCCCGGAGCCTTGTTAGTTTCCAGTCCTGAGACGAACCAACAGAAAGTAATTTTTAAAATCCAATTGTTAAGTCTTTATGTTGTAGATCTGCTCTTATTGAATTAACTCTGCAGGGATACTTGTCATTATTATCAGTCATTCAGTGATTCTGAGGTAAATTGAATTTTGGTTTCCATCATTTAATCGCCAACAAAACCTTGAAATCTAACAATGAAATAGCACCTAGAAGAGCAGATGATGTGTAGGAACCCTCCTCCAAACCACTTCAGCTTCTCTTGTTGTGATTTGCCGCCTGTTGTGGTAACCGCTTCAGACTGATGGCTCTTAAGTGTTGCAGGTCTGGGACTTTGGCTGCGAGCCCTCTTATTAGCTTACTTTTCTTTTAACCTCTCAGCAACTGACACAATCAATCTCAATGCTTCTCAACCCTTTCGGGTCCCGAGATGCCCCCGCGAAGCATGTAATTTTAAGGCACGGTGAGTTATCGACAGCTCCAGAGAAGGCACGGCAGATAAGAAGCGACTCCCTGCAGAGGTCATCTGAAGACTGTTTTCATCAGGCGTACAGACGTTCAGAGAGAGGTGGAGGTTTAAACTCTGAGTCAGGGTTTTTATCAGCTCTAAGGACAAGTCTTAGATTTATTCCTTTTGAATTAATGCTTCTAACAACTGTTGGTTCACTTGCCGAAGCTTCTCTTTTGTCCAAAAAAAACATTCAAAGCACATCAGTGAGCCGTGCTGTTGCCCTGGGTGACACATTCCTTCATCATGGTGAACGTGGGCACTGTGGGTTTTATTTTTTAGATTCACTCCCACGCACACACACCTTCCACGCTGTTGTGAATACTCACCAGCACACAAAATATGTATTAATCCTCCGCTGGAAATAGTTCCCAACAGATTGACTATTGACTACTGTTTGAGTAAAGGTCACTTAGTTCAGTCGTCGGAAATTGCGGCATGTTTAGAAGTAAATTTGACCTCACATTGTTTCTGGCTCCAAAACTTTTATTTGTCATTATTTTTTTCAGAACAGGTTTGATTTTCTGCGGTTTTTCACTTTGTGTCCTGATGTGATGTGTGTGTGAATTGCATTTCGTCCCTTACTAGACTGCCAGCCGCCGTTCAGTTCAGGATTAACTCGTCCACAGACAGCAGTGTTTTTTGTTTGTTTGTTTGATTTTTTTTATGTGCATCATTCCGTTAAAACTAGCGGTATACATCAAACTGGATCTCTAACATCTTGAAATACACCTGGAAGCAATCAGGCAGATTTCACAGGTGAAACTCTCGTGGTCCTGTCTTGTTTTCTGGATTTGATGGAAGTAGTATTATTATTTTAGTCTTTGTTCAAGAAGCAAGAGAACCACAAAATCGTCTTCACTGCTCGAGGCGTCTTTCTCGTGTGTCTCGTATTGTGAATTTTTCACAACAAATAGAATAAGTGAAGTATTGGACTCAGTGTGCAACATTTATTCTTGATGACAGATTCGGAAAAAAAGGCCTCAACTTTGGCAGAAAACTTAGTGCCACGCTGTTTTGAATGAATGATGAAGCCTTTGAAGAAATGTTTTGTCGCATATTGCATAAACTGGGATTGTCGCAAAGTATTGAGAGATCTGCTAATAGATTTTTGGGCACTGACACAAGATTTATCCTTCAGATTTCAGTGGAACTCTTTTTAAAAAGTGACTTCACTGTTTCTCAGATCCAAGACCTGGTCTGTAACATGTCAGAAAATGTTGAAAAACATCGATCAGTGTTGCCCAGAGCCCAAGGTGACGTCCTCAGATAACTGAGAGGAGTAAAGAAAAAAGGAAACAGTCATTTTACAGAAGCTGACCCCGTTTGATATATGATAACCAATCAATTAATTGTTGCAGTTCTACTAGATTGACCTGTTCTCCTCTGTGAACGTAATTGTAGATATAAGACTTCATCAGCGCTTGTACAACGGCGCCCATCAGTCAGCATTACGGGAAATTTGCAAGAATAAACCAGCCAGCTGTTTCTCAGCGTGTTGTTCAAACTCATTTGTGCGACTTGATCAGAACGCTATCATCACACAGAGCTCGATCACTAATCATACGTCTGCAGAAAAAAAGAGTCTATTTTGAGAACTTCTGAGTGTTTCTTGCATGAATTCTTTATTATTGACATCATTAGGAGGAATTAGCTGGATCTGTGCAGCTGTGGCGTTGCTTCGTCAAACATTTGACGGATAAAGCTGTCTTGGTTTGTCTCTCTGTTTAAGGAGTGCAGATTCTGTTTTGTTGGGGGTGGGCGGGGGGGCTGCTGATTCCTGGCTCGCTCTAATCTTGTTTAACCCCGTCGATCTCCTCGGAAGTAACAGTTGGAGGCTTGTGGCTCCATTGTGCCGCCTGGTTCTGGCTTTACTTCCTTCTATTAATAGCGCCTGTGTGGAAGAGCTGCCACTACAACTAGCAATATACCATCTGGGCAACTGGCAGCATCTCACTAAAATCCCTCTGTGTGTGTGTTTGTGTGTGTGTGCAGCTACTGTACGTCTGTGTTTTTGTATGTGTGTGTCCATGCGTCCACATGTGTCCTCAGATTTGTCCGAGTTTGTAACTTGTGTGCGTCTGTTCCGCGCGTCGTCTGTCGTGTCGCCTCGTCCCATCTGTCCGCTTCTGCTCGTCTGTTTTGTTTGTTGTTGTTCACACCGTTTCCACCCTCCTCCTCCTCGTCCTCCCCGTCCTCCTCGTCCTCCTGCTCCTCCTCCTCCTCCCTCCATTTATTTCATCTCTCCCTCTGTATTTGCCTCATCGTCTCCCCAACACACTTCACAAGGCAAGAATCGCCCAGGCAACTCCTTTCCATCTGCTCTCCTCCTCTTTAAAATTCAAAGACCTTTCTCCTTCCTCTCTCTCCGGCAGTCTGCATTCTTCTATCTGATCTTATTGTCCTATATTTACTGATATCTTACTGTGTTTTGTGCTTTCATGTACAGAGATTTGGACTCGCAGTTGCTCCTTTTTATATCAACGTTGTATCAGATTGCTGATTTTATTTATGCCTCTTCAGGATGTTGAGCAGATAATTCTAGCGCACACCGTCTTACCTGTTCTTGTCCTTTTTTTTTAATCGGATTCTATTTTTACGGATTTGCCAATTTCATTATTTCAGTGGGTCATGATGGTAAACCTTCTTCTTTGTTATATGAAGGTAAAGCTCAGAAAGGGTCACAGAGTTTATCAGAGAACTAATCATGCTTTAATTCTACCATATTAACTCCCCTGTCAGTCATGCACGCTGTTGGGCAAATGTTCTAATAAGCACTTGAGTCACCTGTACGTCAAAGAACTGACGGGAATCTCACATAAATCATACCGTTGAGAACAATGTGATGAATGTAGCACTCATTTATCATCTCTTCTGCGTATAACGAGTGTTGAAAGGTTTGTGGTTGAATTAAAACACAGTACATTTTTGCATATTCTAATACCAGAACAAGGCTAATTTCATGACCTCAACATTGACACAGCTGAGCTTTATTAGCTTTAGCCTCAGTCTCTTAGCCTGTTATGATATATATGCAGCCATGAAGTTCAATCTCAAGACCCCTTTTTACATAAAAGTTAGATGAGAAACAATAGAGTCAATAAAGTCAGCTGGAGATCCCAGAAGCCTCCTCTTGTGGCTAACGTTAGCTTAAACCATACAGTTTTCTGCTTAAACGTAGCGGTTTCCTATAAACCTCGATATATAACTACACAGTTAGCGGTCACCCTGGAAATGGAAGATCTACCAGCCATCCATTGCTATTGTAGACTAAATGATTGAATAAACTCAAGTTTTGTCCTTTGTTGTTATTTGCAACTCTGTGGAAAACGTTAATGATCCAGTCGTCTTAACAACCTAGCGTTAAAGCTAGAAGCTAGAGGAGCTAGCTTAGCTACAGGTCAAAAATCATCACCTAAAAAGGACAAACATGCTTCTGTCTACCATTATATGATTTAATTCAGCTAAACGCCCAAATTACCCAGAATATTCAGCTATAAACCTGCAAGTGTTGACATAAAAATCACACATGGACTGAACGCAGATAATCATGAAAGATGTTTCTTTGTCACCAAACTAAAGGGCTTTAACTCTTGAGACAGCCGTTTAGCTTTAACACCAAGCTAGCTAAACCAGAAAAGGGAATCCCTGCTTTTGTTTACCTCCAGGACGTGTTGTTTCAAAAAGTCTTTGAGGAGTTTTAATCAGTAATTCTACCCACATTAATATTGTCAATTTCACATTGTCAGCTTGACAGTGAGGTCAGTTTCAACAGTCCCTCACTGTTGCAGCCTGTGAGATAACTGAGATCACTCTTCTTCCTCGATAGATTTCCCGTCTCAACTCTGCTGCTTCTCGCTCACAGGTGCCAAATATTGTGCAGCAATTGAAGCTCTTTCTGCAACAAAAAAAAAGATCGCACCATATCTGAAAACTTTGTGTGACACTTAACGCCTGAATGACAAGCAGCCATTACGTCAACCAATAGATGAAGCCATCAGCGTTGCCATGTCTGAAAAGGGCTTTAGATAATCCAACCTATTCACATATCTGACACATTTAGTAGTAAGTAGCAGATTTCTCCCGCCTAGTTTTTTAGGAATTAAAACCCTTGACATGGATTTATTTCCTCCGCTCCCTTTGATCTTAAACTCTATTGACTGTTAAATCCTCTGCTGAAACACCTAAGCTAACACTGATAGCATTATCCACCCCGTTCAATACGGCGCTCCTCCTCCGCCTCTGCCTCCCAATTCCCTCCTCCCCTGTTCTTCGTCTTCCTCTTTCAGCCCCGTGGTGTGTGTGATTTACTGAGAGGCCTCGTGTCCTTCTTTTTCTTCCTCCTTTTTAATCCCAACGGCTCTTCTGTTGCTCACTGTAGTTCAGTTTAATTCATCGGGCTTTAAACTGACACGGTGGTTTAAGAAACAAAAAAAAATATCACCCACGTCGTCGAAGCGTTTCATCGCGCCGACAACAATAATTGAAACGCTGACAACGGGGAGAGAATTAAAGAGATTGTGGTTAAAACTAGGTTCTCCGTCTCGAGCTTTAACTTTCTTCTTCTCTTTATTTCTACTTCTTCTTTCCGTCTCCATATGCTTCTCTTCCTCCTCCTCCCTCTCTCTTTTTTTTCCTCTCATCTGCTAAGCTAGCAGGAAAAGTGTTTTCTGAATCTCTTGTGTCAGCACCACTGTCAGACCTACACACTGCTTCCTAACTAAATATTATTCCTCCCTCTTTTTTTCCCACCATCAGCTGCCTCACTTTCTCCTCCTCCTCCTGTGTATTGCAGGAACACCGTACCTTTACAGCAGTCGTCTTGAATTCACATCTTGTTTTTCTATATTTTCCATGCGCCGATCTTCATTCCTTTTTGCACTACCTGTCGCAAGATATTGATTTATTTAACCCTGAAAGGTTGCTCGATGAAGGCAGGAAATGTTAAAGCGAGGAGCTGAGAATCAGACTTTTTGCATCCATTTTTGCCTTTGTGGTCCTTTATTCTGCTCGTCTTTTCTCCTTCCACCCACATGTAAACATGCGTATACACCATCACACCTCCAGCACAGCAACACTGAGCCATTAGCTGAATGAGTGCTGACATGGGAAGTTGTTAACACGCACTCTTAGACACACAGACGCACACCAACACGGGAAATTACTCTGTCATCCGTGCCTACCGGCCACGGACAAACCCTGATCATCTTTTCCCCCTCGTAGACAAACACACACACACATGTTTTAAAAAACTAATCACTGTTGGTGTCAGAGTGTATACATGACAGCTACGCACAGATAAATCAATCATCTGGAACAAGTGCTGCAAGCTACTGAGTCAGGGATTATAGGCTCGCTGCTGATAGAATGAGGCTGCTGCATGACGGTTTGAAAAAAAAAAAATGGAGTCTGCGTCGAGTGTATCTGCTTTAAAACAGGAATCTCTGTACATGTAGGTGAAGGCAAGAAAAAAAGAGGAAAGGAGGAATTCAATTAACAGAAACATCTAGCAATGAGATTGAGGTTCACATTAAGAATGTACAGCTCAGCGGTATTTCTCAGATCAAAACCCGACGAGCGCTGCTTCATTAAAGCGGTCGAATCGTGGACGGACATTTTTGAATAGTTTGGAATATTATGCTGAAAGCAGAGTCGGCGCTCATTAGATTCAGGATTAAATGCTTTCTCACAGATACTTTGAAATGAGTTACTTCTGTTCTTTAACTTTCTTCAGCTCGAGCGTGAGTTACCCTCATGGTTTGTTTATTCAGAGTTTTGTGGCTACAGTTCGATTAGCTCACTGACAGCCCTCAGTGGTGCTACGCATTAAGCAGATTTAGCTACTACTTGAAACTCTTAATTTTTTTTTAACAATGGTCGCTTGCTTTCAATCAGAAAGTACACAATAGCAGGCTTGTCATTAATGGTTGGCAACTTTTGACTTTCCCTGTTTAGATGACAACCTGTAGCTAGCAAGCTTTTGAAGCTAACAATGGCTTCAGGAGTAGGTTGAACAGCCCCTTAGCTTGTCGTCAAACCAGTGTGTTTAGTAAACACAACTCCATTTTGGGTAACATTTCGTGGGAAAGCTGGGAGTCTAAACCTGCTAAGACAATGCTAATATTATCTAAAACTCCAGGACCAACTTTCACACATCACGCAAATTACAGTGGATGTGTGAGTTGTGAATAGGTTTTCTTTTTTTTTACGTATCCCAACAAAATAGTACTGTTAGCTAATCAAATGCTCCTGGACGTAAATGATGTAAATCTCATTGTGATTTCTGAAACACTGGTCTCTTGCTTTCAAACAGAAGCACACAAAAGCAGTCCTCTCATTTCAAGTTGCCAATTATTGATTTACCCAGCTAAAGTGACAACATGTAGCTTACTAGCTATTTAAGCTAACATAAGCCCCATGATTTACCTTGAAAAAGCCTTTCTTAGACTTGTAGGCCAAACCAGTGTCCATTTGTGTTACAATATTAGGGAAGCTAAAAGTCTAAACTTGCTAAGATGATGCTAATGTGACCCTAAAATTTGATATAGTATTATTTACAATGGGGAAATTCCTTCCACAAGTACGAAAATTTTACTCTTATTGGCTTTTGGAAAGACTGGGCTCTCTCCAGGAAAGGTGTTTACTGACTGTTTGTGTTTTTTGTGTGTTATTTGTCTTAATGCACTCCTCGGCTCATATTTAATCTCATATCTGCATGCACTTCATTGCTTTTCTCTCTTTTTGTGCATCTGTGCGGTGTACTAACCCCCTACATGTTCATTTTCTGTCTGGATGAAGTTGTCAGCAGCCTTTTTTTTTTTTTTTCTCTCCTCCACTTTGTTTACATGTATAACTTAATATCGCCCGCAGGTTTCGACGCTCTAGGTGACCTGTTGAAGCCTACGATTCCCACGCACACCGCACCACCTCCTCCACCTCCTCAGATGGCCATCCATCCCGGAGGAAAGCTGCTAGCCAACGACCTCGACTCGTCTCTGGCCAACCTCGTGGGCAGTGAGTGTCCAGATACGTGGCCGAGTGTGCCAACGAAAGTGGAAAACGAGCACTTCGCTATACGCTTCATACTTGAGTTAACCGGTTTAACTCTTTAAATGCCTCAAATGTTTGCATATCACTTTTCATTCCGCTTGATTGAGACCAAGTTTGGTTTGCATCCCTTTTGCATTCATGTGGCATCGTTAACAATTAACCATTCAGACCATCAGTGATATCATCTACTTTGGGAGAAGCCTATTAGATGTTATACTCTCATTCATGAAGAATTTAGATTTACACTGTCAGGAGATTATTAAGAGAACAAAGGTGAAGTCAGATCGGAGAGAAAAACGGCATGAAAGACTAAATCAGCTGCTTCCTTGTCTTTTAATTTACTGCCTTTCAACTGCGATCACTCACTTCCTCTGTTTGTATCCCTCCTCAGATCTGCAGTTCGGTGGGACCCCAGCCAAGAAGTAAGTGTCTTGAGATGTTGTGATACCTTTTTCTTAAGATGTGCTCACAGTGTAGGCTGTGGGATTTATTCAGTGTTTGTACGTGATCTCTGCTGCGGCTGCCCGTCAGCCAACATATAACTTTTTTAAAAAAAATCCTATTTATTATGGAGAATTCAGTTGCTTTTACCGCTCGGGGTTTGTGACAAAGTGCCTCCGTAGAGCGTTAAAGCAAGATTCACATTCATATTTCTGCCGCACTTGCAATATAGTTGGTCTTTAAAATTCATGATGCGCCTCACGGGGACCACAAAAAAAAATAAAATAAAAGACAGTAAAAGGAGAAGATTCCACAAGTAAAAAAGAGAAACTATTACTGCAGTTTTATTTCTTACAACACATGGCACAAAAAAAAAAGGATAGAAAGAGCCTGATGGTGTTTCTTGTTTTCGGTCATCTGTTCGTCCATCTTCAGGCCAGAGATGCACTGGAGCCAGCCCGGAGAGAAGAAGCTGACCGGAGGCCAGAACTGGCAGAATAAGACCATGTCGACCACACAGTGGGGCCCGGCGCCGATGGCCCCACAGCCCATGCCTGTACAACATGTGGTGAGGAAACACACACAGGGGCAGAATGTCGCCCAGGGGGTGACTGTGCAACCTACAAATTTACCCTAAATGGATCCAGTAGGGTGCCCGAGACTCCTGCAAAAGAATGATTGTGTGTTTTTACAACTTGGATCTTGTTTTGGTCGTAAAGGTCATCATCATTTCTATTAGTTGCTGATTGCTGAAATCGGGTAAAAGCAACAATTTTACCAGGCAGGTCGAGAAGCACGAGCAGTCAGATGATCTGACAGGTTTTGAATAGATTTACAGATGAATCAAACCTATTTGAGAGGGAAGATAGTGGCTAATTATAGTTATCTTTAAACCAGAAAATGTCCCTGAGGATGCGTACACTAAAGATGTTTCTAGCTTCAGGGTTTATTTCCAGAAAAAATTCCTAGCTAGAGGAAAGTTTTACAAATGTAAAACCTCCCTGAATCAGAAAAACAATTATAGAAAGAGTCTTGATTGACCTTGTTTGCAGTTTGAGGTTTTACAGACGTCTCGTTTCAACATGTTGAGTTCCCTCACTTAATTACTTCCCTCCAAATAAACTGGAACAGATATTGTGAATAATAAAAATGTAAATTAGCTTGTCTACAATCCGTCTGATTGTCTGATGCTCGTGTTTCCTCTCCATCTAGTCTACGGTGAAGATTACTGAAACAAGAACAAATAAGCTGTAAATAACCAGAATTATTCTTTAATGAGGATATTAAAGTGTCTGTATGTGCTGGAAATCTGACTACCAGACGTTGGAGTGATCCTCTAACTCAGATAATGTTTCCCAAAATGTTGAACTACTCCTTTAACAGTGAAAAAGTCAGACTAGCTCTCCATTAGATTTAAAAATATTTAGTCTGGATGTTGAAAATCTGACTTGTCCTCGCAGACACTTTGCTGCAGAATGCTAGACGTGTGCGTGCATGTGAATGTTGTACTTTCTTGTATATAGATGGAAGTATCGGTGTGTGTATTCATGAGTGTGTGTGTGTGTGTGTTGACTTGGTGCAGTATAAAGCTGCCTGTGCATGCTCTGTGTGTGTGTTTTTTCGTGTGTGTGTGCTGATCTTGGCAGCTCCCGATTGTCCTCCTGATCTCCGGACAGCAATTTCTGGCTGACGAGGACAAAACTGTCACTAACCCTCCGCTTCCTCTCTTTCTCCCTCTTCCCCCCCAAAAATCTCTTGTCTTGTTTTTTTTTTTTTTTTTAATTCTTTCTTGGTCCTCTTCCCCTCTTCACCCCTGCTGTCATTCCGTCTCATCTCTCACTTCCTGTCCCGCTCGTCCTCTTCGTGCATGTTTTCTTTTTCCTCCTGTGATTCCTTTTTTTTTTTGCACCGTCATCCACTCGTCTTCCTTCCCCTCTCCGCTCGTGTTTTGTTTTATCGCGTCTCGTGTTTTGCGTGGTCATCTGCTCGTCCTGTTTTTCGCTCCGCGTTGCCTTTGACATCTGCCCGTCCGCATTTTGACCCTTCGTTCTTCTTTTTTTTTTAATTGTTTCCGTTTGCTTGTTGCTGCGGTTGTTCATTTCTGCCTCCATTCTCTATCCTGTCTAACCTTGTTTCTCCTTCCCGTCTCACCCTCCTACCTGTACGTTGTCTTTATATTTCTTTACTTTCTTTTGGTCTCTACTTTTTCTTTTGCTCCCCTTTCATCATCTCCTCATTCTCTTCCTCTCACCCTCTACATTCTCTCTGTCATCTTTGTCTCTTTCTTTCTATCTCCCCTTCCCTCCCTCTCTCTCTCTGTCGTCTTCCTCTCCGTCTCTTGTCTCTTTTCCTCGTTGCGTCCTGATGCAGAATGGAATGTTCTATACTAGTTATGTAAGTACTTATCCCTGTTTAGTAAATCAAGTTTCACCCAAGCTGCTCAATGTAACTTCTGTAATGTGCTTCCAAACTTCCCTCTTGCTGTCTTTCTCTTCCTGTGTCACTTCTTTCTTTCTCGGAGACGCTTGTTTTGTGCAGATAACCTCCTCACTTCTGTGCTGTGCTCTGTACTAGTAACATTAACTGTCTGATGCCGAGAAGTCAAGAAACACAGTGCAACTTTCCTCCTTCGTTTCTACTTCGAGTCTTTCTAAAACTAAAAATCTCTGCTTTTCTTTATAAATTATAGAGCTCTCAGGATAAAATACAAGACCCACAATCTTAACAACAAAGCAACAGCAGATCAGATGACAAAAACACACATCGACTCCACAAACAAGCTCAGCTCAACCTCAGCACCTCGTATCTGATCTGAGTGAATTAAAATATGTTAAATATATGATCATATAATATAAGATCTTGATAACAATTGTCGTGGGATACAGCTGTGACAATTAGTTGATTAATCAGTTAAATGCAAGTGATTTTAAAGATCGATTCATCGCTAAAATCAGTGTTTCTTAAAAAGTTTTGCACGAGAATCAATGGGTGTCGACACGGGCGTCATGCTGCATTCAAGTGCACCCGTTAATCTCGATAATCTACACTTGAATGTCCGCATTGGTCGATCAAACAGGAACATTTTTTTTGTTTTTTCATCTATTTGTCTTGGTTGAGATTCGCAGCTCCATCTGTTGTTACTTTCTTGTTCTTTTGTTGCACCATTTTTAATACTCAGATGCTGAAATCATAACTGTGTCCCTTTATTTTCTACAAAGGAGGCAGATGTTAAAAGTCCTCTATTAAAGAAACATCACATGAACATTTCTGCCTGAGTCACGTCAGATAGATTTTCATCAGCGGTGGTGGCAGCAGCTCCCATGATCCCACGCTGCTCATGTCGTTTGTTTTGATTGATCGAGCAGAAATCACATAGATTTCATTTTGAGGAAATTACTGAGCCTTTTAACAAAATGACTACGTTTTAAAGACAAACATCTGTGTTTGAGTCCCACAGACATGCTGTGGAGGTCAGGAAGTCTTGAGAGACCAACACATTGTTGGGTTTGTTTTTTTCTTTTATATAAATGGGTTTTGAAAACAATATGAAAAATGTAGAACCTCACCAGCTTTGTCCAATAAAACCACGTGCCGACGGACTAAACGAGACAAAAGGATCTGTTGGCATTCTTCAGGCTCTGTGTCAAACCCGAACAAACTAACACTAAACCATCTAATTTTGGAGACGTGTTATTGACTCTTGGTGACAAAAGGCAGAAAGCAGAAACAGAAATTGCCTCTGGGGATTAATTCAGCGGCATAATAAAAGAGAGAAGTATTGGTTCTCTCAGCAAAAACAAACCAAAATGTCTTTTCCCTCCTATACGGTTCAAGAGAGAAGTCCCTGTATTGTGTTGGTCAGCAGTGAACCGGGTCCTGCCTTCAACGTACATTTAGCAAGACAAGCAAACGCACAGGAAAATGCATCGGGAACAAATAAAGCTTAGAGAGGGAAATATTAACAGAGCTGCTCGTTATTCTCCCCGAGAAAGAGTCGAGTCGTGTCCCTGACAGCAGACGTGACCTCCGGAAGACATAAGTCATGTGGCAGTGATATATAAGACATCGAAGGTAGCAGAGCAGCGGATAAGTAGGCCGCCATGCATCATGCATGAGAAGTGAAACTCCCACATCTGAGATTCCCACCAGAAGGGCAAGGTAGCGACAGTTCTGCTCTCGCTTGATACTTGAAATGCCAGCAAAAGACTGGAACTTATTTAACCTTCGCTTAAACCGTGCAGGTCATTTCCAGGTCGGTCTGGAAAGCTTAGAAAAGAGAGAGAGTCGCTTTTTTTAGGAGATGGCGATGTGAATGCTCACAGAGGGAGACGGGGGGGAAAAAAAAGAGGGATTGAAACAACAGGCGGCCGACAGATACAGGCAAACAGATGAATGTAAAGCGCGAAGGCCGACAGCTGGGCTGACAGACAGATGGGCGTAGATGCTGATGGAGAAGGTGTAGCGGTGCGTGAACAGCATCTCACCTGCTTTTGTTGTTTGCTCACACATCTTCTTGTCATGTTTAAAAGAAATAAAGTGATGCCCCTCTGTCCGACAAACGCAGACGGACCAGTCCGACTCCGAGACAGATGGCTTGTAACCACAGCCTGCTTCATGTGCAGATGACGGCAGAATCAGTTAAATATTTCATGATATTATAATGGTTTCAAATACTTGAGCCACTAGTGTATTACTAATTGAGCAATAAACGTATCTGACGGATGAATCAAGTCTTTTGGCTTCAATTGGACTCTTTCTTTGCTCTGTGGCTGCGGGCCAACTCCGCTGCCGCTGGAAGAGATCAGATTGATCAACGGTTGTGATCAACTTTCTCAGGTCTGCTCTGCAGAGGCAGGAATTAAAAGCCCGATAAATCACATTGATTAAGTCCCGAGATAAGTTCACCGGTTCACCTGACCCGACCAGAAACCCTCCTGCTTCAGTCTCTTGGTGGAGAAAATTACTTCCTGTCATCACTTCAGGTCCCCTCAATGCTTCACTGAGATTTGCAGTTTCTTTAAGTTCAGCATTCAAAATCTCTCAGAGAAAATGTTGTATTCCTAAAATCTCACATAACGATGATCTAAAAACGCTTAAAACTGTAAAATAAAATAATCGTCAAAACAGTCTCCAGCTCATCAAATGTCCAATTCAAGCTACAGAATTAGTCAGAATTTGAAAACCTGTCATTTATTTAATATATAGTCTGGAGTCTGAGGGTTTCAACATCGGTTAAAAACTTGAGAATTCGGTCAGATGTGAACACAGACATGATAACTGGTATGATTTCCCTCTTGGTGCCCTATATGAAAAAATGCTGCGAGAGTGACCTCTTTGGAAGATAAAACCAGAACTTGCCTTAGGTTTCTCGCAGTTTAAGCTCTCTTCAGTATTAAGGGAATCTTTTGATTGTTGTCTGTACATCCATGGCTACACTGCACAAAGGAACCCCTGATAGATAGTTCGGCATACTTTTATGTAAACAAGTATATGAATAAAAAAGAAATATAGCTTGTGCTGTAGCCTACAGCTGGACTGCTCTCCTGTTCATATATATAACACACAAAGAATTAAAGCAGATTGTGTTTTAAAGAAACAGAATTCAGAAAGTAAGTTTGCATATTTAAAAAAAAAAAGCTAAAATACTGTAAGACTCTTTTTATAGCTCAATGAGCATAACAGGCTGTTTGTTCAAAGCATTGATTAAGGCGTCATCGCATAAGTAGCAATTAAAGGATAACGCTACTGTTTTATTTTCTGCATAAAAAAAGCCTGAACCCAGTATCGTATCTGCCTGATTAATGTAATCCATCATTTGACGTGAGACTGCAAAGGTAATATATGATTTCACACAGCTAATTACTGCATTTAATGGAAATAATGTACATTTTACTCCAGCTGGAGAGACTTCCAGCTCTGACTGGAGAAACTTTTAATACCTTCTGCAATGATTGAGTCTTTATAAAGTCATGCTAGGAAAAAAAAAACAACCCTCAGTTGTCTCATTTACAATGATGGATTAGGTCTGTGAAGGCAGCAGCAGCGTGTTTCTGCAAGCTGTTTTTAATGGGTTTTTAAAAACAGTGGGAGCCCGCTGACTTCCGGGTGAGCAGGTTGACCTGCAGCAGAGCGAACAGTCATAACTTGCGACTGCAGCAGACACTGTACAATTATGTGAGAGAGGGGAGGAAAACCACACTGGTATTATCCTGTCACATCTGCAAATGCTCGCAGGTTACTCCCAAATCCCGCTGAGAAATGCAGCGTCTTATTTGTTATAAATGAGAGGAGTTGTCAGTGTGCCTGCGCCTGCAATATGTAACTCAACTGCAAACTGTGAAATTGCCACAGGCGATGGATAACTCATCCAACATCTGTGAATATTAACACTGGTGTGTGTGTGTTGTAGGCCGCCTGTTGTTGTGCGTGAGGCGCCCTGCGCTGCATCTCCACGTCTCTGATCTTGTAAACTGATTTTCCTCCGGGACGTCCACTGATACCGCGCCGTAATGTGCCGGGGACACTCGCGCCCATAAATTACCAAACGCGTCGAGCAGAAATCAGCCGCTTTGTCGTGGATTTGCGTGGGTTGCTACAAATTGCCCGTCACGTCGTGTTTGAGGCCCATTCAGCCGTAGTGGATTTGATTTGTGAAGTGAGGAGGGCAGGGCCAAACGCTGTCCTACTGAGCCACCCCTTTTAAAGCCGTGGTAATGATTGCTCCCAGTGGGATTCCACTAAGTACCCCTGCTGCATGCTGTGTTGTCGCGCTCCTAATGTGCACACACTTTATCAGCATAAAACGTGTTCTCCTTGCACATACATAAGACTGTGTCTATTTATTTTATCATGCTCGGACAGAGTCGGACGTGTCCAATAGAGACAGATGAGTTGTTTTCAGAGCTAAGACGCTAAATCTGTATAAATGCTCCGGTTTTCTTTACGCTACAAGCCATAAAGTGTTTGACCCAGGTGTGTTTTCTGTCATGTTGGCAGCCATGTCTGCTTTTTCCACCTGCTTTAAGCTGATTCCTGTTTCGTTTATTTTTCCCCGTCTAGGCTCCAGCTCCCATGGCTTTTCCCATGACCACACCGCAAGTGCCTGTGTATGGAATGGTAAGTGTGGAAAAACATACTGCTCATGTACCTTCAGGCGTTATGTATAATCTGATATCGCTATCGATATTGGAGTTGTTTCGTCATTATCAGATTTATGCTGTGCCAGGACCATTATTGGGTCTGACCTATCACGTGTTTTTTTTAAAGCGTCACAGCTCTGTGAGAAAGAAAATAATGGGGAAAAAAACACATGGGAGAAGTTACTCTTTCAATCATGGGTATAATAAATAAAAATAAACATGTTTCCTTAACCTAAGCAGGTATTTTAGCTCCGTAAACCTTACCACGTATTTTAGCTCCCTAAATCTTAACAGAGACAGAACAGGGAAAATACATGAAAAATAATCAGAATACAGGATGCTAAGCCTGTTCTTTTCAGTAAGAGTGAGAGAAAATGGTGAACACAGTTTATCATACATCGTCACATTTCATACCAACAGTCTAAAACCAAACTATGTTCAGTTTCTCCTCATATCTTGAAAAGCTAGATTCAGCGATTGTAGTGTTCTTCTGTTTGATGAAGGATTCAAAGGATTAGTTGCTTATCTACATAGTTTGTGTGTTTTTCCCCTCAATTTGTTTCAATTTGTCAACTTCTGGTTTTAGCGCTAATGCAGAATGTCGCAGACTGATTTTGAATTCCTGCTCTTATTTTCTTTGTCTTCCCTCTCTTTTTACTTATTTCTTCCCACTTTGTTTGCTGTTCTACTTATTTTTCATCCCTGTTCTTCCTCTCTTTGACCAGGTTCCTCCTCAGATGGGTCAGATGGGCGGGGTACCAGTGATGGCTCCTCAGCCAATGATGTACAACCAGCCTGTTCTCAGACCCACCAATCCCTTCGCCCCCATGCCCGGAGCCCAGGTCAGCTATCCGGTATTTGTGCATTCATACGCACTAAACGACACAGTTGCAACTGATGAATCATGTGTTGAAAATGTAGTAAAACGCGTCAATGTCGTATGTTTTTGAGATCATCGGTCAAAAATGGTCAGTCATCAAATAACGTCACCTTACCGGAATGTTAGACAGACATGGGTGTGACAAAACTGAATTTGTGACACAGTGTGGTTGATGTTACATGGTGTTTTTTGCTTGTTGTAACATTATTCATTTCCAGGGATTGAAAAAAAAAACTTTATTATGTAGTATTTCTTTTTTCTTTTTGATTCTCGAGTCACTTTTTTCTGTTAGCTTGATGCTAACATATAATGTGATTTATCTTTATCATGCTAACAGAAATTAGCATTGCAAATGTTATTTCTAGTTGGCCTCTGATCCCTGAAAACAAATGTTTCTAGCTGTGAAGTCCGTCATGAGTTGCATGTCTGTGAGTGCTAAACACTTGCAGGTTTTTGGACTTGAGCAAGACAGATGTGCAACTGGTTCATTTAGTGTTTTAACCTCCATTTTATTGCACTAGAACAAACGGTTTCAAGCCCAGTTGGCTCTCACAGGATCAGTACACACCTCTGAGCTTGACTCAAAACAATGTCAATAGTACGCTTTTACATTATAAATTATGTAAGGCATCTCAATAGCAACAATACCTGGAATAAATGTCAAGGTATTGAGTTGGTAAACACAAAACTGCTGAGAGAATCATCAAAGGAATGAAGTAAAAAGGACCAAGTCAACCCAGTTTTATTTGAGTATTTTTGTGGAGCCTGAGGAAGCAGAATTATTCCGTAATTCACAAGAAAAGAGGCCAAGATTAGAGGTTTGTCTGATCAAAAGATGTATGTATTATTTTGCGCAGCTACAAGTGTTTTTTTCTGATTTCCAATCCTGTTTGAATGTATGTAAATGTCTTGTTAGCATCCAAACACAGTGTCAGCAAAGTAATTTCCAGTTGGTTAAAAATGATCAAAACAAACAATCATTTTCATTCTTCTTCTTTTTTTTTTTGTCTGTTCAGATGCAGTTTATGTAATCCAGTCGGGGGGGAAAGCAGAGTGCCAAAAGCGACAAACAAACAGCAGAAGAAAACACACGAGAGGAACGATCAGACGGAGGAATGATTTGATCAAACGACTAAGAGACAGACAGACGACAAGATAACCGACCGACACCAAAAAACAAGATGGAAGGAGAAGAAGGAGGAGGAGGAGGAGACGACCGAGCAGAGGATGGAGGGATGGAGGGAGGGATGTGGTGGGGAGGAGGTCATCCTGGCTGATCGTTGTCTGAAACAACTTTGTGTGTGTGTGTCTGTGTGTGTGTCTGTGTTCGTGTGTGTAGCTTCTTTCTGTTTAAAATGTCTAATTCGTGGTTTAAATCCTGTCGATGGAGTAACGATTCAGGAGAGGGGATAAGCAGAAAGATGTGAAGGAAAGGTGGAAGGAGAGAAGAAGGAGGGGATTGAGGAAATCCTACCTCTAGTTTTGTGAGAGTCTCTGCTGCAGAATT
Source organism: Acanthopagrus latus (assembly GCF_904848185.1). Taxonomy (NCBI): domain Eukaryota; kingdom Metazoa; phylum Chordata; class Actinopteri; order Spariformes; family Sparidae; genus Acanthopagrus; species Acanthopagrus latus. The sequence goes on along the minus strand of NC_051048.1, from coordinate 5,312,849 downwards.
AGCTTTATTTCATACTGGTGCTATTTTGTCCTCTCTGGGTTACCGTCCGCCTGCAACGGCAACGTGGGAGCTCTCTGGCGGGGACAAGTGTTCGTTTCGTGTGAGAGAAAGTGGACAAATGTGTGTTTGTGTGCGCGAAGCAGTTGTTGCAGACAATACGTTCGCCAACCGACCTCCTCTCCAACCCCGTCGTTCGCCGTCTGCGTCCACTGCCGTCCAATCAGCGAGAGATTTAGTGGCCAATCTTCTCAAGTCCCATAATTTTCCGCTCTGTTTGGGTATCTTTGTATTTTTCGATCTGTTTTCTTCTGCAGCCTCACCTGAATGTTATCGGGGCTTGTACAGCGATTTGTTGAGCATTTGTTGATAGTAGTTGAGCATTTGTTGTTATGGGTTTTGAGCTTAAGTCTTTGTTACTCATACTGCATTGTTTTCTTCTAAAGCTACAGATACACACAGAGAAACAAGGGTTAGTGGTGCTAATGCTAGCATGGTACAAAGTCATCTGAAGTATATGTGAACAAAAATTTATCATTTATCATCTTGTTTATCATTTTGTTTAATAAAGATTAATAACGGAGAAGGTTTAGCTAGCTAGTATGTTAGCTTGCTAATATAACTAGCTTGATTCCCAACGAGACAGTAGATAAATATTAATAAATAAATAAAATTGAAAGTTGAGCCAAACCGGAGCTAGCTAGCTTCCTCCAATTTTGACTCTCTGTTCCCCTCAAAGTTAAGCACGGTTGACTGTTTATTTGTTGCCAAAACGCTAGCAAATTTCTCTTAAAAATGACTACTCGCAGTGCTACCTGGCAAATTATTGTAGTTGGCAAGCTAACCACTAGGAACATGCTAGTTATCTGACTGTCAGTTAGCAAGATATTTAGCTTTGTTGCTAACGGGACAGTCAGTACATACAGTATATGAAAAAGAAATATTTTGGTCCACAAATGCATCCTCTTTTGTGGGGCAGATTTACTCCAGATGGCTTGCTTTTGGTCAACAGAAACAATATGTATGTCAAAGTTTACAAAAATTGAGTTGCACAGATTAATTTCACCATTTTAAATGCTGGCCTCGACCATGCAGACATCATTTATACGTGTTTATCTGGAGATTTTGGCATCCATTGGGCTAAAATGGAAGAAACAACAAAGTGTTCATTAGCATTATTAGCCTGCTAGCTGCCTGCTAGCACCTAGCTGACCTGTGTGTAACTGTTCCTTTTGTCTTCATCAGCTCACCAACCAGATTCAGATGTCAAAGGTTTTCTAAACTAAGAGCTTCTTCATTAGGTACTCCCTGTTAGCAGATCCACATTATGTGCCAATGATTGATCACAGCAGCACTGAGTGAGTGATAAAACGTTACTGAATCGAGTTGAATTCACTTTAAATTGCACTGAATCAAAGTGAGTGGCTGTGAGTGTGACTCCGTCTGCACCGAGAGCCAAGCGACGATGAACGTTTGGCATCACAGGAAACAAAAAAAATTGGGGGGGGGGATCAAATTTGACAAATTTGAGGTCACGGCCATCTCCTCAGCCAAAGCATCCGTCACTATGAGTTTGACTGTTGGTATACGTGTGTTCACGTGTGTGCGCTTACACATCTGTGTGTTTGTTTTTCCATTGAGGGCTATTTCTGAGGGTCAAATAGTGTCAAATTTTTCGAGCCAAATTTGAGCCAGCGAGTTTGACACGAAATGTGCTTTTTGTTTGGTTTTTTTGTTTGTTTTTGTAAAGTAAAAAGTTAAAAAAAAAAAAAGTTTTGTTGCAAAATGCACATGCGAAGATTTTGCACTGAAGTGACTATCCTGCCGTTAGTGGAGCTGTGGAAGAAAGGAGTCGAGAAAGAAGATCTGAAGTTTGTAGAAATCTTTTGGGGGGGTTTTACAATAAGATGTTTGTCTAATCTACCAGCCACTGTGGCAGGTAACTAAAGTTATTTTTCTGCCATTCTAACGATGAACTTGAATCTTTTTTGTAGTCCCATCCCCCCCCACGGTCCCAGTCCCAGTGTCGACATCCCAGCCACCAGTGATAGTTCAGTCACCACGCTCATCATCCAACATCTCTTGAATCTCGCTTCAGTCTCTCAGCTCTGTCTAGTTGGTCTATCTCTAGAATGCTTTTTTAGCCTGCCTCGTCACTGTTTGGTGTGTGTAGATATGTAAAAGAATAATAGTAATACTAGCTAGTTTCTGTCTAGAGTGTCTGCTCCCACCCATCACTGTCGCTGTTGGATAGATAATTGCTCTAAGACGCTTCTTGTCGCAGTCTTGTGTTAGCTTAGCCTCTCGTCATAGTAGCCCTCCTGCAGTAGGTCTCCCACCTTGTCCTCACCTCTGCCAGTGTCTAGTAACTATAGCTCTATTATCTCTCTTGGTGTCTCTGTCCTTTAGCTGTAGACGAAACCTTTCGGAGGCTCTCTCTCCGGCTCAGGCTTTGTGGTTCGCTTTTTTCTAGCTTCGAGCGCACTCTTTCTTCTCGACGTTAGCATCGCTCCAGTGTCTGGTAGATAAGGTCCGCGTCACGTTTTTTTTTTTCTTTCCCTGGCCATCTCCGCCTCTCGCTATGATGTCAGCAGGCTCCAAACGGTCTCTCCGGTTGGACTGTCGAACCTAGGATCAGATGCTTGGATGGAAGTCGAGCACAGTTTGTAGTCCAGCCAGGTTTGGAAATGAGCTTTAGCTCGCTCAGTTAGCCACTTTGACAGTCACGCAGCTGTTGTTCAGGGGTACTTGTACATGTTGTCCAGTAGGAAAAGAGTGGCGGGTAGCAAGGGAATCCATTAATCACTGTTTCAAGTGCTGATATTAAGGAAACGTGTGGGATATCTTTGGTTTTTGTGTCCAACCAGTAATGCTACAAGGAATTTTTAATGGATGTCATGAACAGAGAGCCGCTTTCTGGTGTCTCTGTGCTAAAACTGAACTTCTGCCAACATGACACCGTCCTAACAGCCCAGTATCACTGCAGTTTGTCCGACACTGAGAACATTCAATCAATAGGATTGTGACGCTTTGGGTTACGAGTTCAGAAACCCAAAAGCCAACTCCTCCCTGCTCCACCGGCACGCTTCATAAACATGGTGTTGGTGTCCATGAATCCTGTAGATTTGACTCTGTGGCGATTTGATGAACTGCGGTGATGCTGTGTTGCTCTAAACATGGACTCTATGGAGCTTCTCCATCTTTAAAAATCTGCCTCACCGGGCTCTAAAACACAGGTACCTTTTTTTAACTTTGAATCCCAACTTGGACACTCATGAAACTATTTTCTTAATGTCTGCGCTTTGGCACCAAGACGAGTTCTAATTATGGTTCTTTATTTTCTGGGACAGCTGTCCAACTGTCTTTTAATGCGGCGCGATGAATCGGCACTCGAGACAGAGAGGCCGCCGCCGTGGCGCCGATCCAGAATCACATCATCGTTGCCCTGGATCTTAAAAAAAAAAACAGTAAATCCCATCAGGTTGAACTGTAGATCTGATCGCTCCTGATGTTTGTAATTGGCTCTTCAGAATACAAAACGTGTTGGCGTCGGTATGAAGGACGGAGGGAATCGGTGCCAGGGTGTTTTGATCGTTGTTGCCAACTTAGGAATTCAAACAGCATGAGAGCTGTTTGACTACCTTGTTCAGTGAGCTTACTTCTTTCAAGTTAAATCCACATATTTGTGTTCTTCTCGGTCAGTTATTATCTGGTTCAGCTTTGTAAAACTTTCTCTGCATGATATCCAGTTGAGGTTTTTCTTGTCTGTGTGTCTCAAGTGGTTTTTTGAAAAATTTCGAGGTTTTAGGAGCGGAGATTCCTACATAAATGTTACTGGCTCGTCTCCTCGGCGTTGATGTAAGTGCCGGTAATGATCACAGCTTTATCGCGTCGGTGATTCGGTTTGGTTTTGGGTGTTTATCCAGGGGAGGGGTTCGACCGAGCATGCAGACGCTTTTTTGAAATCGAGCCGGGACTTTTTCCAGGACAACCACTGTCGTCTTTTTGTTTCCTTTTTTTTTTTTTTTTTTTTTTTTTAATGTTGGCTGCCCAGTTGGCACTTTTGGGATCAAATCTTTAAAAGCTGCTGCCACGCCTCTCTGCATTGTTGTAGCATGAATCTCGTCGGGGGAAGGAAACGCAGACAAACCTTGATGTCATTTACAAAACGTCTGTTCTCTGCTAAGGCCAAGTGTTTCAAACAAATCCGGAGAGCAGACTCTTTCCCCTCCCCCTCTGTCTCGGGGGAGGGGTCGGTCAGTGAGTGCATGGTTGTAATCGTTGTTTGTTGTTTTCCGAAAAAAAGCATGACAAGTGATGGTGATGATGAAGATAAATTCTCTCCTCTTGTTGTCCCCCGTTTTTTAATGAAAACCGTCTTTGTCAGGCGCCCCGGAAAACACGTCGGAGGGCGGGATGGATGGATCGCGCGCTCTCGACCGATCAGGACTGAATCCGACAGGCCGTTTTGTTACTTGTCGAGCCACTGTAGCAAAAAAAAAACGGAGCGCCAGATTTTTTTTTTCTCCCCTTTACGTTTGTTTTTATCTCTTCCCAAAGATGTCACGTTTGTTAAACTCGCAGCACAGATATTCTCCGCCGTTGTGGCGCCACCCCCGAGAATTCGGAAAAAAACCCACGAAATGAACGGAAGAGAAGTTGGCTGTTTTTAACGGATAAATCTCCTCTTTTTTTTTTTTTTTTTCGTCAGTGAGTTGGTGTGTTGAATCAAAGATCTCTCGTGCACGTTCTGTTTTTTCTACATCTGTGTTTTTTGGTAAAGAAACCCTCGGATTGCTGCCTCACTATTCTGTATATAGAGAAACACACACACACACACACTCACACACACTCACACAACACAGAGCTTAAAAACGACATACTCTCATAACCTGCGACTGCATTATTTTGCATTTACTCTTTATTTTTCTGAACATGAAAGATATTAGCGTTCCTTCAGCAGTATATAGGTATGAATACTCCTCAGTAAGCGGGGACGGGCTGAACAGACAGACGATTGCAGATTTCGAGGGCTGCAGACCTCCCTGTACATCAGGATCAGCCATGAATTCTCAATGATGCCAAATGTTTTTTGAGCAGAGTACACCTTTTAATCTGTCTCTCTCTCTCTCTCTCTCTCTCTTTCTCTTCTCTGTCTCCTCCCCCCATCTCTTTGTACATTTTTTCTATTTATTTAAAGCAGAAATATATGGATTGTATCAAGCATGGAAAGGCAAAACAAACGTTACAGTCGACAAAAATAAAAAGGAAAAAAAATCACAGGCTTTTATTTTACAGCAGTATATTTGTTTATTCTAGGGATCTGTTTTCTCTCTCTTTTTTTGGAAGAAATAAAAAGTCATTTTCCATTCCTAAACCTTTGTCTGCTTCTCATTTTTGTTAACGGTCTCAAACTCAAACATAAGGGGGTTGAAAGAAAGTCTATAAAGCTTTAAAATGTACTTTAAAGTCTCAGATGATAAAAATTCAAGGCCTCAAAATGTCAAACAGTGAATCCTCCGACTGTTAATTGCGGCGCCGGAGGGCTCGAGATGTTTCTTTCTTAATTCAGCTTCTTCTCTGGTGAGATCTCAACCCATGTTTAAACCCATCCAATATGTGTTTCATTGTGTTTTTAAACTTTACAAGGAATTTGTCTTGCATTTACAGTGATTGACACGCTCGGCATTTATTGTTTATCCTGGAAAGATTTATTGATTTTACATATTTACACCCCAAATTGCCTGCGAGAAGCAGTCGTCATCTGTCGCTCCAGAGCTCGCTGACGCTGCTTAATGAAGAAACAATGTCTTTCAAGTGCTTTTTTTTTCTCAGATCTCTGAGTTTCGTCACGAAAAAGTTTATTTTCTGAAAGAAGAATTCAGTAGAAAACCAAACAAATGTGCATTGTTTCCAGATAATTTGCTGCAACAATAACTTGGAGCTAATCACTATAGAATTTAGTGTCTAATAGGGATCAGACGATATGTAGATGTAATGTCAAAGTTATCAAATCCGACATTATTGCGATTCACGATATTACCCCAATAATCCTGACACTCAAACACGCTGGAATCACACTGGATCACTGTTGTCGTGGTAACTGTAAGTGCCGTATCGTAGGCAGCTGGTTTTGTTTCAGCTTCTTCAAGACTTTTCACTTCTCATCCAAGAGTCTTCTTCAGTTCTGACTAACTGGAGGGGAGTCGCAGGGTTTTAGACCCTGTGTGGGAGTGTCCTTACAGAGTCGTTAAGGACCCGTGTGAGCTCTGTTATGACACGAATGTCATCACTGCATCAAAGATGGTACACGGAGAATCTTTAAATATGTAATAACTAATACATTCTGGCCTCATCTCTGGCATCTGTGGGATTTACACACAATCCAGTTTGTTTTTCTAGAGGATACAATATTTGCTAACTGAACCTTCGTCATACGGTTGCAGTTTGGTTGGGTTTAGGGAAATATGGTTTGGGTTGAAATCACTACGTTTCTTCTATAACCGCCGTTACAAATGTATGTTACTACGTGTGATTATTGGCTGTGATGGAGGACGAGCTCAGACAAACGCATGGACGACGTTACGGTTTGGTTTGGTTAAGGCAACTAAAACAGGTCAACTTCATGGCAGTTTGTCCACTTGTAAACTGCGTTTATTCAACATCAACTGAATAATATCATTTACAAGTACAGGCAGGTATAAAATCAAAATTACTGCTGGGGTTCTGGCGTGTTCCCAACCTGGACCTCCTGCTGAGCGAGCAGCTGTTCTGCTGAAGTTCTTTTAAAGTCCGACCGGAGCAGTAATGAGAGAATCTAAACGATGGTGCTCTTTGTGTTGTATCGGTTGGATAACGTGTCAAACAGCAGCTCTATAAGTTGCCTGTTGTGGTTTTGTACCGATCCGATCACTCATCCCGGGCGCACAGATGCAGAATATCACGCAGCGACTGCAGGTGGTTGAACCATAAATTATTCACTCCAGACAAAACACTGCTGTCTGTCAAACACGCCACAGTCTGAGTCACATATTTCTTTCCAAGGACCATCTCGTCAAAAAGCCCTGAAATTCGACCAAATGCATCAGCAGTGGTGTCGGCGGGAGCCTCTGGATGTGGTCGTAGAACAAATGTACACAAACAGCTTCATTATTCAGAGCTCAGTGGGAGTCGGGAGGTGGGAGCCTGCTTTTTAATCCTCCACCGTGGGAGAGCGGCAGTTGTTGTAGAAACAGAAACAAAAACCAGAAAAAGGCTGGTAGACGTGTTGTAGATCAACATGTCACAACAGGCCGAGATATACGGGAATATATACAGTACACAGGTTTATATACAAACACATCAACAGCAGCTACGCACTGGAAATGAAAGATAATTGTACGTTTTTGGTTCGGTGAAGTTTTCCCATCGTTGAAGAGGATACGAATGTGGTAGAGCACCAGCACGCAGGAGGTCTTAATACATTTATATACTAGAGGACACTTTATCTTGTTTTCTCTACTTGAAGCCACCCTAGAGGACACTTTATCTCGTTTTCTCTACTAGAAGGACACCCTGGAGGACAATTTGTCACGTTTTCTCTACCAGAAGGACAACCTAGAGGACACTTAACCTCGTTTTCTCTACTAGAAGCAAACTCCAGAGAACCCTTTATCCTGTTTTCCCCACTCTGGGGGGCGTGCTTCATCATGTTTGGCAGCCCTAGTCTTACAATATGCAGAGTAAGCCTCCAGTTTTGACACTAATGATGAGACATTTTCATCGTGATTTCTCATTCTGTTGAATTGACATGATTTTTAGCCAGTCTGCTGTGACAGACCAGCTAACAGTTGTGATATTTAACTGAAGATTTAAACAGATATTGTGAATTTGAGAAATGTAGTGGAAATAAACCCAATGATATCTACATTTATCTTCCTTTATCTTTATTTATGTGTGTGTATAGAACATTTATAGTCATAGCAGCACATCAGTGGCCATAGTTTCAGACTTGGAAGTTAAATTTTCAACAGGTATAATGACACAGGCTGCCTCTCCAGGGAAAACAACCGCATGATTTTGGATCTTCTAAGAGAAAGTGACAGAAATCCAGAAGTTGTCAGTCCTATTGTGGTCGCTGCCGGGCCACAGCAGGCCTGCATGTGACAGGCGACGCTCAGCAGGAGGAATGTCAACCCCCACCTCCAGATAAGTTTTGACAGCTGTGAATTGAAAGAGGGACGGGGAGGAGGAGGAGGAGGAGGAGGTGAGGCTGCTATTTTTAACTTTCATTCAGCCAAAGGGCCCAAACCAGAGATCGAGACAGAGGAAGACAGACCCCCCTCTTTCTTTCAGATCCGTCCAGAAGGCGATCACCCTGCCTAGGACGTCTCCGGAGAAACTTCTGGAGGTCTGATCGCAGCACTTAAAGACCAGGAGAGGCGTCCGGGGCTGGAGGACAGTATCTACGGGACTAAAACGTTGAAGGAGAAATCAGACAAACCAACAGGCCGACATGACTCTGCTGTGCTACAACAAAGGCTGTGGACTCAATTTTGAGCCTGACAAGAACAAAGATGGTAAAAGATCCTTTCTTTTAAACTCTCAGTCCAGTCTGGGGTCAATCTGTGTGAAATGTAACATATAAGCTTGGTCTTATAGTCTTATTAAACGCTGGTGGTTTGATTTTCTTGGACAGGGTTTAGATTTACTCTTTCTTGTAGCTTCTGAGCTGAAAAAGTTAAAAGATGGATCATATACAAGCTGAATTTTGGACTATTTTTCTCTCAAATCCTGAATAAAAGACATGTTTATTCAGACTTTTAACCAATGTAAGTATTTCACTGTGAAAACGGGTTTATCTATGCTTTTATTTTGAAAAAATGCCTTTGTGACCAGATTTTATTTTATTTTTTTCTTGGTATTAACATACAATTTGATGTAAAGTTTGGGTTCAATCAGAACAATTCATGACAAAAAGACAACTTGTGTACAGTGCAAGTGACAAAGGATCAATTTAAGTGTTTAAATCAACTTTTACAGGATATGAAAAACAGACTTATTGTCTTGATTTTCTTGGGAAAAGTTGGAAAAGTTGGTTTGTTGGACGTCAGTAAGAAGTTGTCACTAGCGTTAGCCTAGCATGTAGCGTACCGGCCACATGTCTGTTGAAGCACGAGACAGATTCTCTCTAGCAACCGGCTTCCTTTTATGGGACACATGAACAGCTGAGAGAGAGAGAGTGTGTGTGTGTGTGTGTGTGTGTGTGTGTGTGTGTGTGTGTGTGTGTGTGTGTCCATAAAAAGACTGACAGTGTATTTTTTCTTTTTTTTTGCATCCAAAAGATTCCTGCCTCTTCCATCCAGGTGTTCCCATCTTCCACGATGCTCTGAAGGTAAAAACAATTAAATCTGGGCACCAAGTTAAAAAAATTTAAAAAATAAATTGTTTAGTGATAGTTAAAAAAATCTGATGTTTTATTGCGCGCGTGTTTGTCCAGGGTTGGTCCTGCTGTCGGAAAAGGACGACGGACTTCTCAGAGTTTCTCTCCATCAAGGTAACTTTAAGTGTTACTTTCTGGGGTGATGGTAGAAACTGAGTGGAATCAAGTGAAAGTAAAAGTTAATTATTTTACCTACAATGTGGACTTAGTTGTGTTACTGGTGCGAATTAAACACATGCAGATAAAGCCAGCTTCCGAAAACAACAACATTTAAACAATAAAAATGAAGGAAGTCAGACGAGGACAGGTGGACTCTGTGTTTACCTGGCTGATGCTCGATGATGAAACTCAGTCAAAGTCGACAGTGAAATGTCACTTTTAATTTAAAGATGTCGACCATTTTGTCCCCACCATCCTGTTCCTGTTGTACGTTCACTTCGTGTGTTTGTGTTTATAAAAAACAATATAATGTCTGATGTTTGTGTAGCGTGAAGAGGTTACAAACGTCCTGCGACCCTGCTGATGACATCACATCACTGTCAAACTCCGAATATGACTTAAAACGAGCAAATATATCTGCCAGGGGAACGAGGAAGTGACGCTCTGCAAGATTTATTGAAATAAGTTAAAATATGTAGTGTAGAAGAAAGTGATATCTTAAACGTAGTGTGTCCAGACCGCCGTCTGATGAGGATCCTCCACCCCACAGGGCTGCACCCGCGGGCGCCACAGCAACGTCAAGCCCCTGGAGCCTCTGAGGCCGGAGGTGTCATCGGACAAAGGCGGGAATAAACACACCAACAACCAGGAAATCATCTACCAGGGACCCAAGTCTGCAGAGAAGCTGCAGCGGGAGAGACCCAGGTGAGTTCCTGATCCTGCTCTCTGAGATCGACACCATAACTGCATGTTTCCATCCACTGCCTGCTGCTCGCACACACTCAGAGGTCAGGACCAGGTCGTCCACTGCATCCTGCACACAAATAATGTGGTGTGTGTGTGTGTGTGTGTGTGTGTGTGTGTGTGTGTGTGTGTGTGTGTGTGTGTGTGTGTGTGTGTTCAGCTCAGAGGAGCCCAGAATCAAACTGCCTCACAAAGTGTCAGCGTCTCTGGTTCAGGCGCTGGAGAAACTGGACCTCAACAAGAAGGCCGAGCAGGAGAAGAAAGGTTGGTTTGTTGTCTTTTCCTTCCTTTATTCCTTCCTCCCTTCCTTCCTTCATTTCTTTCCTTCCTTCCTTTTTTTCTTCCTTTTTACTTTGTTTCTTCTTTCCTTACTTCATGCTTCCTTTCTTTCTTCCTTTCTTCTTTGCTTTATTTCCTTCCTTTCTTTATTTCCTTTCTTTCTTTCTTTCTTTTTTTCTTTCTTGCTTTCTTCTTTGCTTTATTTCCTTCTTTTCTTTCTTCTTTCCTTCCTTTCTTTATTTCCTTCCTTCCTTCCTTTCTTGCTTTCTTCTTTGCTCTATTTCCTTTTCTTTCTTTCTTTCTTTCTTTCTTCCTCATTTGTTTGTCTGTCTTTCTTTCTTCTTTCCTTCCTTTCTTTATTTCTTTCCTTTAATTTTCCTTCCTTCCTTTCTTGCCTCCTTCTTGCATTCTTCCTTATTTGTTTGTCTTTCTTTCTTTCTTTCTTTTTTTCTTTCTTTCTTTCTTTCTTTCTGAAACGTCTTCATTCTGCTCTCACATTCTGACTAAATGAATCTCTACAGACTCGGTCACAGATCAAAATGACTTGATAAGGAACATTTTCAGTGTGTCAGAGTCACATTTCTTCTCACGTGTCGTGTTTTTGCATCACGAATCATCATTTTAACATCAGGTATTATTATTTATTGACATCTGATGAGTACGACAGCAGAAAACCACAGTGAGTCCTGAAACCTGGCGAGTGAAACAGCGAGATAAACAAAATCAGAACATCAGAAAACATCCTGGAATAAATAGATGATTAATCAAACAAAGAAAGAGTAAAGATTCATCAAAATGAGCCAACAAATGTGGAAGTTTAAAACATTTCAGTCTGTTCTTGTCGTGAAGTTTCTCATTTCCTCTCCTGTGTAACATGAAACTTCATGTGACGCAGACAAACTGACTGGATAATAAAGATGTTGTTGCTGTTTGTGACCCAGTTCTGATTTCTTCTTCTTCTTCTTCTCATCTCTTCTGTCTCCTCCTCTTCTTCTTCTTCTTCTTCCCTCAGAGAGTCAGATAGTCATGCCGGGGACTCGCTGCAAGAACTCAGGATGTAAAACGGTGAGTGTGTGAGGATGATGAAGTTGTCTTTTTTTTTTTTTTTTTTGCTGATGTCAGATTGTCGACTATTTTGGGAAACAACACACACACACACACACACACACACACACACACACACACACACACCTGCTCAGTGTCTCAGTTTGACTTCCTGATCTTTGCTCCTCTAAAGCTTCATGACGGCTCCATCTAGTGGACAAAACAGAAACAACACGTGTTCATTTTCTCGTCACTTTTTCTTTTCTGTTCTCGCCCCAGAAAACATTCTCACCACTTCTGTGTTGTGTCATAAATAATTACATTCACTTTAAGCGCTCATCTTAAATATAACTGTACTGCATTTCTTCCTTTTTAGTGCCACTTTTTGAAAGATTTATTTGACATTTCTGAAGAACATTCACCAATATTTACTAGATTTTCTGCAGATTGAGATTTTTTGATCATCTTGTAAAATATGATGCATAATTTTCATGAAAACACATTTTCACCAGATTTGAAGCATGTTTGGACAGTAAATACTCGTTAGGTCGTGATTCTGAGTATATTTAGTGAATGTTTCTCAGCCAGAAACTCAAAATCTTTGTTATTTTTGCTTGTAATAAAGAAATATTGAGGAAGAAAACCTCTCCAAGACTGAAGGAGGAGCACAGCTCTTGACTAGTGACCTTCTGATGCGATTGATGACCAGAAACTGCGATCTGTCACACATTATCGATCATTACTGTGTGTTTGTGTGTTCAGGCTTATCAGGGCCCAGAGACGGACATGGAGGTCTGCACCCATCACCCCGGAGGCCCCGTCTTCCACGAGGGGTGAGACACAACACAACACAACACAACACAACACAACACAACACAACACAACACAACACAACACAACACAACACAACACAACGGCTGCGTGTTCCCACTTCTTCACTGCAGATATTACAGATGCATTTCGCATAATCTGCTGTAACAAAATCATAATTACAATCTTTATTTGCATAAATCTCTTTTCAAACAATAATTGGACCGCCGCTACAAAGCAGAAATGTAAACAAAACAACACAAAACAAAAAACAAACAAACCGAAGGCTGCTCGAGCGAAAACAAAGGAACATAAAAGCTGAGATGTTAAAAGAAGGGAAGATCAAACATTCAATTAAAGATCTGTGATTAAAAACAGTCTTGAGAAGTGAATCTGTACACGAGCATCACTCGTCCTTCTTCAGTTCGAACTGCTGCCTGTGAAAACTCAGCCGAGCTGTTTCAAATTGCCCAAGTCAGCTGTGATCAATGGGCTCGACTGCAGGTGGAGACGAGCTTGCATGGCTACAGCATCACCTGCAGCATCACCTGCAGCATCGGGCTGCTGAACGAAGACGTAGAGTCTCTGTGGGAGTCAGACGACCTCGCTGTCCACCACTGATCGTCGTCTATCTCTAGACTTTCTCCACTGATACTGAACTTGAAGTACGACGGGGGTTTTGGAACTGTCATTCTGCAGTCGAGAAGGCCGACACCCTCACCTCAAACTCAACCTCAGTAACACTGAACTCCTCTTAATCCCGGGGAGAGACTGCCCTCGCATGGACCTGTCGGTCCCTGTGGAGGAAGTCATGGTATTGCGTTCATTGACGGTGAAGAATCAGGGCGTGATCCTCGACGATGGACTGTCCTGTGCGACCAACGTTACTGCTTTGGCCCCATCCTGCAGATTTGCCCTCAACAACATCTGCAGGATCTGGTCTTTTCCCCACAAAAGACGCAACACAACTCCAGGTCCAAGCGCTGGTCTCCTCCAGCGCTCCTCGTTAACAATCTACTCAAGTTCTCCCGTGTGACCCCCCTCCTCCGTGACCTTGTGTCAGTGGTGGAATGAACTCCCGACCAATGTCAGGACAGCAGAATCACTCTCCATCTTCTGCAAAAGACTCAAGGCTCATTTGTTCAGACTTTTCGACCCCTCATAGCATGACCCCCTCCCAAAAAAATCATATCGTTAGCACTTCAATCATAGCACTTAAAGTCTCTTTCATCAAGTGGCCAAGCCCCCAGATGAGGGCTTGGCCACTTGATGCCCTCGGTGTAAATTGTGCCTCTTGCCTTAATTTGTCCGCATTCAGGTATAAATACTGGAGCTGCTGCTGCATAAAGACGACAGATTTCAACGCCTTCCTCGACCAGAAGGGCTGCACCACGGGGAAACACCGCTGGATCCCGAAGCAGGTACAACACAGAGCAACACCTGACTGAACGTTAGCAGGAAACATGGCAGTAAATGTCCCAGAATGTTGACAGAACAGAGAAATACAACGCAACATTTAAAACTGCTCATTTTTTGAATGGAGTTTGGTGTGTAAAGCAGCAAAACACACAAACTGGAGATCAAGTCTGTCGAAACCAGGATTTGTTTGTGGCTGACCTGTGTGTGTGTGTGTGTGTGTGTGTGTGTGTGTGTACATATGTGTGTGTTCTCGTGTGTGTTTCCAGGACAAGAAGAAGGTGGCGTGTCGACATGACTGGCACCAGACGGAAAATAATGTCGTCGTAACAATTTACGCCAAGAACGCAAACCCAGACATGTCCTGCATAGAGGCCAACCAGACGGTGGTGAGTGCTTCCTTAACTCCACCTTCGAGTTCTGTTTCAGCAACAGGTGCTTGTCTGTCAAGCTGGAACTACCTTCATATTTATTACCTCAGCCTACTTCAATAATAAATGTTAAAAGTCTTCAGCGACAGATTCTGCCATTCAAACTAGCCTTAACTGTAGATTTAGCTAGCTGGCTTACTTGCTACTTAGGCTACATTATTAATAAATGCTCATCTACCTTTATTTCTTTATGTTACCTTGTTGGTAGACTGGCAAACAAAATGGGTAAATCATGTTTCCAACCTAACGTTAGTTAAAGAGTTGCTTTTAATGGTTAATGCACTTTGAAATAACATCATGAAAGAAGAAAAGTTGAATGTAAACTAGAGCTCGATGCAGGTTTCTTCTACCCGGAAGTGATTTAAGCAGACATGATTTAGCGTAAAGATACTTGCCATCAGCTAAAGCTAATACATCTAACAAACTCTTAGTCGTGTCTTTCAGTGAGATCGTGATAAAGAGTCAAGAAAAGAAAATATCTACAGTAAATTTGCCTCATTCTTCTGTCCTTTCTCTGTATTTTGTCTCTTTCTGTCCTCTTCAGCTCTCGTGTCAAATCCAGTTTGAAGACAATAAGATTTTCAAGAGAGAGTTCCACTTCTGGGGCGTGAGTACCTGCTAAATACACCTGCCAGCCAAGTGAGATTAGCTCACCTGTTGCTAAAATGCTAACTACGTTATCTTAGTCTCTTATGTCCATCTCTCGTCTTCTGCGTACCTTCAGGTGGTGAATGTCAAACAGAGCTCGGTCAACATGGTGCCGTCCAAAGTGGAGGTCACCCTCCGCAAGGCCGACCAGGTGGCCTGGGGCAAACTGGAAGACCCCAACTACAAACCTGAGCCCGAGCCAGAGGAGGAGGCCAAAACCACAGAGGCGGTCCAGCAGGACTGGGACATCGAGGACGACGACATCAGCGACTCGGACGACGACTGGGCCTACGACACGCCGGAGAACAGACGGCTGAGGAAGGCCCGCGAGGAGAAGGTCCTGACCGAGGAGGAGCTGAAGAAGAACGAGGAGGCGATGAAGAAGAACGAGGAGGAGATCAAGAACTTGCAGATGAAAGCGGTGGAGATGGAGATAAAAAAGGCGGCGGAGGAGAGAGAGAAGGCGGAGGAGGAGAAGAGGAGAGTGGCGGAGCAGAGGAAGAGGGAGGAGGCGGGAGAGTACGAAGACATGCCAGAACTCGAGTAGCTCGGGTCCGGATTACATTCTGGAGGTTCTCGAAATGAAGCAAATGTTTGAAAGTTTGTTTTGTTGCTGCAAATTCACATTAAACCACTTTTTTTTTCTGGATAAATTACAACACACAACACACCAGATCCTTTGTTTTTGTTTTTTTTTTATTTATGTGTGATCCAACTGGATGAAACCTGAGCACAACAAATAAAGACTTCTGTTTCTATGTCCAACATTCTGTTTTCTTTCTTTGTCTGAAACAGCCACAAGCTACAGATAAACTGCAGGATCGATGCCGTGAGGAGTCGTAATCCATCACACTTCCCCCAAGTTTAGTCAGAAAGATTGAGATTAATGATTCATTTTAAAAGCTTAATGAGTCATCGGAGTATCCGCCGCTGTAACAGGCTGCAGCTGTAAACAAAACAGTTAGCCTTTAGCTCGAGAGCCACGTAGTTTTTCATTAATACGAGCCTGTTGTTAATCCGCAGACACGACCTGTTGTGTTACCAACAGACTGACTGGTAGAGATTACAGGTGATACTTTCAAGGCTCTAGCAGCATTAGCTTAGCAGTAATAACAGTGTTGTAGTATTCACTCGCTAGTCGCTAACCTTCATCTTCATGGATTCATTTTAAGGCGTGCCACAAATGTTGTGCCCAGCAAAGGTATCAACAGGACTGTCAACAAGGTGCTTTTTCACTGGTTTTCATCCACTGAAAGAGCTGAAACACTAGAAATATAGATTTTACATGATCGGCGTGTTTTCTTGGCCACTGTAGACAGATTCTTGTAGAGTGAAGTGATGGTTTTTTTTGGAAAACAAAAAACTTATTCTGATTAAATTTGACTTGAAATCTGAAAAAAAGTTTGTAAATCTGATTATTTTGTTTTCTTGCAAATTCTCAGAAATGATATAATAATTATAATCTCTATTTGTCCCTTTACATTTCTTTTTTTTCCTTCTTTCCATCTAAGAAAACGCATGAAAAACATTTTTTACCTCAGAAGAAAATCAATTGTGTGAGACTGAGTTTTTTTTCTTTCTGGGAAAAAAAAAATATTTTTTTTTTGGATCAGAAAAAAAATAGTAAACTGTATAATACTCCTGTATAATTTACTAATTTTCTTACAAATTAAGGACTTTATTTCCAAAATATTTTAAATAACCTACATTGGGAAACAATAACCTATTCCCCTAATTTAAACCATCATCAGAAGACCTCAGATCTGTACTTTCACTATCAGACTTTAGTTTATCTGACTTGATTAATCAAAGTGACAAAGACAGACTGGTCAATAAACACAACACATCACAGCGTCACACTTCAATAATTCATTTTAATCTCCAAAGGGTTGCGCTGACTTTGTCTTTGTTACACACTGCACACGATAACACAATAAAACACCTCGCAACGTACAAGGTCGTGCAACATCTAGTCTGGCTTCCAGCATTGGCGCACACAGTCTCAATATATAGGCTGTTCAGATCAGAGAGGGGTGCGTTCACAAAATGTCGTCTATGGAATACTGTTGCACAAACGCGGTGTGGGGTGTGTTTGTAAATTTCAGTTTTCTCAGCCGTCATTTTTTTTTTTTTCCTCTTTTCTTCTCAGCTCCTGTTTTAACTCCTCGGAAGAGTTTCAGTCGAAAAAAAAAAAAAAGACATTTTTGCTGTTTGAAAAAAAAAAACATTCACAAAAAAATTAGAAAATAAATTAGAAAAGATAACAGCAGTTGGTTAGAAGATGATGAACATAGGCAACTTTTTTTTTTTATCCCAAAAATGTTCATTTTTTGCACAACAAATGCTTTTAAAGCACAACGTAGTCTTTCTCAATAGATGTTACGATTTTGAAATTATACACTAAAAAGTTCAACCAAATATTGGCCAAACACAGGCCGAGTATGACATCTGTTTTTTTTTTTTGTTTGTGTGTGTGTGTAAACGATTGGTTAGTAGTCTGTGGTAACACTGGAGAGCTCCGATAACTTTGGCTTTACTTTAATAATCAATACCAATTGGCGTAACATCAGAAAGACATTTAAAATGACATTGCTGTGGCAGTGGATCGACACATGATCACATGTAAGAACATCGGCGTTAAATGCGAGAAATTCAAAGCTGCTGTGGGAGTCGATGTACAACCACTGATGTCATAAACATTTTGCGTATACATCTTAATATATTTATCATTCTTTTACATCTGGTTAGATATTTTACATTTTTTTTTCTTTTATCAACACACTTTTTGTCCGTTACACATTTATCATAAATAAAAAGATTTTTCGTCATCAAATCAATTTTTAAAAAAAAAACAAAAAAACACTCGAAATCTTAAAACACACACGCACACATGCACACAAAATGTCTTTTTTTCTCTCCCCATGTTAAGTTTGCTTCTTCGTAAAGTGCAAGGCAAGATACAGTAAACTTTTGAAATGTACGACATACAACATCATCATCGTCGTCGTCGTCATCATCCACATCTGAAGCTCACGCGCTCGCACACGCGCGCCTCGTGTGTCTTCGTTAAACTCAGTACAAACTTGGCACAACACCACTAAAGCCTCTAAGGTGTAGAGCGTAATAGCTGGCACACTATGGATACAGTAGCACAATTCTACCAGAGCTGAACATCTACGACGCCTCACAGTAACTCCGCTGTACCGAGGGTTAGTTTGGGTTAGTAGGACGATAAAAATAACTAAAAAAAAAGTAGAAACAACCCTTCACGTGAAGGGGTGAAAGCACAGAAATGATCCAAGTTAAAGCTCGAAAATCACAACTTTGTCCTTCTTGATCAGACCCGAGTCAAAGTGTCTTAACTTTTAACATTTTGTCCCACTGTTGGTAGTTTTGAAAGTGCCGGAGATACAACACAAAAATCAACTTTATGTTAATTGTGTGTGAGGTAATAAACTTTTCTTTTCTTCATAGTACCTTTAAAATGCAATGTACTCCATCTCAGACTCGTTTGACTCAGGTTTAATCTTGACAGGCGAAAAAAAACACATCTTTATTAAATCTTGGCAATTAAAAAAGTTTAAATTACCCTGACATTTTAAGAAATTCACACTTCTGCTGTGTTAAGGAGCGTTAAATGAAAATAACTATGTAAAATAAGCTAATCTTATGATGAAAGCACTGGTAGCAGAGGAAACTAGCCTTGTTATTTAGCTTGTTAGCAACTTCCAACAATTACAAAGTTGTCTTATAAACTATACATATAACTATGTTTTAGTAAAAGAAAAGGTTTAACATCAACATGTTGATACATTGGAGCTTTTCTTAGCTTCATCATAGCGAAGTTGTTAGCACTTTTGCTACACTAAAACAAAAAACAAAACAAATTCCCTGATTGGAATTCTTCCATTACTCTTCTTGCTAAGCTATCTTCGATTCCCTCTCTTCTGATGACTTTTCTGAATGCTAAGAGACAAAAAACCTACAATTTTCTTATCAGTAGTTGCAGTAATACAGTAAATATGTACATTTCCTAAACTGGCAATCCTTCCATTTTTCTTTTTGCTCAGCTAAGCTAACTAGGCACGCCTAGTTATCCAGTGTTTCCCACACATATAGTGTACATTGTCTTGGAGCTTTCTCCTTCTATATCTTCACTGAGTGCAAAATAACAAATAAAACTATTATTTTTTCCTATTTGTGTTGCAATAACACAACAAATAAGTGAATTTCTTAAAACATCTGACCATTACTTTTTAAGAACATTCCTGTAAAACCCGGGTAGAAGTTGCCTCGAGCACGTAAACGACAATATTTTAGCGGCTTTCCTGAAATAGCAGCAGATGCGTCCAAAAATCACGTGTTTGGTGTTTGTTAAAACCTGCTTGGTGTAAATCAATTCTCTGTTTGAACAACACAGTTTAAATGTTTAGCGGATATTCAAGTTGAGTTTTTTGCTTAATAAGTGTTCCCTCGCGGTAAAACTCAAGACCATCGGGGACAACGAGCAGGTTCCAACAAACAATATTTACCAAAATGCTGCTGGTCGGAATGGAAAAAGCTAAATTTTTTTACCACTTTGAGGCAACTTCAGCCCTCACTGTGAGGCGAAGGAAGGCTAAGTTTGCATGCAGGGACACACAGAACAGCATTAATTGGCTTCGATTATATGCACAGTGGCCAAGGAGTTTGTCAAAGGGGGAAGCAGCAAAGCCGGACAGCTTCACAGATTACCATTGGGAAAATAAGATATACAAAAAAATAGATATTTGTAATAATAATAATAATAATAATAACAATAATGATAATAATAGCTTTGAACCACAGACGAGGCAAAATCAAAATATCCACTGACTCTTATTCTTATATCACATATACAATCAGGAGCAATCATGGCAAAGTAGGAGTAAAACACTGAGTAGCTGTAATGTTTTGATGCGTCCTTGATGCTTCCTCCTTCTCTGAACACCTTCACCAAACACTGCAAAAATACCACCGCCGAGTCGTTTCATCTGGCGCCGCAACCTCAAGATCCGGTTCTTGAATCGACCGAGCGGCGGACCTCCGGATGAGACGACTCGCCGTGAAGGAAGTTTTATTTTTCGCAGCGCGGCTTCACAAGTCAGACAACAGCCTATTAAGAACCACTTTTTAAGACCACAATAGCAGTAGAACCTTTGTGAAATCTGATATCATTTATCATTTAACATAATTATTCACAGGTTAATACAAGTCCACACAAGTACATTCCTCGGTTAATTTTTTTTTTTTTTTTTTTTTTGCAACATTTAAGATATTTCCCCGGTTCAGTAAACGATAAGGTTGAGATGCTTCAGTTTGTTCGTTTTGTTGCCGTTTTCAGTTCTCATGGCAGTAGCAACAGGAAATAAATACTCTCACGAAAAAGTCTCGAGAAAAAGAAAAGCAAAAAAATCAAAAGGCTATTCTTAAGTTGAGAAATAAAACGATTTAGAGTTAAGAGAGAGAGAGAATTAAAAGATCGTAACAATTCATGATAGATAGAAAACAAGATGGCTGCGCTCGGCATGCAAGGAGAGAGAGAGAGAGAGAGAGAGAGCGCCACGTAAACACAATTCTTCGTCAAAAAAAACAAAACAAAAAAACCCAGAAAAGATAAAGTTTGTGAGAACGCTTTGGTTCCACGCCTCCCCGTGTCCTCTGTTTGATTCGCTGCTGGCTGACGCCACTTCCTTAACTCAAGCAGGTAAACAGAACCAGAAGCAGAATGCTAATGGTGAAGCGATGCAAAGCCAGGCCCCTTAAAAAAACCCCCAAAAAAACGATAAATTAAAAAGAGAAGAAACGAAACTCCTCCCTGCGGGATGGACGGTAGAGAAGTTAAACAGGGAGGAGAAAGCATAAAAGTTGCAAAGATGGTTTTCCTTTTCGTCCTCACGCCTCCGTCAGGCCACTGGGAATCTCGGTCAGAGGGGAGGAGAACAGGAGGGGAGCTCCTCACCCCTGGTGATAACAGGGAGGCAGCAGTAAAGCTCCACATGCAGGACTTCAGTTACCCGACGAGTCTGCCTCACCAGGGCCGCCTTTGATTTCCCAAGTTCCTGCAGAGGAGAGCGAAGAAAAATCAGTGAAAGGTGCAGATTTCTTCTTCTGGGGATTTAATTCAACTGTTTTCTCTTGAGAACTGGTTGGAAAAAAAAGTTTTGTCAGGATGAACAAGTTCCTTAAAATGCTCCTTTAAAGGAGAATTAACTGAAAAATCAATGTTAAAAAAAAAAAAAGTATTGTGTATTATATTTAAGGAAGACAAAGTTATTGTAATGTACTGTATGTAGAAATGTGTTTCTTCCATGTGTGAAACTAAATAAGAACCCTTGGGCCAAACACACTCGTGTAAAAAAAAAAAAAGTTTTTCTCCTGAAGAAACGTATGTATGTGTGTGTGTGTATCTTTGTTTGTAGGAAAAAAAATTTTTTCTTAAGAATTTATTTTCAGAAAGATTTCTCAGGAGGAATAAATTCTCTTTTGGGAGAATGAAACAACTGGAAATAAAAAGAAAATGTAAAAATATTTTTCATAAAACTTTTTTTTCCCCCTCAGAATTTTTTTCGGAATAAGTCTAAAAATGTTCTAAAGAATTATTTTTTCAGAAAAACAAAAACAAAAACAAAAAATCAGAGGAATATTTTGTTTTTTGGGGAACATTTAAGAATTTTGGGAGGGGGGGAGTTTTTTTTTTTGTTTACAATTTTTTTTAGAGGAATGTTTTTTTCTTTTTCAGAAAATGTAAACATTTTTTCTTAAGAATTCACTTTTCAGAACAATTTCTAGGGAATAATTTTTTCAGAAACATCAGCAAATTTTTTTCCAGGGAAACTGAAGAATTATTTTTCCAAAACAGAAACAACAGATGAGTTGTCCCTGAGCTGACCTGTAGCTCCACACAGCTTCAGTGGTGTGTGAGGTTTACTGTGTGTGACGATGTGGGGTTGAAGCTTCGAACCAGGACTCTGACTTCTCACCTGAGAGAGAGCTGTTGGACTTCTGCTTGTGCAGCTTCTCTCTCTCCTTCTTCACCTTGGGGATGATCTTCAGCTTCATGCTGCTGCTGCTCTTAGTGCTGCTCCTCACCGAGTCCTGAAGAACAAGCAGAGAACGCTGAACATGGATCGTGCACCAAGAGATATTCTCAATGTGTAAACGTGTTGTTTGGTGCATATTGACACCGGCTGCGTTTCCTCCCTCACCTCCTCTGAACACTGCATGAGCGGACAGATCCAGTGGATGTCGTCCAGCTTGTGGAGCTCGGCGCTGAGGCTGTTCAGAGTCGACCGGAGCTCCTCTTCCTCCGGAGAGTCCGACTGAGATAGAACAGATGTCTTTACTTTAACTGCACGACACGATGAAACATTGTTCTGTTACAAGGACAACGACTCTCCTCAGCCATCGCGCTGGCTAGCCTCACATTCACCATCAAACTGACACCAAGTAATCTGATTTTACTGGACTGTGTTGGTTTGATTCGTCAAGGTGTTGTACGTGACTCAGCTGCTCCGAAGTGGCAACGCAGTCCATCAGGACAACTGTGACACATCGTGTTTCTCAACTCAACTTCCTTCAGTTTCACAATAATGAATAAAATAAGTTGTTGGCCTCTTGGACACTTGACAACAGGCGGCAGCAGCTACATTTCAAGTGCGACAATAAAAGTCTTATTATTAGGAAATTAAAGAGTTTCTGTCCACTGACAGGCTAGAGGGCTTTTAATTTGAAGTGAATACAGGAAGTGTTGAGTTTGTATACAAAGTTTAATGCAGCAACTTCCCTCTGCTGCTACATTTAGCATCTTCTACGCATATTTACATCAAGATGAAGACACAAATACATTTAATGTGTCTTAATGTTATTTATTTATTTGGGGAAGTTCCTTATTCAAAACGCCTCAATTATAGAAGACAGAATCAGTGAAAGTTTAGCCCAGTTAGCCTGAAAAAGGTTGATAAATGTTTCAAAACAGAGGAAGATAAAGGAGCAAAAGGACAGAAGAGCAGAGGAGTCTGAACAAACACGGTCACGCTCTGCTGTCGCTCTGTCATTATATTTGCTTTTCCACACAAAGGGCCGCCGTGAATAAAAGGTAAATCTCCTCGCGGGGTGAATAAAAGCTACAGCAAACAAACAAAAAAAAAAAATATCCGAACAAAGACAATAAACAGAGAGCAGAAGCTGAAATGCGAGACGTCAGCGGAGAACAGACAGCGCGGAGGAAGAGAATAGGCGAGGGAGAGGGAAGACGTGGATGAAATTGCAGAGTCGTACCAGTAGTTTTCCATCCAGCAGCATCCTGGTCTCAGCCTGGAGGACTTTACTGCTGTTGACGATCTCCACCGCCGTGCTGCGGCTCAGACACTGCAAACACAAGGGAATGAGTCTTCATCAGTATAATGGAGTGTGCAGAATGTGGCCTAGAGGTGACATACGTGTCCACTTATTCAAGGCTGTAGGACTTGAATAAGTGGACCTAAGATCTTTCTCAGCCTTTTTCTATTAAATTAATCGGTGCCGATGTGAAGATTGTGTGCTGGAACTGCTCTTTTTCCTACAGGAAATCAATTTTTGTGTGGATTTGATTCCCTGAACCACAGAAGAGAGATAAAACAAGAGGTGTCTGTGTTGCCTTCGACTCAAAAAGAAGAAAAAAATCCTGTCAGAAAGTGAGAAACACACCGACTTTTATCATCTTCAAAGAGTTCGATATCAACAGGCTTTTGGATCTGCGCAAAAAATAGTAACGCTGACAGAGAGAGGATGTTTGTCAGGTGGAATCACTGCAGGAAACAAGAAAAATCATTCCACTTTTCCATATTGTGATGTGACAAACGACGTGTTAGGACGCGTTAATCCACGTGTGCACGGCTGCATGGAAACTGGAAAATTAATGTAAACTTCTGGGTGGGAATATTGTCTCTTTTCAGAAAAACTGCAAAAATGCAAATATTTTCTTCATCAGAGTTATTCTATGAGATTCTATAGACTCTGCAGTTAAAACGAAGATGACTAATTAAGTCATTTATCAGTGAAATGTGTGTTTGAATGAACATTTAAATATTCAGTCTAAGATGAAAAGTACGGAGGCCAAGTTGGGCCATAACTTCATTATTTCTGTCTGAATTCTTTATATTTTGAGATAATGAAATAGTTACCTGATGGTTTCTAAAAGATATTATTGGATTCTCTGAATATGACACTTTACTGCATTATTGATTCTAAATTGAAAGAAAAAAAATTAAACAATGTGACTGTAAAATGATAAAAACAAACATGATCGCAGCTCATTTCCATTTGAATACAACAGCTCTTATTTCTTTGTTTCACGACATCACAAACGGCCTTTTAATTTTATGTCACGGATGAATTTCAGGCTGCAAAAACAGCCTGTGAGACGACAGCGGACTCAGACGTATCGCTGAAAATCTGTATGTTTCGCTCTTCGTCAATCAAACGAGCCATATGTGGGTCCATCTGCCTCCTCCTCCGCGGTGTCTTACCTCGGGGCTGGACAGTTTGGCCTCGGTGAGCACCAGGGCGGTGGCGTTGACGGCGTGAGCCAGCTCCTGCTCCACCAGCTTGTGGGTCTTGGCTGCCTCGCGGATCCTGGGGAGGACGAGGGAGGGAAAAAAAAAAAAAATCATCCACTTGAGAGGGCTTGCAATTATTATTTTTTTGACACAATCACGGCGATTATTCCAACAAGTTGTCTCGGCCTGTTGATGGAACGAAAAAGCTCGACTCCTTTTCTGCCGTCTCTGCCCCCGATGCTGACAATAAAGAATATAGGCTCTCAAACCGTCAAAATCATCCCTCTTTCCAAGACCACAATGGATCCCCTTTATGACTGTTTCACAACTTCACACATGTAATTAAAATATTTATGGTCCTGATTGTAGAAAGCTGTAATAAACCAACCGAACCTGAGAGAAGACGAGAAGTCCTCTGAGGGACGCAAACGGGTTTATAAGAGCGAGAGAAGAGGAATAAAAATGGCTGAACAAAAACTTAACAATAAATGAGCTGATTGCAGTGGGATACACCGATCCCAAAACGCAATTTTTTTCTTCTCAACACATAAAAACACACAGATGTAGATGCTTCAACTGGTTGTTTAGACGTTTGGTTTGAGCACCGTCGAACGTTTTTAATCATGTTTGATGTTTAGCACGTCGAGTCGAGAAAAGATCATGTCGAGGAGTCGTTACAGCAAGATTTAACTCCAGTTTGAACTGAATTTGTTCTTGATAATGTTGATTTTATAGCGTTGTAACTGTGTGATGGTGACTCCTTACTTGCTGATGAGCGTGTCGGCCACGATGCCGAGCTGCTGGACCTGAGCGCACTCCTCCTCCGTCAGGTACTCCATGGACTGCTGGGAGTTAAGGCGTGGCCGGCTGGCGCGGTAGCTGTCGATCTTCCTCTTGTCCTCCCAGGACTTGAGCGTGCTCTCGAACGCCTGGTTGGGAACAGAGCCAGAGAGTTTGGTCAGGGGGACGGCTGGCATCTCCACTCCAGGTGGTTCTTCGGGTGTTTGTGTTGACTATAAAAAGGCCTTTTTTTTTAATCTGTAAATCTCTAGAAACTTCAGTAAGAGACTAAAGATAAGAGAGAGGAGCTTGTTTTATTTCATCCAGACGTGACTTTAAACTAACAGCCTCTCAATAACCCGACATCCAGCCGGGACCTTTAACATTACTGTCACCGTTTGACTGAATAAAAGCCGCGTTTAGGAGGATAAAACCGGCGAGCAGGCATTCTTTCTCTCGCCGCGGCACTTAAGGAGGGAAACCATGGAAACAAACTGCCCGAAAATGAGCTTGGCTCAAGAGAGCTCTCCAAAAAAGGGTTTTTTCGAGCAGCGTGAAGAGAGAACAAACACAGTGGGCATGAATTTGATTTAAGAAATCCCAAAATAGAAAAGAGTCAACAGCTCGGGCGGAGGGCTGAGCTCGGCCGGAGCCCAGAGAGGATTTTCAGATGCAGCATTTATGACAGGAGGAGAATTCAAAGCCTGTATTCTAGTTCGTATGCTATAAACATCCAACCAAATACACAGCAACAAAAATCAGATTTGTGTGTGACTTTACTCTGTCTCTGGTGAGCATCTGCGCCCGGTTCTTGTGGACGATCTTGACGATGCCGGGCGGCTGGATCCAGGCCTCTCCGTCCACCTGCACCGGGACTCCCTCCTCCCCCAGGATGGTGATCTTCACCTGGCGGCACTGAGACGCAGCAGAGCAGAAAACAGCAGCTGTCAGACGAGACCGCTCCTTTTTTTTTTTTTTTTTAATGCCTGCCATGCATAGAGAGCTTTTCCCTGCTTGACCTCCTCCGTCCTCTGCTGCCAGACGGCGAGATTTTTATGTGATCTTGTCACGCACGCACCTCCGAAGGTACATCAGTGTGTTGTGTTTGATGACATGGAGTGTTTGTGCTCGACGGTTTGTCATGTTTTTCTTTTACTATGCTGCCATGATGACATGTTCAGGTACGTGGAGACGTGTGCTGTGCGTCACCTGTGCGATGCGGTGGTGCTGCAGGTTGATGACTCTGGACATGGCCATCTGCATGCTGCCGAACACCGCCACCACCTCCAACTTCTTATCGTCAAACGACGGAGCGCCGAAGTTCTGAACAAAGCAGATGAGAGCAAACAAGAGACGGTCACTTTCATTTTTCTATTCCGTTTCCATATATACAGTTTGGATTTTTCCTATTTTACAGTCCTTCCATAAAAAATGTGAACTAAAACTTTTCTTTTAAAAAGTTTGCCATGATTGTCTTGATTGTCATCTCTCTGACTGTCCTTGAACTTATCACACATGTTGAATGCCACTTTCAGGGAATATGGTCAAATTCAAGATGGAAAAAGCTTCATTCAACATGTCTCATGTAAGATTTTGCCAGAGTTTTGTATTAAACAGATCCAGTAAAGAAAATTTCTGCACATCTCAGCACAAAGAAGCCTTGAATGACTCAGCGGAGGTCAACAGTCAATCCAAGGAACTCAACTTGCCTTATTCCCTTAACCTTTCTTTATTCATGGCATCATAAAAGACACTTTATGCACGACTTGTATATATTTCAGGGAAACATTTGCTCCAGGTGAGTACAAAATGTGAGCATGGGAGCAAAAAGAGTTCAGAAACTGATAAGCTTTGTGTGTGGATGCACAGTGTGCTGACAACACTCACATTATCCTCCTTGGTGCCGCCCCAGAAGTTGATACCGCCTGCGTAGCTCGGTATGTTGAGCACAGCCAAGCCCTGCAGACTCGGCAGGGACATGGGAACACCGTCACACTGGAGCAGGAACACAGGACGTTAGAGGAAACCAGCAGATACAATTTTGTTTCCTGAAACAGACTTGATTCTTGTGTGTGTGTGTGTGTGTGTGTCTGACCTCCAGCTGAACTCGCTGCTCCAGGTTCTTGTACGTCTTCTGGACCAGCTCTTTAGTCCCCAGCACTCCGTACCACATCATGTTCTTGGTGCGACTGCTGCAGGAGGAGACGGCAGAAGGAAGAACCAATCAGCGCTGGTTTTGTTTCAGTAGGCAGATGATACGGCTTCAACTATGTTTAACGTCATTTCTGGGAAATCTTGTTTTGCAGGCATGAAGAAGTTGCTTTCTTGATACGCAGACGACTTGCTGCTGTTTATCTCTGACTTGGTTTTGACAAATAACCAGTTTTAGTAAGAGTGTCATGGAAAAACATGTTTTATATACACACATATCTACAAGAGATGCAACTCTGACAGATAAACATTATAAACAACTTCAGTACTGAGACAAATGTTGTGACAATTGAGTGATTTACACTCCTGAGACGTTCTTGTTAAAGCCTTTTATCTATACGCAGTTTCAGACCTTTCTCAGAAACATTGAAGCTAAAATCTTTTGGAGATTTTCCAACAAATTAAAGGTAGAAATATTTTTGTTTCTTCACTTAAGTTAAGCATTTACTTAGTATTTATCACACTGTTACAGGAAATTATACAGTTTAACTGTTGCAACGTTAGAATTTTCTGTTGGCAAAGAGATAATTTACTAAATGAGCTCTCAACAGATTATAAATTACATTTTTTTTCTATGTGTGTGTTCATACCTGCACTTTTTGGGGTGCTCGTCTCTCTTGTTGTTGAACTCGAGGGAAATCTTGGCGTCCAGGCCGATGCCGAAGTAGTTGTTCATCACACACTTCTCCGAACATTGTCTACAAACACAGAAAACACGTAGACTGTTTATCAAAATGTGGTAATAAAATCGTATGAGAGCACATTATTTAGCCTCAGCTGCTGCGAGAAGGATGTACAAAGACTCACACAGACTCCTCGCTGAAGGTGACGGTGTTGAGGCTGTCTGGTTTCTCAAGGACGATGGGGGAGGTTGGACTTAAACTTCCTTGACCTAAAAAAATAAATCATGAAGTATGAAGTCAAGATTCTGAATTATTCTTGAGGGATAACCTCTTCTGACCAAATGCAGAAGTAGAAGTTTTTAAAAATACAAACTTACGTGGCTCAGCGTCCTTCAGCTCCTCGCTGTTTTCCCTTTTGATGGAGGACGAGGACGACATCCTCTGGACCTGCGTGTGTCGGTTCTGCTCGTCCACCACTGAAATGTTGACATCAAATCGGGGCATGAATTTCTCAAAAACGACATCAGTAGAAGCGGGACACGCAGCACAACAAACGCATGACTAGCTGATACCTTTCTCCGCCTGCTCGATGATCTGCCTCAGGGCTTTCTTCAGGCTGTTGGCCCGGAGCATCAGCTGCTCTTTGGACCGGTACGTTTTACCCTCTGAACCCGACTCACCGCCGCTCTCACCGGGGCTGCTGCTGTCCTGGCTGGGCACTGAACCTGCCGGCACCACCTGGAGGACACGGGAGAAAGAAAATGACACATCCTCTTTATGTTTTAACGTATCTAGCAAATAAATCCTGGTGTATTCCTGATGTTCCCGTGAGATTTATTTCATTTTAAAAGCACCGAGAACCCCGGAGCATCAGCACATTATTACTGAAGCCAGAAAAAAATGTTGCCTCGTTCATAAATTTACTGTTCGACTCATGAGTGCCTCTTGTTCCTGCAAAGGGAGGCGGCGCTTAATATTCATACACAGAACTAGAGAAGAGACGTCCATAGTTTATTCATGAAAATGATCCTCGACACAAAGCTACAAGTCGGTGAAAAACAGTTTTGTCTTCTAAAAGAACAACAGTAAATACAGAATCAGATCTTCTGTACCACATTAAAGATGGACAACACTTTAAACAAATGCTACATATCTATTAAGAGCTAACTAGCATTATCTTTTAATGACTGCTGTCCTTAAAACGAGCACACTTTTTCTCAACCGTTGGGACCTCATTTTGGTCCAAGTATTATGATTTTGGACAGTTTTGTGATTTTTAATCAGGCGATCACTGATTGCTATGACTATCTCACACTGATTATGACTGGCAGTGTAATTACCTGGGCCTCCGCTTCCTCACTTAAGGCCTTCACGAGGGAATCCAGCTTCTCGTTCAGCAAGGCACACTGAGAGAAGAGACAGTTACAAAAATCACATGAGAGGAGGAGCGTAAACGTGGAGATACAGTCGCGTCAGTGCTGTCAGAGGTACCTAAAATCTCATCTGTGCGGCTGCAGTAAAACCTGAATCGATATCTTTACAGCACATGGAGAGCTTTTATTTAGAGAAGCAGAAAAGGTGGATTTCCCTCCGGGTGACAATAAAGTGTCACATTATTTTGAAGGAGGCGGTAAGAGGTACGGCACTCGGAGCGCTCCGACAAGACGGCTTGGTGAACGCCTCTCCCAGGTGGAAAGATTTTCTCCTGTTGGAAATGTCTCACAAAGCCATTTTTTTCAGAAAACGTTTGGTTACCGTTCGTCTTCTCAGCAGGATTTTCATCGTACAGTTTTTACCTGCAGGTGACAGACAGCTGACTAAATTTAACCCTTTCAGTTGCTCCACATTTTCTTTTCTTTTGTTGGACAATTCATCTTCTTCCTCCCTCCGTCTGTAACAACTCGTTTCATAAACTACATGATGTTTACACTGAGTGAACAACTCCGCCCTGATGACTGCATGTTGTTTTTTAATGGATGCACTCTTCCATCACATGTAAGGTAAATATTTTAGATGTCCCCTTCATGCTTCTTCACGCATATCAAGCAAATTCCCACTAACATATTTAGTATCTCTTGAAGCTTTTGGATCTCCATTAGAATTAAAAAAAACCTGCAAGGTCGACATACAGCTGGAAATATCTCTGATATCTCTTTCCAGCGATCAGTACCGCCTTTAGAAATAATTTTTACATACGTAAATGTAAGCTTGTGAAGAAAAAGCTTCACTTCAAGGCTTTTTAGAAGGAAGTGGAGCTATAAATTAAAACAATAACCTCAGTAAAGAACAAAAAAAGCTGTAAAGACTGAGAGAATTTGCTTCCAATTTAATGTTTTTACCTAAATCCACTTAATCCAACTACATATATACACACGTTAACTCCTGGCATGTTGTTTTTTGTTCTGGTGTTTGCCTCTTTCTGCCCTGTTTTCCTATCCTATTTATTTGTAGCTGTATTGTTGTTATAATGAACATTAGTTTGTTGTGTTTTGATGGTTATCTATCCTTTGTGTGCCAGTTGATTTGCTTTCATTGTACTACTTTGGTTATTGTTTGTTTCTTTGTAACAAGAAATGAAATATGGAAATGTTTAAAAAAGAAACTCTTGTTTACTTGACTTCAAGTAGTGCTTGTACTGCTACAAGTACAGCTCATGTATTCAAAGTCTTATTTATGCAAAAGTACAACAGAATAAGCATCAAAATGTACTTCGAATATCAAAAGCATAAGATATCTATCACCCAGAACGGCCCATTTTGAATTTATTCATATTGTGTTATTGGATAAGTTGGTTTATATTTCAATAAATATCGAAATCTGCAAAGAAACTAAAGCTATTACGTAAAAGTAGTGACACAAAAAGGTACATTTGCTTCTGAAATGTAGTAAAAAAAAGTGGCATAAAATGAAAATGCAAAGTAAAGTAACTCAAAATCTTTCACCCTTCCAACTTCAATTGTACTAAACAAACTCATCGTTATGTCAAATACTTGAGCAGATATATAAAATTCAGAGTTCTGGAGGGAATGATCGACCTTCAATACGACTATATCTGCCACACACACACACACACACACAAACACACACCTACACTGCCCACTCTTTACTGTTACACAAGCTCTTACACAACACACACAGAACCATTTACCTTCTTTGCCATGGCATCGGCCTCCTCCTTGTTCTCCGTGGCTCTCTCGTACGCCTTCCCCACCTCCGCCACAAACTCATTCACCGTCCCACACAGGAACCTGACGGAGGGGGTGGAGGAGAGAGGAGAGAGGAGGGAGGAGAGAGGAGAGAGGAGACAGGAGAGAGGAGAGAGGAGACAGGAGAGAGGAGAGAGGAGAGAGGAGAGGGGAGAGAGGAGAGAGGAGAGAGGAGAGAGGAGACAGGAGACAGGAGACAGGAGGTGGAGGGTTAACGTGATTAAAAACCAGACAAATCTTTCAGGTGAACACGTTTCACATGTCGGTGATTCACTGCGGCCGTCACTGTGTTTTTGGGAGATTTCACGCGAGCTCTCGTTTCATCAGCCGCCTACCTGCCTGTCAGCTACGTCGCCTCCACACAGTCACTATCTACTCACAGCTGTTACACTGCTGCTGTGTGACTCAGCAGGGAAGGTTTCTCCAAACTCAACACTCTCATTTAAGCAAATATCGGATCCTGCTACACCACGTCTCTCATTTAAGAGTCGTTGTCGTCGTCCTCACGTGCAGATCTGCAGGTTTTTTTTTTTTTTTTTTAAATTATTATTTCCAAATCAGACAAACAACAGAGCGTGACGGCACAAAGTTTCAACTCATGTCAGTTTTTAAGAGCGCTGCTTCAGCTCGAAGTGGGAGGCGATCGCACGCTGTTGCTCAACAGCTGCAGGCTGCAAGGTAGAACTTGTGTGGGCGTCGAACTACGAGCGAATTAATTCAGAGCAGGACCTCGCTGCAGAGCGTGAAACATGATCCCAGTTAGAGGGAATTATTTAAGAGTTTCTGGACACTGTTAGTTCATCATTTTGTTACATAAGAATACAGCATGTTTATGGAGCGTCACTCTCAGCATGCTGGGGAATTTATTCATGTGCAACAAATTACTTGCTATCAATAATCTGCATTTAGGAGGTGACTGAGGGAATGCTCTGGTTTACAGTATGCTCATCATGCAGAATACGGCATTAATACATGATATATTACGTCTAATAAAGAGCCAATACACCAGCAAAAATAGTCAGTAGTCAAAGGTTTGACTGCACAATGCAACGCCATTTTGTTTTGGCTGCAAACTCACAATGTTGAAATCTGAAATCCTGTCTTCTCTAACTTTGGGATAACATATATAAGATATCTGGTTTTTACAGAAACACCTAACTGCATTAAAGAAGATAATCTCGTAATAATCATGTATTTGGAGAGAGATTTAGCTGCTACAGACACGCCCTGGAAGACAGATTTTAGCCTGTTTGCTTTCACTTTCACAGACTGTTACGTGTTGTGTCAGCCCTCTTGTTCTGCCGTGGTCGTCTGGCCCCGCCCACCTCGTTGAGGGATTGGTGCCACCCGTTATAATCCAGGTGATTCCAAGATGGCTCCCTCCCTCCCTCCCCCCTTGTTTGGGTTGTAATTATGTTTAATAGCTCGTCACCCGTCTTTCACTCCTGACTTTACACCTCATACTTTGCTTTTGTTGCGTTACCTTTAATAAACCTTCTTTGTTGTGCTCCTGACTAACAATACACTGTATACCTGCTCCTCCACCCACACAATCATTATCCTAATTCATAGACGCTAAAATTTAAAGCTTGGCTCTTCTTGTCCTTCAAAACAAACAAGCTCTTGTGTTAATTTTAAAGGGGGCAGGACTTTTAGGATAACCAGGACATAATAAGACACAGATATGAGTTCAGGAATTTCCCCTGTAATAGGAAGATAGCGGTCCTACCTCTGAGACTTCAAACTGTCAAATGTGACCTTATAATGTTGGTAAGAGATCATCGTCAGTGTTTAAATGTCAGCAGACTTACTTCTTCACTTAACGACCCCGTAGTGTCTTCATCATCACATTTACTACAGTGAGCTGGATAATCACTCCCAAAAACAGCCTGACTTGTAGTGACATTTTCACAAATCCTCCATCTTCACCACACTTCTCTTTATTTATTTATTTATTTATTTACGATGCTACAAAGTGAGGGATTAAATTACACAAGAAACGATGTTCTGTCATGTGTCAAGTGTTTCTCTTGACCCTCGAAACCTGTTAAAAATACCACCGCGGGACTTCGAGAAGGCACATTTTGACTTTGTCCGACAACGCCGGTGCAATGTTTCCATGTAAATGTGCGCTAAGTGTGTCCTGTGGGTCCCTGAAGTGTTTTTTAAAATGTGCTGCAGGTCTCCGCTACAATCAGCAGCAGTTTAAAAACACACACGGAGCGGGTCGGAGGAGAGTGCTCTGTAATGGCCGCCCCGCTCTTCCCAAAGGAAGACTACTAATGTACTAATGCACTGAGGATGACCTCTAAATACTGATTCATCCGTCTCTTTCACTTACAGCCGCCCAGCACTTACTGTCCTCTGTGTGTGTGTGTGTGTGTGTGTGTGTGTGTCTATAGGGACGAGACCAAAGCAAACAAAATCAATACCCATTGACCAGACGCTCTGCTGCTTTCTCTCATTATCTCTATTCTCCTCTCGCCCGCCATCTTTATCCTCATCCGTCTCATCTTCTCCATCCTCCAACCTGCTTCTACTTTAATCTCCCCCGCCCCTTGTTTTTTTTTTTTTTTCCAAAGGCGTCAACGACACTTACTTGGCAGAGGAAATGACATCACTGTGTTTGTCCGAGTCCAGGATCTTGGCGAGGTGGGAGGCCACGGAGTCTGCATACTGAGTGATGTGGACCTGAGAGACGGAGGAAGACAAGAGAGAGACAGACGTCAGACTCTCTGGGACGATTTGATTGAAAAAAAGATCCACCAAAGCCTCGTGTAGTCATATTCTGTTTATGTTGGTCTGGAAATGTTCTAGAAATGAAGTTTTTCCTCTCAGATTGTTTCATTTGTCTCCGTTTGAGGCCTGAAGAATCTCAACGCATCCAGTTTTTCGCAGTAAACTAATAAAACTTTCTTTGACTTCCTGTAAATCATCAGTTTTCAATCACATTCAGAGAGAAGATGTAACACTAAATAACCAAATGACTCAAAAAGTCCATGTGGTGATATTTATATCCAGAAACCTGTCGATATCCAAGTCTTTCATATTGTTTCTGACCAGAAATATGTTTTTTTTTTCCCTTCGGGCGAGCATCGCTACCTTAGCTTTGCAAACCGCTAGCATGGCAAGATAGAGCGCTGACAGTAAACAGGCAAACTGCAGTAAAAACCCAACTAAGATGGATGTTCTGAATGTGTTCTAGATCAAAAAATGTCAGAAAAATGCTCCTGAAACCTGAATAATACCGACATATCCCACATGACTGAGGCCTGAAGATTTCGGTGCTGTCACCAGAGAGAAATCCAGTCTTAAGAATTTACACTGAAAACATATGGTGGCTTCAGAGAATTTAATATATATTTTCCACCAACGTAATAAGTGAATTTGGGTTGAGACACTGTCTCTACAGGTGCAGAATCGTCCTGTAATTCAAAGACAGCATCACGTCCTTCATCCGG
Organism: Acanthopagrus latus; assembly: GCF_904848185.1. Lineage (NCBI taxonomy): Eukaryota > Metazoa > Chordata > Actinopteri > Spariformes > Sparidae > Acanthopagrus > Acanthopagrus latus. The sequence continues at coordinate 5,278,062 of NC_051048.1, read as the reverse complement.
TCCTGACTGAGGAGGTCAGAAGCAGCTTTCAGCTTAAATTCAGGCCCATCCTCCGTCGGCGGCGTCATCGCTCCCTGTGGTTTCGCCTCTGATTGCTTTTGCTTCCAGCTGCCAGGCTCAATTTGATTCTCAGTGGATGTTTTTTTTTTCCCAAAATAATTTCTTGGGGCTCGTGAGATCCAGCTTTGTGGGCGCAAACTCACGGATCCCATCTGTCAAAGACGCCAGCCGCCTCCCGAACGTCCTGAAAGCAAAGTAATTTACCTGCAGAGGTGAATCCAGGCTGTCGTCTTCCTTCACGATCGGCGTGCGTTTGGTGGTGGCAGGAACCTCGTACGTCATCACACTCCACCTGGAAAAGACACAAAAAGACACACGAAGATGTCAGTGACCAGGAAATAAACTTTATTATCAGCTAATCAGATCTAAGATAGCAGGAAAGGAGGCAGAAAATCGAAACCCGCAGCAGTTCTTGTCCTTTTTCTGTCTGTGATTGTACCGCTGATAAAAACAAATCCACCAGCAGTTCAAGCCGAGGACGAAGAAATCATTACGGCAGAACATGTGTGAGCTTTTAAAACAACTTGAATAACGTATTTTTAATTAAAGAAATAGTTTAACACTTCAGAAATTATGGTAAATTAGCTGAGAAGTTTGATACCGCTCTTGTCTCTGCACGGTGAAAATGAAGCTGCAGCGAGAAGCTGTTTAGCTTAGCTTAGCACAAAGACTGGGAACAGATGGAAACAGCTAGCCTAGCTCGGTCTGAAGGCAAAAAAATTCAACTCACTTATTAGCTCACTTATAACGTGTTCAATCTTTACCAGAACTAAAGTGTTGTAGTTTCACAGCGGGTCATGTGACGGCCTATTTCTTCGCTAACTCCCTCATGCTAAGCTAAGCTAACTAGCCACAGCTTCCGGCTTTGTATTCAACAGACAGACATGAGATTGGTGTCGATTGGTATCGTATCGGCTCATTCTCAAAAATGTCAAACTATTTGTATTTAACTTCTGTGTCCAGAGCCTCAGACTCAACTGCTGGTTGGTTTACGAGTTATGAGTTTTCGGCCACATATTCAGGGAACCTATCCAGCATCAGCAGCCAATTAAAGCCCCGACGCTGCTCCACGTTCAGCTCAAGTCCTTTTTTAATGCTGTTTATGAGTCGTTCCCGGTGGTATAAATAAATAAATGAATGAAAAAAAACAAAAAAAAACAGCCGGTAGTGCTTTTATCTAATTATCGTTATTGCTCGCTGCTGTCTGCGGCCGCTGAGAAATATATCGGATCGGATTCAGACGTTAATTAATCTGTTCATCTGGGATGTCCTCGACCGATTTAATTTAGAAACTGTCCTGTTTTTTCCACTCACAGTCACGTTTATTATGCAGCTTAAAAAGGAATTCAGTTGTCAGGAGCAACGCAGGAAACTAAAGCTCATGAAGAACTCCTCCTCCACCCGCTCCACCCGCTCCACGGTCTTACCGGTCCAGCATCTTGGTGGTGGCTCTCTCCAGCTTCTCCAGGATCTGCAGCAGCTGAGCGTCGTCGTCACAGAGGCCTCCCCAGCCCAGCACTCGGGCCAGGTCGTTACCTGTTCCCAGAGGCAGCACGCCCAGCTGGCACTGAGGAAACAAACAATCCCGCCTTTACATATTTTATTTCTTACTTTGCTGTCATATTTCCTTCAGCACGAACACAGTCGAGTCCTCTCTTAGCGACAGGAACATCCCGCTGGCTGACCTTTTACACTAACTGGTTCATTGGTTTAGCGTGACATGAAATGATTCGAACTGATTTGACGCGGCACTTGTTCGTCTAAATTAAAACACTAATTTGAATTAAGGACCGTGTCATCCAATGTGGCGTTCCCTTAATTCAGATTCACTCCATGACGTTAATTAATCAGCGGCGGTGAGGAGCCACCGCATCACTTTCTCTTCCGCCTTCTTTACCTTCGCTGACATTTTCTACTGTTTGCTTTCTCTTTGCCTCATTTTTATTTTTGTTAGGGACACTAGTTGACACTTACTGTAGTTGTGACTTTAGTTACATCTGTTCCAATCATAGAAAAATAAAGGAATTGATTGGAATTTATGGGGAAAATTGGAAGTGAAATGGAAGTATAAGGATTATTTACTTAGGCTGAATTTATTTTGTCTCATGTAGATTTAAACAAAGCTTTTATTTGACGTAATGGAAAACTCTTCTGTTTGTGATTTTATTCAGTTCAGATTAATTCTTCGTTGTTCTCTGTAGAGGAATGTTTTAATCGGATGCTGAGAAATGATCTTTATGTGTGATTGAAGAGCAAAACACGCCATCAGACGTAGAACTGCTCGTTTATTTAGCCCCAAAAAGAAATTAACTTCTTGAAAGGTAAATTTTTTCTTCAGTTTGTTATCACAAAAACTGTCTGAAAGCACACCGACACCTCTTTTTCATTCAAGTACAATTGTTTGGTTGGAAATTTGCTGGAGTTTCCCGGTATTTTACCCTCCCTCTGCTGGGATTTGAGTATGGTCAACATGTTGCTGAATGTTTAAAACACTATCTGGCATTTTTCACATTCCATTTCAGGTTCGAAGACAGAAACAGGTTACAAACTCACCACAGGTTCACTTTCAGTTCTGATAATTATGTTGTTCTTTTTTTAAATGATTTACAACATTAGCATAAGAAGTAGCTTTTTGATTTGTCTTACCCATCACTGTTTTCTACACATAGTTAAATACAGATAATTAAAAATAGGACAAAACAACTAAAACTAGGTGTGAAAAAACTCACAGTAACTTACTGTGACAATATCGTGAACTAAAACTCACTAACATAAAGTAAAAGTACCTAGAAAATGTCTTTAGTTTATGTTGATTCGATCAAAGGAGGCATTACTGGATCACTGAGATAACTTCTAAAAAAAAAAAAAAAACAAAACACTAAAATAAATACGAACTAAACCAAAACTAAACATTTTCAAACAATCCAAACTAAACTGAAACAAGCAGCCCCGCCTTCTGAAAACTCAAACAAAGCCAAAAATAATGAAAAACACAAAAACTTCTTCATCTCCCTGCAGTCATCTCCAGAGTTACATCACCATCCCCTTCTCCTCTTCCTCCTCCTCCTCCTCCTCCAGCTCACCTGCTTATGGAGGTTGAGTTTATCCAGCTCTGAGAGCACCCAGCCCACGCTGCCGTCTCCTCCGCACACCAGGATACGAAACGTCACAAACTTCTGGAAGAGGCGGAGGCTGAGGGAGGAGGATGAGGAGGAGAGAGAGAGAGAGAGAGAGAGGAGAGGAAGATGAGCACAACATGTTAAAAACGGTAGATGTGCTGACGAGGCAGCTATCGGCACTTGAAGTGCATTAAACCGGTCGTGACAAACTCCTACTGTGCGCAGGTGAAACTATGAGCTCATCGTTTTATTCGTAATTACTGAGAAAGAGTCGAGTACCCGAGCTCCGGTCCTCCGTTCATCAGGTCAAACACTTGAGCCGGGTTGAGGAGCTGCTTGAACTTGCGGAGGAACTTCACCCCCTGGTTGTCTCCGCTCTTGGAGTTGACGAGGACCAGGAGAGGGCTGGTGCACGACGCCGAGGTGGCCTTCCAGAAGCCTGACAGGGAAGTTTCGTAAAATCAATAACCGTGTTTGGAAAAATGGAAACGTTTCTCAGGTTTAAATCCAAACGTTGGCAGAGAGAGAGAGACACAGAGAGAGAAAAATACGCAAAATATGTAGGAATAAAACAAAATATGTTGCAAATATTCTTCTTTTCCGAAAGTAAACTATCAGAAAGGTTTGTTGAAGCAGGCTCAAATTTAAAAATGGTGATTTAAACTGTTGTCGCACCAAAAATACGAGGTACATCTTGATCTTGACAATGTCACGGCTTCTGCGTCTGAAGGATTTACACTAATGGAGACGAAGGGCGACATTCATGAACTCTGAACCTAATGTACGAAAGTGTGTGTCTCTGTGTGTGTCTGTGTGTGTGTGTGTGTGTGTGTGTGTGTGTGTGTGTGTCTCACCATCCGAGTCGATGCTGTTAAGTGCAGTGGGAGGAATGATTGACACTCGACATTGACCCAGGGGACACACCTTCCCCATTTGTTCTTTACAGCTGTTGTGGACCTGCAAGTATACACGTACACACACACACACACGCGTACACACACACACACACACACATATATACACACACACGTACACACACAGTCAGTGGTCTCCACAGTAATTCTATATTTCAGTAGAAGCAGAAAGGTCATTACATCCCTCTGAAACCCACCAAATGTCAGTTCTATAACCTTTACAAATACCACTCTGATTCATTTCTGTGTGTTTCTGTGTGTGTGTGTGTGTGTGTGTGTGTGTGTGTGTGTGTGTGTGTGTGTGTGTGTGTGTGTGTGTGCGCGCACACTGACAATTAATTTGCCCTAAACACTCAAAAAGGCAATTCAGTCTTTGCTAAGTGGAACAGTGAGACGGTGTAAAGTTACATGCCTTGTAACTCTGAGTTTGTGTCTTAAAGGAATATTCAACTGTACTTTTCTGTTTGATTTCTTCACTTCCCTCTAATATTTGTACACCTGTGTTGACCATTTAAGGCATTAATGTTCTTAAGGACTCCTCCCACCTAGCTAACAGCCTTTTTTTTTTTTACATTATCTACCATCTCACAAAAGACGGGAACGTATTCAGACAAGAACAACCAGCACATACTCTGAAGCTGTACGCCTTCTTAACACCTTTAACTCTCCACTGCGAGCTGCTCAGTAGCTGTTTAATTATTGGGTAGGTGTGAAATGTTTTCGCTTTACTCTGCACTTGATGCACTTGATGCAGTAGGTCATTGTTCGGGCGGTTAATCTCTGAAATGAGGTACCTGTGTGCATGTGTCTGTCCATAACATTTTACTGTATTCATGCATTTATCTGTTTTTCTTTCTTATCTGTTCAAACTGTTTGAATGTGTCTTAATTCACGAGTGAGTGGTTCCCTTGTCTGTGTTTGGATGAGGTGATTAAGTTAACTGAATCTTGAATCTTACCTGCTTATAACAGTTTGTAGTCCTGATACAGTACAGGTTGTGAGGTTCAACCTGTACCTGTCTACCTTTTTGCTCCTTTTTTGGTCTCCTCCACCTCCCGATTGAAACATCGGGCTCTTTAGCTGCTGAACGCTCCACTATATTCACAAGATAACTCTGTCTGTCTGAATATATCAGGGTCAGGAGGTCTGACAGAACATGTAGGGATTTGATTCATTGTTTATCTATAACTATTAGGGTTTTAGCTTTACCTTACAGGAGTTGGAAACTCATTTTGTAATCAAACATTCAGCATTAAAGTCCTTCAGCATTAGTCCTGTGAGGAGATTTCCTCAGAGGGTGGAGGTTTAGTTTCCACCTTGGCTCTACCGGCCACACTTAGCACCGCTAATGTCCTTGCACGGGAAAACGACTCTCTTCATAATGCTTGAGGCGATCGGAGCATGAGGTCAGACTCAGTAACCCTGGAGCTGGCAGAAATTCATCAGCGCCATTTCATTTTCTCCTTTCAACCTGCCCTCCTCCTCCTCCCCCTCAACCTCCTCCTCCACCACCACCTCCTCCTCAGGGATAGCGCTGCCATCTTAAGTGCGACCCCATTACTCTGATGACTCGAGTGAACTTTCAGACCTTGATACTTTCGAGCGGCCAGCGAGTGAGTGAACAATGAAAAGTTCCAGAGCACGTCTCACTTCAACATATTCAGATTGTTTGGTCAACAAAATAAAGAAAACAACATATTCCTGGTCTTCCTGACAGAGTTTTGGACAAAAATATCAAAAAAAAAATTCTGTTTCCCTTTTCCAACATTTCGGATTTTAAAAGTGACAAATGTTGATGTTTGTTTTGAAGGCTGAGTCACTTCCTGTTTTATCATGAATAGTTGTTTTGAAGGAGCTTCTTTGCATTTAGACAGCTGCTACAAGCCACAATTTTGGAAATTCAGATGAGAGTTTTGGCTCGCTGCAGACATGTTTTCTCCTCCCACAACACGGATAATTAATCGGGACAGCTTTACCAACTGGACGGGCCCTCTGTTACCATGGATATCAGCACATTTATATCATCGACGACTTTCTATTTTAAACTCTAAAAGAACTTTGCAGCTAACAGCAGTGATGTCCCTTAAATAAACACAAAACGCTGATTTGATGAGACAGTTTTCTGACAGGACAGATGCCACAATCAATCCCACTTACGATGGCCTTGCACCAGAGGCAGCGCCAGTCCTGCAGTCGCCGCACGCTGCCACAGTTCTTGTCACACACCACGCATTTGGCACTGACGGGCAGGTTGCCTTCCAGCCACTGGTGGGGCATGAACACCTGGGGAAAATGAAGACAAATGCAGAGCGCATGAGACATCAGCTGTCCTGAGCTGACACATTGTTAGAGCTCCAACACGGGGAGGACAAGCGGTTCACTCACCCCTTCCTCGTCCTCGATGATGTCATTTCCTATGGAGGCCAGCGTGGTCCACTTGCAGTTGTTGGTGGAGCGAACGGCACAGCGCTTATGAGCCTTGAACTTACAAACTGCAGAGGACAGATCAATAAATGTCACGTTAGACAAACTCAAATAAACAGCCCTGACATTTAGATTTACACCACAGTGTAGTTTACTGAGCGTTGGATGGACGTTTTCTTACAATAATATCTGCTTCTCTGGGTTTCTCAGTCCAAACAAAACAAAATATGGAGTGTGAGATCATGGGAGTTGTTTTCTTCATTGTTCAGAAAAACACCATTGCTGATTAAATCTTTCCATGTGACTCAGGCAGAAATAATCACAGAAAATATTGTGTTTTAAGGAGCCCTATGCCAAATGTTAAACTATTTAAATGCATTAATCTGGTCTAATTCAAGACAAAAAATGGCTACATGTGTGAACAATCATAAGAAATTGGAACAATGGAGCTCCCCTGCATCAAGAATCGTCTTAAAATGTACAGGATTTAAAGAATCTGCATTATGACATGCAATTTGCAAGATTTTTCCTTCACATTCATAACAAATGTGTTAAGTAATAAAAAAAAAGCTGGAAAAAACCTGTAAAAATGTCACTTTCTCATGCAAAAAACAATGTTTAATTCTAAATATATTAGGCAAGATCATCTGCGTACTGTTTGACTTCGGAGGCCCGATGCAACTGCAGAGTCTGCAGGTAGCAATGAATGATCGTAGCGTTTCCACCAACACCTTTCATATGAATCATGATGAAATGGGGGGAAAAAAAGCCACGTACAACACTTCAAAACCAAAACAACAAATACAAGGTGTTTCTTGCATGTACAAAGTAGAAATAAAAACAAGTGAAAATAGCCCAAAACCAAATCACTTTGACGGACTGAAATGTTACTTTCTTCATATTGTGTCTTATATGAAGTGTAATGAGCTATTTTGAAGAGGAATTTAGAAAGTTTACTTGCTAAGACTTTGAACTTTTGCAGGATTTTTGAAAGAATCACAAAATTTTATATTTTATAAAGTCAATGGACATGAAAAACAATAACTAATAAACTGGTAATACATTTTAAATTCAAAATTCCCAGTAATACATACTCTCAACTGACCTAAAACTCCCAAAACAGTATATGACTTCTGAGGTACCGATTATGACTTCTGAAGTACTGATTTCACTCAGCTGTCTGGAAGGCGTCAGTGCGTCACACCTGTGAGGAAACCTGCCTCGCCCAGCAATAAGCAGCTATAAACCCACTTCTTCACACAGTCACAGTGACACACACCAGATACTGTTCTATAATGATAAGACTGTCAGTAACGAGGGTACAAAAGGTCCCTGTAAGAAAAGAGTTAGCTGAATCTTTTGACGAATGTGTCTCTAAATGTGTGTACTCGTGTGTGTGTGTGTCTGTGTACCTTCGCAGGACAGGCCGTGGGAGGTGACGCCTGGCAGAGCCTCTCTGCAGACATTGCAGAAGGTCGGTCTGGCGTGCGAGCAGGCGTACCAGTTGTGCATCCCGGAGAAATGCTCCATGTTGAACTGGCTGGCCTGAGGGGCAAGGAGAAACACGGAAGGAGAGGACGTCAGCGCTTCGTCTCAAACTGGCTCGGCTTCGGAGGTGGAAACACAGAGAAACGAAAAACAAAAACCATCGCAGCGCGACGTCGCAAGTAACTGACCAGGGGGAGGAGAGATGCTGCAGAGGGCAGGGTGCTGACTTTTTAAATTTCATGCTGAACCAAGCAGCCAGAGGGCGCATGGGTACAAGGATATGATAATGACATCAGCAGTACATATTAAAGTTTGTGGCCCCAGGATTGAGAAACATAAGAGCACAGCTGACTGATCTGGCTGAAAGAGGTCAATACAGCCTGAGTATAAGCAGTGCTTCAGGCCTCATACCAGAAAATGAAAATGCTCCTCCGATCTTAAGTTTCTTCTTCCTACTCTGGATAGCTAGCTTGTTCTCATGGAAAACGAGAGCTATAAGCTGATGGTCCAGGAAATTTAAAGCTAACAGTCCAGCAACAATATTAGCGTCTCCAACAGGCTAGCATCAGTGCTATCTTGTCCAACAGTCAAGATGTTGTAAGTGTGCGGCGCTCCAACAGGCTAACAACAACGTTAGCCTTTCCAACAGGCTAACAACAACGTTAGTCTCTCCAACAGGCTAACAACAACATTAGCTTCTCCAACAGGCTAACAACAACGTTAGCTTTTCCAATAGGCTAACAACAACGTTAGCTTCTCCAACAGGCTAACAACAACATTAGCTTCTCCAACAGGCTAACAACAACATTAGCTTTTCCAATAGGCTAACAACAACGTTAGCTTCTCCAACAGGCTAACAACAACATTAGCTTTACCAATAGGCTAACAACAACATTAGCTTTTCCAACAGGCTAACAACAACATTAGCTTCTCCAACAGGCTAGCACTGATGGTAGCTTCTCCGGCAGGCCAATATCTTAGGAAATTATTCAGTTTGGATGGTTTTGTAATAAGTTATATAAAAAGTAACATACAGGATTTTTCTTAACCAAAATGCCATTAGGAAACATATTTTAAAACTCCTAAACTCAGGAAGGAGACTTAGCAAGTTTCTGTAATGAGTCCCTGTGGTAGGACGAGACTGTGACGTTGGTGCTGTCAAACTGATCTTCTTTCCTCCATTTCAGAAAGTTCTCATAACTCTGGAGAGATCACAATGTCATATCCAAAATGAGGATTAACTTGCAGACGCCGCTATCCACGGCTTGATCTTCCCCCCTCACTAACACTAACTCACTAACACTAGAAATAACGAGGCGCAACATATGAACTTAGAGGATTCTGACAATGACATAAATTAAAAAACCCTAAAAAACACGGAGGAACACGGAAGGACAAAAGAACCTGAGAGAATTTCAGCTCAGCGAGGAGAGCAGCTCGCAGTCTTCAGCTGTCTTTACAGCCTATTAAAGCAGAGGGGGTGATTTTATGAGAGGCATCAATCTGCTGGCAAAGAGCTCAAATGAAAAGCAGATAAGAGAAACAGAAGGACGGAGGAAAGAGGGAGGAGGAGAGTATGTTTCTCCAAGATGGCAGAAAAAGTGACAAGTTTGAGTGCAGAACAGATGGAAGAAGACTTAAGGAGTCGAGTGTTCTCATCAAAACAGGTTACACTGTCACGACTGGTTTTTGTCAAAGGATCACCACATTTGGCACATTTCTCAGACTCTGAGCCAGCACAATGTTAACAACACTCACCTCATAGGTTTCCCACTTCTGGACGGATTTGAGAGCGCCGATCCAGTCCTCCATTTCCTTCCTGCTCTCGGCACATAGCATTAGTTTGCGAAATGGAGTGATCACCTGTGAATGACGAATGGAAAGATGGAGAGAGAATCTGAGCTTAGAGGTTAAAAATTCTCATCCGACCTGTAGGAATATCTCCTTTGCAGGCAAATAGAAAGCGGTGGCAACTAATGATTATTTTCATCACTGATTAATCCACTAATAATCTTAGGATCAACTGATTACTAGTTTAGCTTATAAAATGGCAAAAATAAAATATAAAAGACAAAGATAACCAGTAAATCTTTACATTTGAGAAGCTAGAACTGGCAAAGGTTTGACATCTTTTCTTGGAAACTGACTTAAAATATGTATCAATGATCAAATTAATTTGCAACCAGTTTATTTCTGATTGCTCATTTACTAATTGCTGTAGCTGTAAATTCTACGTACGTGCCTCATTTAATAATTTGTTCCTCAGGCTTCTACATCAATGGACGACCATTTTAAAGCCCCAAGTGTTATGTTTGTTGCCATTTTGGCTTTTTTTGGATCTAAAAGAGACCATATTTGGATGACAGGGTGGAGCTTGGGATGAGGGACGATATCCTGATTGGATCTGAGTGAGAACCCAAGGACGCACCTGGGTAGCCAAGCTTTATCGTCCATTTTTACGCTCAGTGGGATCATAATTTACTAGATGAACATCAAGCTGTGTTGAAGAAGACTTGGATCTAGAGATTGAGACCATAAACTCTACAGTAAACTGTTTAATGAGGTAATAAATCAAGTGAGAAGTAGGGTCATTTTCTCATTAGCTTACATACAACCTGACTTCTTTTTGCATCCAGTGGAGTCGCCCCCTGCTGGCCATTAGAAAGACTGCAGGTTTCAGGCACTTCCAAACTCAAGTCTTGGATTTGAAGCCTAAAAAAACTTATCTTAAACCAGTTTTTTGACGTTTCATGATCGGCCGTATTGCTCACCGTGAAGCTGTTGTTGATGTTCTTGGTGCTGGTCTCGGCCACGCTGGCGTCCGACAGGTCCACTTCATCAAAAATCAGAGACTGAGGCCAAGAAAGACAAACATCAGCTTATCTTTTCTTGCACCTTATCCATGTATTGTATGTACTATCACCCCTTTTTCCTACCACTTTGATCAAAAACATTCTATACTGTGTCACAGCTTTGGTATAAATGTATTTATATCAGAAATGATTTGGGTTTCATGCAGCCGCAGGATGTTTCAGACGTCTTTGTACCTTGCAGTCTTTGGCATAGTAGAGGGTCCTCCCTCGGAGTTTGAAGTACCTCCTCTTCCATCTCTGGAAGGAGCTGGTCTGCTTTAACAGGATTCCCTCCTTCACACTTTTCTGCGGCGAGGAAGATAGAATAAGGAGGGGTGGGGGGGGGAGAAAGATGGAAGGAGAGGAAAGGGGAAGGACAAAAAAAGCAAACGTTACAGCCTCCAGATCGTCTGCATAATCAAAGTGACAGCTATTCTTCCTGGAGTTCACACAAACAGAAGGAGATCAGTTTGGATAGTGTCATTCAGATGGCTTGTTTCTGTTTTTTGTTTTTTTTTTTTTTGGGGGGGGGGGGGGGGGGTGAACACACAACAGAGAAAAGCTGCTCAGACAAGCAGAGAGGTGTGGACTGAATCTGTCAAGATGGCAGACAATCACCAAAACATTTACTTAAAGGGTAACTCCGCCAATTGTACACAGTAAAGTGTGTTTACAGCTCTTATGGGATATTTGGACAAAGTGGTACAAAGACTCTTGTGGCTCTGGAAGAAGCTGAATTCAATCTAATCAACTTGGTGGCTGAGTTGCATTGTGGATAATGTAGTTGTGATTTTGAAAAGGAAGAACAATGAGTGGAACAAGAAAGGTTCTGCTGCATAAGTTTGGGCCAGTGATAAAGGAGTGTACAGCTACACCAGTGGACTGCTGAAGACAACAATACCCACAATGCAACTGAGTGTCATCACTGGAGGAAGTTCAGCTTCCTCTGGATCCACAAAAGGTTTTAAACTACTATTTTCACATGTTAAGTCGTACTCTTTCAGACCTGTAAGCACACTTTGATATGTAAAATTGGTGCAGTTACTCTTTAAAAAGGACTGAACCAGTGTTTTTAGTTCTGGTTTGTGTGAGATAATTAATGATCAGACGTGGGAAAGTCCTGAAATATTTCCAAAAATAGCACAATCGTGTTTAATCGAAAACGGAAGAAGCTCCATTCGATTGTTGGTATGCGGTGTGTCGAGTTAATGCAGTGGAATCACCTGAGGTGTCCTGCACTGCTGTTATCGGAGCAACAGTGATGAGGTGGTGCAGCAGGTAGGAGTGTGCAGCAAACCGTGTCCGAGAGAAAATTACAAACACGTCCAGAACGCGTGATCTGATTTGGTAATTCACAGAGCAGAAACTCCCTCGCTGATTCCACTGAGGTGGCTGTCGTGTGACTGCATCCTCGTCTGCGTCTCTGCTTATCATGCACTCGTTTTTTTTCTTTCTTTTTCTCTTCCTCTCTATTTATGAGTACATGCCCTGAGAGGACAGAATGCACTATGGGTAATCAATCTGAGATAGGACATCGGGGGTCGCCATGGAGATCCTCATTTTCTCCGACAAGAGGATACCGGGGCCCTCCGATGATGGATGCTGGAGCACAATCACACACGCTGATTTAATCTTAAAACTCCGATCACGTTACCGATGGTTCTCCCACCATACCTGAACGTTAGCGGTCGCGACAATCCTGCTTTCATTAAATCAGCTTCTGTTGACAAGCCTCGGGGAGATAAGCGTGTGTGCCTCCCGCATACTTTCATGGCGTAGAAAACAAACATCAGGTGTCTCTGGGGTTTTCACGCGTGCAGTGTGATAAAGCTGGTGCAGATTAACTGGAAATGATTGAATGGCGACATCCAGCAGGGTCGCAGCTGTGTCAAATCAGACACAGGTTTTTGTTCACATCATGGATTTCTATCTGGGCAACATGCTGCAGAAAGCATGCTTCGCTGATCATTTTAAATGTTCCTGTTTAACTGTACAATATCACGCCTCTGTTCGTTGTTATAAGTGTTTGATAAGCACATTTGAAGGATAAATCGATATCGGAATTGGCCCCAAAGATTGTAAATTGGTCGGGCTCTACAATGAATGGGTAGTTGATTAAACACGTCAAGACTCAAATGGAAGGTATTTTGACCCATAAACTGCATTTTCACACATATTTTCATGGACTTATTGCCATTTTGCCAAAAATGGCAACAAGTCAGTTTGCCATTCTTGCCCCATCTTGGATTCTGATGATTTTAAAGAGCTTAAAAGAGCTCAGTATGAGACTTCTTAGGCCACCAACGCCGTATTTTGCTCTTTTTTTTCAAATTTTCGGCAGGGAGTATAAAAATGTGTTGGTGCCTTTCACTCATTTGAATGTGTTGTTCACTGTTTTATCTATGCCCCTACCAAATTTCATAGCACTAGGCATCACATTTCCAAAGATATTAAACCTTAATAACAGCTTTCAGTCTGAAATGTCTTAAAATTTCCAGTAACAAAAAACTAGGAAATTCTCAAAACTCAGCCAACATATTTTACAGAATTGATTTTTTTTTTTTCCCCCAAAATAACATATACAAAGGTTCCTAAAATGACCCAGAAGCCCTGTAAAAACCTGAAACTTAGTTGCTTTAATTTAAAAAAAAAAAATACATTCACTTGTGCTAGAATAACCTTTATACAAACTTTAAGTGAAAACAATGACGCAACCATTTTTAAGACATCTTAGTTACACCTCACAATGTGTCACAAACCATCAGACACTACGGGAAATGAGTGACGAACCATGCTGCTCTTTCAAAAATGCCCCAGGGTCGAATGCCGACATACTTTGATCAGCAAACGCGGTGACTCGGCTCGTCTAACACGTCATCTGACAAGGCTTGCACAACCTGCACTGCCACTACAACCTGCAGGTAAAAGGTAAACCTCGTCCTCAGGTGTGTGAACGTATAGGAGAGATGTTGAAATAGTTCTGAACAAAAGGCTGTGAAGTGATAGTTGGCACTTGGCTGCAATGGTTATAATCTTGGCTCTTTGTGTCGCTGGTAATTTCCACCTCAAGCTAATAAAACTGGGTGATGATATTTACACTTAAGTAATTTGGCCAACCGGTCCCTGGTTGTTTTACATAGAATTTAGGCTAAATTTCCTATATCATAAACCTTTATTGACACAAATTTGGCGACCACGGGATGATACGATAAGGAAGTGCGAAAAAGGCAAGTGGGGGAGAGGTGTAACGGATATTGTTTTTTGTTATCTCCAAATCAGGAGCAGACTGCTAGATTGCACCATAATAATAAAGCACAGGACGAGCAACGACAAAAGACTCTTTCCACAACACAGGTATGTTTCTCCAGCTTCGGGTTCTCAACAGGGACGACCCGGAGAGGCTGGCTAAGCATCGACTTGGCAGGATCCCCCGATCTGTGCACGATCCAGAAATCCATCCTGAAGGATAATTCGAGTGCCTGCTGCATGACAACTACCAACAAAACCACGGGCTGACAGCAAGAGACGGGAGAGTGTGTGAACTTTAAAATGCAGGATAGAAACTGAAAGTGTGTGAGGCAGAGCAAAGAAATGAGATATGATAATCATGTCACGCTTCAGTCTCATCTGGGTCTTATCTGGATACAGGATATATGAAATGACACATCGACAAGAGTAAATGGAGCTCGGGTTTACTCAAGTTGTTCATTTGTTTGGACACGCGTTGCTAATTTAGCAGGTTAAACAACCATGCTGCATGCTCCTGGAAAAAAGATTATTATAACCAAGTGTTTCTGTCTCACTCTCTCCGTCCTCTGTCCATCTTTGTGGCAACAGCGAACCTCCGAAACAGCCATAAATCTAATTCCTCGCTCCATCACTATCTCATTTCTCCACTGAACCCCCGTATGCGTTTGTGTACAGGTGTGTCCAGGAGATATCCGGCCTTGTGATGGCACATTCAGCCCCTCGCGCTCTCACAGTGCATGTTTCTTTCTTAGAATAAATGTGCTTTCATACCCTGAGGGAGAGCAAATCTGTTACAGAGTGAGAGAGAGAGAGAGGAAAGGAAATGGAGGAAGAGGAAGGGAAGGATTGATGGTGGACGCAATGATAGATTGCCAAATGGTATGGATCATTAGCAGAAGGAGATAGGAAAAAGAGACAGTGCTGTGACAACGGGAGAGACAACACATTAAAGATGCAACGCAGGAATTTTAAACCAACAGGAATCCTTCAGAGCGAAAGAGAAGAAAGCAAAACAACAGGCAGCGCTTGAAGTGGAAGATAAAAGAAGAAAACCCACAAACAAGACGGTGTAAAGGTCTCTTTCGACTGAACCACATCGGAGATAACGGCGAGGTGCGACCAATCAGGCTTATCCGTGGTTGCCATAGCAACACCAACAGGAGCCATCAGTCGAGAAGCTAATCAGAGAGTTTTTGTTTGGCAAAAGCGGCTAATGACACAGCAACTGCTGATATATAGCTGAAGGACGTACCGCGAGTTAGAGCCAACTCAGGATGTTGATGTCTCTGGAAACTTACAGAAGCCGGTGGCTCCATTTCAGGTGCTGTTTCACTTATATACAGGTGCTAGCATCGGGCTAGGCTAGTTTACTTTCCTGTTAAATTATCTTTGGGACAATTGGCAAAACAGAAAATATGTTATCTGTGTGGAATTTTTTGTTAGCTGCACCTAGCTTATACTACAGCAGGCTAACATAACAGAAGCGTGATAAATCCCACCGTCATGAAGATGTTTACCTGTTTGACAAACATATGTTTCCAATGCTGTAAATACAATGCAAGCTCGATTTTGTTTAGGTCTGCTTCCCCATGAGATAACGCAAGTAGGTGCTATGCTCCCATTGGTACAATAACATCATCTGTGTGTGTGATGCTCCACAATATTAAAAGTCTTATAGCATGTGCATGTTTAAGACTAAAGAGAAGAAGGTCTTCGTGTGTACCACAGCGAGATTTCAACTTTTTTAGCCGCACAGAGCGACTTATTCCGTTTATTCTAAATGTATTAATATTGAACGAGTCGCGTGTCTAAATTGCACCAATTTCACCGCTTAACTTCCTTTGGTTCTCAGCAACAAACCTGCCAAGTGTGAAGAAGATCAGGTTACTGGTCCTTAAGATATGTGAGGAACAGACAGAGGAGATTCCTCACTAAGTTAGATATAAGACAAGTGACTCACAGGCCCTGAAAATTACCACAGTAGAACCATTATCTTTACCTCAATCGCATTTAATGCACCATGGGAGAGGAGTAGTGTGAGGACTGGCTGGCAACTAGCAAGAATTAGCTAACACAGGGTTTAGAGAAGCTAAGTTTATATATTATGTGTGTTGCAAGCGAGCTTACAGATGGGTGTATCCACTTTTATGAGGGTGAGGTTAGATTTATCAACAGCAACCACTGAAATCTGGTTTGTAGTGTGACTATTTTAACCTGTAACACTTTTTGACCTTTGAAATGAATGAAACCTCCACAATCTGGGTGCAAAGTATAACCTCACACACACACAACTATATTATAGATGATATAGAATAAACTAGACCACCTTTACTTACATTATTATGCAGCTACAACACGTGTGACCTTCTTGCAACACCTCCTCAAGGCCTTTTCTGTACCTCATAATCCTCCACAAGTTGACTTAATAAAACGTCTGGCTTCCTTCTGATTGGCCGGCTGTTCTCCACAGAGGCAAAAAAAAAGGCACACGTGTGCTGTACATATATCCCTGCATAAACACAACATGTAATCCATATGCAAAGGTCAGGCTCTGTAAACTGTCGCCACACCCTTGATGGTGTTTTTCTTTCCCCTCTCCTCTCCAGCTGAGAGATGTTGTCAGACAGATCAGTGTATTCATTAGAGCAGGACTAATTACATCAAAACAATCAGCCCCAGTAGACCTGATGTGCACGCACACACTACCACACATTACTTACTCATCTGCGAAATGCACACACAGTCGAGCGGCTCTGAAGTGACTGATTCAACCCTTTTCTTTTCTCGCGTTCGAGTCATTTAACAACCGAGTACACACACACACACACACACACACACACACACACACGTCTGTCTGAGGCCCCCCGTCCCGCCAATTCACCCACAGTCCTGCCTGCCTGACTGACCTTCAGCGCTGCAACACTGTAAACAATCAAAAAATCACTAGACTTCTATTTATTTCCTGGAGAGCCGAGTGACCGGGAGACCAAGACGCAGCCCAGACGGTTCCCTGAGTAAAAACTACTTCTCTGCCTCCTAAAAATGTAAAGATTACAGAGAATAAATATCTATATGCTCAGGGAACAGTTGCATGTATTGTTAGGATTAGGGCTGCAAGAAACGATGATTGTCTTTATGGATTAATCTGCACAGTTAGTAGTTTATGGGAAAAATGACCATCACAATTTCTTCCAAAGTCCAAATCGACATCTTAAAATCGCTTTGACTATGACTTGAAGTGTGACAGTAAAAGGTGTTCATACAGCTCTTTTATCTAAAGTGCTCAACAATTTGCACCTCAAACACCCATTCAGACACACACACACACACACACCAAAGGCCTTGAGCTACCAGGCGAGGCGCTGGTCCGACCATGTGGACAGGAGCAGGTCGGGATGGAACCACAAACCCTGTGATCTCTCCTGAGCGCAAATATTGACAGACTCAGTACTCGTCCAACAGGGTTTCTCCAACAGTTTTAATCACACAGCCAACTAACTCAAATGCAGGTGCGTTGAAAAGTGTCGATTCAGTCTTGAAAAGGAAGCACACTGCTCTTGCTCAGCATCAGTTTATTAATTTTACCAACGTTTCAGTCCCTCTGGACCTTGACTACTCTCTTGAGGGAGGTCTTAGGGGACTTATACGTCCCCTAAATTCAAAAGTAAAAGGTATAAACTGTGATGCTGAGCCAGAGCAGCGTGCAGGATCTTCAATCTGTCTCTAACAGCAGATTACCGACTTTAAAATAACACATAAACACTACAGACCTACAAAAGAAGCTTCTTAAAACCAACCGAGCTTCCTGCAGTGCGAACACAAGTCTTAAAACTGTGTCCACGCCATCGTCATCATCATCGCTCACACACTGACCTCCTCCACCAGCCGACTCCCCTGAGACTTCTCCATGTGACTGGACTCCAGTTCGTCGGCGTGACTGAGCTGGTCGTCGTCCCCCTGCTGCCCTCCATTGCAGCGGAACAACAGGGGCGCCATGCAGCACCCGCTGGGCTGACACAACCCCGGCATCGATGACGGATAACTCTCACGCCGTCCAATTATCTAAGTGTCCTTTGACTCCAGCAGCTGTATGACTCTCACAGGTATTAAAAAAAAAAGGTGGAGAGGAAGTTGCTCTCTCTCAACTTTTCCTCTTCTCTGCCGCTATGTGGATCATTCTCTAGCCATCTTTTTCTACTTCCTCTTCTTGGAAATGATTTATTCTACTTTTATGGCGCTATTTCTACACACACTCTCAGCGCCGTCCCTACTTTTCACTGCCAGCAGCTCCTCAAACAATACAAACCTACTTCCTCTCTTTGAAACTTCCCCTGTCAGGTAGCCACGCCCCCTCAGGTGTGCTGCAGGAAACACCTCTCTCTGTGTCATTGTGAATGTCTGTGTGTGTGTTTCTCTCTCTCTCGCTCTCACACACACACACACACACACTGGAGATAGGGTGGAGCATGCAAATAACCTCCCCCCTTCCTTTTATCTTAAGCGGCACACACCTGAGAGGAGGGTGTGTGTGTGTGTGTGTGTGTGTGTGTGTGTGTGTTCATGCCAGAACAAGCCTACTTCCTTGAGGCTATAAATAGAAGTGGGAGAACCTGTCTGGGAGCAAACACACACACTTTCAAACACACACTTTCAAACACACACGAAACAGGATATGAAATCATGCAAGGAGTGAAATCAGACTTACAACACACACACACACACACACACACAGCGTCAGTCATATGATGTCAGACTGTCTGGGAGGTTAAAGAGCGGCAGAAACGTCACTGTGATCACATAAACTTGCGTCCCCCCAGTCCTGCATGAGCCGTCATGACTCTCTTTCTGAGTGTGTGTGTGTGTCGCGCTGCCTACGCGTCGTCATCCGACGGCTTTCCAGTGTCATATCAGTGTCTCATCTGCCAAGGCAAATTACAGCAAGTGTGTGTGTGTGTGTGTGTGTGTGTGTGTGTGTGTGTGTGTGTTTTCTGCCAGTCGGCGTATCATTCTGTCTTTAATGAGCAGAAACATGCTGTTCCCTGCAGACTCGCTCACTCACACCAACTCTCTCTCTCTTCCATCCTTCAATCCCCTGAAGTCTTTCCTTTCTTTCTTTCTTTTTTTTTTCTTTCCACTAAAACTTTTCCTCCCCCCCCCCCATCCAAATCACTCGTGGTTAAATCAATTGCAAAATGAGGTCAAACAGCTTCATGTAGCTAAGTTATTGATGTGAAATGACTCTGATTACGGGCCTGTTGTCTCTGTCGAGGCCGTTTGTGCAGCAGGATTTCCCCTGGCACGGAAAAGGGCAGATAGAGACACGCAGGCCTCGAGGAATCCACGCTCGTCTCTCTTAATACGAACATGACAAAGTTATCAATTAACGCTGAATATGTTGAGGAGAGCTGTTTTTGTTCAGACCGTAATTAGGTGCCACTGGGATTCCTAATTAATTTTCTGTTGCAAAGGGAGCTGGAACGTGAAATACTGATGGAAAAAAAAAAATCTATTTTATGTCATATAGCAGAAATCAAGGCCAGGAAGGAGCAGGAGGACAGGTAGGAATGCACTCGACATTCTAATTTTATCATTTGGGACTTGACCCTCAGCTAAATATACTCCTCCTCTATATTCACATGCGGCACACTCGTAGTGCTCAAAGTAGCGCTTCGTTCTCATGTTTCCAATTCTATATATTCTGCAAATCAGTCTTCAAAAACCTTTTGATTGAGGCCCATCTCCAGGCGTTTTTTGCAGTGAGCAGAACAGGCTATACTTTACAGGACGTCGAACAATTTCCAGCCATTATTTGTGGTGAACAAAACCGGCTATATATTACGGTAAGTCGGAACATCTTCAGGCGTTTTATTGGCGACTAAAACTGGCTATTTGTTCGAGGAAGTCAGACGATCCCCAGGTGTTTTATTGGTGACATTAAAACAAGGTACATATCACAGGGAGTCGGACCATCTCCAGGCTTTTTTGTGGTGACAAAAACCAGTGACATTTTACGGCATTTTGGACAATTTCTAGGCATTATTTGTGGTGAACAAAACTGGCTATATATTACAAAATGTCGGCTATCTCCAGGTGTTTTTACTAGCACCCAAACTGGCTATTTGTTCCAGGAACTGTGTTATTGGTGATCAAAACCAGGCATATATTACAGGAAGTCGAACCATCTCCAGGCGTGTTTGTGTGACCAAAACCTTTTATTTTCTACAGAAGCTGGACCATCTCGATGGCATGTTTTCTGGTGACCAGAACTGGTTATATGTTACAGAATGTCGACCATCTTCAGGCATTTTATTGGCGAAGATTACCTTCTACTTTTCTTTTTTTTCGTAGGAAGTCTCCAGGCGTGTTTGTGGTGACCAAAACAGGTGTTTTAAGCTAAACATGATGTTAACCTGATCCTAACCAAGTGTTATTTTTGTGCCTGAGCCTAAGCAAGAAAGAAAACTGAACCTAAATTAACAAAGTTGCAAGAAAAAAAGTGTTGGATTGCTAGCCTTCACCAAATTACTGACACAACAGGTCATACTATTACTCTACAAAAGAGTCAGTAAATAAGTCCTGTTAACGTTAAAAAACCCCCAAACATTTCATCTTACCTCAAAGAAATCAAGGACAAGGAGGAGCAGGACGATGTCCTCGACATCTTTAATTTTTCAGATGACGTTTGGGACCTGGCCCCCAGCTAAATATACTCCCCTCTTCTATATTCACATGCAGCACACTTACACAGTTCAGAGTAGAGCATCCTTCTCATGTTTCCAATTCTATTCAACGTGTAGTTCAGTCTTTCGATGTTCAGTTGAATCTGAAACCCTGTGACTGCCGTCTTTGGCGTCCCTTACAAGAAACAACATACGCTTTAGTATTCACTTCCATAACGATTCAACAAGCTGTACTAAAAAAGTTCCTGCTCTTGCAACTTGCCATTTTATATCTTTTCGGTTTAAAAATGACATTGTGTTATTTTGATTTTCTGCGATATAAACTGTGATACTGAAAACGACAGGAATTTTCCCCGGACGACTTGAAAAGCTCCACCCGTAAATAAATAATCATTTTTGTTTTGTATCAACAAAACAACACAAAAAAGCTGCAGCCGGATGTGTTTGAGTCAACTTACCTGACACTACACGTCCTGCAGCGTAACTTGTGTGCATGTACACATCGCGGTGTTGATGCTGCAACCATGACGTACCATCACTTCCTTTTCTATTATGTATTGTGTATTTTTTGTGTGGATTATGTCAGATGCCTGATAGCAAGAAAAACATATATAAGTGTTGTGTTCTTTTTGTAATTTTCCACACTGATACTCCACAAATAAACTTTGGAATAATAACTTTGTGCATCTTCTGGTTTCAGTTCTTCCAATTTCAGGCAGAACCCATTTGGTTTTTTATGACATATTTGCTGCTGCAGCTATATTTAAAGCCATTCAAGTTGTTTATTCAGGAGTTATTGGATATGACAAGAGATAGCAACATCCTCTTTTATGACTGGAACTGTCACACACAATAACACTCATTAAACAGCATCAAATCATCACAGGAAATGCTTCACACTGGGCTCATTGACTGTAATTATCCTGAAGTATTACATTCATTGTGATAGTATTGTTGTAAACGCTGCTAAACCATTAACTTGACTGCTTTCAACGACAGATGAAAACCATGTACGGTGAATGTATTTATCTGAATCGGTTAATTTTTAAGGATAGATCATTTAAATTCTGTGTAAATCTGGAGTTTTTCCCTCAACAACGGACGGCAGCTGTTTATTCATGAGTTACTGGAAGCGACACAGACGCTCTGACACTTTCAGGTGTCGTCTCTGCCAGGACTAATTAAAACAGACACACACTGGCTGTTGCAGACGCCGAACCCCCTGACCCTTCAAACGCGGTCGTGTTTTTGTAATCACGAGGCCACGCTGTCCCCAGACGGACGCCGTCGGCATGCCAAATGAAGCTGGCGCCCCCAATGTCACCCGGCTGTGGGTTTTAAAACGCGCTGCAGTCGCCCACTTTCACCAGCAGATGGCAGACTGAGAGAGAGATGAGGGGGTGGGAGGAAGGACAGGGAAGAGAGGTAAGGTAGCGAGGTTATGGGGTGCACGGGGAGGGAAAACGGCGAGGAAAGGGATTTAAATGATGTCTGGGAGAGAGAGAAGAATTAGGGAGAAACATGGCTGAGGACAGAAAGAGATGAAGAGGAGGAGAGAGTGGTGCAGTCGTTTGCATCAGTCACATTCTGCCTGGTTTTAACTCTTCATTGCCTCCCAGCTGTGTGGGTGTCGGTTTATAAATAGAAACACACACTGGGATCCCCCTGTGGACTGACAAATCCATCTCTGCTTTAAAAAAAACCTGACTAGAAATGATTCTGAGCGCTTGTTTTAAGCACCGCTCGCATTCGAGTGCGACGAGTTTGACACACAAGACATCCGAGGCTCTTCAGGCGGCACAGAAACACACCTGCGAGGGTGTTTGCCGGGCCGTCCTCTGCTTGAGACACGAGCAGACGCCCACCTGGATCGTCCTGATGCTGCAGACCCCACCAGTCTGGTGCTCCAAGGTGACCAGAACAAACAAACACAGACTATCGTCTGCTAATAACAGCTGACCCAGGTCCTGCGTCAATAATTACACATTTATTCTCTTTGTCTCTCTCAGTTATTTTTTCTTTTTAGACTTCCTGACATTCAAACTTATCTTAGCAATGCAAAGGCATGCAGGGTTGCCATGGTAACAGCCTGACTTTGGAAATCAACCTTCAAGCTTGGCGACGTAAGGACACGCGCAATCAGGAGGCACACACACGCAAATAATCAAAGACGTATATCAATGTTTTTCACCTGGACATCTTCGAACAGGAAGTAAGAAATCAAGCTTCCTTAGTGTGTGTGTGTGTATGTGTGTGTCTCAGAGTGTGTGTGTGTGTGTGTGTGTGTGCATGTGACCCGTCTGTCCTTGACAACTTTTTTTTTCTTCTGCAAGAAAATTCTGTCAAACTGTGCGAGTGACGACAAGAAAACTGCAGTAAGACGGATCGGTGGAAATAGAAAAAGCGGCTTGCATCATCTGTCATGAATAAACACACTGTCTGACCACACACACACACACACACACACACAGGACGAGTCAGAACGAGGCGTGGGAGGACCTTGCACCATGGCGACCACATCCTGTCTCATGTACCTCTGTGCGTTTTATTAATAGACGCACACACACCAGCGATATGTGGAAAAAAAAAACAGCCAGAGAGAATGTAACGACACTCTCGTCGTACTTGAGACGGACAGATGGGTGGAGACAGCCAGACGCAACACACACACACACACACACACACACACACACACACACACACACACTACTCTAACACACACATTTCTTCATGTGTGAATGCTGATGTGTTTTCTTTTAAATATCACCCAGTTTTTGGCTCCTGCCTGCGAGGTTTGTGTGCACTGAAGGACACATAATCTGCCGCTGCTGCTGGTGGGGGGTGGTGATTGCCTCGGAGCATACGGACCAAATCTGACTCTGATGCGGCATAATCCTCTCTCTCACACACACACACACACACACAGTCGTATGAACAGATAAGTCTCTCAGACAGAGAGAGATGGATGGTGAAAGAGAGGTGGAGCGGTGGTGGGGTTCCTCTAATGGTACGATGTGATTAGCATGCAGACTCTGTTGTTGCTGGTTTGTGATGGTAATCAGGTTTTTCTCACGCTGTTAGTGGGCTGTCGTTTAAATAAAGATTGCATATTTTCAAATGGGGGAGAGGTGGTGAGTTGATGTGCGAAGAGGGTGGAGAAAGGTGGAGAGGAGAGGAGAAGAGAGGAAAGGAAAGGAAAGAAGAGAGAAGGAGAAGGGTAATGAAAGGAGAGGAAAAGAGAAGAGGTGAGGAGAGGAAATGAAAGGAAAGAAAAGAAAAGGAAAGAAAAGCAGAGGAGAAGAAAAGCGAGGAGAGGAGAGGAGAGGAGGAAAAGACCGGAGAGGAAAGGAGAGGAAAGGAAAGGAAAGCAGGGGAGAAGAAAAGTGAGGAAAGGAAAGCAGAGGAGAGGAGAGTAAAAGGGAAGGAAAGGAAAGGAAAGGAAAGGAAAGAAGCGGAGGAGAGGTGCAGGTGGGGCAGATAAAGGGGAGAGTAAAGATGGGTGGAGATAAGCCAAGATGAAATATGGGTGTGTTGTGTTTCTGTGCTGTGGCTGGTGATTATCCCCGATGATCACACCACGCTGTTTAATCTCCTCTCCCAGCTCTGTGTGTGTGTGTGTGTGTGTGTGTGTGTGTGTGTGTGTGTGTGTGTGTGTGTGTGTGTGTGTGTGTGTGTGTGTGTGTGACAATGTCTCGGAGGACCTAATGTACATGTAGATGTGATCTACTTGATATTTCTACATGAATTTGAATAAGTGTTGAAGCCATTAAAATTAAGCAGTGGTTGTGTGTGTGTGTGTGTGTGTGTATGTCTATGCTGTCAGGCTGTAATGTCACACACACACACACACACACACACACACACCTGTGAGGGCTCTTCCTGACGTGCTCTCCCTTCATTCCCCCACAGTCTCATTCAGAACATAATTGCTGCAGTAAACTGGATCCTGCTGAGCTCCTGCAAACACTGCTGAGAGTTTATTTATTACAAATCCACCTTAATTTTCAACGACTCCTTCCAAAACCCAAAACTGGGACTTCTTCAGCCTCAGACGAGCCGTTTTATTACCACTCGGAGAATAATGTTTGCCAAAGATAGCGCCCTTTAATTCTTTTCTCCTACTCTACTCGTTTCATTTCTCATTTCCTCAAGTTATTGAAATAAAAAAAATAAAAAACTTGATAACAACGATGACAGAGAGCAGAAGAGGAACTTTTATTTTTTTTACTTTTTACTCCAGACATTTCTGCAAAGACACAGTCTTACCCCTGTTTGCCCAACACAAAACCAGCTGTGTTACAAACTGCTAATAAAATGTTAAAGCCCGTAAAGTTTGCTCCGTTTTTTCGTCTTTATCATTTAAACGTGTGCCGCTTATGGCAGAAACACGGTCGTCTTCGTTGAAGAAGAAAGCGGGGACTTTGAATTCAGAGCAGTGGACGTTCACCGTGTTTTTCGACCATCCTACCCGAGCGGTTGGACCACCCCAGGGAGGAAGAGAGTCGGGAATAAGAGCCATGATAATCCCGCTTGGTTTGACGCTGCTCCTGACTAATGGAGAAGGAGAAGAAAATGGACCAAATGGGAGACATGTGGCTTGCTAGATGTCACAAAGTTTCAAATAATCTTGAGCAGAACCGGTTCAAGAACCAGAGCAAGTTTGGGTGAAAAGAGGCCTCAGACATTTTTAAACCTGAGACCTGTATCTTCGTACAGCGAGGACAATCTTATCCGGGGTCGGACGACAAGATCTCAACCTAGTCTGAGAGATTTAGGGTGTCAGAAGGTACGATTATAATAAACATTGGTTGAAATGAAACACTGAGATTGAAAACTTGCTTCTTATTTCTCATGTAAATCATTCTGACATTGTCTGTCCTGTATTGTCAAATGCAGATTTCATTATCTAACATCTGATATTTCACAGATAATCATGTTCCATACTCTCTTTACATGTCACACTTCGTTCTTTGTATGCTTTCACAGCGTCGTCTGAAAACAAAGTGCCTGCAGCTGTGAACTTGTAGGTGGATCGACGACATAAACACAGGCTGCGAGAACTGACAGATTAGAGCACAAAGAAAGAAAAAAAAGCCCCGGGCTCGTGTGTTTGTGCAGCTCCAGTTCCTCGACGCTGCTAAATGTGATAAAAGAGGTCGCAGCCTGTGGACTGGTTCTGTGACAGCCGACCAGGGTCAGTCACTCCGAATCAAGTCGAGTAAGATGAATCAGAAAGATTTCTCTTGTCACCGTGTTCCCAGAAAGGACGCTGCTTCTTCCCCCGCCTCAAGATTCATTTCAGAGTGACAAATGCTCGTTGTCTGTCTCATTTGATAGTTTTGATTATCGAGGCAGACTTCATTTCTGTTCCAACGAAACTTGATTACTTTTTAACAAGCAGCAGTGGACAAAATTGCTTACGAGATATTGAAAATGTCTGCAAGAACATCGCTTCCCTTCGCTAACTTTTTCCACATAACTTTTTCTGATTATATCTACGGATGCAACTCACATATATTTCATCACTGATTATCTGCTGATTATTTTCAAGATGATCTTATCAAGCACTCAGCCTATAAAATGTCCAGAAATTGTACATTTCCTAAATCCTCGAGCGATTCTTCAAATTGCTGCTCTTGTCAGTCCTTTCTCATCAACAAGCTGGATGTTAAAGCAGCTTATTACGAGCCATATTGATGTTCCCTGTAGTGACATCAAGTGGCCAAATTAATACTTAAGACCACAAATGAGGAGAAGTAGTATAAAGTGTGAAAAGGTCCTCTTAGAGAGGAGGCTGGGGATGGATGGTTGGGTCAAACAAACATAATAATTTAACCCAGCAGGCCGATGTTTGTGTTGACCGGAAGTACGGGTTGAGTTATTTCAGCTAGCAAAGTTGTGTCATATACAAAACATGACTGTAGTTACAAAAGGTAAATCACGATAGTTTAGGTGCCTAAACCTAACCAAGTAGTTTTAGTTCCTATATCTAACCAAATGTCGAGAGTACAATAAAAGTCCAGTACGTCTGCTGCAAGCTCGCTGCGACAGTCACACTGTTTCTTGGAATGGTGATATATGTTTTTCTCGGAGTCAGTGGAAATCAACCTTTAGGTTTAAGGATCTGTTGTCTTTTGTCTCTTCATTTACTATTAAAAAAGACAAAGACAAAGCAGCAGATCCTCACATTTTGAAGAGACTGGTACCAGCAAATGTTTGACTTATTCTCTTGAAAAGTGACTTAGATGATTAATCGATTATCAGCTCTAGTGTTCAATCATCCTGTATCAAGTGTTCACACAGAAGTACACAGGTATGTTGCAGTACCTTTGAATGAATTAACTGAATTACTGTTACAGGGCAAATGGAAAATTTGGCAGATGTTATTTCATTTATTACAAAGGCGGATTTACATACGCACAATTAAGATGAATCATTTCTCTAGTATTCATTAATCATTATGAAAAACACATGCAAGTTGTTGAATTATGTGTATTTGCTCATTCCTCTAAGATCAAATTACATTTTCTACAGCAGTCAGAGGTCACGCAGACATGATTTAACCCAACATCAGTGAACTGCACACGGCCGTCGGGTAACAACACACCCCCCCTCTGAAATTTTTCCATGAATCATAACTGATGAAAACTGATATAACGGCCGTCCCACTGCTACCGCATGTTGACACCCGCTGTGAACACAAGGCCTCAGTTTAGTCGTGGTGTCATCTTACTGGGTCAACAGACTCTTTTCTTTCAGGCTCATTTTACGAGGTTATGGTTCGATTTTTAATGTCTCAGGTTTTTCTTGCTCGAGTTTCATGATAGCCAACGCTCTCCGCAGCCTAGAGATCAGATGGCCTCCATGTGTGTGTGTGTTTGTAAAGCTGATAAACATCGATTTCACTTCTTGGTTAATGAATCACAATTCTCTGTCTCTGTCATTTTTTTTCCATGGCAATATGTCTACCTCTTTCATTTCTGTGTTTCCTTCCGTCTCTCACTCCCACCTCTCTTTCCCTCATTAACTCTCATTCTCTTCCTTCGATCAATAACGTTCTCCCATCTTATCCCCCCCTCTCGCCCATTCCTCCCTCTATCCAGGTGCTGTAGGTTTACCACCACCTCCTCCTCATCTTCCTTTCACCGTGATTTCTTCTTTCTTCATCCTCCAGCTCTCCTCTCTCCTCTCTTTTAAGCCTCTTTCCTCTTTTCTTACCGCCTACTGTCCCCCGGTCGATTTTGATTCATCTTTTGCATCTACGCTGTCCGCCCCTTCTGTCGTCATTCCTTCAAGCCTGCGTCGATATTTTCTCATTCTATTATCGCTCCTTTCTCTTACCCCCGTAAACCTTTGTTCCGTCTTTTCCTATGTGCCATTTTCGTCTTCCTTTATGGACGAATCTGTCACTTGTTAATAAATCTGAATCAGAAAGATGTCAGCCCCTTGGAGTACCTACTCGCAGTCTGTGGCTCTAGAGACAGAAACGTCAGTCGGTTGGGTTCACACTTCAGTCTACAGTGAAATATCCGGACAAATGTTGCATGAAAGACCCTGAAAAATGGCTCAACCAATTACTATGTCCACAGATTTAATCCCAGTTACTTTCCTGATGCCCTGACATCCTATCACAAGCCACCAACGAGTAAAAATGTTGTCAAACTAAAAGAACTACCCAACAAATACCTTTCACAGGAAGAAAAGTGTAACATTCGATCTGTAATGGGTTAAGAGGCATCAGAAAACTAAACTTTGCAAATGTTAGCTTGTCATCCGTAACATTAAACATTTTCCATTGTGTGCCAATAAAGTCAAACAAATTAAATGTTAGTAATTTGAGCTTGCAAGCTAACAACAAACACGTTTACAGAGCCAAGAATAAGATTTGAGTAAACAGTGTTAGCTTAAGTTGAGGCTAATGTTATGATGCTATCGTTATACTGTCAAAAGCAGCTGTAAAGCTAACACAATGTGCTAACTGCAGAGAATACATTGACATTCATGCTCTGTTAGAGGAAAGAATCAAAGACAAAGATGTGTAATGAGCTCTTTATGTGGCCACTTTTAGTTTTAGGCTGATTGAATAATTATTGAATTTATACAGACTGGATTTCTCACTAATACTTCACATTTTGATAAAACTTTCCATAAAGCGTCTGACCCCTCCTGGCTTTTAGCACTAACCGATCTAAATGGGGCAGTCATCCATCTTCATCTGTTTGATATCAGAAAGTCGGATGTGTGCTGTGAGTGTGTGTCTGATGAGGACCGAGACGATGTGTCAAATAAAAAGGAGATAAACCGAGTTGAGGTGACCCTGCGCTCTCCTCTGTCTGCGTTATCGACAGGTTTTGTAATGTGATGGATGGAGCAGACCTCCGCAAGTCTAGACCGTGATAATCTGCTGCTTCATTGAGGTGATTTGTCCACTAAAATTCATCCTGCACAGTCTGGTGGTCTAAAAGGCTCGACCTAGAGGATTAAAGCTATCTGAGCTTTGTACTGTGGGTGTCTATCCTCTAAGTTGTGACTTTCACAAACTTTTATCTGTCACTGGGAGACCAGAGTGCCTCCAGAATGAACAGGATATCCAAAAAATGACAAAAAATGTTGATTTTCTACATGAATTCACTGAATAGCAAATATCAGAAGTAGCCATTACTTTCTCCAAATCAAATGACTTTTTTGCACTAGGCTAATGCGGTGTTAACTGACAGGCAAAGGCTAGCTTAGCCACATTGGCTACATCCCAATCTCAAGCTACAGGATAAATCCTAAACTTTACATTGGCAAGACTAAAAAGGCTAAAAAGACACAACATGTACTGTAAATAAGACAATTCAGGAGTAACCAGGTGGCTCATTTCTCTGATTTTGGTAAAGGCTAACTGCAACACTAAGCTAACGCAAACTTACAAACTTCTATCCCGCACAAAAATGCACCAAACTTTTCCACCCAGCCATAGGTTGGAAGTATTTACTGACCAACAACAGCTAGCTTAACATCTGTCTGATTGGCTACATGTAGCTCTTAAGCTACAGGAGAAAACAAAACAAAACAAAACTAGCAGATTCTGTGGGTTTACTAGTCACGTTAGCAAGGCAGCTAACATCGTACAAGCTAAAGCTAAGCTAACAAATCCCACAACTTAACGTGCCACTGTTAGTTTGGACTTTTACATACTTCTGTCACAGTTAAAAGCCACAGTGGCCTCAAAATGCACATGTTTTCCATAATGTCACAACAGGAGGCACATTTTTCTGTTTTTGAACAGACTAACCACAACGCCAAGCTAATAAATCCCACAGAAAAACAAACACAAGGCGGTAATTTCTGCTTTTCTCTGTGATGCAGAATAACCTTTGTTGTTACTGAGTGATGCGTAAGTAGGTTCCTCCTCTGTATATTTCCTCATCGTGCCAAACTGATAGAACAATTATGAAACAACGAACTTTTACCAAGTTAGAACAGAGGCGAAATGCGGAGCTGTTGCACCGAGAGAGACTTGCACAAGCAGAGTAGCCAGTGTTGCAAAAATACATGTGTGTTTAATGCAAAAGTGTGTGTGTGTGTGTGTGTGTGTGTGTGTGTGTGTGTGTGTGTGTGTGTGTGTGTGTGTGTGTGTGTGTGAGTGTCCACCCTCTGGGTAGTTTTAAGAGTTTGCTCTCCATCTCCCATGCTAATGAAACTGAGCTCCTCTCCTCCTACACCTCCTCCGTCCACTCTTCTCTTTTCGTTTCCACCACTCCACCAGCTCCTCAACTCGCTCACCTTTCAGCTCTACCTTTTCCATTACTCCCCCCGCCCCCCCTTGTCGGGTTTCAGGTGTTTATATAAAAAAAAAAAAAAAACTCAGAAAAGTTAAAATAGCCCTTGCTCTTGCCTGCACATGTAGTGTCCAGGAGAAGATAAATCCACACACATAAACACACACGCTTGACGGAAACACATGGCCAGTGTGTTTTGACAGTCTTCCAACGCGCTGATGCTGTATTTGTTTAACAAAATGACCTTCTAAATTTAGACCGCGTATCCCCGCGGAAGCTCTAAAAATGGAGACGAATCGTGTGCGTGTGTGTGTTGCACGCCTGTTTTTTATTACATGTGTAGGCTTTGTGTGCTCGTCTGCACGGTTATGGATTCTTGTGGCTACGACAGAAATTCTTCTGGTTTTGGAGGATTTTCATAAAAAGGATGAAGTCAACAACTCCGGACACTTTTGGATCACTCGACTGTGAGAAAAGAAAAGAAAAAAAAAAAAAGCCTCTCGTAACTCAAGCGCTTGTGTTTTTGACCATGAGAGACACATTTGTTGTTGACGTGAATATTTTGTTTCTGGCTTCCTTTTTTTTTATTTATCCATTCAGCTTCCTTCTTGAGACTCCTTGAAAACCTCCAGAGCTGGAACACACAAAGGTGGATCAGGTACGGCTCTGATGGTTGGTGGAGATGTAGAAGGATTACAGTGTGTGTGTGTGTGTGTGTATTTTTATACATCGGCTCTTTTTTTCTATGTGGGCGGACACCTGCTGTACATTAACTCGGATCGTTCCGGTGTCATATCAGCCTCTCGTGGCCACGTCATGTAAATTAGAAACATGTTGTGTAACCGCAGAAGGAAGTGACGCGGGCTATCGCTGCCTCTACTTAACATATGTAAAACATCATGTTTAATCACATTTTTGCTGCATTCAGATGTGAAAACATGAAGTGTTATTCTATTACAGTAATTCTGTTTATATATTGTTATTTCCTTAGATCTTCACAAAAGCTGGATTTTTCAACAAGGTGATTGAACTTTATGGGGAAAAAAAACACAAACATATGTTATAAAATATCTTAAAACGTTTCCTGAAGGGCTTTATTCCTCAATAACACAAGATCTGCTTTATATTATTTCCGTGTTGTGCCGCTGAGGCTCACATACAGCCAAAAATAAAGCAATTAGTACAATTTAATTTATACAAAGTGTTACATGGAGCCCCTTCAACAGAACATACCACAGTTTTAAGCTACAGTACTAACATATAGTAACCATAGTAAACAAATGCTTCAAACTGGCTAACTACTTTTTGATTTAGGCTTTTATTTTGAAGGCTTGTTGCGACACTACGCACTGGATTCTGCAAGCCACTTCAGTCCGAACAATGATGAGAACGTCTTTCTTCAGTCAGATAAGTTTTTAGTGGTGTTGAAATAGACGTTCCTCATCTTCTTTTGGCCTGCAACCTTCAACTTCAGGTCAGAAAAACTATTTAGAAATCAAGATTTCTCTACGATCTTGCATGCAAAATGAAACTTACTCGAAGTTGTAAAAGATCAGTTTAGTTGACCGTCACTGACAGATGGAGGTACATCTGACCCCAACACTTCCTTCGATACATCCACGTTAATTCCAAGGTTGCATCAATGTTCGTTTGGTCGAAGTTTAAGCGTAACACAACATAATTCGAGCATTTTCTTTTCAATGAAACCAGAGTCGGAGTTCTATTTTTAGGATTCTGACCTCGAGGGCGAGAAAAGATGTTGTAAAACTTACGTAAGTATCAGTTCTCAAGTCAACTTGTTCCCGTAAAAGGTGATCTTAACTGAGTAAAATAGGAAATCTTAACACACAGATGGACAAAGAGTGTGTGTGTGTGTGTGTGTGTGTGTGTGTGTGTGTGTGAGCAACATGACCTCTACCCTCTCGTCGCTTGCAAAACAGATGGGTGTGTGTCTGTTTGTGCCAGGGAGTGTGTGTCGCTGCACATGGAGGCGAGTGTGTGTGTGTGTGTGTGTGTGTGTGTGTGTGTGTCTTAATGTGACAGGCAACAGATTGCTACACAGCGTGAACGCTCGTACACTCGCTCGCCAGCGGAGAGAAAAAGAGACGAGGAGGGAACGAATGAAAGACAGAATTAAGGAAACAGGGAAAAACAAAAGAAAAAAAGATAGAAGAGAGCAAAAAAAAAAAAGAACTTCAGAGAGAAAAGAGCGAACGAAAGGGAAAGCAAACGGCGCGAGAGAAAAGAGGAACAGAGAGAAAAAGAAAACTGATAAAAGACAGAAGTAGAAAGAAAAGGAACTCGATGCGTAAACAAAGAGGGAGGACGGTCGGTCGGGGGATTTACCATATACAGTAACGAGCCTGTTTCTAGAATAAGCTCCGTTTCTCAAACATAGACACGGGGCGACAAAAATAGACTTTCTACAAAGGAGTTCGCCGAGCGGTTAGTGGCGGTGCAGCAGGCATGACAAACTTCTGTGTGTGTGTGTGTGTGTGTGTGTGTGTGTGTGGCTTTTCTTCTTGTACAGAAGCAGAAGAGACTCTCGGCGCTTCCATCTGCGAGCCTCTGATTCCTCCACACCGCCACACTGGAGGGAATCCTGCGCTTCGGCAACAATAACACACAACACACACACACACACACACACACACACACACACTGCTGCAAACACACACACACACTGCTGCAAACACACACACACACGCCTACAAATGAGGGGAGTCATGATCTTATCGTGTTGCATGCCCTTCATGTGCAGACACGTTGCACACACCTGCACACCTGATGCATTTACATTTGCAAGGTGGCAGTTTGGGGTTCAGTATCTTGCCCAAGGACACTTCGACATGCAGACCTGGGGAATCGAACCAGCAACCTTCCGATAACAAGACCCCTGAGGCCACAGCCGCCCACTAAGCTTTACTGTAACTCCTGGCTCTAAGTATACGCGGATCATCTGCAGGAATAAAAACATTATTTCACACATGGACTGTGAAAATGATCTTTTAGTGGGAGGAAGCTCAAGTGCTCATGGGAAACGTGGTCCTCTACGCTGACCTCAGGGTCTCGCTGGCGTCCTATCATCGTTACATCGACGCTCTCCGCCACGATGAACAAAACCTACAGACGCCGTTTGTTATGCTGCTATTTATAAACTACAACACGTGTGTGGGGATAAATCATGTTGGCATTTACATGTGTGCACACTGATCTGCACACACTAACACAAACACACACACACACACACACACTTCCACTCAGGAAGCCACATGCAGGCATTTCTTCGCAAGCAGATTTACCACAGTGCTTTTCCAGTAAGGTGTGTGTGTGTCAGGGTTACACACACTTTAACGGTATATAGGACACTTCTTTTTTTGGTACACACACACACACACACACACACACACACACACACAGACCTACTTTAAATACAAAGAACCTGCACTAAGCGACACCATTACACCCAATAAACTCCCTCCATCTTTCTTCTTCTCCTCTTTCTGCGTCCACCCCTTCTTCTTCTTCTTCTCCTCCTCTCATTGTTTACGCTGATATTCGATCGGCTCTTTGTCTCGGCCTTTCAAAAGGATGTGGGTTTTTTTCTTCTTCTTCTTCTTCTTCTTGCGAACATCAGTTTCTTTCCTGGTAAAGGCCTTTTTGTGTTAACGTGTGTGTACATGACAAGGTTTTGTGTGTGTGTGTGTTTGGGCGCAATGCTGGTTTTGTGTGCCGCTTCATTATCCAGATTGAGAGGCTAAGAAAGAAGAAGAAGAAGAAGAAGAAGACGAATCGGGGGGTTATTTGTTGTCTTTCTGAAAACTTGCCAATAACTAACTCTAAATATGATTCACCGTCTGGCTCGGCTTTAAGCTCGATGACTAAGGGAAGAGAGAGTGGCAGACGCAGAGGCAGCGGGAGACAAAAGGCAGAGTCAGGGAGCGAGATAGAGATGGAAATGGAGAGGAATTGGCGTTCGCGCGACTTTGGGCTGGGTGAGCGCTCCTTCCTAATATGATTATAAATCGTCTTGTCCTCATCTTTTTTGTGCCAGTCGTGTCCTTGGCCCGAGTCACCGGGGGGGAGGAAGCCTCGGTCCAAGCCTGGAAAGCTCCTGCGGGCCAAACTACGCCAAGTGAAACATTTATTAAAAAAAAAAAAAAAAAAAAAAAGCACTGCTGGCTGAGGTTTAAAGGACACATCAGCAATTAGACGAAATGCGACGGGGCGTATCAACAAAACGCTGCGTTTTAAGCCGGAGTGGCGCGATCGAGAGGTTTGGGTCACAAAAGTGGTGCCGGATCAGCGCAAGAGCGTCCAGATCTTCGCTAACTGAGAGGGCTGCCGATGTGCAGGATCTGCTTAAGTGAAATGAAGGTGTCGAGGACGGACGCCAGCAGGAAGTGAGGCGGCCAAGCCATCACAGGAAAAACAGAATCCACAGGAGCTGAGCGGCTCGTCAGTCGGTGCCTCGACAGATGCTTAAAATGTGAAATTAGCTGATGAAGTATGTTTTTAATCTTCGTTCATTTAATATCTTTTGATTTCAGACCAAGCGAGCAACTTGAAAACTTCCTCTGAGGCAAACTAAACAGCTTCACGGCACAAAACTGAAGGAAGAGGTCACTGTTTTTTGTGACAGCAAATAGGAAAAAGGTACTGAAATGATTAGTTAATCCCCCACATTAATTTGTTTAGTCATTCCTTGAGGAATCTGGCTCCACCTTCAAACCTGAGGATTTACCACTTTCCCTGGTTTAAATTCCAAAGTCAAAGGGGGGAAAAGGCCTCGTTCCAAGCCTGGAAAGCTCCTGCAGGCCAAACTATGCCAAGTGAAACATCTGTAAAAAAATAAATAAATAAAATAAATAAATAAATAAAAAGCACTGCTGGCTGAGGTTGAAAGGACACATCAGCAATTAGAGTAAATGCAACAGAGTGTATCAACAAAATGCAGCGTTTAAAGCTGGGCTAAGAGTTGTGCGATCAGATCTGTGGGGTCATGAAAGTGGAGCCGGATCGACACGAGAGCGTCCTTGAGATGCTGTGGATTTGCAGGATTTGCTTAAATGAAACGAAGGCGTCGAGGACGGACGCCAGCAGGAAGTCAGGCAGCCAGACGACCGCAGGAAGCACAGAATCTACAGGAGCTGAGAGTGGACGCTCAGAGCATCTCAGGCCAATATCTTGTCTCGACGTCTGCTTACAAAGTGAAAACCACAGAACTGAAGCTGAATCATCGGTTTCGACTAAATATCTTTTGGTTTTAGACGGTCGGTTGGGACAAAACAAGCGATATGAGGACTTCTCGGTCTCGATCACGTACTTGGAGGTTGAGGTCAGGACTTTTTGTGGTGACAGCAGACAGAGGAAGCTAGAACTGAAACCGAGGATTTTCTCTTCATGTAGACCGACTGCAGACTGACGAGACTGAATTTGAGTTTTTGACTGTTGGTCGGACAAAACGACCAATCTGAATTTGTCACCTTTGGCCTCCAACAAACTGCAAACACTTTAGGATAAGGGATGAACTAAAACTGGTGCCATCAATCCAGAGTCAGGTTCGACCAGCAATAATTTAAATTAGAAGGTCCAGTTTGAAAGAAAGTTCATGTTTAAGTCTCATTCCCAACTCATCAGGGATTGTCTTTGGGATTGTAAGTCAGGTCAGTATCTACGGATATATTTATCAATTATTTGATTATTTGATCCAAAGATAAACCAGTCTTCTAGTCTTTAAAGTGCAGATTTTACTCTCACACTTACAGTTTTTAAAAAGGATCAAAATAGTTGCGGTTTCATTTTCAGACGGTTGATCTATTAAAAAGTTAACCACCAATTCAATCTTAATCTTGGTTTTGCTGCTTTGCGAAGCTCCTCAGACAAACAGGATGTTGGGTAAGCACATTCAAAATACCTCAACACAACTGTACTAGGAGCACCTCGCAGTTTTAACTGATTAGTGTTTCGATCAAAAAGAGATATTACGCAGTTTATCAGGGTTTTGCTCTCTGATGGCAGATCAGGTTAAAATAAAACATCTGACCTCTGATCAGGAGGTTACGATCCTCATCAGCTCCTTCACCATCAGGACAAACTGCAGCTCTCCTCCCTCACACTGTCGACTCATTGTAAGAGTTTAACCACGAGTTAGGCGCTCGCCAACACAGCTTTATGACAAACACAAGGTCTCTGCACTCTCCAGTGTTCCTCAGTCCTGCCTGAGCAGTAAAAAACAGGCTGTAAGGAGGTGAACGATGGAGGAATGATGGGCAGTACTCTGGTGCATGCATGCAGCATGAAGATGGACACTTCGTACTGTTCTGGTTGGAGAAACTGAACAACTTTGCATGGGATTAAAAAAAAAAAACTGTTTACAACCCCGACACGCTTAAAATAGTTCATCAG
Source organism: Acanthopagrus latus (assembly GCF_904848185.1). Lineage (NCBI taxonomy): Eukaryota > Metazoa > Chordata > Actinopteri > Spariformes > Sparidae > Acanthopagrus > Acanthopagrus latus. The sequence goes on along the minus strand of NC_051048.1, from coordinate 5,241,101 downwards.
GTCTGACAAGTTGCTCGGTGTCTATACCGGGAAAGCTCTATCGCGTTATTTAAATAAGTTTGTTTTGAAGTGATTTGCATCGAACAGCTGCTGCTGAAACACAACAGTGCAACTTGTGTCGGTGTTTGCGTGGGCGAGCAACATGAAAAAAGTTTTCTTTGACTCAAGGTCCACTTACTGGCTTTTCATCTTTCAACCACATGAACAAGGAGTCTGGCTGTTTTGCATTAAGATGGATGGCAGTGCCAGTATGGCACTGAATAAAAGGGCCATTAATAAAAGGGATTAGTGTTATTTAGCCATCTGGATTGAGTTTTGGCCTTATCTGCAGTGGAAATGTCGGCTTTCTCTCAAATTTCAGGAACTAGATAACACTTTTTTTCCCACTTGTGGTGCCTCAAGATAATCCACTGACCTTGTCGAGAGCTGTTTCACTTTATAACATCTTCACCCACCAACTGTATCAACGGGAAAAAAGAAGCGTGCATCCACTCCAGGACGAGAGTGAAAAGCATTAATGGCGTCTTCTGCAGCTGAGCTCTAACAGCCGCTAGTTTAGTTAGCTCAGTTAGCTCGAATCTCATTTATGAGCAGATGATCCTTCTGAACAGGGACACGGAAAGTATCGACAAGTCATTCCAACAAAAGTCTGTGGATTATCTTGAGCATCACTGTTACAATTTTAAGAGTCTTTTGTTCCGTTATATTTAACAGAAGGCAGATACCTCGATGCCAAAACAACATAGATGGATGAACAGGACTTTAGATAGGAGGAAAATCGTTGTTTTTTAGGGGCCAAACTGTCACTTTTACCTCGGAATCAATAATTTGACACAACATTTACAACTCAGTGTTGTCTTTGCTAGCTTTTTCCAGAACTTCTCACCATATCACTTATGTTAAATCTCTCAACAAAAGCTAGAAAGCTGAAATAAACGTAGCTGCTGTTGTTGTTTTGCCAAACTATTAACTCCCTGGTCATGAACTAGGTCCTGAAAGACTCCATCAACTCATAAAGACCAGCAGATACAGTATAATGCTCTGGGAAAAGGCACTAATTGGACCTATCGTCGAGGTTTCTTCCATTTCTGAGGGATTTTTCCACACGTGAAACAAGTCTAATGAAATTAGAGCCGAAGAGGGTCGAAAAAAACACACAGAGAGAAGATAGAATGGAGATGAGCAGAAGAAAGAAACAAGGGCTAAGACCACTGCTCTTTTTACATAATCTTCAATAGATTCACTTCAGACAGTCTCCAAATCGCAGCGGAGGAAACTCACTTTCAGTCAAGTCGTCTCTCTCTGCTCTGTTCTCCATCTACACCGTCTCTCTATCGACCCATGCAACGCTGTCTATCTGTGTACAGTTAAATCTGTCGATCTGTGCTTTCATTATGACAAACCACACACACACACACACGCACACACACATGCACAGCTGTGTAAAAATAAAACAAGTTGTTTTTAGCAGGGCGGCCACATCCTTCCAGTACAGTCACCCTGCAGCTCCGTCTCACTCTTCTCTCTTGGTTTTACTCAAGTTTCCAGGAAGATTTACTAATAACTCGCTGTCCTTTTTCGACTCCATCTGACCAATCAAAACCAACGAAACACATTGCCGTTTAAGCTGCTGTTTGATGTGACCTTTTACCCTCAAAGATTGTTTTAAAAAAAAAAAACCCTCTCAGTAAAATAAATCTCCATTATCAGATGTCTCAGCAGGGCAAAGGTCATGTTTTAGTGCGTGGTCACGGTGCAGGTTAGATAGCTTCATTATTTGCATGTTGGAGCACGACACACGTCTCCTCCCTCATCTGGCAACAGCTTCCAAATCATATCTGAGGTATTTTTAACACCTGAAATCATGGGTTAGTTATCTGAACTATATATAAACGTGCGCAGCATGTATGGGAGTACGAGTTAGGGGCAACAGAGTTAGCATTTAGCAGTTGTAGTTGTGGAGTGATATAAGAACAGAGAGCACAAAAGGGGAGCCCTCCCGCGCTCAGTGGCGGGCAGGAAGTGAAACGAACGCCAACACAGGTTTACGGCTTGCAAAAGGTGTCTTCTCACAGAGGGAAGACGCGTGGAACACGTCCCTGCAGCCCTGTCTGACTGACTGAAAGGTTTTATCTCCACGGGGGGGGACAGAGTTGAACCAGCAGTACAAATATCATGACGTAAAGTGGAGAGAGCAGAGCAACAGCGATACGAGACAAGAATCATCTTAAACAAGCTCAGATCTTTATGTTTGTCTTTTAAAAATTGTATTTCAAGGTCAATAAAGTTCAGTGGGGACATGTTTTTGATTTTATTGGACACAACAGATGGGCACCTTTCTTAAAAGTCCAAAAACATGCTAATTATCAGATTCACAGGTGTAAACTGCAAATGTTTACATGCATTAATGTTCAAAAAACATTATCTTTCTACCTCCATTCACCACTACTGTCTCTTTGAGGCCTGCCTACTGAAAGGACCAGTCTGCCCTGATAGGTCGGCTCTCGCAGGCCTGAGTAAGCCCCGCCCACAGTGCTTCACATCAGCTCTACTGATGTTTTTCCAACTACAGCCGTGTGGCTGAGGGTGAAGACAGTATAGTTGTGACACCTTAATGTTGCTGAGGTCCTGAGGGCTTGTTTAAAAGGCCTGATTTCTGAATGACTGAGTATTTTAACAGTTTCAAAACAATAAAAGAGCACCTAGACCTGCTTATAATCACAAAAAGTCACGGAAAAGTTGCTTTGTTCAATGTGGAACCTTTAAAAAGTGACAAGTGACAAGTGAAAAGACTCAAACCTCAAGCAACACTTAAGATTAACACAAATCTTCCCAGATCTTCCTCCAGGTTTTCATCAAATGTGATGCAAATTTCAACCCAGAAAAGACAAATGCAGCCTTGCATCAGGTGGGTGTGCCTGTAGGATTAGTGGTTCTGTTGGAAGTGACAAAAATTAATAAATGTGGATCTACTTATTCCAAAGTCAACACAATGTGGGAGAACAGAGTGTTTATGTCCAACAGGCGTTTTCCCCCTTGATGGAACACTGACGTCTTTATCCAAGAAGCCGTCACGTGGGAGGTTAAACGCCGTCACCTCGAGTCCTGACCGTGGTGCGTGCTCACTCGATAAGGCCAGAAGTACGACAATGGAGCGTCTGTGCAGCTGTAAACAGCGAGCTCACCTCTGAGCCACCTGACAGATGTACGTGAACGCAGCAGGTAGGCAGGAGCAGCGATAATCACAATAATTCTAATCACTGTAATTGCAGGAAATGTAGTTGAAGAGTAGTGAAAGGAGCTGCCGCGAAAAAAAATACTGAACACCCACATCCCACACACGCACGCACACACACACACACACACACACACACATGCGCACACGCACGCACGCACACACACACACACACACACACACACACACACACACACACACAGTGCCATCTTTACATCAAGTGTCATTAACAGATGTGTTTTTTTCATGCTGCTGACTCAGACTGTCACTCCTCATGCGGCACTTCAAATCAGGGGGTGTGACAGCCCATTGACACACACACACACACACACACACACATACACACACACTCAGACACATGGACGGACACGTGTGCACACATGCACTCACACACAGAAACACACAACGCAGGTTATCAAAACATCTGATTTTGCAAGCTGAAGTCCGACAGAACAAACTGAATCATACAATTTATGTTGTTCTCAGGACAGCGGTGTTGCAAAAGCAGTGTGTGTGTGTGTGTGTGTGTGTGTGTGTGTGTCTTGTGGTGGCTGTCTGTTGCTTCCTGTTTAAGGGGGTTCATGAGAGAGAGAGAGAGAAGAGCTGACAAAAACCAAGAGTGCTTCTATTTTTGGCCACAGAGTGAGAGAGAGAGAGAAAGAAAAGATGAAGAGATAAAAGGGTTAAAAGAAACAACACAGGCAGTTCACAGAGGCGTAAACACAGAACGAGGGAAGGGAGAAGAAATGAGAGCATTAAAAAAAAAAGAAAAAAAAAAGAAAAGGGAAGTGAAGTGAAGAAATATGAAGTGGAGGAGAAGTGTGAATGCACTCTGAGGAAATGTTGCGGCCCGCGTCTTCATTAATAGACCGAGCGGCACCAACAGGCAGCGTGAAGCGATAAAGCCGCTCAGACGCAGCCGACACATTTGCACATTTTCTCAGCTGAACGTGTTTCTAAGTTACTCCATACGGCCGTGTTCTCGTCGCTCCTCTCCTGCACGCAGCGGGCTTTGAGCAGAGGTCCGATGGCGCAACAGCGCGCGACACATTTTTATTAAAAGTCAACAGTGTTGCAGTGAAGATATGAGGGATTACTGCGTTTTGCAATCAAGTGATGGTGAGCCGGCGTAATTGCTAAATAACAGAAACACAGCCAAGAGAAACAGGCCGTGTGTTGTTGAAAACAGCGAGCAAAGGCCCACATTAATCAGCGATTAAAAGCAACATTTGTGAGAGCAGCACCACTTTCCATCTTCTGTGCCCTTAAATCCTCTGACTCACTGTGTGAAACCGAAGAGTGCAAACTCTTTTTAGGAAACATTTGCACCATTCTGATTTGTTGTTTTTCGCCAATGAGCCCGAGGATGGGCCAGAATATTCTGAGGTAAAGTTCCAACTTTGACCCGCTTAAAAACCTGGAGAGCTAGCACGCACTGTGATGACGGTCTGCTGCACAAGACAAACTCACTTTGGTTTGATTGTTGCGGGTTATTTCATGGGTCTAGTTTGTAGTCTGGTGGTGCAGCAGCAGATACTTCTGTATCTTTTGGTCCGACATAAACAGCATTTACGCTCAGGTTTCTTTTAGATGCTAATTCAAATCCACATACATGGATGGAAACACACTTACAGAGTGTATCCAGGATGTGTAGCACCATGAATATGTCCTTGATGCTTCAAACGATGCCTTTACGTTGCTGCTTATCATGGCTAAGAACAAGCTGTGTAGCTTCAGCTAACATGAAACAACTCAGTGAATATCATCACTCAGACCGACGATACATCACTTTAGACCCGCGACACAAACACGTCAGGACTCGAGCGTCGTGTTGTCAGTCTCCATTAGGCAGCCGACAGCAGAGAGACAAGACAGGCATGTGATAAACAGTACACGCCTGTCCACACACACACACACACACACGCACACACCTTCCACTGATTGATAACACATGTTTAGCACATTAGCACTTCTACACAAACACACACGCGAACACACACGTAGACAAATGCACACCTGTCAAGACTGAAACGTGTTCGCTCATTAGTGATGACACAGACACACACACACACACACACGGCTGATACTGATTGAGAGCACAAATTAGTTCATTAGTGACAACACACACACACACACACATGCATGCACACACACTAGAGATATTGTTGTCTCCTCATCATTAGCACATTTCCAAAGTGAGTGTCACTATGTTAGACACAGCCGCTGAAGATAGCTCATCAACTTTGTCTCACACACACTTTCCTTAATGGCCTCCCTCTCTCAGACTGAATCCTAATGGTGGTTCAGACTCAGCAGCCACAGGAGGGAGGGAGGAATGACGGGGCAAGATGGAGAGGAGAAAGCCGAGGAGGTTCGGACGGGAAGAGAAAAGAGAGGAACATAAAAACTGCAGGAGGGAGAAGGAGAGTGATGGAGAGGTGGAGTGAGATCAATACGAGGATGTTGAGCGTTCGCCTGCTGATATAAATCTTCGTGGCGTTTGTGTTCCACGTTTGTGATCGCAAGAACAAGCGACTTTTGAGGTGAGGCTCTTTAAAGTGACAAAAGCGAGTGCTCGACGGCCGACGTGATAACAAAACGACGTTGAGACTCAAAGAAGTCTCATTAAAGCAGCTCGGAACTGAAGAGAAACATCAAGACAAGTAGAAGAGAAGCTCTCAGGAGTTCAACAGGAGTTTTCTTTCCAACATTCCAACGTTCTGGTTTGACATTCCAGTGAACTTTAGATTTGTCAGAGATCCAACCAACCAACACACAGACCAACCAAGAAACAGACCAACCAACCAACCAAAAAAAACAAACAACCAACAAACAGACAGACAAAACAACCAACCAAAAAAAACAAAACAACAACCAATAAACAGACCAACCAACCAACCGAAAAACCAAACAACCAACAAACAGATGAAACAAACAATCAACCATAAAAAACCAAACAAACAACAGACAGAACAAACAACCAACGAATCGAAAAACCAAACAACCAACAAACAGACCAAACAAACAATCAACCAACTGAAAAACCAACCAGCCAATGACAACAAACAACCAACGGACAGACCAAAAAACAAACAACCCACTGAAAAACCAAACAACCCAACCAGCCAACAAACAAACAGACAGTTTTGGATTACTGGTTGGACAAAAGTCGCTGTTTGAAGACATCAGTTTAAGTTCTTGGAAATTGTAATTTACATTTTTGACAACTTTGACATTTTATAGACTAAACAATTCACCTATAATCAAAATATGTGTCAGGTTGCAGCCCTGTTATTGAAGCTCTTGTGATACAGTCGAAAGTTCCCAAGCAAGGAAGTAATTTTCAAGCATTTGGGGAGTTTTAGAGCATTTGTCACTCACTGAATCAATCACAATACTGTCTGCTCTGATGGATATTGATTACTTTGTGATAAAGAAAGTAAGTAAGCTGGACTGATTGTGAGAGTGATCAAGGAAAGAAAGTGCATCAAAAAACAAAGACACAGAGTTGCAGGACGAAAAAAACAAACAAAAAACAAAGAGAGGATAAAGATGAAGGGAGGGCAGGATGAAAGGAAGGAAAGAAGGGACGGGACGATGAACAGCGGAGGTCAGAGACGAGAGAGACGGGGAGCATGTAGAGATCAAGGCGGGAGGAATAAAGCACAACCAGGTGGCAGCAATGAAAGAGAGGGGCTGAAATAAGACAGTGCACAAAAGATAAACACTTAAAAAGACAGGAAGTGAAGTGCAGAGTGAAACCCTGTCACTAAAAACAGGGGTTCCTCTTTTTTAAAAATAACAAAGTCTCAGAAAAGAAATGACAAAACGAGCAACTCAGTAACTTGTTCTCCTGCAGTTTGCATCCACATTTCTGACCAACTTCCCAACTCTAATCATCCACGCTCGTTTCTAGTCACAAAATTAAAGACAAACATGTCCGCGTTTGTCAGAAATTGTTGGGGTTTGTTCTCGGAGAGACGCTCTTTCTGAGCACTTCTGAGAATCTGAATGAACGCTGGACTGGGGCTTTGTAAGGACTTCCTACTTTCCTTGAATGTAAAGTGGACTTTTCAAGGACTTCCTGCTTTTCATGACCGAGTCCCCCTCGCTGGACGGCGTGACGTCTCTGAGAGGGGAAACATGAGGTCAAATCAATAGAAATTGAGTTGGGAGTCTCCGGGTCACCAGAACACCAGTAAGTCAGTCTGACAGACCGACTCAGCATTTAGACTCCGTGTCGACATGCATGGTTGAATACACTCGTGCACGTGTGATTAACGGCCTACATACAGTGATTTGATTACAGCAGATCAATAATACACACTGGGGCCAGTTAGCTGATTCAGCATTGATTAGCCATAAGACACAAGCGGTGATACTGACTCAATGTGAATAACTAAGGTTCATACTTTCATTTTTCGAAAATATCTCCAAGCTTTAATGTTCAAATTCTCATTCTGTCCATTGCCGCAGCACCTCTATTCATCCTCCACTCTGTTTAAGGGCCTGTCTCTTTAAGGCCCCATCTGCTCTGATTGGTCAGCTCTCACAGGACTGAGCAAGCCACGCCCATCAGATTACAGCCGTGCCGAGGGCGGTGACTGTATCGTTGTGACATCACAACATTACAGAAGTCAGACAGCTTGTTTGAAGACGGTTTCTGATTACGGGCTGTTTGTATTCCACCGTAGACTAAGCGTTTAGATTAATTTCAACCTTGACCAGCTTCATAGTAGAATAAGACATCTCACTTTCTACAATATAACTTTAATGTTCCTCAGGGAGGATTTGTACTTAATATACTGGCAGCAATTAACCTCCTGGCTCACCTGTCACAGATACCGGCCAGCTTTTCCATTTTTAGACCCTGGTTTATGTATAGAAGGAACATAAAAGAAAGGAAGGCGGTCAGATTGGGACACCATGATTTTAACCCCAACACACGCAGACCGAGGTGAATTTAAGAAAGTAGTACTTTAAGTCTTAAGTCACTCGTGTCTCTGTCAAAGTTAGTCATGATTTGAAGTAAGTTTTTAAGAAGTTGTTGGTCAGTTTGGCCAAGAAAGTGTTTTCTGGGTGAATGTTGGATTCAGAAAAATCTTCTCTTCGGAGCTTCAGATCCAGGTTTCTGCTCTAAAAGTAGAACCGATTTGAACAGAACTCAGAGAAGATCAGCCAAAAAAGAAATGCAAATAAACGTCTGTTTCCATCCGGTGACATTGTTGGATTTCAGTTGAACTTTTCCACTTTAGTCAAGTGTTATATATGTATATACACACACAGGTGTAGGAAATCCCTCATCTTAAGTCCCAAGGATTTATCCTGAAGTCTTTCAACCCCTGGACTTCAAGATGATGATCTCCATTTCTATTAAATTGAATCTGCAGCAGTGCGGCGTTCTAGAGGGAAGCGACGCACCGATAAAAAAAAACAAAAAAACAGGAAAATAGGAAGGAAAGCCAATTCAAATGATTTAAAAACATTCATAAACATTCCTTCTCGTGGTGTTTTATGAAGCAGAAAATGCACCGAGCAGGTTTGTTGAGCCTTAACAATGTGTTTTTTTTTGCACCAGCGACTGAGTGAGACATCTTAAATCGTCGGGCCGCCTCCTCTACAGCCCTGACAACCTGTTGTGAGGGTAAATATGGGTATTAGAGCCTGCTGCTGTTCGCCGGGTGCATTTCTTATATAACTCCGACTCCGGATCAGTCTCTCTGCTCTGCTACTTTCCACTCCCTCTCCCTCTCCCTCCTTCCACTTGCTAATTTTCTACCTTTTGTCTCTCCATCAATCTCCCTCTACCTCCATCTCTTCCCATCTCTCAGTATTGACCCCCGCACACTACTGCAGCTGCATCGCATCGAGCCAAGGGCATAAATCAAAGCACAACACGCTGGCCATCCCACACACACACTCACTCACTCACTCACTCTCCTCAAGCCATTTCTGTTTACCGTCCCACACACACACACACACACACACACATCTATAACTCGTCCTCATCTCTATTGCAGCGAACACCCACACAGATTTCTGCACTGGGAGCGAGATGCGGATAAAAAAGAACAAATATAGTGGGGGTTTTTGATTCCAAAGCAGCGTGCAGGAAATCCACAGGAACGGGAGTGAAAAAAAAAAAAAAAAAAAATAGTGTTACCTGTTGGTCACCACTCAGAACGCCAGAAATACGACTGGTTATATAATCTGAAGTGCGGCTGCTATTTTAGACGGAAAAAACCGCGCGTCTGTTCGGGAAGCGGAGGGGGAAAAGTGATCGATCGCTCGCGTCTATAAAAGACAAATCGAGGTGGGCTAATAGAGGGAAGATTAGATTTAAAAAAAAAAGAAGTTTATTTTTAAGGATTTTATTCTCAGTCAAACACGAAGAGGAAGGAGAGGTGTGACGGAAATAATCGCGCCGGAGAGAATAAAGAAAGAGAAGGAGAGGAGGTTCCTAGTGTACCCGGTCTCACATGGAAAGAAACATAATGAAGGGACTGCCCTTTTCTCCCTGTGTGTGTGTGTGTGTGTGTGTGTGTGTCTATGTGTGTTCACGTGCACGCCCATTACAGCGTGCATGCTCAGCCTACTCAAAGCCACAGCGGTGGGGCCACACACACACACACACACACACACACACACACACACACACACACACACACACACACACACACATACAACTCACAGGAGCTGTTTGCTCTTCCGCCTCATTCTCTTCCTGTGTCTCCTTTATTTTCCACATGGTAAATGAGAGCAAGGCAAACAGGAGGAGGAGGAGGAGGAGGAGGAGAGGAAACAAGAGGAAGAAGAAAAGAGTGAGAAGGCCTTACGTAACAGAGCCTGGAGAGAGACAGAAAGTAGGAAAGGGGAAAAGGAAAGTAAGAAAATCAGGAGGTCAAAGGTCAAAGAGATGGTTAAAAAAAAGGAGAGGCAGCTCGTGGCACGTTTGACGACTCGTCTTTTTAAAATTAATGCTACAATGTGTAGCAATGTTTTCCCACATGCTGTCTGTGGACGCTGCTGCTCGTCAGGATTTTAAAAGAGGCACCGCACTTTGTGTTTTTGGCTGCCGATCACCCGTGCGAACAATTAGTGAATCAGAAAAGCAGATTCACGTCAGTATTCAAAGGCAGAGAATCTCCACCAGTCATACATACTGTATGTAATACTGTATGTCGCACGCCAGCAAAAATATTCAGCAGAAATTAACCGTGGTGAACTTGACACAAAGGAACCAGATTGGAGGAAGTGGTCAAAGGTAATTAGCTTATAAACTTTCATCTTCAGAAACAGGTTGAGCACAAATACGTGACAGGTGAACTTAGCGCACCGCAAGCTTTCTATCTTGCTTTAATCTAATAACTCAATTGTGTGCCATGTCACTCAGGAGTTCACAGTAAAGAGGAAAAAGAAAGAAGCCAGGAAGGGCGTTTTTTTGACAAGCTAGTGCTAGTGTGTTAGCGGTTAGCTAGCCAGCTGTGGTAGGCAGTTTGCAGACTTACCCTACGAGTGGGCGCCATGTCAAACACATATTTGGCAAAGACGAGAGTCAGTCAGTCTGGACAAACTTACAACTTCTACACATAAAAAGTTGATATTTTTCTCGTTTTGACCAGTAAACTATGAAGAGTACAGTATGAAAGCTGTACTGTGTTAGCTAGTTCAAACAAAACACCTGACATGAACATGTCACCGCTGCGCTCTGCACGAACAGGACCGCAGATGTCAGATTGAGATAAGCTGGTGTGACATTGCGACCGTGCATGAAACAGTTCCTCTTCTCGTCTGTAAACCAAACTCGTCTTAAAGTCCACGGCCTCTAAATCAACACAGAAATGCTTTAAAAAAAACGTCACTGATGGTCAGTGTGCTGCAACACCGTATTGATTACTCACACGGCATGGATGTAATCGTGGATTTATGGCACTTGTTGGCACAGAAACACATGAGGAACTGCAGTATAACAATAAAGATAAAGGTCAAAATGGCGTGGCTGCTGGCATGAGGCCTAATCATCAAAATTAACAGTAAAAAAAAGGTTAAAGATCAAGTTGTAGTTCTTATGTGACCAATGACGCTGCTTTTTCAGTTCCCACTGCTCGAAGCTGAAGCAGATTTTAGGCATTAAAACGGTTTGAAACACTTACACAAGCTTTCTTCATATACATGTTAAAGTTTTGGGGCATTCGAGGACATCGTATTCATATGTTACGTGAGCAGAAGGCGGGCAGGAAATGTGGGGACAGTGTGGTTCATGTCTTAACACCTTGGCCGCCGTGACGCCCTGCGAGCATTTTATTTATATGAAAAATGAAACACTTGAGCTATTCGCGTCTTACTTCACCCCCGCAGGATGGGCTGGTCCGGGTTCTCATAAACTCTGCACAAACAGGCTGGTGTGAGAGCAAGATGAAAACAAAAACAAGAACTTGTTAAGACTTCGGGTCAAAACGCTCAAAGTCGTTTCACACAGAGACATCAAACAAGAATAGACACCTGAAAATCTTAATATCCAACCCTGTCAGGAGAGTCTGGAGGCTTGTTTATTTTTTTTTTTTTACAAAGTCAGATAATTAGCAAATCTCCAAGGTCACAGTCACGTTGATCAGCGTGCAGACTGTAAAACAGCAGCAACAAACACATCCCCTGTGTGACACGGGGTTATGGATTCTCACCACAGATTTACGACAGCTAGCAATGACGCCTAATCTTTAGGATTTGTATTCATGGGTACAAATTAAAAAGGCCCAGTGTGCAGGATTTAGTGGCATGTACAGGTGTGGTTGCGGATTACAAACCAACTGATTACCCCTCGTCTCACCTTTACCAAATGGTGGGAGAGATGTCACAATTCTCTAAATCCATTATTCGATTTCACTTTTAAAACAAATTTCAGCACTGACGACGCTGCCATTTACATTTTCTTCTTTACAACAACAGTTTGACTTTATCCTGTCAGCTTTTTTAGACAAGTTCAAATAATATGCGGCCAAAAAATAAAGTTTTCGACCTTCACTGCTTCAGAAATCAACAACAAAAGATTTAGAGAATTTAAGTTTGGTTTTTTTTTGTTTTTTTTCTCAAACCTGTCCAGTGAACCGTCTTCCGAAGAAAATCAATAAAAAGGATCTTTGGCAGCGTTATCAGCTTAGTTCAGAGACACATTACACTCGTAAGCTAATCAATTTATCGTAGCAGCTTTATTCCTGTCCATGTCCCCGAAGTCTTAAGGTTAGATTGTTGTTTTTTGTGACCTGATTTTAGTTAAAATAACTTAAAAGGAGGTGATTCGGATAAATGACATGTCAGGACTGTTGAACTGAGAACATATTTCTCTAATCTTAACCCCAGTGCATCTGGTGCCTAATCCTCACCACTGACTGGTTGTGAACACCAGAACAGATTATAAATGTTTCATTAAGTTTAAGAAAATCAGACACAAAAGACAGTCGCGCTGAGAGTCACGAACACAAGTGAAATCTCAGTCCGTGATTTTAAAGTAAACTGTTGCAGGTTCATCATGACCCACTGTAAACCCCCCTGTAATCTGACATCTTGGATATTATTCTGAAATCTCGAAGAACTAAGAACAGCGAGGAGTGACTTCAGTATGTCTTTCTGGTTTCTGGTGGGATAAAAATGTCCTCTCCTGATGCCCCAGAATCAGAAACCTCGTCTCCAGACGCAAAGATATTTAATTATAGCCGACACGAACATCTCCAGTCTTCAGAGTGCTATCGCTGTATCTGTATAATTATTGAGGGACTTGTGGGTGAGGAACTGAATTAATCTAATGGTGTCAGGATGTCATGTCACGGCTGATAACAATTAGCACCTTCGTAACGAGTGCGCCAACAGAACGCCGCCTCAACGAGCACGGGAGCAGGAGGAGGGGCAAAAAAGAGGGGAGGCATGAGAATACAGGGTCGTCTGGCAGTAAACACACACACACACACACACACACGTATGAAATGTTTAAGCCCATGTGCAGAACACACACCGGTAAATAAAAGCCCTCACCCACATGTACACGGCCAAACAAAGGGACACACAAACATGCTAATCCACTCAAGCCATTGTTGTCACTGCGGCATAATCCCGGAGTCGATGACTAGCTTAATCTTAGTCACATGACTGAAGGTGCACACAATGCAATCAACACACACACATGCACGCACGCACACAGAAGCATAAACACGCAAAGAACCAATCATGGCGCTGTCAAAGCCGGTGAACCCGAGATCCTCAGCTGCCCGCCTTTAATTCTGTGCTTTTGTGACATCACACTTGCGTCACCTTGTCATACTTTTCTTGTAATTTATTGCCGCAACTGGTTTAAGAATTGATTTAGCACAGCTGCTCTGTTGTTGTCAGCGGTGCTGGCTCAGGCGTGTGTGAGCTGACCAATCAGAGGACACTAGGTAGTCAGGAGGGCGGGATTTAAAGAACAGATGTGTTTTATTAGCATTAAAGCATGAAAACCTATTGGATGGTAACACAAAACAAAATCATGAGAATATGTCTCCTTTAAATGTCTTTGAAGGATGTCAGAACATATTTTGAAAAAAATATTATATTTTATAAATGTCGATTTTATAGAAAGATTCATAGTTAACTTTTTCTTTCATGATTTTAAAATTATGACAACGTTTATAGAAAAACTTAGTAATAGCTGTTTAATATTTCCTTTAATATTACTGAATTTTACTTAGATTTACACTCTTATGATGAAAAGGTACATTGTTAAGATTAAAAACACATTTTTACTGGATGACTTGACTTGATAAATACAGAAAAAAAAACCCAAACACCTACAAAGTGTCACCTACCAACAAACGACAACGACCTTTAATTCTTTCCCTCCTGAAACCATGGCAACCATCTATGATGTTCTCATGAGCTTATACGTGTGCGTGCGCCATCCCCTCGACGCCACATTACAGCGGCGTCCGATGAGATTAACCGATCAATACCAGACTGATATCCAATACCATTACCTGCCCCGGGAACAAATGAGGCATTATGGGATGCCGGGTATCCCGGGTTACTTATTGATCTCCACACGCTTTACAGATGACGGTCAGCGTCAACGGTCAGTAATTGATACTGATTTTTCAACGCTCAAACATACATTTATGATAATGATTTAAACAGTTATCATTTGTGTTTGTGTACTGGAAATAATCAACTCATCAATAACTAATGAGTCAGATGTGTGTGTGTGTGTGTTTGCCAGTAAGAGGCCAGCATCAAATCATCAATATCTTCCTGTAAAACACCAATACGTAATGATCAGGAGTCCGATAAGAGGCTGCATGTTTGTCAGATCGGCAATCAGAGATTCAACCACAACTCATCATCACAGAGGAAGATGACGCCGACAGGAAGTCAGCTGACCTCAGCAGACAGACGCAGGTCGCATAAGATGAGGCCTGATTTAGGCGACACCAGAAGGAGATAATCAGAGAGTCAGATGTCAGATAAAAGCCCCTCAATTGGCCTAAAAATCCACATCCACACATCCTCTTTAAAAGTTCGTACATCCTCTTGAATAAATGAGCAGCTCACGTCTTAAATCCAGCGTTGCAGCGTGACCCTGATGGACAACCTCCACGAGTTTTCCGTGACTTTCCCAAACTAAAAAGTTAAGAGCACTTCCACGAGCCTAAATATTTCATCCCTCACCGGCTCGCTTTTTTTTTTTTTTTTTTGTACCTTGGAGGATCCCTGTTTCAATATGTATCAAGCCAAAAAAGAAGCTCTCAGAGGAGCAGGAGGTTTCAAAAAAAAAAAAAAACCCAACATCTATAATACAAGACGGTGAAAAAGAGTGAGTTAAAAAAATAAAACTCCTCTGATTTCTCCTGATCCGATGATCGTCCAGGAGCTCAGGAGCTCGCTCGCTTTCACTCCTCCTTTTATTCCTACCTTGGCCCTGATCTGTCCCGAGGTCGACACCTTGCGGATCAGCTTGTGCGACGTCTCTTCCTGTTCCCCGTCGCTGTCCGATGACTCTTCTCCAGCCTCTCCAGCCTGGAAGAAGAGATTTGTGAGTCAGATGTTATTAATAAACAAAACCTGGGACCTCAGTTGAGCCACTGATTTTGCATGAGATTTGGTTGATGGGCGGCGGTTCGATTTGTTTATTGTTCTGCAACTTCCCACTTATTTCCCACCGTATTCTCAGACTGTCTTTTTAAAGCGCTGCATCAGATAATATGATCGACTTCGAGCTGCAACTGGGTCGAATGCGGTCGGTCGAATGGAGAGAAAGTAGCCAGTGATCGTGCAGAAATTAAGAATAATAATAATAATAATTCTTCGCTGTTGACAGACTGTTAGTTGTGACACGTGACCAATCGGATTGCGTTTTGGGCCGGACGTGACGCCAAACAGTGGTGACGATGGATACGGGATGCTGCAATCAGAACCACAGCATCACATATTTACATCAATCTATTTCATCGGCAATCCAAAACAACATCCCTGATTGTAATTCCAACAAAGGTCAGTAAAACCAGGAGAAAGCGATCGATAAATGTGTTGGATGCTCCTGTAAAGTCTTCCACAGGGCCCCAAAAATGCCCATATTTTCTTTATTTAACAATTTAGCCACTCTATCAACTAAGACTTCTGAATCTTTCCTTCCTTGTTTGTTACATTTCCTTATAATCGGACTGCTTGGTATAAAACTACTTGAGTCACAGCCACGATCTTTAGGAACAGGTTTGGACTCATAGACTGATCAGCCTCAAATACCTCCAAACAACATCACGTTTAGACTTGAGTGCCGATTGTGGATTGATATATTCACATCATGTGTAGATTGATTGTGAAATAGGCAGAATAACCCTCTTCCAAATGAAACATCCATGTATATTTATAGAATAGGGCTTGTGTGTGTATAGCTTGAAGTTATAGACTGTAAACTCCACTTTTGGTCCTTTTATTCCCCCAAAAAATGAAAGGAAATAACCTGTGTGTTATCAGTTTTGCTTCAGAATTGGATCACTGTTGACAGATCGACTTATTCCTGCAGTCATTTCAATTAAAGACACAGAAGGAAGGTTTCACCGAGTGTCTGAAATGAACTTCTCGGCCTTTTCTCTCTCACAAGGGTCCTAAAAATAAAAGACGACTCGAAACTCTGCTCGACTGCCAGAGATGCTCGTTCTCACATGTTCTCGCCTGTTCAACCCGATGTGAAACGACTCAAACGCTCCCTCAACTCGTTCGATCTGTCGCTACATTCTGATTCACCACTTCCTGTGTGCTCAGAAGATACACGACAGCACGCTGAAGAGTCAGAAGTCCAGAGTGAAGACACCGTTTGTGTCACAGGTGTTCAAAATATTGACTTCTCAGGATGTTTTTGCAGCTTAAATCCACAAAAGATCAGCAGAGTGTGTGTCTTATTTCCCCTGCAGGCTGAGTAAAGTAGAGTTTATATGCAGGAGCAGGCAAGTGTGGTTTGAAAAAAAACAGTCTTGCACAGTTGAAGAGCTCAGGGCAAACAGTGAAACTTACTCTCGAAAAGATATGATTTAAGTTTAAGTGACCTGAAGTTACATTTAAAAACAGTAAGAAATCAGTTTGCTAGCCCTCCTCTCAGGCTGCAGGTCAAATCAAGCTGCAAAAAGTTTAAAAATGAGACAGAAATAGTGTTTTTTTTTTTTAAGCAAAGTGAGTCAGCGTGCAACATTTAAACCTGTGCAGACTGTTTGGGGCAAAGAAAAGTACACCTGCGCTGCTTTAGAATGGAGAGTTTGGACACTTTTTCCCTGCTGCAGCCCCACTTTTGCAAAATCACCACTTTTTTACATGGAGTTTGGCAGGCGGTGCTGAGGTAGTACTTACAATGTGAGTCCTTTCAGAGTCTGCTTGGGGCGACCCGAGCGAGTCACCGTGCTCCGCCACGTACAGGACGTTGGGGTTGAGTTTAGAAGCCATGGCGGGGAGAGAAAGAGGGAAGGATGGAGGGAGGGCTTTTAGATAAAAGAGAAGAAGAAGAAGAAGAAGAAGAGGAGGAGGAAGAGGAGAGAGTGGAGTTTGGTGAGGTGAAAGCTCAAAGAGAAGAGGAAAGAGAAGAGGAGAAGGAGGAAGAGGAGAAGAGGATGATGAATGGGACAGCGGGGCTCCGGGACGCCACACTCTTGCCGATCTCTCCGTCCGAGGGCCAACTCTGGAGAAGATGGAGGAATGAATTATTGATTAGGAGAGAAAAGAGGAGAGGAAGAGTTGGCAGCTCTCACAGCTGGAAGTTAAGGAACATATAAACAAACTCCTTCTTCTTCTTCTGCTCTTATTAATTATTCTTCCTCCTCCTCGGTCTCACTCTTACAGTTAGCGAGACAATGACTTCTCCTTCTCAGTTCCTCTTCACTTCTTCCTGCCTATACAGTTTAAACACCAGTGGATTTAAATATAGCCGATGATGATGATGATGATGATGATGATGATGATGATGATGATGGAGAAGATGAAGATGAGTGATGGGCATGAAGGGCAAGTACAGTACACCATACAGAAATGCACTAACATCTGGTATGTGCATGCTCTCATGTCACTGACACATCCAAAATAGTGCAGTGTGTGTGTGTGTGTGTGTGTGTGTGTGTGTGTTTCCTTGATTACGATGTGGCCGCAAAGAACCTGTCTGCATCTCACTTCACTGCCGCCCCCGGTGACACCGAACTTACCGCCGAAAACAGGCGAAAACGCAAAAAAGCCACAAACGCATATGGAGGTTCTGAACGCGTCCCGTTGTGTGTTTACGGCGCCCGCGTCCAAAACACGGGAAATAAACAAAAACGGATGCACAACAGGCTGTCGTGCGCCTCGGCCGGCTCGATCATTCATTCCGTCCACACCGCCGCGGACCGGCGGAGCTCTCGGCGGCAAAATAAATATCAATATTTCCAATTTAAGTCGTCAAATGGGGCTCAGCGGGCTCAGCTGTCACTAAACGCGAAAAAAAAAAACATAAATCAGCGACCTGGACGGCCACCGTTGCTGCCGCGCGGCCACCACCTCCTCCTGCACGGATAAACCCCCCCGCGCTCTCATGTGTCCATAAATATGGATGTTATTTACCTTCGCCCCGTTAATAATGTCGCACTCCTTCTCCTTCAGTCGGCGGGTTAATCAGCCGCGGTGTCTCCCGCTCCTGTTGCCCGGCCCTGGGTCGCTCGTCAAAGCCGGCGTCGGGTGCTGGCGGGCGGTCAGCAGCGGCGGCGGCGGCGGCAGCGGCGTGCGGGACTCTCCGGTGGTGCTCGGCTCGCAGAGAGAGACGCGGTCATACGCATAGCGTCGGAGCGGATCTGAATCAGGTAGAAAGAGGAGGAGGGAGGTGGAGGAGGAAGAGGAGGGAGCAGGGGGCGAGGAGAGAGAGAGAGAGAGAGAGAGAGAGAGAGATGTGCCGCGTGCAGTCTCTGCTCTGAGGTTAAACTGAGAGCAAACAACGCGCGCGCGCACACACACACACACACACAAATACACACACGCGCGCTGCAGACACACGAAACAACACATGAACAAACTGAAGATGTTTCCAAAATAACGTGAAGAGTCGAGAGAGCAGAGAGATGAAGAAGTTGTTAATGACTGTTTAATAACGTCTAATAAGCTCAACCTGTGCACGCGACAGCATCAGAGCGCTTAACGGTAGGTGAGTGCGGAGTTACGTCACCGCTGGGTGCTGATTCAAACAGGTGAAGTCAATTAATGTCATAATAAGATGTTTATTTACATTCAGGGGCTCTGGACGTGCTGGTGTGAAAGTATGGAAGCCCGTTAGAGCCAAGTCAAGAAAAGCAATTACATTTTAGGTTTGAGAAAAACAAAACATTTTTAAAAAGTCATAAAAAGTTTGTTTTTTTTTACATAAAAAGTCATGGTTTTTTTTTAGATAAAGTCAAAATTATCTAAACTATGAAATTAAAAGTCTAAATGATGACAAAAAAGTCAAAATTCAGAGATAAAACATCCAAATCATGTAAAAAAAGAAATGATGAGATGAAAGTTATTATTATGAGATAAAAAGTCAAAATGACGAGAAAAAGTAATAAATCTGACAAGACAAAAAGTCAAATTGTTAATATATAAACAAAAAATTATAACATAAAAAGTTAAAATTATGACCTAAAAAGTCACTTCACAGCATCAGAGCACTTAACAATAGGTGAGTATAGACTTACATCACTGCTAGGTAACAATTCAAACAGGTAAACTGATTAATATGTTGATATATATTAATATAACATATATATATATTAATATATGTTAATATATTACAGTTATGCACTCTAGACATGCTGGTGTGAAAGTATGGAAGCCTGTTTGAGCCAAGTAAAGGAAACAAAGTGTGATTTTAGGTCTGTTAAAAAACAAAACATAAAAAAAGTCATTAAAAAAATCATTTTTTAATAATAAAAAGTCACAGTTTTGTATATAAAAAAACTAAATTATGAGTCAGATAATTAATATTAGTATCTTGGAGCTCACCAAGGGCAGCCATGATAACTCCTCAGGGTCACATGAAGCTAAAGCTACAACAAAAAGAAGAAAGATGTCATTTTGTGACTTTTTTTTTTTTACACTTATCAAACATTTTTGCTAAT
Source organism: Acanthopagrus latus (assembly GCF_904848185.1). NCBI lineage: Eukaryota > Metazoa > Chordata > Actinopteri > Spariformes > Sparidae > Acanthopagrus > Acanthopagrus latus. Next base: position 5,221,241 of record NC_051048.1, on the reverse strand, counting down.
TCCTGACTACTTCTGTCTCCTCAGGCCCTCTAAAATCTTACATATAAAACAATCTGAGGGGAAGAAATCCCTCGTCAGCTGCACGGCTCAGCCTCACGTTCACCAGGGCTGCAAGTAGAGACCATTCTCACAAAGACTCCTCAGATCCAGTCGGATCCAGAAATATTTTGACAGTTTTTCCCTGATTAAGCACCGTTAACTAAACAGCTAATGGGCGACACTGAAGAGAATGTATCCAATGGCGAAACTTTCCTCTTTCAGGAAAAAAAAAACAAACAAAAAAAGCACAAATATTTAACGCAATAATTCTGCCAGGAAACGCTCCCAAAACTTCAGAATCTGCACTCTCAGATTCAGATCTCAGCTTCCTCAGTCGGGCCGTCGTTAAGGACAGTTCACAAATAGAGACACACAGCTCCACTCAGAGGACACACACACACACACACACACACACACACACACTCTGACACAGCACAGACACTGGCAGCGCTCAGTGCAGTAGTAATTTGTTTACAGTTGATTAAATATTCATGCTGAATTAGCTGTGAGCCTGCCAACAGTCACTTCATTTACACCAGTGTGTGTGTGTGTGTGTGTGTGTGTGTGTGTCCTCCTCCACCTGTATTCCCGAGGTTGTAACTGTCATCCGGACGGCGGCGGGAGAACACGTGCGCAGCAACAGGCGTGCGCACGGACACCTGCTGGATTCCCCCCCTCCCTCCACCTCCACCGATCAGGTGATAGTGTTACTGTATTCAGCTCTTTTCCTCCGGTTGCCCTTGGCAACGGCGGGGAGAGCTGAGGAGAGGGAGGGAGGAATATGACCAAGGACGAAAATACACACGAGCAGAAAACAGTTTTGTCATTATTGATTTCTTTCTGGGGTTTTTTTTTTTGTTTTTTTTTCCTCAATGAAACCTCGGGAAAACGGTGAAAAATGTCAAAAACACCAATTATAATCAGTTAAAAACGATAAAAGATGGAAAATAGCGGCAGATTCTCACGTCTGAGAGGCTGAAATCAACAAAAAAAAAACAGCTCATCTAACTGATTTTTATCAATCGAGTTAAACATTTAACTGCGCTGCTTTCGACAAGGTGAAAGATGCGATGTTGTTTATTTCAAGTTTATCTCACATTTCAGTCGACATTTTATTAGATTGCTCTGTTTTGCACGCTTGCTTGTTAATATTCCAGCGACAGCCAGGTGCTTATTGTAATTTCATTGAGCTTCTTTTGCACACAAAAAAACAATTAAAAGTCATTATTCTCCAAAAACCTGGGGAGGAAAAAAAGCAGGAAGACTAATGAGGCAGAAAAAGAGGATGAATTAGAGGTAAGCTCTGTCCTCTCTCCTCCATCACAGACCTCCTTCAAGCTCTTCCAGTGGAAGCTGCAAACAGGTTGTCAAATTTCCTCTCTTTCCCATCCAAGCCGGCGCTCAGCAGGAGCCGCAATCAGAGCCCGGCAATAAAAAAGAAACCGATAACAAAGAGATAATTAACGGCTCTGTGTTACGTATCAAACTGAGGGCAAATTACGCCGCCGTCATTATCATCATGCAAATACGAAACATGCTGCCGCACATCCTGTACTCATCTTTCACGAGCAGTTATCCCCGTACCCCCATATTTATCTCTTTAATAACGCGCCTCGACTGTCTGCGGTTTGCAAGGAAAGTACAGATTAATCAGTGGTTCTGTAAATTGAACAGTATTAGTCACACAGCTATTTTTCAACCGTGGTCCTTCCTGGAGATTTGATTCAGTGTGTTTTATGTTTTTCTTTATTAAATTCAACTGATTGATTTCTGGCAATTAACCTGCTTCATGATGGTTAAATTCCCAGATACACTGTTATTAGTCTCTAATTGTTTGGTTATTTGTTTTCATGCTGAATGTTAGCTGAGATTATGACACCTCTCTTATATTTGCCTGCCAGGTAGGAAGCTACCAAGATAGCGAGCTAGTTTAGTTTAGCTTAAAGATTGAAAACAGCTCGTAAAACAGACCATAAAAGTGTAAAATTAGATGCTCAAATACACTCTTGTGATCATTTTTTGAAAGTACTGTGTGGTTGTTTTTGATACCACGCTCAATAGGAAGCTACCATACTAGTTAGCTTGCTTAGGTTAGCTTAAAGAGGGAGGAAGGAGGGAATAAGCTAGCTTAGCTCTACCAAACAAAACAAAATTTGTGTGCACTAAGAGGAATCGTAAACTCTAATCTTTACTTGTGGTAAATATGAAGCTACCAAGCGAGCTAGCTAGCTTAGTTTGGCGCAAAGACTGGAAACAGGGAGTAGCTGCTAGCTTAGCTCCGTCCAAAAACCACTTACTAGTATCTGCAAAGCTAGACAATTGGCACGTTTAATTTATCTAAGTGTAAAAAAATTGCTATTTATTGTTTTACAGATAGTTGCTAACTTGAGATAGCAACGTTAGCCTACTGGTCATGTCCAAGAAGTAGCCCCGCGCATGAAAGATAAGTTAGATATTAAACAGCTTTTAAAAGTGTGGTTGGGTGGAACATGTTAGCATGGCTAGCTGTTTCCCTGCCTCCATTAGGCTAACTAGCTGCTTGCTCCTGCTACATAGCCCCCACTTAAAGTTAATAGACTATATGAGAGCAACCTCACATTTACTGGACAGAAATGAGAGCAGTATCAATCCTCTCATCACCACCATCATTTTTAGAAACCGCATCCTCCAGGAAACCCATCTGCTGTTACGAGACAAACCCAAGCGACACTTCAGGAGGGAAATGCCCGAATCCCAGTTTCTAATCGGGCTGTCATTCATGTTCTCGCCGCCTACAAGCGATCGGACTCCTACGCGAGACACCTTCAAACACACAGAGCGTCTAAAACAGCACAAGGAACGGTTACATCAGATCCTAAAAATAAGCCTACACGCGAATATTACAAAATGAGTCATGTAAGAGCGATCACAGATGTCTGTTAGATGCTATTTCTGTTGGTGAGACAGATCCTGACATTCAACACAATCACAACACCAGCTATCTTTTTATTCCTTTACATAATCATACACAGAGTCTGTTTAACTGGGTAGATTGTAAATCACAGCAGGTATGACCTCCCTTTTTTTTTTTGTTACACAAGCCCAGGAAAGAAATACCCCGAATTAACATGGTTAGTGAGTCAAACTCTTTTGTTTACAGTTGTGATTCTTTGCTTTTGTGTAAGAGCAACTCTCTCGACTTTACTGCCACCAAGTCAGAACGAGTCGAAGTTATAATGAGCCCAATTAAAACAGGAAAACGTAGAACATGAGGCTCGTCCTTCCCTTTTTGTCTGCATTTTTTTTCTTATAATTTAAGCAGCTGCCGTCATGAGGATATCAGGATCTGAAAATGGTCAGAATAAAAACAATTGCGAGGCTTTGTACTTTCACATGATGCAAGGTCGAGAGAGCATTTAACTGCGCGTCGTCACAAAAGTACGTGTTCAAGCTGGTGGCTTAAATCGCAGGTTTTTCAAATGGATGCTGGCATTGCGATTGACAATCATCTACAGCTGAAACTGCACTGACAACGATAGATTACATGTACTTTCTCTGAACGCGTGGCAGATGTTTGACACGTGTAATAAACATAAAAGAGAAAAAACTGGAATTTTTTGGGGGCTTTTGTCTTCAGAGGGAGCGACGACCCAAATGTGCTTCCAGCAGAGCGTTGAATTGTTTTTGGACCTGACCTCCTCATTCACCGCGAGACAATGAGGGTTAACAGACCTGGCAGAGCAGCGACACGCTTTTAAGAGGTCGTAAGAGGTCAATAATGGGTCATTAATTGATCCGTCGTCAAACCGGCGGGCTTATTGATCGGGCGATTTAGAGGAACTGAGGGGACGGGTGGCAGCACGTCCGCTGGTCTGGGATCAGGCCCGTCGCCCTCAGTCCCTTCGAGTCTGTGCAGCTCATTTACACACCGGCTCCATCACCATCACCATCAACGTATGCACCATGTGTTACTATGCTGCCACCTAGTGATTTATTTGTCTATTTAAAAAAAAAAAAAAAAAAAAATTACCTATGATATGAATCTAGGGGAGGTCTGCAGGAGCAGCGCGGCGAGGAAGGCAGTTACAGGGAAGCGTGAAGAGCAGCGTTGAGGTCCAACGATAAGCTGTTTAAAGAGCATCAATTATTAAAGCGCAGTCTGCGATTTCCCCCTTTGATCAGTGAGACCGGGTTAATCGCAGCCAGCGCTAATGAGGCATGGGGGAGGGGGAGGAGAGGGGAGGAGGAGGAGGAGGGGGAGATGTGGCGCCGCAGAGGAGAGAGAGAGCGTTCGATCGGAAGGTAAGACGGGTCAGAGGGTGAGACAACAGAGAGGAGGAAGAGTCAGAAAGAGAGGGAGAATCATCCTCAGTCTTTCAGTGTTGAGATGTCTGAGCGATGTGTTGGATCTTTATTTTGTTATCTGAGATTCAGAAATCGAGATGATGTGATGAAGTGAGTGGGGAAAAACTGTTAATTGTTTGAATTTTGGGGCGATTAAACGGTCAAATAAAAGACTTTTTATGAAGCGTTTTATGAATATATGTGGTTTAAGTCTTCTATCAGCCTACGTTGAGATTCAAGTTGAGCGTTTCAGTCGTATTTTTGGTTTTGTTTTTGATGGCAGGCGTATTTTAATTTGACGTTCTCTTGCGCTGGTGGACAAATCACTGTGAAGAAACACCTCGGCTGAATAAACCCAGAGAAAACACGAATAACCTTTGTCTTGTAAATGTTTGATTTGCTTGATAAGTCGCTCTCCTTTGTCTCCTCAGTCTCATGTGTCCTCGCCCTCGTCTCCTCTGACAAGTGTCTAAGATGGCAGAGTGGAAAAGGCCGCACATACCTTGAGAGATAGAAAAGAAGACGGCAGACAAAGAGCGAGGCCTTGAGATGGGAAGAGGAGACGCAACAAGACAGAAACGGTGGGAGGGAGGGAGGAAGAAGAAGCAGAGAGAGGGATGTACAGTACCACAGAGGGACAGAGAAGAGGGAGAAAACATTAGTGCCTCCACCCCTCTGCGATCTATTGAAGCTATAAATACCCCTGTGGAATACATAGATCAGGAACATTTGAGTCATCTGCCATTTGAAGTCGAGGCTGGGCTTTGAACTCAAGAGCCAGGCCGCACGTCAAACTTTAACAGCTCCTCTGATTGTTACAGGTGATCACCAGGAGAACGGACATCAGCGCCTCCGTCACAGAGCCGTGCTGCAATTTTGAGGGTCGGCGACGCAAACAAATAAACAAGCGAGCGATCGGAGCTGGACGTTACGCACAGAGAGACGCACAAAGTGGGAAAAACAAAGAGGGCCATTGTGCGTCTGATTGGCCGCCTCTTCAGCGTATTGGTTTCCATGAGAACACAAAGAGCGAGCGAAAACGAAACAGGTGGTAACCTCAAAGAGCGCAGCGACACTTCCTGTTGGCTTCTACAAGCAGGCTGCTGCACACACGCAGCTCAAACACCGAGCTGCTAATCAAGAGACGTGAGAGTTCACAGACACGTCGGCCATCGCTGCCTGTCTGCTGACAACACACAGACACACAGAGAGACGACACGAGGCAGCAGAGGTGACACTGTCGGCTGCAGGGAGGGGAGGTAAACAAACAAACTAACAAACTAACAAACAAACAAACAAACATGGGGGGAAACAAACCAACCAACTAAGGGTTAAGAAAGAAAGAAAGAAGAATGGAGAAAGAAAGAAAGAAAGAAAGAAGGAAGAGAGAAACAAACAAACAAACAAACAAACAAACAAACAAACGCGAAAGGAGGAGGAAGAAAGAAAGAAAGAAAGGAGGACAGAAGAGGGAAGAAAGGGAGGAGGAAAGAGAGAATGAAAGAAAGGAGGGAAGGACAGAAGGAATAAAAGAAGGAGGGAAGAAAGGAAGGAATAAAGAAAGAAAGAGAGAAGGGAGGGATGGAAGAAGGAAGGGAGGAGGAAAGAAATATAGAAAGAAAAGAGGGAAAGAAGGACAGAGAGAAGGAAGGAAAGAAGGAATAAAGAAAGAAGGGAGAGAGAGACAAAGAAAAAGAAAGAAAGACAAATTAAAGAAAGAAAGAAAAAGAAGAAAGAAAGAAAACAAAAAATGTCTCTTTCCAGAAATCATGAGCCTGTTACTCAACATAATGCACAGACAATTATCTTTTCATCTCTGGAGACATTTGTTTTTCTGTGATAATGACATAAACAACTTGTGATCTTGAGACAACTAATAAAACGGGAGTCGCTGTAAATCACCTCTGTACCGTATTTCCATGTTGTAAAACTGGCCCCTGTTTGTCTCTGTGGGTGTGTTCAGTCCTGGTTCTGTTGCCCACCTTCCCTGGCTCTGGTTCTGGTCTGAAATCCGGATTGCAGATTATGTTTGAAACATCAAAACAACAAAACAGCTCTACACTGACAACAGAGAAACAGAATGGAAGTAGTGCTTGCGGCGGTGGCAAGATAAGCACGGAGGTGTTAACCTCAAACTCTTGTAGTGGTTTACTAAACCTCCAGTGGGGAATTAATTTACCAACCGATTCAATAAATGGTTTGAAAAAAAAAAGAATCCGAGCAGCATCTCTGCACTCTGAAAAACACCAGCAGTGCTGCGGCATGCAGATTAAAGCGACGCCGGCAGCACGCGGCACACTCATACAGAAAATGAATGAAAAGGCTGTCTGCTGCCTGTAGTACGCAGACGACGCCGCTGTGTTCGCTCTGAAGAGTCGTTACATTGGCAGAAAACGGCCTCTTCACTCTCTCTTCGGAGCTATCTGCACCTCCTGACCAATCATCTGCTGTTAGCTCACACACACACTCATCTACTCTGCCAGCTTCTCCGTTCACAGCACAAATGTCACTGGAGCGAAACGGTCCGGCTGAAGCACAAAGAGCTCTGCGAAGATATAATTAACGATTGATCTTTGGTTCTGTTGTAAATATCTAGCTCACTTTGTGGTAATTGTGAGACGGCGCTGGTTAGCTGCTAGCTTTCAAGCTGACATTTATCTAAGCACCGATCAATCAAGATGTGTCAAACAAGCGGCTTCCAGACAATAACAGCACAGAAATCAGCACAGAAGCTGCAGGGAAACAAGAGGCGAGCTCACGCACAATGGATATTTTACGATGTGAAAGATGTAACACGGAATTAAAAAACACCAAAACCATCCGTGGCAGACAAAAGGGTTCAATAAGATGCTGCACATGAACCGAATTCCCCCGAATCCCATGGATACGACTGAGGCTGTTGTCGGGTTAATGATAATGTGACATCCTTCCCTCTGTGGGATCACAGTCGGCTAATGAAGACCGAGCGGAGTCCCTGAAGCTGTTAAGACTGAAGTATAATGTGCGAGGGCACTTGAGTGATTCTTTTAGGATGCATGGATTGAAATTAAGGACCATCTCATCAGTCACTGAGCCACTTAAAGTGCTCCAGGAGGAAATAAACTCTGCGAAAATAACGACTTGCTCCGGTGCCTTAAACCAGCCGTTTCACATCAGAAAGTCTTATTTCTTATTAGTTTGGAAAAGGCACTAATGAATGATGTTGTTCTGTTCTGTTGAGGAAAGATCAGAAAACACTTGTGCGTCTAGCGGGACGTTCGTAAGCACAAATTAAAATTTGAAAGACTTGTTGACTGACTCACGCCTCTCGAAGGGATCCTCCAAACTGCCAAACACACTCCAAGTGCTCTGTTTTGAAAAGCCTGGCGCATAAAAATGTTCCATCGCGCTCACGTTGCTGTTTTTCAGAACTCGTTTTACACTCCATGTGGACAAAAGTATGTGGACACAAACACACAAGACCACATTATGTATTTTAGGTCCGTTCCTGATAGTAGTTTGCGTTTGGGCTCCTCCTTTAAAGATATTTGAAGACATTAGCTTCAATCTTCAATCCATCTAGTTATTAGTTTTGTCACATATTTGCGGAAGCTACTGGGAAATGAAAGCGATGACGGGAGGAGATGTTGTGATTTAACTCGCAGTCTGAATCATCAGGGCTTCACGTCAGTAGTTTAAAAGCTCCACATGTTTATGTCTGACAGACGGCAGGGATCAGATTCCTGCACACGTCTCGGTGTGAACGGGCAGAATGTGAATGACTCAGACATCAAATTAATAATCTGGACGTCTCTCTCAACTAATACCAACACGGGAGAAAAAGGTTTGCACCGTTTGAATATGTCAACATGATCCAAAACTATTAATTATTAGAAATCTGTAAAGGACGATTATTAAACGTACGTGCAGATGTTTGTTTACGACCCAGAGAGAGAGAGTTTCTATGGTGGTTTGAATCTTTGTGTTTAGTATTACACAGCTTTGAAAACACAGCAGTAGGTGTTCAACTGTATATGTATCTGTGTTATGTAACCATGTGCAGCAGGGTGTGTGTGCGTGTGTGTGTGCACGTCCGTCCACATGTCGCTCCAATTAGCGAAGTGAGAAAGTTGCTAATTAAAACAAGACAACAGTCACTCATGTACAGAGTCCTCCGCAGGAACAGCTGGCCTGTTACGCAAGGAACAACTGTTTTGTATCGTAAGTGTTGCAGGGCGTGTGTGTGTGTGTGTGTGTGTGTAGGTGACACAGACCAGCAAAAGTGTGTGAGATCACACCTTCCTACACACACACACACACACACACACACTCAGACAAACAGTTATATAGGGAGATGGATGAAGAGGTATGAGAGAGCGAAACAGAGCGAAGGATCGACCACATGTGCCGGATCTCAGCCACTTACTGCTCGTTATTGATTGAATATTTGGATTACATTGTCGGCTGGGATCAATTTTTCAATGTCGAGTGAACATTTTTAAGTGCTGGTAATTTTAAGATCCTGCGGAGGGAGTTAGTATGACACTAGAAGCCACGTTAAACACACAAGAACACACGTAAGAGGTAATAAAATGGTGATGGTGATTCAAAATGGTGGTGTCCACAGGGACGAGGAACCGTTTGGTTTCCGCAGCAGGGACCAGGGTCCAAATTAAGTTCTGGAGGCATCTTATTACAGCACATCAACAAGGAAGTCACAGAAGACAATGTGCAACATATAAGAATTTTAGTTTTAAGCATTCAAAAACGAACTTTCTAAATCACAGACAGAATGTGACGACATAACAGTTTCAACACTATATTTTAGGTTAGCATGCTAACCAGCTAGCCCCGGGCCTGGACACCTCATTTTCCCAGCAGTCCAAAGCTTGCGCGTTAGCAGAGTGAACACCATGACTCACTTTGTAGTCCTGCTAGCTGCATGGCTAACTGAGCTAACAAGCTAACAGCAGCTATATTGTAAATAGAACACAGCTAACATCAGTTAGCAGTTATCTTGATGATATGCAGCCCCTGTTTATTGGAGTATAAATTCATCAGGTGGCCAGTTCTTACATATTGCACCTTTAATAGTCACGCACTGAAATGACGTGTTGCTTTTTTAAACGTCAGCTGCTTAAACTTTGCTGTTCTTCAGAAACACAGACGACAACATGCTGCAGGAACCTTTTAGTTCCCTCAAAGGTTGATCGATGAACTAATGTGGTGTTCCAGACATCTCGGGACTTGAACGTTTCTCAGCTTCTATTGACAGAGGTTGAAGAGCACTGTTGCATCAAACACTATAATCATGACTGCCACATGAATCTACACGCAGAGCTTTTGTTGGCATTGTTGCCTTGTAACTTGAGATGCGCTAATGGTGATGCTACGTGCACCTGTGGAAGTGGAAAAACACGGCTTGAATCGAATTTGCCTGCTGTAATATACAGCCCAGAGTCACACAAAATCAGTAGTTTGATTTGCAACATGCAAAAAACCTCCACGGCCCGTCTGCCATCAGTCTGACACATTGTACAACAGACGGACACACACATTCGGACCAGACGGCGGAGAACCGCTGACACTGATTTTGAGGATCAGAAACGACAATTTTCCGACAAGGTGGGTGTGTTTTAATAACTTTTAAAATAACTTCCTTCACATAACTATGCACATTAACAGGTTATATTAATGTTTTTGAGACTAATTTTCTTCCCGCAAGTATGAATGATGTTGATTATTATTCTGTTAATATTGTTGCAGGTCACTAAATAAGATTACAGATTAAGGGGACAGTTTGGGGTCTACTTGTGCGTAGGAATACGAATGTTGTACAAGGTCTTTCCTTCCTCGTCACAGACACTGAATTGACCTCCTCTGGATGTGTTTCTGCTCTGGGGCTGAAGTTATTAGCTTAATCTGGCACGTTTTACAACCTTCCCCCTCAACACATTTATCCCCAGATTGCATTTATTACAGTCTTTTGCAAAGAAGCTGCGAGTGTCAGCTTGTCCAGTCATGAATCTTTGTTGCAAATGCCCCCAAAGAATACGTCCCTACGTCCCTCCCTAGCTTTGCTTCCAGCTCCCCCAAATGTTTTCTTCCAGTGCGTTATTCTGAAAAACACAGCAGGAATGTGTCCGATGTAGATGATCAGAGGAACAATTAGAGTGATGTGTCGGGTGTGAAGGTGGGAGTGTCTGGAGTTTTGAGTGTATTTGTGGTTTAGGTTGCCGTTTCTTCTTTCTTCTTCTACCCAGTCCTCCATACAAATATGTCGGTCGATTCCTCCTCCAACTCCTCGCTCCATCACGCCTTCGAGGACTGCGCCATCTTCAGGAAAAGCATTCCCGTCTATGTAGCCCTCTGCATCAGCCTCCTCCTCCTCTTCCCTCTCTTCATCCTCGTCCTCTGTGTGGGCTGCCAGCGATGGAGGAAACAGCGCTCCGCTGCCGCCGCAGGTCCAGTGACGAGCCACTCTGACGTCTTCACCTTCAACATGGTCGTCCTGGAGCTGATCGGCATCTTGGGATTGTGCTTGAACTTTTTTGGTGCCTACAATAATCAACCAGGTGTACTTAGAGTTGGGTCCTTAATGGCCGCCATCACCGTGCCTGGAGAGAGTCTGTTTCACCTCCTCACCTGTGTGGAGCGTTACCTGGCTGTCGTTCACCCCGTCACCTACCTGGGACTGAAACAGACGGGTGGAGTCAGGATCCGAAACGTGATCATCGGGTGTGTTTGGCTCCTTTGCTGGGGATTATCGTCTCTATCAGAATTCAGTTATCGTTTCTTGACCATCTCTACTTTGGTGTTATTGCTCTTCTCCACCATTGCCGTCGCTTATTGCAGCTTAACTGCTCTCTGCGTTCTGATTCGTCCGGGGCCAGGGGAAGTGGGTGGGAAGAGGAAGCCGGCTGACCAATCGAAACAGAGGGCTTTACACACCATGATGGCTGTAGCGGGAACTCTGCTGTTGAGGTTCTTGGGCAGCTTTGTCGCCACCATAACACAGTTTTCATCAGACTTAAACGACATTGATAAATGTTTAGTGATACTGTCTGCAGCCTGGTTTTGTCTGCCCAGCAGTCTGGTGTTACCGCTGCTGTTTCTGCACCGGGCCGGAAAACTACCGGGCTGGAAACACAACACTCACTGTATTTGTTTGAAATAGTCTCTCCGTTTGTCCAGCATCCTGAAATCCAAACATATATACAGGTGTTACTGTGTTGTTGCCAGGTTGGTTTTTAACGTTCCACAATATGTGTTTGACATTTTGAGGTTTTTAGTGGCAGAGTTTGGGGAATTAACTGGGATTATAAAGACACTTTATCCATCATTGACTCACTATTGGTTATGCTACGTTATCTCCAATAAATAACTGAACAAACTGGATTGATTTGTTTCATTTAGGTGTATTTTCTGTGTTATGACAACACAATACTGGGTACCAGACTCACTTAAAACACATTTTTGGCCATTTGTTTACAGAGAAAACTCACCATAAACACAATCGTTTGTGTTTTTGCTCCATGACCAGCTGTTTCCCCCCAAAAGCAGAGAGAGTTTGTTACTGCTGCATCCAAAAAAAACAACCTTTTACATGAAACCCTACAAACACATCATGCCAGAACCAGATGTTGATCTCCAGATGTTTTTTCTTCTCTCCTTACTTTACCTTTAAAAAAGGAGCAGTATGTAGATTTGGAGAAGAAACTCAAACTGTTTACAACATTAACGACGTAATAACACAATTTGTTTTTCCATAAGTGAATCAACAGGCTGTTTCTCAGAGTCAAATAAGGTCAAGAACGCTGTTTGAAGCCAGACAGGTGGCAGGGTCCGCCACATGTAAACAAAACAGGATGAAACTGTGTCACCCTTTAAGGTCACTTTGTTTATTCTGTTTATTCAGTCATGGAAACAAAGAGAGCTCATTTACTAAAAACAAATCAGCCATTGAAGATTTTTCTCTCCTCTAATGAGGTGCAGACAGTTTCACTCACACTGACGTTAATCACTGAATATTAAGCGTCTGAATCCGGAGCGGTGTGGAGACTTTTCCATACAGTAGCTACACTGACGTCCATTACATTTGAGAGAATTCAAATGAGCTGCCAGCAGAGACTGATGCTCAGTCAAATCAAACGCTGCTGCAGCCTCGCAGCTGGCGTGCACACAAGACTGTATGACAGGTGTTTTATAGTTCAGTATCCTGATTTACCTTCTTGCGGAGGCTGATTGCATGAATGTCCATAAGGAAGGTTTTCAGTTATAATCTGAGCTCTGAGGGCGGCTCTTCCCAGCTGTAACCGCAAATATATTCCACGAAGAATGTAAAATGTTCATGCATAAGATATAGATCTCAACACCGCTGTTCAGACTGTTTCTAGCTTTCAGTGTGGGGCAGCAGGTAGATGAAAAACACAGCAGGCTTTCTATAAAAGATTGATAAAAGCAGCAGAGTGGACAGAAAAGGAATTTAGTTTACAGAAGAGGTGGATTCTCTGCAGGAGCTGCAGTGTGTGAACCTCAAATGGGAATAAAACACTTGTGACACCAGGGAAATATGACTGTATGATGTTTGTTTTATGTATTAACGTGAGATAAACGTTTGCTGTGTCAGAAAAATCTGAAAATCTGCTTCCTACCTCCCATCAAACGTATTCATTTGAATTCGAAAGAGGCAAAAACCGCCTCAAAAGACGCTGATTGAAGAATCATTTTTCAGGATTTTGCAGTTTCCATTAATCTTTTCGCCGAGTTATTTAAAAATATGATGTCAGAAACCCTGCCTGTCCCGTAGGCGGTGAATCAATCCGCTAATAACAGAATTTAATGTTTCCTCTTTCCTCCAACTCACCAGTTTCATCCTCTCCCATCCCAAAACCTGAACAATTGATAAAATTATGCTCTCTGTATTTGTGGACTTGCGCGGCTCGTTATCTAAATGGATTCAGGAGTTTTTTTAAGAGCGTATTTCCCCGACAACCAGAGTAGAACGGCACCACGCTCGCTGCTGCGTTCCTATACTGATACACTGAGCGAGATGGACGGCTTTATAAATAGCAGCTGCTGTGAGTTTACATGTCAGACACATTGATTAACAGAGATAGAGAGAGATAGAGAGAGAGAGAGAGAGAGGGATCGATTGATTGAAAAGGAATAGCTCGGGTCGATGCTGGATACGGGCCGGGGGGGCTGAAGAGTCAAACCAGACAGCCGGCCCAGTGACACGTCTAATGGTCTGGAAGAGGATTGATTTCATCCGACAAACAAAAGAGCATGTGATTATATTCACGCTGCTTTTTAGACGCTCGCGTATGACATGGGTTGATCGACTCAAGTGTTCGATCAATACAGCCAGACTTTAAGTGTTTCTCAATGAAGTCATTGTTATTTGTTCCAAACCGAACCTGACGTGCGTATTAATGTTTTATATGACTTCACATGAGGAATTTATTGATTAACGTGCGGCCTCGTGTTCCCCCCCCAGAGTTCAACACTCACAGCTTGCACAAGCCTCGACCCTCCAGTGACACACATTCATGTCGACTGACACGAAGCTCTGATTTTGAGGAAAGTTCAGCACGCACACACACACACACACACACACACACACACACACACACACACACAGACACACACACGCTGACACGAACACACACTGCCGTCTTCCATCAGCTTCAACGCTGTTCATTCTATGAATAAGAGGAGAGCTCTATTTTTAATCTGACACCGCAGTGTGGCTCTCAAGTCGCCCATGTTAACCGTAATACGGGCCGACAGGTGTGTGTGTGTGTGTGCCTGTGTGTGTGCGTGTGTGTGTGTGTGTGTGTCACAGAGCAGTGGTGTGGCGCACGGTGGGGTCTTAACCCACAGCTGCTCACAGTGACAACAGCCTGTCCAATCACATCACTGTTACACACAAAGACACCGTGCGCGCACACACACACACACACACACACACACACACACACACACACACACACACACACCACACACACACAAAAGAACAATAAAAAGCATTTGAAGAAGCTAGGCTACTCACTAGCTAATGCGCTAACATGACTTAGATTGCTGATAAAAATATTTGCAGCTGCACTAATCAATAGTTTCATGTTAGTGATATCAAACACATTAATAATGACAACAGAGATTATCCCTCATTTCCACTCAGTTTTATCTAAGCTTTGACTAAAATACCCCCGTATCAAGTAGTATTGAATCCTCTTCAATCAAAAAAAAAAAAAAAAAAGGCAATTTGTGTGGTTTTGCTGGCAGGCAATCGCCACAAGTGATCTTCAATCAATCAATCAATCTCAATTTGAGCCAATTCACAACGTGATCCAGCATTTCCCCCACCAGCAAACACTTGGCGACAGTGGCGAGAAAAAAACTGCCTTTTAACAGGAAGAAACCTCGAGCAGAACCAAACTTAGTGGTTGGCGGCCATCCGTCAATGTAACGCGACATGCGATTGGTCCTTGATACAGTCGTTGGTGTGATGCGGTCCAGTTGGCGCTTGGTTTGTCTAGATGTCAGCAAAACGTTTGAAAGTTTTGTTAATAATTGCGTCAAATGTGGAAGGAGTACATCATGAAAAACTGTGAGTAACATGATAAAGAACCTCGAGGAGGACGTACGGAGGGAACTTGTTGTTCCCATGGCTTTTTCTCAGGTAAGATCAATGGTTTTCTCAGGCTGAAAATGCTCATCTTACTATGTTAAAACTTGGCTTGGATTGATCTGAAAATAAAGAAATGTTAAGGATTGCCCACTAACTTACGCCACATCATAATCAGAAAAACAACAATGAGGGTCGAGTATGAAAGAAGCTCTTCATGACCCACACTAACATTTCTTGTGACCTCCAGTGGCTGAAGCAAGTACTACTGCTGCAAAGGAGGAAGTAATATAAAAAGTTAAAAGCCTGCATGGAGAGGAGGTCAAATAAGCGCTGGTCAAATTGTTTCCTACTCCAGGTGCATTTGAAGTAACCTAAACCCAACCAAACTGCGAACGTACAACGAAGGTCCTGGTTTGTTGTTTTAGCATCAGTGATATATGTTGTTTTAGGAGTTGCTGCTGATCAATCCATTTGGTTGTTTAGATGTAACGATGGGTTTAACTTAATCAAGTACTATATTGGTAAATCAAACTTTATTGTTTTGGGTCCATCTCATCCCATCAGCGTAACTTCCAACTATAGCAGTCAAGCTCTGAAAACACACTGTATGCCGCCTGTCCAGCTACACTGGCAGTGAAACAAAATTAGCATTTAGCAGCTAAACAGCCAGATGTATAATTCAGGAGTTTCCGAACACCAAACTACAGCTTGACAACAGTGTCAATCGTCTCTTAGTAGCTGCCTCTGCTGCCCCCTGGTGGCCAAAATCTTGCTAATACTCCTTTAAAGAGCGAAGTTACACCATCTGCTGAAATGTAAAGCCTGCAGCACAACCAGCAAACTATGAACTCAAGAATAATATCAGCTGTGTTATGATCTTCAGAGACTTTTTATTTTGTTTCAGTCAAAAGAAAATATTTTTTCTCCGTCTGATGTGTTTATATCAACTCTTGATGCTACAGAATCACTGTGTGCTGCCTGTAAGTGGTGAGCCGGTCTCCTCTTTTTATTTATGGGTGTTATATCATCTTTATTGGATTTTTTTTCAGAGCAGCGTTATCGTGCGAAGCCTCTCTGGTGATTTACTCGTCTCTCTCTCTCTCTTTGTGTCTCTTCATTCTCTTCTGTCCGGTTTTTTACCCTCGTCATGATCTCTTCTCCAAATACATCGTTCTCGATAACTCAGTCTTCCTTTTCCTCCCTCCGTCAGCATCTCACACACACATACATACACACACACACACACACACACACACACACAGTCGGGTTTCCTTGCTGCATCTCGACGAGTGACAAAACACCACTGCAGCTCTCTGCAGGAAACTCCTTCAGACACATCACTCACAACAGGAGACGCACACACACACACACATGCGCGCGCACACACGTTCAGTCTTGCTACTTGTCTCAACAGGAACTGACTGGAATAGTAGTACCTCCAGGCAAGAGGTATGAGTGTGTCAGTCTGTGTGTGTGTGTGTGTGTGTGTCACTTGCCTTTTATTTTTCCTGTTTTTTCCTGCTTGTCTGCTCACTGACCTTTTTCTGATATCACACTCTTAAATCCCCCCGCGACTAAATGAAGCTGTGCGTTGACCGGAGGCCGTGTTGTGTGTTTGTGTTTCAGTGTTTAGTAACGTGTGTGTACTTTAATGTATTGGTTCCTCCGTGGAGGTTGGTAGGAAGTGCAGCAGCGGGTTGACTGACACTCGTGTACGTACGTACACTTTGCAAAATCTGCACTTATTCCGATGCATCGTATTTTTCATTTTCCAATTTGTTAAATAGGTTTCTAGTTAATGTCATGTGCGGCGTCCTCTTCGTCCTTCCCTTGAGCTGTGCTGTGACATTATACATTAATGAATCACAGCGTAGATGGGACATAAACTTCTCCTCAAGGCTCTTTGAGATCTATGTGAATCTTTCTGTGGAGCGCTGGCCACGAGCCGGTCGGCGGAACAAAATGTTTCACATTTCTGCAAACCTCAAAAACCTTCACATTTGTACGTGTTGTACGCATCGTGTCAGCATTTACACAATCCGTGTCATATCGTGATTAGGTTGCATGGATTTGAGCTGAATTTCATGTTGGGAATAACGGCAAACCAGAGACAAGTGTTCAAGACTGTGTTTCAACATTTGTAAGTGCCAAACCATTAGATTTTATTTATTGTTTTACAAGATATCATGATATTTTCATGTTGTGTTTGTGCCGACCAAAACACATATTTTACCCTAAGCCTTAAAAAAGTTTTGTATACAGCTCTTGGCTGTGACGTAATAATGACATCCCTTCCTCTCTCTTTTCCTTTAACACATCAGCACACCTCTCAACAAACTTATTACATATTAGTGCCACGATTTGTACAAAGACTTCAGAGCTAACACGAGTCCTGAGTCATCTGCCCGTGCTTGTTGTCACTCACTGTAATAAAAGTCCTGGACCGATGGACCGATTGTGTTTCCAGGTCGAACAGAGGCAACGACGAGAACAATCCAGACGGGTCCAGAGGTGAGAGGCCATCTGGTGACTGAGCGGCCCCGACAAGAACTACTACAGCTGGCCAGCATCTGGTCCCAGAGGCCCCCTGGGCTCCATCCAGAGGACCGGAGCCAGCAGCTGGAGGGCAATCAGTGAAGCGCCCGAGTCTGAGTCCAGCTGCTGTGACAGAAGAAGAGACGGCTGGGTGGACGGATGGATACAGTTAGTGGGAAGGAACAGAGTGGAGCCAGGACTGGAGGGCATGTTGCTCTCTATGGAGGAGTGAAAAGCCACTTTTCAGACTTCAGTAACTGTGACTGTGTAATGAAGTCAGGGAGAGAAACAGCAGGAAGAAGCTTCTTCATTTCAATTTTTAACCACATCTGTTGAAGATCTAAAAGTTTTATAATCATCTTTGTAGTCTTTGGACAATTTCAGAATCAGATTTTAAACAATACCATCAGGTATACACCCCACCTGCATCTTTAGTGTCTTACAGCGTTGTTAAAATGTAGTCGTGTATTTTCTGGTAATTGATGTTTAATTTATGGTTTTATTTGACTACAAAGCCGCAAGACAAACTGTTCTTGCATCCACAAGCAGCATTTAGCCTACAGGTTTAAGTCTCATTAGCTCTCCATAGATTTCCCATGATGCCTTTCAGTTAGTTGCTTGAGAGGCGCCACACTTGCTGTGGGCGACCGGACTGAGAGGATATAGAACCGGACACTATCAGGCGCCCAGCAACCTGAACATTTTTGAGCCTTTAGGCAGATAGATATCCGTTAGCGAAGTTAGCTAGCCACACGCTATAGCTCTTTTTTGACACCCCATGTGTGAAAGAGCTGCTAAAAATTATGGTGAATGATGTCCGACCTCATCATTCTTCATTTTAGCAGCCAGCTAGGCTAGCTGACAGGCTAACTGTCTAGCTAGCATTTTATCTAAATGACTGAATTAGCTAAAAAGACTTTTTTACGCTAAACAATAAATGAGAACTGTGAAGATTGAAGCATTTTAAACAAGTTAGGGATGAAAACGCAGAGATAAAGTCGTATGGAGTTAGAACATGGAGCAAAAGAACGTGCAGTCATCATGCAGGTGGAGAATATAGTAAGCTAACATTAGCCACCACAAGCTAACGGTGACACCAGACCAAAATGTCAAAGGAGTGTATTGAGATGAACGAAGATGTTTTTCTCAGTGTTGTTGTAGCTTTAGGCTACAAGTAAACACAACATACTGTTTTGAGTAAAATTAAGTAGATATTGCAACCAACACATTGTTAACACAAATAAAAGCTGCGCACATCTGACATTCATTATTAAAGAAATAAAAACCAGATTAAAGCTCGACTCCTTCTTTTTTCCCTGCTCCCCTTCATCTTCTCCCTCTCATGCCCTGCCAACAGATCATCAATACACACTTCCCTTTTTTTTTTTTTTTTTTATTCCTGTCTCTCTGAATCATCCATGGCACTCTCGTGATGTCGATACCTTCGTCATCATCATTACCGAGCTCCACTTAAAGACCACTCTGCTGCACACCTCGGCGAGATAATGGCCGGCATGTGCGCGAGTCGTGCTCACTCCCACGCTCGCAGGTGGACTCCCGGTCAGGTACATACGCCAGCTCCACAGAGCGAGCCAGGTGGGAATGAAAAACTCTCCGAGGAGATGCACGTTTGGCTTGTTGAGCTGGTCTGAGGTTTCACATTTATGGCTATTACCGCAAAGACAAAAAGCACACGTCTCCAGGCATAATGATAGTTTCACTGATGTGCCCCATTAGACCGAATCAATGAGGTTAAAGCTGCTTTGTGGAGAATATGAACATGCACAACTTTAGCACCTCCTAGTGGTTAGCAACAGTGTCGCAAACAGGAAGTAATGTACAAACACACTCACATAGTATTAACATGGCGGCTTTACAGCAAAAATAATGTCAGATTTTTCATAATTAAGTCCAACATATTAAGTTATAGACCATGTTCATCTTGGAAAAACTATAACATACGTCAAAAAATCAAGCAGGAAGTCACAAGGAGGAGTGTAGAGAGAGAAATCTGGGATAGTGGATGGATTAAAAAAAGGACTTTCATTCAGGAGGTTGATGTTTGTGTCCAGTGTGAAACCAAAGGTACACAGTGTAACACAAGTTACTCTGGTAATGTAGATATGTTTGTATAGGATGTGACAGATGTAACGTAGTGATCAAACCCAAACAGGGATGTATTACAAACACGAAGAAGTATTTTTCTTGCCAAACGTAACCAGACTGCGACCGTACATTGATGACCAGGTAAAAGAAATTACTGGTCTGCCAATCATTTACAATATATTCAAAAACATAGGATATTTATCAAAAAGCATATATCAGAAAACAGGCAAAACTCCTAGAACCAAGGAAATACAAAACATTGAAAAACTAAACCAAACCAGGATAAAGCGTGGGAAACGCAGATGAATCACAAGGATTAAACACACGGGAAGAAAATCGGGACAATCAAAAGGAATGAAAACAAGACAAAGACAGGAAGTAATTAAACCCTACAAAATAAAACAGCAAGTGGTAAAACTAAATAAAAACTAAACTAAATACATGCTAACGACAGCTAGTCCCTACAGCCAAAGATAACTACCGCAAAGAGTACAGTGAGCAGCAGTTAGCGGTTGTGCTGCCCCCTAAAGTTTCAGAGCTGCCTCTGAATTCAGACCTATTACCACCAATTACACCTTTAAAGGCAAAGAAAACCTCAAGGGAGACTTAATTAGCTGCTTAGAAATGTAAGAAAAACAGATTTTTGATGATTTTTCAAACACAATCGGTCCAATTTGTCATTATCACAGCGAGACAGAGGCATTTCAAGCTTAGAGAGGAAGGACACTTTACATTTGCGTCAACCAAAAGGCTCTCTGTAGTCCATCAATTGCTCCCTCCCTGACTCCCTCTCCCTCTTGACCTTTCACTGAGACCTTTAATCAAAGCAGAGTTATGGCTCCCCAGAGCCACCGCTAACTACCGAATCACACGTCCCGACAGCGCTGTAGGGATTCGGTGGGTCTGAAAAGTCGGTGTCCTCCTCTTAATCCTACAGTAGCGCGCTGAATAATGCATGTTTGTCTCCGCTCGGGAAAGAGACGACAGCGCCACTGGTGATTCAGCGTGTGATTCAATCTCAAACGCTGTTCAAGACCTCCGTTCCTGCGAAACAAGAGGAGAGGCCTGTAAATGATGCAGGAGCCCCCTCGGTGCGACAGGGTCAGCGTCGAGATGCGTCACCGCTGAGCTTCAGTGATTCAGCAGTTTCTAAAATGAGATTTCAGCGCAAGTACACGCACGTTTATACGGTTATGATCATGTGAACTTTAAACGACTCTATTTAATTGAGATGTCACGTGAAAGGAGTCGCTGGGAGTCACAGAGCTGCGGAGAATGATCACCAGACTCCTCAGTTTCCCTCAAAACGAGCCATCGTGACGTCCGTAAGGTTGTCACAGCTGCACAGTAACTGCTCAGGCCTGTGTGTGCTGACCAATCAGAGCAGACTGGGGGGGCCTTAAAGAGACAGGCACCAAAAGTGAGTGTTCGGACGAAAAATAATGTGTTTTTTGAACATTAAAGTACGTAAAGGTAGTTGAATTCCAAAAAACATTAAATTTGACTTAAAGTCCAAGTATGAACCTGTAAATGAGCGTAATATGGAACCTTTTCATTATATTTCAGTAAGTGTAGACTTCTAGAAATCGTGCCGAGATGCAGTGGTGTCTTGCTTATAAATGTTGAAACATAGTCTTGAACAGCGGTCACTGGCTTGGAAATCTTGCCTGTGACTCCACCACCTCCACCTCCACGTCATACCCAAGTCATTGTTGGAAGCCTATGACACAAACGAACGTGAGTGCACCAGTGGGTCACAGAAACGTTGAAAGCTGACCTGTTGAGCGACCGGTGCTAACGTTATCCTTACGAGACGACCGAAAACAACACAAAATGCATCAAAACGTCACAATAATCCCTCCAATATCTGTGTACATATACAGAGAAATCTCACTTATTACTTGCCGAACTTCCACACTACAATAATAATAAAACAGTAAAGATCCATATGAGCCGGTGGATTTTCCGTTGAGCAGCAGACTCTTGGGAATCCCACTGGTTGTTGTGTGAAGGAGTGTGTAGGTGTGTGTGTGTGAGGAGGGGGGAGTCGTGTTAGTCATCCACTCCGACTGCTGAGACGACTCCAGCAAGTGTGCACGGAGGGATTTAAGTCTGCTTATCCTGTTTCCTACAGCGCCACCACGAATCTCTTCCGACGCCAGACGCACAGGCCAATGCACCACTGCCCTAAATATGAAGGAGTTACGCAACCGTGCGGCGTCCGTCCTCCCGCCACCACCATCCTGGAGCAGAACAGAGCCGAAAAACGCTAACCAGTGATGTAATACAGTTTTGACTTTGGCATGCTTTGTCACCACTGTACGACAAGAGAGCAAAGGAGTAAGAGTGGAGCGGGGAACGGAGAGAGGAGAGAGACGGGCCGGCTCCCTCTGCTACAAAGCAACGCCGGAGCCAGCCAGATGATGATGTAACAGCTCTCAATTACCCATGGTGCTTTGCTGGAAAGATGAATGAAGTGGTATGCAAGGGGAGAGAGAGAGAGAGAGAGAGAGGGGCGTCAATGAAGACAAGCACTCTGCATTTCATCTGTATTCTGATCACGCGTGGTGATTCATACACGTCCACGGATTAAGAAAAGGAAAAAAAAAGAAAAAGAAAAGGAAGACGAGGTGCTTTAACTGATTGGAGGGAGTCGTGTGTGTGTGTGTGTGTGTGTGTGTGTGTGTGTGTGTGTGTGTGTGTTTGCATCAAAAAGAAACCAAAAGCTTCTTTCCTCCCTCTCAGTTATCCTCTGTTGCTCGTGGACTTAACGGCGAATAAAGAGAGGTGAAGACACGCGAGGGGAGGGAAGAAGGGTTGGCAGAGTGCAGAGCGCGTGGGCCGGCTCGGGAGTTTCCTGCACTAAAGGTGTGATGATGTAACTGAGCCGTGAAAGAAATACAAGTTTTTTTTATTTAGTTATTTATTCATTTTATCAAACACGAGGGAGGATCACATCACGGCAGGCGGGCAAAGAGTCACGCACCCGTTTAACCAAATAAAAAATTAATCTGACGGTGGAGGACGCCGAGGAATCCAAGAAGAATTAATTGATTTTCAGCACGGCCGCTTCAAAAGCAGTGAAGTGCTTAAACAGACCAGTTCGTGTTGTTTTTATTCATATTAATAATAATTTATAATATTTGTATTTACATGTTTAAGAGAGTTTCAAAGGTATAATGTCACATTTCTGGAAAAAATGACCTTTGTTATATATTGTTTTGAGTTGTGTACTTACATGGTGGGCGTCGCCTGCTCAGGCCTGTGTGTGCCGGCCAATCAGAGCAGACTAGGGGCCTTAAAGAGACAGACACTGGAATGAAAAATAAGGAAAAAAAATACGTCTTTTGAACATTATGATCTAGTATACCTCAGATAAAGCCTGACCTTAAATGAACCTATGAACCTGGAAATGAGCAAACTACAGATCCTTCATGTTATAGTTCGATAAGCGTAGATTTTTTTTAAACATAATAAAAACTAAAAACACATCTGGAAACTTGTGCTGAAGTCTCAGTGTCTCACTTACAGATGTTGAAACACAGTCTCATACTGTGGTCACTGGCTTGGAAAGACTTCTTGCCAGTAACTCCAACAACATCAACACCACTCCGCTTCACGGTGGTACGTAGCCTGACGATAAAGAAAGAAATGTTTAAAAATGACGAGACCTTTGTTACGTATCATGTCGAGAACAGTATCCCAAATGTTTCTCGTGATGCTTGAAACCAGAGATATCCGTCATTTTGCTCAAGATAACCAAACATTCAAGGCAACCATGAACCACCGCCCATAACAATCGAAAAAATGTCATTGGAATCGTAACTAAACTTAACAAATTGCAATTATTATTACTTGTATTAAAATGTGTTATAGAGAAGTTATAAAGGCTATGGCACTGAGGAAAAACAACTTTCGCTACTTCAAAATCTTGTATGAATTCAAGATAGAAGTGTTATATGTTTATATGATTATTATAGGATATGATATTAATTTGTTGGGCTGCAGATGGAAATGTTTCACTTTTACTCCACTACATTAATTCTGAAGCTTTAGTTACTCTGTAGATTCAGATTTTAATTGAATTATAGCAGGGTACAAAGTCATTAACTCCATGTTTAGCGGCTGCAACAATAAAGTCACGTAAACTATTTATAATCCAATAAAATGTAAAGTCTTTTTTTCTGGAATTACACTGTGGTTCTGCGTTTTCCGTGTTTTATTAATTATTTGGTATCAATACAACATTTAATGAGATCACAGCAGAGATTAAAACGTTGGGCACCGTGATAGTTTATAGGAACAGGTTTAATAATATTTACTCTCAGGCTGTGAGATCTGATCATCCTTTAATGTGGATCAACATTAAATTTATACCGACTGGAACACTTCTGACTCCATCCAATCAATCAGCGTTTAACTCATTAGAACTTCATCACCCAGCTGCTGCACGCTCACACCGAGGACACGTGTGCACGCACGTATACACACACACACACACACATATACGCGCACGCCGCTCTCTTGTCATGCGTGGCGACACATGTGGGCCCGGCCCGTGCGTTCACGCGTGCGCGTGAGCAATGCAGTGAGACACCCAGCAGCACTGCTAGATTGCATAACCACCACCTTCACCTTCACCAGCACCACCATACATACATACATACACAAACACACACACACACACACACACACACACACACACGCACAGCTGCGGATGCAAATGAACAATGCACGATGCAGCATCTGGATTTAAACACTGTCTGTGCCTGACTTCTTCTTCTTCTTTTCTTTTTCTTTTTCTTTTTTTTTTTTTTAATCCTGTGACGCAATATTTCTGGGTGGGAGTAAATGAATCAGAAAAGTGGGGGTCAGCTTCACCTTTAAGGTAACTCAGGGGGAGGGACAGGTGTCACGAGCTGCTCTGCACCTGCATGTGTGTGAGGTGGGATGAAATCACCACAACACATATGCACATTACATGGAAAATAATAATAAAAAATAATAATACAAATAATACAAATGACTTAAAGCTATTTTTCTATCACATTTGTATACAAATATACTTAGATTTATTTCACTCTTTATGTTTATATTTATATGTATTATATTTTTAAAAATATGTGTACATGTATGTTTTATATAAATACATTTAAAAATATTTTTATATATAATATATATTTCTATACCTTTATATGAATATATGTTTTATTCTTTTTATTTATATATTATCTTTTATTCTTAAAATTATTTTAATATGTTTCTTTGCCATCAGTACGTAATTTATATATATGTATAGTTATACATATATATATATAACATTTTCTTATTCTTTATATATATCTTATATTCTTTAGTCTTTATATTTTTTAAATCGTGTTTATTCTTTTACATTTTTTTAAAAATATATTTTGTTTTTACTCTTTACATAAAAATATATATATATATTTTTTCTTCATATTTTTCTATTCCTCTCTATATTTTCGTTGTATTATTAATCCCCTCTCCCTCTCCGTGATTCACACACTGGCCGCGATGACGGGGACTGGAGGAGCCGAGACTTCTGACGTCAGACGATGAGAATGACAAGCACGTCCAATGAGGGGCCGAGGATGTGCAGCGCGAGGACGGAGCTTCCGACAGAAGGCTAATAACCATGCCAACCGAGGAATATAGCGCGCGCCGCTGACTGGGGGGGAGAGAGAGAAAAAAAGGGGGAGAAGAAGAAGAGAGCGAGGGGGGAAACCCTCGAAGAAGAACATATATTTAAAACAAAACAAAACAAAACAAAAAAAAACCACACAAAACATCCGGACACCGTGGAGGAGAACGGACGGGAGAGACGTGTCCTGCAGGGGAGAAGAAGAAGACAAGCGGGTAATTTTCTCTTTCTTCTTCTTCTATTTGCGTGTGTGTGTGTGTGTCTGTGGCGTGGTCTCCCTCTCATCTCTCCCTCCTCCTCCTCCTCCTCCTCCTCCTCCCTCCCTCCCTCCTCGCTCCCTCACTCGCTCGTTGGCTCAGGGACTGCACTGCTGCAGCTGAATGAAACTGATCCAGGTATTTATTTATTCTTCTCTCTTTTACTGACACACACGCCAACTAAAAGAAGAAGAGGAAGAAGAAAAGAAGACTGAGCAGCCATTAAAAAAAGAAAAGAAAAAGAAAAAAGCTTGCGGATGCTGCACGAGCTCCCTCTTTTATTTTATATTTTACCGCAGGGATGTGAGCCCCCCTCTCCGTCAGCTTGCGGGGGTTTGGGTGGATGTGGTGCTGCTGGTGGTGCTGGTGACCTTCCCCTGCCGTTTGCAGTCATTGACGGCGTGTGCGCGTGAGTGTGTGTGCGTGAGGAGGAGGGAGATGAAAAATAAGGGGGTGGGGGGGGGTGTGGAGGAAGGGTGTGTGTGTGTGTGTGTGTGTGTGGAGGTTGAGGTGGGAGGTGTGTGTGAGCGAGAGAGAGAGAGAGAGAGAGAGGGGGAGACATTTTTTTGTGAATGGAGCTCCTCGTCCTTTTTTTGGCGCGCGCGCGCTCTGGCAAGCTCCGAACTCAGCGAAGCTAAAATTAGCCTTGTGCCGATTCTTCTTCTTCTTCTTCCTCTTCTTCTTCTTCTTCTTCTGAATTGACATGCTAACGCACGCGCTCACGCGCGGGCACACGCTCATACACGCCACCCGGTGAATAGGGACGGCACAGCTACCACCAGCCGCCGTGCCCCAGGACGTCATGCACCATTTTTAGAGATGCTCTAAAAATAGATTTTGTTGATGATGGTTCAGACTGGGAGGAAATCGAGCATCCGACATCTTCTAGGTAGGAACGCAGCCCGACTTAAGCTTCCGCTCGCTGTCGGATTCTTTTAAAATTTTGTTGTTTTGTGCTCCGGAGCCAGAAATGGAGGGAATTTGCTTCTCGTTTATGGATTAACTTGCGTTCACACCTGCGGTTGTGCTGCCGCTAATTACCTGTCAGCATGGTGCGTGGGAGCTGCTGGTGACGTGCGTGCTCAGGGGGGGTCAAGAGCACGGTTGATTTCATGAATGAATGAATGAACGGATGGGCGGATGGAAGGACTGGATTGATTGATGGATGGGTGAAATATGTCTTTACTGCCCCCTTCATAAAAGGGGATGAACGTTAACACCCTCCCCTCTCCTTGTCCTTCGCTCCCCCCCCCGCATCCCTCCTTTGTTATGTCCTCGCCTCGTGCCTCCTCGTCCTGTTTCGATCACGCTCTCTGCTTTCTTTTCCATCCCCTCTTTTCCACAACAACCTCCCCTTCCTCCCTCGCGTCATACGTACGTTTTCTCTCACTCCTGTCTTTCCTCTGAAACTTGCCGTGTCGCTTTGACTCCTCGCTCTGTTTCGTTGGTCTTTTCAACCCGTCCTCGCTCTTATCTGAACTTTTCCCCTCCTCCCTTTTTCGTTCCACCCCTGACCCGCTGATATTTCTTTCTCTGTTTTTCCTCCTTCACAACTCCCTCCGGCTTTCTCATGTGCATATTTGATCATTCCCCGTCTGAACATTTCCCTCATTCCCCTTTCTCTTCTTCGTCTATCCTTTTTCCGAACCTGATCAATCCCTCCTTCTTCCACCTCCTTTCCTCTCCTTCTCTTCTCTCTCCAGCTATGATTCTCTCCCTGGCCGCCGCAGCAGCCATGAGTAGCGGCAGCGGTAGCAGCCTCAACTCCTCCTCCCCCCTCGACCCCTTCGACTCCTCCACCACGTGGAGCCTGGCCGAAGACCCCTCCAACTCCTCCTCTGAGCCCGTCGTGCGGACTCTGACCCCCGACCTCCAGCCGGCGACCACCGCCGTAGCTGTCCAGGAAGTTAGCCCCTGGGATATCGCACTCTGCGTGACGGGGACGCTCATCTCCTGCGAGAACGCCCTGGTGATCGCCGTGCTGTTCTACACGCCGACGCTCCGCGCTCCGATGTTCATCCTGATCGGATCGTTGGCGGTGGCCGATCTTCTAGCCGGGCTTGGCCTCATCTTGAACTTTGTCTTCACCTACCTGGTCGACAGCTCGGTGGAGTTTGTGACGCTGCTGTCGGTCGGACTGCTCATTTCGGCCTTCTCGGCGTCCGTCCTCAACATTCTCGCCATCACAGTGGACCGCTATCTGTCGCTGTACAATGCCCTGACCTACCACACCGAACGAACAGTCACCTTCACCTACGTGATGGTGATCTTCATCTGGGTGTCGTGCCTCACGCTCGGCCTGCTGCCGGCTCTTGGCTGGAACTGTCTGAGGGACGAGTCCACGTGCAGCATCTGCCGGCCCGTCACCAAAAACAACGCCGTGGCGCTCGCCGTCACCTTCCTGCTCGTCTTCGCCCTCATGATGCAGCTCTACCTGCAGATCTGCAAGATCGCCTTCCGCCACGCGCAGCAGATCGCCGTGCAGCACCAGTTCGTGGCCATCTCCACCACCAAAGGCGTCTCAACACTGTCGGCCATCCTGTGTGCCTTCGGGGCGTGCTGGCTGCCGTTCGCCATGTATTCCATCGTGGCTGACTCCAGCTATCCCGTAATATACACCTACGCAACGGTCCTCCCTGCTACCTGCTGCTCTGTGATCAACCCCATCATCTATGCGTTCCGGAACCCGGACATCCAGAAGTCGCTGTGGATGGCGTGCTGCGGATGCGTCCCGTCCAACCTTTCCCTCAGACCCAGGACCTCCAGTGACGTGTAGCAGGGACGGCCGGTTTCTGTCTGGCGTGATGCTCGACGCCGAGTCAGGGTTGAAGGATGGAGAGGACGCAACGGGGTTCAAGATGAGAAGGGTTGAAGGTTACGGCGTCCTCGACGCTTCATATCAGGGTTGGGAGGCTGATGGCGAGGGCACGGCTGGCCGCGCGTGGCGAAACGGAGGACGGTGCATGGTCCAAAAAGAAAAAAAACAAAAAAAAAAGATCAAGCTACTAAAGATCATGTCCTGATGGTGATGGTGGCCTGAAACCAACTGCAAAAACCTGATCAAGGTATCCTCATGGTGGTTGTAGGGAGTGTGTCAGGTGACTTTCCCAACCGACCTCCTTTAGGGTGCGAGAAGTGAGGCCTACTTCTCAAGAGTAGCATTAATGTGGCCGCGGGGTTTAGGAGCAAATGTCCTAAATCTCCGTTGGACCTGAGCTCGGGCAGCACTGCATGGTTATGCAATCAGAAGGAGTGAAACAGTCTTAAAATACTGTCTGTGTTTTCCACTGATGTGTTTGAAATTAAGTGGTGTGTGGATAAAAATACAACGAGCTAAATATACACAATGAATGACCTTGAGTATTCTCAATGAGCTATCTTTGCAGTCTTCTCCTGAGAGGGATAAAACAAGAATATTTCCTCCCTTGAAAACGCATTTTATCAACGTCGTTCCCTTGATCTGATGCAGATTAAGTCATTAATGAGTTTGTAGACGGAAAGTGCAACAATAATTATGCGCTGAGATTGAAATTAGACGATCATAAACAAGCCTGTGTTGACTTCTCCCAATGCCGACAGCACAATCTGCATTTTGTCAAACAGAGAAACACAGTTCTGCACGTGAAGTTGGCCACAAAAAAAAAAGCCTAATGCACAGATAACCCCCTGAAAACCAAGAGAGGGATTTTCCATATTTAGGCCGGCGTGTGTTGTCCTTGCCGTGATGAAATGAAATCTGCTCCCCCCCAGTCGGAGGGGAAAACGGGTTTCTCAGCCAGCCGCTGCGCCGTGACTGTGAAGCAGAGAGAGCTGAATTCAGCACCAAGGACAGCGCCACTGCAGAGCGCCGCTACCCTGGGAATGCTCTCTGCTGCTGCGGAGGGGGAGCGAGGGCGCTGAAAAGTAGGCTACGCTGTTCTCTACACCATCTTGATAGGGAGCGTGAGGCGGGCTGTTAAAGGACCATTCCAGCCGGATTGGAGCTTCTCTCACTCATTGACAACCCATCAGTTGTTTTTTTTCCCCCCAATACCTACATGACGGCTGAAGGTATGTTACATTTCTTTCAGTCCTGAAAAGAGAAAACAATTCGGTCAGTAAATGTGGTGACTCAGAGAGAAGCTTTTATTTTGGAACCACTTCCTGTTTCCACCAGGAGTCATTTCAAAAAGTGCAGTAGCTAAATTTCAAGATGAGCGCTCCAACTAGCAATTATTTTCAGGATTATAGATTGTTTAGTCTATAAAAACTGTGAAAAAAATACAAAAAATTGCTTTTTTTTGTCCAACCAGCACTCAAAAACCCAAAGACTCTTAATTTACTGTCATAAATAATGACGAAAAGTAGCACGTTTTTGAGTTTAAGGCAAATGTTTTGGCTGTGGACTTTCTGTTCACACTGGTCGCACTGGTGCACCTAATATTTCCATTTAGGTGCACTAGCGTGTAATTCAGGTGCACCTTATAACACTGTGTTACTCAACACATTATGTAAAAGGTTGAAAACTAGCGAATAGCGTTGAAGCACAAGCAACAAGAAATCGGAAACTGCTAAATTGCAGGTGCACTGGTGCAACCAATGAAAATGTTTAGTTGCACTTGACAGAGTTTTTGGCGCATGTGCGACCAAAATAGTTTCCCTCTGCAGTCCTGCCATTATCAAAATAGTTTTCAACTTGTTTTCTTTGCCTCATCGATACATCGGACTGATCATTGCAGCTCCTTTCAAACAAAGCAGCTGTCTTTTTTTTTTAAAAAAAATGAAATGCTGAGGCTTCATTTTGATGATTTTAATGTCTGGAATGAAAATCTGAACGGAAAAATCATTCGAAAGTGAAGTTTGAAGCGAGAAAAATTAAATCAATATGACTAATCGTTGCAGCGAACAGTCTTTGTATGAAAAATCATCTCAAACTAACTAATTTCATTGCTTTAATTTGCTGGATTCTTCCCAGATTGACAGAAAACGATCAAAATGACTCAATTTAAACTGTGACAGTCATTTTAAAATGAAGCAAAATAAGCCAGAAGACTCCAATCATGCTCAGATTGTCCTCAAACATCCACTGAGGTCTTACAGTGCGTCCGTGACCCCGTCGTTTCCATCCTCCGCTGCTCTCTCGCCTCTCTTGCATCTCCGTCCTAGAAATTATGCATGAGGAAAGTGACGTATGGGCCCCGTGAGCGCCGGCGAAACAAGCCTGTCCGACATGAGGAAGGTGAGAAGCAGCTGATGTTCATCTGCAGCCGGTTTAACGCCGTTCAGGCCGCGCTGCTCTAAATCTGGAGAATTCTAACTCCATCGCCTGATCGATTATCCATTAGCTCGAGCTCAGCACAATCTGTAGTCAATAGGCCATCTTCCATGTGGACGGCTTAGATGGTAGACGGTTTTTACCTCTCTGAAACATGAGCAGGATGCACGAAAACATCACAAAATTGCTGTTAGACGTGAGCATCGTATGGACTGAGCTCCGCTGGCTTGCTTCTATTTTCACTGGCTTTATCGAAGCACACACACACACACACACAGACACACACTGCCTGGAAGAAGCAGTTCTGTCCCGGGGCCCCTCTGAAGGCTCGGCGGGTTAATGAGAAGCGAGAGAGGCGAGGTGACGCGGCGTGAAATGGAAACGCCAGGCGAGACGCGCTTTAACGTAACCCCGGGTCACGTCCGCCGCGCACCCAATCAGGCCGACGCTCCCGACTCCGAAAGGGCATCGTGTAAGTTAAATCCAGCTAATGTTAATAACATCTGGGTAATAGTGGCGGCGGGGAGTCGGGCCTAATGCACGCAGGATGTAGTGAGCAGGATTTATTGCTCACCTCCATCTGCATTTAAATGATCTGCAGAGATAGTTTTCACTCCCGCGTTCCTCTGAGAGAGCCGCCGTGACTAAGATACTGGCACGCAGCTAATGTACTCGTGTGGGAGGTGTACTGGCTTTGGGAAACTGTAAAAACACACACAAAAAGAATAACTCAATACGAGAAAAAACAAACACAGGGTTGTTTCTGTAACTTCCAAAATTCAAACGCTTTCAACCAAATAGACGACAACGGCACGGGGGGGGAACACAGAGAAAATGGCGCTCAGGAGACGCAGGTATTCAGATCTGTTTTTGTTTGTTTGTTTGTTTTCTATCGTGTAAATTAAATCTTAAGAGTATTTTTCTTGGCAGCAGCAAACAATCAGCAGCTACACACGACTCTCTGCTCTGTGGACGATGACTCTGTTTGAAAAAAGGCAGCATCTCTCGTGTCTTTATTGTTTGTTGTTTTGGTTTTCTTTGGGCCTTATTATTGGAACAGAAGAACTCCTTCGCAATAACTGTATTTTCGCTGTGTGTACAAAAAAAAAAGAAGAAGAAGAAAAAAAGAAAAAGCCACAATGGAGACAGAAAAAAGATGGAGAGACGGACAAGAGGTGACTGACTAAAAGCAACAAATAGCACATTGGTGGCCTGTGGGGGGGGGGGACTTCCAAAATAAGAGCATCTCGGCAGCGGTAATGAATCGCGGAAGTAGGACGAATCTAAATATGAAGCGGTTGCTCTAATTCCATTTAGAGCCGCATTTTAATTATTTTTCTCTCTCTAAATTTAGCTTCTCATTTTGGTTTAACGGGTCGGACGCCTCCCTCCCTCCGTCGCTCTCTCTCTTTTTTTTTCGCTCTCTCACTGCATCGATGCTAAGAAAGAGATCGGTGGGTTTAGATCTGTGGCAGGCTTGGTGAGCTGCAGCAGCACTGTGTGTGTGTGTGTGGTGGTGGTGGTGGTGTTGGGGGGGAATGAGTCAAAACTAATCGATCCCAGAGAGATAATTAAATCCATTTCACATAGGAATCTGATGCAGATCCTAACAGGCACACTGTTCCCCGGTACGCACAACGATGTGAGACTCATCTGGGTTTGGAGATGCTAGATGGGACGCAGAACAGATGAGAGAGGTTTAACATCAGCAGTGTTTCTTAAAAAAAAAAAGAAAAAGAAAAAGCTCGCACAGTTTGACTCTTTAATTGGGAATCTGCACTAGCTTGGCTAATGCTAGCATGTAGCTTTCAAGCCGTTGCGCTGTTGCGCCTGCCTAGTTAATCAAACTCAGACAGTATAAGGGTCATGAACCAGACTTGGATTAAACAGACACATTTTTTATTTATTATCTTGACTGCAGTTCAAGTGAAGTCACACAAACCTTTACAGAAACTTTGAAATTTACCAACTAAAATAATTAAAACGCACATTTGTTGAGCAAATTTGTGACGTTGACCAGTCAATCAAATTGTTACCAACTAGTGCTAGCATGGTAGCAGTTAGCTCGCTGGCTTCTAGAGCGTTAGGTACGGCAACACCACTTGGACAAACAACACACAGAACTGGAAACAAGTAAAGTTAGTTTATGATTATGGCGACATTTGCTAGTAACGATTTCAGATTGTGGTACGACAGCGGCCTGTTGTAGTATAGCATCTGCTAATATTGCTAAAACACAAAAATACAATTTGTGTGAATATTTGGACAGCACACAGTAACAGCAGCAGGAGCTAGCATGGGTCATAATTTTAGAATATTCAAATAGTCGCTGAATTGGAAAAAAAAAATCTAATCAATACATTTTACATAGTTTTTCCCCTTGTTTCCTAAAAAAACTTAATTTCACCAGCCATCACGTTATTCTACACCTGTCACACTAGTCATGAGGTAATTCAGCAATGTGTCCTAGTGGTGTTGCCGTACGTAGCCGCACAAGATGGCTGACGTGTACTACCACTTCTCTTTTAAAACGCTGAACGTCAGCAGAAAAACGACACCTATCCAGCCCTTTCTTTTCTGGGTGAAACAGTCTCTATTTGATCCAAGTCCCGAGGGAGTCATGAGCCGCCAAGTAAAGCCAACAAATCAGCTGTTTCCTGACTGAAAATCGCTCAGCCGGAACTGGGAATATTTCAGACACACCTGTATCGAAAAAAATAAAATAAAATAAATAAAAACCCCTCGTCTCTTTGACGGTCCCATCTGGCACGTCCACCCAGAGATCGTTCCTAACAGTTAATAACACTCATCTGTGAATACGCCACCACTCAAGTCAACCATTCCTGGGGCAGGAGTGGAGCGACCACTCACTGTGTGTGTGTGTGTGTGTGTGTGTGTGTGTGTGTGTGTGTTCTCCCACCCTGGGATCATAGCCAATTGTAATGAACCATAACTCAACCAACTCTCACTGTAAAACACAAAACACACGCAGAATGGCTTTTAACAGGCCGCTATACAGGACTATAACTCGATTTAAAGAAAAGAAAAAAACAAACTGTACAAGCGAGTGTGTGTGTGTGTGTGTGTGTGTGTTATTTTTATTATGCAATGCTGTACAGACAAATGTATATTTTTGTAATGTTCATCAGGGCATGAGTTAACGAGACATGGTCGCTGCTGTGAGCATGTTGTGAGTGTGTGTGTGTGTGTGTTTCTTCCTCTTCTTCTGTGTTCTTCCTATAAAACAATGTTTCCTTTTTTTTTTTTTTTTTCTGGGTGGTTAGAAGAAAAAACACAAAACAAAAAAAGTGTCGGATATGCTGAAAAAAGTGCCATATTTTTCGACTTTCTAGTGTCTTATATTGTTTTTGGTGTGTGTGCGTACACGTTGACCTTGATGTTATCGATGTGGACGCTGAGCAGAAAGTTCGCCGATCCGAGCTGTGGTTGTTTCTTTTTTTGGTTTCTGTGACGTCAGACTTTTTTCTTTTTTTTTTTGGTTCTTTGGGCAGCAGAGACGACATGAGAGATGATATCGGTGTTTCTGTTAAACGTCTCCTCGACTTAAATTGTAATCTGACAGGACAGGGACAGAGAGGGAGGGAGACGATGTTGTGCGTGACGCCACAGAGTCAGATCTCCAGTGACGTCATTTCGTCTCAGAGTAGGTCGTTTCAAAGACATCTTCCTCCCCTCCCTCCCTCGCTTCTTCCTCCCACTCATCGTCCTCATCCTCCTGCCTCTCCGGTCTCATCGCCTCTTCCTTCTCTGCATCCTTCCCCCCTCACTGTCTTTACTCCAAAGAGCAGAAAGTTCACCATTACAAGCTACAATTTTTCAGTTCCGTTGACGTCAAACTTTTGTTCTCACGACATGAGGGATGATATCGTGTGCGTGACGTCACACAGTCAGACGTCCAGTGACGGCATTTCGTCTCAGAGCAGGTCGTATCAAAGACATCCTCCCCCCTCCTCACTTCTTCCTCCCACTCATCGTTTTCATCCTATTGCCTCCTTTTTCCCATCGCCTTTTCCTTCCCTCTGTCTTTTCACTCCAAAGAGAAGAAAGTTCACCAATTCAAGCTACAATTTTTTTGGTTCCGTGACGTCAAACTTGTGTTTTTATCGGGCAGCGGGCAGAGGCGACCTGAGAGATGATATCAGTGTTTCTGCTGAACGTCTTCTCGACTTAAACTGTAATCTGGAGGGACAGACTCATGGAGACGAGGAGGGAGGGAGGGAGTGACAACGTCGTACGTCACAGTCAGATTTCCAGTGACGTCATTTTTGTCTGAGTCGTGTCTCAGTGAGCAGGTCGTTTCAAAGACAGCACCGCTCTCCACAAAACAACGTCCCCCTCACCTCTTCCTCCCACTCACTCCCTCCGAATCCTCTCCCTCGTCTTTCCACTCCCGTCACACTTCTCTCATCTCCTGCCATACTCCACACCTCCATCTCCCGCCCTCTCCTTCATCTCTTTGTCCAACATCGAGAAGCCAGTCGGTCTGACTCCGTCTAAAAATAGTTTCCCTGAAAGAAGGTGAAAAAAAAAGAGAGAAAATAAAAAAAAAGAAAAGAAAAGAGGTAGTAAGAAGTAGAAATCGACCCTCCCTCCCCTGAGACAAACATCCACTTCCAGAAACATCCGCTCGCCTCGTCCTCTTCTTCTTTTTCTTCATCGTCTATTTTTACCCTCTCCTTTTGAGCACAAGCATTAACACAAGAGTTTCTTTTTTTTTTTTTAGAAAAGAAAGCAGGGTTCGGGGCGGGTGCAGACAGCA
This sequence comes from Acanthopagrus latus, assembly GCF_904848185.1. Taxonomy (NCBI): domain Eukaryota; kingdom Metazoa; phylum Chordata; class Actinopteri; order Spariformes; family Sparidae; genus Acanthopagrus; species Acanthopagrus latus. Next base: position 5,185,673 of record NC_051048.1, on the reverse strand, counting down.
AATAAAGCAGCAACCCGCCCCCCATCGATCGTCGATCAGCCAGGTTTCGGCTTCTCCCCTCTGTAACCTACAACCTGGCAACACTTCAGGCGCGCAGAGATTGTCAATCAAAAGAAGAATAAAAAAAAAACAAACACCATTACAGAGCTAATTTTTCTATCGGACCGTGTATGGCCTTCATAGAAGAAGAGACAAATTGTTTTATGCATTGATGTTGTCGGGTGAGGAAGCAGCACGTGTGCACGAGAATCACAGGTCTTGAAAATCCTCAAGGGTAACGATACTGTGATGTCAGAGCAGCGGCGTCCTTGAATCATGTTTTATGTTTTAGGAGTTTTTTTAAACTGTGTTTTCTTTTCTTTATCTTTCCCTCCTTGAGTTGGTGTCGTGGGGGTTACGATTTAAAAAGTACAAATGCACTTTATAAGATGGACATGTTACACATTGCACTTGTAAATGTCGAATGTAAAACCTTGAAGAGAAAGATTTATTTTTACTATTGTAAATAAACCAGAGAAGAAGAAAAGACAAAAAAAAAAAAAACAGACAAAAAAATCGGGTGGAGGGGGTGGGGGAGGAAAAAAAAAGTGGAGAATAATTTGCCAAATAAACTGAGAACAACAAAAAATGAGAGAGTTGTAATGTCATGTTTTCGTTTTTGTCACGTGAGCGTTTGTGTGTGTGTGTGTGTGTGGGTGTTTGCGTGACATTACAGGAGTGGATGAGTGTGTGTGAGTGAATATCGCAGGTCAGTGTGGTGTGAAGGAAAAGCCGGGGCATAAAAAAAAGACGCCGCTGAATTATTAAACCACTCCCTGCTTGCATAACAGCAGGAAAAGAAAACAGAGTGAGGAAGACGAGAAGAAGAAGAAGAAGAAGAAGAAGAAGAAGAAGAAGAAGAAGAAGAAGAAGGAGAAGAAGGAGAAGAAGAGGGAGGGAGCAAACACACCGATGAGACATTCACAAACAGGAAGGAAAAGGTGTGAAAAAATCCATGTCTGTGTGAAGGAATGCATTCCCAACGGAGCTGTAGTGTGTGTGTGTGTGTGTGTGTGTGTGTGTGTGTGTGTGTGTGTGTGTGTAAGTGGGATAATGGAACACACACACACCTCTCAACAAATCCAGCAGGAGATTTCAGTCTTCCGATCCTCTGACGCAGGTGAGCCTGTGTGAGAGAATTTAACCTTTAATCAGTCAAATCTGCTTGAAAGTGTGAAATATGTGTGTGTGTGTGTGTGTGTGTGTGTGTGTGTGTTCGCCTCCTGGACTCACGTCTATGCGGTCTCAACATGGAGGCGAAGGGCGCCCCCATGTGGCGGCAGGCGAGCACCGCAGCGACGTGAGGGTGGAAAAGACGCAGCATCCACCCACACAGACACACACCTCGCTTCTTTTACGTCACCACAGCAGAGCGAGCACGAAGCTCTCAGCCTCACCGTCGCTATCACCCACCTCTCCCCCGTCCTCCCCCTCCCTCTCCTGTCTGCCTCCCCCCTCTCTCTCTCTCTCGCTCTCTCTCTCTCTATGAGTCAGAAGGCTCTCTCCACCATCTGCTGCAGGATGCTGCAAATCACCTCCGTGTACGTGCATGTGTTTTCGAGAGAGGAGGAGAAAAAAATAAATAAATGAAAAGAGCACAGAAGGTGGTGATATTCATGCATCTGTTGTGTCCACACACACACACACACACACACACACACACACACGGATGTAAAATATTAATGACCGTTTGAGTGAAACCTGTGAAGATGTTTGTTTCCCCCGTCGCTGCCGGGAAACAAAAAAAGATACAGGAGTGCACTCAAGCGGACGTTTATTATTAGCCACGTCATCGATCCGGCGTGTTCAGAGCTTTGCAGGAGTTATTTTAAACGTGGCACTACATTTCCCAGAATGCCTTGTGATCTGTTGCCAGCAAAAGTTTTATCGGATCGGACTGGAATTATTAGAAAAATCCAACCTTTATTGGGTTAAAAAAAAAAAAAAAATCTAAAATCCCGTTCATGATTGGAAACACTTGACAGGGACCGACGGCATCCTCAGTCGTCCACCTGCTGCCTGGACTCTCTGCCAACGAGCTTCTTTAAAAAAAAAAAAAAGGGTTCACAGCAGTTTGGCAACAGACTTGCTGCAATTAGTCAACCGTGTCTCGCTTCATTATGTGATCTCCCTGATGTTTTCAGAGGCGCAGCCATCACGGAGCGGACGAACAGCTGTGGTGAGCAGCGAAGGACCTGCTCTCGCTGTGAGGACTCAGATGGTCACTCGTTCAGGATCATGTAGATCTGATTGAATCTACGTGATCAATATATAATACCAGAGAGAACTGGGATCACACGACACGTTTTGCTAGAAATGACCCGCAAAACTTGTTTTCTGGTCGTCCCAGCGTGCGCCTCTCTTTTGCTGCACGTCAGAGATTTTAGAAGTTTAAATACTTTCAACATTTCAGCACAAAGTGAAAAGGAACAAAGACAGGCATGTCTTTTTAGTTTTGGTAAGGTGAGATCAAACAAAGAGCCCTTTGCTCATTGTGTTCAAGAATATACATTAAAAAAAAAAAATCACATGCTGCCACTTTAAACTTGAATCTTTGGTTGGTTTTCTAGTCCTTTATTCTGTATCTACAGGATTCATTTCAACAAAAGCAGGTTGTGTCAACGCTGGAACGAAATGCAGGCCTCCACATTAACATTAACACGTATATAAACCTCCAAAAAGTGTTAAATATGCTCAGCATCATCACTTAAATTCAATTTAATTCCCAGTAGCCATTCAAAACAGTTTAAACGATCATGAAGGTGAATTTTTTATTAAATCTAAAACATCTCTTTAAAGGAAGATTACAGTATTAGTTGAGAGTCGACAGATTTCATACTGTAGCCGTCTGAAATGAGCGGTGAGTTGTTACAAAAATATCATTTAATGGTGCAACACAGACACAGAAATCAAATTGCTGGACTCGGATGTGTGTGAGTCATCTTTGAAAACTGGTCCGACGTCAGATAAATCATCTTGTATTTTAATAGGCTTATCTGAACCCTTTGTTCCAAAAGTAGCTCCGGACTAAAATTAGACTCCAGCAGGAAAGAAGGAGACAAGATGGATGAACTAATGCTTTGGAATTTAACATCATCTGCATCTTTTTCTGACTAACACGCCTCCTGCAGCAGATACTTTCTCACCCGAGTGTGTTGATGCTTTCTGTGTTTTTTAAATTTTTTTGTCCACTGACCTCCTCGTCTCTCCTTCCCCTCCGCTGTGTCACCATCTGTGTCCCAGAATGACTCTTCTCCTCACCCATCGGTTCCTCCTCCGCCCCGCCAGGGCCCGGAACAGCACGGGCGCTGGAAACGGGCCGGTGGGCGTGTCACAGCGCCGAGAAAAAAAAAAAAAAAGGGTCGCTGGATGAACGTCATCGCCCAGAGATGACTGACGCCGCCATGTAAACATTACTATAAAGGAAAACGTCTATATAGAAACAGATAATCTAATGATCCCGTCCTGTGAGTCGAGGCTCCTTCTGTGAATTTAAAAAAACTTTGACATATCAACAATAAAACACAAATTCAGCCTTTATGTTTACATTAGTGGGACGTGTGTGAGGGATTAGGGGGCGTTCAGAGGAAACGATGATTCAGTGTTCCACAATATCAACGTCACAAACCCCCCGAAAAAGACAAAAATAGCTCGTGACTCACACTTTTAATGTAAATGTGGAAATTAAAAAACACGGGACAATGTTTTTTGTTCACCATTTATTGTCTATAGTTACATGCATACTTGCTTACAGTTGGTTTTAGTGTGCGATACACAGTTTTTATTTTGCTTCGTCGTCTATGTTATATTACCCCAAATGTATTTTTTTTTTCTTTCCCCACTTTACAAGGCTGCCTTACCAAAAAAAGATCTATACAACATGATTCATTTCTCACATTTTCAACACATAATGAAGGATTCTTCTGACAAGCCAGTCGCCACAGATACACGTGTGAAATCTCGGCCTTGGGTGCGTCCGACTTCGATTTTGGAGTTTCGACAGGAGCAGAACGTTTCAGGATTTTACATTCTAGGACGCTCAATCGAAGATTAAAAAAAAAAAAACAGTGGCTGGATCCAAAACACTGGCCACATTTTCAGGAGTAAGTATATTTTCCTCCTTGCATCTTTTTTTGGGTAGATGATCCAAATTCTAGCTGTTCAATGTGCTTTTTTTTTTTTTTAAATCTTCAGTGTAAATGTTTGTAAATGCAAACAATCAGGGAGAACAACCGACAATCCGTAACCATCCGCTGTCCAGTTGAGTGCAGTTATCGAGTGAGCCGCTTCCTCAGCTATCATGTGGTGTTTATATACAACGAAACAACTATTTTTGAACTCTATCGCTCTTTAAAAATCTGTGTTTTCTGTAATAATCCAATAGGGTAAAAGCTTTGAACCTGTACAACAACTACAACATTTTATATAACGGACGTCTGCTCTGTGCTTAATTTAGGTTTTTTTTTTTAATCATTTTACGTCAATTAGGGTTGATTAACCAGAAAAGACTGATTGTGCCAAGCCTGGTTGGAAATGTTATGTTTTTAACAGCATTTCTGATTAAGTGCTAATATTCACTTTATAAGTGAGATTCAGGTTATCTAATATAAAACAGTGCGCCTGAACTTTTCAGTGGGACTGGACTCCGTTTCACATTTATGGTTTTCCACAGATCTTAATCACAAGATCACATTCTCTCAAATCCAGAAAGAAGATAGCATCGTTGTAACATCTTTCACATTAAAAGGAGGCAACTGTGTCGTCTTGTCGGATTCAGCCGAGGCTAAATGTACACTACACTTCCCAGAAAGCCAAAACCAAAAACAGACCCTCAAAATCTCTAAAATCAATATTGCTCTGGACAGAAAATTGGAACAAACGGATGTTAATCAGATGCTCACATCGAGCATTAAATGCTGTTTTCAGGGGATACTGCGACGGTGCTTTGGCTCGAGATTAGATTGAGAACAGGTGTATCTGGTAAAAACAAAACAAAACAAAAAAAAACAAAGAAATTATCCTTTAACTGGCTTCTCTGACAGACTGTTTGATCCTGGCTTTGAGTAGAAAACCCCAAAATAAACCAAAGTGAACAACTCACTGCAGCACGTTTCAAAAGAGAAAAAAAACCACGTTATAAAAACACTACAGTCCAATCAGCTCATACTGAGGATTAGCCAAACCTATACTGAAAAGAGATCGATAATATACTGTATATTACTGTAGCAAGTCTCTTACACTTATGTATTTATAGTCCGAGGGGGCTGCGTTCACAAAGCCTCCACGGACAGCGGCGCTGACCCAGGGGCTGTCTGAGGGTGAGCGCAGGTCGTGATGGAGGAATCGGACGTGACCTTTGACCCCGGGTCAGGACGACGAGCTTTGTGAGTGCGGCTCCGGCGTGGGGGGGGGGTTAAGTGTTGAAGCGTTTATATAAGACCAATACCACAGCACACAGTCACTGGCTGAAATGTTAGGCTTCATGTTATGAATGACTACAAAAATAAAAAAAATAATAATAATAAAAAACAGACCAAAATAACAGCGTGAGCTCGCTCGCTTCACTGTCCGATGCTGTGATATGGAGGTTGAATGATGATTTTAACAAGGCTGGAGGCGCTTGTTTTCCCAAACCAGCGTACACCTGGGTGGGGTGGCGTCTTTTTTTCAGTTTCAGTTATCACACTATTATCTGAACGGGAGAACTTCTGAATGTCACGATGTAAAAGGTAATGAGTTCAAGGACTACAGTGACTTTATGAGAGTTTGGCTTTTGATAGATACGTCTGGCGTGTGCCAAGTTTATACTGCTGATGAAACAGAACTTGGGCTTTAAACGTGCAGTGTGTAGGATTTAGAGGTATTTAGGTATCAATTATTAAGTATCCATTAGTGTTTAATCAGCTAAAAATAAGAGTTATTGTGTTTCCATTACTGCAGAAGAAACCGTTTATATCTACAGAGGGAAAGAGTCCACCATGTTCCTACAGTAGCCCAGTATGGACAAACTAAACGCCTGGGTCTTTTTTCACATTTTTAGGGAAGTGTAAGGCGAGGCGTATGTAGTTGGTCCTCACCACTAGATGCAACCAAATCTTGCACACTGGACCTTTAAATACAACAACAGTCAAATATGGAATAGGTTACAAAATCTTTTAAAGAACTAAGAATAAAATGCCGCTTTTAAATATTTGTTTGATATATACAATATATTTCTCTTAATATAATCAAAATTAAAAACATAAAATTGGTATTTTACTACATACACTATTAAGAGACATCATTGAACCCACACATTTAAATGTCCTGTATTCTGAATTACGACACAAAGATTCGTGATTTTTCACATTTGAAAACAAACCAAACATGGTTTTGTTTTATTTTTCTCTCTGATTTATTGCAAATTAATTCCTGTAAACAGAATCTAGATCATTATTTTCACGATACGTTATTAGCTGTTTAGCTAACTCGAATGCTCATTTCCTATAGAGGCTACAACTGCTTTTCAATTTCTCAACAGTTTTTCTCTGTTCCTCTAATTTTATGCATCTTTCAACAATATCGAGAAAGTTCAGACTTTAAAATTAAAGCTAAGGTAAGCTAAGCTACATGCTAGCTAGCTAACATGCTATAGTCATCTGTTAGCATGCACACCAGCCAGAGTTCAGAGGGATGATTTTGGCGCTGATTCTATCATCTCGTGTTAGCCAAACTCTCATAACGACAGTGCAGCCTCTTAACGAGAGTGCGCCTGTTTCATAAACCGGCACGTCCCAGCGAGGCGGAGTCGTCCTCTAAAGAGCTATCGTTTCCCTGATTTTCCTGACTTAAATTCTTTCTCAACATTTGGCAGATAAGTTAAGATTGCACTATAATTAGTTTTTCTTGTGCTATACCATGTGTTGTGTAAACACATTAACCCCCTGTACTCACCGGGGGCCCCGCCCACCTACAGTTTGAGATCCTGTTGTATTGCGAATAATTATCACTCAAATATGTAGGAAGGAAGAAGTTGGTGCGTCGGTTTTTGTCATCAGCTGAGTGTTAGCGGTTAAAAATTAGCCGACGGGGGCGGGAAGGTGTTGAAATTCTATGAATGTATTTATCTTCTGCGCCGTACACACACCAGGTGGTCCGACACATAAACCTTCGAGGGATTTTAGCTCCAGAAGAGGCGTCATCAGGGGTGAACAAGCAAACCGACACCTGTTGAAGTGCTGAGTAATCGGAGAGGCTTCAACAGGAGATGTAAGTATGCGCGTGAATGTATGACTGATTTTCTTTGACTATTTCTCTCTTCTAATGTGAATGATGAACATTAACCAAACCCCTTCATTTCCACCTCAGTGTCTCAATGTTTTCTCCCTCCTCCCTTCCCCCGTCGTCACCACCCACCGAGCCCCCGCCTCTTTTGAACTTCTTTTGTTTTGCTGTTTTTAATCGGACCACTCGTTCTCGTCGAGCTCGGAGTCGTCGTCCGACTCGCTGTACTCCACGGCGATGCGGCGCGACAGGATGGTGGCCACGTCGTTGCCGACGGGCTCCCTCTTGGCCTCCTGCTCCCTCTGCTCCTGCACCTTCCTCAGCTGGATACCTGGAGGGGAGGACGGAGGGAGGATGGAGGGAGGAGGAGGGGTGTGAATAGATATTCTGGTGTCCCTCAGTGGTTAGATGTAGTGTGGTGTGTTTAATAAATATAATTAAATAATTGTGTTTATATTGCAATTTTTGTGCAGATGTTATAGTTTGATTGTTCATTTTAATGACTGAAACAGTTTTTTTGGGTTTTACGACTTCTAATACTTCTACAACTACATCCTCTTCTTCTTCTACCACTACTGTTACCGCTGCTAATAATAACGATGGTACATTATCTACACACTGACCTCTACGTATGGCGGCCAGCAGGTCGGAGCGGGCGTCGCTCATTGGGATCATCCCCAGCATGGTGGACTTCCTCGTCTGGGGTCCTGCATCCACAGCCGCCTGGCCGACGGCGGCGTGCGGAGGCGATGGGTGCGCCTGGAGGCCTGTGGGGGCTCCGGGCGGAGGAGGTGGAGGAGCGGCGGGGGGCGCACCCGAAGGCGGGTGGGCCGGGGAGGGCACGTTGTTGGGGGGGGGAGGAGTCGGGGAGGGGGAGTAGGGACGGGAGAGGGCGGAGGAGGTGGGGGGGACAGCGGAGGCGGCGGCGGAGGGCGGGGCCGCGGTAGCGTCGAAGGCGGTCTGGGCAGAGGGGATGGTTGGGGGAGGTGGGGGAGGGGCGGGAGGGATGTAGTACTCGGGGATGGTGGAGGGCTGGCCGCTAGAAGAGGAGGGAGAAGAAATGTGAGTGTTTTATAAATCTGGAAAAAGAAGAGTTTGTAAGTCTCACATCCGTGTTTTGTACGAGTGTCAGGTCTCAGACATTTTGAAAAGGTGAGATGATTCCTTTTTAACATTCAAAGCAGCAGTCGGTTGACATTAACTCGCCCTTTATAGTTTAAACATCATGTTTCATTTTGTTATCAGATGAAGAAAAAATTTAAAAGGCCAAGAGAGTGAGGTTCACGAGTCTCAGGAGGAACTCTATGTCTTTATAGACTGATATTACCAGTGATGTGCTCAAGAATTTACATTTTAGGAAACTGAAACTAACTGAAAGTACTGACTTAATAAAGGAAAAGTGAAATTCTATGTAACATTCAGTTCTTTTGACATTTCAGGTGAATCTCCAAATAGCTGATTTATCTCAGGTGACACAACAGCATTGAAAACTGGCTGCCAGCATTAAAAAGAATCGACACAAAGATTGTAGAAATAATATAAAACGGTAATTAAACAGCACCAAAGAGGAGGAAACCTACCCATGCCCGGCCCGGTATTCCTTAACCGACTGCTGCCTTGGCCCGTTAACCGTTGGATCTCCTCCACCCTGGACCCCGTGTCCTGATGGGGTCCTGCCCAGAGAGGCCGCGTGTCTCCCAGGGGGCCCGCCGGCTCCTGGGGGCTGGTTGGCCGGCCTGAGGCCTCGATCCAGTGACTGAGTCTGGGCCGCGGCGCTGAGGTGGTCCCTGGCGTGGTGGTCGGTGGGGTGGACGGCGCTGGGGGCCTGGGTGGAGGGGTGGTTGGGGCTGGCGGGGTAGGAGTCGGATGCCATTGATCTGTTGGAGGGAACGATTAGAAGACATGTCAATACAAAGGATTTCATCATAGTATGAATAAAAGGTTTCTCCCCATTAATTAATGTTGAAATTAATAAATAAATAACTAAACAAATAATAAATAATCTATACAATTATTTACTCATGTATTTATTCAACCTTCTTATTCTATAATTATATATTCCTTAATCTATGTAAGCATTTTGGTGCATAATTCTGAATTTAATAACTTATTTAGGCATTTAATCACGCAATTATTTATGTTTTTAATACATTTAGTTTTGGCAATTAAAACCCTCCATACTGCAGTGACCCTCTTTCTAATTTTTCTCTACATATTTGGACATGACGCTGTAAAATCCACATGAAATGTAAACTAATGCGCTCTGAATGAACTCGTCCAGAAGAGGGCGGCACAGAGCTTTAAACGTTACAGCAGGTTGGCTGGTGCTGCTTTAATCTTTGTCTCTGTTCAAAGGTTTGTGCTTACATGTGTGTGATTGTCCACTTGTGTAACAACGCCTACACTCTTTATACTATTTATAGTATTCATACACTATTTATATCTTTTTAAAGGCTGAGAAATCTCACGTGTGTCAACAACAACATCACGTGTTGGTATTCCCTGGAGAGAGACGACTCGACGTATAAACATGAAGGTGTCGCCCGGATGGAAACAGGGACAGCTTGAGTGTGTTTGTTTACCTGCTATCAGGGGACAGTGAGCCCTCTGAGGACATGCCATGGTAGGGGGAGGGGGTGAGCCTGGCGTCTGGTCTGAACTCTTTGTCGTAGGCCAGGACGTTCCACTCCTGGCGCCGGTTACGAGCCTTACGCACCTATTAAGGGTAAAAACAGGAGAAAGGTACGTTATTTTGTTGCGGCACGTGACTGTAGCTTTATTTTGTTCCTCTACAAATCAGGTCTCCACCTGATGAATAACAGTTACTGTTCATGTTAACACTGAGAGGACTTCGGGCGGCTGTATCGCTCTTGCTACAATTAGCACAGATGTACCTCCTCGTTAAGGACGGAGTTAATAGGCACTGGAGAGCGTTTCACCGTCTTTTATTGAGTAAATTGCTTTAATATCCTTTTATAGAAGATGGTTGTGGAGTGATAAAGTGTCCTCCATGCCGGTGGATGGTCTCTGCGCTTCAGTTTCACTCATAAAACACTGAGTTCAATGTTGGGCCTCTGCGTCACATTTGTTTCTTCTACAGCACCTTTCTGCTTCCATCAACCATTAGCTAATGTGTAGCACCAGCAAGGGAATGAAACAGAAGTAATATGAGATGTGGCACAGGTCCAAATTAACTTTATTAAGCTTTATTGCTTTTAAGAAGGAGATAGATAACAGAGACCATCGGGGAGATCTGTCGTCATGTGAAAAGTGTGGCTAATTGAAAAAGTTAATTGAAGCCAGTCACCACAGGACAGACTGCGATAAAATCCTCTCTGAAGTATCGAAAAGAAGATACTGTACTTTCAATTATTCTATTGTTTATTTTCAGTATGCTCCTCTAAAGATAGAGAACACTGACACTTAAAAATCTGATCACATATAACCATCAAATGTTGGTATTACTTGCTAGGCTAGTTGGCGAGCTAACTGTGGCTGGTTAGCTAACTGGCAAAAATGTTACGGCGAGACAGAAAACAGCTTGATACCAGACAGTTAGCTGGCTAGCTAAGTTAACACAGTCAATTCAAGGGACATTTACATATCTGACTCTTTTGTGGAGCAGTGTGTAGCGAGTAATATAAGTACAGCAAGACTACAGTATGTTTAAGTGAATTCAACAAGGCTAATGATGATAGCTTAATAAAAATGCTAGCACTAGCTAACAAATTACTGTGGATGGTGAGCTAACTGGTAAATGTAACTTGCTAGCCACCTTTGCTAGCTGCCAGTGAGCAGCCAATTCATTTTTACAGCACTGACTTTTGTTTGACAATTGTAAAAACTTGGCCTTTTTCTCAAAGTAGTTTAAACAGTCAAAGTAATGTTAAGATATATATAAATGAATGCTACAAAGCTAACATGATAGCATCCTCTATTAGCGTGTCAAGCTTTCTGTTCCCTCAGCACTGTCCAGATAGTTTCTAATGGTAAACGATGATGAAGTATAGCGCTAATATCGTGCTATTTTGCTGTTTTTAATTCGTAGCTAATGTTAGAGGGACTTATACAGGGTGGTGGTGAAGCTATTGATGGTAACATCTGTGTACCGACCTTCTTCACCTCTCTGCTCGGGTCCTCAACCTGCCTCTGCTGCTCCTAGAACGGAGACAGAGCAGGACAGGAAATATAAAACAGTGGAGAGAAAAGTTAGCCGTTGATTACTGACTTCTCTGGGGCAGAGGAGGAGAACAGGACCCCATCACCAGCTCCTTCACCAAGGGGTTAATTCACACTGAACCAGCCACACACACACACTAGTCTATTCACCACCCAGTCACTGTTAAGACACACCAACACACATTAGCAGACAACAGAGCCAAAAACAAAACGTCTGGGAACACAAGACAGGAACCAAACCAAACCAAACACGGAGGGTTTAGAGAAAGAGGGTGAGGTGGCAAGCGAAAGCAACGCGACACACACGGACACAAAACAGAAGGGGAGGTGTGTGTTGATTGTGTTTTCCCTATGTGTGCGTCTGTGTGTGCGTCTTACCTGCATTTGTACATCTAGTGTAACAGGTGAGTGTGTGGTGTGTGGTGTGTGAGCTGGGTGCACAGGGGTGAAGTGGGGAGCAGGAGAGGGCAGGTTAGGGGTCGGGGGTTGTCTTACAGAGATGGACAGGGGGCTCCTGGGTGGGGCCTGTCTGGAGTGGGGCCTGTCGGGGTGGGCCGGACAGCCCTATGGAAACATGGGAGAAAGACAAGCTGGTGCGTTAGACTGAGCAGAGGTGGAGGAGGAGGAAGAGGAGGAAGGGCGGGGCGTGTGGCGAGGTAACCCTATAGGTAAAATTTTTTTAAAAAGCAAAGAGGAAGAGAGTGTAGAGGAAATCCTCCTGCAGATGATGGAGCCTCCTCTGGTACACAAACCTGTCGTGAGAACTACTTTGTTTCTAAAAAGGGATTTTTTTTAAACTCTGCAAAGTTTCCAGGTTGGAGGGAGGGAACAGAAAAACACGTGAGCAGCATTAAATCGAACAGAAATATATCGACAAACTGCGGCAAACACACACATACACAGCAGCAGTTGTTCAGGGTTTTTTTTTTTTTTGAAAGTGATCTGATGGGAGGGAGCAGCGCAGCATTTTAAATCGAGTTTGCATCAAGAGGGGGGAAAACCACTGAAATTCTGCTCTGAAATATTTAAATCTCCAAGCCGGCAGCGTCGCTCACTCACGGACAGAACTAACCGGGAAAGACAGAAGTGTCAGAAATGATCACGAACACTGTTAACATTATTTCTCCTCGGTTTGAACAAATACACACGGCCAGATTAATCCACAAGAGAGCCAACTAAGTCCCTGCCGAGTAGCCGAACCTCCTGCTGCTGCTGGAGATATTATCCGTTTAGCTTGAACCCTCTATCATCCGGTGAGTACACAACGTACTATCCATAACTCATAATGGTCTGAGCTCATGATCCTGAACTGTTACTGGCTCTTAGATACGTATATTTATTTATTTTCATTTTAATCTGCCACAGTGAAGCCTTTCCATCTCATGATAAGTATTTTTTTGCCATGTGTGGACTTAAATGTGTAGAAGCACAATGTAATTTCTAAGATTTTAGGGGAATTCCCGGGATTTTTAACCTTCTCAAATCATCTTTCACGCTGCATTTTATGAAAAGCAGACTGTTCTGTGAATGTAACATCAAAAGATTCAAACCTAGTTATGTTTTTACACCTTACTGCTGTAAGAAAAAGATATATAAATGTATTTTTTAGCTTTATTTACATGTTTTGGGTTCCGACTGTTCAATTTACAACCACAAAAATGTGTCAGACTTCACGGAAATGTTTCCTACAGACATAAATCTTTCTGCTTATTCCTTTTGTTACCAAAAACACAAGTCTCGCTCTGTTGTGGAATAACTACCTCAGCTTCTCCGTAACAAAACAAGCGCGGTAAGTGTTCGTAACTTCGACGTCACAGTTGCCCCAAAGGATTACATTGCTGACAGTGTTTCAGCAGCCAGCTGAGGCGACTGACTGGTAGTACGAGTCATTTACACACCAAAACATGTAAATATAGAGTGTAATAGGTTGAAAAGTACCAGAACTTTCTTGGTTCCATCCTATTTATCGCTGTATGTCTGTATCTATACATTTTATGTAAACTGTTGTGTGAGTTCACATACTTGACCAATGAAGGTGAATACTGCAGCGGCTTCTTGTCATTATCACACTGTGTACGTTTGCTTAGCCACGATATTGAATTCTACCATAATCAGGTTATTAAAAAGAACATATATATCAAGTTTATATGGCTACTTAATGTACGTCAGCACATAAAAATGAGTGAAATAATGATAAAAACCCTTCTGTTTGATTCTGTTAAGGCTCATTTTTACTCACAATACTAATAAAAACTTTAAATAATACTGTAAAATGTGACATTTTTATCAGATGGTTCTCACACCAAGAAAATCTGAGCAGGACTGAGCTAAATGGAATTCAGCCATCTTTCCTTTATTTACGCCTGTGACGGTCTAAATGACTCTTGTGAAAAAGGTCCATTACCGCACGTGCTTGTACAGTAATAGCTGTGATCTGATAAAACACTAGGCTCTTCATTTATGTATAAATGTGTTTACACAATTTGCTCATGACTCATTCAATTCATTGTTTCAAGGCAGTATTCCCCTCGGGGCCGTTTACGTGTCTCTGGATAATGAGCCCGGCCCAACTGCTGCTGTATCAATAACCAATTACGCAACGAAGCAAAGCTAAATGGTGAATACGGTATGATGGGAATGCATCAAATGAAACAACGGCTGTAAGAAACAAAACAAAACAAAACAAAAAAAAACATCTGAGCAGGAAAAAAAAACAGCAAATTAAAGCAGAAGATGAATTTTAAATCTTACTGTTCTGTCTCATTCATCCAGCACACAGCATGTGTACAAATACACACATACAGTACAAACACACAACAACAAACTCCAGCAACACACACACACACACACACAGAGCCACACCTTCTGCCGCCTCTTCTCCTTGCGCTTGTCCTCGGTGGCCTGCAGCATCTTCTCCTTCCACAGGTTGAAGAAGTACGACGGGTCGGTGTAGAACTTCAGTGCGTCCTTCTTGTCGTCCCTGAGCGGAAAACGCAGCAGCATTTTTAATGCTAATTTATTCGACTGCTAAATGACCCACATACTTAACTGGCTAATCTGTGCTGAACACCAGAGTTAGCACAGAACTAATTTAATCACCACAGGGGATGAGTTTAAAACCAGAGGTTTGTTGGGATCCTGAAAACAGAGAATGATTCAGAGCAGCGAGTCGTAAAACTTTACGTGTTAGCTTCTTCAAGTTGTTGAGCTTATCTGTCCATATTCTAGACTCACAAAATGGTATTCAAATTTCAAATGGTATTCAAACCTTTCAGCTGTACTGAACTGAGTCTGAACCACCGGTGTAAAACAGCTGGGCTAAACGACTGACCTGTAGGGGCTGAGGATGTTGAGCGGAGGAGGTTTGTCACAGCGGTGGTACATCTCCACCACGGGGTTGGGGACGGAGGTCCTCGACACCACCTGCTGGTCCTGGATGGTGCTGCTCTTGAAGGCCTTCCTCATGTTGATATCCTGCAGGGAGACTGGAAAGAGGGGAAAACAGTTCAGTAAACAACATGACAATTAGGCAGAATCATCTGCTGCGTATCCTTTACAGTGTGTGACCAGATTATCCCCCGAAAACATCTGTTTTAACTCTTCATGCGTCAGCTTAGCAGCTAAATCCTGCATGTGCAGAGCCGCTCTGAGCTGTGGTCTCAGCTCCGCAAAGTTCACGATGTGCGGATTGATCTCCTGTTTTGTGTATTTAACGGACGTATTAATCCAGCAGGACCTGGTTACTTCACTTCAGAGTTAGTCAGCTTAAGCAGTCAAAGAACAAAAATTGCATGTCTGGACAATTTGTTGTACGAGTATTTGTGCAAATTCAGCAGTTCATTGTACTTTATTCAAACCAAAAACTCACAGAGTTTGATTGGATTTTCTTTCACTTTACAGCGGAGGAAACAATTTCTGTGTCACAGCAGAAAGACTTCATTATTTCTTCCTTCTTTTCTTCGTCTTCTGCACACAATCGTGACGTCTTCTTCCAACAACAAGAGGCTGGAAATTTGATTTTTAACAGTTTAGCAGATAGTCACAAAGAACAGGTCCCAGACCCTCAGCGGCTGGAGTTACATGGATCCAAATACTTCACTAATAATCAGAAACGTAGCCCAATCTGAATAAAAATGCCTCATGTGACCACTGAGATGATCCGGTCTGATTTGATCAGCTGCTCGGAGCTCCTTAGATAGTTTGGTGCAGATCCTTCTAGAGGAATCAACACTTCAGGTCACATCGGATACTGTCGTCATCCCGAGCTGTTTACCGACGGGAGGAGAGCTCAGAGATGACTCTTTAAACTTTGGGGATCAATATGCCAATATGTTTTCTCCTGGCTAGAACAAATTATTAGAAATCAACAAGACAGATAACTGATATTCATTTGTAGTATAAAATAAAAATCTCAGTGCTTCTTTTAGTTTCTTTATTAGAGTATATCCATGTTCTGCTTCTTTATGTCTCCTCTTACCCTCTCAATGATGTTGAGTTTAGCCTCATTCGCCGACTTCACAACGAATCACAACGTTACCTGGAGAAAACCTGTGGTGTTTGGAACTCAACAAACTAACAAAAGGTCCGTTTGTATTTGCATGTAACTACATCTTGCTGGTTCTGATTGGATTAGACACTGTGATTTAATGAGATTATGGATTAAGTTGGGAGGCGTTAGCGTAAAAATACAGACAACCAAATAATAAAGAGGCAGAAGTTGAAAAGTTTAAACAAAAAAAACACAGAAACCGCACACACAAACAAGTGCTGCACACACACACACACACACACACACACACACACACACACACACACACACACACACACACGAGGTGATAATAGGACAGTGGGGACGGATTAGTCCAAAAGCTTGTTGCATCAGCTTAACACACTCTCACACTGCAGCAGCAGCAGCAGGCTGAGAGAGGTGTGGTGCCGGAGCAACATAGCAACATGGAGCTTTTGTGCCTCCGTTCGAATCTCGATTGCTTCGTGTGTTGTGATACGTTAAGCGTGTGCGACTGTGTGATGATACGTGATTCGTCTGAGTGCAACCGGATTGAGAGGCAGGCAGGGAAAAAATGCCTCACGTACAGTATGTGTGTCAATCCCTCGACCCCAGAGGAGCTTTAATGATGCGGCTCTGCAACGCTATCCAGGATCTGACAGATGGCCACACACACACACACACACACACACACACACACACACACACACACGTTCAGTGTACATCATATAATAAGGTTAAACCGTGTCAATGAGACATATGTTCCTACCAGTGATTTACTGGACTGGACTGTATGTGTGTAACCTCAAGACTCGTTCCTCAAAAACTAAAGAGCGACTGGCTGTGTGATCCGTGTGTGTGTGAGTGTGTGTGTGTGTGAGTGTGTGTGTGTGTGCGCGCAGCCTCCTGACTGTCTGCTCGCTGTTTGATCATTCCCAACTTTCATTCAGACACGTCTTCAAAGAGACCTCGAGCTCTCCTCCGACACACACTCTTTTCCCAGCATCCTCTCTTTCTAACCGCACACACACGCGCCCCGTGTCTATGACTTTAACATCCTCTCTGCACATTTGCATGCATACAAACATGTTGATTACTGCTAATTAGCAGATTAATGTATCAAAAGGTCTCATTAAGGGACTTTTCACTGGTCGTTTTTCGTTTCACCTGAATTTACGTGGAGGGATTTTTAATACGTGACAGAATGCTTCTTTTCATCTTTTCGTCGTACCTACTTCCTTTAATTTTCTTCCTTCCTCCTTTTTTTATATTCCTCGTCACCTCGTTCTTGCCTTTCCTTGTCATTTAATTATGCCAACTTGTCTTTGATCCTTTGTTCCTCCCTTCCTACTTTCGTTTTCCTTTCATGTCTTCCTCCCCTTTCCTTCCTATTTCCTGTCATTTTCTGTCTTCCTTCATTCTTTCCTCCTTTTTTTCTTTAATGGTCCCTCCGTTTCTTTGCTCCACCCCCATTCTTCCTACAATCTTTCCTTTTCTTTCTTTCTTCTTCCCCTTTCCCCCCTTCTGCCTCCCTAACATCTTTGCTTCCTTCTTTACTTTTTCCCCATCATACCAACCTTCCTCTGTTTCTTCCTTCCACTGTCCTTCTTTTTATTTACCGTCCCCCCTTTTCTTCCTCTTTTCCTCAACTTGCTTTTCATTGTCCCTCCTTTCCTTTGCACCATTCCCTTGTCCTCCCCTTATTTTATCCTTCTTTTCGTTGACCCTAACTTACTTTTACCGTTGTTACTCCTCC
Source organism: Acanthopagrus latus (assembly GCF_904848185.1). Taxonomy (NCBI): domain Eukaryota; kingdom Metazoa; phylum Chordata; class Actinopteri; order Spariformes; family Sparidae; genus Acanthopagrus; species Acanthopagrus latus. Next base: position 5,167,929 of record NC_051048.1, on the reverse strand, counting down.
CTTCTTTCCTCCCTTCCTTCATTCCTTTCATTTCTCAAATCTCCTCTCTTTCCTTATTTTTTTTCTAATTTTCTTTCCCCTTTCCTCCTTCCTTTATTTCTCACCCTTTCCTTCCATCCTTCCTTCTGCTCCTTTTCTTTCCTCCATCCTTACTTTGCTCTTTACTTCCTCCCTGCCTTTCTTTTTCCCACAAGTGTCCCCTTATCTTCCTTCCTTTCTTTTAATTACCTTTTTTCTTTTTTCCTCCTTCCTCCATCCTTTCTTTCTCTGTCTGTCTTCCATCCTGACTTCTTTCTCTCTGTCACAAAACCTGTGCAGCATCTTTTGCCTCCCAGTTTGAAGATAGTGAGATGAGAGAAATGGAAGACAGAGAAAGGCAGGAATGAGGGATGACAAAGAGCAAATTAGAAAGAGAAGAGAGACGACGTGGCTGAGATGCGAGAGAGGGAAGAGTAACAGATGACAGAGAGAACGACGTGTGGTCGGAAATTGAAAGACGGACAAATTTTCTTGTGCGTAGGAGGACGGACAAGGTGTGGAGATGGACGGAGGAGCGGAGGGGAGATGAAAGAGTGTGAGCCGGGGGAGGCGGAGGAGGACGAGGAGTGGGAGAGGAAGAGGAGGATAAGACAGAGAGGAGTGCTGAGCTTTTCCTTTTCATCCCCGTCTGTGCTGCTCGATCTGACGCTCTCTGTCTGAGCCGCCGTGCTGCAGAATGACTGTGCAGTATCAGCAGGGAGGGAGGGAGGAAGAAAAGGGGGAGAGAGATGGCAAGAGAGGGAGATGAAGGGGGGATAGAATAGAGGGAAATAGAGAAGAGAAGGAAAGAGGGTGCGACATGGGTTGAGAGAAAGGAGGAGGACAGAGGGAGGAGGGAGTGATGACAGGATGATGATTGACAGAGGAAGAAGCAGAAATAACAGAAATGGGAGGGAGGGAGAGAAGAAGAGGGAGTTACAGTGAGGAGAATAATAATGGAGATGGGGGAGGGATGAGGAGGGAAGGGGTGAAGCGGGGAGCAAATGAGGAAGGCAGGGAGGAAGAGGAGGAGGAGGAGGAGGAGGAGGAGGAGGAGGAGGGGTGAGGAGTAGACGAAGGTTTCTCAGATCTCACGTTAAAGTTCAGTCTGAGCCTCTGGGGCCACCGTAGTCAGCTCTGAAATCCTCCTGTCAGTCTGCCTGTGTGTGTGTGTGTGTGTGTGTGTGTGTGTGTGTGTGTGTGTGTGTGAAGGCCTATCAATTACTGCATTAAGAGAATTGACCTTCAGAGTTGATGAAAAGCTGAACGATGGCGATGATGACTCTGACTCACACTGCACGTACACACACACACACACACACACACATATATATTTGTTGCACATATATATTAAAGAAAATTCATCATCATTTTTGTTTTTAATTTAGCTAATTTTTTTTTTTGCAATTTTCCATGGCTGTAACGGCACATTCGGTTGTTTTACTTGTTCAGTGTTGACTCCAAAGGTTTTCTACCTGTCTGATACCTGTTTAGACTGTTTTTCATTGGTTTTGCAGCTTGTATTGTCTTCGTTTACTGCATGTAGGTGATGTCTTCCTGTTCACAATTTCAAACTCTCTCAGCTAATTCCTCACATAACCAAGTTGCTTATGTGAAACAGGTTTGGGTGGTTTACTGCTTGAATGGATAACAAAATAACCAGAATTATTGAAGAGGTGCGATCACAGTTTACTCCATCATGAAGCAGTTTGATGCGATGGTGAGATCTTGGGAGTCCTGCTGATGGGAAAATCCAAGAAGACCAGTAAGATGAGGAAGAAGCCAACTGTCGCTGCTTTCCAACAGTTCGTCAGCAACCCGTCTGGCAGCGATGACCTCAGCTTCATACTGTTGGCTGATCTCTTGGTGTGAAACACGGATCATCTCCAGTCTGTCTTGGTAAATGCTGGAGCTGAGCTGTGAACGTGGACGTTTGTGAAGCTTTCAGCTCCTCATTTTCTTGTTGAAGGAGTTTCCTCTGTTGGACTTCCTTTCTGACACTCACGCTGAGGAGTGTCTCTTGGTCAGTATATATTGTGCATCCCTATAACCTACTGTATCTTTAAGTACATTTTGATGGTAATATTTACGTATTTAAGTATGACTTTGAATGCAGGCATGGCGTTATTGCTACTCTAAGTTTTCTGCACACGCAATTCCTGCTCTTTCACAAAAATACACACAATAATTTATAGCACAGGGGAGGCAACATCTTTATAATCCTTTTGGCAGTGATAAACTCTGGACTCTAGTCATCAGGATGAAGCTAATTTATGTCTGTTTGTGAGGACCGCCTTTACAACTGGTCACACATGCTTGTGAATAAAAAGGTAAAAATGCGTCCCTACCTTCCTCCACAGTGGAGTCGAGCTGGGTGACTTTCACGGCCAGCTGGTCCACTCTCTCCTGCAGGCTGCTCATCCTCAGGTAGAAGCTGTTGGCTTCGTTAAACAGCTCACCGAAAATGTCCTCGGCATGGCGACCTGGATGGACACAGAGAGAGACGTGGTCAGGTTTTATATTGTAGTTTAAATATATTCTTTCACTCCAATCAAGTTAATGTATTTCACTCTAAACTGGACCATCGTTTACTAAACGAACATCATGCTGTTTCGAAGCAGCGATTGAGACCACAAACTCATTAGGAAACTGCTCACTGAGGTAATAAATCAAGTGAGAAGTAGTTTGTTTGTGCTCCCAGACATATTCAGGTTTGTATCTAGAGAAAGTTACACTGTGCAATAACAGCAAGTGGTCGAAACTGCTCTAAATAATGGCCTTTTTTATTTGGAAACAACTCGGGGAATTGTTCTCTCGGGCAGGTTGGGCATGAAAGTTTGTGGACAACAAACGTTTTAAGGACTTCCACGATTCTCAGTGTGATACGGGCCGGATAATAAAAAGGGAGAAAATGTCCAAAAATAGGTTGATAAAACAGGGAGATGGATGAGAGGAGAAATTCACAGAGATTGAGGTCAGTCGACGCTGTTCCTCTCCCTCCCCACGTCTGTCTCAGCAGGATACGCCGCATCCTGCCGTGCACCTGTCGGACCGAATACTTGAAAGAACATTTCAGTCTGCGAGTGTGTGTGTGTGTGTGTTTGTGTGACATAGAGGTACACATATTTAAATGCATTTACTGATATGTAGAAATGCACCTCTAAACCGCATTAAACATTCAAGCACCTGCTGCGTACCCTCGGTGTCTGTCCATGTCGTTCCCTCCCTTCTCTTCCCGTCTCATCTCTCAGCCCACGACATGACAGATGGAGCAGAGGCAGAGCGCTCACTCATTCGTAGTGAGCTGTCGCTGAATTTAATTTAGACCCTTGCTGTTAATCAAATTTAAACAGCCTTTTTTTTTTTTTTTAACCCGCTTTTTCTACACTCTTTTCTTTATGCTGTGAATATCCCCCAAATACACAGCAACTTCAGCTGTGACTCACTGCTCTCAAATGAAGAGACGATAAAAGAGAGGACAGATCGATTATGATGCATCTGGGCTGTGAACTGTATCGACTCATCAGATTAGGTTTTTTACTGGAGGTTGAACTTCATGGCTGAGTCACTCTCAGTATTCTGGCAGCATGTTGTTTATGTTTGTTATTGGATTTCATAAAAATCCACCTTGGAGCCACCTTTTTTTTTCCCCTTTTCCTTTAGTGCCGACTGCTTCCTCTCAGCAAACAGCTGCCAAAATACGTCTTGTTAGCGCGTGCAGACGTGGCCATGTTCACACTTAACAAACACATCTTGGGTGATCTGTTTTCAAGAGCATGACTCCGAATTCATTAGCTTCCAGTGCGACTGCTAAGGATGACACATCTGGGTCATGATCAAATTTGGTTGAGGTTGTATAATTAACACCACCTGGACCACCTGGTAACTTTGAAGTCTCTTTCTCATTTCGAGTTAAATCAAGTGTGCAGATAGTTATGATGAGTTAATCCTGATTTCTGCGTATGCAGATATGTATTTTTTTAGCTTTTCTGCAGGCGCAGCTCAATAGGGATGACAATGTTGGTCAGTCTAAATTAATTTTAGCATGCTAACATACTAAACTAAGATGGTGAAAATCATTTGCTGATCACCAAGACAGTAACGTGAACACACTGGCATTTAGCTTGAAGTCCCATTGTGTCTTTCAACAACTAGCATGGTTATAGCGTCTTAAAAAGGTCCACTTTAAAAAAAAAAAAGTTGAAGTTTGAGTCTTTATCTCCAGCTCATCATATACTCATGATATGGGATGTCCTAAAATCCCAAAGTGCAAGTGTTTGACGAGTCGGGAATGAGATTCAAAGATCAACTTTCGTACATAGTAGATCTTTAAAGCCTGCTCACACCAGGAAGTGGTTCATCAACACTAAGCTTGGTGATGTAGTGACTGCACATCGCAGCTAAATGCTACCCTCTGGTTTGCACCAGTTGGTTACCATCTTACAACCGATCACTATCGACTCCTGTCTGCAAACCATTGCCCTTTTATGAAGCACTTAATATTCCAACAGAGGAGTGTAAATAAAAGGTTATGTGGGCTGATAAGCTACGAGAGCTTCCTTAAACTTTAGACTCACTGGTTCTCCTTCCTCCTTTAAAGGTCGGCAATGTCAAGATGGTTGAAATTCACCAAAGTTGAATTTGAGGCAAAGAAATTGAAATCATCCTGTCACAGATTTATTAGTCAGTCATAATCAATAAATCACCAGTGAAGTTTACTGTTTCATTACTCTAATGTCTTAAAGTGTTAAAGAATAAAGTGTTTGATAACCACATTTGAGGGATTATAGCGAAATTTGAGCGTGGCGTATCGGTGTCAGCCCCAAAAATCCCACCACATTTCACCCCCCAATAAAACTTACAAATCGCTGCAATTCTGACAAAATAGCTTGTAATCGCAGTGACATTTCAGTTTTAGTGTTTGAACACCGGTCACAGTTTCGGTAGATAAAGTCAAATGTCAGCTGGCGAGCAGCTGAGATCTAAAATCAAGACAAGTCTGAACAAAAACTTCTCTTCCTGCTCTGCCGAACTCATGAATCTCACATGATTTTTTTCTTAATTATTGGGTAAAACAGGAACATCACTCTTGCACTGAACCACAGGATACTCACTCAGACTTCCCAGCTGTTTAATGATGGCAGCCAGGGTGCTGTTGGTAACACACTCCAGTTCACTGGTCACTCCATCCGGCAACGCTCCACGGCACAAGTGCCTGGGCTCAATGTTCCTCTTCACCAACGGCATGCTGGGCTACTTCCTGAGGAAAGAGAAAGGAGAGGTGATTGGTTTACGGTGAGAATCAGCAATCATCTGTATCGTTTCAAGCCATCGTACCCTAAATGTGTCCTAAAAATGTGTGCTGCATTACGCTGTGTATCTTCTGACACAACATGTGGTGGCTTGTTATTTAAATTCCCTCTGGGGGAAGTGAGTACATTGACAACACTGATGGATAATAAAAACGAAAGCCGAGGGAAAAAAAAAATGGTGCTCAGCTGTGAGTCCTGATGGAAACGGAGGTGTCATGTCCGCCGTGGGGCGCAGTCGCTCATCACGCTGCTTAATGTCAATGCGGCTGGGATGAGCCAAGAGCCAAATGAGCCGGAAAGAAGTTTCTAAATGGTGCTAACGAGGCGCAAATGTAGCCAGAGAAACCACGGGGGACAGAGAGAGAGAGAGAGAGCGAGACAAAGAGAGAAGTGAAGTGAAGTGAAGGGTTGAAAGATGACAGCGAGAAAGAGTAAAAGGATAGACTGAAAGAATGGGGGTAGAAAAGCGGCTGACAGACAGCGAGAGAAGACAGAGAATTGAGTTCTGAAAGACAGAGTGTGTCAGTGTGTGAGCGTCCGGGCCACGAGGGAAGAGCTGCATATAGATCTGGTATGTCATATGATGTGAGCCAGCTGTCCTTGTGCTGGGCGAGAGAGAAGAGCCTCAGCTGTCAGGAAAATGGAAACAAAATGGGAAAGCTGACCTCAAAACTAGCATCAATCAATAATTTTCATTTTAACATTGAAACAAAGTAGTTCACGTGACCGAAAGAGTTCAGTTATGTTGCCAAAATCACAGGAAATTTACATCCATGTCTGCAGTCTAATGGAACATTTAAGCCACTTTTTTGCTAATTGGATCGGTTTTAATGATCAGCTGAAACCTAATGGATGTTTCTGAGATACTCTGTACTTTATTTTCCACCAGCCTCTAAGAACCAAAACGTTAGCATCTAGCTGTTGTTTGACACATTCACCCTTTGGTCAAAAGCATCTGCTAAAATGAAACAGTTTAACATTGAACTCTGCCAAATAAAAACACAACAATTACAAAGAGATGTAGAAAATGATCAAACTTTTTGTTGAAAAGTGCAATATTCTGGTTTAATGTGCAACTAATGGGTTTAACTGTCTACTTGTATATATGTATATAGTCTGAATGAAAGTGTGCACTTTTGACGTTGAAATGTGTTAAGTTTTGGTTTAATTGTGCATTTTATTTGTTGAAATGTGCATTTTTTTGTTACCTATGTAAATTTGAGGTAATATTGTGCAATATTAGGTTAAAATGTGCACATTTTTGGCTGATGTGTGTGGCATATAGGTAAAAATATAAAGTTCTATGGTTGAAACATGCAATTTTGAGGTTCAAGTGGGCACATTTAGGTTGAAATATGAAACTATTGACAAGAAGTGTTGTTGGAGAAATGCTGTCAGTCTCAAAGAAACAGAGACTTGAAGCAAAACAGAAACAAACAGCTGCCAGGTATGTAATCTGTGGAAAGGGATCACCTGATAACCGTCCACAAACAGGAAATAGCTGTAAATTTCACATCATCTATAATTTTAGCCTCCACTTTGAAGCTCAATGTCACAAGTGACACGGTGAGAGAAAGTGAGGAAGAGCTGTCGACAGAAACTCACAAGAGGAAACTGCACGGCTCTTCTCGGTTTGGACTGAACTTTCTATGTGGGACACGCTTGTTATTTTTGGGCCACGATTGTGTGTGTGTGTGCAGAAATTTAAGTAAGTGTGGCTTCTTGAAGTGAGTGTGTGTGTGTGTGTGTGTGTTCTCGCTGTGTGCACGTGCATATGTGCATGTGGGAGGTGTGTGTGCTCCCAGGTCAGCGCTCTGGAAACGTGCCACACTTTCTCCCCCTCTCTCTCTCTCTCTCTCTCTCCCACGCTTCTAATATAAATCGCTGGCACAAATAATATTTCCGGGATGAGAGGAACGACACGAGACAATGGATATAAACAAAAACATGTGAGGTTCTTGCCAAAATGTGTGTGTGTGTGTGAGCATCAACCCTGAAACTGATAAACACCCTCATCAGGCACAAAATGTCTGCATTCGTGTCTCGCGTGCTTCTTAATTTGTCCGCCCAGAATGAACCGCACGCGCCATTTTTAATAAAAACTGACTTGTTTGTCCTCTTTACGTCGCGTCCTCCCTCTAATAGCTCCTGACATTCAATTACACCAACCACCTCAGATTGCGCCGGCTCGTCTTATGGGTGTGATCGAGCTTCCCCTCTATGTGTGTATGTGAGCCAATATCCACCCCCTCCCTCCAGCTGTTGTAAATAATCTAACACCACGGCACTTTAATAATACATTAACACTCCTCCTGGTCCTCCACCGTCTCCTCGATAGCTGCTCTCCGTCTCTTATTTGTCTCATCTGTTCCGACCCCTCCAAGCTTTTTTCTCACTTTCCTACGTTTTTTTTTTTCTCGCTCCAGATCTCCTCTCCATCTCTGCCTGGTTTCATTAATAAATCAGGAAGGGCAAATATCTCTTCCTTCAACTCCCCGGTGTCTGACACAGACTGGGTATTCCCCCCCTCCGAGCTTATCTGAGAGTGTGTGTGTGTGTGTGTGTGTTTTTGTTTAGTGGAGGGATTGTGTGTGTGTGAGGGGATGCAGGGCCACTTCGTCTGGGTCAAAATGTAGGTTTACATGCATGAAAGGATACGGATCCTCCCTTTTTCTGACACTCGTAGAAACACACACACACTGACTTCATTTTGACCCAGGGGCACTTACTGCTCCACCCAAACACACTCGGGTCAGCTGCAGGGCGAGACAACACCAGCCTGGTGTGCTACACCGCTGATATAAACACAGTGGAGACAAAGGATTAAAAACAAAAACACCCACGATGCTTCATGTCTTGAGCTCATGTACGTCCCTTAGTGATCTCAATATGTCAGTTTGGACAACTTGGCAGAGAAACTCGACTGAAATTTCGGGTGTCAAACTGAATAATCAGACTCTGCAAAGTAACTAAAAGATATCAAATAAAATATAAAGCAGCAGAAAATGGAGTTTCTTTCATGGAGCCTTGAGTTATGTGGATATACTTTGGGTTATAGCTGTTAAACAAAATGCTGTGAAATTTTTTAGATCTCTTAAACATACTCCACAAAAAGATGAAGACACTGCATAGCTCGTCAATAAACACATAACTTCAAAACCCCCCCCGGAGGACTGAGCGCGTCAGGCGAAAAAGGTACTTGCTGCCCTAACATGCTATTACACTGAATTATTAAAATCCAGAGCATGAACTGTAAAATCGTGCACATAAATTAGTGATCTCCACAACTCCTCAAGGGATCTTACATCCAGACACACTGCAAGCTCAAGTTGTCGTGACATTTTCATTCACAACGCTCCCCAACTGTCAGCTCAGGCCATCTATGTGCTGACATCATGCAGTCTAATCCCAGATTTCAGTTATGTTGGTACGCAGATGATGGTTTTTTTGGGGGTTTTTTGGGTTTTTTTAGCGTGCTGAAGACCATTTACAGCTTCAAATCTGAGTCGTCTCCAAGACTTTTTCTGGACCAGAGGACACAGAGGGAAGGCGAGAAAAAAAAAAATAAATAAAAAAATTAACGAGATGTAGCAGGAGGAAGGAGAAAGCCAGAAGTGTGTCGTGGAGCCGTGGGAACGTTGTCATGGCAACGGCAGCGGAATACGCTCCGCAGCTCAAAAGTGGAACTCGCCGCGACTCCGAAAATAGTATGAAAGAGAGACGGCGAGAAGGAGGACAGGGAGAGATTAAGGCAGGAGGAGAAGGTAAAGGACGGGGTGGAAGAGCTGGACCTCCTTTGTGAAAACTAGAAACTCTACGTTTTTTTAAAAGTAGGTCTCCAGACGATTTATTGCAGCGTGGCACCTGCACTTGATCAACACAGGAGAGTTTAGGGTACAGTGCTGGAGGTACAAGACGGAACATCTTGTCTAACAGTTTGGGGGAAGAAAAAAAAAATCTTCTTCGGATGAAAGATTCATGACAAGATGAAACTGTTTAAGGACACTGCAGAAAAAAAGTTGCAGCTGCATGAATTAGCCCATCAGAGGCTGTTAGCCGCCGGGCACTAGCATTTTGAAAAAGAGCAAGGTGGAGGCTTGTAGAGTACAGCACGCAAAAAGCCACGTTGGTTTAAACTAATTTAGGTCAACTTGAGGAGACAGTAGGAAGAGAAGGTATTAAATTGAATTCTTGGAATGGAAATGGTTTCTACTCAGCGCTTTGGCTTTGATTGATCAGTTTTAGAAGTCATTTGGGGTTTTTCTTTTGTAAGGTAGCTTCCAGTTACAGTTCGCGAATGTTTTGGAAATATGCGCAGTCAGGTTTTTGTCGAAGCTTGGACGAGAAGATTGATATGGTGCTCAAATCTGACCTTTGAGTATAAAGCCAGGAGACGGTAAGATCTGCAGAAACAACTGAAAGATGTTTGACAGCCGCTTGAACGGAGACAGATTGTTTTCATGACCACGATCTCAAAAAGATCTTTAACATACATCATAGCATCACAGTCGCTATGCTAAGCCTCTGTCTGTAGCTTCATTTTTAAATCTACAGAAATGAAGAAAGTCCTAAAAATTCTCATCTAACTCTTATCGATAAAATGTCTACTCTTCTACTGGCTCGGTTCTGAACTTGAACGTTCAGAATGTGAAATATGAGATTGCCAGTGGGCCCCTGCCTACATCCTACAGCTGATACTTCAAAGAAATAACATCAAACGGCAAAAAAAAATTCACGATTCCATGCCTCCATGCATTAATGCCACAGAGACCACGGCAACATTATCATTAATGTATGAGTCAGTCCTCCATCTGCCGTTCCCAACTTCTATCTTAAACTGATATTAATTACACCAATGAATCAGGCCAATCCAAGTATTTCAAAATGCATCAAATAAACAGGATGCTTTTTTCAAAATATTATCTGCAAACTGACAAAATGCAACAGTTGCATCAGAGGAATCGACTTCCTGCACAAACCACCACCGTCACCCTCCTCCGGCACATCTTCCTCGCTTCATGTTTTGGTGGCTGTTGGTATAATTACAGCTGTAATCAGAAGAGAGCTGATCCTTGTGATCCGAAGCAGACCGGAGCCTGTTTGTGAGGAGGTGCTGAGACGTTGCACCCAAACATCTCAGCAGGAGACGGTCTGGTCTTAACCTCTCTGCAGAAAGGCAGCCATACACTTTTTAATTTTTTAAAGCATTTTGGGCGCATAATTAATCATTTTCCTTCCATTCCTTCAGATACAAGACTGTGTTTTTGTATGAGACAGTCAGATAAGGACAGAGATGGTGTTAATTACTGTTCTTAACCAAACTGATCATTCCTGCAGGCGGTCGGGCAAGCATCAGCTAATGCTATTACTGCTCCGTCTGCTCGGCCATGTAAGTAAACACACACACACACACACACACACACACACACACACACACACACACACACACACACACACACACACACACACACACACACACACACACACTCCCACTGTGCTGCACCGAGCCTCAGTCTGTTCTGAGGAGGGTTAGCATGCTGCCCTCCACCCCTCCTCCTCCCGCTCCATAGGAGGGACCTGTATAATCACAGCTAATTAGCCTTCTACGGTAACTAATGGAAACGACAAGCGCTGATTCTATATGATGATGTAATTAGATGATAGGCCGCAGGAGGAGATTGAGTTATAGTCCCTCGAATGCTACAGCTGGTAATGTATACTGCATAAATGAGTGTGACGTGATCGTTCTGTGGAGCATGAAGATGAATTTTGCAGTAGAGGAAGCTCTAGGAAGATGAAGATGGAACTAGAATGGCACTCAGTAGAGCGCATACCTCCGCCAACGCCCACCAGTCCCGTTTAATTCGAACGAGCCTGATCCAATTTTCAAAAAATACATCGCCAGATCCAGATTTTTAGTTGGATCTGCATTAAATTGTAGTCGTTCAAAGATACCAGCAACCTAAATACATCATATTTTTTTCATCAGGCTGGGACCCATCCTCTATTCTGGCGCTTGGAAAACAGCCAACCAACAAATCAACCAACTAGCAATCCAACCAACCAACCACCCAACCGACCAGCCAATCGGAAAACAGACATGTGCGAAAACATAACCTCCGTGGCAGAAGTAAACTGATCTAATGTCAGTTTTTTAGGGGTTTTGATGAGGCGTTGTGTTTGAATTTCTCCAATTTAGCCGCCTCTTAGTCGATACCTTTCCATGTCTTGTTTACATTTTTGTAACCTCAGCTATTATATTCATGTATTTCTTCTTTCTTTAAAGTGTGCATCTGAATTAAGTGGTGATAATAGTCTTTTTTTATGTCAATGAACGATCAGCACGCCACCTCCGTTTGTCGACCATCATATACGCTCATACTAATCATACACTCTCCACCGGCTCCACGATACGCACTTTCAGATACATCCCCCCGGTGCTACTGTGTAAAACACGCAGGCTAATTAGCACAAGCAGTGCAGCTCATGTGTGAATAAAAGAAGTGCAGCTTATGGAGTCTAAGAATAACACTGGGAGGAGAATGTATAATTAAGAGTGTTGGTGCAAATGAATTAAAAGGCAGCAGTACAATAGAGGCTTAATGGAGGGTTGGACCGTGTGTGCTGTGACACCTAACTGAACTGTAAAATAGGGCTTTTGTTTTACATAAAGGCTGAAATGTGATTTCCATTATTTCAGTTTGTTCACTGGTGCTTTTTTTTCCAAAGACAACATACTGTAGCAGTCGAATAAAATGCACAGGAGACATGTTTATTTTTGGAAACATAAGCATATTGGTCACTACAATCTGTATGCTTTAAAATCAAAAACAAGAAGACATCCAAAACCCAAAAGATATTTAGTTAAATGTCATGGGATCAGAGAATTTGGATATTTTTTCCTCAAAAATAAATTCTCACAATGATGAATCCATTATTGAATTAGTTGCTGATTCATTTCATAGCTGATAACTAACCAATTCAGCGAGTCATTGCTGCAGCTTTGGGGTCAAGCTCCAACAACAGTAATTCCTACATTTCCCATCATGCAACTGGAAAGCATTTTACTTAATCAGGCAACCTTTGCCCTCTACAAATCGAATGTCTCCAAACCCACATCTCCAGTTTGAAACACAGGCTTTCCATTAAAACATTTCTCTTGCTGGGCTGAGGTAAACCTGATGACATCACTCTGACATCATCAGGGTTATTTTTTGGAAACACAGAATTAAAACTAGCTGAGCTGAGAACGATTGAAAAATCTACACTTTCACAAGCTTTATTCCACGACACTCGTCTCTGAGAGAAGAATCAGGGGTGTTAACTGAGAGAATTTGCAAAATTAAGTTTGTTTTCATCCTTCTAGACATCACTTTTTTTTTTGGCCAAACCAGACAACCAAAACCTTTTACAAGCCACAGGAGAATATTTTAAGGTCTTATTTATTTGGTCTTTCCATCATGCTCTCCTGGATCAGGTGAAGCCCACCTTCTCTGGCACCCCACTGAGTTAATAACAAACTGCTTGAAATGGGTGTAATATGACAGCAAGGCCTGACTGGCAGGCGGTGTGAGCGCACAGCTATGAAAACAGGAGCGTGAGCCAACACGGTGAAACAGAGATAATGTTTTATTCTGAGTCAGGATTACTCTGGTTTCGCTCGGCGGGGCCCGGGAAGCTCTCGGCTTGGTCGTGCGCCAAAAGTCAGCCGACAAAGAGCGCGAGCGACTGAAGAGCAGAACAAAGCCCATCTAAAAAAAAAAAAACATGAAATAAAAACCTGCGACGAGCTCTCAGCTGTACCCAAATATCACATAAGGCCGCCTTGTTCTGTTTGATGTCACCAAAATGGCAGAAAGCCGTTTTGTGTTTGATGTTTGCTCGAGCCAGACGCACGAGGATCATTCAAATTTAAACCGCCGTGATTTCAGCAGCAGCCTCCGCCTTCGTCCCGTTTTAACTCCTCTTGAAACCCTTTCTCCTCCATCCTAAACGCTCCGTCTCCCTCGAGCTCCCGCCCCTCTTCTGCTTTCTCCATCTTTCATGTCTGTATTTGTTGATGCTCTCGGGGTGAGGAGCCATTGTACAAAATTATCACAATTACGACGGCACTTCCCCCCATTTTCTTTTTTGCGCTAATCCTCCCTTAAAACAAATTATGCAAAACAGAGCGAGAGGAGAAGGGAGCAGACAAGACATTTTCTACACTTGTCTCTTGCTTCCCCTCTCTCTCTGTCTCTCTCTCTCTCTCCCCCTCTCCATCTTTTCTGTTTTGTTTTTTTCCCTGTTGGCTCCGTGGAGTTGTTGTCATGGTTTCGTCGGAAGTATTTTCATTTTTGGCCGGATAATGAAGCGATCGGAGCGACACTCAGAGCGGCAGAAGAGAGTTTAGACTGGGGCGATGAAGTTCTGTAAAAGATCTCAGTCACTTCATTGTCCCCAGTGTGTGTGTGTGTGTGTGTGCGTGTGTGCGTGTGTGTGTGTGCGTGTGTGTGTGTGTGCGCGCCCCTACAGTACCTCCTAACTGTGGCTGAATGCAGATGAAGTGTTATGAAACAGCCACTCTAATGAAACAGTGAATAAAACATGTGAGAGACAAAAGAGCCAAAGGCCACGAACACACACACACACACACACGCACACACACACACACACACACACAGTAACACTCTGTCTTCATCCAGATAGTCAAATGTTTTTTGCAATTCATTAGTGGCATTTGTTTTTATCCACTGGGTGTACCAGACGGGCGGGGTTTAAACCACCAACAACACAGAGAGCCAGGAGAGGTTTTTCAGTTTGGGTATTATTCGATTTTTCAGCATGATTTAAGTTGGATGATAACGACTTTGTGTGCTGTTATGATAGTGGAGAGAATCTGTGCTTACTAACAGGTTTTGGTCCATAAAACTTGGGTCCAAATCTTAATTTAAAACTGCACAACGGTGCTGATTCTGTCTTGTTTCAGCTCATTAAGAGTCCGACAGACAGGGCTGAACATATTACTGAAGCAGCTGGCATTTGGATCACATTTACTTTTGTTTTATATCAGCCGTGCATTAAAATATGAGCCCTGCAAACTATCTCAGGTGGAACAAACAGTATCTTGAAGTAGCCAAGCATAAGATGCCAATCTGAATGTTTTGGGTCTCCAGATATATACCTGGGAGGCCGTCAATATTAGGGGTCGACCGGTCTGGCTTTTTCAGGGACCGACACCGAGACCGATTATTAGAAATCAAGGAAACTGAAAACTGATATTTGGGATTCATTCATTTACAGTAAAAAATGAAAATCTTTGTGTCAATATTTAGAACAATCAGTATTGCATTTATTTGATAACTTAATGACTTTGCAGATTCAGTTTATTCTGTGTTTTTAAGCTATCAATTATGATGAGTCACCAATCAGATACTGTTGTAGAGAATGCTGCATCAGATTTGCATCACATTTTTAAATAAGCCTATTTTATCTGTAATCTCACAGAAAAATCACTGACACAATAATCAGTCTAACCCTAGTTAATACACCTAGGCGGACCGTCCAGGTAAAGTCTACGTGTGGGAAACACTGGAGGTTTTGGGTCAAAAGTATTTTGATTTTCCCCTCGTATCACAATGTAACCCCAAAACATTGCAATGTTATCTAAAGGTGATATTTCCCAGCCCTAGCTCACACCACTGTCTGTTAAAATAAATAAAAATAAGCCTTGTTTTATGCATTTGGGTGTCAAGTTTGTAGTTTGACATCCTTCAGGTATGAGCTGAGGAAATGTGAGTTAGCAGGCGATGGTTGAAGTGCCTACTGACTGTTTTCTCTGACGTCTAATATCATATTTCATGAGAGACGCTGCACCCCCACTGTTACACCATTACAGGAGACCCCGGTGAGTGTTCAGATTTAAGCTACAGGGCTAAAACATGCTAACGCACATGTCGGGTCACATCTAAAAGATATTAAATAGCTGCACAAACTAGCTGTTGTGTTCCGCTCTGTTCTCTGCTGATGTGGTTAGTAAACAGGTCAGCCACAGAATGAATGCAATGTGCAGCGTGTGTGTGTGTGTGTGTGTGTGTGTGTGTGTGTGTGTGTGTGTGTGTGTGTGTGTGTGTGTGTGTGTGGTGAGAACCTCCTCGTGCCCCTCTATAACCCCGTCTCTCACAATTAAATGTGTCGGCGTCAGCGCGATTGCAACAAGTCATCCGGCAGAACCATGTGACCTGACACACAATACACACACACACACACACACACACACACACACACACACACACCGACATAAACTGGGTTTACTGGTGCCGGGTTAGTGGACAGTATAGTCGGCAGTGGGATGTGGACAGACAGGTCACATTAAAGCTTTAATGCGATGTGTCACAGCGTCCCAGTTTCTCTGCTCCCAGTGTAAACTGGGAGGGTGGGACGGGGGACAAAGAAACCAGTAGGACATTAAGATTTGTTCAGAGGCTGTGTAATAACTGTAATGTAATAAATGCTCATCAGAATTTCCCAGAACCAGAAAGAAAACCTTCAAATTCTTTTGTCCAACCAAAAAAGTCTCTTTGTTTATCGTCATAAGTGACAAAGCGACAAAAAAATAGCAAATCTTCACATTTAAGCAGGAACCAGCTAATATTTAATGTCAAAAACTTCAGAAATGAATAATCGCTTATCTGAATAGTTGGAGAATGATTTACTTTCGGTTGATGAATCATTTTGTAGTTGCAGTTCTGATACCAAATGACGTGAATGCTCTCTTAGGTTCACCTACATTTGAAAATTTACACGTGACACTTGAGTTTTTCTCTTTCCAGCAGGAAAACGTGCGGTGACCTGATTACATCGAACACAAGAAGCGAAGTTACCCTAAAAAATCCCCAAATCAAAACTGTAACTTATCATATGATCCTCAGGAGCTGCAGATGGAGCAGAGCTACAGTTGTGACAGTTCTCTGCTGTGTGAGTGTTACTGGTGTGTTTGTGTTGCCTCGAGGCAGCTGCCAGTTTACTGTACTGACTATTTTCCAAAGTGTACTTCCCTGACACGTTCCCCATCACTTAATGCTTCGTGACAGACTACCACTTTGGGATTTCCTGCTCGACATGTACGAGTATGAAACAATATTTATCTAAAAACAGTACAGTAATTGGAAGACGGGAGACTTGTCGTCCCTCCAGCAACAGAAACCACACAGTATCTGCTGGGGTTTTTTTTAGTTTTTTTTTTGCCCAGATGAAATCGGGCCGCAGCGTACGACGGCTCACAGGAAGTGAGGAATTGAAAGTTGAGTGAAATCCAAGCTGTCTGCTGAGCAGCAGCGAGGGAGGAAGCTGCACTCGCCAAACGTTACATCTTCCACTTAGTTTCCTGCTCCCCCGTGGTGTTAAAGCAACAGAGCACCGACGGAGAGGGAGCAGGAGTCTGACATCTTACCTGATTCTGCTTTATGTTTTGCTTATTGGATGATATTTTTTTCTCTTTGAACAACTGAAAAATGTCAAATATAACCAACCACAACTTTCAAAAGCTGAAGACGACGGCTTGTTTTGTTCCAGCAGTCAGAAAACAAAACATATTATTCAGTTTACAAGAATATAAAACAGATAAAATGGAGCATGTCCTCATGTTTCAAAGGCTGTTTGGCTCGAATAAACTGCTGCTTCAACGAGTTTCAACAAAAAGTCGATTGCCTTATCTAAAGTCCTTTAATCTCCAACTATTTTAGTTACCAATTGATCATGTAAGTATTTTTATAGAATGTCAAATATTTCTTGCTTCCAGC
Source organism: Acanthopagrus latus (assembly GCF_904848185.1). Taxonomy (NCBI): domain Eukaryota; kingdom Metazoa; phylum Chordata; class Actinopteri; order Spariformes; family Sparidae; genus Acanthopagrus; species Acanthopagrus latus. The sequence continues at coordinate 5,150,819 of NC_051048.1, read as the reverse complement.
TTCTTAAATGTGAGGATTTGCTGCTTTTCTTTGTCATTCATGACAGTAAATGAAGAGTGTTTTGGTTTTGGACTGGTGGGAGGAGGAGGGTTGTCGTTCAGCCCTACATACACGACACAGACCGAAAGCAAAAATCAAACGAAGATATTGTGACTTCTCAGCCAGATTTTAACTGGTGCTCCAACAACACTGGAGCCTACACTTCCCATAATGCAATGCATTCGAACCCCACGCGTCCAGTTTGTAACAGCAGCTTTTCTGTCATAAATGTGCTACTAAATTGTGTAAAACAGGTGGACCGCTCCTTTAATTTGCAATCATCAACATCCTCACCATCATACAGGTGCATATTTATGTCCAGATGGTCTCAACTAGAGCTGCAAAAATGACTCGATTAGGTGACAAATAGCAAAATGAATCACCATAAATTGTGATAATTGAATAATTAGTCATTTTTAATTCAAAATAAATGTCAAAACTTTCTGATTCCAGCTTGTTAAATGTGAATATTCTCTGGTTTCTTTCCTCAACTGGAAATCTTTTTGTTGTGGATGAACAAGACATCTGAGGATGACATTTTCTGACATTTTATAGACCAAATAACTGATCGATTAATCAGCAATTCAAAATGAATCATCAGTTGCAGCTGTACGTTCAGAAACACTTAAACCTCCTGTGGTTTCAGGCCTTTCCCTCTGACCTCCCTGTGGATGGAGGAAGCTTCACCACAAGAATCAATTAAAAGCATCAGGTTGAAGATGTGGTCATAGCAGCTCCCACTCATTTTAATCACAGCAGTTAACACAGTACACACACACACACACACACACACACACACACACACACACACACACTCTCAACACCGGATCGATACGCCATGATTCAATAAAAACCAGCAGCAACACCAGATGACGAGGCACAGGGAAAAATGCTGAGTAAGGCTGACATCTTGGGGGGGGGGGGGGGGGGGGGGGCATGCCGATGTCATCAGTAACAGTAATAAATCTCACGCAGCAGCGTTATTAAACAACCTCCCTGTGGCTCGTAGACACACACACAAAGCCTGGACGGACACAAAAGGAAGCACACACACACATACACACAAAGCAGCTGATTGAGATACGCAGCGAGCTGATCAGCATCATTGTACGGTTTAACGCCGTCAATAGACCGGCCTCGCTTGCACTTTGAGAGTAACAACAACAAAAGGGCGACACAGTGAGAGCAGCGACCAGGTGAAAGGACGATGATGCACGCTGGGCGACGTTCCCAGCAGCAGCAGCATCAGCAGCAGCGAGCGAGAGAGAAAGAAAGAGAGAGAGAGAGAGAAAGAGCTTCCAGAAAATATATATCTCCTGACAGCAGTAATGCCGAAAAGTCTCCCCTGTCCTGTCTGTACCTGAGGAGTCGCTTTATAATAAATGGAGTCCGGCAGCGCTGCCAGCAGTCGTTAAAAAAGAACGAAGGAAGGAAGGGAGAGTTCATATCAGCGCAAAGATATATGAAAAAAAATGAGGGAAATAAAACTGTTTTTTTAAAAAGGTCAGTCGGTTTAAAACACCTTCAACATGATGCTACGATTACCTGTGTAACGCCTCCTCCTGCGTCACTGCACTGACTCGGACTGCAATCAACACTTCGCTCTTAATAACTCTAAACTGTTACATTACGTCTCTGCTATCACAACAGGATTTACAACAGCTAGTTTGGTTGGTTTCATCAGGGAGATTAATCAAAACAATGTGGAATGAGCGTGACGCCAATTCTGCGTCTCTGTGCCATCAGAGTATCTTTGATTTTGGACATAACTAAAGTAAATTATGTCTTTCTATAAAATGTTCACGGTTTCCTTCATGGCAGGTAGTTTTAGTTCTTAGAAAAACAGAATAAAGGCGATGAAACTCAAACCCTAACCCCACTCGGCTGAACACTTTCAGAGTCTATACTTAGAGGCTTTCACTGTGACCATCTTCCTGTAACTAAACCATCTTTCAAAAGGGAACAAAGTGAGATATACAGCATGACGAACAGCTCCCATTCAAAGTGTCAGATGGTTATTCAAACTATGAGCAGCCCTGGAGAGGATCTCTAAGTGGCCACATCGCTCAGTCTAAGTGCACCCTGAAGAGGCTGCTGTGTATCTTCAGAGTTAATTCAAACCATTAGCGGCAACGAGACGCGGCGGACGTGTGTTAGAGCAGGGGGGAGGGAAGTCTGAGATCTGTTTGAATAACACAATCAAATCCCTCACTTCCTTGCACCTGGAAACGTTTGAGATCGACCAGATCTGGTTCAAGCGCAGGCCGAGGAACAGAACGAGCCCCTCAGGGAGGAAGAACAGAAAACATCCATCCGTCTGGAAAACCGATAAGCGTAGCAACGCCTTCTACCCAGGGACAGAGACGTGCTCCTGAACGGTAGACTCCTGAAATACAGATTACTGTGAAAACACGCTGTGTACCTCTGGAATCCTAATCATCCTCAGCGCTTCCGCAGAGAAACGGCTCCGAGTACATCAGCAGCTTTAAGACATCTGCGGCAAAAAGCGCCGGCAGACAAAAACACACAGAGCATTTCAAGATGGAAGCGTGTGTTCAGTTTGGCTGACTTCCATATTTCTTTTTTTTTTTTTTTTTGTAATTATACAGCCGACATTTTATGTGGATTAAAGCAGCTGTTCACATGTGGTATCGCTGTCCATCCTGAGCGGTCTGATCACAAGTGGACAGCTCTGACCCCCCTGAGATGCTTTGAGGATGAGGTCTTACTGCTCAGACCACATCCAGAGGGGGTCTGGTCCACATGTGACCACAGTCTTTCAGCAGCATGTACGCACATGTGTCCTGGGCTACACTGAAGAACAGCTGGCTCAGCTGTCAGCCTCTCTGAAACATGAAGAAGCATCAACGATGGGAGGAAGTAAGCACAACGTCCCAAGGCTCCCTTACAAATTGAGCGATTTAAAGTTGTTGCATGAGGAGAAACTTAACCAACGACTACAGCTGATGGCTATGACAAATTCTAAATCTGTTGAGCCTTCTTGTAGATTCGGCTTTAAATGCAACGCATGAAGTTATTTCTTCCCATGTAAAAAAGTGTCAGTTTGTTGAGGTATTAATGAACCAGCCTGTCTACTTCGTGTCTCCTGGAAGCTGTTTAAGAACTGTTTCAACTGATTTCATCATTCACACTAAATGTATTCAAGGCTACATTTGCTGTAAACATGTCAAATTTGTACAAATACAGTAAACAGTAACTAATAAAGTGTACTTTTACATCACCCCTGGAGAAAGTACCAGACTCCCTTAAAAAAAACACTTAATTCTGAGAATTACTGCATTATGTGAAACTGTACAAATCTCGTGAAACACTGTATACAACATATTAACTGTTTGGGCCTTCTTGGTAATTCAGCAAACGTTACACATGAAAACATATCTTTCATATCGGTTTGTTGCAGGAGTGTAGGTGTATATTTGCATAGTGAGCAGGGAAGTGAGATTGGAGACATGTGCCAGGTATGAAGTGACTAGCTTAAAGCTGTCTACTTGTGATCGGATCACTCAGGACGGAGGATATAACCAAATGAGAACAGACTCTAACAGCCTAAACCTCAAGTGCAAGGATTAAATCAGCTGTTAACCTGATATTCCAGCAATCTCCACTTTATCCTGAGCTCATGAGTGCTGCACAAAGGCAATAAGTTGTGTTTCCACCAGAGGAAAGAATGATGAGAGCTTCAAAACAAAGTTCACATCAGAAAGACTTAGAAATGAAAAGAAACAGAGAGACGTGAGGGAGAAAGACCAAAGAGTTCTGGTGTGTTTGATACTGAAGTAAAGGATGTGTTATCCTGGTATATAACATACAGAGAGTGCTCTTATGGCACCAATGTTCAAAGTCATTATTCGGAAAACCGAAGGGAAGATATCAGTCAGCATATAATAAGACCAGAGCAGATTCCTCTACAATACTGCTACATCTATCAAGTACAAAGAAGTTGCTATAAAACTGCTAGCAGAAATATTAATCCTTTACTAGAGCACCGGTTAATTAATGTGACTCAATGGCTTGTGATTTATTAAGCAAAAAACTCTACACCACATTTTATATCACTGTAAATTGATAACTTGGGTTTTTAGTAACGTTAAGATGTTATGCTAACTCTGCTAACAGGCAGCACAATGATGATTTGGCAATGTTTAAGACATTTCACATAATAAATGTCAGATCATTTAAAGGAATAGCTGGACATGTCAGAAAATAAATTTACTTTTTCCCACATTGTCATTGAGAGTTAGACACAAAAATATGAACAATAAGCTAATGGCGGCTAGCTTAGTCTAGCTTGAACATTGAAAGGAGGGGAAGCCCGCTGGTCTGTCTAGCTCCAGCTAATCACACTAATAGTTAACTTTTATTTAATCTCACAATAAACAAGAGATCATACAAGACAAGTTACAATTACAGGGAGTTACCTGTTGTTTTGCTAAGCTAATCAACGGCTAGCTGTAGCTTCATATTTAGGCTATTAGAGCTGCAACTTATTATTATTTCGATTAGCTAACTGGACGTTACAACTCTGTTTTTGACATTTCAAAAAGTTAATGTTTAATCTTTTAAAGGAATAGCTGGATGTTCCAAGATATAAGATAAATAGCTTCAAGGATAGATACCACTCTGATTTCTGTATGCTAAATTTGAAGCTAAGGCCAGCAGGTGATTAGCTTAGCCTAGCATAAAGACTGTAAATCATTGGAAACCTTTAGCTTGGTCAGCTCCACTACATTCATTAACCTAGGTCTTGTTTGTTTAATCTGCATAAAAACAGAAGTATAAAACAACAAGATGTGTTTGTTAGGCTACTCACTTGCTACCTGTAGCTTTATATTCATTGTAGAAACAGAGAGTGGTATCAGTCGGTGGATAAACATTATTTCCCTTAATATCTAAAGTTTCAGTTCTCATTTGGAACAAACTAACTAAAGCTGACAAAAAAACCCATCCTCCTTTCTGCATATTTACCCTTCAAGAGTACAGTAGTGATGTACTGTGTGGAAGGTTGAGGATAGGGCAGAACAAAAAAAAAAAAAAAGAAGTGAAAACACAAACAAACTAGAAATTCCTTCGGGGGTAAAGAAAGAGAAGGCTGCATCTCAAAGAGCTTGAAACGCCAGAAAAATGCCCCTTTGTGCCCTCAGCAGAAAACATTCTTCTGTCAACCAGCACAGCATCACCCTCCTTTGTCTCCACTTCACCCTCGGTTAAGTAAAGTTACTGTGTGTGTGTGTGTTTGTGTTACTGTGTGTGTAGTTATGCATCTGTGTGTCCCCGTTCTAGCCTTTATGCTTATTTAGCGCTCAACCTTCTTTTACTTCCTTCCGCGACGATTCGCTTATGTAAGGAATCAGCGCAAGCTTGTCTGAGCACTGTCTCTTATGAATACAAGTCTGTACTGTACAGCAGCGACACACACACACACACACACACACACACACACACACACACACACACACAAAGGAAACCTATTATCTAATCACTGCTCACCCAGGCTGGAGTCTAGACCTGAAAGGACTCAGTTGTTGTTGACAGAAGTGGCCTCAGTATGTTTGTTAATGACAGAATAAATGTTGGATTAAAGCAGTTGTAATTGGCTCGGCGCTCACAATTTACCATCCAGCACATCCACTTATAATATTAGTGTTGAGTCTGGTTCACTTTGTGGCTTCTGTGTTCAAGTTACAGTGGTAACATTAAAAATATAAAACAGAATTCTTCCGTGTAATTAAAAAGATAAATCCATAACTGGCTCTGAAAGCAGATTATTGGTCTAAAAGCTGAAACAGACAGAGAAAACTGCGATCAGAGGTCAAAAAGAGTAGGAATAAGAGCACGGAGAGAGTCAGTGTCTTGCTCGAGGGCACTTCTGCAGGACAGTTTAATTGCCAATAAAAAGGGGGATTACACCAACTTTTCCCTGACAGTATTTGACAAACGATAGAGCTCAGGTTTTAAACCACAAAGCTGAAGTAATTCCTCTGGCTTTCATCAAAATGTTGAAAACAGTTTATCTGGAATCTTTTTTTTGTCACAAGCATTTATTCAGAACTTTGAGTCAGAGATGCAACTAGTGATTATTCCCCATTGTTGATTAATTATAACTATAAAATGTCAGAAAACTGTCAGAAAACTGTGAAAAATGTCAATCAGCCCGAGATGACGACCTCATACGTCTTGTTTTATTCAGTTTACTGTCACAGACGAGGAAGGAAACCAAAAACTATTCACATTTAAGAAGCTGGAATCAGAGAATATTTACCTTTTTTAATGATTTACTGATTTTCAAAATAGTTCTGATGAACTTCATAGTCGACAGCTGATCAATTACTTGTTGCAGCTCTAGATATAGACATATAAAGTGGATTTAATGGATTTAGCCATTTAATATCTTCAAGTTAAACCCAAAAGATTTCTTTCCAAATTCAGTTCAGACTTTGTGGACAACAGATCACAAACTGTCCAGAGAACAAAGGTTGTGATTTCCATATTTTAAGTTTAAATACAACGATATATAAATAGGAAGGATGCCAAGGATGCAACTTCTTCCAAATAACCCTTCTGCACATGCAGGCTTCAGACTGATGGATGGAGGTTTCAAAATAAAACACTAGCTGACATTAACAATCATATCCGATTAATCATGATAGTTTGGAGTATTCAATTAACTGTTTGGTCCACAAATATCTGAAAATAGTGAAGGAAAAATGTCCATTACAATCTTTATTTGGGAGGTTTTTGGTCATACGTACTATCAGAATGGTTGGGGACTGTTTTTCTTTTTCACCAACTAATCTAGAGGTGTCTAAATATTTTCCTGGGAGGACCAAAACTGACACTAGCTAAATGTTCCTATGATCCCAAGCTCTCTTAATTAGCTGGCTTCCTGCACAAAGTGTCACTCAGCCTGCTGCTCACATAATTACGGAAAATAATTAAGAAGAAGCTGTTTTACATATTCAAAGGCGCATTTTCACCTCACAGCAATTAAAACAGCTATTCATATGAGAGCTGCACGATTAATCAATACATTCAAATCGTAGGAGGTGGAAACAGCTTCATAGAGGAGTATAGTAGTGCTGCAGAGACATCATGGCCTACAAATCTAATGGCAGGCCAACTTTTGCCCCACTTTGGGTGGTGCTGGACTCGTCGATTAATCACTTAGGGTCCAGTCTAAATGATCAGGTCATTAAATACATGCTGCAGATTTACATTCCTGTATCGATGACGACTCCCTCCTGCAACATCTGACTATTTCTCTGCACGTCTCTCGTAATTCAACACACAACTGCTTGATTTCCCTCCTCTCTGTCTACTTTAATCGCCTCTTGTTAAATCATCATGCTGTCATTGTAATCCACACAAATCCTCCACCTGGTGGCTGGTGTTACCTGCATGCAGAGGCCTTTTTTATTTCTACGCAAGCTGTGGACATGCACAGAATAAACTAGCAGAGGTAAAGCAACAGGAGCCACAAAAACCCAAAACATGCTCACAAGACCAGGGTTCAGAAGGCCTGATGTCCAAAAATAACACATTTAACATACATGTCAGAATAGATCCACATACTCTGAATAGAGATATCTACTTCAGTTTCAACACAGAATGGGTTTGGACGTATGTGCTGCAGGTAGAGGCACGTTAAACCCATTCATTCTGTCATCTCCATACAGAACTCCATCTAAAAAACATGCAATTTAAGCAGCATACCGACAGACAGACTGTGCCCCCCCCCCCCCTCCTCTGGCACACACTAATCCTGTGCACGCCTCCTCTATAAACCCCACCGCTCGCTTTTTCCAGTCGACGTGCAGCCACGAGCCAAATCCTGTGACACATCCACCCCACCGACCGACCGGTGACATTTTGTCGGGGTAGTGGGGGGGGGGGACACACCTGACCGCGAGCTGGAGAGAACGACGCGCGGTCACGATTTCAGAGGGAGAAAAAAATGGAATGGAGGAGGGAAAAAAAAGCCTGCAGATGAATAAGCTCTAATTTAATAAGCATGCAAACCGCGATGCATCTGTGCGGGTGCATTGTGTGTGTGTGTTTTTTTTCTGCGTGTGTGTGCGGTGCAACAACAATAACAAACGCACCCCCACCAACCACCACCTCCACCTCCTTGTTACCCACAGGAGGCATGTGTCCACAACCGTCCCTGTCACATGCGAAAGCCGATTTAAAATCCGGGCACATTTACCTGCCGTCACCTGCTCCCTCTTCTTCTTCTTCGTCTCTTTTATTTAAATGGCTCCCTCGCTCCTGCTCCGCATTTCATTCCTGGTCCTCCATGTTCGCAGCTCGATGGATGGATGGATGGATGGAGAGGACGAGGTGGTGGTGGAGGAGGAAGAGGAAGAGGAGGAGGAGGAGAGAAGCCTTTGAAGTGAGGAAATCTGGGTCCCCGCTCACAGCCCAGCTGCGTGGACTGGATTCATGTCGTTTCCAAGGCAGCGTCCGTCGACCCGACGGCCGTCAAGCTGCTGCCTGTCGTAAAGAAACAACACTTCCGGTTAGTGCTTCAAGAATAAAGGTCACTATTGGTTTTAAATTGAATCCGTCTATTGGCTTGTTTTGCAACACTTAAATAAATCAATAAAATAGCTTGTGTATAAGTTAGCTTTTCCCATTGTTTGCACATTTATGAATATTTCTTCACATTGTGTTCTTGCTGTAGATTTTGTCACTTGGTTTGTGCGGCCACACTTAATTTTTACATATTTATCAGATGCTTTTGTTCAAAGGAACTCGCACTAATTGAGATACATACTGGCATTAAAGGTGCATTCAAAAATTAAATAATATTATGAACAGAATATGAAATAAAGATATGACATGTATGTCTTGTGTTAAATGATAAATATTGAAGTTAGCATGAAGAGCTAGCCCCGACCACCAGTGTAAGAAACCAACATTTAACTCAGCTCGAAATGCTAGCAGTATGGCTAACTGAGCTAACTGGTTAACGGCAGCTACAGTTGGTGGTTGCTATAGCAATATGCTGCCCCCTTTACTATTTAAGCTATTTTTGGGTTTTTAAGTCTGTATTTTAATTTTTTTTCAGTACCAATAGGTGAAAATACTACAGTTTAACAGAACTTTGTGAAGGTTATAATGTTAATTTATCTTTATGATCATTTTTGAGGATATCTTTTTTGATTGTTTTTTTATAAATTATCCTGAAAGTGTCCATTTACTCAACTTTAACTGTTTATTTAGTTCACACAAACGTCATAGAGATCAAGTTTTAACCAGCTCCTGTTCTATTCATTTTTTTAACCTTGTATTTTACATAATTTGTCACTTTTTGCTGGTAAATTTGTGTTGTTTTTTTGTTTGTTTGTTTTCTTTTTTAGCATAATGTCAAGCAGTGGTGAACAGGATTAGCCCATCAACGTAGGGCTAAAAATGCTATATTGCGACAGTTAAACGTCTCTAATAATCACATTATCATCATTGAGTACATTAAAATTAAACTAAATTGTACAATAAAGCACCAAGAGTTTAAATTTACTTTATATTGAACGTTAAATTCCTTCACTGCTCGTAGTTTCCTGGTGCCTCCCGCTAGCTTGATGCAGAACAAGCGAGATGCAGCAAATCGGCGCAACGGCGCATGCGCACCCGAAGCTCCCCGAAGTTTGCCGGTGACAGCCGAGACCACCACCCACTCCAACGAGCGGCGGCGTGGCTGAGCCGAGCGGGCTGAGCGGGCAGAGGAGCCGCTGCAGGCCTCCGGGAACATGTCGCTCACATGTGGAGCCTCATCTCCGTTTAATTAATGAACCGGGAGGCGAAAAAAAAAAAAACCATAATCAGCAGACGTTTTATTTATTACAGCTTAACCAGATAATTACACTGGCTGCATTCCACCTATATGATTACATGGTAAATAGACACATATAATTGATTTAAAACGAGGCTTTCTCCTGTATAAAGGCTGGAAGCTGGTGCATATTTAATTAAAACATCATGGGATTGTGAGGATGCACTCGACGTGCATTTTAAGACCATCTCATGGGAGTATGTGTGTAAAGAAATGTCAAAAAATACCAGAAATAATCGAAATTATATTGCATTGGGAAAGATATATTGCAAGAATGTGCATTAATGATGGTGGGTGTGCTTTCCACAATCCAAACCACACGTTCAAACAAACAACAAGACAATTCTAGCCTTTTTATTTTATGTTTATTATGAGGAAAAAAACTGTTTTTAGCTTGTCAGTTATTCTAAGAATCACCTTTCACACCTATTATCCTAACCCTGAGCAATTTATCAACCCTACCTGCATGTCAACAACTTGTAGGTCTGTGAAAATGCTGGAAAATAACTCAAACTGCACCTTTTTCTTTTAAAAAAGATGAATATATAGTGCAGTGCAGCTGCTATGAGTTGCTATTCTGCAGCTCCACCACTCAGCGGCGCTGTTGCCTCTTGTCAGCGCCTCCTCCTCCTCCTCCTCCTCCTCCTCCTCCTCCTCCTCCTACCGCTCCTCCAGCTCTGTCTCTGTCCATGGTGCTGATTTAAAGGCCACCGCAGACAAAGTCATACTGACGCTGTCCGTGGTGGTGATACAATTGCAGTTTTACATTTGTAGTTTAATTGAGCGTTTCCATTTCTTGCTTTCTCTAAAATATACACTACTTTGGTCCTGAGGGCATGCATGGGCTTCAAATTTCACAATAATGGCTCTAAAATAGTGAGATATTTACTTATGCCATACTTTGAAGCCAATTTGAGCTCTAAAGTCTTAATTTTTTACCACCAAACATGTAGATATCTTAACACAAATAACACAACAGCTCAGATAAACCACACAACACAGAGGGAGTGATCCAAACGTGCAGCAGCCACCAGAGCAACAACAGCAAATGTTGCGTTTGAGCTACTTTGTGGTAAAAATGGAATAATCTTTGTAGCCTAATATCTAAGAAACTAACTAAATAAATATCAAGGAAATTATTATTACTTTTTTAATTGCTAAAAATACTATAAAAAAGCTTAAAATGTTTCACAGACACAAACTTAACAGTCACGTGACGTAGACGCGGACAGTAGAAAAGAAAAGGCAGAATAAAATGTCAGTATCTCACAATTTAAGAGTTGTTATTAAAAAAACGTATGAAACTGGGTTACTCTACTTTTACTACAATACATTTTGGAGGCAAGTACTGTACTTCCTACTCTCTCTCCATTCATCTGATTTCTTTAATCACTAGTTACTTTGCAGATCGCTGCGTCAGACACATCAGGACACAAATTCTCAAACACTTTTATTTTACCAGCAACTGGAGTCAATCAGAAAAGAAAATGTAGCTAATGAAGTGCACAAAATATACTGTGCATGCATGTAAATTTGTGTATCATTTACTTTTGATACTCAGGAACATCTATTAAATACATATTATAGCAGATATGTAGGCTTATTGTTGGTGTGGGTTACTTTAACTGAGTGTTTTTCATAGAAAACCTAAAATAAGATCTGTAGTTGACTTCCTGGGGTCGATGCTGTGGTTAACGTGGTGCCATCTGGTGGCTGTAAGAGATAATCACACCTGATCAGAGGCTGTGCAGCACAGGATCTCTGCTTTTTGAAGATTCAGTTGGTGATTTATGACCTTTATCGATCTGTTCATTGGAAGAGCAGCAGAGAGTTTGCTTCAGGTGTCTGTGGCTTGTTTAGGAATATAGTTTTTGGTGCAAACAACACACAACCAAAACTGCAACAGCAGAACTTTTAATCATCACGCCATCTCGCTTACATGACGTCAATCAGCGTTGAACATCTGGACGTGGATCTGAACCTCTTTAAACATTAATGAAGTGTATCTTGTAAAAAAGACTCAGCACCTGTCGAGGTGATCACAGGCCATTTACAACCCTGCACTCATTTATTTTATGGTCCTTTTGTGCGATTAAACTTTAACGATTAAGCTATTTTTTTTTTTGCCTCTTTTGCCAAATCGAGTCCTCTGAAACTCTCGTACAATGTAATGTAGACTTTAATGTAACATAACCACACCTTTCATGTTTACTAGCCTGTACTCTTTGTTTGGGAACTCTACACTTTAGCACATACATAAAGTAATTCACAGCTCACTCCGAGGGCTTCCTGCGTGGCTCGACGGTTCAGGCGTGACACTGAAACACAGCCCAGGCTGACGACTTAACGAGCTCCCAGTTTGGCTCTTCTTTCACGCCGTTGTGAAGCACTTTGGATAAAAGCTCCCGCTGATCGGCAAAATGTTTGCGGCAGGAAATAACACGGTGGTTGAGCGGGCAGGGCAGCAAGCCAGAGCAGGGGGGCTGCGACCTATACTGTTATTATCACATCCCCCAAATTACACCGCTAGGTTTGTAGCTGTTAATCATCAGAGAGAGGTGTGGAAGCCAAGCAGTGAAGTGACTTTTATCAGGAGGGTTGGAGGATTGATACTGCACCAGGTTTGTAGCCCAAACTTTCTAACTTGAAGTGCCAAAACTGCAACTTAAAGGGATATTCCGGTGAAAATTTAATCCATGGTCTAACACACGTTAGACCGTCTAACACAAGTTTGCAGATCGCTAGCTTACGTAGTTTTAGCAACCTCAGAAAAGGTCGCATGATAACAATAGTTCAAGGCCTCAAATATCTGCTAGCTTTGCCGGATTTCTATTGAAGCAGCTCCAGCAGCTTGCTCGTTGTGGAGAAGCCCTGGTGAGTCGATTAGCGAGTGCAGTTAGAAATGCTCAGTTCCGTTCTTTTCCCTGTACCTCTCGATAATAACTGTCATAAACTAAACGACTCTTGTGGACGAATGCGATATGAAGACCACAATATCTTGCCAGTGACTCACAAAACAATATTTACCACCACTTCTAAAGCATGATTGCAAAATCTACAGTCAGGTGTATTCAACCTCTGCTGTACATTCACAGTTCAGTCAGGTTTAGGAAAAACACTCTTTTAGGAAACAAGGACACAAACACCATTTTTCCTATTCAAGCACAGCGGTGTGCAGGATGCATAGCAATTGAGGCAATTTATCTACCTGTGGTGATGTTAGATTAATATTAATGATTAATAATCATTTCCTCAGGCTGTGAGGCTTCTCTGTTCATCTTCAGCAATTCACCATAAAAAAGCTATTTGAATTTTATGTCTTAACCAACCCAGACGAGTTGGAATCCAGCCCCGAGGCAGACGGTAAGGACAGCAAATCTCCTCGTTGATGGTCTTGTTTGCTTATGTAGCTCATATAGAATCAAAAGATTCTCATGTCGGCACGATGTTGAGCGCTTTTGCCCCACAGTGAAAAGGGATCTGGGCTCAGAGCTTTTCTGTGTGGAGTGTGTTTGTGGGTTTTCTCCAGGTACTCTTAATTGTCTGTAGGTGTGAATGGTTTTGCGGCTCAGTGTCAGCTGGATCGGCTCCAGCGCCACCACGACCCTGAAAAGGACAAGCAGTTTCAGATAATGGATGTTTCAGAACCAGTTCTTAACCATGTTGTTGCTGTAGAAATAAGACAATTGTCCACACATCAGAATAATATTTTAATAAATAAATAGCAGCATCACACAGAAAAAAAAAAGAAAATATACATTGTGTGGATGATGGCGTAATCGCTGTATAAACTTAAGAAGATGCATCGTAGACAAACATTCACAATTAAAATGGTATAAAAAAAAAACAGCAACTGCGTAACAGAAGAAGGTCCAACACATAAAAAGAGAGCAAACTCACGAGCGCCGGATCATACAAGAGCGAGACAAACCAGACAACCGATCTGCTTCACAGGGTGCTGACACCTCAGCTCCAATAACGCAGGGCGCGGGGGAGGGGAAGGTGCATTGAAGAAGTTGGGTTTGCCGAACTCTTGGATAACCTGCAGCTCTGGCTACTTCTCAGAGACGTCTACTGACAGAGTGACGTGTTCGGGAGCTAGTTTAGAAGACGGTTCGGACAAAAGTGTGTTCAGATTTCACCATTTGGTCTGAAAAACGTTTGCTTACTTTTACTTTAACATTTAGATTTGAAACTTTCAGATGCTGTGTGATCTTGTGATTGATTTAAACTTCTGGATCTCTGAAAATTAAAAGGAGAAATCAACCCTCTGATTCTTTGTTCAGTGCTACGTACTTCTGTAATAAGGAATAGTTTAGCACGTCGGGAAATACTTTTAACAGTTTTTTTGCTGAGAGTTTGATCATGAAAGTGATATTGCTGTAAACATCAGCAGTCAGTTAGCATAGCTTAGCATAGAGACAGAGAGCAGGGGGAGACAGTTAGCCTGGCTCTGACCGTCGATACAAATTATCTACCCAGCAGCACCTCCAACACTCACAAATTAACAGGTTATACATTGATTATAAATTCATACAAAAACTAAAGTGTAAAAATTTGTTGACTTTTGTGCAGATGAAACAAATTAAATATAATATGTTAATTTGTGAGTTATAGTTTTTGGTCAGAGCCAAGCTAGCTATTTTCCCTCGCTTTCATGCTTATGCTAAGCTAGGCTAACTGCCTGTTGATTAAAACTTCGTAGTGGGAACAGACAAACATGAGAGTCGTATCGTCTCTTCTCGTCTAACTCCTGCAAGAAAGTGAATGAACACAATTCCTACAACTAGAGCTAAATTGATTTTGATAACCTAATAATTGTTAATCATTTTTCATGTAAAAATGACAGAAAATATGAATATTTTGTGGCTTTTCTCTGCTTTATATCATATTAAACTGAATATTTTTGGATTTTGGACTAACAAAACCTTTTTCAGGGATCTCTAACGATTAATCAATTAATCGAGAAAACAATCACCAGAACAGATCAAGAAAATGATTGCTTGTTGAAATCCTACCCACAATGTCAAAACATCCCTTTTATGTGTAATTTAGCTTCATGTGAGTTAAAAAAAGAAAGTTATCCTCACTGAGAGAGCACAAAATGCACATCACCACCTGCTCGCTCCATTTTTGGGTCGATTTCTCCTTTAAATTTTCATAAAAGCGCAGATTGTTTGACCGTGAAGCTATTTTCAAATGCACTACAAAGTGTTCTTCAGTTGGATAAATATGTGTTGCCTGCCAGCAGAAACAGTCCTATAGGGAGACAAAAAGCCCAAATCAGGCTTCCTGAAATGCATCGAGAAAGAAACTCTGTCAATAAACGTCTCCAGCTATTTCTATACACACCAGACGTGGATCAAATTATCAGCCGAGATCCGTTCAGACACTTTCTCTACGACTGATTGCTTTCATCTGTCTGGACTGCGAGCCGGACAGGATTGGCATCCACAGGGACGACCCCGCTTCAACCCGTCGTGCCGGACACGATCGATGAAGAAACAGAAGAGTTTCTGAATCAATCTCAGGTAGCAAATTTGAGCCGGGCCCGATACACACACACACACACACACACACACACACACACACACACACACACACACAGGTACACGGGAAACATATAGTTATTACACTGCGACATACTGAGTTGGCTGGCCTAGCTGTGGCTCTTCGCTTTGCCCACACCCGGATGGATCAAACCTGACCCATCCAGGCGAGTTCAGAGCGTCCCCTCCTCTCCTTTGTTCTCTCTTATATACGTTATGCATTTCCGATAAACACCGAAATGCCCGCAGGCTGTTTGCAATGTGCATTTTGTTGATTGCTCTTTGTTTGTTCTGTCCTTCCTTCCTTCCCTCCCGCACCGCTTTCGTTCCTTCTGAGGTTTAAAAATAAAAGAGAGAACAAATAAGCAGAGCGAGGCAGAGAGGACCTTTTTGAACATCGCTTCAAAAACATGCACGATGTTCGTCGGCAGCCGGCCTGCCAACGTTAGCTCATGTAAGACCTCTTCCCCCCCCTGTGGAGAGGAGAGTGGTGTGGGTGACCACCGTGTAAGTCCGTAGCATACAAAGAGTGGATAGATTATACAGAGGTGCACAGAATCAGGATGAAGCGACGCCCCAGTTCGCGTGTTTTCATCCTAATCGTATGCAGAGGTGGCTGCAGACCTCGGGGCTCCGGATTCCAGTGGTCCGCCGCAGGCTCTGACCGTTGCTCTGTGACTTTGAAGAGGGATTATTGATCGAGAATCTGTTGTACATTCAGGTGAAATTATGTCTCAGGTGGCTGAAGGGATTATTACCAAAATCAAATATTGATCATTGGTGGAAGTGGCATCTATTTTGATGAACTAATAGCCGAGCTGGCAGGAAAACTGTTTGTGATTCAGTATTTTGTGCGCTTAAAGGGGCACTTCTGTAAAAAGAGACAAATTAAAGAAGCTGAGATATCCTGACTTATAAGTCTCTAGTATGGTAGGAAAACATTTAAAGGGGCACTTCAACAAATGTAGTATCATGCTTCCATAAAGTTCAGGAACTAATCCAGATCCACTTGAAACGATTGATTAAAAATCGAAGCACCACAGGTTGAGACATCCTCACGTTTAGTCTCTAGTATGGGTCAAAGTCCCAAAACACTACAATTCCCATAATGCACCTCAAAAGATTATTTTAAAGGACGCCCTTAAATGTTGACCTCTAGTTTCAAAGGAGGCTTTCTGCCAAAGATATCGATAAAACTAACAATAAAATCTGTTCAGAGGTTTCAAACTCAAGGTGAGAATCCCCTGATGACATCACTATGACATCATCAGGGTTAATTATACATTCTTTGGGGGGGGGGGGGATGCTCCAGAGCCAAAAAAAGACACTGAACCTGATGTGTAAACTTGTTGAAAGTGCCCCTTTGTGTGATGTCTTAAAATGTGACTTTACTGGACGCGGTTCTTTTTAAATACAACCACTTAAAGGAACAGTTCATCCAAAAATACAAATTCAGTCATTATCTTTTCACGCCCACGCTGAAGGAAAGCCGGATGAGGTTGTGCAGTCCCCAAATTTGAGCAAAATAACGTTGCAACATGACTTCTTATCGGCAGGAGGTAAATAAAGGATGACCGCATTTTCACTTCTATGTGAACTGTTCCTTTAACAACAGTTAAAGCGTTTTTACCCTTGAGGTGATTTTTGTTTTCATCAAGAAATCTAAATTTGCCACCATGACCTGCTTCCTCTAAACTCCTCACATCATCTAACCCTTTTTCTTAAGTGGTATTCTTGCAGATATGTCAGACGACGGAGCCGCGGCGTGGAGGAATCGCGCCGCCTGTCAGACGTCGATAAGACGAGAGAGGAGGGAGGGCGAGAAGATCAGCGTGAACATCAGGTGAGGGTGGAGCGACTTGTCGGGGGTTCTGTCTCTTAGCGGATCGACTTTCTGTCTGGTTTACGCAACGGATGGAATCTCAAAAGGTTTTCAGGTCTTTGGGTCGAGGGCGAGCAGATCAGGGAGGCTGATTTTGGCGAGAGATACCGGGCGAGCGTTTGATCACACAAACCATCATCAGAGCACAAATGTAACAGAGGTTTGGCCTAAATGTAAACGTCCGTCTGTCCTTTGTGCTGATTTAGAGGATTCTGACTTGTAGAAAGAATGAAAATCATGCAGCTGAGGTGTTTTTGGAGGGTGAAGCCCGTCCTTAAATAAAAATATGAGGTAAATACTCTGTCACGTATGTCATCTGTGCGTTAAAGGGGAGACACTGCAGGTTAAAAGGGTCAGCTGATAGATATCAACATGAAACTTCTGTTGAATCAGTCTAACAATCTCTACAAGGTCCGAACACTGACAGCTACACTGTGTTTAAGAGCTGGAGGACAAATAATGTCTTTGTTGCTGACGCCGATTCATCTACACGAGGCATTTTGTCGAGGCAGCAGTGTGTTTGTACGCTGTTTGATGTCGTCTCAGAAGGTCGACTTTAATCCTGAAATGTCAAGTTTATTCTCAACATTTTGACTTTTTTTCTTGAAGGGCATACTGATAAAAAAAAAAAACAAAAAAAAACCTTCACAATTCTCTTCTGTAGAAAATACTCTCAACAGACCTGAGAGAAATCCATTTTCATTGTGTTTTTAGGGGAATTAAATCATGTATAAGTCAGGTTATGAAAGATGTATGACACAAAACCTTTGGAATATGGAATAAACTTTGGAGGTTTGGTGAATGTAGGCGCTGCTGACGTAGAGATTTTCTCGGTTTCAGGGTGAGAACATTCGTTTCATTTTGAAGATGTGTGCTGCAAAATCTGACAACTTGGGGAAAAAACTCTTCAAAGACTTTTTATCGGACTTTTTATAGATTCTGAGATAAAAGTCAGAATACAAACATTTTCAAACCAACATTGGTGATTGGGATACAATCCTTAACTAACAGACGTCACCATGAAACCAGCTGATTACTGACATTAAGACACTTATTTTTGGTGTTACAAGTTCTCTTATATTTTATGTTTAAATGCGCAAATCAAGCGATCTACGCTCCGTAACGTATGTGACAGCTTTGGGGTGTCCTTATTTTTGAAGCAGTTTTAAAGTTCAGAGCTTAAAATAATGGGATATTCCCCATTAAGGTTAAATTAATGTGCCTTTTCTCAAGTGGCTAATGCTATTTAATTGAAATGCACACATCACAAAGTAAGTCTGGACTGAAATAAACGCTTAAATGTGTATTTAAGATGTTTTTTATGAGAGCAAAATAGCTGAAACATCTCTAAATTAACCTGAAAAGTGTGTGAAACCTGTGGTGTCTCCCCTGTGTTTGACTCTAACACCCTGAATCCTTTATCAGTTTCCTTTTCTTGCTCAACACTGTGATTGTTTTATAGGTTGGACGCATGTTAGTGTCAGAGTTAAGTGTGATTTGATCGATCTTGGAGCTTTAACTTTTGAAGAGTCTGAGGAGTTGACATCTTTGCGCACCCTTACATTTAAAACTTCAGATTTAATCACCTTCACCTATTCTGACTTTTAAGATTTCTCCCTTTTTATGTTGAACTTATTCGAGGTTGTGTGTTTGCATCGGTCAGAGCCCGGCAGCTGTGTTGGACTGAAGGCCTGCGCCATGTTTTTAGCTCTATGAACGCCCTCGTCTGATCCGAGGGGAGCACCCTCTCTGCGTCGTGCCACCACCAGATGGCACTGTGAGTCCACCAGAGGCCGGTGGTCGTTGTACATTCCTTCATCTTGGTCCTCTCAGCGACACTTTTTTGTTCGACCGCAGCCTCGAGAGACTCCCTGTCGGCTGAGCAGTTTGATTATACATGCTGGAAAAAGGTTCATTCGGGTGTATTTTTTTATGAATGTTGTTGTCAAGCTTGACCGGCACAAAAATAGATTTTTGGTTTGCCTGGCGTGGAGGCTGGATCCACGTAACACCAGAGCTCAGACTGCATTCTGACTGAAGGCGGCGTGACGTCATAGTTTGACCCCCGGTGACCTCGGCGTGGTCGGTGCTTGACTCCGTAACCTGCATCAGTGGGACTGCGTTGAGGGCCGCGTGACTTCATACCAGGTTAACAAGGAGAGTAAGCGCTTGTCCACTTCGTCCCTGATCACCTTAGGCCCCCACATTCTGCTGAGCAACGGCTTAGCAAACGCTTTCATGAAAACCGACATTTGGACACCACGTGGAAAACAAACACGTCTGAAAAATTTCACTCCGAAACTCCCTCCGGAGATCATGCTGTTCTGTTCCTCTAACGTGTACGTGTAGTGCACTTCGTTTTGGTGACCAGTCCTTTCACAATAAAAGCACCCTCTTGCAGCCGATGCGAAACGCCGGTTGGCTCCCAGCACCAGCTCGTCGAAACGTTGCTCGGACCAGCGTCTGCAGGTTAAAAAGAAGACATGAAACAAACCCCCAAAAACACTAAAAAAAAAACCACGCAATCACACGCTGCTTGTGTGTTCTCTGGGGGCGGGGCTGTAGCTCATGAGCGACAGCTCCTGCTCCACCTCCGTCTCCGGCTCTGTTTCCGAGAGCATGCCGGCATTGTGGCACTCGGAGAGGCTCTGCGACGCTATTCCGATTTGTGTCCCGTCGTCGGTCATGTCCTCGGGGTCCACCGTCAGCCTCCCGTTGTCCCCCCTGCCTCCGTTGCGACAGTTACTATTGCGGTCCATGCCTGCTTTGCCGTGACTGCTGATCAAAAGTGGCGTCACGGCGTGCGACGGGCACGGCGGGGGGACCAGGAGGGTTTTGCAACTCTGTCCGGCCGCGTTGGCCCCCACTTTGTAGCGGCACCTGATGTAGCTGGAGAACGCTCTCCTGTAGGTCTTGTTGAAGAGGGTGTAGACCAGAGGGTTGACCCCGGACGAGATGTAGCCCACCCACACGAACACGTTGAGGAGGTCGTGAAGCAGCGACTCGTTGCAGGAGCCGCGGCACAGGACGAAGGTGACGTTGGTGATGAAGAAGGGACACCACATGATGAGGAAGAGGAAGAAGACGATTCCCAGGACCTGATGAAGGAAGAAGTGAAGAGTATTAACACGTACTTTCTTCTTTTTACTTGCAACTAAAATGCCATTTCTCTCGGGGGGGTTTAACTTCTTGAATGTCCTCTAATTAAAATACATACATCATATATAGATTGATGTTTTTTAATATCCGACTTGCTGTGCCACGTCTGCTGAGATTTACATTTTTAATTTAGGTATAAGAGCGTCTTAGCCTCCGTCCAACATGAATCTGAATGCCACCGCTGAGTTCCCTGTGACTCCAGAGACGCTTCCAGCTTTTTTGAGGGTGTTGTGAGTGTCTGGTTGGATTTGATAACACGAGCTCTTCTAACCATTGGAAACTTCTGCGCGTTCCTCAGAGGAACGTGTCTTGAATGAAATACATGTCGGGTTGATGCCTCCAAACACAAAGCATTAAATATCGATGGGAGCCTTCGATATGAACATCTGCATACTGACAATCGATATGAAACATGCTGGGACAGACTTAAAACAGAACAAAAATTATCCAATTTAGCAACTTTTAGCTCATTGTTTTGGTGATTTTGGGTTGTGGAGGTCATTTTGATTAAAAACAGCATCCATTGCCAGCTTTGTCTGACTTGATACTTGAAGCTCAGGACACGTGTTGGTGCATTTATCTGTTTATCTCTGTCTCGGCGCCGGTCGAACGACTACACCTTAAATCACCTGACAGGCACTCAGCTCCGCTCTGCAGTCTCACCTTGGAGGCCCGCCTCTCGTTCTTTATGGCCTGCATCATCCCCCGTCGGCCGTGGCAGCCCGACACGTCGCTCCGCGATGGCCCCGCTGCCGGCGAGCTGAGCTGAGACGCCACCTCAGAGCTGGGGATGATGCTGATGCTGTCTGGTGTGGAGGCGCTGAGCAGTATGCCGGGCTCGGCTCCTTTCAGACAGCTCAAGGTGTTTCGTCTGCTCTGAGGAGGCGGGGGCTTTAACTCTGCGGGAGGAGGAATCAAGGTAACATTCAAATATGATTTATAAACTGAAAATATGTGGTGTGTAAATACAACGTATCAGTTGTCCAAAGTGTCTGTTGTCACCATTACCAGGAGCACTGCAGCAGAATTCACCAGGACAACAACCAGAGAATCTGTGTCAGCTTCTTTGTTAACAACACTGCTGACATTTTGTCTGGAGGACGACGACATGTGAAAAGGTCACACAGGAGGAGGAAATTTCCTCGCGCTTTCCTCTCTGTCTGCGGTGCCAGAGGATGAGGTGGAAAATGGGTAAAAAAAAAAAAAGTGCCACATCAAGCAATTTCATGTCTGTCGGAGAAGCTGAGGCTCAGCATGGATTCAGGGACGAGCCGTCTGTGTGCCCTCCAACCTGATCGGAAAGACACGCGCCCATAACGCTGCAGACTGCTGGTCAGTTGGATGATATATAGTCTGATTTTTTTGCCTTATCCACAACTTTTGACAATTAAGTGTAAGAGATTAAACTTTCTGCTTCACCCTGGACCCCCGAGTAGCAGTTTCTGGCCTGTTAAGCTATGCTAATGTTAAGTCAACGCTAGCAGATTTACCACTCGAAATTCGTAGTCATTTTTATAGATATAATTAATTTCTATTCTAAGACATATTTAATTAGTTGTGGCTAGCTAATGAAGCTTCAAGGCTAGTGTAAGCCTACCTAGTAAGCTAGTTGGACGAAGTTTTTAACTTCTTTTTGTACTTTTGGAAAGGTTACAAAGACTACAGCACTAATGTGTGGAGAAATCTTTTCCTTTGCTGTGTCTTCTTACGGTTGCTAAGCTATCGTTAGGATAAAATGATCCACGCGCTGCGTTAGCTAAACTAGCTCCTCCATTAACCTGTCCGCCTTTTTTTGCAATGACAGGCGTTTTTTATGGTTGTGTTCTATTCTTCTTGTCGTACAGCCAAAATAGTTGAGAGTGACTTGATGATGGAACCATTTTTCATTATTAAAATGAAGATTGAAAAAAAAGATTGAAAAGCTTGGCCCTCAAGAGTTTAATCAACCATCCCAAAAGTCCAAAACAACAACAGCTTCAATCTGTTTTGTGCTTCTACTTGGTTTCATTAATGGATTTTTGAGGTTTGTTGAGGGATTAAAATCTCCAGACAGGGAAAAGAAGATAAAGTACCAACATACGGCACAACAGACGGATGAAAACGAGCCACTGATGTTGTTTCCGTCCTTCATTTACAAAACAACTCTGTTGAAATCAAACCACATCTCAGGAGCTAAACTACCTGCTCAGTTTGTACCTTGTGAGTCTGAAGGTGAGAGTGTGTTGATCTGAGGGAGGTGGAAGGTGCTGGCCGGAGGCTGTAATGTATTTGTCATTGCTGGTGTGTGCAAAGGCTGCTGGGAGGAAGTCTTTGCCTCGTACAGGAAGACAGTGGCCTGCCTCTGGAGCACCTGGGGACGACACGGAGCAAAGATAATGGAGGATGTGAGAGTTATAAACAAAAGGAAAGGTAAAGTCGGGACATGAGGGGGCACACACAGACCAGGATACCTGTATGGTGAGGCAGTACGTCACCACCATGATGACCAGTGGGATGAAGAAGGCCACGAAGGAGCCAATCAGCACGAAGCGCTCCTCGTTGAGGACACAGCTGCCGTTGACGAAGACCTTGTCCTCGTTGTGGAGGCCGATCACCGGGATGGGCATCGATACACCTACAAAGAGATACAGAGAGAGGACGGGTCAGAGGAAATCAATGTTTCCTACTGTTTGACTGCATCCTGAGTCCAGGGGGCTCGTTACAGACACACTGTGAAGTCTGTCACCTCAGCTTAACTTTGGATGATGTTTAGGATTTTCTGGCATTACAGACGCATGTTTCCTAACTGCATTTAGGAAAGAATAACCCTAAGCTAACACAGAAATTAGCTGGTTAGAGAGGCTATCATCAAAAATTGCCCAAAAAATCTTCATGAAAGTGGTAATAAATAGGTTATGTATAGGTGCTATGAAGAAAAAACGAAAAATGGTGGGTTAATAAAAAGGCAATAATTTAGAGGTGATGTTATGGTTGTGGTTTCCTAATATTCTTCCATAACAAGAGTGTATGCTTTTAGAAGAAAATCTGAGAAATCACAATCAAAATCTACAAGAAAATTTGGCTTTAACACTCTTTAATCTTTTGTAAAATAATGGTGTGATTTCCTGTCAGTAAACAGACCCATTTATCCATGAACCACAGGGGTCATAAACACGAATCAGAGCGCAGGAAAAACACTTGTTTCCACTTAATTTTATGGTTAAATTACTTTTTTTAAAAAAAAAAAAACCCTGAGCATTTTACTGGAAAGTGCGGCGCTAAATCATTTCCCTGCAGCCAACCCCGAACACATTTGGACATTTGAAACATCACATGACTTCATTATCCTCCAATTTTTATAAATTGGACATGCTAGAGACTCTTTTCATTATAATTACAGTAGTTAAAACAACACAGATGGAAAACGAGCGCTACACCTGTTATGAATCAATATGCTGTGAAGAGTATCAGAGAGTCAATGTGTAATGGATGTTCATGGTGTTATAATAGCTGCTCCGGTGCTCTTGCAGGGCATCGACCAAACAAAACGCTGAGGTGAGAGCGAGCCTTTCTGGACCGAGCTGATTTTTCTGACCCGTGATAATAACTCCGACTAATGCGCTGCTTTCTCTTTTCAAAAGAGTGCTCCTGTTTGAAAGCGCTGGCTGACCTGGGATCTGTTTTAGACACTGAGGAGGAAAAGAGGCACTCTCCTGGCAACAGAAAAGCGCCTCACGGACAAAGACGTCAGACGTCCTCTCCGTCTGAGCTGCGTCCTGTCCACGGTGTGGGCTGGCATAATTCATTTAGGTCCAAGGTACATCATTTTCTACCTCACAGCTGCCGACCGGGCGGACATTAAAACACAATTTGGAGCCGTGGCAGCTCTCCTCATGCAATCATTGCAATCTAGTGTACTCACAGTGCCCGGGAGGAGGAATGTGTTTGCATTAATTGTACACATTTTCTCTCTGAATGTTAAAATAATCTGTGATGTGCAAATTGTCCTGACTAATGAGGCTGTCCAGTGGTCTGAGTGGAGTCGTGATCCATTCATACTGTCTCAAGCAACATTCGCAGGTGTTGCAGGGACTCAAGGCCGAGGACGTCTTGTGTTGTTGTTAAGTTCCCTCATGGCAAACAGATAAAACTGTTAAGTCTTGTTTTGCAAGGTGAGTCTGTAGCAGAACGCTGTGAGGACAAGGGAGAGGAAGCGAAGGGCAAAGGTGTCGATTTACCAATTACCAGTCGATCGATCGAGAAAGAATGAGTTCAAAGATCAAATCAAATTCCGAATCAAATCGAGGTCGCAGGACCGAAGAGAAAGGGGTCGGGACCTTGGAGTAGTGGAAGGTAATAGATTGCCGGGTCGACCCCGAACATGCTGTGGAGATTATGTATCTCATCCGGCCTGGGAACCAGTGACGGAGATAAAAAACCAGTGCCAGAGAGAAAGACGTCTGGACTACCTTGCTTACACTGGACACCAAATAAGCAGAGGAAAATGGATGGATTGATGGCAAACACCACAAACGTTTACCTCAAACTGGTTTTTGATTAAAAGGAAAGAACAACTGGGCTGTAAAATGGAGACAAAAGGGTACAGAATCAAGGGGGGGTCCACCTGGGATGGCAGGTATCACCGTTAGGACCTCTGGAGACGTCAAGGAAGATGGGTGCCACTGGGATTGAAACATCAAGTTCAGGCGGACCGACCAGCAACCTCTGGCTGCTTCGTCACACAACGTTCAATCTAACTTCTCGCACACAGGTTTCACAACACGCTGAGCTGTTTAAACTCAAACTTCAGCAGATTCCACTCCCTCGGGTGTTGGCTGTTATCTGCTGAAGCCAAAGCTGCTCGCCCACGCTGTGAACGCACGGAGCGCGCAACCGCCACACTCGCTCTGTTGCAGATCGCAGCGTGGCTCGACTAAAGGGGCTCCGCTGCTGCCGGAGGAAGATTGTTGTACCTGCTGAGGGAAATCGGGAAAAATCATCAGGGTATGAGCTGCTCTGAAAAACATTTCCCTTGTGTACGGCGCACACCCCCCTGAACCCAAAGAGAAGACTCCAGCTAACCTCGGGGAATAGAGGAAATGAAGCATGCTTATGATTTGTACCTTATAGAAAAGAGTAATGGAGGGAATCTTGGAAGTAGAGAGAGAGAGGAGAGTTTTATCTTGACTGCTGTAGATTAAAATATGTTAGCGAGATCACACTTGAAACAGAAGAACAGGAAAGTTTGATCAATCTAGTCAGTGCATGGGCATCAGTGCATCCTCTAGTTGAGACAGTCAAGCTAAATACTTCTGCACCCGAACGTTGACTGCCATGTTTGAGGCGACACATCTAGTGTCAACACGAGACACCTGTCAAGTAAAAGACTGCTGTTCCCTTCCTGGTTCAACCACCTAATTTAGTGACAACCGGAACATTTGGGAACATGTCGTCTCTGTGGCAACAAATCCTGATATTTTCTTATAAGATTACAAGACATTGGGACGTTTCCCAGTCATGTTTGTGGTGACAGAACCAGATGTTTCAAGCCAAAACTAAATCTTTTCCTAAGCCCTAACAAAACCCACCATCAAAAAAAATGAGCTGTTGAAACGTATCCACTGTTTGCAGAAACACACAATGACAACGTTATTCTAGCGGCTGGGCTGAAGATCATTTTACTACTTTTGCAAAAAGTCGCAAAAACAACCTCTTAACTTTCCTTTCACCTCAAAATATTAACTAACAACAACCAAGAGTTTGTTCTTCCAAGTGGTGCCAGGCTGCCAGTCCGATATACACTTATGGTTTCATTATTTTATAGCCATTACATTGTGCTATCAATCTTTATTTGATAATGATACATTAAAGACAGAAAGTCGTGTCTATTGCCAGATTAATAGCATCGAGGCTTTTAAAACTGTGAGATAAGACGTTGTGTGATGATAACTGGAATTACTGTCCAAGACATCCGACCTGTAACGTTCATAATGTAGCAAGAACGGTTACATAACGGCGACGTGTTACGTAACCTGTGGTTGTGCTGTACCTACAGGTCCTGATGGACTGAAACAAACTCCAAGTCGAACGGAGTGTGTTCTTACACCCGAGATAATGGCTGCCAGGATCTTCTGTCGCTAATCCTTCAGCATTGATCTCTGTAAGCCCTCGCAGACCTCAATCACCCCAGCATGTAGTGGGGCAAAAACCTTCAGAGGGGTCAAGGAAATGGCAACGGGAAAAAAAAACAGGGGATTTCTTATAATTCAGACGGTGGTGAAGGACTGCAGAGGAAGACGGACGGATGTAAAGCTTCACCTACGTCAATCAACTTGATCTGTTGCTGAAGCTTGTAAGAGTTTTTTATCTCTCACAGCAGCAACAACTTTTCACAGAGATATGCATCAAAAGACAAAAGACTGTTGTTGTTGTTGCTTTCCTGTGTGTATATTTTGTTTCTGCGCTGATAACACTGAGGGTAATTCCTGTATAAACTGATCTTGAGAAGAGATAGTTGCTGAAAACATGTTTTGTTTTTTAAAAGGTGCAAGGAAATTTGCAGGTTAGGGACTGGGCACAAACTAATTTATCATTACAGATAAAATCAGGAGTCAAACAATCAGGAATTGTTAAACTGTGATATTGAAGTGAGTCGATATTGTTTAATTACTTGGTTATTTTGATGATCAAATTAGATTAAAACATCTTAAATTCTTTTTTATTCATCAGCTTTGGACAATATTTTGAGTTTTGGGAGCAAGTGTTGCAGTTTTTCTCTCTAAATCAAGGTTATAGTCGAAATAAATTGTTGATAAAGCCAGAGAGAGTCTTTAAATTTACATTTTAACACCCACAGCAATAATTTCCATTCAGTCCCTTGGAAGCTCAGAGTCAAGCACTTCGACACGATCGGTTCCTGGTGGAATAAAAGGGATCAAACTGCACACCAGACTTCGATTAACTCTACACTGAGATCAATAGATTATATTGGTAATTTACTTGCTGTTGAACACTGACAATAAATGGATCCAGCGTCTGTCACCTCCAACATATATTGTCTTGTACATTTGTATCCAAAAGTACCTTATAACTTTTGCAGCGCTTTGAATAGTTGCATATTTTCATTATTTTCGCTTCTGCAGCGTTACAAAGGTTTGCTAGCAGATGTTCCCCGAGCTACCAAACAAGTCCGCGGGCTGTGATGATGTTCTTCAGACTGGAGAGAGGACTTTGTACGTTTTTAAGGTGCACAACACAAAGTGAATAAACATTTACATCCATCTGCTGTTTTTCCTTATTTGGATCAGCCAGGTGAGGCTGAAGGAAGACAGCGATCCACCTCATTGATTTCATACTCTGAAAAGCATTTGGGTCACGGTGGAGAGGTGTGAATAAATTAGTAGAGAAGTGGAGAGAATTTAGATGATTTCCAGCACAGCAGAACCTCTTTTCTTCCTGATTTAGGAGCTGATTTGGACTCATCCCCAAAAACCAGTAAAATACATGGTAATTTGCCCACGATTGCGACTCCTCTACCAAACTTGTGTCTCGATTGGTGCTTCACTTTAGCTGAGAGTGGCTACATCAGATCTAAGTGGTGTGAGGAGGAAAAAGGAGTCGGAAAATCTCCCTTTTTAAATGTAATCAACCCTCTGTTGGACGTTTCCTGTCTAATCCTCGAGCACTGATCGGCGTAAGCCCTCTCAGACCTCAATCACGGCCCGACGTTGTGCTGCGGAACCTCTCGAGGGGGTCAAAGAAAAAAGCACAGGGTTGTCTTATGATTTGAAAGCAGCCGGCAGGCATTGAATGTTTGCAGACTGAGGCGAGAGTGAAGTAAAACTCTACCTGGTATCTGGAGGTGTCAATCATCTCCGTCTGTCAAGGCCACTTTAAAGAGGAAAAACAACTCAACAACAGTTGGAGGAAACTCACTCCGGAGGAAAATACCTCAGCTTTTGCTGGGAGTGGATGTTCCAACCCACACAAGGATGTGAAAAAAGAGGAAAACACAACTTGTTTATATCAATATTGTACCCTGGGAGGTACATCTGCTGTCACTGAGAGGCTTTCAGACAGGTTGTGGAGTAAAGTTATTATATTTACTGTCACCGTAACCCTTAAGTTTCCAGTTGACTGCAGTGGAAGAGGAAGATGTTCTGCTTTAATCTAAAGACTGGATGTTCTCTGGAGGCTATCAGAGGGAAGATCCTATCGTTCTTGCTTTGCCGTGTACATTTTATGTTTGTTTCTGATAACATCGAGGTGAATTCCTATACATTTACTGTTCTTGGTCAACCCTGAGAGTTGGTTGGATCTCCGGAATAGATAACTGCTGTAAAAATGTGTTTAAAGCGGCAAGGAAACTTACAGGTCTCAGACAAGTGGGAAGGTTTTAAAATATATATATATATATATATATATATATATATATATATATATATATATATATATATATATATATATATATATACATTTCAGTCTTAACTGCAATTGAGCTTATTTGTACTCTATCCACCCCACCACCTTCATATGTAGACTCTTTATATTATGCCACTTGACTTCCTCCTTTGCGCCATCATACTTTAAACGGCCACTAGAGGTCACTGCCTAACAATAAATGTAAATATGAGCTGTGAAGAGGTGATTTCACAAAAAAAAAATGCTGTTATGTCGAGGACGTGCAGAAAAATGCACACAAAGAATTTACATGTGCAGCAAAGTATCTGTGCTTTGTGCAGAAAAAGCTCAATCTTTAGATTAATAAATGACTCGTGTTTATCAAAGGTGGATATTGCTCAATGTTTCATATCGTATCATTTACGTTGTTGCATGTAAGGTTATCTCTGTTAGTGAGTTGCACTATGTCATCAACAATCAGCTCTGAGGTCAGCGAGTTCTCACACACGCAGGAAAATAAGTGTACATTTCTTCTGGAAGAACCTTCAACCAGTCTACTGTAACGACCTAGAGCTGCATTTACTGTAAGGTCGGAGCAAACGATACGCTCAGATCTGTGTGTGTGTGTGTGTGTGTGTGTGTGTGGCTGTACTAAGTGTGAAGCCCTCCCGGGTCCTAAAGGGCACGAAGCAACATCAGCACAAGCTGGAGGTCAAACAGACAGAGAGACAGAGGGAGGTCTGAAAGGAAAAAAAGTTTTAAAAGTCATCTGATCCCTCAACACCTTCCCTCAGAAGGAGGCTTGAACTCCCTGCCCGACAACACACACACACACACACACACACAAACCAATTACTCCTGGCTATTACACAGCTGAGAAGACTTCTCTAACAAGGGGAGATATAGAAAAAAGGGGAGAGGAGGTGATCACACAATCTCCTCGCTGTACCTCTAATAACACTTTCCACACATTTCCTGATGACACAGTTGTTAAAGATGAAAATGAGAAGCGCAGCGATCAGGAAAGAACGTGATGCAAATCAGCCTCGACTGTAACGAGAAGCTGTCAGACGCTCTGAGCGTCAACAAGCAGACCGGGCTTCCAGTGTCTCAGGGAGTCAGGAGGTGTGCTGATGGGACCCTTGGAGAAAGAAAGCGCCAGAGGATCCCGAAAAACTCATTAAATTTAATAACACTCATCAATCTGGAAACTCTGTCTGGGCCTGAAGGGGACGGACGGATTAACAGTTCCACAATAAAATAAAACACACCACAAATCCAACATCAGAAATGACCATAAAAACAAATCACATCCTGGAAGTTTTCCAAAAGGTTAAAGGATAATGTCACTCAAAATACAAATGGAGGAAAAAGGATTCATGCGGCACTAAAAGTATTATTTCTCTTCTAAAACAATGCCAGTGAAAGCACCAAAAAGTCCAACACCTCAGTCAAAAAGCTGTCCACGCACTGCTTTTAACGTCACCATCAGTCGCTCTCAGGTGATGCTGTCACAGAAGTTAAGGAGCGCGTTGAAAACAGACACATTTAACTTATTAAAGGAATTAAGCTACGTTAATTTCACACTGGATTATCCACAGCAATAATTATTTTCTTAAGAGAAAATCAATGATGTGAGGACCTCTTATTAAATTCGAGCAGGGTTATTTTAAAAGCAGAGAGAATTAAAGTTACACTGTCAAACCAAAAGAGGTAAAATATTCAAGGAGACGGCATTCTCAATGTAGGCTGTGCTGAAGCTATCTTTGGCTGCTGCATTAAAATCTGGACACAGCTTTTGAAGATGGTGCTCAGCGGTGAATGCTTGCGTTTAAATTACTCAGATCTTCCGTGTTGCGCGGCCAATCGAGCTTGTGCACTCAAGACTCCCAACAACCCAGCTGAAAAACTTCCAGTTTAGCGCCCGGCTCACTTGAATAGAGATCAAATTATTTAATCTTGGAGCTTCTCTATACTTTCCAGATGCTATTGGACTGGTTTTTCATTTTGTTTACTTGTCAGACTAAGTAGTGAACTCAGACACGAGACAGGACGGGCCTAGGCTAGCTGTTAGCGTGCTAACTTCAGTCAACATCTCTGCAACACAGAACACAGACGTCTCTAACATCAAGTCACCGCTGTTGATCCTTCACACTCTTTTGATCAGTGTAATTAATAGTTTATATATGTTACGTATCGCCCCTTTAAGTCTCTTTCAGGACTCACATTGCCGATAAATCTGGTGTTCTTTCAGTCGAGCTCTGTCGTCTTTATGGATCGATATAAACACAGAAGAAAAGGTCATCAGTACCTCTAAAATCAATCGGCCTCTTCCTCTTGACAGCGACAATGTGAATGACAAACACATGCAAAAACGACCGTTATTGATCAGGCACGATGTTGCTAATTATGGTTGTGACTAGAATTTTTACTTGGTGATTAGGAACCTGCAATCTTTCACACATTAAACTGTAAAAAAAAATATATATATATATATGCATATCGTGCATCCTGACCTATAGATATGGTCCAGACAGCGGCGATCTTCATCATGGCTTTGGTTCTGGAGTTGAAGCGGCTGTGCTCTATGGGGTTGCGGATGGCGACGTATCGGTCCAGGGAGATGGCGCACAGGTGCATGATGGAGGCGGTGGAGAACAACACGTCCAGGTAGATCCAGATCGGACACAGAGCGCTGGGGAGAGGCCAGGCGTAGTCTGGAGGACGGAGAGAGGAAAGAGTTACAGAGAGGTGAGAGTAGAGCGTGTTAGCAGTCCAGTAATACGTATCACATTACGTTCAGGTTACATTTATATGAGCTGACTTTCTTATCAAGAGGGGATGGTTGATGGCAGCAGGAACCACGTGAAGATCATGTTACAACCAAGAAAACCAGGTATTTTAAAGAGATGTAACAACTTTTTCCAGCTGTCTTTGTGGTGAAAAAACTGGATATTCAATGTAAACACAAGGAGCTATGTTTGCTCCAATACAACCAGGTATATTTGAGAAAATGTAAGGACATGTTCCACTTTTTATGGCGACAGAACTGGGTCATTTTAAGGAGGTGTAGGGACATTTTCCTGCCATGGTTATGGATACTTTCTGGAGACATAAGGACATTTTCCTGCAAACTTTTTCAAGATATCCCGACATGTTACACCTATTCATTGTGGCAAGAAATCCATGTCTTCTGAGGGACCTTGCAGACATTTTCTACCTGGCTTACGGAAGAGAAACCAGTATTTTTAAGGAGATGTGGGGGCATTTTCCTGCCATGGTTGTTGGAACAAAATTAGTTATTTTTTTAGAAGGTGTCTGGATGTTTTACCAGCTGTCTTTGTGGTGATAAAACCAGATATTTCTAAGGAGAGGTCAGGACATTTTCCAGTTGTGTTTGTGGCAACAAGCAACGAAACATAATCCGTTCCCAACCCTAACCAGGTGGTTTTTGTGCTTAAACACAACAAGACCCTAAAGACCGAGTTGCCCCAACACAAAAATTGAAACATGAATTTACAATTATGACATTTTGTCTGGCGATTGGGGTGTATGTTACGCAGTATTGAGGTTATTGTACCTTAAGTGTGAAATTGATGGTTTTATTCACTTCAAAGATTACTAGACAGTTTACTCTCAAACGTCAGATGGATAAATATGATCCTTTGTCGTCAGGTGATTCTCTTCCTCTGCTGTCGATACACAGTTTGTCTCTGAGGGCGGTGATGTAAATCTGTCCAATCTGTTCTGAGGGGCCGGGCTGAGTGGATGTCACCAGGGTCGCTGGAGTATGACGGCTTAAGATGCAGCGCGCAGAGGTTGACTAAAATTTTAATTAATTCAGACACATCAAAGCTCACAGCGCAGCGCACTTGACACACACTAAATTCCCCACTTCCCACGAGGAATCAGGTGAAGGCAATAGTTTAACTACAGCATTTACATGGTTTACGAGCATTACCCTGATTATTATGAGAGATGATTAGATCAGTGGTCAGCTGCACGGCTGGAGAGCAAAGGTTAGGATTAGATAATTGGTTTGCCTACACATGATTCCAGCAGGGAGAGGTCGGGTTTAGACACCGACACAGTCATTTATATGTTTCTGAGTGGAGCCAATAAGCAATGGATTAACACAGGGCCATATGGAGGGACGATGAATAAGAGAATAAAGCTGTGCTGTGCCTGAAGGCTTGTGTGTGTGCGTGTGTTTGTGTGAAGTGAGTGGTTCTGGCTTTGTAGACTCAAGGTTCGATGCAGCCTGCTGATTCCTAGATAAATAAGAAAAGCTGGCAAGATAATGACGGGGATATAACAAAAAGGAATGAACGAATAACAATGTCGATTAAGGCTAATTATTAAGATAACTCTGACAGATTAATTTCCAAAATACCGCAGCCACACTGGGTAATTAAGTGGGATGTGAATGCTTCTAATTGTCAACCAACGACTGAGCCAAGATTATACGGCTCAAAGCGTCCTCATTCCTGAAAGACTGACTAGGTAGATGACCAGTGATGACAAACCAAAAAGACATGTATGTTGCTTTTTGTTGCATTATGTTATATTAACTCATGTTAAGTTGTGGTATGTAATGTTTTGTTATGTTGTGTTATGCTGTTATGCACATTTAAAATATGTTATGTTGAGCTATGTTGCATTATCTTGCGTTATGTTGTGTTGCATTATGATATGTTGAGTTATGTTGTGTTGGGTTATGTTACTTTACATTACGATACGTTATGTTGAGCCATGTTATGTTACACTAGTGGTGGAAGTTTAAAACAACTCACTGGCGACTTTCGGTTTCATGCAGGACACCAGTAGTCTTCAAGGTGGTCCATCTAATGCATCTTTCTCCATGTCAGGAGATTTACGCTTTTTATACTAAACCTGACTTCCAATTTTGAGCCTATAAATATTATTACTACCACTTGAAGTCACCATCTAACAGTAACATTACTGTTTTTCTGGTGCAGATGGGCCTTGCTTATTATCAGCATATTAGCATTATCATTGCGACCATGTGAACTTGCTAACATTAGCATTAACCTCAAGGAAAAGCATCTCGAACTGCTACCATGGCTGTAAATATCTGACTGTTTATATAAGGATGGACGGCATAACAGCTCCTTAAAAGGAAAGCTAAAACATCTTAAATTGGTCCTTGCCAGAGGCCCTGTAGTGCCTCG
Organism: Acanthopagrus latus; assembly: GCF_904848185.1. Classification (NCBI taxonomy): domain Eukaryota; kingdom Metazoa; phylum Chordata; class Actinopteri; order Spariformes; family Sparidae; genus Acanthopagrus; species Acanthopagrus latus. The sequence continues at coordinate 5,116,769 of NC_051048.1, read as the reverse complement.
GAGGATCGATGTCTAACACAAACACATTCATGGAAACAACCACACTGGCCTCCGACTTCAGTTTCATTGTTGTCTTTTGAACCATTCCGCTGAAGACTCTTCAGTTTTTGAGCCCACTTACACCTGCATGAGCTGGGTTTAGTGATCCAGTATCTGAACAAAAATTACTCAGAAAAGATGAAGGGCCTTCCTGAAAAGATTTAAAGTTCATGCATGATTCCAGGGAAGAAAGATGCTGCGTAAGTGCCCTCTTGATACATAAAACATGACACATGGTCCAAAGTGCCGGGGGCTGCCCTTAAAGTGGAGAAAACAGGACAGAGTGCTGCCCTCCATGCAAGAAATCCATCTGCACCGAATCAGCTGGCATCCTTTACACTTTTTGTCCCCGTTGCTCGGACAGCCTCCATCACTGATGTACCGGTTCTTTAACCGCAACTAAACTGATTATTCAGCTCCCAGCGTGCCGGCGTCAGACATGCTAACAATGACTAGCCATTATTTCAGTAAAGCTCCGTTGATTCCCCGAGGCTGAAATCCTTTTTCTTTCTCCTGCACCACAGGGAAGTCAAAGGTCACAGCAAGCAACAGTGTGAAACCCTGTAGAGCTGGTCGCGAGCCAGTATCTTGGCTCGGTGCTCTGCGGGGCGAACAGTTTGGGTCACGGGGAATGAAATTAGTCTGTATTATCTCAGCAGTGGGCCAGTGTGTCGCCTGGGACGCCAACACAGCAGCTGAGGTCGCCAACGGAAATACAGCAGGGAGCAAATTGGCAGAGAAAAAATTAATCAATGAGATAACTTTTGCTTAAATGGGGGTAAATGAATTAGCTTGATTGGTGATCTGGATGCTTGGCAGGCTCCAATGATATCCTGGCACCACGAGCAGCAACGCTACACTGGGAATAAAAACACTAAATTGTAGCATATTGAAGCATGTTGCAGTTGAAGAGATCCTTGAAGAATCCCACAAACTCAAAGTCTAATGAAACTGCCATAAATGTTTGATGGTGATTAGTACTTATCCCAAGCAGCCAGATTTCTTTACTATGCATTAGCTGTAAACCAGTGCCTGTAACATTACATTCATGAAGTTAAGTACATTTATTCTCCAGTGCCACTTGGAAGCCGACATTATAGAATATAAACACCCGACACTGGAGGTCAACTCTGCAGATTGCTGCTGCAGTCATGCTGAGGATAAATTCAGAAAAGTAATCACGGGGGAATCGGATGTGATTCCAGGTGTTTATTCCTCCAGGAGCTCCGGCTCTGCACCTGACTCTCTCCTCCAGAGCAGGCCAACAATATTGAAAGTTGTCTTTTACACCTGCCGAATAAAGTTTAACAATTACTCCAAGCTCAGATTGTAGAACAAGAAGAACAATCTTGACTGGGTGTTTACTCCTCCAAAGGCCTTCCAACCCATAGGATCCAGGAGCAGCTGAAACATGGCAAATATCTAATGCTCTGCCTTGAAAGAGAGACCAAAATGTGTGTTCAGCTCTCACTGAATCTCATCGTGGTTCAGAGTTTAGTTAAAACAGAACACTCGAGTTTTCAGAATATCTGGCAAGACGATCTTCGTGGGAACAGATCTTTTCTCTTCCTTCCAAGAGATGTACAGTTTGCTTGTTCCCTGAAGCTTCTCACGTCCGGAATATAAACAAAACTAAAAATAAATGTAAAATGCAACAATCTCAAGAAACTGACGGTGCTCCTGCGCACCTCTGCTCTCTTTTATTTCCAGCTGTGTCAGCTTTCTGAACACGGTACGTACCGCGAGCTCGGCCTCGCTGTGTCTTTCTCCGCCTGCAGCTATTTATATGAACAGTCATTTCTTCACAGAGGACGAGACCTGCGGCCAAACACACACGCACACACACACACACACACACACACACACACACACTCCTTAATTTCATCTCTGATTTGCCGGACAGGACGAGCAGCGTGTATGTGATGCATGAGGAGTGAATCACACGCTTGTTTGTGTGTGTGTGCGCCGAGTGGGAGGCAGCTTGCATAACTTTCTGGAGGTCAAACACTTATTGGGGGCACTGCATGACACACACACACACACACACACACACACACACACACACAGACGCACACACAAGGTGTTACTCAGCTGGCTTGCGGGTGCGTTGGATTTCCTGGTAAATACACTGAGAGACTGAGGTCCGTGCTGGTAAACACTGTTTATAAATGACTTAAACCCTCAATTATAAAGCGGCACTTCGCTTCTTTCACATCATGTCGAAGCGGTGTGTCGGTGACGGTCTAACACAGGGAGATTAAACGAGATTCAAACATATTAACATAATATGATGTTACTGGAGGAGGGTTTAGCGGCTGGAGTGCGTGCTTGAGTGTAGCTTGATGTCGCCTTTGCTTACGAGAGCAGCTCATAGAGACCGGCTCGGCGCTCGGCTGCATCAATTAGGCAGATGATATCTCAGGTTTTAACTGCTTCTGAGACGTAATATCCACGAGTATCAACACCACATTCTCTTGTTGTCATGTAAAAGCTCTTATGCTGCTGTTCTGGGGAGCTTTACCGGATATCTGCTCGTGGTAAGCGTGTAGGATGTGTGACTTGTTTACTTTTAGCAAATAAAAAAAGACTGGAGTTCCAGCGACTGTAGATATAGAAAGTAAGTGTAATGCTCTCTTGTAATGTCTTTTCAGGTGATACACATCTGAGACTAACTTTGGATAAACGTCAGTAAATGCTCGGATAATCTTACCAACAAACTGGACTTTCTCATGAGTTTCACGGCATTTATCACTGTATTATAAACACACAGTACTGGAGTTCAGGCTCTTTCCACCGCTGTCTTTCTTAAAAATGACCTTTTCGACAATATCTCATTGTGGTCAACTGCGACGACATCAGTCAGCGTTCACAATTTGTACAAAGCAAAATAAAAAAATAAAATAATCGTATGTTTCAGTGCTGTACAAAACGAGCGCCACCTCAACCAGCGTCAGGAGCAAAATCCTGTTTTTCAGGGATCCAAATACTTCCTGAACAGCTGCTTTACACAACACTATATAAGAGCACGCTACTTCCTGTCTTGGCACTGGGTTTTGATACTGGATCGGAGATAAACGCAGCGTACGATGCAAGCAGGCAGAGCACATTAATCAACACTTGCATGATTATTAACCTTAAGGCTTCTAATTACATTTTTCCAATTTAAGAGGCGTCTCCCTTGAAGTTTGATGAGTCTGGAATCCGTGCGGCTCTCATATTGTTTCGGGGTAAAGTGTCAGCGAGCCGTCGTCCCGCCTCGCATCGGATTTTATATTACACTTCTCGACAAGCTGGCGTTCCTCTTTCCAATTCATCACAGCGGAGACGACACATTTCGTATCAATCCACTGTCAGGGAGGAAGAAGAAGTCCGGCATCGACGTGCGTGTATGTTTTTTTTTTTTGTTACGTGTGTTTTGCCAGTTTCCAATTTGACCTCCATGCTGAGGATGGCCTCCGGCGCCGGGCTCTGATTGAGTTGGCCCTGAAGATCACACACATTTTTTTTAGGCTGCGTGTTCCCGCGAGTGTGTCTGCGATCTATCCCCATCTTAATTGAGTCCGTAAGATCTCATCTCCCCTCGTCCGCCGCTTCCCTTCCCGCTCATGTTCGTCACCACTCCTCCGTCTTCTGCTGACACCTGATTCCCAACCACTGAAGATTCATAGCTGCCTGTTTGTGTGCTTACATCTGGAGGTGAGATTTATTCTGTGGTGCAGTCCTTTTTTTCTTTTTTTGTGTTTATATCACAGGCTTGTGAATTCCTCGCTTTATATATTAACAGTGTTTTATTATCGCTTACATCACAGAAGGACGAGCCAAGTAAGGAAACGAGCCAAACGACCCTAAATTACATTTGTTTGAAATGGTTCGCTTATCTGGCTTCATTTAAAGGAAAGATCACGCTGTGGATGAGTGGAGGACGTCAAAAAAGAAGAACCAAACCAAACTACAGGTATGACAACACCTTGAGACAGAAGACACCCCACAAATAGATGTCTCGCTACTGAACTGGAGTTAAGAGAAAGTATTTAAAAGATCATAAAGCAGGACCTGGTGTTTTTTTACACCAGAATTAGACGAATCATTCCCCTGTGTTTGATTTCTGCAGGAGTTTTTCGTCCCCCCAGCTCTCACACAATCTGCTCCTGCCAGACATTTCCAGCCATTTGCATGCTGCCCATGACACAATGAGGTCGTGTGTGTTGTGTGTCGCAACACGGCAGCGGCGCGTGAACCCGGCAGAGGTCGACCGGAGCTGCGACATTTACAGAGATTCATCGGAAAAAACACGATTTAAAGGTTAGCATCCGCCGATCAGAGTTCATTCTCATAATTTTAATCAAAGAGGTTTAAATACACTGGTCAAAAGCTGTGTGTGTGTGTGTGTGTGTGTGTGTGTGAGGCTAAAAGGTAGATTAATTACCATCCACATCAGCTTCTATCATGATCGCCGTCATCAGCACCATCATATCGTTAATGATTCATCATAGTGTGAGAACACTCAGTGACTTGTCTGTGTGTGTGTGTGTGTGTGTGTGTGTGTGTGTGTGTGTGTTTGTCTGTCTGGTCTATCACTCAGTCAGCCGCGGGGATCAGTGCAATCAAGTACCCATGTGACGGACAACACTGCTGGTATTGATCCAAACTCTGCTCCTATGTGTTTGCAGAAGGCGGGTGTTCTTTTACCGGTGTGTGTGTGTGACTGACAGACAGACTCTATCTGCCTCATAGTGTCTGTTTGTGTGTGTGTGTGTGTGTGTGTGTGAAGCAGAGAAAGAAAAAGACAGATTTGTCAGTGTGTTTGTTTGAGTGCAACATTGATTAGCGCAGCGGCAATCAGCAATCTGTGTGTGTGTGTGTGTCCGTCGACCATGCGTGGTCAATTAAGCAGCAATCAGTCCATCCAGGTCCTGTTTAGTTTTCCTGGGGGATAATGGCTACAGAGCAGAGACGTGGACGGAGCGAGTTTGGATAGAAAAAAGACGAGACGAGACACGAGAGGGAATAAAGATTGAGGAAAAGGAAGCGTGGACGGTGGCTCTGAAGTGCAAATCACAGCCGTAAATAATAAAACACAAGAGCAAATAGAGTGTTTCTCCTGGTTGAAGTTAATGTGGTCTTGTTTTCTTATTTGCCGTTGTGATTCACACTTCTGAGCAACCGCAGTTTGACCAATACAAGGTATTAAAAGTTACCCAACGACTAACAATCTTTTTAATCTGTATCTTTTTAGTAATATGATTGAATTTTTGATCTATCGTTGTGTAAAACTACAGACACAGACATTAGACCCTCTTCGCCTTCTGCATTCCAACTTCTTTTTCAGACTCCACCTCTTTGTTTTGTATTTGGAATCTTCTTTTTGTTAACAATTTGAAAAGCAAACTCAATGTATGTAAGGGCCTTACAAGTACAAGTTAAGTGATGTCACTTGAGTCCGTATCGGTTCACTGCGAAGACTTCTTGTGCATTCAGATGTTGTTGGAATAAAAAAAAAAAGAGTTCTCATGAGGGAAAAGTCGAGTGATCGCCCCCTTGAGTTGGAACAACCAATCGAAAAATTGGTGACAATATTTGTAGACGACTTGTAGACTTCCTACATTTTGGATTTCAGCAAATGTGTTCGTTTGATGATGTGAAACGTCCAATCACTCAAGTAGAAGATGGGTGGGATTGCTCAGGCAGCCTATCTTCCTACTTTTGCCCCAATTAAACTGAGATATTTCGATGTTTCTCGACTGGAAATGACGCACAGTATTGCCAACGGAAAGAAAGATTCGGTGTGTTTTCCTGCCAGACACGTCCAGCTCCCCGGTGAGATCACCTCTATTCTGGCTCTGTGTAGTAAAACGAGGCATCACTGTATAAATAACTGCTCATTTAGACATCTTTAATCCACCATTCTCATCCATGACGCTCTTTCAAAGCGAGCAACAGGAATGAAAATGGAAACAGGGTGACGGTCTTAAAACAGCCCACCGTGTCACTGCTGCTTTTGTTTCCTCCCTTCTTCAGCCTTCACACCGCCTCCGTACATCTAATGTGAAATTATTTGTACGTCCTTTGCTTGACCTCAGATTAGCTCTGCTGACTGCTGAGCTCTCGACCTCTCATTGATCCCCACTTTAACCTTTTGACCCCTCTCATCCTTGAGTGTTATCCCTCCACTCTCAGCACAGTGACGTCAATACACGTTGACGGATCAACTCTCATCATCATCATCATCATCATCATCATCAAACTCTCCACAACTCCGAATGAAGACGATGAAGATGCCATCCATGCTGACTTTTTCTGGATCTGTCTTCCTCTGCTGTCACACACGTTTCCATCCTCCTCTTTGGCTAATACGCCGTCACTGTTTGCACTCAGTTAATAGAAATGTGACACAAAATGACTAGATGTGACAGCGGCTGATAAACGAGAGGGCCTCACATTAACGTCACCATCAGACGCACACAAGCTGATACAATAAAAAAAAAAAAAAATCAGCACCAACCGATTCTAAACCTCAATTTTTCTAATTTCTTCACAGCGACATATTCATATTTGGCCCGACTCTGCAGTCAGCAGACTGCAAATGACATGTGCTCTGTCATCCTCCGCCGTCATGTTCTCACACCTCATCAAATGAACTACATATGTGATGGAGGCTGAAAATAAATGACTAACCATTGAGACAGATTCTCATATAGATAGATTGGCTTTTTCAAAGTTAGTTGAAGATTCAAGAACGATTTTGCAACAGGGGTGTATAATGAGAGCCGGGATTGCTTTAATTATCCATCCATCTTTTGCTTCTTTGGGATCGGGTTGTGATGGGAGCAGGCTGACAATTCCAGCTCCTCCTTAAGGACGCATAATCCCTCCAGCGAGGTCTGGACCTACCCGGGGGTCTCCTCCTTGTTGAACGTGCCCAAAAAACCCCTCAGGGGAGGCATCCTCAGCTGGCGCCGTTCAACATGAAGGAGCAGCGGATCTCCTGCGATCTGCCTCCAGATGTTCGAGCTTCTCATCCTATCTCGAAGGAAGAGCCCAGGCAACCTACAGAGGAAGCTCATTTCGGCGGCTTGTATCCACAATCCATTTTACTGTCACTTGTGAACCTGAGAGGCTTTGACTGCTTTGCTTGGGGCAGCACCTCACCTCAACCCAGAGGCAGTAATCCATCATCGCCTGGCAGAAAACCACAACCTCAGACTACTCTCAATGCATGCTAAAGGTCAGAGTCTGATGAAGAGAAGACCCTGGTACCCCATACTCCTGCAGTACCAAATACAGGACTCCCCTGTACGTGGATTAGTGAACTCCCATCACCACCCCAACAAAACAGCAAGCCTGAAGAACTGATTGTGGCATTATACCGCCATAAACTGAGGTGAAGCAATCGGTCCTTTCCATTACCCTGGAAGAAACTTTGCTGGGGAGCGCGAGCAGTGTGAATCTCTGATTATCTGGGATTAAATGGGAAGAGAGTCAGCCGAGACAGTTTATCAGTCTCGAGATCCTTTTCAGCATTTCATGGCAAATCTGATCCAAAGTTTATCGCTCCGAGCTTGTTGCAATGATGGAATGTCCTCTTCTCTTTAAACAGCCCAATAAATCAATCAAAAGGTAAGCTGCAGGTAAGAAAAGAAAAAAACCTGGATACCATCATGAAACTGCTCTGAGTTCTTAGAAGTAAGAAATGTGGACAAAGACAAGGATTACTGTGCTGAAAACTGCTCTCACTTTCTGCTGTGTGATCAGCTCTGCGATGCTGAGATTTTCAGGTACGCAGTGAGAAACGGACTTCTCCTTTGTGGTGTAAATGCAGAGAGCTGGCTGGAAGTGTTAGAGGACGACAGCCTTTCTTTAATTCAATGTTTTTACTCAACATTGGAAAAGAGACTCAATACACATCCCACCACATAACAGCCCGACTTCCGATTAAACTAATGTGGGCGTTCATGCGGGATCCTGGCAGGGATACTGTAAGCAAGAACAGCAGTTGATCGCTGATATGATATTGCAATCATCAAGTCGGCATCCTCCGGCTCTGGAAACACTTGCAATATCTCAGTGTGCAATGTCTGAGAGAAGCAATAATTATTTCAATAATTGCAGAGAAAAATGTTTTGAAGTAATGACAGGGCCCGTGTCACACAGTGTGATGGCAACAGCTGTTGGGTGGGTGGGTGGGGGCCCGAGATCAGGGGCAGGAACCGGCAGCGGAGATTGTTTAAATATTGTTGCATGTGATTTATAGGCATGCAACCCTTTTCATGACTCATGTAAGAAGGTGTAAAGAACAAAATCAATACAACCTTTTATGCTGTTTTTATATTGAATAGATGATTAGCCTGTCAGCCAATCAGATGTCCCAGACTGATAGACAGAAGTGTTATGACTGACATTGAATTTAGCCGTTTTGTAGCGTTTCTTTGGCAAACCAGAGAAATATTTTGGTAGAATTTGGAAGTTGTCATTGCAATTGTTCAGATTTCATGGTCAACTGAATACTGGATATCTTTGTGTGTTTCTGCCTGAAACTTGTTTCCAACATAGAGCAAACCCAGGGACAGAAAAGGGCTTTTAAAACAAACTTTTTTGCACCTTTCTTTGACTTTACAGCTAGAAATGAAACATTTAAAGAGAGGAAGTTCAACAAAAAAGGCACATTTCAGTGGATATGGGATTTTCTACTAAGAAGCTGCTATTGAATTATTTTAACCACATTAGCGACAAGGCACTAGAAACTGGATAAATTGCCATGGAAGACGATAATTCCTGAAGATCTTAGTGATCCCTTGACTTTTCATCCAGCACATTCACCAGGTCAAGGTTTTCACCTATTCTGTTAAACATTGGGAGTCTCCAGAGGATGAATCCTAGTAACTTTGGTAATCCTCTGACAGTACAACAATTAGATGATTGCTATGAAACTGACATTATTGCCTTTTTCAATATAATGTCTACAAACAGATATCTAAATATCTGCTTTTATCTGACAATATAGACGTTTAAATTGTGAGAAATGAACATTTTCTTCTATCGGTTTCTATTTTACATCTCAGTTAAATCAGATGTTCTTTGTGGGTTGTCAAAACTCACCATAGAGGATGTTGATGAGGGAGATCGGCATGACCAGGATGCCCACGAGCATGTCCGCCACGGCCAGTGACCTCAGGAAGAAGTTGGTGGCGTTTTGGAGCTTCTTCTCCAGCGACACCGCCAGGATCACCAGGATGTTGCCACCGATGGTCAGCGCGATGATGACCAGTATGAGCAGCGCCGGCCAGTTCTTCTCCTTCATCACCGCCCTGGTGACGGACTCCTGGGTGAAATTGTCCAGCCCTGCGCTCATGGCTGCCGCACCTCCAACGCTGCCTCCAAGCCCTATGCCCCATGACAGGGATTGGTTGAGGTCCAGGGGGTTGTTGCTTGGCCAAGCCATCCGACTTCCAACCTCTAGGGAAGAGGTGGTGGTGCTGAACCCGCCAAGAAGAGCTCTTGCTGGGCCTCCCATCACAAACAGAGACCCTCACCCTATCGGTGGTTGACAGAGGGAGTTTTAATTCACCTTCTTCAGAGGGAAGAAGAAGGTGACGTGAGAGATGAGCTCAGCATTGAGACAGACTTATCTGAAGAGTTTTGAAGTTTGTTGGTCGATGGAAACAGGATCTGGGGAAGGGAAAAACAGAGGACAAAACTCTGGGGATTGGGAGTGAGAGGGAAGAGGGGATTAGGGGGAAACAAGCTACAAGTGCTCTTGATAATATTCCAATAAAGTCTTGCTAGCTGCAAACAGCCTCCAATTGTTCCCTGAAGTCCGAATCTCCCATTTCTTGCCAATAGGTCATTGGCGACGATTTCTAAATGTGTGCAATGAGCCAAAATGTCCCGTTATGCTTTGTGGTGTTCAGTCACATCCACCTCTTGATCGAAGATGGAGTTTAAGAGTTTTCGACTGAGAGTTTAAAACTGGCTTGCTAAAATCCATGGTTGCTTCCTGCTCCCGTTGCCAGATCTTCACCAGCTCGTTTGACGATCGATCAGTTGTAGTATCTGCATCCAGCTGACGACCATCTGCTGTTCGCGGGATGTGTCCAAGGTGTTGCGAGCGTCTTTCAGGCCAGAGCTGGTGAACAGGTTGATCTGTGGAAGAAACCAAACGAAACAAGAGCGATCAGATCGTTTCTTTTGAACTTCCTGTTTGCGCAGTTTGTCCTCACCTTGTCATCCGTCATCAATTTAACCAATCAGCCGTTCCTCTCTTGCATCTACCTCGCGGTATTAACATCTCAATGCCGTCAATACATACATTGATCTCTCCAGCCTTCCGTTTACCCTCCGTCATCCTTTCTAATCAGTCCTTTCCTGTAAGACTTTCGAATAGTTTCCTTCAATCCTACTCCCTAACGTACTTTTTTGTGCATTTTTTCAATCTCCCCCTCCCTTTCTTTTTTAACCCTTCTTTGTTTATGTCTTCTTCTCTTGCCAGGCTATTTCATGGTATTGTCTTCACTCCTAATAAAAGTGTAGCAGGGAGACGGACTGCCAGTGTCACACACGTTACAGTCGTTTAAAATAAACTAAGAGGAGATAAAGTGAAACGGAAGCTTTGATGTTTGTACCCTCACATCGCAGTGTGTGTGCAAAAAGTACAGGCTGTCCTCTCTGTTTACCTTCGCCACTCTGACGGCTTAGTGATTTAGCACCTCATAAATGTCTTCAAGGATATGTGGAGGAGTCAGAGTGTACTGAATGTGTGTGAGAGTGTGTGTGTGTGTGCATGTCCTCACATATAACAACCAGCAAGACAGAGCGTGAAAGGCGGCGAAAAGCCATGTTTTTGAGAACGTGTGGGCAGATGTTTAAGAATGAAATGTGAGTGAGTGTGTGTGTGTCCATACGTGTGTTCGTGTGTGTGTGTGTGTGTGTGTGGAGATGAAAAGCCAACACATCTCCAGACGGACACAGGCCTCCAGCTGAGATGGTTCGGTGGGCGGCGAGTTTACGCTAACATCAAGCAGCAGCACTCTGAATCTGTGTGTGCATATCTGTCTCAGCGCTACGAGCACAATCAAACATTTATTTATTTTTTTTAAATCCCTGCTTTGCATTTTTTGTCCTTCCTCCAGCCTGTGTGGGCACGCTAACATTTGTGTTGTTTAATGCAAATCTATTACATCTGGATGCGCGACTGCTTTCATCCGCGCCGTTCTGTTTGTATAAATGACTGTGCATGCATAAATGAATTGACTAGGTGTGATTGTGTGCAAACACAATGCTTAATTCAGATTATTCATGCGTGCGTGGGCAGATATATTATGTTATCTGCTACAGAGCCTCAAATCTAAATGACAGCTTAATAACAGCAAAGCAGCCCATACATTATGAAGTGGTGGAAAGAGCAATCAGATGATTTAAGGGTTTCATATTGTGGAAAGCGAGATTGCCAAGTCACTTTTGATTATAAAGCGACATGCATCTTGCTGCTACATAAATACTGTAAAGGCATAAAAACGCCTCTCGTAATTTTCAATCATTTATAGTGCTGCTCACCCATAACTTCAGCTTCTAAGAGCCTACTTTTCTCCACATGGTCGAGTCTATATCTTTACTGATTAACGGAGGCTGCAAACCCAGACTTCTTATCAGGATTCATTGATTACTTGTCCTGTCTGTGCTTGAAAAAAAAACATTTGGCGCTCCGCAAAAGTCAATAAAACCGAATAGGGGAGTGAGCAAAAAACTAGGGCCTTTAATGAGATTGCTGTTAACATGATTCTGCATAATGGTAAACAACATTATAATGAGGTCTGGGGTTGAAAATCAGCCATCCTGTGACTTTAAAAATGAGAATACGATAATGAGGAATTATACGGCGGCGCTTGTTTATCACCTTTGCACCGCTCGGTGCGTAACAGACGGGCTGCTTCCTCTCAGAGCATCAACATAGTTCACAGGAAACTAAACAGCACGGCAGGCGAGCCGTTTAACCCCGCCGACAGAGCAGCGATGCATCACAGAGACGTGGAGAGGGAGAGGAGACGAGGACGAGGACGAGGACGAGGAGGAAGGTTAGAGGAAGAGAGGTAATGACGATAACGAGCTTTTTCCATTCAGTCGTATGGTTTTAGCCTCAAACTTGGCATGGACGCACACATTTCATCAGCGTCTGTACACGTGATCCGCGGTGTGTCAAGGCTAACCAGTCACGTCATCCGTAGGTTATAATTGCCGTTGTGACCGCAGAACATTCGCCACCTCACGTCTCTCGGGGAGCCGCGAAAGGATCACGCCGTGGAAGCCGAGTGAAAACGCCGCCCTCGCTTTCACTTCTCGCCGCGGGGGGGACAAATTGCTGCCGTGCTCGTTGTTTGCTTAAGCCATTTCTGCTCGCTGAGATAAAACAGCGGAGGGTGGCGGGGAAATGGGATGGAGGGATTTTCTTCTAAAAGGCAAACAGTGCAAAACTGCTTCTTTGTGTGATCCGAAGCTTAACATGTAAAGGTTTATATGTCAGATACACAAACACCAACCAACAGCTGTGAATGTTGGTAATGAATTAAAAGCCAACAACAGCACCTCATATATTTAAGTCTTTCTCAGTTTCACTACTCAACATGTGCTTCTTTTGCTTTGTTGGACGCAGTTAACAGATAGTTGTTTATGCGACAGTTAAAGGTATCTATATTAAGACGTATAATACACTGATAGAGTAAAGCTACTCTATAATTTAGGGCTCCTTAAATCTTACTCAGACTTGCTACTCATTTTCAATAATGTTAATTTCATTGTAACAGCGTGTCGCCTCCAGGCAGCAGTCAAGTTGCTGTTTCTGAGTTACTGCGTTACACAATGTCCAGAACATGTTTTTTTGTCAGATTATCATTATGTCACAGTGAAGTTGAACATGACCCTCAAAATCTAATGAGTTCATCTGCGAGTCCAAGTGGACATTTGTACCAAATTTGAAGAAATTCCCTGAAATCGCTAATGAGATATCGCGTTAAAAACAAAATATGAACCATTAGAGAGCGGAACGCTGGCGGGGAGGCAGCTAGCTGGTTAGCATGCTCATTTCAGATAACGTCGAAAATCTCAAAACATTACATAGACGTCTCTAGAATAACGTTTACAGAAAGTACTTTAAAGCTTCTTTAGTCTGAAATATTGAGCACTTCGAACATCTGTAGGTGTTGCAAACAAAATGTTTGTGCTTTATAAAATGGTAGGAGCAAAAGGCAGTAAAGGAGAATAATGTAGCTGCAGCAGCAGAGCGAGACAGAGAGGAAACAGAGGCAGAGTGCAAAGAGAGACACATGCCAGTATCAGCAAATCTGCTCACTTACTTCTCCTCACCTCCCGATCGATGTGCCTGACCTTTGTCGCCGTTTTCCATTACCGCCGGCAGTGACCCTTTCCGACGCAACCTCTCCCTTTCTCTCCCGCTTTATCAATCCCTCTGTCATCTGTCACTCCACACCTCCGGATTGAGGGATCAGCATCCTCCATCTGCCTGCGGAGAAAAAGGGAGGGAGAGGATGAAAAAAATAAAAAATAAAAAATAAAAAAAAAGAAGAAGAGACTTTGACTTTTTGATGCTCTTTTGTGAAACATTTCAGATCAAAAAACACGGAGGTCAGAAGTGACTGAAAACCTCCTGGAACCACAGCGGCTCCTACACACACCCACACAGCAGGAAACAACAACAGCAACATAACCGAGTGTGCCGTCAATCTGCCGTTTCTTTCATCCAATACGAGCACACCGACATGTATACAGAGCTTACGTTTAACCATACCTTTTACTGCTTTAGACAAAGCAGCCTTGTCTCCTGTCTTTAAAGATACAGACGATGGCTGTTAACATCATTCTTTAAATTGAACGATAAAGAAACTCAGTTCTCATGTCACAGAACAGAACAAGCATCAGTTTCTAGTTTTACTTGTGGGGGTTTCATTTCAGGCTCCTACTCTGTGTTTTCCTCTCATCCAAACATTATGAAAGCACACACTGTCACCAGGGGATTTCCGAGCAATGTGTTTGCAAGATGTCCAAAAATCGCATGAAGCCCCCGTGGAGGTGTTCCTGCACTACAGAACGTGACACTATCATGTATTAAAACAACAGTTTGTGCCCCGGGATGGAAAGTGATGCCCCCCCGGCCCCAGTGCGCACGTTCAGAGTATGGGATTGTGTTGTCCTGTCACAGGGGTCATTTTCATCAGTGCAGCCACTAAGCCACGAGGCCTCCTAATGGACTGCACAGATGGAGCTCCATTACAGGAGCATGAGGGATGGACTGGGTGGAGTGTGTGTGTGTGTGTGTGTGTGTGTGTGTGTGTGTGGGGGGGGGTGGATGGATGGATGGATGGATGGATGGTATTATAGAAAGATGCAGAAAAAACAGGATACAGGAGAAAAAAAGGTTGAAAGATTGACAAGAAAAACCTCCAAAAAACACAAACATAAATCATTTTTCTTTTTTTTTTCTCCACTACAAACGCTCTAAAGACATGATGTGAGCCAAATAAAGTAAGATGTGAGTATTTTTAGCTCCAGGTTTCCAGTATGGAGATAAAATGCTTCAGCAAAGGCAAGTATCATCGACATAACATCAGGTATCATCAACGTAACATCAGGTATCATCAACGTAACATCAGGTATCATCGGCGTAACATCAGGTATCATCGGCGTAACATCAGGTATCGTCAACATAACATCAAGTGTCATCAACGTAACATCAGGTATCATCAACGTAGCATCAGGTATCATCAACGTAACATCAGGTATCATCAACATAACATCAGGTATCATCAACGTAACATCAGGTATCATCAACGTAACATCAGGTATCATCAACGTAACATCATCAGTAGTGCCAATAAAGAACACTCTAGTAGAAAAAATATAATTTGGAAAATCCCAAACTAGCTGTTTCCTTCTGGGCTTTCTTTAGTATACAGACAGTCTGAAGGTATTTAGAGGCTTATTTAGAGGCTTGTGAGCTTCATATTGCTACAAGTAAAATTGCATTAATTGAGCAGTTTGTGTATTTACAAGAGCCTCCAAAGACGTCCAGCTGTTGCCGGATTATTTACAACCTCAGACTCATTTTTCAGCCTTTTAACGCAGACATCCCTCTGGTTATTTAGTCTCTGCAACTCATTTATTGTCAAATATGTATCTTTAAAAAAAATGTGTGGAACAAAACTTCCAGCAGAATCGTGATGTTCAGATGAGAGTATCAGAGAAGAAAGCGGGGGGGATCAAACACAGAGTTAATGAGATATGGGGATTGTGAAATCAAAACTGTGGTGTCACAACTTTTCATTAGAGCAGCGACGGAAAGTCAATATCGGACTTACCGTCTTTTAGTTTGAGAGAGGGAGAGAGTAGGTTTTTTTTTTGATTGGTGTTTACTGAACCAAACTGGAGGAGGGAGAAAGGCATGAAGAGAAATCGAGAAGGACAGTTGATAAGACAGAGAGGTACAGGGCAAGAGAGAAAGAGGGAGTGAACAAAAGCGACGCACATTTATCCGTTTTTGTGTTTTCAGGCACATTGCGCCAATACCAGATGTGCATTGAGCATGTTAGCCTCTCTCTATAACCTAAGTGAGCAAGGTTTGGTTAGTAACAAAACTACTAGATAAACTTACTAACTCCATTGTTTAAGGTGAGCTACAAGTTGGGTATCTTTTTGCAGCATTTCCAATAGCAAGTAGCTAGCATGGTAGCATGACCAAATGAGACTTCTCTGCTTGACATTTATTTTTATTTTCAGGAAAACAAAACCCACAAAGCGCAAAATTAGTGAAATATTGATACTGAAACACCATGTTGTAGGCTAATTTTGTATAGTTTACCAGTAAAGCGTCTGGAACTAGCCTTAAGACTGAAACAACTTGTTTTGTTTTGAAATAACTTCATGCACCAATTAACGAGGGCCCTTCATTACTGATAGGAAACGTTTACAGGCCAAGAGACACTGGTGCACACAGAAATAACAGGCTGGAAAACAGACAAAGACAGGAAGTGGAAAGGAAAACAAGTCACGGGAGGATCTAAAATACAAAATAAAACAGACAATGACCAAAACAATGATCAGAATCGTAACACAGCTGTATCTTCGCTGCTTCAACAAATCAACAACAAATGTTGTTGGTTGACGGCAGCATTTCAATGCAACAACATGTTGGAGTTGTTAAACCAGGCACGTTCTCCGGAGGATATTCACATTAATGTGAGACACTCAAAAACTGACTTGTGCACCAGGGCAGAGAGAGAGACAGAGGGTTGAATGTGTTTAAAGAGTCAAAGCGGCAACGTTTATTCTCTGCGGGACGATGTAAAGGCCATTAACACAAAGCAGCTCTGCTAATGCGATACCACATAATCCCTCCATCTGTGTGTGTGTGAGTGTGTGTGTCAGAGGCAGAGAATGGCGGGGGAAGGGAGGGGAGAGCGAGTGATAGTGTAACTCAAAGATATTGTGTGTGTGTCAGCCGCCGTAAAGGACTGTGAGAAGGAGGGAAGATAAAGAAAGATGTGCGAAGACGACGCGTAGAATCGGGTGGACGAATAACAGATTTGCGGCGCGTCCGCTCTCAGCCACAATGGAGAAACAGAACAGAGCGTTTCTTAAATCAGCTGAGAGACTCGAGATTACACACAGTACACAAGTAGAAAACCAAAGAGAAGGAGGAAAAAGACGAGCCTTCAGGCACCGCAGAGAGAGAAACAGACGGAGAAAAGGAAATGTCAGAGAGAGTGTCAGATGCAAAGATTCAGAGGATACAAGTGATGACAAAGCAAGAGAGATGAATGGATGTGAGGGAATGACTGCACCAGGAGTGGAGAAGAAGAATTGTATGAATCACAGGAGCATGGTGTTAATACCGTTAGATTCCAAGTGAACAAGAAGAGAGAAAGGAAGCGGAGACGGTGAGAGTCAAGAAGGAAAGTTTAAGGACACAGGAAGAAAGGAGGAAGGTAGGCAGAGGAAAGGAAGGGGAGAGAAGAAAAATATAAGTGAAGGATGGAAGCAGTAAAGGAGAGAGAGTGAGGAAGCAGCAGCAAGGAAAGGAAGAATCTAAAAAGGAAGGAGAGACATAAAACAGGGAAGTGAAGCATTCAAGGAGGGAAGGAGGGGAAGATAGAAGGTTATCTTCAGTCGAAAAAAGCAGGCTGAAAAGGAAAGGAGAGTGAAAGGGGGAAAAGAAAAATACTGATACTGATCATTTCGATCTTCTTCTAAGAACACATCTTCCACTACTACCAGCTGGACCTTGTGCACAAACCGCCTGGATTTACATTTAAATTACAAAAAGAAGAAGAAGAAGAAGATCTAAATGATCGGAAATAGACCTAAAATAGAGAAATGGGAGTACTAACACCACCACTATTGGGAGAAACATGCTGCAAATTGCTTCACTTAATTTGACAAAGACATATTGATGTTTAATTAGTTCATATAGCTGCAGTCCCACTGTGCAATTTGTATTCTTATCCCCACGGGGAGCAAATGACGGCTGGGGGGAGGAGGGAGGTGAACGAGGAGGTGAACCGAGTAGAAATGGGGAAAACGTCACTCACAGCCAACACGCGAGTTAATGAAAATGGAGCATTTTCAACGCTAACAGCGGCACGCATGCAAAAAACGAGAAACGATACACCTCTGCAAACATGAACACACACACACACACACACACACACAGCTAGCACTTCAGCTGGAGAAACTCATTATGTTGCCTCAAAGGCCTCTTGGCTATTAATCAGAAACAGACCCCACGTACGTTTATCAGCCGGTATCACTTGACAGAGAGAGAAAGACGACACACCTACACTAACCAGCGAATGAAACTTAAAGGGAGGACGTATGAAGTGAACGTGAAATAGGAATCTTATAAACAGCCTCCTGTCGAAGGAGATTAATTGAGCTTCAAAGAGAAAGGGACAGGAGACAGATTACAGCTGAACTTTAGAAATGTCAAGAAGGAAAATGCAAATCAAACACTTTAAGAACTCTATAAGGAAAAGTTTAGTTTCACATCTGTTGTCAAAACTTGAATTTTCACTGCCTCAAGAGAAATACGAATGCAGCAGAAAGTTCAGCACTTCTGGAAGATCGCGCAGGACAAGCACAAATTCAGAAGGTATTTTTCTTTAAGCTCTCACACAATTAGTCTGATCCCTCCGAGCCGTCATCATAATTTATTTAGTTGCATTTCCGTCTGCGTTTATCATATAATTTATTCATTGACCAAAACAAGTTCTGCTTCAAGTGAATGTAAATGCAGTTTGGGCAGTGTTTGAGGAAATTGCTTTTTTTTCTTCTAATTTGAAATGTCACGATTAACAACAGAAATACTTTGCATAACAAGAAGTTATTGGATTTATTATTGACCGAAACACTTTGAAAAATGGACGGAAAGAAGGAGGTAAATAACGAGAAGAGGAGCTGCTACTGCCTCTGAACTCTCACTGGCATCCTTATTGCCAACATTTTCGTAATAAACAGATTTTATAATCTCAGAATCTCAGTCTAATGGGATTGTGATGAGTTCACCTCTGTCCTAAAATTCAGATTAGACACCCGGCGTACAGCAAATCTTCACAAACCTGCTTTGACATTCAGTTTACTTCCTTGCTCTCTCTGTCAAACATAATTAGAGGCACAAATATTATGAACTCACTCCATACCTGAGGCTTACAAAGAACACACCGACGCTCCTTATATCAGGTCCGTCTTTGTTTTTCCAGTCTTTTTCACAAAATGTCCCGCAGCAAAAATGGTGGTATTTTTATGCACTGTTGCTGTTAAACAAAGAAAGAGGTTGTGGATAATGGGAGGAAAGGTGCCGGTAATTTCATTGATTTTCTTGTTGTTCCCATTGTAATTCTGAATCAGTAGCACTGCTGGGGCTACAAAAGCCTGCTGATGGCCCAAAATGACATCCAATGTGTTCAGAACAGTTTGTTCCGTCTTTTAAATGATTTCTCTTCACGTTGAGGCTTTGAGTTAATGCTTATTCATAAATGTCTATTTAGGCCCCCACAGTCTTCCAAAATACTTTATTTGATTTTGGTTTTCTTTTATTTTTGCCTCCCTCGGTTTTACAAGAAAAACTAAAAGGTACAGTTGCAGCAGTCAAACATTTAATTACATCACATAATGACAGGTTATTATTTTGGAGCTCGGGCTTCAACAAGATATTCTGCTTTCTCTCCCGTGCTTGGCAAACACAGTCCGACACAACAAAGGTTTCCTTTCCTGAAGCACAATTTGAGTTTTTTAATCAGCCAGCCAAACAAAATCAGCATGAATGGAGGACATTTTAATAAAAGGTCCTGCTCCTATATCCTCATAGACAGCATTTGACATTCATGTCTGTTGGGGTGCCCTTCCAGTGGAGAAAACCTGATAAAGTGCCCTCTAGGGTGGAGAAAACCTGATAAAGTGCCCTCTAGGAAGCCCTTCTAGTGAGAAAACCTGTTAAGGTGCCCTCTAGGGTGGAGAAAACCTGGTAAAGTGCCCTCTAGGGTGGAGAAAACCTGATAAAGTGCCCTCTAGGGTGGAGAAAACCTGGTAAAGTGCCCTCTAGGAAGCCCTTCCAGTGGAGAAAACATGACGAGGTGCCCTGTAGGGGGCCTTTCCACCTATATATTCAAGTATGTATTGATGTAGTCATAATATTTTAGGTCTGTAAGTGTATACATGCTGTCTCTTATGTTGACTGTCACTGTCTCAGTCTGTCTCTGTATCCTCTCTGTCTCTTTCCATCTTTGCCAATAAAACAACAGCTGAAACCGACTTTTATTTTGGCTCTGATTAAAAGTTATGATACTCCAGCGTTGAAGGGAGCGGGAGGAGGCTCCTCTGAACAACTCCCCGGTGTATTTTGAGTGTGTGCACAAAAGACTTTCTGTTCTGCGTCAACTCATTTGTAAGTGTGTGTGTGTGTGTGTGTGTGTGTGTTTCCAAACCCCACTTGCTTGCTGCTGTCAAAAAATTCCATTAAAGCACAGTTGATGTGTCAACAGCAACACCATAAGTACGACAACAATTGGTGCTCTGGGTGCGCCGAGCGGTGAAATACAAGCAATCAGAGAGAACTTTTACCCTCTCAACAAAGGGTTTAGAAATGAGTTTTCTCCTTGATGTATGTGGCGCTCAGCCAATGTTCTTAACTACAGTGTCCTGAAGGAAGCGAGGGCCAAAACTTCTCCTGAGGAGCAAACCGATGTTGCTGGACTTCTAAACTTTAGTTGGCTTGTTATACATTTCTGGGAACCACACCCCCCGCCTGACTTGACACCCTCCAATATCGATATCTTTTATGTTTTAAGTTATACTGAACGAATAAAAGGAACTGCTGCCGAGAACATATTCGTTGAAGCCCGTGCAGACTCACACCTACACAGGTGTTTTAACTTATTTTCCTCGTTTGATGTCTTCTCAGGGCTGCGTGGGTTTTCACAGACCACACTTGACTGACAAGTTACACCTTTATCGTTCTCATTGGCAGGTTGATTTTTGGTGCTTTTTGCCCAACTCTAATCAAAATAACAGGAAACGCTCGAGTGGGTGCACGGGGAGCCTTTACATCCTTAAGTTTTCCATCATACGAAGTGACTTTTCTTTTCATCGCAGGGAATGGAACACCTTGACTAAGTTTAACCAAAGGAATGAGTGTGTTTTGTGTTCTGTATTGCGATAGAAATAAAGTAAGCGAGCCCCCCTGGGAGCCACATTGTGACAAGCACTGTGGAAAAAGAAAGAGACTGTTAGATGATTTGATTTCACACCAGCAGGAGCATGTGCAAAGCGGGAAATAAATGTGTGATTGAAGGTAAAATATGCTCGGGACTCATTTGTGTGTGGATGTGTCGGAGGACTCCGGTGAATAGCACCATTATATTACTACAGCGTGAAGTGTGCTACGAGCTTTTAGCAACAACATGTCGACTCCGCTGTAATTGGAATTAAATACATCAGGGAAAACCAACATATTACATGCATATACAAAGATTAGTTTCTACAACATGTCACTGTTGAGTTACATTCAGTCTGCTTTAGTGATTCACTTCATGCAGCAGGTAAAAGAATGTGTGTTTACATTCATTTCTGGGTAAACAACATACATTTTTCCAGAAATATAGGTGTATGTATACATTCTATTCATTTCAAATGTGTTACCTCCTAAATAACAACAACAATTTCCTTAATGTTGCATTGGAGAACTAATAAAGTTGTTGTAACTCTGACAAAAAAAATAAATAAATCAATGTTTCAGTTTAGCCCAACACTAGCAGAAGAAGTTAGCCAACGTGCGGTGTTTGCACAGTAGAAATGTTAGCGATGGTTGGATCACTGCGTTCTGACTAGAACTGTGTTTTCAGACTTCTTGTACTGGAACAACTTTTGGGTTGCCAGGTTGTTGAGAATCCTTTTCCAGTGTCGCGCATGCTGTTATTTATTTCTTTTTTTGGAGAGCATTTAAATTCATCAGGCGTCTTTCTAAAATCCACTGTTTGACTACTTGTAAATGGGCTCAGAGGCATCTGGATGATAATCAGCTTATAGATGACATATTAACATTTACAAGCGCAGACTTGATGGATTACTACGACAAAAACAAACCTTCATGAACCATTCATTCCAGTTTTTTACAGGCTTTTGCAGATGGCTCATTAAACTCATTGTTAGAGTAAGTTATTAAAAGACTTTTTTGTTATAACTAGGCTGAAGTTCAGAACAGCTGGTGCAACTAAAGCTATGAGTGAGTCTTTCTTTTGTCTGCGTCTGATCACCACGTGGTAAAATATGCGAGCTGTTTGGAAATCACGATTCACATTGTCTTCTGACATTGCATAAGGGGCTTCGGATGAGAATGAATACTGAGTGTTACCATGTAGAACCAAACCTAAATAATCTAAACATGACATGGTTTTTGTCTGAGTGATGTGACTGGTTAAAGACGTGCTCCAGCTGTGCCCATAATTCCTGTAAAGCACGGCTTTCAGTCAGAGAATGTAAATACATTTCTCTTCCTACTGGACTGTATAGACCACCAGATGGTGTCCAGTTGTGTTTTAGGTGTGTGTCTGTGCATGTGTGTGTGTGTGTGTATGAACTCAAATGTGGGTGTTTATACAACTGGGATTCATCAGAGCAATCTGATTGGTCAAATCCACGTCCCAGATGTGCTGTTAATGCCTGTAATACATGGCTAGTTGCTTTTTATTGGCTGCTCTGTCAGCTCTTATCAAGGTGCCTCTTTACCACAGGAACCAAAGTCTCTTACAGAACAACTGTGTCTTTGTTAAAGTGTGTGGTTAATGAGCAAGACTTCAATTTTAGATCATTATTATGGTTCCTTTTAAAATAACAACAGCTAATCTTATGTGTAGTCTTAGCCTGTGTTTAAAAATGTAACCATTGGTGGTGGGAATTTTAAGTTTGACCATTTGCATTTTAAATTTCACTTTTTTCCCCTTTAAATTTCACATTATAACTTTACATTTAAAATGTCCTAATTTTTTCCATTTTAATTGCAAGATTATAACATTTTTGTCATTTATTTTGACAAATTTGAACAGTCAACAGAGGCTTAGTGGACATAATTCTTCAACACATTCTCACAAATGTCTGTTTTGGTCAGTTACCTGTCAAAATGTTGCACTTTTTCAACTCATGACTACGTTTATCCTTTGAATTTTAGGAATTTGACCATACCAAGATGGCAACTGCACTCTATATAGGACCCAGTAGGAGCTAACAAGCAGCTGCATAGAGACTGGACCAACTCTCTAATCCCTCTCATGACTCCTGAGCCACTCGCATATTTATAGGTAATCAGTCAGTGGGCTGATGGTTACTGTATAATTATTAACCCATGTTTGTAACTGTGTAATGTACTTGGGGTAGATGGGGAAAGGAGACATGAACTACAGCCCGTTTTCACTTTATACCATGTAATGTCTATGTTTCTATCTGATATGTTGTTGTCAAGTATGATATTTGCCTATGTATTTATTTCTTAATCACGCTCAGTCTTTGCCTGTCTTATGAAATGCACTTAACTGAAGTTCAGTCACCACATTTTTGTCAAAAGCCCAATTTTATCTTAGATTTCCCACTTTCCTTTGTAGGCATTTCTTCTCCTACTATCTGTGTGTCTCGCTGTGTGTGACCTTCTGCAACCCCCGACATCACCGGCTCACACTTTACAGCTCAAAGTGTCGGAGGTGTTTTTTTTTTTTTTTTATCACAATAAGCCTTTCATTCATCCAGAAATCCTCTCATCCTTCCCACTTTACTCGCTTCCCTCCTTTCAAACAGCACCGAGTACAGTACAGTTTTTTTTTCAGTTAATATTGAAGAAATAACTGTGTTTTTCAGTCTGGTACTCATAGCCAATGGTGGGAAAATTGGCAGTTTGTCGTACCAGGACTACCAATAGGTGGATGAAGGTAACAGGCTGAAAGTGCGGCTGAAAGGCTGATATTATGTTTCTCAGTTTCTCAGCAGAAACATGCTCGGATGATCTCCAGACTTTTTTGGACGTCGTGCTGTTCCACGATCCTCATTGTAAATATTTGATCATGCTGTAAATCAGCATTTTCAGAGTGATCTTAGATTGTGTTGCTAACCCTGACTGTTTCAGCACATAAAGTCACGTTTCCAATGGTGATCCAATCGCATGAGCATAAGCTGTGTTTAAACCTTGCAGGCTTCTGTCTAATGAAACAGGATGAGGCGCTGAGAGCCAAATGAAATATTGAACATCTCTGCTTGAAAGCAAACCAGGCTGAATTAAATTACACAGTGGGTGAGTTTGAACAACAGACTGTAAAATGTTCAAAAATCTAATTCTGTAAACCCAAGAGGCATTAAAAAAAAAAACTAATCATTTTTAGCCCATACATCTTTCTCTATCCGCCTGAATATCACAGCTTAAACTATTATGTTATTATGGGGTGAAGGGTTATACATCTGTGAGGGCTGAATAGGTTTTAATCATCGTGCAACATAATGTAAAGACTTTGGGGACAGGATGCAGATGGTAATCACTCAGTGGTATGCATATACACATTTATATATGGCTATATATACACGCAAACATTCAGACATATACAATGGCAGGCACATATTTATTAACTGGGTAGTAATGGTTACACAGAATCCACTGTTTGGGATGTAACACAGCTTTGGTGTCATGGTTTTGAATTTAAACGCTCAACTGAGGCTCAATCGCCAAAAATGTTGTCCATCAGTTTCTTTCACTGTTTCATCTTGTAACTGTTTTATTCTTTTAATTTCAGGAATCTGATGGTACCGACATGGTAGAGCTGCTTCTGGGTTCTGCCTGAAGCCCAAACCAACCAACAAGAAGCCGCATAAAAACTAAACCAACTCTCTCTTTGCCTCATGTCACCTGAGCCACTCACAAACCAGCCAATGGATTATTTATGTATCTTGTAGCCAGTGGAAAAGAATACTTTATACTGGTTTTATATGGCCTAAAGTTTAAATGGTTTTATGCATTTTGCTTGCTGTACATGCCATTTTTTCCACCTATGTGCTTGCTTCTGATTATTTTGATATGTTAAAGTGAATAAAGAGATATAATTGGTTTATTACATATATCACATAATTGCAAGACTACGGTAATGACACCCAAATTGTCATAAATCAGTCTAATCGCATGAAATATGTGATGGTAGAATCAGATTAAATAGACGCCCGATGCAGCAGCTGATACAAACTGAAGTTACACAGCTCAACACAATGTACAGATGACGCACATCTTGGCTTACGCAACCTTCAATTCAGCGCAAGGTGAGGCGAGAAGTCCTTGGCTTTTATTCAGTGATAGCGTAATCAACAGTGAGCGAGTGAAAGGAGGCAAATATGTCCAGTATATGTGTGTGTGTGTGTGTGTGTGTGTGTGTGTGTGTGTGTGTGTGTGTGTGTGCCGGCTTGTGTTTTGTACAATTTGTTCCGAGCCCAGAGAAAGCTTTTCTTCTGCCAGCAAAAAACCACAAGGATACAAGCTCTTTGACTATAAGACTTTTATAAGACTACCGTGTGTGTTGTGATTATGTGAGTGTGTGTGTGTGTGTGTGTGTGTGTGTGTGTGTGTGTGTGTGTGTGTGTGTGTGAATGAGTGTGTGTCATGTACATTGAGCTTATCTGCTCACAAACAAGGCTGCGTGGTTTAAGATGCTTTCTGTGCTAATTCCACTGTAAAGACCTGCCATGTGTTTGCAGGAAGATTGATTGACTCACCCTGTGTGTGTGTGTGGAAATGCAGGAAAATATCAACTTTGTTTAAATTCAGAGGAGACACATTATATATGTACACACACACACACACACACACACACACACACACACACACACACACACACACACACACGCTTTCTGTAGGTAACACAGTCACAACATCATCCCCAGTTGGTGTGATTATGTCAGGCTATAAGACGATCAGTTATCCTCCTCTATCCTCACTCACACCCTGAGGTATTAAGATGGATTACAACTGTGTTTGTGTGTGTGTGTGTGTGTATGTGTGTCACTAGCGCCTGTGCTCATATGTGTGTGTGTGTCTGTGTGTGTGTGTGTGTGTGTGTGTGTTTAGTTTTCCTTTTCTGGCTTTGTTTCCTCCTGATTTTAGCCTCCAGTGTCTTTCTCTTTGTTTTTTTTTTTTGAAATTCACATCCTTTCTCTTTTAGTTTTTTCTTGCTTTGTTTCTAACTCTTGTCACTTTCAGCTCCTCCTGTGTCGCTCTGGTTGCTGTGGTATATCTGTGGACGTTTGAATTGGTTTACACGTTGCAAGAAGTTAAACTCACAGATACTCTTTGAATTTAAACATTTCCACGCAAAGGTGAGTACCTTCTCCAGCACTGGTCGTAGAGTGAGAGGGTGCTTTACTTTGGATCATGCGGTTTTGTACCGTTGTTTAGTTCGGGAGCGGAAGTCATTCAGCACTTGATTGTAGGATGTGACACTTGCTCACATGTGGTATTTGTCCCACTTCTGTAAAATGATACAGCCACACTTGCACTTTTCAACTCTCGGAGACTAGACTAACAAAACAAAGGCTGCGAGGTGCTAGGGGCTCAATGCACAATAGACGTTGCTGGCATTTGCAGCCTCTCCCACTGTAAACAATTCAAAAAGTCAGCTAGCCTCAGGGAAAAATGCTTCAATTGGATACAGCCCTGGATGCTCCTTTTGGGCACCTTTGGGCCTCTAAGGAGCCTTAGTTTTAGCTCCATGATCATTTATTTTGACATCTAAGTACAGGTCTTGAAAGTGTTGAAAATATACCTGCATGAGAACCTGAAGTATGTTGCTGTATTTAAAAACTAAGCCTAACTGTGCCCTAACCCTTCCTCTAAACCTAAAAGCGATGCCGATGAAAGTAAAGAAATAATAGTGGGTTCATTGAAAGCCCATCCCTAAAATAGAGTACCACCTGCAAATATGAGTAGCGTGTAAAAGCAAAGAGAAAAACATTGTATTGAGTAGAGTATTGCAGCTATTTCACTAAGAGCTAGTCCCAAAACACAGCTGGAAAGCACAGTTTACAGATTCAGGACAGAGCTCGTGAATTTTTTTTTTGGCAACAATCAGACAGTAATCAAACACCAGTCATTGAAATATCAAGCCCATCTCTATTTTCCCGAGCCAGCTGGCAGCAGATCTCAGCCGCGTGTTTGGACACCGAGCAACAGAGCAGAACATCAAGAGCCGGAGTAAAGAGAAGAAAAGGATTTCATTTGTCACAGAAAATTTAAATCAAAACCTGGATTCCCGTTTAACTATTGCTGTGTGACAAAGAGAAGAAATCCCACCGGTCTGTTGAGTGGTTCTGAAGCAGTTCTTGAGCTTTTGATAATGTCACAGAATCCTCGTCAACAGACGGTTCGCCCGAGATTATTCTTTCTATTCAAATACCAACTTCCTTCCAGGAGTCACCACTGACGAACGTAGAGCCAACGTGGACTTTACGACTCTTGGTTCTGCACAGTGCCTCATTAATGCTTCATTTGTATCAGCCTGACATGGCCTCCATAAAGTCATCAAATGTAGCCGTTTTTTTAAATTACGTTCTCCGACTTTCTGCATTAATGTAAGCGAGAGTGGATGATCAGACATTTCCAGTTCAGATGCTTGAACATGGGTGTGAGAAAGGAAGGAGAAGCCATCAGCGGGGGAGAAGGAAGTAATGAACTGACGGGAAATGAAAGTGTAAACGAGGATAAGGTATGCAGAGAAAGACTGAAATGGAAGAAGAGAGAGAGCGAGACGAAGAGGCTGACATGACTCGTCTTTTTTTTTTTTTTTTGCGAGAAAGGCTGTCAAGGTGCTCCTTGCCCTTGAGTGGGCAGCGACACACTCCTCCATCTCTCTCCTGCTCCCTCCCTCCCTCCCTCTCTCGATCCATCCATCTCTCCCCATGCCTCCCAGTAAATTTTAAGTGGAGGATAAGAACTGAAAAGCAGACACTGGAGGGGGAGTGACACATCTTGCTCTCCTCTTCTTGCTCTGGATATTTATATCTTCACCTCACCCCACCACTTTCCCTCCCTTTTCTTTGCTCACTTTCATCCTTTGCCATCCACCTGCCTTTTATGTACTTGGTATGAAAGAAGATGCTGTGAGAGGACAAGAGGTGTCTTGGAGGTAAAAGCGTAAAAAAGTCTAAACATTTTGGCACTTAAAGTATTAAATCCAGTCATGAAAGGTCAAAGTTTTGAGCCAAGCACTCACAGTTTCTCTGCGCAGAATGTGCACACACAGTTTACTGGAACAGGGATAGAAGCACAAGTTTATTTTTACTTCCTTTTGTCCTTGATCGTTCTGTGACCAGTTCACCGGGTATGCTCAGCCTCTAACAGGTCCGTAAGACCATAGTAATCAGACCATATTCGGGTTTTCATGTTGCTGGAAGTGTTGAGAATTTAGAACCTACAGAAAAAATGTGGTTCAGTTGCACATAATAACATAGAGAATTGGTCATCGTCACCTTTCTCAAATTCATGACTGACCTTGCATCAGTGATCTTGTAGCAATGAATGAATGATGCTTGTTCAAGCCTGTGCACTCAGTGCTTTTAGCTTAGCAGCTACAGTGAAGATTTCAGTGTAAAAAAGGCTGTAAATAACGTCTTTCACAATCAATTTGGGATTTCAGTGTTTCTGGAGACTCTTTGCACCTTTACAACTGATATGTGTTGCAAATTGGCTGCTGGACAACCCAAACGCCAGGCTAAAATGTTGGTGTTGTACATTTCTGCAAACCACAGACATACTGCATCATCTCAACATTTCTACATTGCAGGCAAAGTACTACAAAGTGTATTCATTCGAAGCAGGAAGGGTTACCACCTCCAGACCACTGTTTGTAGCTGTTTTTCAGGCAACAAAAGCAGATGTATCTAGCAAGGCACTGGGACATTTTGCAGCAGTCTTACCGGCATCAAAACTGGGTATTGAAACCCAATTCATGGTCTGTTCCTAACCGTGAACTTAACCAGAACCAAACCACAGCATGTATCACAACCTATCTGTCACCTCTGCAAAACCATAGCGATTATTTTTGGAGAAATAACCTGCTCTGTTAGTGGGGTCATTGAGGATATTTACTGTCTGACCGTTTAACAGTGAATCACATCCATCAATTTTCACTTCAAGCGCAGTAGGATGGACTGTTTTTCACGAGGACCTCCTGCCCTGAAAGGAGGGCGTGATGGATTTACGATGGCGTCAACACACACACACACACACACACACACACACACATACACACACTTGGATGTACAGGTGCTGTATATCCAAACACATTGGTTTGGAGGTCAGGTCTCTGCTGATGGATGTGGACATTAATAGGTGAGGGGAATGGTGATAGCTGCACAGGTACGCACACATTTAACCTTCAGTCCGCCATAGCTCCAAAACCCATCCCTTACTCCTTCTTTTCCTCTTCCCGACTGAATTATGCCCCTTTAACCTCCACCTTATTGCCCTGCTGTGCAGTTCTTTGCCAATTCAACACTGCCATCGGTTTTCATTTTTGTTCCGCCTTTACAGTTCAAGCATTTTTATCGTGCTATTATTCACAGGCAGTGTCTGTATCTAATTGGCTTTTTCACTTACTTGCCTCTTTTTGACCTTTGTCTTCATTCCCTCCCTTTTCTCGCTCGTGTGCTTCATTTCATCTGCCACCATCCTTCATATTACTCATATTGCTTGTTTCCAGCCCCCATCTCTGCAGCTCTGCTTCAATTCTCTTCATCATTCGTACTTTTATAGATTGCCGTTAAATATAAGAACTCATGGACCCCAGAAGGTAAACCCTACCGACTTTGGTTGTCCCCCCGAAGTTTTCTTGAGATGGGATTTTTGGCTTTTGACTATTAGATGGATTGCTGTTAAATTTGGTGCATACGCTCATGGTTCCCTGGTGATGTACCCTTTGGACTTTGGTGATCCTGTGACTATCCTTTTCAAGTTTTCACTTTTCCACTGAAACATCGCATCATCTGGATCTGTGCAGAGATTCAGAGATTCATGGGTCTCAGAGGTTGAACCCTAATGTTTCCACCAAGGTGGCATTTGTGATTATACATGAAATATCTCAACGACTTTTGGATAGCTTGCCATGACATTTGGTACACACATTCATGATCCCCACAGGATGAATTATAATGACTCTGATGATCCTTCAAAGGGAATCTCCACTGGTATTACTCATCAGTAAGTCTGCTTGCTCCCAGTATGTTAGCATGAGCTTCAAGCATAGCTGTAGACTTTTTATCTTCCATCCTGTCATCAGAGCCTCCGCACACATTGAGACAAAGACTCTCCTCGTCCGCCCTTCACTTCCTTTCTTCCTTGTTTTCATCCTCCAGTTCCTCCCTCTTGCACCCCTCATTTCTCCACCTTCCTTACTCCACTTTACATCTCCATCCCGCCTTCTCTTATTAATTTCATCCTCTTTGCTGCCCACCTCCCCGCAATTCATCAATCCCTTTCCCTCCTAGCTCTTTTTTTCCTCTAGATATCCATCACTCCACCCTCCATCCAGCGCACTAATTGGTCTCCTGGAGGTCTTCGACCATTAAGACCCCTCCAGACCCTTCTGATTGCCCTTGACTGCGCTTGACCTAAAATCTTCCCACAGCTTCAACCTCCACTAATCAGGCAGCAAGAGAGATTGCCCGATGGCACTGAAGGGCCCTCATGCTGAACATTATTCAGATGTTAGGCTGAGGGCCTTAAACAACAATGTATATAAATACACACACATACACAAGTCAAGAAGAGGGCGGGACACACACACACTCAAGACTGACTCATGAGCAAACAAAGATGAGGCTATAAATAGTCAGATAATAGAAAAAATTAATTAACACACATACAAATTGAGGAAAACAAGACAAATATAAAAAAAACCCACATAATTAAAAGAGCAGGCTGAAACACATACACACACACAGGTGGGTTGAAATCAGGTCGCAAGCTGTAATCAGCAGTGATGGACAGTCAGGGAGCAGAAAGGAGACACGATAGGAAGACATGAAAGAAGGAGATGACTCAGAAGAAGAAGGAAAGCAGTGAACGTCCTCATTTAGACCCGACTTGAAAGAGACGAAGCAGCGACAAGATAATGTTTGCTTTTTGAAGAGCTTTTGAACATATAGCCTGTCAGTTCCTGAAAAATCAACATCAAATATGTTTACCTCACAGGTATATAATTGGCCAAAGGGTTTTTTTTTTCCTGGACAGCTGCTGTCCAGTTCTGCCTTTGATCCAGGGGTTGTTTTCAGCAACACTCAGCTTCTTCCTTTGAACTCCTTGGCAAGAGTTTCAGGCTGGTCCAACATGAAAAAAAAAATGCGAAGAAATGGAGTGGGGACAAAGTTGACTTGTGCGCACAAAATCACCACCCTTAACCCCCTCCAACACCTTCGGGAACTCAACTGAAATGCCAACTGCAAGCAAGACTGCATTGCTCAGCTTCAGCGCCCGACCTCACGAAAAAGCTCTTGTGTCGGTAAAATGAGAGTAAATCCCAGAGAGGTAACAAGCTGATCATGACAGTCTTATACTCATATTGCTCACATGATTGCATCAATTGTGCAAGGCTGATGCTGATGGCAGCAGAATGGATCTAGCGATGGCGACGTCAAATCAGTCTCTCCATCTATTCCTCCATCTAACATTTTGGTTCAGACTAAAAATATATCATATCATAACATATCAATAACTTTTATATAGATTGCCGTAACATGTAGATATTTGTGGTCCCCAGAGGATGAATCTTAAAGACCTGTATACCCTTGACTTGACTTAAAGAGAAATGTCTAAACAACTGTTGGATTGATCGCTGTAAATTTTGGTGCACATGCTCACGGTTTCCTGATGATGGGTCACAATGACACTGGTAATCCCCTGACTTTTCCTTTAGCGCCACCAGCAGGTCGAAGTTTGAAGTTTACCAGTGGTACATCTCCATAGGCATGAAAGTTTGTGAAGACAGTCCTTGTTCCTACTAACCCTACTAACTTTTCCTCTCTAGCACCAGCATGGCATTTAGAGTATATGTCAGCTCAAAGGCAAAGTCAAGAGTCTGTATAAAACGTTAAAACTGCAGATACAGCTATGGATTTATCAATATACAACACAACTTGGATTCTGATATTTCAAAGCCAAGCAAAGACCCCCCATGCTACCATATGCTCACTGCCACTGGGGAATGGAGAGGGTGGATGGCATGTTAACGAGGGGGATTTTATTCACTTTGCTAACAAGGATGAAGGATGATCGACTCTCAAATTTCCGACTGCCTATAGATGATATAACCGGAGAAGTCTTCACAAAAGAGAAACTTGTTTACCATAATCATTCGGTGACATTCACAAGAATACTCCTTCTGTTTGATGTTTGTTTTTTCATGTTTCCCACTTGACTATTTCTTCCGTCTTGTCATCTGAATACTTAATTCACATGCATACAAAGTGCTTTGTAACTGTTTCGAAAACTAATCTACATAAAAATAATGTTTATCATTATCGTTGTCCTTGGGATGGTGACATGTTTATCACTCTTATGAGATTATCCAGAATAAAGGAACAAAAGCCCAGTGAATAAGAAACAAGGATCTTTTGAAGAAGTCTTATCTTCCCTTCTCTCTTTATGAGGTTTGCTTAGTCTTTGACCTTTCAGCCACATCTCATGGCCTTCATCAACAAATGGAGCCAGTTCAGTTGTCATGGAGATGGATTTGGTCGTTGCCATGTGATCTATGGAATTATGCATTTTATGCTCTTACTAAATCTAAACATTTAGCTCACATGATGAAACTAACTGCATCATTCTCTCAATCGGCAGCAACATATTGGCATTTACATGTTTCCTAGTCATCTAAAATTGCCCAAGTCGTATTTATTTTTGCTGATTTTTTTCTACTTATATATTGCATATTTTCATTCCCTTCAGGTGTCCCTTCATGCTTGATATTTGCGATATTGCAGCTCATTGCATCATATGAACCATGAACGCTCTGCCAGCAAAGATTAGTTAGAAACTTCGAAATCATCCAGTAATGTAAACGGAGTTCAACTGTTAATTGAGCTTTATTGGCTATGAATCCCACAACAAGATGCAGTCCAGCCAGCAAAGCGTGGAACGGGACAAGCTGAATGCTAATCACAAATCCACATCGGAGGCCGATCTGTCGATGCGTCTGTTTGTCTTTTAATGTACCTCCACGGCTCAAAGGGGATACGCACTCAGGAAAAACTTAAGAATGAAGGTTTACGTTTGTGTTTGCACAAACAGAGATGCACACCAACACACAAACGAGAGGGAAGGAGGGGTTTAATGTACCATGAAATGAAGAACCCAGCAGGGTTTTTTGGGGGGCAGGCGTCTCAATCAGTCAGAGCGCTGTCACTCCAACCTGAAGACTTATGTGTTTACTGCTGGAGGATCAGTCCTTTGCTTGAAAAATGGAGTGTCCTCTCTGATGCCACTATGGTAGATAAAATATGAAGAAGTGCCCTCTAGGGTGCCCTCCCAGTGGAGAAATCATGGTAAAGTCCCCTCTAGGATGCAATTCTAGTGGAG
Organism: Acanthopagrus latus; assembly: GCF_904848185.1. Classification (NCBI taxonomy): domain Eukaryota; kingdom Metazoa; phylum Chordata; class Actinopteri; order Spariformes; family Sparidae; genus Acanthopagrus; species Acanthopagrus latus. Next base: position 5,083,588 of record NC_051048.1, on the reverse strand, counting down.
AAAATGTGGTAAAAGGTACATTAGGGTGTTCTTCCAGTGGAGAAGACCCAATGAAGTGTCTTCTAGGGTTCCTGTCCAGTGGATGAATGTGGTAAGTTGCACTTCTAGTGGAGAAAATGTGGTAAAAACTATTCACGGTGGATTTCCAGTGGGTACAATTTTATAAAATGCCCTCTGGGTGCCCTTACAGTAGAGAAAGGGCCTATTTATTTGAGATGCTTAAAAAAAATCCCCTTTACCATTCTTGTTACAGCTTTCGTTTGGGTTGTAGAGGAGATTAGATCTGATAAAGGGAGCAGGGAAGGTCGACCTTGTCCAAAAACGCAATTTGAATTTCAACTATCTATTACTAATATGCAGGACAAGCAGCAAACAGGAGGATCAGCAGGCACAAAAAGTAAGAGCAAAGATCCAGAATTTCAGATGAGGAGAAAATAGAAAAAAAAAGATTCCTCAAGCTGGACTCTCCGGTCTTTAGATCTGTAATATATTCTTGTCATAAGCCAAGAGATTGGTCACGACTGTGGCATTTTTGAGACGACCCGTCTGGTTAAATGCTTAAGATAAAGGTTGAAATGGAAATGAAGGAGGAGAGAAATTCACCTCCTTAAATGCTGTCATACACCTCAAAGTTGCTAGACAGGAGAGAGAAGACCGAGCCACAGAGAAAGAGAGAGAGAGAGAGAGGAGAGAGTGCAATAGCGATTAAAGATTCCAGATAAATCAATTATGGCAGTTGTTTGTATGCCCCCGAGGAAAGTAAACAGGAAGTTGGGGATGAATCACTGTCACTGTGCTCGCTGCATAATTCAACCTGAGTGAGATACACCAACACACACTTGTTGTTGTCACTCAGGCTGCACAGTCAGGCCCTTAGCTGAAATGATCTGATGATTTGACCAGATCTGAAATAATCAAGTTATTCTAAATAAATTCACACATGTTGTCAAAATGTTTCTATTCTCTGAGAGTTATTTGTTGTACATGTTTTCTATATCAGGGGACATTTATAGGCAGCTGGGAAAATTGACCACCATGGTATACCTGCTGATAAAATCTAGCACTTGTTACGTTAGCTAGCTGTTGGTCAACTGGAGCTTTTTTGACCAAGGATGTTCCACCAATGTCAAATTTAAACCACTTGAGCCAAGAATGTCTTTTTCTGCATTTAACCTTGACTGAACATTAGCAATTTGATGAGTTTGCTAATGTTGAATGACTAGTAGCTTAGCCAAACTAACACACCTATTATGGTAGCTGTTTGCCATGTTAGCTGATAGCTTAGTATGCAATTATGTGAGTCTTGTGCCTGGTTAGCTGACATAAGATTGCATGTAGCTTAACCATGCTAATACTAGATGAGCTACCTCACCTGTTAGACTGTAGTTTAAAAATACTAGTATCCGATTAGCTTTCTGACCTGTTAGCTAATATATATTGTGGGCTTGGTTTAGCTTAGTCGTGCCAGGATAGTTGATCTGAGACAGCAGTTAGCTTAGTCATGCTACCATTACCTTCACCTTGTGTCTTTTTAAGTGATGTTGAATTCCAGTTAGCCTAACAATACTAATAGGCTATAATGTTAGCTTTGTGACAGACATTCAACATTTAAAACTTAACCATGAAAGAACATGTACCTCTAAATGTCTAAATACAACAAAAAACATCTTATTGATGATTGACATTGATGATTAAGTACACTAATCTTAAATAAAGCATAGACACCACCCCTGAAAATACCAGTTTAGTCGTGCTAACTTTGTGCCCTGTTAGCTTGTGTTTAAACTCATGCTTTGACTTTAACCTACAGACGACACGGTCCATTTAGTAGATGTTCTGGAGATTTCTATCATGTTTCATGATCTTGTCAAGGTTTGTCCAGTCATGGAATCACACAAGATTGAATTTCCATTTTTTTCTTTTCGGACCACTAGAACACACTAATGCTACACTAGAAGCTGCAACTGTAACTGCTGACCATGTAAGCTGATATTCACAATCCAGGAGACAAAGAACGAGAATATAGTCTGTTACAATACTCTATTATAGGTTAAACACCCCCCGCCGGGGCCCCCTAATGAATTTGGTCTGGAAAATCCTCTAATTTATATATAGGTAATGTTTAATACAATTAATTATACACCTTTGTAGGCTCACCTACCGCAGTGCTGAATCTATTTATTATTCTATTCATTAAAACATTAACTCCACAGTGGAGCAATGAAAACTAAATGCAATACAATATTCATAGTCTATTCCTTCTCTCTACCCTGCGGCATGCATTTATACTTATTTCATTTTTAGCCTAAAAGAGCCGTACTCTCAAAAGCCGAAAACAAAGGAAACATATTTCACCAGAGGACGTGTTTGGTGCGAATCACTGTTCATAAACTAGGGGAATAAAAAATGCACAAGGAAAAAGAAAAAGCATCATCTGGGAAGCCACAAGCGAGCTGACCACATCAAACAGATTACGCATCAGTGATTCACACACAAATACTCCCACACACACACACACACACACACACACACACACTAACACAATGGATAATTTGTGCGAGCTTGCATAGATAAATTCCTGCAAACACTATTATGGAATGCAAACGATTCATAAGTTGGCAAACACGAGCGGTACAGATTGTCTGTCTCTCTGCCTCACACACGCACACACACACACACACACACACACACACACACACACACACACACACAGTAACCACTCTACCGTGCGACCATCAACCTCGATATCCACAAACGTGGCGGCGGTGGCGGCGGCCAACAATGTGTCACGCAGCCAGGCATGAGTTGCACCACACGGTCAGACACACAAAAGCTAGAGGTGACCCCTCCATGCGGGATGAGGGAGCAAATTAGGAAACAGAGAGGAGTCGGACGGGGTGATGAGCAGCACAGTGTTCATTTCACACACAGGAGTCACACGGGGACGACTGGGTAATAAAAAAACTTTCATTACGGAGCAGTTTTCTGCGGCGTCCATTAGCACTGATGAGGGTCGTCCTCTGTCACACAGCTGCTGTATCTCCTGCCCTTTTATCTGCCTTTTCATATCCATCAACATTAATTAATTTTTTTAAGGTTTGGCTGACATCTAAGGGGATTAATCTTACTGTTGAGACTTAATGGAAAGAAAAAGAAATGTGCAGATTTTTCATCAAAGTGAGGATTTATATGATATTTCAATGTATATTTTCACGACACGGTGAAGTGACAGGAGTTATGTGCAGCGTCGCTGTACATTTTCTCACCTCCTCCACATTCGCGTCATATATTATATCACTTCATGTCGATGCCTGTCAAGTTCAGATATGAACTTAAAAAATGCACATATTCAGGCGTGTTTAAGAGACCAAGCTATAATGTGAAAATGCATATTTCTCTCCAGTGTACTTTAGTTTACTCAAGCTGGCAAAACAGCAAGAAATCAGAGACTGTTGTGGCGGCATCTTTACAGAGACCCTGTTGCACTTGATGGGCAGGACAAGAAGGATGTTGAACTTTTGATATGGAGATTCTGACGACAGTATCATCAACAACCCTGTGTTTTATCATGACGATGGGACTCCCACAGCGATAATTAGCTAACGGTAGCTAGCAACAGCTAAGGATAGCTTCTAAGGAGCATTAGTCGTTGGTTACTCTGCCTCCTATGCTTTCAGAGCTACCCTTGGATGTTGGATGTATTCTAATGATTACAACTTAATAACTCTCACTTGTAACGAATCTGTGTACTAGTTGGAAATGAATCTTAAATCACTTGAAGTCAGTTGGACAAAAAAACTTGGCCAAAGATGAGCCGTGCCATCACAATAAACTTTAAGTGGAGATTCACTGGAACTCATTCAAAACTTCAAGTGCATTCTCTTTTTTATTTACTTGAAGGACTTCAATAAGTCGATAAATGGACAAGTTGAGGTTGTGCGAGTCAAATATTGTGTCCAGTAAAGCTGAGTGGTCACTGGGTTTCACCGTATCCAGGTCGAAATGTACTGTTCTGCCAGACACTCCCTACCCTACTTCTCTTGGCCTTTGTTTTAATTAACTCAGTGTGCATGTCTGAGTTTGATGAATGAGAAATGCGTCATGAAGTTTTTCTCGAACCTAATCTGATCTCGAACCTTGCTCTTATCTAAAAAGGGCAGAAACGAGAGAAGTGGATCTCGGCAGCGATGAGCATAACGACACAAGAGCCTTCACCTTCAATCCACCTCCTTAATATTGTTAGACGCACTCTCGCACACGATTTACGGCGCGTGGGTGGCACTTGATGGCTCCGGTGACGCCTGCGAGTTCTTTCATTGTGTTGGGTCCTGTCACCAATCGCTTCAAGGAGGAGAGGGGATGAGAGGAGGCGAGAGAGGCAAAGATGAAAGACTTTACGACCTCGCCCGCCTCGCGCTGTTCCTAAATAAAGAGCGGGGAGCTGCGATGAGGAGAATAGTACTGGTGGTATTTCAATGCACATCAAAGTGAATTTCTGCAGTGGTGCCTTTCGACTGTGAGGAACTGTTAAGTATTTGAGTCTTCTTGTAAATTTGGCACATGTTAGTATATATGTTATTGTCAGCACTTGTGCACTGAAGGTATCTTTGATAAACAGCAGCTACGATCCTCAGATGAGGGCTTGAAAATTGTTCCTATTTTTTTTTATTTACTCCATCAACGGTGATATGTTGTAGTTTCTTGTGACAAATGTACATTTGGACTAAAGCATCTCCTAAAAGTCCATTCTTTCTTTCTATGTGTAAAAACATCATGCTTATTTTCACATAGAGCAAGAAGTGAGACCCAATATGGTATAGTTTCTTTGTTGTACCGCTGCATTTACAGATGAAAATTTACCCCCCTACTGAAGTGGTACACCATCACAGCACTGTAGGAGATAGTGAAGTATTTTTTTAGTATTTATCTTCCAAATCATAGTACCGAATGTGAATTATTGCGCAACAATGAGAATGTTTGTATATGTCAAGACTATGAATCGCTGCAGAGGCTTTTCTTTGTCGAGCTTGCTCACAAAATTTACAACCACATAAAATGGTGTCTAGGAAACATTTGTCTGCCGCTCCGAGTTTTTCTTGACCTTGGATTTCATTCAGAAACAAATACAGTTCTTTCAGGCATTGTTCTGGAAACACTGAAGGAGCAGAACTCTCATAAATGTGATTCTTTTAAATGCTGCCGCTGCCCCGACGACTTTGAGGCAGATTAAGAGCCGGGAGTTTGAATGGTGGTAAATCTCCTCCTGACAGCTTTGCCTGTTTTCCACGGCTCACTGACTTGAAGCTCGAGAAGGAAAAAAAAAAAAAAAAGCTGTAAGATTTTAGTTTCAGTCGTTTAAAGATTGGACAATAAAGCTGACGTGGCTGCCATTGAAAATTGCATCAGGGGGAGGGAAGCTGCCATGACTCTACGAGGCGTTGCTTTTCAGGAGACTCGGTTGAAAGACGCTCATCTGCACACGGAGAAAGACGAGGAAGGCGATGTTGCCTTATGCAGACACTGCAGCTTTTTCTGAGGTCCGCGCAGCAGGAAACACAAAGAGCTCCTCCTGGCTGTGTTTCGGCCTTGGCTGTTTTTGCCTGCATCAAAGTTGTATTCATCTGCGAAAATGAATGCAGCCCACTGTCATCTTTCTGTCTCACGCCGCATGGGGGTTTCATGCTCGTTCTAAACGACGGGTGTTGAGTGGCTAATTTGGATCGATCGATCCGACAGCCAGCAGGGGACACGATGCGCTCAATGATTTATGCAGATGGCGGAGAGATGCTAAGTCCCCCTTGTATCCCGCTCGAACTTGACCAGTCCCTTCGCCTCTCTCCCTTTCCTTTCTCTTTGCTTGATTTTTGATTTTTGAAATAAGGAAGATGAGGAAGAGGAGGGTGTGCCGAGCTACACTGTGTGTGGAAAACCCTCGAGGGAGTTCTCTGGACACAGCCCTCCGCTCTTAAACAGAAACATTATTGGAGATTAAATTAAGGAAAGGGCACACTCAACACACTTTCCTGACACTTTCTTGATGTGCCTGCCTCCATTATGAAAACTACTTAAGGCGAGCAAGGCTGACAAAACACCCGGGCCCCCCTGGGGAGGAGCGGAGCGGCGGAGGAGTGAAGGGGAGGAGGAGAATTTTCGGTCACTTTAATTGCGATGCTTGTTCGCCATTTTCTCCGTCGTTAGTGCCTTATTAGCATGTCATTATAAAGCCAGACAGTGTTTGACAGACAGCCCGGAGGCGAGCAATTACTTTGTGGGTATATGTGCACTTCATACGAACTGCGTGGTGTTTACTACATATTAAGATGAAGGTGCGAGCACCTATCCAGACATCTTTGTGCGTCGTTTAGAAACATTTGTACTTCTGATTTCAGCCGCTTTTACTCCGTCCTGTTAGTCACATCCATGCAGCTGAAGTCCAGTTAATTCTAAGGGAGTTTTGGTGCATTGCTCAAGGGCAAATAACTGATTTTATATGTAGAGTGCACTTCTAGCTTTCCTTCCTTTGCACAGGACTCATGCTTGTGACCTTGTGCTCCTGGAATTCGTCAAAGTTAATGGACTGTGTTCAGCGAGAATAACCACACAGATTCCATCAAGTGTTTGGTGACACATTTAGCCTGCCCTCTGCGTAAAAATACAGAGGGTGTGAGGAGAGTTAATTTGGGTTTATGCACCCAGCCGGGGATGCGTTGTCATCCGTGTCCCAAAGTCAGAAAGCCCACACCAGCTGATTACTTTTACTTTTCAGCAATCAGAAGTCGGTGAGGATGAGAGACGGTTGCGGCTGCTAATTAATACCTGATTGCCTTCTTTAAGAGCAACACGTCGTTAGCAGGAGAAATGTTTCAAATTTCAAACGTCGCAAGCTGACGTTAATTGGCTCGCAGCCCTGTCAGGAACGAGTCCACTAATGTCAGGTTCCCCTCACTGATATTAAAGGGAATGAGGGTAGTTTCTCTGCAGCCACACATGGATTTGAGGTAAAGATGGATCGTTACGCCATCTTTACTGCACAATTTAACCAAGGACAACAATCTGATGTGAGTAGTTACTAAGAAAAAGTGAGTAAGATCTAATAATTTATGACTGTTAATGAGTTGTTGCTGAATTATGCTAATTCAAGGAGCACATATTTGATAATTATAAGTTACTAGAGAACAGACATTTCTTTTCATGATTATTAGAAATGTTAGAGGTAAAATATGTAAGAATTTGATTAAAAACATTTTAAAAAATAACTTAATTGACATTTTGATATCTATGTTTGGAGATATCAAGTTCAAGTTAGCGTGCTAACCTGCTAGCCTCGGGCGATTCCAAAGCACCAACACTCCCCTGGTTCTCCGAGCTCCAAGTTTGGAAGTTCGGTTACTCCGGAGAAATCCTGCCCCGTATTTTATTTTCAGTATGAATTTGACATGTAGTTCTTACATATTGTGGCTTTATGAGTAAACACCAGGGACTACTAAAAGTAACTAATGATTAAGTAATCAGTAATTAATGTGTCAGTAGTTTTAGTGGCTGAATCACAGTTAATCAGGAACAACCCATGAAGAAGACAGATGTTACTTCAATTCACAAATACTTTTGAATTGGCAGATAATGATGAGTTACTGAAGGACAGACTGCTACATACTATATTAATGAATCATTCAGTAATGATTTGTTGACTCATAAGTTACTCCATCACCATTACTATACAGAAACTTATAGAAATTCATGCTATTCCTGTGACAATGTCAGGTTGCATAATGACCAACAATGTATCTGTAAAGCTGTAGCAGCACTGCAGAAAAATAACAGCTGTGCACCCAACATGACCAAAGCCGACTGTTAAGCCAAATAAAAGTTTCCCTCGAGGTCAGGCAGGTGTTTTTAGTGAGATGATAAACGTGTTGTGATGAACATGTTTGCACTACAGAAAGTGTCATTGTGCTGCAGGGAAACACATATGCCACGATGAGCACATCAGTATGAACTCAAAAGACAGATGAGAATCTAAAAACAGAAAGATGCAAGGTGCCCATGAAGGAGAAAGAAGGCAGTTTAGTGCTGCTACGCGTGGGCTGCTACTCAGCTTGATTTTAACATGCATCGTCAGTGTTTTGCAGCCAGGGGAGGTCCTGTATCCCCTCCCAAAGAGCACCTTCATTATATTTACTTGAACTTCTGAGCACTCTACTCTTTTTCCTCTTTCGACAAATTAAATTCTGGAGCTGTGCGAGTAAGTTTACACTCAGGTTAATGGCAAGACTCTTCTGTCCTTCTTCACGTATTGCGCACTGGCAAAGAGAAAGAGAGAACGGTCCAAACTCAAAACTTTGCTGGGGAGCAGAATTCTACTAAAGTAAGTTGGACTAATAAAAGCTCACTTTTACGTCAGTGTTGGTTGTGAGGGGGTAAAACCTGTTGGGATAAGTGTGTGAGCTGCAGAGACACAACCCTTACATGACTCCTCTCAGCTCTTCAATACACACCTGGTACATAATCATTTGATTGTTACTGTAAAGCTCTGTGGTTGAATGGTTCGATCCTACCTATTTGTTTATTGTGCGATAATTAAATATAATCATCTGAGATCGATTGAGCCATATGCCCGAGCCACAGGAAGTGCTCGTTATCCAAACAGCACGTCCCAGTGACCTTTGATGAACCTCCGCATGCCTGCGATTGTAACTGGCGCTCGGGCGCAGCGGCAGCTGCCAGAAATACATCACACAAGTAGGCACTCGACAACACACAAGTGTGGGTATTAGGACGTACCCGCTCACTGCTAATGAAAAACAGCCTATTGCTCAGCTTTTAAAGTCACTGGAGTACAGTTATGTCAAAGGCCTCGGTCCTTACGTAATAACAACTGCTGGAAAACAGATGCCTTTATGATTGAAAAATATCACATTTGCGAACTGATCACCAGCAAACATTCCTCACGACGGTCGAGTCAAGACCCAGTCATTAGGTGTCACCGCATTAGGTGCTCCTCTCAGCAGGAGTGGGCACAATTTATAGAAAAGCACCGTCTCAAGCGCTGTAAACTATAATTAAGCTGAGCGCGTGAAGAGGAGTGAAGTGTCCCTGTGCTAACTGATTAAAATGGCTGCTTGATGACCGTGATGCTGTTGCTTTGGCACCGTATGGAGCAAATACAGAGCACGAGAGAGAGAGAGAGAGAGAACACACAGAGGGAGGATAAATATAACTTTATTCAGAGTCAAATCTTCCTTGAAAAGTTTTTGCTCACAGAAGATTAAATGTCCCTGTTACCTGGTAACGGGAGAGTGAAGTGCAGCATGATCAAGACTGCCAGGTGCCACTGACGACTGATGACTGATGCTTGTCTGAGATAACATCGTGTCAGCTAAAGTAAACACTGTGTTGATCTGCTTCTGCAACAAAATCTCTGCTGTTAATACACCCCAAAAGTCAGTTTGAGCAAGACGGTGAAAATAAATATATCAGCAAACAACTACTTGTTTTGGAAATAACATCTATTGTAAAAAAAAAATCATGGGTGGAGCTGAAGCGAGCCAAGCTACCGAGCTACCAAGCTAGCTAAAGCTAACAAGCTATCCATGTTCATCACACATAAAAAGAACCAAATACCACAAATGCTCAGATCATTAACGTTGAATCAAGTCAGTAGGCTACATTAGCCACGTGATAGCAGGCAAGAACAAGCACTGAGGGTTTGTGTTGTCTCTGAACAAAGTTTTCTATCTGCGTCTTTTCTTCTCCAAATATCTTCTCTGTCCGTTCATGAAGTAACGTACATTTCCTTCCGAATTCAGCAGTCAAATGAAAAAGGATTACAGTGGATTTGAGAAGTGAAAGGGGAGATAAATCCACTTTTTAATCCCAAAAGTTCCCAAAGCTCCTCAACTGCAGGTGTTAACTCCTCCACAAGTACCAGGCTCTGCCTCTGGTAGCTCTTCTCTTTTTAAACCATCAAACTTTAGCTACCTTAAGCACATTTTAGAGCCACAGCAGGATAGCTAGCAAGCTTATAATTAATTTAGGTCACTTGGCAGGTCTGAGAAAGAATTTACTAAACTGAATATGTGGAACAGGTGTGTGCAGCCAGAATATTTTTACATCCAATCTTCGTTAATAAAGGTTTTATTTAGCAGAAACTGCAGAAAGACTCATATCTAGTGGTAGTGCATGTAGTATGAAAAACCTTTAAATTGACTTTTGGGTTGGAAGCATTTACTGTCAGATAAATATGATCTAAATGAAAAACCCATACATGTAAAGAGGGCTGCTGCTATATAAGTAACTCCATTTCCCATAGCCTCAAATGTCACAAGCACTCTGCTGGAGCCCTGATGTTTTCCCTGTGGACTTCAAAATGTTGAGGAAAAGAAAATGGACAGTGGTCGTGTCAGTGTGAGACAGAAGGAGAGCACAATATAACATTCTAATGTGTACATAATAAAACATATATGCCCCCTTGTACCTCTTTTTCAGCATTGTGCAGTGACTCGCATTTCATTTACCTTCAATGTCGTCCAGAGAGTCGTACTGTCCTGCATTTAAAATCACTCCAATATGTCATCAGCTCAATACATTCATATGCTTATAACACAAAAAACAACCTTGACGGCACTGAAAACCTTCAAAGGGCAACCAAAATACATATCTGGCTATATTTTCAAACATGGTTGCTGCCTTGCTGAAGCCTCATCATCTCAGCTGTGCATTTATTGTATATTTCTATAGTGGAAAGGTATCACAAGACATTCATTTGAGATGTACGAGACCCATCCTCCATCCAAGTTTGGCTGAAATCCAGTTTTTTTTTGTGTAATCCTGCTCACAAAGCAACTGACAAACAAACGGACGACGAGGAAAAACTAAAAGTAACTCTAGTAGTTATAGTTTTCCTGGAAATAAATACCATTTGCATAATTGCCTTTGTTGCTATATATCATTATTGTAATGGGAGGAATATTATTTAATGTTGTTGGGAGTTCTCGGTTGAGTTGATTTTATAAGCTGTTCATGCTTCCTAGAGGCACGTCAAACTTGCAGAAAAGACAGCTAATCAGCCAAGTGAAGAATTATTACGTGGGAAATACAAATGTTGAGATATCTGTATGAGGGGGTGGATGTCTGAGTAAGTGTGCATAAAGTCTGAGCTTGAAATAAACCAGCAGTAAGTTAAAAAGTGTTCGGCTCTACATTCTCGTGTCAGAAAATACCGTAGAATCATAGATCTGAAAGCAGTTTAAAGTGGAGAAACTGAGAAAAAAAACAAAAAACCCATTCATATAAAGGTAATGTGTTAAAGTAGTGTGTTTGTCCCTTGGGGTAATTCACTGACTCACACACTTTTATATCACATAGATCCAAACTTCATTTTTTACACATATTTTCCCCTCCAGCTCAGCACAGAAGTAATTAAACTCGATGCTCTGCTATGCCGACCAAACAAATTGATTCAGTCAGGATCAAAGATAACACCCAAAGGTTGTGTATACTTACATTTTTCTATATTGCAAGTAGGGACGTGCGGAGGCAGGACATAATCACATGCAAAGTTAAGAGAGGTTATCTGACCTTCATGCTCTGCTGGTAGAGGCGGCAGCGAGAGAGGACGAGGGAGGGATGGAGGAAGACATAAAGCGAGGAGTGGAAAGGAAAGCTCCTCCAGACCGGAGGGCTACAGAGACTAATTAACTTGAGAGACATGACCTTTCTCTTCTCCTCCCTGAGAGAGAACATGTGTGCACGTGTGTGTCTGTGCACTTTGAATCAATACAAGGACATAGTCATCACAGCCAGATGGACCCGGTACATCATGTCTTATCACCACATGAGAGCTTGAGATCGAGAAGGAGTGAGGAAGGGAACGAGAGAACTGCCAGAATCCCATTTTTAAATCCTGACTGGCATAGACGTCACCCAAAAACATGTCTGAAATTTGGGTGTATTTGTGTATCTTTGTGTGTGAGTGTGTGTGTTCTTGTTCTTCTTTTTAAGGACCATTGTAATGAACTGACTTTGACAACTGGGACATTTCTGGACGGTCAGACTTCTTCAGAGGACATGATTAAAACTTGTTTTTTAGGGGGGTTAAGGTTACAAGGTTGCGAGTTTAGTTTGGGGTTAGGTGGATAACAACATATACTGATTTATATGGCTGACCCAATCCTGGTATGATAAAATGTATAACAAAGCTAAACACGCATGTACAATTATTTTAGTGTGTAAATAACACAATCCCTGAAAAAGCTGAAATTCTGTAGTTAGCTAAGGTAGTTGTTAGATAAGTTGGTAATCATTAAAGTCTGACATTTTGAAGACCCAACCTTCAACTTCAACCTCATCGCCCTCACAGCATCACACCACTTCTTACTCTTTTACTCCCATATTTTTGCACTTGCTCAAACAACTTGCTTTTGTTTTTCCTGAGTGGGTAAATATATTTGTATGTAGCTTTCATATCAAGCTCTAAACAGCAGACAGCCAAAGTTAGCAATTAGTTGGTGAACACAGTAAAGTGTTGAGCAGCAACTAAAGAGACGGATATTTACCCTCAGGATGTGGTGGAGACCAAAAACAGAGCAAAAAGAGAGCGAATATTGGATAGGTGGCCACAAACACGACACAAACGAGATGAAAACATTGATCTGTAACAATGAGACATTAAAATATGCAGCATAAATGTGATGAATTCACAGTGTTGTGTTCGCTGCACTTAAAAGCCAATTATTGCAGATCAACACTTGCCACCAAACTACAGATGCTAACTGGTAACACCTAAACCATGTACTACATCACTGAGCTTCCATTATCATCTGTTTTGCAAAAGAAATTTCACCCTGACACTTTGTGACCACAAGTATTGGCATAAATGTGTGTGTGTGTGTGTGTGTGTAAGATATGCCATGAAAATGTCAGTGAGTAAGCCTCGAGAAAACGCAGTGAGCTTATCTAAATATCAACAGACACCACTTTGCTAACCAGCACAGAAGCGGGAGAACAAACAACTAAGCTAATTAATGTTGCGTCAAAGTGTAAGCTGCAACTTCCAGTGAGGAGAGAGAAAGTGTGTGTGTGTGTGTGTGTGTGTGTGTGTGTGTGTGTTTGTGTTTGTGTGTGTGGTGTATCTGGGCAATTCCCTGAAATAGCCACCATCAGATGCAGTGGGAGACTGAGAGGAGACAGAGGTGATGAAGACGGAGGAAGAAAGATCCCCTGGAGGGGGATAATTAGGAAATGTGCGAGAGATGGTTGTGTTTGTGTTCATGTGTGTGTTCGTGCCCTCATGTGGGAGTTTTTCCTGCTCAGGGACAGATGGTGGCTCTCAACGCTGAATGCCGTTGTTCCTTGTCTGGAGCAGCACTAAACATGCCCACAGCCTCTCTGAGCTCTCACAAATAGGGGTTGCTTGATGACATTGGACTATGAGTGCTTGTAAGGACACACTTAAATTGCATGCTTGAAAGGACTAAGCCTAATTTTTTTCCTCAAAAAGACAAGCTGTGTGTGTGTGCAACTGTGTTTCACTCACCCTTGCTGAATGCTGATGTAATCTTCATGTGGAACAAGCCCCCTTAGATGAGCTGCCTTAGTGTTTCTGTGCATTCATGTACAAGTTGGAGGGACTTTCTTCAGTCCTGAGGGGCTCAACATCTGAAGCAAAACGACAGAAAAAGCTCTTAAATTTGACGTTTTAGGTGTCCACTAATCTAAATCACAACAAAACACACTTAGTTTCTTCCTCAGTCATCAACATATTTGCCTAGACAAGTCTACCGAGCTCATGTTTTGTTTGCTCTGGCAGATGTGTCCGGTCCTTCTTCCATTCCGACAGATTTCCACCCGATCTGGCCTGTATCGAGACAATCACAACCATCTTTCTGATACGGGGTGCATTTGGCACAATGACTGACAGAGGAGGGGTATAAGTACAGATTTTAAAAGTCAAGTATCACACGCTTCGCTGCTCTGATTGACAGTTTGATGTGAGTTTTTGTCAGCCTGGACCAACCTGCAGACAGGCCCCGACGAGATAGGTCTACGACAATCAAGAGCATGTTGCTGCGTTGCCTTTTTCCAGGCGCAAATGTTCTTCAGAAACGCACTTCAGTGTGCTGTTTGGCTCCAATACAATAAAGTTTGTGACCAGGGCACCTTATCGTTTTTTTCTTTAATGGACCAAGAACTGCCTCAATTTGCATCATTCAGTGCTGCATCACACATATTGCTGCCTGGCTGATGGTCGATCTAATCCAATGGAGAATGAATTAATGTGGATAGAAACTCCCCTGTAGCCTGATGGCACTGCAGAGGATACTCATGTATTGCTTGGCAGATGGCAGCAGGGTGGATAGTCTGTGGCTGCGATGGGCGATGTTTTTTTTCATATTCATTACTGTCTCAAAGCGTTGAGGTGCCAAAGTGCAACCTAACAAAACTTCTAACCCTCCACTATGTTTTCCTACTCTTACTTCTGCAACACAACTAAAATCCAACACACTTTTGGTTAGTTAACAGATGTGGGAACATTTTTTGTTGTGGTTCAGGCCTAAAATGTACAATCAATCAGTTAATGTTACCGTAAAATATTACTTTTGATTTTAGATATTACAATATTCCAGTGGTTGTAGTGCATACCAATCATTCTGTTCTATAGTGGTGGCTGTAAGATGGTTGTTAAATTTAAAGTGTTTCTTTAAGGTCTACTGGTCATTCATTATTGCCTTTCTGAGTAGTTAATTCCACATATTCCCTCTGCTTGTGTGTGACAGTTGGTTAACTAATGATTTGTGCAACATTATAAACATTTATCTCTTCACATTTTCAGCCCATCCACTACTGATTCATTCTTCATAATGGATAGACCAATGTTAGACCCATATGATAAGTGTACTAGGATGTGAGAGAAGGGTTTGAACTCTAAATATTGACTTTGGCCATCGGGCAGAGTTCTGTTTCACAAGTCTTGTTTGCTGCCATGCTGAGATGACTCAGGCGGTGTTGGGCTCTCGCACAACTCTCTCTGCTGTACTCTTTGTTTCAAAAGTGTAGCTCTCCACTCGCCTTTACGTTAACGACTCATTTTCCTCCTTTCAGAAGAAACCATTTGCAGACATCCATTCTTGTTCGACATGATAAACAGCCTCCCACAGAATGAGGCAGTTCATCACAGTAAACACGAAGCCGTTATTTGGTTTTGTCAAAGTGCTGGTTTTATTGTTACTTATACTTCATTATCCCTGAGATTTTCTTAAGAGTGCGCTTATTATTCCACAGTCCACTTACTGTCAGTCACCTGACACTCACCACTTACTGTCAGTCACCTGACACTCACAGGAGTATATGGAAGTGTCTGAGAGGAAGTAATCCATCATGAACATGTCGACTCACAAACTCAATTATCTCTTTATACAGAGTTTGTCCGTGGTCAGCAGCTCATTTCAAGGCAGGTTTAACACTGTAAAGTTTATGTCTCTCGAAGGACACAAATCTAAATATCAATAATGTATATACACATTACATTCATTTCACGATGATTAAAAGAGTTGTAAACATAGCATGTGTAAATTAAACTGGCTGTTAATATAACTTTCTCATTTAATAGAGTGTTAATTATGAAATGGCTTTCATTAGTGTCAGTGAATCTTGTGGCTGCTGTTCATGATGAGGGTTTGTTGTTGCCCAATCACACACAACCATATTCAGCAACAACTTATGGCTTTTAAACTTACCAACAATCAATAACAACACAAAGCAATAATTGGAGTGCATTCTTCTTTCAGCCTTAAAGGCCCAATCTTTATGTCTCTGACCTATAAATTTAAGCCCCATTTAAATACACTGGATTGGTTTAATTTGATATGATTTAGTGTTTATGTTGCGGCTTCTAATGTGGTTGTTTGCCTGTGATATTCTGACGATGAGTTATGATAGCAGCTTTGTGAGACTGTAATCTGAGCTAAATGTCAACAACAGTTGTTGCTCAGGTACAGTGTTTACCATGTTCACCATCCAGACCCAGGAAGCAGGAAACGTTTTAAACATTTGCAAGCATTAACATTATGTGGATATTTTTCTGGAGACACTGGGACATTTTCTAGTTGTTACAGTTATAAAAAAGAAAGATTGAATCTGTTTTTTTCTGGAAGAGGCAGTTTAACCAAAATATGATCTTACTGTAAAATGAACAAGGACAGGTTTTTGTGCCATAACCAAGCGTTGTCACAACACAAATTTCAAAATATCTGTGACCAACATTTATTCTGACGATTGGGTTGTACCATCCTAATGTAAAAAGGAGGTACAACTGAGGCAGAGGGGTGTGTCATAAGTTTTGTTGATACTGGTAAAGATATGTGGGGACAGTTTCTAACTGTATTAGTGACAAGAAAACCAGTTATTTTTCAAAAGATGGATTTGGGTTTACCTGAAAGAGCCAGTAATGACAAAACTTGATCTTTTCTGAAATGGAACCTATTGGTCTTTTGTGGTTTTACTTCTGTTTGGTTTTAAATAAAAAGTCAGAGGATCACAACTAACCCTAATGGGGGCATAAATGTGTTAAACATTTCAAGGCAGTTCTTCCAATAGTTAATGCAGCTTTGGAAACCTTAAAGAACTTGGACCAAATAGACCAGGCCAAACTGTACTGCTTTGTTGCCAGCCTGATCGTTTGTACCTTTAAATGTCCTAAACTGACCCAAAACTGAGTGAGTGATCTCTCTCACACACACAGACAGGGAGTGTGTGCATTCATGTGTGTCCCATACAGCTGGCAAACTATATATTTGTATCAGCTTCCACAAAAACAGCGTATATATCGATGCTGCCTCCCTCCTCTCTCTGTCGTCTGCTTTTTTTTCAGTTAATTGAGGAAGGCAACACTGAAACTGAGCGTGTCCAGCTAAGATCCCTCAGGGCAGCCACCTTGGACCTGCACTATTATTACAATAAGCCACCATCTCAAGCAGCCAATATAAGGAGAAGCAGCCAACAAAGAGAATCAGGGCAGCAGCAAACAGTGGGATAAAATCTATAGAAGTGTCACAGTGGAGAAGTTCTCGGTATAGATTTCCAAGTTAACTTTTAACCTTTATCTATCAGGGGGAATAAATACCCTGCCCGACATTCACACAGTAACACACTTGAGTAGTGACAAGTTTACTCCAAATAAATATGAACAAAAGACGGTTTGTCAGCTAATTCGCTAATTAGATCCCCTGATACTGCCGCAGTTGGCGAGGCTGCGCTTTCTGGGAATGGAACGTGCCGCGAACGGATCAAAAAGTTCTGTTCAGACGATAATAAAGAATAGTGTGCTCTCCGATGCGACGCACGCTTTATGCTCAATCTTTAAAAAGCCTCAACGCCCTCAGAGTTGTTACATAACATCTCAAAAAGCAGCACTCAGGCTCTGATGTAACAGCTCCAATGGTAGAGAGCTCTCAATCTGTAAATTATCTAACTTGATTTAATTTTGGTTTTGCTAATTATTGAGATGCAATTAGTGCAAAGTTGAAACTAAACACTTGGCTCGCAGTCTTGGTGCCCTTCGGGAACAAAATAATGGTTTCATTTATAATATATTACCTTGTCTAATTATAGAAACCGGAGTTCAGGTTGAGGCCGCATCAGATGTATAATACATAACCTGCAGCATGTGGCGTTCAGGAAATTAAAGGGACATACTGGTGTTTTTGCATGTTTTATGAAGCTGTACGTCTGAGAGTTTTGCAAAGAATCTTCACAATGTCTGTTGATTTTCTTTTATTTCAGTGCGCTTTAAATAGACTTTCAGAGACTTGCTCATTGAACGGTAATGACGATGAAAATTTAAATTGCATCTTGTCTATAGGCGCCATTCTTGCGACTGAAGACTGACTGATTTTCAGTGCATATAAGTGCTTGTAGATGTGGAAAGCAGAAAAGATGAATCTTCTAACTTTCTGTGATCTCACTTCAACTTGCATGTACTCGCCATGTGTTTTATTCATTATACATATAGAAATTATGAAAAACATCTGTCTGGGACAAATTTTCCCTGCAATGTAAATGGAGCTCCCTTTTCAATAAATGGACCTAAGAGCATTACGTAGAATGAATTATTCAAACCAGGGCGACTGTGAGGTCAGCAGACTGGATGTGATTGAAGCCCATCAATCTATTTAAATATTTACTGATGTAGTTTTCCACCGAAGCCTGGTTTCTGACAGCTAGTTAGACATGGCAGCTGGCTATCGCTCAAAGTGACCACACGCTTAAAAATTAACAGCTTCAAACCTTAATATAATCTAAACAAGCATGTTATGTAAGAAATGGCCCCTGCACAGTTTTTGGCACTTCCATATTGGCTTAATTTTTTATTCCCGGAAGTCGCTGCACACTCTTTGAGGAAAATGCTAGAGTAGGTATGTTAACATATACACATATACTTATTAACAACACTAACATGTTTTAGTAGGTGTAATGGTTGCCATGTTTATTGTCTTTGACATTGCACATTAGCCATAAAAACAAACCAACAATGTCATTCCTTTGCTGGGATTTGGCAGTGGACCATACCAGTTGTGATTTGCTGATGTCAAAAGATGAAATGTCAGTGGATCACACCAAAGAGTTTAGGATTGATCCCAAGGGGACCGGGAACATATGTCATGGCAATCTATATAATTGTTGAGATACTGCACCCAAAATCAAGAATATCATCCTCATGGTGCCACGGGAGGAAAGGTCACTGGGATTCGTTGTGCGGGAATCATGAACATCTGGACCGAATTTCATGAATGCATCTAATGGTTTTTGAGATATTATAGTCTTAACCACGGTGTAGGATCGACTGGCAGACGGTGACATTGCAATTCACTGCAGCTGTGTTGCCAACGTGTCTAAAAACACAAAGCTGTCTCAACCTACTCTTCAGCTTTTACATACCGAAAAATGACGCCTTTGTTAAGGATGTTACAGAACAGATTGTGGAAGTTATTAAACCATCCAGGCATCACAGGAGAATGTTTGTGTGTAATTACATCTCTAGGTAACACCTCTCTGACAGCAGTGGCAATTAAATCAACAATACGGTTGTGTTGGTGCTGTATAGAGCCACTTGCAAGCGATAACAGCCATTCACAATATGTGCAACAGAAGTGTTGATCGGAGTTGGAGTGCGTCTGTCAAAGCGTCACGCAACATGCACACAAATATGGCACACGGGGGGGAGGGGGGGTACTGAAAAGTGCTTGATGCTGTCGACACCATCCCTCTGTTTCCGCTACAGTGGACACGGCGGAAAAGGAAAACATGGAACGAGACAGAGGCAGAGATAAAGTGAAGGAGAGGGAGAAAATAGAGGGATGTAGTTTGGTGGATTTTTGTTAGGATGTGCGGCAGCATCAGATGGGAAGGAAGATTGATTGTTGCCAAGAGCAGACAGACGAGAGGAGGCTGAAAAACAGATGGGACCCGCTCACATACAGACAAATGCATGCCTTGCAACCCACGTATAGGAAATAGGAATACTTTCCCATCAAACACTTAGACTCGATAGCTTTTCTTTTTTTTACACAGCTACACTTTAAAATAAAGAGTCTCGAACACACACAACACTCATGCAAACACTTCATTCCACTCAAGCTGCTTTACTGCCGATTGCCTTGCTTGGTCTTCAGGGAGCGCTTCTCTCTAAAGATGTCGTTTAAGCCATCACTGTACAATCAATACTATCTCCACACGCAGGGGCGAGGTATGCACACACACAAGGAAGAGGGAATATTAGCTGCTTTATTGGTAATCAATGCTAACATCCCCTTTTAACCCCAGAGACCAGTGTTTCCTGCTGAGAAGCTCGAACGCAGCGTGAAGAGAACATCCATGATTTCGTTCAGCCAGCAAAAATTAAATCAAGTATAATACAACGGATCGATGCTCGACATCACCTTTACGTGTTTCTAGTTTCATCAGTGTGCTTAGTCGTGATTTAGCCTTCAAGATTTGATGTTGCGGTGAACCTGTTCCATGTCAATCAGCAAAAAAAAATATTATAATTTCCCCCGAGCACAGGGAGACGTTTTAGCCTCCACTGTAATGCAAAGTCATGATTTCAACAGCTTTAAGAAAAAAAAGGCGACTAAGCAGAAGCCCTCCGGATTTACAGCCACATAAATATGAAGTACTTAATGTAATCTATGGGCTTCATTAGAGACTGGGCTCGGCCTCAGAGCCATCGACCCGCCGCTTCCTCCGCCAATACGAGCAATTACATTCATTCAGCTCTAAAGTTTTGGCCAGCTGGTCATTTCAGAGCTGATCTGAAAACAGTTCATCACTGATCATCATATACTGTGTCGTGGCAGGTCCAGTTTCTGTGAGTCCTCGCTTGGATCCACATCACAGATGTGACAACAAGTCAAGAATCGGTTGAATGGTCAGCTGATGTTCGCACCAACTGTTACTCATCCTGCAACCGTATTTCTGGTTTATAACAATTAAACATATAAAGTTCAGCTATGTTCAACATAAATAAACAATACAAGCAAGAAAGAAACAGATTGAAGAATTTTCACCTCCAAAATGCTACAAATAAGCAGAGGTTAGGTTTAGAATGGTCTCCCAATGCAAGTTGGGTATGTGCATCACATTTGTTGTGTAATTTAGGTCATTTATTCATGTTAATATACCTGCGTATCATAACTATCTAAAAAATCAGCGTTGACTCTGGCAAAAACTCCCATCTCTCGACAGGAAGTCCATTGAAAAACCCATTCAACCACCCCAACCATCCCCTGACCCGGACTATTCTTGATCGTTATGCAGCTGGACTAGTGGACTAACTACTGTGTAAGTCCACTGACCAGGCTGCTGTATTCGACACGTTTTGAGTGAGAACAGGCTAAAAATGGGAGAAAATGCAACTTAGCTACACACTTTATTTTAAAAATATTCTCCAATGAGTTTATTTAAATCACATTTTTATGCATGACCTTAATAATAATTTACATTTAACATCATACTTCACGTTCTCTCACAAACAAGAAAATGCTAAAGAATGTGCCTCTTCTGTTTCATGCTGTCGCCTACAATACCAGCTGATGCATTAAAGAGCAGCTCCAGATTTCTTTTTATAGGTGAAGAGGAATATAAGTGCTTGTGTGTGTCTGTGATATTGAAAGCGCACGCTGCCAATTTGGATATTAGGCCGCGTATTAAAATGCACCACGGAGCAAAAGGTCGGCTCGGCTCCAGATTATCATTTTTATGACCCAACAGACTACAGTCGCTGCTCCCTCGGGACTCATCCTGTGTATCAGTTTGCAGGAGTAAAACAGATCAATGATTTCACTGTGCACACGGGGTCAATACAGACTATAGTTAACTTATTCATCATATTGTATAATACATAATGAGCCAGGCTTGGCTTCATTGAATTACATAGAGGCTGTCCCCCTGAATATTAAAGGAAAAGTAAAAAAAAAAGAAGAAAAATCTACCTCGAAGTTTCAAACTGGATGTTTATTTCACGCCATCTCCTCCTCCAGTTTCTTCTTGCAACGACTTCTATCATCCGTGTTATTGTTGCACCACAATGACGTACAGTGTTTTTGGCTGGTAGTGGTTGTCTTGACTTGTCCTTGAAACAACTTGGACACAGTAAGAACATTTAGGTTTAGTTTAACCCGAGCCATGATGTTCTCTTAACTATATATATTGAACTATATTTCTCTTGACCCAGATCTCCAGGGTAAAAGGCAATGAGTAATAGCCAGTCACAGCACAGTGGGGCGGAACTAGACAGAGCTTTTTTGATAGAAAGAATAATGCCTCACTTAGCTTTCCTGCATACTGATGATGCCACATTACATATGTAAATGTATACATATATGCAAAGATCCTGGATCGAGACAATGATCACACGTAGGACGTTTCCTGTGTATTTGTGACCTAACTGGTTTCCATCCAGGAATAAATACACTCACACAGGAACCGTTAAGGATTCACTGGAAGTGTTATCAGCTCAACAGCAGAGAGGTTGTTTTTCACTGGAGTGCTGAAAACTCGTTCGCTCTTCAAATAAAGCCCTTTCAAACCTCTGAAGGGTCCCTGTGGAGCTTTTGTGTTACTCCGTTTCCAAAACTAAAGTTAGCTACTGTTGCTCAGCGGAGAGGCACTGAGACGGGGCACTCGAGAAGTCACATCCTTTTGGGACTGTGGAGGAAAATCTGACCCGAGTCCTTCACAGAGAACTCCAGAAAGTCGTGCTGCATCAAACAACTTCAACGAAACGTCCACAGGATCGAACAGACAACCGAGAGAGAAGGGGAAGGTCTCAGTTTTCAAGTCACGTTACAATCCGCTCACATATATCCAGTAACGGCGTTGCAAAATGCCACCAGTTTAACACAGGACACACCAATAAAGACACTGCTGATACTGCAAATAAGAACTCAAAGATAGCCAAACTGGTTGAGTGAGAACCGGCATCTGTGTCAAGCGTGAGCCAACACGCCGGCCTGCAGGATCTCTCCCGCACACATTGTTGTGTGATTGTCAGGCGGCACAAGTGTGACAGACATTTCACATCAGCCCATTACTCCCCTCGCTCTTGTTGTCGCCCCTCTCCTCTTTGTGACAATCCCCTCTTTCTCCTCACTGACTCTATCTCCCCCTGCCTTCCACCGAGTCCATTATTTCTCCATTAAAATCCAGGATGACCCGTGTAATTGCCTCCACTGACTGGCTCCTATCGGGAAAAACAAAAAAACAAAAAAAAAACACAGCCCCATCAGTGGCGTGTGAGCTTCTGCATGTCAAGCTGCCGCGCTTTGACCAAAGCAGATAATATTCTCAGACCTTCCTGTTACACACCTTTGAACCGGCATCTGTGTGTGTGTGTGTGTGTGTGTGTGTGTGTGTGTGTGCCAACCTGCCAGAGCCTTGACCAACGCAGATAATATTCTCTCAGACCCTCGTTCCACCCTTTTAACCTGGCTGGGTGTGCGATTGCCTTCGTGTGACTCATTGACATGCATGAATATGAAATCCAAAGCGCTCTGGTGAGTCAGCCGGTGACAGAGCGGAGAGAGGGCGATCAAGCGTACTACAAGTGGGTGTGGATGTGTGTGTTTGTGCATGTGTGTGTCTTAGCAAGAGAGAGAGAAAATGAAGTGAAGCAGGCAGAGAGGAAAGAAAAGAGAGGGCAAGAGAGACGTTTTGTTCTGTTACCATTCCTGGAAATATTTGTTAAATTATCCTAAAAGCCTCTTCAAATCGAACCCAACGTAAATTCAACCCTGTCGCCGAACCATGTGGAGCACAGATGTGATTTTGGGCTATTTTGAAAGACTAAAAGCAGATTTTTTTCCCCTTCAAGTGCTTCTGTTATTGATCTATAACCGTTTAAAATGCAATGAATTATCTATTCATTTCTCTCACCTGAGTTTTAAATGCATAAATCAGCCCCAAAAAACACAATTTGTCCAAAGCATATAGTCTTACAAGGTCCAAGATCAAATTAGATAATAATATTAAAAAAAAAACAGCCTATACAAAGAGAAAATTGCATAATTGATAACATTAGAGCTGTTATACTCATTTAAATGATATATTCAGGGATATGAAATCTCATTGGCTACATGGTCTTTCAGTCATCTGGAGAAAAAAGTGGCACAGGAGAGAGGGGATGGAACAAGGAGAGGGTCTCCTGTCATGGAAACACTTGTTGGCTGTTGCAGGCCACATGGCGGGTCAGAGATCGGCACCTGTCTTCGGTAACTTTGTAATGCAGTTTGCGTTGCTAGTACCCGGTTAAACAAGCATGCTCCACACTGTGTAGACTCATGTTTTGTGACTCAAACACACACAGTCATGCTGAACAGAATCCATGCATCGGATCCAGATCCAGAACATGTGCAGTAGCTGCACAGTGCTGTTAAGTTTAAACCGACAGAGTAGCGGACTGGATTTCAGTGCAGTTGTGTCATGATGATAAAAAGTTCCGTCTTGCGTTAACGCTGCTGCAAAAACACAGAGCCCGATATCTGGTTTTATTAATGTTCCCTTCTTTAAACAAACAAGCTGTAAGAGATTCAGAAAATGTGCCTCCTGCCTGATGATTGAGTGTGTGCAGACCAAAAGTAACAGAATAAACAGCAGCAAACAAGCACCTCAAAATCCACAAATCAGGCACAGCGTTGCCTCACATGCTGTGCCTGAGTTTTTTTTCTGACTAGCAGGGGCTCTGAACCTGTTTTAGAATTGGGACGATTCCTTCCAGGGGGCCGTCGTTTGGTGATCTCTGTGAAGGAGGTTGTGACGTCTGATTAATTGCCTCGAACGTCAGCAGTCTGGCTGCTTTCACGATCGGATCGGCGATCAAAGACGTCAGAACATTTTCGGTCAGCCGTATCGCGCTCGCTTGACTTCCCACACGGCTGCTGTCAGAGAATCTGCAACGAACAGAACTGAGTTTGTTGTTCACATTACTGGAGTAGTCGTGCTTAACTGTGGTCCTGACAGAATCTGTGTTGGGATATAAAGAAGTCTGGGCCGGAATATGTATGAGCGAGCCCACCTCATGTTCTCACAGCAGAACCACATCCATCGCATCGTCTTTGCCAGCTTTCTGAGGGTAGAGCTGACCCAGAACTTTGCCTTTGTCTGTTAGTCAGTTTTTCTTTTGGAGGGAACCATCTGTGTTGGACTTCGGGGATTCACAGTCACCATCAGAATGAGAATACAAGCTGAATGTTTGAGCCATAATGAGCCATCATGCAGTGTCTTGGTTAAAGAGACGTACAAGAAATACACTTCCTACTCCCAGTTGTGCTATTTATCCATCTCGAGTTTTGGAGATGGCGATGGCGGCACATGCAGATACAGCAGCCAGTAGCTCCTTCAAGTTTTAACAACACTTCTGTTATTTTTTTTCCCAGCTTGCCTGCTGAATTGAGTACTGCTGTCATCATCTTTGGAGAAGAAAGCGGCTGTTTTTGGATTAAGAGCAGCGGACTTCGAGATGATCACTGCCCGGGGCCTGACCGGCTGGACCGCCCCAGTTACGGGAGAGTCAGAATAAGAGTCATGTGAGTCGGGCTTGGATTTAAGGCTGCTCCTGGTGAATGTCCAGTCCCAGGAGACGAGCAAGGGAAATGTAAAAGAAACGGACTTCATCTTTACAGAGACCTGTCTACACCACGAGATCCGGGATTGAGCTGTTGCACTCTACAGGCGGAGTGTGCTCTGAACTGGATCATCAGGGTGTAGTTCAGTGGAAAGAATGTGGTTCCTAAATGAAAATGATCACGAAAACCAGTTTGGTGGATTACCTTGAGTAACCTGGTCATGATCTCTGCAAAGAGCCATTGCTGTTGAGAGAAGGCAGACATCTCTATGGCTGATATGTCCCAAACTTGTCAACCTGCACCGAAACAATCCAGATGGATAAAAAGTATGAAGCTTACTGTCATTTAGATACTTTTATCACAAGTTTGGGGCTCTTTAAAGGCTGGTTCCCAAAGACAAACATTACAGGAAGTGATATAAATCCCTCGATGATTCTCTCTGACATCTGTTCAAAGAGCGCTGGGACGAGAGGTCTCCTGAGTGAGGATGAGGAGGAGGAAAAACACTGCATAATAGCTGTAAATCAAGAAGAAGACAAAGGATCTGGATTGATGGAGCCGCAGTCTGATTAAACTTTAATGGTACTCGTGGGGAGCAATAAGCAGCGCAAGAATACAGTATCTCCTTTATCATCTCTGCCCTTTTTATGTGCTTTATCTAAAGAAGAGACGCCGGGTTAGAGAGTAAAAGAGAACGAAAGAGACCAAGAGAAAGATATTTAAGAAAGGTCAGGCATGAAATAAAGATATACGTCTTAGAAATTGGAGGAAACTTGCTGTCTTTAGTAACTCATTTGTCCAGTTTTTCCAATTTCAGCTCCTCCATTTCTCTTCTCTCGTCTTAATTTATTCCTTATTTTCAGTTCCTTGAATTTCACCCTTCTTGACTTCGCTTTCTATCATGTGTTCCCTCTGGGGCTGCAGAGGGAAATTAATACTCCTCCGACTTCGGGCTGCTTCTTCAGCCATTCCGGCATCGAGTTATCTTCCTCTCTGTACGGATGTGTAAAATATGATCTCTCCTGTCCAACCGTCATCCCTCTTTCTGCACTCCCGGTAAAGTTTTGGTACAAGGGAGGGCGAGAGTCGGAAAACATCTTTAAATCACCCCCTCCGCTACCTTCTTCCAGCTCACTCCTTCATCCCTAAATCCCTTTATTATTTGCTTGTCACTTTCTCTTACTCTTGACACCTCTAAATCTCTCCGCCTCCTCCCTCTCATTCTCTCGTTTCTAATTTCTTGCACTACTCTGCCATTAATCTCTCGCCGTTCTCAAACCTTTCTCCCGCCCACTCCCCCTCTCCGTATGTTTGGTTCGCTCCCTCAAACGTCCCCATATCTCCCTCCTCATAAAAATTGGCCTGGCTTTTCTGCGCTGCAGTGCCGGCCCTTCATGTGTTTATCGCCGCATCTTCCCCCCATGTCACCTTCCACCCCCCCCGAGAGAAAACCAGCAAACTTGTTGTGCCTGAAGCAGCGGCTCTGGTCTGGTCATCAGAACGGTAAATAAAACATGTAGGAGGTGCTGTAATTGAAGGAATGCATAAAGTGTGGAGCTTTTTATGTGCTGACTCGCCCCCTCGCTCCTCACCTAGTTTCATTTTCGCAACTTCTATGCGGCCATAATTCTTCTCCGACGCGTCGTTACGCCGAAGTAAAAAATGCACGTGCGGACCAAAACAGATTAAAAACAAAAGAAAACTTTCTCCTCTCACATTCATCGTCTCCATCCTCACCGCGTGTCGGTCTGAAGGGCCTCACAACCATCGAGTCGAAAATGAATGAAATCGGCGCGCGAGTGTCGTGTGAGTAATGCCGTGGCCATCTGCCATTTGCTAAAACGCACGCTGGCACTGATGGGGGAAGGTCCGCACTTTGCGCTCCAGAGCTAATTCCGGCTAATAAGGACATTTTGTGAGGATTAAAATGATCAGAACTGCCTCGGCTGAGTTCTTCAAACAAGCTGACGCGTTCGACTGCTCCTGGGTGACGCAGTCTGATAACTGTAGATCAACAGATGACAGGGCGGGAAATATCCTGAATTTACTCAGGACTCGTGAGTTGTACGGCTGAAACCAAATGACTCTCTAGTGACTTAATTAAAACAGGGTTTTGCATAGAGATTGGATCGGCAGATTGGAAAAGAATAAAGCAATTTTATAATTACCCACAGCTGGAGCTCTGTGCCACCTTCAGTGCAGGTCAAGTGGGAGAGCAAGGCATTGTGGATAGAGGGTAAAAGATAAAATATGTCACATTTCCACATTAAAACGTCTAAAAACAAGTTGACTTTTGTATATATTCAATGGATTTCTGTACTAACAAGGCAACAGCGTGCTGCTTGGTGCTACAGCTTCAGGGGAGCATCCGATGATACGTCAGAGAGAGAAGAAGGAAGTCGTTGAATGTGACAAACGTTTGCCTCGTCGGTGAGCCTGAGTCAGATTTCCACAGCTCTCAGGATCCCACGCTACTTCAAGCTGTCATCGAACTACTTTGTCTTTTGTTGTCATTGTTTCACGCGGAGCCCGACTGAAAAAAACAAAAAAAAAAGATAATCAACATTAATATATCAGTTGATGAATTGAATGAACTTTTTGCAGTGATCCCTCAAATGTGGCTTCTTGTCAGGTCGGACAGGAGCAATCTGGGGCTCAGCTCCTCAAGGATGGTTTGATCTGGGGAATCACACCAGCAACCCACTTTACAGCCTTAAAAGATATATAATTGAAGCAGGATTTTTTTTTTAAGTTTCACAATAAACTTAATTGACTGAAATAACTACTGCAATGAGGTTTTTCTGCATCGTGTCTCGTGTTTCTGCTTCGTCACAGCTGCTGAACCTACAACATCCATCTTATGTGTGCTTTTATAAAGAGACCGATTCGTTCCTCACAGGGAGCAAAAGGACAGAAGTGAATCCTTCCAATTTCTTTTCGTATTACAGCCGCGCAGCCTCTTAATTGTTATGCAACGTCAGCATCTGCATCTTCGCCGAGTGGAAACTTTTAATCTGGTGACGCGGGGATGTTGGGGGGGGCCTCGGCGCCCAGCGAAGGAGATTACGCGCCAACTCATGCCGAGTTGCGTTCGTGTTAATCAAAATCAAAGTGAAGCCACGGAAGGGGGGAAGAGAGACGAGGGTGAAAGGACACAAGGACGGAGACGGAGACGGAGGAAAGATGAGTCTGATTACTGTTTGATGTCGTTTCACACGTCTCCCTGGAAAAGTGTGCGTCTCTCCACACGTGTGTGAGTGTGTTTGTGTGTGTTCTCCATTAATGTATTCCTCGGAGCGTCCCCGCGGCCTCAATGATGTTTGAAGAAGCTATTCTAGACTCAGTGACTGCAGATTACTGATAAGGAAAATTACACTGTCAGAATTCTATCAGTGCCAAAATCATCACAGCATGCGTCCTCATGAGTGTGTGTGTGTGTGTGTGTGTGTGTGTGTGTGTGTGTGTGTGTGTGTGTGTGTGTGTGTTACGGTGGAAGACAGAGGGTTTTTCTTGCCGGGGCATATGTCTGCTCGCATGTGTGCGCTTTGTGTGTGTTTTTAGCCCTCCTCCTCCGAGGAGACCCCACGCACCGTCTGTCTCCGACTGATTCGGTATTCATTGCCACAGAGAGACGGAAAGGAGAAAGGAGGGAGTGACGAGGAGGAGGAGGAGGAGGAGGAAGAAAAGCTAGCGAGGGGGAGAGAGAGATAAAAAGAGAGCCAAAGACACAGCGGGATGACGGCGACGAAGGAGGAAAAACACAAACAAGAAAAAGGGTGTTTATGCCACGAGGTTATAATTCTCATTCACGCTTCAGCTATCCAAACAGATGTCTCCGCTCTCCTCGCAACGGCTCCTCAAATGCAGCAGTTCCACATCCTGATGTTAGATGTCACCTGCGCCTCCGAAAAACGAACTGCAGCCATTTTGTAAGAGCAGGTGCTGCAGACTTCTTCTATTTTGTTTTGTGTGTCTGTCTTTTTTTTTCCCCTCTCTCATCCTCTTCCCCCAAATGGTGGATGTCGCTTTGAGGAAAGCAGAGCGGGGGGGGATAAAAATGGACAGAGCAGCTGAAGAGGTGAGAGGGGCGTGGGAGGGGAGACAGGCAGACGAGAAGGGGGGAGGCGAGGAAATGAAAGGATGGGTTGAGGACAGACGGGAGGAAGAAAGAGAAGATGGAGGGGAGAGGAGGTGTTTCCCATCCTGTTTGTGTTTCATTAGGGTTTTTCAAATCTAATGAGAGCCTGAGAGGGAGACAAGAGGGAGACAGAAGGGGAAGAAGTGCAAACACACAGGAAGTGAAGGAGAAGGAGAAAATGTCAGCAACAAATGTGGTATAGAAAAAAAAAAAGGAGAGAGAGCGATAACATGCAGCATCATAACTCTCCCAGCCCGACTGCTGCTGCATACCAATATAACACTCAACACAGGGAGTGTGTGTGTGTGTGTGTGTGTGTGTGTGTGAGTGTTGCAGTCGGGTGAGGTCTCCACATTGTTTTAGCTCCGGCTACATTTCCAAACAGCATCTCTAATTAATCTGCCCGGCGGGGTCTATCACAGTGTGTGTGTGAGAGAGAAACTAAATGTCAAAGCAAATGCAGAAACGGCAAAACACGACGAGCTCACAGGGGAGAGAGAGACAGAGACAGACAGAGAGAGAGAGAGAGAGAGAGAGAGATGGAGGTGAAGGACTCGAGGAAACTTCCTCCCGTGTGTTTGTGCATCAGAAGGTCGTGGCCCGCTGCATTCAGCTGTTAATGCAGCGGGCCACGCGGCAGAGGTCACATGGTCAGATTCAAAACAGCGGATGTTGCTGTTATACCGATGTGGCACAGGGATCCAGTGTTTCCACAGAGAGGCCATTAAAACAGACAAAAAGTTAGTTTCCATCAATGGCTTTTCATGCACATTAGTACAAATCCCAGCAGAATCCAAATGTTATGCTTGCTCACGGTGGTTTTGCCTAACCCAGCTTCAGATTCATCAGTTATAGTCAGTATCCTGACAGCAGAATTCCTGAGCAGAACCTGCTGGTAGCTTCTGCTGGTGTCTTGTTTTCGGAAGGTCGCTGGTTCGAATCCCCCGGTCTGCATGTCGAAGTGTTGCTCCTGAAGTGCTGGTCGGAACCTCGCAAGGCAGCCACCGCCATCAGTGTGTGAATGTATGTACCAATTACTGTAAGTCACTTTGGACAAAAAGCGTCTGCTAAATGCCCTAAAATGTAAGAATGTAGCTTCCAGATGCATCGAAACATCTAAAACACAATATGACGAAAAGAAAAAAACAAAATAGAAAAGAGTTGGAAGTTCTGAAAGTCCTGAATCCACAGAGGGAACCTCGGATCAAATCAAATCTGATTATCTGATCATCGAACCTCTCCGCGTTGAGCTTTTAGTTTTCAATAACAACGCCATGAACAGATCACTGACATTCAAGGAACCAAACCTCAGGTAACTACATTACTGCCTGAATGATGCATGCATCAGTGTTTGCTAATAAAAAGAGAGAATGTGAATGATAGCCTGGGCAACTTCTGATTCAATCAAGGACGAGCAAGGTTTAGGATGCGTCGCCCCGCCTGTTTATTCTTACTCTGACTTTTATCTCTCTAACTTTCTGTGAAGCCAGATCAATAGACGCTGCCCTCGCTCTCTTTTATACCCTCCATTACATTTCCCCTCTCTGCGTCCTCAGCTGACAAAAGATAGAGAGAGCAAAGGACGAGAGGATGTGAAGTGTTCTGGACCGATCGGTTCCGCCTTTGTTGTTCTTAGCAGCATCAAACTGTAGGTCAAAACACGAACGCGGCCGAGGTTGGAAATTAATTTCCCCCGTGAACCTTCGTACTGTAAAGCTGAACAAAATCAACAGTCTTGCATGTAGAACTTTAAGCTTAAAAGTCATTACAGCATGTTTCCACAATTTCACACGAGGTTTTTGGGGCGACCAAAACTGGGTATTTGTCGCAGGAAGTCAGACCATCTCCATCCGTGATCGGATGCAGACTCAACACAGGTATGTTAAGCCAAATCAAGATGTTTTCCGAACCCTAACCAAGTGGTTTTTGTGCCTCAGAGTAAAAACTGACTTATAGCTGACTAAGACTATGACTTTTCATCAGCATGTAGATGAGCAAATAACGACCGTTTATTTTTTTTTATTTCTGGGCTGAATTGTTCCTTTAAGTTATAGGAGGACATCGTCCAACAGTTACTTCCTGTCCTCCTGCTGTCGGACCATCTGACATCTGACCGTTTGAGTCGAAGCAGCCTGACACCTTAAATGACCCAAAATAACAGTCATAATTGGAACGACGCAGTCGGGGAACACGAGCTGACATGATGTGTGACTTGCTGGAGATGTAATGTAATGAAGTCTAATAGGCGTCCGCCCAGTGTGTAATGTAGTGCATCCTCCTCTGTGTAACACTGTCCACAGCCTGTTGAAAAGGTGACTGCACTGTCCATTTGCACAGCCAATAACTCATTCAGATGTGTTAAATGGAGCGTGGGCTGGACCAGTGCGAGAGTATTTCCGCAACCTGACTCAGCCTCCTCTGAATAAATGAATAATTTGGCTTAGTTTGTGCCGGTGTGTAAAGAGATTGTGCGTCTCTTGGGGGTAAATCAATGCATATTTGCATTGCTGTCTATTTGTTTGATGTGTGTACTTGAATGTGTGGGTGAAGGATGTGTGTGTGTGTGTGTGTGTGTGTGTGTGTGTGTGTGTGTGTGTGTGTGTGTGTGTGTGTGTGTGTGTGTGTGTGTGTCCTCCTTCCACAAGGCCAAGTTTGGACCTGCCCCGAGCTAAAATGACTAAGTGAGTGAGTCCCCAACCTGTTTTGTCTCCTCCTCGCTTCCTCTCTTCTTCCCTCACTGCACTTAAACAAGCAATGAGAAAATGCATTGAAAAATATGAAACCAGGTGTTAATCATAGACTAAAAATCCTTTACTCCCTCCACGAACATACAGTGGATATTTAGGGATGAGGAAAGGGTTTCCACTTCTGTCCCTAAAGATACGTTTAGGGACAAAGAACATTTTACTTTACAGAAATCAGAAACACTCACATTTAAAAAGAAATAACCAAAGATTTTTTGGGCTTTCACTTCTGATTTTTCTGTTAATCAATAAAGTAGATAACAAAATTAAGTTGGGTGTACCAAATGAATTCATGCCTGTTGACAAACTATAATTATGTCACACCAGTAAAACACATAAATAAGTTGAAAACCTAAAGTTTTAATTAATATCTTTTTTATTTTTATTTTACTGCTATAAATGAGCTTTATGTTGGCTTATGTAAGCTTAATTTTATCTTCTTGATTGGAATGATGGTCTTCACATTTTCACTTTTAACTAACCTAACAGAATTTCGTGGAACCTGTTGACAAAATAAACTTTTATATATTTTGAGATGTAGAAGCCAATTCATCGACGTATAAACTCTGATCAGGTGAGTTCAAAGGTTTAGACTGTGCAGAGTAAATAGTCTGGTAAAATAAGGCTTTTATTGTTGGCCAAGTTTGTGTCTCCTCTTAAATCAAACCAGAAAAACAACATGAATCCAGCATGTCAGGTTCCTCTTTCTTCTGAAAACAACTCCCGGCAGGTTTTGCTTTTAGCTCGTCCTCGCTGTGGGACCCACTGTTTCTGCTGGGGAACCCCACTGAGACGTGACACTGTATGGTGTGTCACGTGTCAAAATATCCTTTGTCTTCAGAGCTCACGCAGCGTTCTCGACTGTCAGAGCTGCAGAGCGAACTGGGCAGGAGACTAAAGATAATTTTCAGATTGGCTTGTTTATTACATTCCCAAGGGAAAAATTCACTCCACTGCCCTCTGTAGTGGTGGACAGTTTGACAACAGCACACCTGAGGTGAAATGGTTTTACCCATGGACACTTCAGTGAAGCTAATGCTCGGAAGAATGAATTATTGACCCTGAATGTTGATGTTGAGCAGCAGCTACTCCCTGACTATCCATCACACAATTTCTTTTAAGGAGAATACCATCAGATGAGTGGTTGTTATGTATACATAGTTTTTATTCAGATGGTTTGAGGGGGTTAATTCACTTCAAGGATCATATTAGAGGATGCTGTTAAACTGTATAACATTAAACAGAGACAGTAAAACAAGGAATCTTTGTCCGTCTGATCTACGTCACCTTTGGCAGGTTTGTTTCAGAGGACCAAAGCATGGTCTGTCTTACTGTAGTAACCTGTTGCATTGAGAAAAAACAAAAAACAAAAAAAACAGAGGGTTAAATGAGTCTGGATGAGTGGAGAGACACAGTCAACACAGGTTTTCTATATTTCAGCAAGAACTGAAGGTGAGATTTTGTCGACGGTACAATGTTAACTAAAGTTAGCTAAGCGTCAAGGTGTCAGGATTTAACAAAAAAGGGACCCATACACAAGGCACAAGGCAGGATGGATGTGTAAACCCGTCACATTACCCACTAATCTGTGCCAAACCCCTTCTGAATGGGGTGCTACACCAAGAAGAGCAAAATACGGCACCTAAGACTTTTCTCATGATGAAAAGTTATCCAAGTTAGCTTCGTAAAAGCTACAGATATACAGATTATTGGGCCAGCTTTTTTTTTAAAAGTTTCAAGTGCCACCTTACCAAGTGTAACAAACCACCTGGCATGATAGCTATATGTTGCACCCGACAAAACAAGCTAATGCTCGTATGGCTGACCATCGCCCTGAGTTCATGGGTATCTCAACTGGTTCATGTGAGATATGCCTGACCAGTAAATGTACCAGTATATATTCAGACCTCATAATGTCAGTAAATGGCACCATATAAAAAGATGCAGCACCATCCTTACGTAGCCCAGCACACAGTCAAGAGGCTGCTTAACTGGCCCGTTTCAGATGTGTCTGCCTTAACTGCTACATCAAGTAACACACGCAGTCCTTGTAACTGCTTTTTCCCTCCTTTAATCTCCCCCATTCCCTCCAGCTCTTATCATCTTCCACTTTCCTCTCAATTTCCTCACTCCCGGCTCTTTAATGCACCGTCTTCTCCTGCTCAAACTAACAGCATCGCATTGAGACCCAGCAGACACAAACAACTGTCTGGAACCAACGGGAGGTCTGCACTCTGCCTCCCTGGTGCCACTGCTACGCCTATTAGCCTAAGAGCTAATTACCCAGTGGCACTCCCCTGTGGGATTGGCTAGCCGCACGCTAAGTTAATTTGTGCACACCTGATTGAATGGGCAGGGCTGGCTGGGCAAGTGGAACTAAGAATGGCAGACGCGACGGCAAAAATAGAGGGGAAAGTGGGAATTAGGAGGCATGGCAGCTGGTGAAGTGAAACACACGTTGTGAAAAGCTAGGCCCACATTAGCATATAAGCTAATTGGAAGAGGAAAGATTGTGCAGAACAGGAAGAAGTTGGGAGATTTTAGAGGTTGTTAGCACGAACAACCAGGCACCAAATTGGTCTCATAATTCGAGATTATGCGACATGGGATAGTTTTTTTTTTCTTTTGTTCATTAACCACAGGAGAGTAGGCTTTTTTGTTTTGCTTTTACAAGCTTGTCATCTGTGTGGCACTCAACTGGGATCTTTCACAGGCCATTATGCTTCCTGAGCTCCACGGTGCCACTGCAGTGCAGGAGTGCCGCAGCACATAATGAGCACTACCAGAGATAGCTTCAGTTTTCTGTATGGCCACAGAGGAACAGGCCTGTCACCGAGACCACCCACTTGTATATAGATTGCAGGTGGAGAAGGGAGCCTGTGTCGACCTATAGCTGCTCGACACACAGAGGAACTGATGTGAAGGAGTTGATGCTCTGTGCTAAGTCAATATATGAATCTATAGGGCATACCTGTGTGTCACTGTGCCTGTTGGTGTATGTGTGCAGACTTTATTTTGTTTTGGTCATTGTGTTTTTACCCTTCTTGTTACCTTGAGTCTTATGTTATCAAGTTAAAATTCAAAAGGTAAAATACGTAAAAAAAAAAAAAAAGAGTTTAAAACAGTCAAAAATGAACAAAAATTATCAACTAAATGCAGAGAAATAACATTTTTGAAGTTATATCAAAGACATCTGTGCACTATGTTGCATAGATATGTACTAAAGATAGCATGCTAACCAGCTAGCCCCTAATCGCTTTGTATATTAAAGAACAACAAACCTTCCACTACCTGAACACCGGGTCCACGAAGAATTGACTGATAGTTACACAGTTTAATGAGCCAACTAGCTACCGATGGCGACAATTAGGAGAAAATACTGTAGTGGTTACTCTGGTGATAGGTTTCCCCCATTTGTTTGTGTTAAGTAAAGCCTTGTTGCTTCATACAAATGTGTACAGAGGTCCTTGAAAGACAAACATGTCCGTCTGAAGTGAACGTGAGACGTCTCCTCGTGTGTCAGCCTCCACATTGCAGGCGCTGTGTGGTACACACAGAAATACACACAGCATGCACAATGAGGAGGCCTCGACACGCCGTTTCATCGGGCTAATCAGCGAGTTGATGGACTAACAAATTAGGCCGACCTGCTGGTCAATGAAACAAAAAGGAGCGGCCTCGTTGATGAGAAGCAGAGAGGCCGCAGACCAGAACACTGCAGGGTTTGTTCCTCTGATTGTTTGCTGCGCTGATGTCAAGCTGGTATCAGGCCTTGCATCCTTCTCAGAAGATGCCGGGGTAAAATTGGAATTTTCTCAAATATTCCTCTCTACAGAGTCCCCGAAGTGAATTTTCATGCATTTGTTTGCTTTTTATTCAATAGTGAGAGGTAGAGAGAGGGAAGGAGACGGAAGAGAGGAATGACATGTAACGAAGCTCCTCATCCGGAGGCAAACTGTGTTTCAAGGTCAGCAGATTTACCCGCCCAACGTGTCTACTCAACAACTTTCTGCACAGGAAAGTACAGATCACACTGTAAAGTGCATCACTCACACCAGAAACTCTCTGTTCTGGTCCATATCAGGACTTATCTACAGCATGTTACCTTGTGGGTTTGAAGTTCCTGGTCAGTATTCCTAACTTCCAGTCTTGATGTGTTCCAGTGCATCTGCTCAGCAAAACGTGGATTCCTGCAGCAAAAAAAGAAGGTTTGTATGTCAAGTTTGTCCACTTCACAAGCAGATTTAACAGATTAGCACACTTAAGCTTATAAGTGTAGGCAAGAATGCTACCAAACCAATGACAACAGTTCAAGTCTGTGTTTCAACATTTGCAAGCATTACACCACAAGGGATAGTGGCAACAAAAATCATAATCTAATAAGGCAGTACAGCTCCGGCCATGTACATGGTGACAAAAAAAAAAAGGTATTTTAGGCCTAAACCTGATTAGTCCACAACATAAAATGGAAAAACACAAGCCAAATAATCAAAGTTACAACGTTTCCAACATTTATTCTGGCAACTGGCGCTAACAAGTGCATATGAAAATTATCAAGCATGAATTAGAAGCTTGTATAATGTCTACTAGATGAGTATCTGATCACACTGAAGGCTCTGTAGTACACAGTGTGACAGTCTAAATCAAACGATTTGGATCCTCATTAAGTTTTTATCTCCGCGGTGACATTTTCTCCACATTCTCTCTGGATATTCTGCACTCCTTGAACTTTATACACTCATACACTCATCAGAGCGCTCTACGATGGTTCGTACTTCTTCATGGAAAATGAGCCTACAAAAGCAACAGGAGGTACTCATTTATCTTTTTAGTAAGGGTGGCGACAATGACTTCTCCGATACCATTTAACAAGCTGCATCTCCCTGTATGTAGGAAATAGTGAGTATGACCCGCTTGGATATGTTGAGGGCCAGGGCTCTGAATTATCTTAATGATCTGTGCATGCTCCTCCTTGTGTACAGATGCAACAAGATCTTTTTGACAGCTATCCGGTCCACTGACCCAACCTTTATCGACCATATAATACTGTGTATGTCCCTATATGGATATGTCATTTTTACCATCAGTCCTTCCTGAACTTTCCTGCCAGAAATCAAAGAATCAAAGACTGATTTTATCTCAAAATGAGGCAAACATGCAGCATGTATTTGAATAAATTGATTATGATTGAATTAAACACAAAAAAAATATGTGATGTACACAAGTTTGTATCCAAAACGTATTCATTTAATTTCATTATGTAGGAGAGGCAATTATCCACATCGTCCATTAAACTGTCTCTCATGCAAGTCCCCTTTCTCCTTTCAAGTGAACCTATTACACACATATGGCACATTTTACCGCATGAATTAAATATATAAATACACACTAACACCTTCCGCCACACGTGTACCAGTCCCCGACTCACAATGCACATGCAGTGACAGGTGGAGAGATAAATTTCCCTCCATGTCCTGAGCTGAGAGGGAACATTTTCGGGCTAATTGGAGAGAAAAGGGGAAGAACATTCACTTTATAGTGACAGGCAAGGACAGGGCGTTCTTGTTAAACCTTAACTTTTTAATGGCCCTTCATATTTTCTACCTGTAATGGCCAAGATATGGATAATTAAACCTAAAGACAATATAGGAGAATATTGTATACAGGCCCGGGGAATGTGTATGTTTTGCAGGAATTATTAACATTTGAACATATTGAATATTTTAGTTTTTGGCGCACAGAAGAAGTTACAGCAGGGCTTGTTTGGAATACACAAACTACTGTACTGCTGAATTGTTTCACTGAATTTAAAATGTCTTTTCCCACAAGAGCCTCCATATTTTGGACCAAACTTTTGGTCTGCAACTTGCTGAAACATATCCAAACTACAAGCACTTCCATTAATATTTTAGACATTTGCTACAGCAGGCTAAGATTGGAGAATTTACTTTCCAACATACAGCAGACTGCATTTGTTTGCACTGGACATACAAAGCATTTAAAGCACTCTATTAGCACACATTAGTATTGACACATCCATATTGTGATCTCACTTTTATAAAAACAATCATAAACGACACAGCAGTGGACATGTTTTGTTCCCAGCAAATGATGTACAACCCCTCTGGGCCGATCTGTAAAAACCCTGCAGTCCGTCCTCTTTATTGGTTGAGAGACTAACTGAACAGGAGCAGAAACTCAGCGGACCTTTTGGAATCAACTTGGCTGACAGGTTATTAATATTTTTGACGTGGATTATATTACTTAGGTGCAAAGACGATGCCAGAGTCTCCCAGTCGCTCCGTCCATTGAGTTATATTTGTGTCCGCATATGTGCTCAGAATTGAGAGGCAAACTTAACATCATACCCACCGTACCAGAGCATGAGTTTCTGAAGCGTTCTCTCATTCATAACCACTCTTATTTTCTCTTCCTTTCTGCTGCTCATCTCACAGATGACCTATGCCGCCCCAGCTTCGCCTTCCATCTGATGACTCAAGACTCCCAGACGCTTTCCTGCAAAGCTCGCCCGCCAAGGTTCTGCTCCAGACGGAGATCATGTGGGCGATGGAGTCTGAGTCAGCATCATAACATTTGGAAAAAAAAAAGAAAATATTCCGTATTCTATACGTGTGTGGTAAAATCTTCCTCTATTTGAACAGTTATGTCTGTACTCTCCCTGGGGCCAATTAGTGTGATTATGAAAACGCTGCAAGTTGTAGTCAAGGAACCATAAAAAGACTATAACATTCCCCTTGGATCGTTACCGTTTTTGTAAAAGCCACAAAAGAGCTTCATCAAAAAAAAAGAAAAGATGCTCCCTTTGCTTCATTACCATAACAACCGACTGTCACTGCCAACAAAGAGTACTTGTGTCCAACTCTCAAACACTCCCACAGCACAGCCCGAGAGCTATATATTTCCTTTTTTTCTTGATCAGAACAGCATAAGATGCTGTTTTACCACCACTCCAACCAGTCTCGTTCTGTTCATTTAGGCCATGCTGGCAAGTCTGTTGCTTGGCTCGTCCACCACTTTGGTCCAAACTGAAATATCTCAACTATTTGGTTGATGGTTCGGCTTAAACTTTGTTCCCACATTCAAGGTGCCCAGAGGATAAAATGTACTGGGGTAGGTGATCCTCTGCTGATGTAGCACCACCACCAAAATGTTAGAGGTTTTACGTATGTAGGCAAAAATGTTCACGTCTTCAGAAAAGATTAGTACAAGATTTTGGTACGTTCATGCTTTGCAGATGATGTACCCTTATTATGTTTTCTGTCACTGCTAGACTCTAATTATGCAGCAGTAGCAGCTACGATGGGATAAAACAGTGTCCTTAAGTCTTTCACACTGCATATATAACAACTGTGTCAATCTTCATTTGTACTGATATACCAGTACTTGAGCCATATTTGTGGAAACTATGATACAGTAACAACAGAAGCCCTTCACCGTGAAGGAGCACAGCTGGCACAACTCTCTGCATTCATTTTGATTTTTCTATCAAAGTGCCTCAGTGTTTGAATTGACCTCATCTAATCCCTTTTATGAAACTTAAAGACAATTTAAATTGTATCCTCCTGCAGCGACAACTCTAGAAAAGCACAGTTACAGTACGTTTAAGGATCCAGGGCAACTAACTCAATCAATTTTCTCAATTAGCTTCAGCAATTGAGTTAGAAGACACGGACTGTATTGCTTGAATACAGAATGTGTAGCATGTAGCGTACAGAGCAGAAAGGCTTTCCAAACACAACAGCAAAATCAGGCCTTTGGGGAAGGATAATCGCATGAAGGCAGACAAGCGTTGTTTGAATATATGAATACTTAACTTAACAGGATGTGTGTGTTTATGTGCTGTACAGCAAGTGTCAAACAAAACTAAAGTCTTGTGCATGAGAATAAGAAAAGCCTCCAACAGTAATAGTATGTTCACACGCAGGTGTATGTGTGTACTTAAAACTTCAACTTATTATCATTATTATTATTATTGTTATTATTATTATCTGCTACGGCTAAATCTTTATCCAGAAATACAATTGAAATCACAATATGGCAAAGTGCAATATCCAAATCATGATGCAGAAGTGATCGTTTCTACTCAGTTTTCACTGCATTTGTAATATCTGTCAAAATAATCACTTCCTTTTTCAGTGTACCACTCGCTTTCAATCATTGAGAGGAGATAATCAATAACAGTGATAGAAAAATAATAAAACCATCAAAAATATAATAATTAGATGATTAAATGAAGTATATTTATACAGTTAATTTAAGTTAAAAGACATAAAGCAGAATCATTTACGAAGTTGGATTAAAAATTAAAAGTTTTTAACCAACAGAGTGAGGACACTTTTGGAAACTGAGTATCAGAGCAGGTTTTTAGCCAACAGAATGAGGACATTTATGCAAAGTGAGGACCAAATCAGGTTTTCACGAACAGAGTGAGGACATCTTTGGAAACTGAGGACCAGTTTTACAAATTGGACCTTTATGGTTAGAGTAGGGGACTAGGTAATGCATAACATAGATGAGGGTCCTCACAAGTGTAGAGGTAAAAGTTTGTGTGTGTGAGAGAGAGAGGAGAGATTCTCCCAGCTGATCTACAGGGTCAGAAGGCTAATAGCAGCATGCTAGTAAGACGTGAGTGAGTCATTCCCCTCCTCCGGGCGTGTGTGGCTTCCCTACAGTAATTTGCAATTATATTAAAAGCCGCGTCACTGCACAAGTTGATCGTCTTGTCTTTCGCACTTCTTAAATCCCACCTGGAACAACTGAGTCAGTGCTGATGTTGTGTGTTTCAGGTGGGTGCAGCTCTTCAAATGTGGAGATGATGAAGGAAGTGAAGCAGAACATGTTATCGGCAGCAGCACCAGGAATTAAACAACCTGCCTGAGGTCTTTTAGTTTTTCGATTTCATTGCCAGCCGAGAAGGCTGTCGAGAGAAGGCTGAGATGGTGGATGATGTGAGGGAGACAAACTCACACAGCTTCACCCTTTGACTCATCCAGTCATATAGGTATAGATCTTGGCAGAAGTGTCTGTGCGTGTCATCCAACAACCTTCAAGTATATTTATGGTGCATCTCTAAATTTTGATGTTGCAGACAGCTCGGTCCTTTTCTGATCTGAGTCAGCAGGTCTGGAAGTTTATATCAGCTCCTTGACACCTCGTCACTGCATCTGAGGAAGTCAGTCGTGGCAAACCGGTGTCACCATTTCGGTGCAAAAGTGAAGAGATGTCCTGAAAGGGTGCGAGATCCTGCATGCCTTACAGGCTGACAACCAAATTTAACACCCTGACTGGTAAAAGCTGTGTGTAGGTGTGTGTTTGTGTTTGTGTGAGTGGGTGGAGGTTGTTAAGGTGTTCTCAGTATATTTGTAGATATTCTTTTTATGTGCGTATATGAGCCTAAAGGAATCCTCCGGTGTTTTGCGGCTGAAGATTAAACACGTGAATTCTCTATATTGCACCTGCGGTCAATCATTTTTTTGGTAACACGTGCATGCTCAAGAATCACTAATTGATCCCGTTACCTGTGAACGATATCAAACATTTGTCTGACGCGTACAAGCAGCTATTTGCGCTGCCTTTGATCACAGCTCAGGAGGCGCATTTAGAATAATTCTGTATTGATGGCAAACATTTTGAAATAAATGTAAGTGTGCTTAGAGAGAATTTAAGTCGCAATAATATTTCACACTGACATGTTTTCCATTTCTGTGACTGAATAAAATATGGTCATTAGTTGCAAAAAGTACTCTTAGTGTATGCAAGCTAATGAGAAAATGACACTACTTCTTGATTTATTATCTCAGTAAATAGTTTTCGAATGAGTTTATGGTTTAAAACTGGTTTCTTCAACCCGGAAGGATGCTCAGTTTGTAAATTATGGTCCCATTCAGATTAAAATAGACGATAAAGCAGGACATGATCTAGGGTGTGGCTATCGTGTCCTTGGGTTCTCAGTCATATCTGATTGGAAAAAACCTCCCCAGCGCCAACTTCTCTTCCAAAGCTGTTCACCCCTAAAAAAAACATGACTGTAATGCCAAACTCAAGGCTTCAAAACAGTAATCTACAAACCAATTTATGTCCTGAAAAAAGCCCTTAAAAAAACTTCCAGGGAGCCAACAATAAATGTTTACAGAGTGATTAGACAAGATTAGCCATTAGATGCTTGATATTTCATAAAACATATAACTTGGTTTATGGAGCGAACAGAACCAAAACATTTCCGATAGAAACATAATGGCCCGCTCCAGGTCACTCAGGGGGAATAAATATGGCCCTAATGAACACTTTCATAACATTTAGCTGATGCTTTTATGCAAAGCCACTTACGCTAAATGTATTCAACCATGTGTACACGGCCCACAAATGAGCACAGCGACCTCATCAAACAGCACAAATTCAAGTGCTACATTTAGAAACAAAGAAATGAAGAAGAGGAACACAGAAAGGCTGATTTAAAAGATGCAGCAGA
This sequence comes from Acanthopagrus latus, assembly GCF_904848185.1. Classification (NCBI taxonomy): domain Eukaryota; kingdom Metazoa; phylum Chordata; class Actinopteri; order Spariformes; family Sparidae; genus Acanthopagrus; species Acanthopagrus latus. Next base: position 5,041,102 of record NC_051048.1, on the reverse strand, counting down.
GGGATCATTTAGTTTCTGTGCAAAGCCACAGACTTGTCTCTTGTATCTCTATTTTCCAGAATCAATCAATAATCTTATCAGGAAGGACACACGTGAAAGTGCACATACATGCAAAAACACATAAATGCCTGATGATGCCAGCGAGAAGTATCACTCCTTTAAAAATCAATCAATAACATGCTTCCTTGAGTTCTCGTGCATGTTTACCCCTCGGGCTTCACTTTACATTCATATTTTTTTTTTACGGGCAATTGAGTGTGTTGGTCATTTGGAATACGTAAGAAGGGGATTCAATCTCTTAAACTGGCCGTGACATTTCCTCTCATCACTGAAACATGTTGGCTTTTGAATATGTGTGTTTCCAGCCATGTGTGTAGCTGGAAGATGATGGAAAAACTGCTACATAATGACAACGTCACTTTTGATTTGCAAAGAAATAGAGAGAGATTGTCTTTTTCTCATATTCCTGTCAGTCACAGACAGGCCTGTCACAATAACTACGTTTGCTTGATTATATATTGTCCAAGAAATCATAGTGATACAATATTTATTTTTTAAAAAAGTAAGAATACATCAACAGTATCAGTAAGTTAGATATAAGATATTCATGATAAGTTGATAACATTTATCATGACCTGGTTATTGCTTCTGTCTGTGTGATGTGTTGTCTTTGTTACTGCACTTTATTTAAACTTGCCTTTCCGAAAATGATTTTCTGAAAACACTGCCATTTCCTGCAGTGACACCAATTCTGTAAACTGATTCTGGCCCTTTTTCGCTCCAGCTAATTGTAATGAATTACTTGCTCGACTAAAGAAGCCAATGCGGTCGTCGCTGGTTGAGGTGAGGGTGAGGTGGTCTACAAGAAACCACACAGACTGAGAGCAGAGCTGATAATTGCGCTCGTCTCCAATCAGCAGAGGGGAATAAATGGCTGCAAAGTAGCAGTGATGTGTTTTTGGGGTAAAAAAAAAAAAACAAAACAGAAAAAAAAGCCAGCAATAGCATCAATCGTCTGAAAGTGCAGATGTCAATAACCATTATGTTGGTTGTGTGTGTGCTCGGCTATTAGAGATGAAGTATTGGATTCCATTTACAGTAGCTGGGCTCAGTGGAAGCTAATGAGCCTCAATATGCGCCCTGACTGCTCGCTCCCTGTCCGTCTGCCCATCCCTCTCTCTTCATAACACTTTCTGTTGGCTGTGATAAAAAGCTGCTATCACAGGCGCGGTTCATCGTCGCACCTTTAATCAGTGATTTTGACCGTGTGATGTTAAAGTAAATCCCTGGGTAACAGCTGGAAATCAATAAAGACTCTTACAGCGGACCTGGAACATCGATGAAACTGCTGGAGAGGGAGAGACCGCTCTACATCCAGATAGAAATATAGATAAGACAGCAAACAGTTCTTGGACTGTGAGTCGGAAGAAGTTCTACCAAAGGAGAATTAATTGAAAAGTAGTTAAATAGTAAGCTCTCGCCTGTTTCTGTCAGAAGCGGACAGCAGCCATGTCCAACCAGCACAAGTCAGACCGAGCAGGCGAAACCAGCAGAGCTGCATCCAGTCAGTCTTAAATTCAAATAAGACACTGTGCCGACTCAGGACCAGAGTCGGAAATATGAACAGCTAACTTCAATAGAAGTCACGTTGCTGCGCTTCTGAAATGCTCCTGGTGGGATATGAAGTCCCCTCTGTCATTATATACAGATGTTTGGGATTAATCAGGCCAGGTACATGCACATTTCTAAACTTGTAAAGACAGTGTTCTGCTAGCTGTCCCCCCCTTCTTCCAGTCTTTATGCTAAGCTAAGATTACAGTTAACATGTTCCATCGCATTAAAACACCAATCCCATTTCAACACACACACACACACACATGCAGGTCACACCGAATCACACCCGTCAGGATCTCATACAGCCTTATACAAATACACATGCTCAGCATGCGCAGCATTGCGTGATTCCTGGACTAAACAAACAGCGGAGATTTGCATGACTAAAAATACCTCAGGGAAACCTGCTGTTTGTGGTTATACGGTCTCTCATGCATACGTGCAGGTCCTGCTAACACGTGCTCCCGGGATCACACAGACGGAAAGAGACACGTTTGTTATGTAAAAAATCATGACAAAAGTCGGTGCTCATGTTTAATGATGGAGGACTGGATGGCAGCCGAGGAGCTAAAAGGAGAATGTGAAAGGAAAGAAGTGACGAGAAATGTGTCATTTTTGAAATTGGGAGATGTTCAGACAGAACGTAAGAGAGATTTCCTCAGAAGCAACGTGGGAGGCAGGAAGGAGGAAAAAAAAAAAAAAAGGAGAAGTCTGCGTCTGAGTGTCACACCTCCTTCCTCCTCATCGCGTGCCACCAGCGCAGTCTGCTAGTCCGCTACAGCACATTGCACCTCGAACGAGAGGGAGAAGGCTCCGCAGCAGGGGCGTCCATATGGAGCGGCGAGAGATGGCTACATAAACACAGGGAGGGTGAGGCTGCCATCTGAGAGAAAAGGCGCTCCGACGACGACTCGTGTCTTCACGCTCCGTCGGTCCGAGAGGCTGCTGCCGTCTCCGTGGTGACTCGCGGGGTGAAAGGTCATGCTTGCTCCTGCTCCATCGATTCACTAATTGGAGAGCCCATCACCGGCTCTCAGGCGTCCTCCTCCTCCTCCTCCTCCTCCTCCTCCCTAACGCTGTCAGCTGAACACACTGTGAGTGATAATCAGTGACAAACAAAGAATATCTAAATACCAACGCAGCACGTAGTGATTCAGGTCGTCCAGTGACCTTTTCCTCCAGTCTCTCTCCTCTCCGTTTTGTTTGCCGTCAGGCTTTTTCTGCCTTTCCTCTGTTGCTCCTCATTTTCCATTTCCTTCCAATTTATTTCTGCTCCCCAGTCGCTCCAACTCTATTTCAGTTTCCCATCTACAGGTATGTTTCCTTTGTGAATGCTTTAACACTTCGTCGAACATGTCGGGAAAATAAAATGCACATGAAAGTACCTTGAGCTACAATCCTCAGGATTTGGGTACTGGTTGATTTGGCAAAAGTTGGACATGTGGATTAAAACTACCGGTCGCAGAATTGCTTAATATCCTGTGAATCCCCCAGGCATGCCCGTGAACACAACTTGAAAGTTGCACAGGAAGCATCGTCATCACTTTCTTCTTCTTCTTCTTCTTAAAACGGGGAAGGCTGTTGAAAGCTTTTCCTTTGTTTTTTATAGCTTCTGACATTTTTAATGGATTTTGTCATGAAGTGGAGACATGTAACAGTTGCAGGCAGACAATTATCGATTGTGTTTCCACACTTTTCCTCGTTTCATCATCCTTTTGTGCAATTTTCTTTTACTTTTCAGTGTTAAGGCGTCTTTTAAACTACACGTCAAAACAGATTGATTTAAACTCCACCTTTCGCTACCTCGACAGTTGCACGTCAGTCTTTCCTTTCTTTCTTTTTTCCTGTGTATTTCCAATCCATTTCCCTTCTCAGCTTTTATTATTTTTACTTCCCTGAGCTGCTTCCCTCAGCATCCCATCTAAATCTCTCCTGCATCTCCATCGTCTTCCATTTCATCTCCTGCTCTTCCCCTCCCCCTCTCGTAAGTATTCAGTCCACGCTCATGGTCTAACTCTGCACTCCACGCTACTCCACTGTCCATCATTTCTTTCTTTCATTGACTCCCGAATCCTTCTCCTCATTATTTCCACCCTCACTCTGCCTTTTATCCATTAATCTTCCTTCCGCCAGCGGTTGGTCAGCTCTGGTGAGGCTGAGGCATCCGTTACAGCCAGAGTGAAGGATTTTTGATGGAGGATTTTAAGCCTGAAGGAGAACAAACGTCGCATCGAAGGGGAGCTTTGAGGGGTAAAAACTTTTTAAAAAACAACGTTCCAACTTAACAAAAGAACAATTCTGTTTGAAATTCAAACAGAAAGCTTTATGATCTGGTTGAAAAATGACTGCCTCGCTCTGATTTCCATCACTGGGTGACGGCAGCTGCTGACAATCTGCAGGGGACCCGTCTTTAATACCAAACAGCTGAGCGAGTCTCACCGCATCAGCATGAAAGTTACCCATCTTAGAGTTTCAAATCAATCATCTCCACGCCGAGGAGACAGAAATGCATGCTGCAAGCATCAGATGGATGGATGCATACATGGGAAGTTGCCTTCAAGGTTTCACTGCTCGCTGTTGTGTGTGCGGACACATAGACAAAATATGCCCTCAGAGTCACAACTCTGTCAAATCTGAATACAGATAAAGCAAGATATATACATCTTGACTCGTACATCCCGAGGATATCATTAGCTCCAGTGTCCTTCAGGAACAGCGGTACATAAACCCACTTAGAAATCATAAAATAAGACGCCCCGTATAACTCCACAAATTGCCAAAATACTCATCATGCTTTTACTTCTTCTTCAGTATTCAATAATTCCAATGATAGCTGCCAGCTCATCCATGGAGACGTTGCCAAATAGAATGGCTCACGGTTATTTCAAACTTTAACTCGCCAGTTTGCCAAACTACAGAGAAGTATGGGCTGAAAAAAAGCTGGGATAAGGTTGTAGATTTTCTGAGCATCAGGCATTATAGCTTCAAGAAACCAACAGCAAGGACTAGAGGACATGAAGGAGCGATATATTACTGATGTTTCCAGGATGGATGGGGTATTTGATGTGGGGTTGTATGACTATCCCTACTCAGTATATTCCTGCAGTAGGAGTGTGGAGAAGCAGCACGTAGCACTGACAGGGAAGCAGAGCTGCTAAACGGTACAGACAGCAAGACGTATGTTAGCCACTTAAAAGAAGGCACAGCTAAAAAATTACATACATCCCTTTAAGTGTACGCTATATTTTGAACAATTTTGGTGCATCGGAGAGCCTTTTCCATTAGCACCAAAGCAACGTTCAAAATATAGTGTACACTTAAAACTTGATAATGCACTCTATGAATGTATTCCTTAGTTATATGTCTGCTAGCATTTTGCTAATATTAGATAACCTGAGACGTGACTATATAGAATGTGATGTGTCCGTCCGTGATGACTGTGAAGACAACACATTGTCATGTTACGTTTGATAGTGTCGGTGTGAAGCGGGTGGAGAGGTCTACCACACAGGCGGCTAGCTTGACGACAACATCCAAGTATGTTTAGCCAAATTAAAACCTTAAATGTACCACAGTGCAGAGGGATGTGATTCGTATACCAGTTTCACAGGAGCTATAAAGTAGTAATGAAATAAATCCCTATTAACTGGCTTATTATACAAACTCAGCCCTGCAATCGAAATTCCGCCTCAAGCTGATTACTCCCCGTAGAGACACTATTGATGAACACATAAACATACTCATTTATGAAGGCCTCTTCCATTTCTATATTGTGCATCGTCACTGCAGACAGTAGTAATCACCGAGGAAATACGCCTTCCTGCATCCATCCTGCACTGTTGACACTTTTTTTTGTTGGATATGAAGCCAAAGAGCAAAAGTAATTAAGAAACTGTGCAGTGAAAACTCGGAGCGCGCTGCTGATTTGCATTTGTTTATGCGGAAAAGACTGCAGAGGCAAAGACAGGCCACCTTTATGTCTCTGCGGGGGACGAGTGTCACATCCCATGAAAACAGGAACATCTTTTATTAGACTGCGAGGAGGCAACACGTTTGGTGTATACAACTCTGGGAGATGTTGTCCTTTAGAGATGTATCGAGAGGGGTCAAAGTGCATAAAAACAGCTGCTGAACGGGGTTTTTATGTAATAGTGTGTAAGGTGAAGTTGGAAGAGCAGGGACAACGCGAGGCAGGGATCAGTCAGTAAACATGGAGAGACTGGTACCTCTGGGTTTGTGGATGCTGCCCTCTGAGTGGAGTTATTGTTGATTTATGGCGGATAAAGCAGTTAAAAAGTTAATGCGGTGTTGTGAAATTGTCCTTGCTCCAGTGGAGTTGTGTTGCTTCAAATATGAAGCTTTCCTGAACTGATTTAATTTGCTGAAATACGGGCTAAAAAAGGGGGACGAGGGTTTTCGATAATTAGCAAACCAACCCTAACCAAGTGGCTCTTGTGACTAAACCTAAGTTTTGCACAACCACCACTTCGCTATGCCAACAAATCACTACTTCCTAAGGGGAACTTCGGAGCTGAGGTGACGTTGTGTTTTAACTCTGAAGGTTTGGAATATGCTGAACCCTCAGCTGAGAGTCGTACAGTAAAGTAGTTTGAAAACATTCGCTCTCGCCATCACTCTCCATCCCCTCCTCATGGCATCACCTCCGCCTCATCCATCATCGGCTCATCTCCATTCTCTACCTCGCCATCGCTCAATTTATCTCTGCCTGTCCATACCTTCATCGCACCCTTATTCATCCGCTCGTCTTTGAATCATAGCTTCATTGTAATTCCCTCCCTGTGCTCATCCTTCATTTGCCGTGTCCCTCCTCGATCAGTCGTGTCTCAGCCCTGCTGTCGCTGCTCACTTCATTCATGAGCTTTAGGCCTCCACTCGCTCTGCTCTCACTGTTGAACTATAATTTTGTTTTTGAATCACACCAGTATTGTAGTCACGGAGGACAATAAATGAACAGGAATTTGCCTCAGTGTGAAACAATTGTGTATTCAGTGGAGAGCATCCGGGAGGGAAGACGCTTTGGATGAGAGGGTGCTTCTTTCACCTATCTCAATCATCAGCCCCTCTCCCTCATCGTCATCAATTCATTCACACAAACTGCCTTCATCTGACCATTGCAGGGAAGCACTGGAAGAATAAGGGACTATCGTTTCTGGAAAAAAATGACCAGGTTACTTAATCAGTACTTTGCAAGGTTGTAATGAAAGAAGTCTGCTGTGAAAGAGGTCTGCCAGTCTTCAAAGCTTTTCCTTTACCTGCACCCACATTGGAAATGAATGACAAAGCATGTCAAGGACACCAGCCTGAAAAATGATTACAACATACACCAGCAGTCAAACTTCTTCAATCTTAATAAGTTTGCCATAAAACCCTTACATGGTGATTTGATGACTTCAAACGTAAAGTCTCTTTGTTAATCAGCTCTCATTTTATCCTCTGTGATGCTCAGGAGTTCCTCGAGTGCCCTTCAACAGCACACAGGCCTCTCCACCGTGTGCTCGGCTGGTGCCCTACAGCTCACTTTGTCTCATCCAGAGACAGAGATTTGTTTGTGTTGACGGCAAATGTGCAAAGATCCAATTACACCGCGTAACGCGGCTAATAAAGTTATCTGCCCCTCCGGTGTGAAGGTGGGTGGCGAAAGAACGTGGGGGACAGATAACGCTAATCCTCCGAAACAAACCAGAGTGCAAAAGTGAAACAAATGAGCGCGTGTGTCCTGATAAGGGGATGAAAAGTTTAAAACCCTGCATTTTCCGCTCATCATGTCAAATTCTGTGTTTTGGCCTTTTAATTTTGCTCTGGATAACATCAGAACAACCCGGGAGCAGCGCTATTAAAAGTGTCCTTGAGCAAAATGGGATGTGTGCTCACTGTAGGACAGAGATGTCAAAGACGTCCTTGCACCAAAATTAAAGTAAGAGAAGAAGGATCAAGGTGGAGAAAGGCACAGGTGAGGAGAGTGAGCAGCAGATGAAGAAGAACAGTGATGAGGGACGGTCCACTGCGGCTCTTTGATGAAAGGATTGTGGGGAAAAGAGCTAAATGAAACACAGAGGATGACTTTGAAGCGAGGCTGGCCTGTCCAAAGCACTAATGTGAAGTCATTTGTTATCTCATCATTGGCTTTTATCATAATTTTCCGCCACAATCTCTGACAGAATCATGGCATTCCCCCGCTACGGCAAATATCTGAACAGACGGCAGATCAAAGACAAACAGGTGATGAAGAGAAGAGAGACGACAGAAGGGGAGACTCAGATTAAGTCACCCTGACAAATGATGCTCTTTGTTCGGATCATTTACGCCCAGAGGAGACTTTGACACATATTTAAGGACAACACTGGTGATATCTCACATATTTGCTTTTGTCGACGAATCCCATGAAAAGGAATACGCTCCATACATCGACAAACACCTCTGAAAATGTTCACACACGTATAGTTTCATGTTTCATCGAGTCCAAAAAACATCTGGGCACTGCAAATTTCAGCAAAAGTTTAATCAAGCCAGGCTAAGTAATGCATTTGTTGTGGGACTATTTTCTGCGGTGGATTAATACACGTTTAGTGCTAGAATTAGTGAGGGAGGAGGATGGTGTGTGTGGGATTGATTCCTAATTAACCACAGTGACTGAGCATTGTAATGAGGAGAACAAGTCACCCAGCACCACAGTAATGTGTTTTCATAGTTTTTCAACAACAATGGAGCTCTGTGGCACATTGTCCAGAGTCAGATATGACTCATTCTTCCATTAGTGGGATGCATTTTTTGTTGGTCCTGTTTGTTTGTTGACAACAAGTAAAATATAAGATGATATGGCATCAGTCACGTCCTTGAAAACTAAGAGGAACTTGGCACGTGTCGCCACTATTCACGTCGACATGAACAGAATTTTGTTGAAATTTGTTCCAGAATGGGAAAACACCACCTCAAGTTGAAAGAAAAATGGGGAAACCTGCTTTGATATCATAAAGTACATGTGTTGTTGACTTTTTATGAATTCACACCAGCCCGACCGTTTTTTGGCGCCGATGCCAACACCGGCATTATTGAGTAAATAAAATCAGATGATCAGACAACGTATGCGTCGATAGCAGTTTGTCTGTGTGAGGCCAATATATCAGTCAGGCTCTACTCGCATGTAATTTGTAGTATGCTAAAATGCTGAATTAACAGTTATTTGATATTTGATTGATGACATGCTTTTGAGACAAAATCAATTAAAGCTTCAAACTTCACAGAAATGTTTCAACACAGCACATCTTTCTTCTTTGTGGCCTCCAGTTGTTCCCTCATTACCATTTTTTAAAGCTCACAGACGCACCAAAGTCAGAAGAACGACCTTGCAACAACTCGGGCGATCCCGTGGAGCATGTAAATGCAGGATTAGTCTTACAAACCTCAATAGAAATAAACAGGAGGTGAGTGAATGTCAAAAAAATAAAGTTAGCTTCCTGGATTTGAGGATCATAAAACGATAACTACTCAACACATTGGACTAGTTTATTTGCCGTTTCTGGTCATTTTTCACACCCAAATCTAAACTATTATCAGTCCAGCAATAATAATGTGTCCCTGTCTTTTGTAAATACATCTGACATAACACTCTCTGTCCTCTGTGCGTTTGTGTGTATACGAGAGGAGGAATGAAAGACCGTTTCTGGACACAAACCAAAGCGGAGGTCACGCGCCGCGCTGACTGCTTGATTCTTCTGCGACCGAGTGTGCGGCGACATATTGTGCGTGTGTGTTTGTGTGCGTTTCACTTCCTCTGAGTGAGAGAGCAGAGCAAACACATTCCTAAATCTCTGAGATTAGAGCGAGGCAGTGGATTTGACTGTGCTTATCGACGGCGGAGCAGTGCGAGTAAGTGTTTCTCACCCAGACAGATGGACAAACAATCACATGCACAGAAAGACGACTGACTAGTTGGCTGCATTGTTTAGGAACATTGTTAGACTTCTATTACACCAGTATATATACACAACTAACTAAAAGTAACTAATCCACTGTTGGAAAACACGTCTTCTGTTTGGCACGTAGCTATGAGTCACCATATGTTTTTATTCTTGGCATATTTTGTCCTCCATCCACCTGCCATTTGGCCACAGATGATTTGGCCTCTTTGGAGCTCACATAGTCGTTCCTGTGAAATCTCACACCTCAAAGTGATGATTGCCAAATTGAGATGATTGCCAGACTTTTTTTCGGGGCCGACAAAAGCTTCTGAATGACACTCAGGCTCATATAGCGAGGCTAATTGTGATTACTTAACTCTACCATCTGTATTTTTGGCATGAGGGGAAAACAAAGCAGGAAAAAGAAATGGGAACACAAGGCATTCCCTCCGGAAACACTAGTGACAAACTGGTGAACTTTTTGTAAAGCAATCTGTTAAAATATCAAGAGTCAACTGTTTGTTGGAAAAGACAGAGAAAATAAATGTGGAATCTAACTTCTGGAAAAACGGACAAAGGCAGAGCAGAGACAGTTTCCTGTTTGTTGTTCACCTTGTATGTAAGCTACAGAAGACAAGGACAGGACTTCTGTGGGTCCTTTAAAGCCTAAAAGCTAAACATCTGGATTTTAGGATGTCTTAATTCAGATTTTTTTCATTTCTGGAAAACTGATTTGATTATAAAGGTTACATGACTTTTATAAAGTTGCACTGACGATGTTTAGTTCCACTTCAAACCACAACTGCAACGTCGGTAGGCCACATCAACAGTAAAAGGTGCCTTAGCGAATCATCAGTCGTATGATATGACATGATGATGTAAATGATTTCTATAGATGTATTTGGCCTCCGGGAGCAAAAACCTTTTTGTTGCATTTACCACATTTTTTTTTTCTCAATACATTACTGTGGCTTTTGCCCTTATATTTCTAGCGACAGGATAAGAGAGACAGGAAAGGACAGAGAGAGGAGATAAACTGCATCAAAGCGAACGGGCTGGACTCAGACCCAGGCCTCTGGTATGTGATGTCCACGCTCTATCAATGAGCTCCTGAGACACTCAGTGAATTGATTTAGCTGTTTGAAATGATGGTGTGACTGGGCCATAAAGCCGAAATGTTCCATTAAATCCACTTCAAGATGACTGTAGCAACAGATGAGAAATGCTGTACGCCAGAAAACAGACGGACCACCCAGAATGTCTGGAATGACGGGGAATGTATGTGCATCAACAGGAAGTCTGTGTCCAGCTTTTCTATTTTTCTCTCTGGATGTTTGAGTGTAAAAACATGTGTCTGCTGTATATGTGTGTGTGTGTGTGTGTGTGTGTGTGTGTGTGTTTGTTTCCTTCAATACACATTCATACACCAGAGGCACCTTCTAAGTGGCAGTAGGGGGCAGGCAGCAGGCATCTGTTCACACAGCCAGCCTGCTGAGACACAGATACGTACGCACACACACACACACACACACACACACACACACACACACACACACACACCAATACCCGAGCTGAACCCCATGCTCCTGCTTGACAGGGTGAATCTGACAGGCTAAGACCTTTCCTGCATGTGCATGTGTGTGTGTGTGTGTGTGTGTGTGTGTGTGTGTGTGTGTGTGCGTGTACACAATCGGTTTGACATTAGCCACGCCATGGCTGGGGGGGTGACGGCAAGAACAATTACAGCAGACTGGTGTGGTCATTCACACCTGTCCTCTGCCATTAGCTGAACTTTGTGTCTTTGTGTCTTTGTGTGTGTGTGTCTTTGTGTGTGAGTGTGTGTGTGTTTGTGTGAGGTGCAATGAAAACCTTAAATCTGAGCACGTTCTCTCTTAGTGGCTTTTTTAGATAATGTCGCCCTAAAAAAAAAAAAAAAACGTGTCTAGACTAAAGTGACAGGAAGACAGATGCATCCCTGTGCACATACACACGAACACAAACGCACACTCACAAACTTGTGTATCTCTGTGGCGAGGGCAGAGCAGACAGCACCCAGAGGCATTGTGGGAACTTGGCACCAGGACTGGGATTCAGTCTGCTGAGGGATGTGACTTTAACTCTCAGCCAAACACATAAATCAACCCAGACAGTGTTACTTAGGATATTGACGTTTTCCACATGGACAGAGGTCCCACTGGTCCCGTCAGCGCCTGGAATATTACGAGACGCTATCGAGTTAACATGAACTGTTTCAAACAGCAAACTGTGTAATGTCGCTCTCGTTAAAAGTCAGAGGGAAATATCTCAACAATTACCAGCAAAACTGATGACGTGGGTCAGGTGGCAGCATCGCACAAACACTACTGACGTGGCATTTCTGACAGAATATTGCATGGATCTTGACGAAAGAGAATTAACCATATTTTATGTGGCTGGTACTACTGAGGACGGTTGTCGCTCAGCGGGGTAGAGCAGGTCGGCTAGCGATTGGACGGTTGCTGGTTCAAATCCCGGCTCCGTGCTGAGCTGAGCTGCATGTCAAAGTTCCCTCGCCCAGAGACAGCTGGGATTGGCTCACAGACCCCACTAATTTTAGAGGAATTTAGCCTATTTATTATTTTATCTATTCATGGCATACCCATGTGCCTCTTAAATTGTTTTCTGACAGACTGATGATTGTTGTAATGATTTTATGTTTTTTATGTTTCATGTCTGGAAAAGCGACAACTGAATTGCCCATTTGGGATAAATAAAGTGGTCTGACTCTGAACCCCATAAAAGGGATAAAGCTGTTACAGACGATGGATGGATGGTACAATTCGATGCAGATCCTACATCTGTCGAGCTAAAATGATGGTTTCTTTTTTATTTGAAGTGGCACAGAAACATATGAAATGGATATTGGAATAAGCTCAATTCAATCTAAGTAAAGTGTTGGACATTGGCAGAGGTATACACTCAGCTGAGAAAGCAGATGTTGGGCACAGTAAACATCGCTAGCTTGGTAAATATCAGCATGTTGGAACTGTCATTGTAAGTGCCAGACAGCCGGACAGAAACACGAGGTGACTCTTGTTTTCTAACAACAACTAAACATGAGAACATTACATATTTATTAGCTACTGCCAAAGTCTTGGGATAAATGTTAGGTCAGGGATAATTGTTATAGTTTCATTTTCTTCTTTAGATGAAGCTTAATTATGTTAATGTCTCAATAAACTCATCAGACATTGGTTATAGCCAGTAGGTGATTTGTTTATTTCTAACAGTGGGTGTGGTCCTAACCCTAACCTGATAGAACAAACTACATCTGTTCCTTTAAAATATTTGTTTTTGTCCTGTAGCAGTGTATCAATATAAGTATATAGGCAGCAATCTAGCATAACAATGAATTTTTATGGTACATCATTTCAGGAATGCCATACGTCCAAGACCAAACGGATGTATGGATGGGGCTGAGAGACAAAGGCGTAATTACAAATCCATCTGCTACTTCGTAAGTACGGACACTCACATGGATTTATCAATACGCAGCACAGCGAGGATGCTGATATTTCAGAGCCACGGTCGCTGCCAGATTCAATCTTGAAAAACCTCAGTCAGATAAAGGATCGATGAGTCAGGCGGACGAGACAACCCCGCTGCTTCTGTTTTTCTCTTCTGCTACCAGAAGATGGAAATTGTGGATGGCGGGTCAAGAATGGGGGATGCGTTTTGTTCATTTTTGGAGAAAATGGAGATGGCACCCTCCTTGTATTGGATAGGGAGACCAAGAAAGAGGAAGAAATCGAGGCACAGACCGGACATGTGCACATTAATCTTTGTGACCAGTGCGCACACGGCTGCAGAGACGTCCATGACCATAGTGAGCCCTTACAGAAAGGAAGAAATCTGGGAGTTCAGGTAGGAATCCTCAACCAATTTAACAGGTACAGATAAATCTACCTCCTTCCATTTACTCAAACCCATAATATATTGTGAGTTTGAGGGAAATGCATGCCCGCTTCTCCTCACACGCCTGCTGTTATCTATCAACTCAAAGTGAAGCCCACCTGCTGCAGTTTAGCTCCCGAGCCACACAATTGATTTGGAAGGAAAATGGCAGAGAGCTTTTTGTCAATACTGCCAAGACTCATTTCCTTTTCTCGTTCATGCCCACACATAACATGAATTATTTTCACTGATTTCAGACCAAATTAAAAAAAAAAAAAACGTCAATGCATAAGCCCTGTACTTACCGGTACAGCTGATACTGAATGTATGCTCTTAAATCAGCCGGTAATCGTTGTGTGACTCAGTTGTTGTCGTGCAGTGGGAAACACAGCCAGCAGTGGGATGAGGTAAACTGATAGCAACTGATAGGATCGGACAGATAATTTTGTTAGGGGAAGATAAACGAGCGTGAATAGGAAACTGACAAAGAGTAGACCAATTTCTTCCCTCCTCCTCCTTCTCCTGCTGTCTGTGCCTGCGGGCGAGCTAAAGTCGACAATCCCAGAGTGACGGGAATGAAAAGAATCATTCAGCCGGCCGGCTTCCGACACCTGGTCTCTTATTCCCTCACCGGCACCAGGTTGGGGATTTATAGACAGGGGGAAGTGAGGGGGGAGAGGAGGAGGAGGAGGAGGAGGATAAGGCACAGGTACAAAGTGTAAAGAGTGAGGAGGGATCTTGAGTCAAGAGTGAGAGGTCGGAGAGACGCTGAGAGAAAAATCGATGAAGGAGGAAAGCAGAAAAAGAGTGAAGGCTATGTGCCAATTTCAAATCAATAAATCAGTGTTGTTCTGCTTCCAAAAACACCCAACGATATCGTCATAACGGAGCCGACAGAAGCCAGAGGCTGTTTCATCTGACCACCATGGCTTCCAACATCAGCTGCAATGATTGGATAAACAGACGAACTGTCACTGTGCATTGATAGCCACGGTGAGTAGAGACCACATCCTGTAGAACTATACATCACTAGTCTGCCAGAAAAGGTTTGATTCGCAGGTGATGTAGACAACAATGACCTTTAACTCGTCTTTCTCACCAACTCTTCCTGCCTTCGTCTTTCTTTCTAACCTCATAGCAGAGGCCCTTCTCATCAAGTTCATGGCGGTCTGGACAAAGTTTAACCAAAAAAGAAAGGTTCAATCTGCAAAGGAGGCATTGTTGTTCCCCGCATAACAACTGAACTTATTTTCTATTCACTCCATTTATGTTGTTATCTGGACACGCTAACATCGCGCTGACTTTCTAAGATACACTTGACCTACATGGAAGTAGTAAATTACCAGATTTTTGGAGTTATAAAGGACCTTTTGACTTTTTTGTAGCTCCTACCTCCTGTTGGCTGGTTTACTATAGTCAATCTATCGTAAATCTTCTTTAAGTTTTGTTTTGTTTTTGTAAAATTGGAATCTGCAAAGCAGGCCTGTCATTATATGACAACTAAAGCAGTCATATGAATGGCTTTGTAAGTGGTCTTGGATCAAATGTCTGAACATGGGTCTCTGTACTCCGCTTCATCGGGCTGGTTTTGAGCTCTCCATTTGGTCCTGCTGATTCGCTCACTGTCAGAGAGACTTTCAGAAGAACTTGTCTGATGTTGAGTTTCATCTGTCTGCATCAATTTCCTTTTTATTTTCAGATAGTCACTGTCCGCTTCTTCAGCTAATTCCACTTGGCATTCGCTCACAGTCAGTGAAAACAACAGATGGTGAGAGAAAAGAGACCATCTTCCATTAATTGCCCCTGTGTCTTTTTAAAATTCCCAAATAGTCAATTACTTGACTCTTTCACAGTTGACAAACACATTGCTTGGATGTTTTTTGTCTATTTCTGTCTTCATATTCTCTTTCCCTTTTTCTGCATACGTGTGCAGCCAATGTAAGCCACTCCGATGTAAATGGTTCTTAGAGAGTTTAATATAGTTTAATATAATAATTGCAAAGGGATTTGATTAACCGGCATTAAATCGATTTATTGCCCAAAGAATAAATTCACAGACTCATGAATATACAATGAGCTAATTGTGCATGTGAAGTTGCTCTTTATTGCGTGAGGATGAAAATCTACTGCATGCCAAGTGTGTAATATGTTCATGTGTTGCACATGCAGGTCACTGATGTGTGAAACAACAAACATGCACTCAAAGCACTCTTTGTACTGTTGACAGACGATTATCTCCAACCTTTCTATGAATAATAAATCAGGTGAAATAGCCTCGAAAGACAGATGAAAACCAATGTTTTGTTGGTTTTTGTGATTCTCCACGTCAGGCAGTTCCATCAGGACGTCCCCTTTGTCTTCACCCGTCACAAAACCAAAAGAGCATAAACTTGTGCAGCAGACTGCCAAAGATCTAAAGCTGGAGCTGAAATCTTCCTAAGCCCCTCCTGATGCTGTCTGAGCGCTTGCTTCGGTCTGGTTAGAGGCCAGACGTAAAGGGGATTTCAGCCGGGAATATTAGCCAGCTCTGCTTTGCTGGGCGCGCTCGATCGATCAGGGAGAGAAGAAATATTTCAGAGAATTTCAAGGGTTTTTCTTAGATGCTTCAGAAAAGACAAAGTTCATTTTTTTAGCAAGGTAACCCCCCCCCAACACACACACACATACACACACACCGCACAATCCAACATCCAGCTTTAAGCACTGCAGTGCGACATGGTTTTTTTAAACCGAAAGCAGAGACGGTTGCCTGAACACAAATCACCCTTTCCTGCAATTCCCTGTTGCACCAACAACACTCAAGTTTAAAGCAGTTCCACAAGAAGAACTGTGGATTAAAGAGTGACTTCATCAGGAAGCAGAGCCACTAGTGATGTAAACTGTTTAGAACATATGTTTTGTTTTTTGTGTGTGTGTTGTTTTAAGTTATTGGCATGTTATTGTCTACAAATTTTAGAATGCAAGTGTTAATGTCAGCTGTTGGCATCTAAAGCCACTTTGTTCCAGTCATGCTTAGAGAAAGTGATTGTGAATGGTCTAGAAAGACTACGATCTAAAGTGAAATTAGCAAAAATGTCATGTCATGTCATGTAACTACAGGGGACTGAGTTAATGTTAATGCTTCTTATGCTAGCTAAGATTGAGGTTGCTAGTGCTGGCTAACATTAGGGCATATACTGGGAGCATGCTGTAGTTAAATCTGCCTTTTTCACTTTTTTCCCCACAAACTGACTGTTTATCACTGATGACACACCGTCACCATCTGATTTCAACAGTGTTATACTATTGGCTGACAAACCTTGTTAGAAGCTGGAACCAACAATCACAAATCGTACATAGACAAACAGAACAATCTCTTTTTTCACCCAACAAACAAATCATTCATTCACAATCATGTTTTTAGGAAAAAGATATATTTATTCTGCTTCTCTCTGCAAGCTCTGTATGAAGATGCTTTCAATAAGACCTTTAAACAGATTTTTAGAAATAAGAAATCAAGTGAGAAATTAGTCAAGCTGAAGCACAGTAAGTGCACAAAGAAAAATAGTTACATATTCATTGTTTCTTTCCAACTGCTGACACTGAAACAAAGACTGCCTCTGCTAATGCTGTCTAAGTGCAAAATTATTACACTCTCAAATGCATAATTACACAAGACACAGTAGGAATCAGCTCACACGATGACAGCGTTTGATCATTTCCTTTGCAAAAGTCAAGACCAACACCAGTCACAGTCGGAAAAGTTCAACGAGCACTGCCGGTCGTGTTAAAGTTTTAGAATCACCAACTGGACTTTGTGTCAATCGCATCTTTGACTCTTACTTTGAAGGAGAGCACAAAGCTCTGCTTCTCTGTCATCTCCTTCAAAGAGACTCACATGGTTCAGATCCAGATCCTGCAGCAAGGAAGAGCGATATGGTTGATCAGCTGCCAGTTCTTTTCTCCGCTGTATTTTTTTCCAGCCACACCAGGTTTTCCGAGGGCAACGGCCCACAAATCACCAAGGGCCGGATGTATAATCTGTGCGTGCACACAAAAACCACGCGTCCTCCATTTTCCAGACCTGGAAGAATAATGGGCACGCTTCACTTGGACTTCAGTGTTCAAGAGATACAGTCGAGCGATCGAAAGTCACTCGCGCTGTAGGTGCATTAATAACTTCACGTTTAAAGATCTGTGATGACGTGTGATCATTCATATAATCATCTTTTAATTTTAGCCCCAGTTGTGAAGCGCTACAAATCTAATGACTGATCATCAATCTGACTCTTAATCATGAAGACTGAGATATCATCATGACAGTGATGATGGTTTACAGGTGCTTATAATGAATAAGTAGTATTGGTGCTATAAAAAGTCCAAAGTCCTGCCTGATGACAGCTGACCTGGTGCTGTGGAGAGTCTCGCCGATGCAGCACAGCCAATGAGATTGCTGCTTCTTTAGTATTTTTCTCCTGACAGGACTAACGATTGGTGGAGTATCGATATGCAAAGTGGACCCTGCCACGTGTCTAGCTTCAAACAGTGTTCTGGACTTTATTTTCCTCTGAGAACAGCTTGTTTATTCACTCATGGAATAAATTCATATTCCTGAGTTTGTCTCATTACCTCATTAAATATTAATATTCTGAGTGTGAATTTCTTCTCCAGAACCACATCACACCCCTTTCAAATCTCAGCACACCAACACCGGGTTTGTTCTTTGTATGTTTTTCGTTGCGAGCGCGCACACATGGGTGTGACAAAGAATCGATGCGAAGGCTAATTGCACTGTACGGCTCACCAAGACGGAACCGGCCTCGACCGATAAATCCGCGAACGAGAATGCGCCGTCAAAGGTTAAGTACCTGTGATTAATGGACTCACATAAGCTGGCTTAATGGAGTTTTTATATCAAGGTTTAATGTCTGTGTAAGGGGGGAGGGGGTGTTATACACTGTCTGGTTGGCACTTTCACTGTGAAATGAAACCCTCTAACCCTTACCCTGAGCGTATGTGCGCGAGAACAAAGGGAAACATATAGAGCCGGGAGGGTGAAGGAGTTGTAGAGTTGATAAACGGACAAGCGGCGGAGCGTTTTATCTGGTAAACTGCGCTCGGCGGCGTATACGGCAGTTGAGGTGCATATGTGTGTGTCAAACTGTCAAACGGCAGCGGAACGGACAAATCCCAAAAGCACAACGCCTTCAAAGACTATCCGGAGAGGTGTGAGCGCGAGAGAGGAAGTGTGCACATGTGAGAAGAGGGAAGAGTGGTCGCACTGCAGGACCGAGAGGTGGTTCAAGAATACAGAGCGAGAGAGAAAGAGAGGGGGGAGGGTGGAAGTGAAGGGGAAAAACTGAGAACAGACTGAATAAAAAAAGATGGGAAAAAGAAGGGTCAGAGAAGGGATGAGAAAAAGATGAATGAATGAGTAGAAAAAGAAGTGGAGGAGCGGGAAGTGAGCAGCGAGGGCAGAAGGAAAAGATGGAGGGAAGGAAAGAGATAGACAACGGGAGGATAGAAAAACAGAGGAGGTCAGGAGGATGACAGCCGAGGAGGAAGGAGGGAAGTCAGAGGTGAAAGACAGAGAGGAAAAACTGGAGGGAGGAAAAAGGAGGAAGAGAGCAGGGGAATAGGAGAAAAAAAAATTCTCGAGGGATTAATTGGAAGGATAGACAAAGGAAAGAAAAAATGGCAGGAGGAAGGAGAGAAGTCAAATAAGCCAAGGGTGAGCGATGGGATGAGATGCAGGAGGAGGAAAGGATGAATGAAGAGTTTTTGCGGCAGGAAAGGGATGAAAGACTGAAACACAGAGGAGAAAAGGAAGAAAGGAAGGAATTTGGAAGACACCGGAAGGATAGATAGAAGGATGGCAACAGGAGGAGATTACGGATTACAAGAAAAACAAAAGAAAGACAGACTGTAGGAGGGCGACCAGAGTTATCTTTAGAACGCAGGAGGACTTAAAGAAGGCAGTTCACGGTCGTCAAAAGAGGGATGTGGAGGAAAAATGTCAACTATGGAGGAGAGAGAGAGAGGAAGAAATGAAGGGAAGTAAGGGGGGAATAGACAAGAAGGACAGGAGGATGGAGAGAGAGAAAGAAACGCAAAACTTTTCAAAATAAAACCACATTAAATGAATTACAGACAAGCTCATACAAAGTTAAAGTGAGTGTTTCCGCAGCGCCTCAAACTCCAACAACAACTCTAACAGTAATTATAATTATTCCTCATCCTCAGATGGTGAGCATTTGATTGACAGCTCATTTGGGCAGATGTGACCTCCTATGCCCGTCCTACAGCCTACAACAACCAACGGGTGAGCATTTTATGCAAGTTTGTGTAGTTTTTACATTTTTAAAAAAAACTCTTTTGTATGCAGAGAGTTAGAACTACAACTAAAGGACTATAATTAGTTTTAAAGCTCCTGTGACTCTCAAGCAGGGCTATTTTGAGGTTAGTTATTTGCTGAGAAAAACAAGTGTTACGTGTCTGTTTCCACTAATATTGTTACCTAGTTTGAACCTAAGACTTTTTGATGTGGACCCATTGCGGTTTCCAGCTTATAGGGGCAGTTAGAGGTCATCTACGTACATTCTGTGTTAAGAGAAAAAGCAAGAATAATATATGAATGTGTTCAAACTCCGATAGATTAATAACTGACAGCTTGGGGGGGGTAAAAAAAAAAATAAAGAATTTCCCTTTATTCCAAATGGTTTAGCAACAGTGTTGAATTTACTTTGAGCCAGAATGAGATGGATGTTTCATATTTCATATACATTTCCAGGAAAGAGAACAGGATATAAAGAATGATGGGGGAGGATCGAGGAAGTAGAGGATGAAAGCAGGCAGGAGGATGGATAGAAACAGGAGGAGCAGGAGGGATCAAAGCAGCCAAGTAAGGAAGGAAAGGATGATAGGATAGGAGGGAAGTAAGGAAAGGGAAAAAAGGGCACGAGAGCAGAGAACTGGAGATGAGAGGGAGGTGGTCATAGCTGGAGGGATTTATTCAACACTGGGAAGGAAAGTCACCTTTTTACATGACAAACGCAATCGCTCGCTCTCTACCACGCTAATCACGTCGAAACACGCTCAGAGACATGAACGCAGAAGAAGAAAAACTGGCAAATTGCAGTGCCGTCAGATTTTTTTTCTTTACATCATGAATGTTTTATTTTGCTATTTAATTGAATACATCCAAGGTGCCTACAGTCTGTATGTGTGTGTGTGTGTGTGTGTGTGTGTGTGTGTGTGTGTGTGTGCTCTCATCTATCCTTTAAGCTCCTCCACCACTTGAAAAATGACATTGGGGAATTATAGGAAGTCTCAACGCTGTTTGGCCACCACACACACACATGTACACACACAAACGTACACTCACAAATGTACACACACACACACACACACACAGTGACAGGTGTGAACCAAATCCTTTCTGGTGATGGAACTTCCCAGGGACCTTTGGGAGTCATACCGGGAATGTGTTATGTGGCAAGGCGCAAACATGTGCGCGGGCGTGTGGGCGCCGTCAGCCAGCCGAGCCCAGAAGCTGACAGCGACAATAACATATTTGTGTGTGTGTGTGTGTGTGTGAGTGTTTGCATGTGCACAGGTGTGTGAAAGCGTCTGTCACGGCTGCCTTGTTAAACGACAATCTCCCGACTTACTTTCGGAGTGAGTTTGTACGTGTGTGTGTTTGTGTGCGTGGAAATGATTACGTACAGGCGCGATGTACCGCAGGAGCTTGTTAAACACACACATTTATTTATCTATTTATTTTTTTTGTGACTTCGCTGCTGCGTTCGTGAAAGATAACTGAAAAGTGTGAGTGGAATAGGAATGCAGAGCGTTTGCTTGCAGGTGCCGCTGTCGTGACCACCGTACTGTATAGACAAACATGATCCACCGGGGTATTACACAGCTGCGTGACTGCAGACTCTGATGCGCTGTAAAAGTGAAACCTGTGATGCAGAAACGTATGTGACAGGCTCATGTCAGGGATCCGCCTCAGTCTGATACTGTATCTGCTCTCGGAGATTCATATTCACACTTAAGGTCTTTAAAAGGCAGTTATATCTCCGTAATTTCCCTCTAATTAATCACAGTAATGGTGAGTTCATGATGATACACAGTTAATCCAATTTTTCCAACTCTTTTCTTAGACCAAGGAGTTCCCGTGGTAACTACAGAATCACACCGATCGCAAATTTAACGTAAACGCAACAACAAAACAGAGAAAAGGTTAGTGTTCCCGACCTAAGGAAGGTCGACTTTTCCGTGCGCCGTCAACACCGATTGTTTTATTATGAAGGTAAACCAGGTGATTTGATGTTGTTCACGTCTCAATCGATCTGCTCTGTGCAGACTTTGACTGAATTAATCCACTGTGCACTGGCATTCGGCAGGACTAGAAGCCTTGTGCAAGGAGGCTCCATTTATCTTGAAGCAGGCACTAGCTGGTCAAAAACAGGAAGTCAGTCCACATGTTCTTTAAGTGATGGATCTCCAGATACAGTTATAAAACATCTTGACACAGATATAATAAGGATGATAATGATGTGAAATTAAAGGGGTTTTTTTTCAACAAAGGAGAGTTTATCCAATCATGTAAAACTCTCCTGGGAGAAACCCCTTGACTGCATGTGTCTACACCTAGGTCTTCCGGAAACATTGGGGGGGAAAAAACTGCCTTTCTAAAATATGTTTTAAATCCTTTCACATGGTTTCATTTGAAGGTTTTCCCTCTCTAAACATGTCACGGCAAAACACAGACGATTGTTTAAAGTTTTTCAAAAGCTGGTGAACATCTTGTTGCGGTTGGTGTTTCTGATTATCGGTCCGTGCGGAACTTTCTCTTTATGTAACGTGCTGCAGTTCTTCAACAAAGCATTTACATTTACCTGTTAATCTTAAACACATGCACACACATTTATCTTAAACAATCACAAGTGGCGCTCTCAACCTCTCACATACTTAAACACCTGCGTTTTAACTATTTATAGCCGAAGCTCTTATCGAAAATGCACACATACTCAGCCATGAGTGGCCATTATGTCAGCAGATTTTATTGACATCCTTGACTCTTGCCCATAACATGAACAGGAAGCATACAGCATGGTAGGAACACACTCCTACCATCCAACTCCTCCTCAAGTCGATCTTACTCTCTTACTCGTCCCTCTTTATTTAACACAGACTGTCCCCCCCCCACTGCTTCATATCCCTCTCCAGAGACAGTCCAGATGAAAGGAGATCAAACAGCCAGGAAATTGTGAAATAGCTGCAGTGAGAGAGGTGCATATGTATGAGAACAGATAGCAGGTCCACGGTGCACAGGAAAGGAAATCTACAAGGAACACACTGGATGTAATTCGCACTTTACATTACACTTACATATGATTATCATGCAGTAGAAGGGTTTCTCTGTACACAATATATATGCATTTTATCCTTTTTTGTGTCTGATGTTCCAGTTTAATGCTTCAGTTTGTATTGACCAGCTGCAACCTCAACTTGGACTTCGATGTAATGGGAAGCGTTGCCAGGTCTTGCGCCACCCACAGAACCGAGCAGACAAGTTCCTGAAACATTTTCAAAAATAATTTTCCCCCATAACTCAGAAAAATGCTGTCTTAGCACGGTTTTGTCCAGAAACAGCAGCCGACTGTGTTTTCAGAAAACATTCTACACATGTTTGCCTGATGGTGATCCATCGTTGAGGCCATAAACCTAGATATGAGGATTAGATGACATTTTAATAACCATCAGTCTTTATTATATCATCTTATTATTTGCTAATTTTGTGTCTATATATTGCAAGGGAAATTCTGTTTGCTGAAGTTTTCTGAATTTTCTGAAGAAGCAAAGACTGTTGTGTGATGTCGCAGATTTTGACCCCAAGTTTCTTTGGGAATGAATATGCGCCTCTAAAGCCAGGATGCACTTATCATACTACATTATGTATTGTGATATGCTGCTGGGCTGAATATCAACCAAAGACAGGGGGCTGGATGTATTTATATCCATACACAGAGATTATAGATTGGGATTATAGTGGATTATAACTGCCCCTGTTGACCTTATGATTTTAATTGCAGAATTGAGATACCGCTGTACATCATGTACACACAGAGTTCTCGGCCTCTCTTTTCACCTACTCTCTAATTTGCTTCATTATTCTAGATCTCCGGTCCCGTTTCAACTTTACTAATCACTCTGCATGTGTTTGCCTTTCTCTCACATAGGTAAACCTTTTAGAGCTGCTGAGGTTTACAGTATAAAGCCATTCAAGGCGATCAAACCATACAATGAGCTGAGAGCGTGTGCGCCGTAGGTCGTGCCGGGCTCCCGCTTTCCTGCAGCCGAAGGTCTCCACAGCACTAAGAGAGCCTTTTATATTGCAACTATTCAGGAGCATTCGAGTGCACTGTGCTGACACAAAGGTGTGAACATGACTGATAATGCTAAAATGGATGGGGGGAGTTTGGATAAAAGGAAAGTTTGAAGTGAGTGGGGCAAGGTTAAGAGAGGAAAACCTGCAAATTTGGTTGCTTCAGTCAGGTTTTTGCTTCATTTTTATTGTATTAGGTGGAGATGTTTGAAAAAAAAAAATCGAGTGTCTTTACTCACAAAAGACTGTTGGAGATGGCTTGTTAAAGTCTGGAAACCTTTGACATTGTTTTATGTTTTTCTTATGTGTTAGACTCATTTTAAATCCTATAGATGATTTAAAAAACGGTAAATCTTTGCTGATACAGAATAAATACAAGGAACGTTTCAAGTCAAAGGGCCTCATAACACCATATTTTGTAGAAAACAAGGATACCATCCCCCAAGTACGTACAAAACACTTATTTCAAAACAAATATTTATGAGGGAGAAATTGCTTTGAAGGATCAGAAAAATGGAAAATCCTTTGCAGGGCGAATGAGTGCCAAGTTGGCTGCACAGCAAAAAAGAAAATCAGTGACACGATCAGAGAATGCAGGATGGATTCATTAGTACAAATATTCTTCTCCTCATTTGACCACTGAGATTGTCTCAAAATCTAGGATGCCAAAGCCTCTATTGGAACTCAACTGCCAGAATAAATGTTGGCCATTTCTGCAAACAATGGATATGTTCAAATGTTTCATTTCTTTACGTTACACACCGTGCGCCTGGTCATATTGTCCCCCAAAATGGATCAGAATGTCCTGAAGTCTCGACAAAAATATCCTAGTTTTGATGCAACAAACATGGCTGGAAAAGACTTCAAATGCTGAAACACAGTCTCTAGCAGCAGTCACTGGCTTCCCTTCCTTGGTCCGACGCCATCAGCTGATGAACATCAGCTCACATACATCTTATCTGACAGTGATGTGACATGTATTGTAGAAATATCAATGTGGTTTTGTGCAACTGCAAACGTTATATTCTGACCAGCAGACTGTGTATTGGAGGCCTTCTGAATATAAAAATAGACGTCAATGTCTTTGCAGTCCTAACAGATGGTCGTCTGGTCTATGTAATCATTTGATGTCAGTACTGACGGTCTTGTTCTGTTTGCTGTCGCTCTAAAGAGAGCTCCCCAACGGCTTCAATCTAATCACTTAAACCACATTACAAATGTGAAAGAGCTCATAAAACATCCCTGTTTGGGATCTTCAGCTTTAAACATCCTTAATCACTGTCATTCTTGCACAGTTCCACCTCCAATCCATTTATTTCATTCGTGGAATAAAGCAGGTTGCAGTAGCAAATTTCTATCCGGGTCAAATCTGCCTCTTCTAGTACAGACAGCCAGTCCTCACTTGATAAGTGATAGGTTTCATTACGAAGCACTACAGGCAGTCTCCATTTCCTAAAAGTACATAATTCCCTAATGTACTGATCAATATTTCAAAAGCATGGATCACTTTGTCTCATAAAATGTTCCCACAGTTAAGAGCATCTCGACAGTTACATTGACATTTAGTCAAAGAAGGCGTTTCATTTATCGAGGGGTTGATATCTCATTTTAACAAAACTCTTTAAGTACTGCTTCCACAGCAGCTCACCCCCCTTTACAGAAAAGCTCTTCTGCTGACTCACAAATTGTAATGCACTTTCAGTAAGTCAGGATCCTCTGCTCTTAGATATCAAAAGGGAACACGCACTGAACAGAGTTTTCTTTTACAAAGTGATTTTCAAACACAAGAGGGCGAGTTTAAGTCACCTCATGCCGAGAGATCAATTTGTTTTTGGCTCATTTAGAATTCCATTACGCCTTTTTGAGGCAGTCGCAGCTGGCAAATCTCAATTTTCTCACATGACACCATCCCCTCACCATTACAAGAAAGATGTAATCAGACTGAAGATGCCTTCATATTTATCTGTTTTCCATTTGCACGTCTGATTTGCTGTTGATTACCTTTGTCTACCACCAACCTGCCACTGGAGCGATCAGTAAGCCTCCCCACCCTTACGGATAGGTTGGAGGATGCTGCCGTTGTCATTGTTGTTTCACATAACTGATTACCACTTTATTTAGCAAGGTCCCGACCCGGAGAGACTGATGCGGTTCAGCCAAATGAAATCATCGTCCGCTGAATAACTGAATCAAGCCCTTAACACACACTGGGGCTCATGCTTTGGTACTTCAGAGAATGCATGATAGGGGAAAACGTGTGGAGGAGAGCTAAAGCTGAATGAATCAGATTCAGATGGGAACGATGCAAGAGAGCGCTCTCAGGCAATCGAGTTTTCAGGTTTGCGAGAT
The DNA here is from genome assembly GCF_904848185.1 of Acanthopagrus latus. Taxonomy (NCBI): domain Eukaryota; kingdom Metazoa; phylum Chordata; class Actinopteri; order Spariformes; family Sparidae; genus Acanthopagrus; species Acanthopagrus latus. The sequence goes on along the minus strand of NC_051048.1, from coordinate 5,014,915 downwards.
TTATTCACAAAGACACTGAGAATTTTAAAAGGGATAAAAAGAAAAAGGCAGGAGGTCCTCTTCACGTTTGAAGTCAAGAACATACGAAGAAGCCTCTCTTTTTCTCAGCTTTGCTCCCTCTTTCGTGGAGGAGATATGTGATCTCTTCCATTCTGAATTGAGTTTAACTGGTTGTACTCATTCCAAGGTTAAAAGAAAAAAAGAACTTCATGTTACCTAACATGAGAGCTGATCCCTGAGGATAACTCAGCATCAAACGACCCAAACAGACAACTAATGTTGTGTTCAGACTACTGGTGATAAAGCAACAGGCCACAAGTTGATATGAACTCCTTCACTTGTCAGTCATCGTGTGAACAAAACATAATTTAGAGAGAGTGCAGGCACCTGAGGCACCGCGAGGTGCTGTCAATGAAAACTGAAGGTTCCTCACCTCCTGCACAAATAATAAAAACTTCCTGGAGCTAACAAGGTGATCGTTATAACTTGAAGCTGAAGAATTTAAACTGACTGTGAAGTATCAAATTAATAAATGTGACCAAAAGCTTGGATCCATTCAGATCTACACAGGTATTATAAGCAATGTCAGACATACAATTGAGACTGAACCTGATAAGAGTATAATTTAAACCTGGTCCAACTCGGATAATGGGTAAAAAAATAAATCTTGTAATTGACTAATCAACTTAAAGTTGCAGCTCTACTGTGATCTGACAAGCACTTTAAAGTGTGTGGATGCATTGAAAGAAACACAACAGTCCTAACTTAATTCAGGCCTAAACAATTAAACAAAAACGTATCCCTCCTACCCTTGGGAGAATTCAAGACAGGGAAAAGATTTCCTCACAAGGTGGAAAAGTCAATATGGTCCTCACAATGGTACAAGGACAAGAACACACACAAACACACACACACACACCTATTCCTGCAGACAGAACCACACACAAAAAAGATTACTACATGTAAACACAAAGAAAACACACTTTTGTTCACTCTGCGTTTGTATGCTTGTGGTGATGCACACACACACACACGCACTTACAAACCCCCCGAGGTTCACCACACAATCACATTTCATTTCATTCCCTCCATTACTGGGCTCTCCCTCCAATTCTATTTTCCTCCTGGATTCCAGCACTCTGATCTCATTTTCTGCAGTCATTGTTCTTCCCTGTGTGGCCATTCAGTCTTTCCTATAGATTTTTTTATTTATTTTTTTTCCCACTTAGGGAAAAACAGTTAACGGTGATGTCAAGCCTGCTGGGATCATCCTGGTGGGATGGATGGATGGATGGATGTGGCATTTTCAGAGGAAGTAACCTGAGGCAAAAATAATATGTTGTATGTATATATATAGTTTTTAAACCATTATCCAGTGTGTGGGCACCTGTCTTCCAACATTATGCCAGTATGAGCATGAAACGTAAAAGGTACAGAGAAAGAGGTGGAAGGAATTGTGTTTGTTTTTTCTCACAACAATTCCAACTCGCAGACATAGGTTTCAGAGAAAACTGGTGTTGAATGAAATTAAATACTAAGTAGGACCCTAAATCTGCTGAAAGACACCAAATGTATTCAGTGAGATAGCCAGTTTCCTGTTGAGAATACCAATCACTGAGGGTCAGAGCGTGTTTCTGAACCAGGAATCGGCGAGAGCACCGTTTCCACTACGTTTCTCTTTGTGTCTATAATTATGGACCTATACCCTTAATGCTAGAAATGCCATCACTAACATGAAGGAGATGCTAATTCTCTGTTTTTATATTTGCATCAAGCATCACAGAGACAAAAACAGTCAGCGTGCCAAGTTTTTATGAAATATTTTGTTTCGTCTTGTAAGATATCCAGTGATGTTTCACCTACAAATGTTAAAACACAGTCTCCAACAATGGTCACTGGCTTTAAAGTCCTCTCGCCTTTAATTCCACCATCATCCTCTCCACCTTCTGATATGAAAGTCAGCTCATAAATATGTAATGTCACAGTGATATGATGTGTAACCTATGACATGTACAAATGTGTTGTAATGTATCAGCGGTTTGCAGAAATGTTAACTGTCGACATTTCATCTGGGGGTTCTCACAGGTATGAATGGATCCGACTCGGATTCGCACAGAGAGCTTTGTGGAAACAACCTTTGACGATGATTGAATCAAACCTTCACCTTCAGCACTGTGACCCCGCCACAGCCAACAAAAAAATGAAGCAAGACCGAGGAAAAGGTGGCAAAGCCGAGATAAAGCGAGACAGAAGCACGAGCCGTGTCTATTTCCATCTTGATACCTCTCAGATTTTTCCCTCCACTTTCATGCCAATAAAGCATGTTGAATTGGAAATGTAATTTGAACCGAGAGGAAGAGGGAGAGGGAGACAAAAGGAAGAGTGTGAGCATCCAGGCTATGATAAATGACAAACCTGCGACTCATGATGCATTCAAATGAGGCTTTAAGACTTGTTTACCCTCCAACCACCTGAATGCAGATGAGCCAAATCACAATCTGCCTCGAGTCCCGTTAAATGTCCTCATATCTGATTTGTTGCATATTTCCTGATGAGCTGCTAACGTGCTAATCCTTCTGCTAGAATTGCCTCCAAGCTGACACATGTCAGAGTTTGACACCCCATCAGGTGCTGCCACCCAGCCTCGGCTATCCAGATTATTTGCACCCTGGGGCACAGCAGGGCGCTTTTGGCTACGAACGCCTGCCACCAATTGCTGCACTTGTGGCTCAATCTCTGGGGTTATTACTGAAGGAAGCAACGTTTTGTCTCGCAGATTATGTTGTTGGAAGGCGGAGGAGGAAAAAAAAAAAAAAAGCAGGTCCAAAAATGTCCCAAGCGCTTTAATCCTCCCTGGAGACAGGTGGATTAGCGGGACGTTCATTGAATAAACACACACAAATACACACCAGCGCGTACGCACACACACACACACGCACACGCACACACACACACACAGCTAGATGGTTTATTTCTCAGTTTGGTGCAGGTATTTGAATCCTCCCCCTTGAGGCGCAGTAAAAGCTCTCAGCAGAGCGGCGCAGGGACGGACACGCGAACAGCCACACCCTCTCCGAACTGAAACCCAGCAGCCACACACACACACACACACACACACACACACACACACACACACACACACACACTCAAAGAACCGCACAGTCGTCCTCTGGACAGCCTACAGCATCTTGACAAGTCATTTAGTCGATTGTTAAGCCTCAGAATCGTGTTATTTGTGCTTAAACCAAAGCGCCAATGAATCAGATTTCTTCCATGTTTCCTGCATGATGGTGAATTCCCACGAGCCTGAGAAGGATCTTACATCAAGTGTGGCATTCCAAGGTATAAAGAAACACAGATTTTGAAACTCAAAACGCGACTAGACCACTCAGTAGGGGTGTTTTCTTTCCTGCGCGTTAGACGACGCGATGCGTAAAAACGCATCTCTCGCCATCTCCAGAAAACACCTCCGCTGCTTCATCCACCTGTAAATCTAACAGCGCAGCCAACTTCCTCTAGTAAGACATGACGCTGTTGCACACACGCTCACCTGGGTGCCGAGTATCGCTCTCTAAAAAAAATGTCCTCAAAGTTTCACCTCATCCAAAACGTGCCCGTCCATCTGCATTCACCGTCACCAACTTTCACCCTCACGTTCTCCACACATGACTCCGAGAATATCCCCGACCACCATCAGCTGACCAAAGCCACAAGGGCGCACCAGACAGTCGCATCTTTCGCGTAAAGAAAAAAAAAATAAAATAAAAAATCTGAGACAAAAGCAGCTTCACTCACCGGTGAGGATCGTTCCCTCTGCGTCCTTGCAGCTGGCGACGTCCCCTACATCCTTCGTGTCTCTCAGCCTTGGCTACAGTATGTCCATTCCCCTCTCGTCTCTTCTGGTCGAGGAATGAATCTCCGCTTTCTCTTCGGAGCGGAGGCACGCTGAGTAAAACCGGCAGTGAGCGTGTAGGTGTGGGCTCAGTCCACCATCAGTTCGTCCCGGACCTGCGCGGACGCACCGCGCGCGTTCTGCGGTCCATACTGTGGTCCGGTGCGCACCGAGATGCGTCCTGCAGACAAGAAAAAATTAAAAACAACTCCTGATTGAACTTCCAGGTGAATTCATTAAATTTTTGCAGGAGGTTGAGGAGATCCTTCCGCTTTAAAATAAAGTTTGACCGGCGGGGAGCAGAGCGCGGAGGGGATGTGAGAGGAACAGCGAAGAAGGAGTCCTGACTGACTGATGCTGAGAGGAGAGGAGGAGGGGAGAGGAGGAGGGGAGAGGAGGGAGAGCGCCACAGAGAGAGAGAGAGAGAGAGAGAGAGAGAGAGAGAGAGAGAGAGAGAGAGAGACTGCAGACTCCGACTCGCTTCACCGACCACGAGTTGACTCCTGCTCTAACACAGCGCGACGCCTCAACAGTGTCTGAAATTCAAACAAGCTCTGGCAATCCTGGAATTATAAAGTCCCTGTGTGTGTGTGTGTGTGTGTGTGTTTGTGTGTGTGCGTGTGTGCGTGTGAGTATGCGCGCGCAATCCAAACAAGCTGCAGGGCAGCCAGAGGCGAATAATTGGTCTTCTTCTTGTTATATATTTATTTATGTGTCACCTGCAGATTAGTGTTGCAGCAGAAGTCGAAGCAGTTTGGAAAGAGTTAATTTCTGTGACATCATTTTTTTTTGTCTTGTCTTTATCTGGCTCGAAGTGTGGGCGATCTAATCAAAGAAATGTGCAGCCTGTCATGATGGTTTTAATAATAATCCATCCCTAATCTAAATTACAATATTTTTTCTTGATTTGAAGAATCACCTGAAGACTACAGCCCCGTTTCAATCAGCCAACTGCATTATTAAAACACAGTGTTGATTTAAGGGTCTCATATTATGCTCATTTGCAGGTTCATACTTGTATTTTTGACAACCCAAAAACCCAGAAGTGCAAAAGGCCAAAATACAAAGAACAAACCAAAAGAAAAACACAAACCTGTAAATATATGAGGAACCAAAAAAAAAATAAGAAGAATAATAAATAGCACAGGTGAAACACAAGACAAAGACAACATGGAGCACACAAGCCATTAACAAACACAATTAACTATCATGACCCAGATGGACACAAGGAAAAGGGCGGGAAAATCACACAAAAGTGGGAATAAAGCATAAAGCAACTCGCAATGGCAACACTGGATATCACAGAAATGTGACAGCCTGTCTCTTTAAGGTCTACCGTCCAGAAAAGCCCAGTCTGCTCTGATTGGTCAGCTCTCACAGGCCTGAGCAGGGCCCGCCCACTGTTTTATGCCACCACAGCCGTGATGGGGGTGTTTCTAAGGCTAGTTGTGACATCACAACTCTACAGAAGTCCGGAAAGCTTGTTTATAGGCACAGTTTCTTTTCAGGTTTACACCCGAAATATCACTTTCTTCAGTATGGGAACTCTAAAGATACTACACTTGTCTCAATATGGGGATTAAACCATGGCTTTACTTCTTTTTGACTGCTGTTTTTAACTCAAGTTGTCATTGTCTAGTTAGGTTGGCTAGCTGTGAAGCTCCTGTTAGCTGAGTTTTCTCCAGGGTACTGTAGGCTAAACTGGCTGGACAGGATCAGCTCATAGGACCACTAGCTCCCTGCAAGGCTGGAGGTAGAGGCACTTTAGCCTACTAGATATACAGCATGTGCCAGCGACATGCCAGCAAGCTGTCCCTGATCTCCTGGATCGGGTCTTTGAACAGTTCACGCGTAGAGTATCAATCATAATTCTTTCTGCAGGCAATTTCCAAGAACCGTCAGCGAGAGCAAGGTCAGGGCTAAAGTCCTGTAGTGTGAACTTTGCGTAACATTTATTCAGTGCTTTTGGCTTCTGCAAATTAAGTATCAACATCAAGTCTCTCATCAATGCAGGAAAAAACATAAATATGCAGATCCAAGTAGCACTCCATGAGTTTCAGAGGAACATTAAAGCCTCAAACAGCCCTTTAATGAAGTAAACGTTGTGAGCTAAAAGTCCAATTTGTGCATAGTCCCTGCAAAGATAGCAGCACAAGAACACACGTGAACACACATTTGAACAATGAAGCATAATACTGTAAATTAGAAAAGGCATTAGCCTCCCATCTCCCTTAAAGTTAATTACCCTTTGGCAACAAATCCCCTCATTTATACTGTACATTAAACACACACACACACACACACACACACACACATCCATGACGGAAAAAGAGGATTTGCTTTCTTACCCTCTCTCGCCGTTCAGCCGCCGTACCTTCCACGTCTCACTGTGTGCGCTGATGCATTTTACTCTCTACCCACTGCCATGGATCAAATCCCAAAGCCCGTCACGCTGCTTCGGGTTTGACTGTTTATCCTGTTACCTTACATTATGTCACACACAAACACAAACACACAGTCTATAGGCGTCTCGTAAAACCACTTCATTAATATGTGTCAAAAGTGGGAAGTGTGTGTAGCATAATAAGGATTTAGTGCGTGTAAATCATAACTTTTGATAAAGCATGTCAGAAGATTGATTTTATGTTAATAATTACAATTTACCAATGTAACTGCAAGTCAAACTGTAGGTCAGTTACCTCACAGTAACTCCATATAATCTTTACATCTGGCAGCAATAAACAGTAAAATTATACCATTCTCAATAAATGTCACACACGCTGCGTACCGCAATAAATTATGCAAAATTTACAACACACATACTCGTATTAGTTCCATAACCGTGGCCAGCATGTCAGTGTCTTCTTGGAAAGAATAATAAGTCAAGCAGAATTAAAGCAGCCTTCCATGTCAAGTGCTGCATAATATATCACCCCACACCAAGTTTCCTCTGGGATATTAAAGTTCCTATGTCTCTGACACGTACTTCTCATATTGTATTTATCTCATAGGGAAAAAACCCAAAGGTCTGGGAGCTACAGCTGCAGTGCACCTACATTATTAAATGCTGTTTTAAAACTCGTTCTACAAATGTAAAGATATGATCTAATGCAGTGGGTGTAGTAAACTCTGCTCCTTGTGGGTCAAAGAACGGCTGCTGTGTCTCCTGCCAGCTGCTTGATTGTAGTTAATTGTATTCACCTGCTGCCTGAGGTGTGAATCAGTTCCTGATTAAAAGCAGCTGGTCTCTGACTCCTGAGGACTAAAGATGACTGAGATGAATGAGAATATATACACACCTTATTTCACAGGATATTACTGTAAACTGAGCCACACGATAGAGAAAGAGCCACTTCAGAAGACACATTTGGTTTGAAATACTAAGATTCCTCGACATTTTGAAGTGAAAGAATCAATATGGTTTTGTTGCCAATGGCAGAGACAGTAACAAGACACAACTTCAGTGTATTACTTTAGTTTGAATTTACAGTCAATGGAAAAGACTTTCCTGGAGCTAAGGAAAGATTGAAATGAATTGCATAATGTTTAGCCCAATATTTGTGACTCAGATATGCTTCATCACGGAAAACTTGACTTTAAAGTTGACTTTTGAGTTTCAAAGTTTTGGGACGGTGGCTGACTCAACCTTCAGTCCCAGGGTGTCAGCATGTGGTGAGTTGGGAATGGGGAAGAGGGCCTTATATATAATGTAGCCTGTAGGTTTTGAGAAGCAGTCCACAGGTCGTGCAACAGACTCCTGCAACACCGCTGGACTCGTAAAATTCTCTTTGCATGCTATTTGTTTAAGTGCTGTGCAAATTTCATTAAAGATCCGATGTCATGTTAAAAGTATTTGTCCTTGTTTTTCAGTGTGACGCTCCAAGCTGTTTTCAACTCTGCACAGTCTTTCAATCACGAGATACCGAAACCATTTGTCTGCCACCAAATCCAAATATCCCAATCGTTCAAAACCCTCTTTGCTGATTTCATACACACCCGTTCATTATGACCTGTGTTCGACCTTTGCACCAATTGATCAGTGCCTATAGCCGCGTGGTGGTGCGGCCCTTTGAAATCCTCTGATCAGTGTGATTTCCCCATGGACCTCGGACGACCTTATCACCTTCTGTCTCTTTTCACACTTCCTTCTTTAGTAACAGAAGGGCGGACTGGCTGTCCTGATGACACTGATATGAGAGATGGCTCACGATATATATATGTGTATTTTTGTTCTGTTATGGCTAAAACAACTAGTAGGATTTGTGGAATTGAAGCTTTCCCCATCTCTGTGCCAAAAACGACAGTGGTGGACAGTGGTGTGAAAATACCACAGAAATGACATTTAAATTGTGGTACATCTCACCATTAAAGCCCAGACTCGAGGATTTATTCTGGGGATAATAGCTCTGAACGGGCTCCATAATCCCATAATGGTAAGGTAAGCCCTGTAATACGCTATTGGCTTTAAAGAAAAATTAGCCAATTGAGCTCATTCCTGAACAATGAAATACATAAAGATTCATGTCATGTAGCAGCTTGTATACAGCTGATTATGTATAGCTGTGATCAGTTGGAGCCCTCCTTATATTTAATAGAAAATGCAATGTGATCATTACACATTTATATGAGCCAATCAATATTTACAGACACTTTGTATTATATATGAGAGTGGGATTTTCATGCTCTTGAATTTTTCATAAATAATGCATTTATTATGTTGATGTATGCATTTATTCATACTTTTTATGTAAAATTATGCCCAGGAGACTGTCTGGGAACATGGTTTTAAAGGTCAAGTGATTCTAAACCACATTTTTGGACATTTCCTTAGAGAGTTTCTCTGTCCATCGTCATGTTCTCAAGTTTGTGATATTTTCCCAGCAGTATAGCAACACCCTTCTCTCATACAGCTAAATTGGAACATGGTGGGTGGACATTTTAGACATTTTACCAGGGTGGGAAAGTGCAAATGTTAGGTTGTTGTTGTATAACCAGTGGGACTCTGGCAGATTGTTATCATTTCACAACTCCCCTGTCAATCAGAAACTGACAAAAATATCAATTAATGAAAATAATGGTGGACAGTGAGTTGTGTTTCAATGTAAAACAACATACTTGATAACCCATTACCTAACGTTTGGTAATCAAAACTAATGGGTTATCAAATATGTTGACATTTCCTGATTTCCCTCCATTTTTTTTTACTTTCACTGTCTTTCCTACAAAATTTGGTTGTGGTAACACAATTTGTCAGATTCATTACATTCATCGCTTTGGAGTCCCAGATGCTTCCTAATGTAAACTTTTGGGAAGTGGCTCGGCTTTCTAAGATAAAACAAAACAAAACAAAACAAAACACCACATTAACTGTAACAAGGATACTCATCATCTTTGATCCCAGCTGAGATGTGATTCACCATGCCGTGACAGGAGTATTTGTCCCTCATTACCTTTGGTACATCCTCAGTGTCACATTGTCTGTCTCTGCCAATAACGTCAATACAGTTGATTGGTCTCTGTCCTCTATCAGTTGTCCAAAATAACATCCGATATGACCTGGCGTTCAGCATGACAGTAGTGACCAGCAAAGCTTTCTTCAGGTGTAGCAAAGGGTTTCCTACACCAAACTAAGTGGTTTTGGTGCCCAAACCTAACCAAAAATTGACCATTAAACAACCTTAACCAAATGACGACAAGCAACAGGTTGAACATGAAGATGGGTTGGGCATGAAAGTGGCTACTGGGTTTGTCTCCAACGCTGTTCCTTTTTTTTTTTTTTACATTGTAAAAAGTGTTCAAACTAAACACCTTTGGTTTTGTTTGTTGTATAATTACAGCAGCATATGTCACAACACGGCTTCAGAAGATTTCCTCTTACAAAGTCATGAATATCAAATAAGTCAGTCATCTATAATGGATTCCAAAGATGGCGATGAAGCCACAGCTGCATCCATTTATCCACGACCCGTGCCCTAGACGGATTTCAAGTTCTCACCCATCTCCACCGCTTGTTACGGCACAGATGCATCTGAAGAGCGGGCTCCCCATCCTTTATCATTCTTCCTTTTATCAATTTAATCGAGCCACACTAAGATGCAGTTCAACCGAGAGTCAGCTCACAACCTTCAAAGAAACGCAGACCTATTTTGATTTATCTTCGGTACATGTTTCATGAGAAGAGTGGAAGTAAAAAGGAAGTAAAACCCCTCCTCGTCCACGAACCCTTATTAGGAGCTTATCTGTAGGCAGACGAGAGGACAGAGGGGTGGAGTACACAGGGGTGGATAGAGATGGAGGCTGGTGGAGATGCAGAGAGGGCGGATGGCTGGAGGCCTGCTGTGAGTCATATTTGAGCCTGCAGAGTTCAAACACAAAGTCTGCTTCCTCTTATATTAGTCCACCTACTGGGAGAACACCATGTGGTCCTTCTCAGCGCGTGATGCGACCAGGTCATTATCATCTCATCCGGTCCTTATCCCTCCCTTTTACAAGCCATTTTTTTACTCAGGCTTAGTCACAGAATCATTTCTTGCTGGTTGTATATTTCTATGCATATCCATGTCTGACTTCTCTATCTCTACGTCCAATCACAGAGCACTCCAGCTGACACGTTAAAAGTACTTTTTCTATCCTCTCTGTGTCAGCGCATTACTGTACATTTTCTGTTTTTGCTTTGTCCTCTCTTTAATCGAGACTCCCGGCTGAGTGTTTGGCTTCTGTACCAGGAGAAAGCAATTTCTGCTCAATCACCCCCACAGCCACTCCATACACATCCTTTAATAATACCTTGACTCCTACGGCTGGTGGGTAGCCTCGCTACCTGAATGTGACACCTGTAATAAGCAGTTTCTTTTTGAACGCATCCATTTGATTTGCTCTCTCTTTATATTATGGGGAGAATGTCTTTTAATAAAGCAGAGAGCATTGGACTGAATTTCTAGATGATGAGCTCGAAGTCTTTACAGGTAGCAAAGTCTGACTTCTATAAAATGTGACGACCTGACAATGACACCTAAAAAGTTGCATCACAGTTGGTATATTACCGGGAGGGATGTAATACCAGAGAGTATTCTCTGTTTCTCTGCAGAGTATGTGAGATTGTCAGTGGATGGGAGAGGCAGAGCGAGGGCAGATTGTTTACTAGGTAGCAGATCATGGATGGACGTCGCTGTCTTGCTTTGATGAATCACACATACGATGTTTGCCGATTTAAAAGATAATTTTCAAAGTAAATAAAGTCTCAGTCTGTCATAAAACTACTGAAATATTGTGAAAGCCAACAGTTGCATTAGTGATGTCGTCTCATTGAACGCTCACCGAAACCTTTAACTTAAACATTCTAGAGCTGTTTCTGTACATTAGCTTGCTCACAACACAGATACACTCTCCTTGTGAATAATTGCAGTTATCAATGATCCGATTCATTCTGACTTTCATCCTTTTTCTGAGCCAAGTTGGCAACCATGTTGGTGTTGGTGACGTTAGCTGAGCAAGACGATCAAGACAAAACTACATGGTATGTTACTTATCTTGGAAAGTTATTTTTTAATTTCACAAACGTAATACGTGCGACTCATGGCACAACATGGAATAGCGGGGTCAAAAACATTTGTCTCTCTGTGTTGACTACCATACAAAGTTTTTCCTGACAATTTCAGTCCAGACAATGTTTGAAACAACTTGCCTGGTACTGTATCTAACAGATTCATCTTCTGGGGACTGTGAGTGTTTCTTTTTTCCACATTGCCATCCTGACAGCCATGCCGCTAGCGTTACTTCAATCAGATTGGTCTGCCGTCATCAACATTCTGCAGCAAGGTACGTATTAATGAGACTTTGTGATGGATTTCACTCAGTGAGTCAAATAACAATGAAACAAATCAATACAAACTCAAATTTGCAACACAAGATGTTGCATTTGTACAACACTGCATTGACAAAGCAGTGAGAAGAGAATACGTACAGGAAGACAATACATGACAATGTAGAGAGGAAAACCGAGGAACAAAAGCAAGAGCACAGAGCTCTATGAAAACAAAGGTCATCTCCAAAGTAATCTGGGGAAATATGATAAACAAAGTCTCAAAGAAACCGGAAGACAAACAAAAGGTATTCTCTTCTCATCACACAAAGGTCACATATGATCAAAGAATAACTTGCACAAGCACAACGCTGTAAGGCTTTCATACCCACTCGTAAGTACAAGTGCTACATATTGACTTATTCAAATGCAAGCATACAGCTGCACTGACATCCAAACATCATTTACGTTCAGCGTTCTTTCTTGTTTCCATCTGAATTTGAACGTCTCCTTTGCAGCTTTGTGACTTCTTGACCAGCTTGTTGCATCAAAAGCAGCCTCATAAAATCGCTCTGGAAATAAATTTGACTTGACAAAAGAGGCTAAAAGCTGTGACGCCAGAGGTCAATGAGCAGTCCAGAGGCAGCTAATGTAATGGAGGACGCCGACTTTGTGGGCCAAGACAAAGGAAGGTAAGAGAATCAGAAAAAACTAAATGGAAGGAAGATGTGTTCATGTCAACATCGCATCAAAAATGCCTGTATGTTGATGATTCTTGTCCAGCACTTTTTAGTAACACGTTTGGTAACGCATTTATGTTTCTAACTTATAATTAATTGTGAATAGTGGATACTTTATGAGTGCCATTTCTGTCAGTTGCAGCAAATTCCCCCTTCAGCAGCCATCTGTCCGCTAAGAGTAGAAGCATGTCAACTTTTCACGCGGGGAATTAATCAACTCCTTTAATGCTTACTTCTCCCGTCTTTTATGCTTGAGGTGAGTCGGCAGCACTTCATCAAATAATATCTCACGCAACATCAGGCTGATTTTGAGACATTCTTATTCACTTCTGGCAAGGTTGATTTGATTTGATGTCTCTTTTATGTGCTTTTATAAAAGGATAAAAGGATTTCAGACTTTGGCACGTAGAATGTGGACCAGGATCTGAAAGTTATTTGAATGCTCCTCAAGGCTTTAGAGTTCACGGGTGTGGGACTTAATACCTGAATATAATTCACACTGTTTTCATCTTATCATAGCAGCTGTATGTTGAAAGACTAATTTGCAATATTTTAATGAATTAGGATTTTGATCAGTGTTGAAGAGATACTGGGCCGAAAAGATTAGTATGCATAGATGGTGTTCTCACATCCGTACCCGTAGTGATATAATTTATTGCAGAGACCAAGGTCTTCTCCAGGTCAGACCCTGGCCCTACAGTTAAATTATAGCATCAAGGCTCTGAGTGAATTATTGCCATGGTTTTCATCACATTTGCTCTTGTCATGGTATTTAAGGTTGCGCTAAATTCTCTTCACATCTCCAGCAGCAGAGGAAGGACTTGGACTGAAGCGAATAGAAACCACAAAATGTAACTCAAAGCAACTAAAAATCCAGAGAGTCAAAGATAGCCGAAGTCTTTTCAGAAATTTGCCATAAAAAAAACAAGTATTTACATTTGAGTGACAAAGCCATGTAGTAGTCGCCAGCATTACAACTATAGTCCCACAGGACCATGGATTAAGTTGTGTCCATGTTGTCGATATAGAAATAAGGTTCAAATGGTCAACACCAAAGAGGGTTCTTACATAGGAGACTACCAGAGGTGCCACAATTATCTAACTGAGGATTGGCAAATCTCCGTTTTTATGTACTCTTTTCCTCCAGCCTTGCAGATATGAACAAAAAACATCCCAAAAAAACCCCCCAAGATAGCTACCTTGACAATAGCCTGCAGCTGCACTTCCGGACACACCAAGATAGAAGACTGACCTGTATGAAGGTTACTCCTGACTCCCACCCAAGTGTCCGAGATGTCTCAGAGATCCTTCATTGATTTCTTTGCAAGGAAGTGATGTAGATATCCCAACAAGAGAAAGGAACCCAATCCACTGGTACCTTTTAAATGAGTTTAGTTTTAACTGTTAGCTGACCAATTGGTTTTGTGCCCAAGCCTTACCAAACCAAACCCTCAAAATAGATTCACATTCCAACAGTAATTTGTAAGGGTTTTGGAAAGCATTGAGAAATGATTCCCCCCTTAGATCAGAAAACGCTGTGCTGCTGTGGAGCAGTGACATTCAATGTATTTCTTTATTTCATTTTAGGACTTGAAAAACTCATCTTTTCACAGAAAACCTACTTATTCACAAAAAGACTCAAAGCAATGGTTTAAAAACATTTTTTAAATGACCCTCTATGCCACGCAGGTAAATACATATCTCTGTATCGCTACTCCACTTAGTTTTCAGCCTCTCAGAAGCTGTTGAAAAATGTCCTTCACTGCTGAAAAGTATTTTCGATCCAAAAAAGAGCTACAAAGTGTTGCAAAATATTGTCCTGTTGAACATACCTGAACAAACGTATTGACAGGTGATATTTTGAGGGGAAGATTTTTTAAAAAAGAAAGAAAAAGAAAAGAGTTGCCTTAAAAATTCCCAGCACTTTCACATCCATTACACTTTGTTTCACAGTGCAGAACAAACCATGACAGCAAAATGACTTTGGTTCAGGTGTGAAGTCTTTTTTGGGAACATTTGTCTTACAACAGGAACAGCACTTGTACACACCATCAAACATGGCTCAGGTGCACAAGAGTTGAGCTGACACAGGTCAGTGGAAACTGCAAGCTGCTCCATCATGCATCACTTGGCTAATTGACAAAACGTACTTCCTGATGCTGACGTTTGACTTTGACTGAGAACAAGCTGAGTCTGTCACCATCACTCATCACCCATGACACCGAACAGACGGTTCACTTAAGGGTCCGTGTACTTTCTGCGAGAGTTGAAGTAACTCAACGTGAGTGCAGGAGGAACTAGATGAAAAATTAAAAGGGACTCAGATGTCACATCATGTGTGGCTAATGTTTAAAATGTCATCCTCACCTCTCTGACTTGCTCTCTCTCTCTCTCTGCCATTCTTTTCCTCAGAGTCTCTCTATGTATGTGTCAATGCAATGTATGTGTAGGGATGGTCAGTGGAAGCTTTAGGGCACATGAGGCAGCACATAGTTCATAAGAGAGATGTTTCATTTAAGAACATTAAATGTTTAGGAGCAGTATCTCTCAACTTCCATGTTAACACATGACATGTAGCAGTGCTTGAAATCAGACTAGGCTCATGAAACCAACAGAGTGTACAAAGCTGGCTCTCTGTATAAGAATATATTTTAAAACAAGTTTAAATAGAAATTCAAGCATTTTATGCAGCATGTCGCACTCTCTTGTTGAATTACAGTAGTCATAGTGTAATTATCCAACCCTAACCCTAACCCCAAATGGAAGTTGGGAAGGAAATGGAGAACAATGTATCCAGTTACTCATCCTAACACGCAGCAACAGCAGACAGAGTAGTGCTTAAAGACGTGTTCAGCTTACCTGCTGAGAGACGCTGGATCATCTACGGATCTAGTGCAATCGCCCCGAAGGATCTGATTGGACGTGGACTCTATGTCATTGTCTTCCCCTGATGCCAGGCTCAGGACCATCTCTGGACCTGATGGATGGGTTTCTTGTAAGACAGGAGGTGACGACTCCCTAACCAGCTGTAGTCACAGTCTCACATGGTTCTTGATTTTTGGGGCCTGTGAAGAGGCTCCAGTTTGAGAGGGAGTCCTGATTCTAATGCATCTACAATAGGTCTGGGTGACACTCTTCAATAATAGACGTTGTTCATCCTCACACAGTGTCACATGCCCCTGTGGGCACTTGTCAACTAGACATCACTATCAGTCTCTTGGCTGCACTGAAAAAATGCACTCGCCTCCAGCACATGGGTACAAAAAGGCCAACTATATCCTTGATCCAACCCGACAGATAGTGGTCATGGGCGACTCCAGTGTGGCTTGGCTAGACTCAGTCTTGGATTCATGGGTCCAAGTGTATAGCAAGCTTCACAACCATGGACTATATTTTTAGGTACAGGATCATGACATTGCTCCAGTCTTTAGGGATCATGACTAATCCAGTGAGAATACTTTTCTCTTGAACCAAAAGACTCTCCTGCACTAGGCCAGAGCCATTTTCCTTACTCTAAGAGCTCTATCTTCCAGTGATCAGTGTCTTGCCTGGACTGTGGGGAGGGCCCAAGAAAAACTTCAGGCCCTCAATCCTCTGATAATGACTACTTCCAACCTCATCGTCAATCACACATGGGAGAACTTAAACACGAAGTTGTCAATGTGCGTTGGACACAAAATGCAGAATTGTAAGTTAGTCTGACTTAACTGTTCATCTTCCTTCCAGCTTGGGTCAACAAGAACTGCTACAGAAAGGCCTTTCATTCATTTCCACCCCCACCTCCAAAGGAATGAGAGCCAATCCTTAGTGCCACATGTCTCAGAAGCGCTGTGCCTTCTCTGGCAGCAGTCGGGTAGAAAGCTTTCCCCCTCGACTTACAATCATCCAGGTAAGTGGAACCCATAGACCTCCCAGAGGAGCTTATATTCCTATTTCACATGGACCACCACACGATCAGGAACAGGAATCCATCAACAGAACACAGCAACCTGTCTGACCTTGAACGGCAGGACTCCTTGTATCAAGGAGCTTGGTACAGACGTTCATGGTTCCCAGATGAATCCTAATGACTTTATGATCCCTGTTGCACCTCTGTAACACCAACAGGTAAAAACGTATCAGCAACTAGAAAATAGATTGTCCATGTCCCCCATGGATCATTGTCATATCATTAATTCAAAAATTCAATTTGGCCAATAATCAGCCTTGTACTGAGCGCCAATTAACAAATCTTAGCATGCCGACACACTCCGACAAGAAGGTAAACATCGCATGTATTACACCCGCTGTATAAATGTCAGTATATTAGCACTGTCAGAGTGAGCATGTCAGCAATCTGACATTTGCATTACACTCAAAGCACCACTGTGCCTGAAATAGTACAAGCTTCAAACAGCCAGTAGCATTCAAGGAAAATGTTTCAAGTATATAGTGTTGACATTTTGCAGTGGTTTTATTTGCGCACAAGAACTGCACAATCCCTCATGGGCTGAAATGTTTCAAAGACATCGACTGCAGTAGAAAAGACTGCCAAGACTCATTGTTGAAGATTCATGAATACAATTGTCTTCCTTCAGTGGTGGGAAGTGGAAAGTGGAGATATGAGTACATTTTTTATCACACCACTCTAAAATGTACTCTGTACATAAAACAAAAATCACACATTTATCCTCAACGGAAATCGTAATTCGAACTTGACACTTAAAACCAATTTATAAAAGCCCTTTGAAGAAAATGTCGTTTTTGAAATTGAAGTACAAGAACACACACACACACACACACACAGCTATAGCCTTGGTTCTCTCCAAAGCCTGGTTCCATTATCTGCTTTTCCTTTAATCTATTCTTCTAGACGAGTCATCCATGATGGCAACAGGTAAACAGAGAGGTGCTGTTGCTTTGACTCCCCCCACCCAATTCAGCTTCCACTTGATCACAAAAACATACTCCATGTGCATCAGTGAACATGGAGATGAGATGAGCAGGGGGATGTAACAGAGAGAAAGATGAGCAGAGGGATCTATTGCACATGCCGTGGCTATTGTGTCGCTCTCTTGGGGGGGAGGAAATGGAATTTTTCCACCGACCCAACCATCCGTGCAGAAAGGGTCCATCTAACTGTCAGCGCATCATCCACTCCTTCAGTTACTGTAGCTCAAACTCATGAATAATTCATATTTATAGGATAGAAAGGAAGACCAAGAGGAGTTTGAGAGCAGTTTCAATCTATTTAATCTATCTATTTTAAATAATCAGCAACAGAAACGATAAGAAGACATTTGTTTTACTAAGAATGCTATTTTTGATGACTTGACTATGACACAGTATTAGAAACTTATTTGCAATTTGTTTGCAATTTCCCAAAAAAAAATTTTCTGTAGTTTTTTTTGTAATCAGTGATGGACAGTGTCTGCTTGGAGCTGAAGCAACCTATAACTTTGATGCCTGCTGACAGTAAATGTGTACGGAGATTATTTAAAACTGGCAGTAGACAACTTGTTTGCTTTAATGTATTCCTGAAGTAAAGAGAAACATGATGTATCTAGAATGCTCCCCTATAAACCTCACATTCGCTATGCTATCCAGTCTGCCACTTGGCTGGATTTTCCAGGAAAAACAAATGGTAGAACTATAACACAAAACAGGCATTGTTTTCTCTGGCTTCCTTTCCTCAGGTAATGGTGGAATGGCTAGAATAATTGCAAAATAAAAAAAAAAGGCAAAGAGTATTTAAAATGCACTTTAAACAAGTGGGAAGACGTCAAGAGACAAGACATTAAAACAGGTTACAACAGAGGAAAATAAGCTAAAACAGAATATGTTTAAAAGAGATAAGACAAAAGAATAAAAGGCACAGCGCAGTTCAAAGCCTTTAAATTGCTTCAGTGGAAGGCAGTGGCAGCAGAAAGGTCTTCAGCCTCGACTCAAAAGAGGTGAGAGTTGGAGCACACCTGCAGTTTTCTGGGGGTTTGTTCCAGATATGTGGCACATTATAACTGAATACTGCTTCTCCATTCAGGCACAATAACCACTCAGTTAGGTTGGGAAAAGATAAGATTTGGGCTTAGAATGCCTGGTTTAGTCGCCACAAGCTGCTGGAAATGGAAAATGCCCCCAAAACATTTTGACTTGTCACATTTAATTATGTTGTTGGATAAGATTTATCGCCACTGCCCATTCCAGTGTGAACAAATCAGGAATGTGCCTGTGTATTGAGGCCCAACGATGTAGCCAGTGACAAGAACTTTGGCTGAATCTGTCAAACTTGCTGGTGAAACATTTCTATGAGGACAATGAACTGTAGATAAATGTGAAATGTGCAGTCTGCGCTAAAAAAACTGCAGCAGCGGAAGTCTACATTCGTCAGCAGGCTTACCAAAAGGTCACGAACACAGGCATGTCAGACACAACAGAACAAGGTACTACTGTCTCCTGGCCCCTTCAGACACTGTGCAAATGTAGCCCGCATTAAGTTATTGTTAGAATAAGAAGTAATGGCATTTATGAAGACGAAAATGCCAACTATTTTTCATTTGCTTCCGTTGTGTTTTCTGGCTGCCCCAACTGTCATGACAGAGAGGTTTATAATGAGCAGCCAACTCTTCAAATTAAGGCTTTCCCTCCGAAAAAAGGCCAAGTTGTTTCTTGTTTGTGTGATTTTTCAAAAAAAATGAACTTTTCAAACAAAGTCTTCTCATTATAGCTTCTGCTTGAAGGGGGATTTCGCCAGGTGCATCATCTCAGACAGTGTGTAACCTCTGCTATTAATCTTCTCCTGCAGTGTCCACAGTGTCCAGTCTCTGTCTGTGGGTAAAACAACCTGTGGAGAGACGAGCAGAGGTTGGGTGACTCAGCTGCTGTTGAGTCACAAAAAGATATCTGGAAATTTATGGTCCACTGATTGCATAAAAAAAATGGAGAGAGTTTTGAAAAGTGAAGCAAATGTTGAAATATCTTGACCCTGCGGGGAGTGACCCTACAGGTTTCAAGAAGAAGTCTGGGAAAACTTGTGAAAAAATGTGTCTTCTTCTTACTTGAGTTATTACCCCAGTAAACACATTTCTAATGAGTTTGTGAACTGTGGTATTTACAGTGAAATAAACAGTGTTGATAGTGTATTTGTATGAACTTTTACATTTCTGATAACTTGCACAAAAGCTGATGAAATCCTTTTCTCCTCACTAATAACGTGTGCTCATATATGTGCAGATAACAACCCTACATTGATGGACCACTGTGCGGTCAGAAGTTTACATACAGATCAGAAGTTAACATCGGGTCAGGCTGCCATATTTGAGCTGCTGATATATTGGCTTGATATGGGGCTTTAATTAAAAGTCAAAATCTGGTCCGCCAGTGTTGCCTGCCTAAAATATGATGAATGTGGCTCATTTTTATTGAAAGTAATTAAGTTTTGTAGTTGGTATGTCAAGGTCTCAGTTCATTTAGGCAGGTGGTTATATTTTAATATAAACGTGAAACTCTCGCCAAAATGCAAACTAGGCTTTTTTTTTGTGAATGTGTATGAGTCAAACCTTCATGTAAAAGCATAATTACAACAAAAGAGACACTTTTAAGAAGCCTAAGTTGCATTTTGGCGAGAGTTTCACTCTGGTTCATTTGGTCCAGACTAAGGAAACAATGATTAATGTTGCTTTTAAGTGAAGTATGGGTCATGTTCACACCCGCTTTTTACAAACAATGAGAGAAAACTGCCTGGTTGTTTTGACCACGTCAGTGTCCAATTTAAAGCTTTCACACAAGTCTAGAATATTGAACTAGTTTTCCAGATGAATCAGAGTTTGCTTTAAAAGCAAAACATGTGTTACAGTTTTACTGTGTTTACTGTAGTTACGGGATTAATATAGCCCCTAATTTTAGCTAAGGAGAGTAAATTTATGTAAAATTTGAGTTATAACTGCGAAAGAGACAAAATAATAAACACTGACTTGTTATGAAAATGTAGATATACTATAGATATCCACGAATCCAAATAAGTGCTTCATTGAGTGAATTTAGTGTTCAAAACCTCTGATTAAAAAAACAAAACAAAACAAAAAACGCTCTTTACATTTTATTTTCTATGCAGGAATTTCATTCATTTAAACCTGTAAAGATTTTGTTTTTCTGAAGATTTTGTCTTCTAAGAGTCAATAATTTCCTTGAATGCACAGAGCTCAGACACAAATTGATTTCCTACCTCTAGCTCTGCTTTCCCTTGGAGCTACCTAATCACAGACCGATTTGCACCTGGTGGATACAATTAACCACCTGGCAGGATAGAAAGGTGGCTTGCAAAAAGTATTCTGCACTGAGAACCACTAATACATGCAAAATACTTTACTTGAATTGTTGCTGATGATCGTTTTAGACTGATGGCACACAAGGAAACATTCCTGAAGGAGAAGCTGATGCTTTTCAACCAAACCCTCCTTCAAGTGTGTGAAATGTTTTCTTCCTTACTTTTTTTTTCATATTAATACAAGAATGACCTTCAAAAAAGTTTGATCTGTCCTACAGTCTGAAGGACTGCAGAGTATCAAGAAACTACCAAACATGGTAGTGAACAGTGTGATGACACATGCCCACTGTGTGTGAAACCCTTTCCTTTAACATGCTGACTCAGTCATTCAGGTCATGGTAATCTTAAGCGATCTATCATAGGCAACTGGCAACGTTCCTTCTAAGTTCAAATGCCAATTCTTCGGAAAATTCCACACTGAGTAAAAGAGTCTCGAGAGATTAAGTGTAATCTGCCAATAGCATCTGGCAGACACTTTATTCCAAAACACACCACCAGTGCATGCTCTGTAAGCACGGAGAACAAAGTCTTAGTACCGTCTGAATGGTTCTGTTTCCGTTTTAACCCCCACCTCCGGCACTATTGGTTATGCCTTGATTTCTTTTACTGAACTGGTTTGATGTTCCAGCTCTGCACTATTCCATGGCCAACGCTTTGGAAAAGCTGGGAGTTTTTACTGGAAATCAATGAATGAGTCATTGCAGTAAGTGTCTGCACCTTCAGCACACACACACACACACTGAAACACACTGTAACAGTAAATCAGCTAATGGTTGGCTCCTCAGCAACCTCTTGTCTCCTCTTCAGCACAACTGCGGAATAACTGCTGGCAATGTACGTTTCTGCTGAACTGAAATATGTTGAAACTTTTTAGTTTTTTAAGGTTTTCAAACTGCCGTTGTTTATGTCCAATTTTCAATTTTATATTAGGTCCTGTGGTTATGCTGTTGCACACTTGGCAAGTGTTAAGAATACGTCCTGTTTCGGCTTACTCGGCTGTGTCAACACAAACGCAGCCGGAAATATTGTCCTGATGTCTCGCCTAAAATAATTGGTCTTGTTGTCCCGAATACAGCTGGAAATCTCCTGACATGTTGTCATAAATATCTGCTTTTGTTGCCGCTAACATGTCTGGAAAATGATTTTACCTTGTGTCGGCACTGCTTATGCATCGGTTAGCTATTTTTTGACACTGACATAAGTGAAAACTTTCCCAAATCTCATCAAAAACTATTTGGTTTTATTACCACTAACCTGCTTGAGAATGTCCTTATTTCTCATTTAAAAAACGCTTGGTTTGATAGTCATTAACATGGGTAAAAACTGTCAAAAATATCCGGTCACATCTTGTTACTCATATAGCTTTAAAATGTATAAACATGTCATCAAACATTTCTGTTTCGTTGCCACTAACATGGCAGCCCTCTCATATCCAGATAATCTGACTGTGACATTACAGGTATTGTAGAAAGATTGATATACGTATGGCACATTCAAATTTGAAAATATCCTTAGTTTGCAGAGATATCAAAAACTTCTCTTAAATCAGCAGTTCATTTCCGACTGTTGTTGAACTCGTGTGTCTGAAGTCAAGACAAACAAAAGATTTTAAATTTAGCCCAGATTTTCAGAAAGGGCAGAGGGGGGAAAAGAGAAGCTGTCTCAGCTGGAGGAGATGGATGATTTTCCATCAGTCCATCCATCCATACAGCAGTCAAGAGGCACTGAAATGGGCTGATGGTCAGACGTTTCTCTGTGCATCGTTTATTGAAGAGGAAACTTGACTGGCTTCCATGTTCCTTAAATGTCCTGTAAAATGGCCATCTGATTAGCAAGGCCAGAGGCCATTGTTCATGTTTGTATTATAAAATCCATCATTCTTAGTATTTTCCTGGTTTTACAGTGGAAATAATAATAACCACATGTCAAGAGAGGAGGACATGATGTTTAAATAGCATTTGCCAAAGAAATTAAAACTATGTAGTTTGCCAGACTACATACAGTACGAGGTTAGAAACTGTGTGTGTGCAGTCTGATGTGTGTGTTTTTTTTTAAAATCCAGCTCTGTGTTTATCTATGGAAATGACACAAGATCTCTCTCTCTCCTAGAAATCAGCAGGGTCCAATTGTGAAGAAATCTGGCATTTTATTGGCGACGCGGGAGGAGGACACACACAAACATTTAATGTGCACACAGACAAAAGACGACAACTTGGTGGCAGTCCACGTCCCAGAGGAGATTTTACTTACTGAAGCAGTGAAGGGGGGGTTGAGCAGCTGTGACAGAAAATTGGAGCTTCTGCTGAGCTTTTGCCTCTGAACCGGCAAAGAGAGGAATGACTCTAAGCTACTGACATTTCCTTTCCTGTTTCCTCTCCTCTTTTTGACAGGACAACCAACTGGACATCCGTGCTGATTGTAAAACAGTGCTTATCCCTGAGAGGACAATCAAGGGAGTTAGAGGAGAAGGTGAGGTCCAGAAAACACACATACGGAAATCTGTGAATTTGCCACCTTGATAGATTATTCGAAACATGTTTACATCAATCAAACACGTCGAAACATGTTTGTATTGTAATGAAGAACATTTAACACTAACCCTAAGATATATTGGACCAAGTGGCAACTTTCACTTGTTCTACAACAAGTAAAAGTGAAGCCTTAACACTTTACTAATGTTTTTGTATTAAATATTATTGCTGCATTAATGTGAATGTTGCATTGTACTGCTGTAGATGTATTTTATATATATTTATATTAATGTTGAGTAGTTTAATCAACCATTTGCATCTATCATATATTCCATAAAATCTTTGTTTGTAGCAGTGTCTCTTTTGAGAACCACTTAACTCTAGAGAGACAACTTTGAAACTACATGTTTTCATCTGTCTGATGATGCATTTTCAAGCTAATCCAAGAGGGTTTTTAAATAATTTATTTAGCTTAACTCTCAGTGTATGGGGAAAAAAAAATCATTTTCAAATTAACCTCAATTTCACTGGACAGAAAGGGTATGAAAAAAATTAATTTCGCAAAGTAGTATGTGCATTATTCATCTCTGAGATGCATCTGAGTAGACCTTCTGTCTAAAAATGTAAACACTTTGTATAAGTACCATGAAATTGTACTTGATTATAGTGCTTTAGAAAATGTATTTAGTTAGAGTCCACCACCTATTATCACCAAACACAAAAATGCATTTTCAAGTCCTTCAGCTCTTTGTTTAGGCTGACTGATTATTCTCTCAGGAGGTCAGGAGACCAAAAAGGAGCTAAAAGGTGGGTGAATATTGGACTTACAATAATGATGTGGCCAGAAAACAAGAAAACAAAATGAATACAAATCTTGCTCCATGTTTCCTAACACATTAGCCATAATAACTTTATGAGGTGATAATCTTTGTCGTTAAACAGGGAAGGCCACTGAGTGCAAGCTCTCTTTTGCGATAACGTCCTGATAACAACTCTTAAACACTAAAATACATTTCTAACAATTAAATGTACTTGAAATGATGACATGTAGGTAACAAATTCTAGTAATAATACGTCAGTGTTGAGTTAACATCTTGTCTTGGTAGCCTCAGTTTGCCAAATCTGGAATATCCCTCCTGCTACTTCAACTATTCACTCCTGTTTGCATTATTGCATTATTTCTTCCTGTCCGTCACACAAAGACATAATAGAGTTCCGATAATATATTCTGGTGACATTTACATGAGCCTCTGAAAAAGCCTTTCGCACACCCCCACACAGTGAAACCATGCAAAATTAAACACACGCTGACCCCGCACACACACAGATTAGATACACAAATGTGACACACTTGCAGCAAGTCACACAGAGAGTGGCAGTGATACTCATTCACACTCCTACATGAGGAGCGTGTAGGGCCTGATTAATAGCATAATGGGCTTTTATACCAGCGCTGTGAGCCGGTTGCAGGTTTCGCCATATCACAGGGAATTATGGTAATGAGAGCGAGGACAGGACAGATGACGCCGGATAACTTTACACCCCTGGAATGACGACAGACTTAAGGGGTGACGTGTGGCTGGTGTGCTGCAAGTGACTTTTATGTGGCTCATTGTGTCAAGAGTGACTGTGCAAGTGGATTCCTGACAGAGTTTATTACAGCTGGTAGTAATTGCCGTCTGCTTTATGGGCCTCAACATTAGAGGAACGTGAACGGCCTCTCAAAGCGCTCTTTTAAACATTTATTATCATCTCCTGTAGATTGACCTTGACATCTGATGTGTGATGATCAGACAAACGTAACAGCTCTGCAGAGAATAGCTTGAAACCGTAAATGTGACAGAGATCAAGATTGCAGAAACAAATGACATTTTCTAGATGAGAAATGACCAGGCAGCTGTAAAATACAGATCATCTGGGTGTGATAGCTGCTCGAACGGTTCCGCTACAAAGTCAGTGAACAAACAATGCCAGATTCATTTGAAACTGTCGATTCGGCAAATAATATAGAGAATGGAGTGATGTTGTTGCATCAACTTTCAAGCAAATAGTTCTGATTGTTTTAAAGGAATTTAAAGTCTTCAAATGCATCAAAACTAAAAATGTTGAGTACACTTTGAAGATTATTATAGGAAGTTATAGATCTATATGACAAGATCTACCCAAACTGGTCATAATTGAGTACATTTAGGTTACAAATAATAAGATCATCTTAAGATTAACCACTCATGCAGCCTTTGTTTTGCCTCTTTTTCTTTTAAAAGTACAATTTGTTAGAATTTTATTTCAAAACATGCAAACAGTTATCTATCATCAACAGAATATGAGGATGTAACAATTTTGATGATATGCTGACGACACCATTTTATTACTTCACAGAGATATCTAATGAAGTTAGCATGGCTAGTTTGTCCCTCAAGAGGTTTTCAAGACTCAAATTTTTGGTCCATATATTTTAGTCAATTTCAAGTAGCATCCGCCTCAGTTGTGCTTTGTATCTGGTGCTAATTAGCAAATGATAGCGAGTTAAAACACACAAAAATAAGATGGCACACAAGGTATTCATACTTGCTAAACATCAGCCAGGCTGGACCATGTTAGCATGCTGATGTTAGCATTTAGCTTGAAAAAAAAAACCTCATCGAGACACACAAAAAAAATTATCTTCACTTCCACAACCTCTGCCTCATGTAATTAAGGTTAATGTGTTTAGTTTAGAATAACCCAAACACTGAGTAGTTAGCGTGATTGGTATTACTCTGGCAATATATTTATTTATTCATTCACTAACTGGTGTCACCCATTCGTCTGACATATTTCGTAAGACGCCTCAATATTGGTTTATAATACTGTTGTTTTTGATATTTGCTCTTCCATTTTTGTCCACATTTTATGTTTGGTGTCTTTTGGGTTCTCTTCTCTCCTTGGACTCGGCCATGAACCCTTATTTTTGTAAAGCCTATAGTTGATGTGACTCAACTCGTACAGTACACACATATGGGCCCACATAAACGTTTCTAGATCATTAACTTTGTATCCATCTGTGAATGGACTTACTGTATATTCCTCTTTTCCATGTGTAAGACGGTTTTCCCGGCACAGGAACATGACGGAACGCTGCAAACACAGAATGTCTGGAACTCGGGCAGTGATTCACCACCCAATTCTGGATTCAGGTGCCAAAAACCTAGACACACACACAGCATTGACAAATTGTTTTTGGTTTCAGTTCTACACTTATTATACCTCAATTATCCACATGCCAAATATCCTGTTGCACTGCCTTTTTAAACCTCAACCAGCAGCACTTCCTTTTTTCACAGAGTAAGACCTTCTAACCTCGATCATCCTGATTTAATTAACGTTGGTCACTTTTTTGCTCAGAGGCAGGAAGGGGACTGACAGCACAACAAATGGAAAATGGCACTGGACCGTCAGTTCATAGCATCTCTTGACAGCAGCAGGGAGCCGAAGTCAGTGTCAAGCCACAGAATCCTGTTTGAATTTCCAATGAAAACATCGCAGAAATAACCCTAGCAGGAAAGCCTCTCTCTCTCTCTTTTTTTTAA
The DNA here is from genome assembly GCF_904848185.1 of Acanthopagrus latus. NCBI lineage: Eukaryota > Metazoa > Chordata > Actinopteri > Spariformes > Sparidae > Acanthopagrus > Acanthopagrus latus. Next base: position 4,988,140 of record NC_051048.1, on the reverse strand, counting down.
CTCCCAAGATAATTTAATTGGGCTTATCTGGAGTTCAAAGAGCGGTTACAACACAGGCGCTTAATGTTGATTAAATATTGACAACGCAGAAAAAAAGCAATGCATTAAAATCATTTGCACAAGTTCAAATTGTCTCTTTGATACAAGCCAGAAAAGAAAAGGCCGTACTTCAGAGGGTATCACTGAGCTTGGAAATGCCCAGTCCCAATTGTGAGGCCAGTGGCTATCAAACAGTCTCTCAGAGAGGGTGACCTATAAGAGAATATAAGGAGGATGTTTAGTGAGCTCCTGAAGCACAGAGTGTGCCAGTGTTTCTTTAAAGGGGGACTATGTACTTTTGGGCAAGAAATTCAAACTCAGAACTTTATTAATGAGGTCATATAAACTCAGACATATGCATTTTTTTCCGTAGGTGAATAAACAAGCTGAGAAATGGTAAAATCACATATGCCCATGGTTCAGTTTGTTTCTTTGTTTTGGTCCCTGATAGCAAACTGCACCAGACATGTTGTTCATCCTGTCCACATCATGGAATAATGTCACCTGGGCAGCCCGCTCTTGTTTCCATGTGGTATGTGGTCTAGATCAACATGTCTGGTCAGTATTGATCACTTTTGGTCTAAAGTGTAGTATTTTTGTGTGTTCTGGTTGACAAATATTTGCATTTTAGTTGGGATTTCTTGTCTCATGTGAGTGACTTCCTGCCAACACTAGTCATGCTCTGATGAAGGTCTATGATACAAATGTGTCAGCAATGATATTTTGATAAAATGTCAAGCTCTGCAGGCGGTTTTTGCTTTGGCGGTTCGCCACCTTTTTTTCTATGTTTAAACCCATTTGCACTTTGTCACCAGTTGGTCAGCAATCTTTTCTCAATAAAGAGTAAAATAAGAGTGAATATATCCAGTAACTTGTGGTGCAAACGCATCCATCTCTCCAAGGGGCTTCTGTAAAATAGAATTCTTGCAATTTTAGTGTACATGCTGGATGAGTATAAATGTGGCATATCGTTCCCGGGACTGGCTGCTGCTCTGTCTTATATGCACAGGGCGTAGCGTGACCAGATGTGTCCCATGCTGCTGATTAACCTCCAACAGGTCTAACAGCGTCAGTCCCAATGTTATTTTGAAGTTAAATCACCCTGATTAGCCCTCATTCTCCCTGTCACTTGAGACAGCACTCTAACTACTTCAGTAAATAAGATCGTATAGAGGGCACACTGAGCTTTTGTAACATTTATCTGATCCTTGATCAGCTCAACCATTGCATAGTTGAGGGAACAACAGTGATAAGAGCATGAAAAGTGATACAAATGTTCATAATAATTGTATTTGTTTGTGGCTAGGTGTCAGCGAGCTACAGTAGCTGTTAGGGCTAAACTGCTAATGTGTACAAGATCATCCTCCGGCATTGTAAGTAGTTATTAACAGAAAGAGACTTCTTTGAGGTTGTAATACTGGATTCTTAATGAACAAAATACATGGAGGTTCAGAGGCAGATATCAGATAAACAAGGTTGAAATAACAGTGTACGTCTGTCAGATGAGCTTCGGGAGGATGAAAGTATCCTCAGGCTTAATTTGATATGAATCTGCTCCAGTGAGGTTCATCAGACATAATTAAAACCCCATTTGATCAGACACTTGACAGTTTCCTTCATCATACCCGCCAGAATAAACCCAAGATACTGTGAGTTTTTTATTCACACTGAATCATGCAAAATAAATAACCCTCTCACATCCTGATGGATATACTGGAACTTTAAGTTGACAAGGGAGTGATCTCTGTGGAGCCGAAGAACAGTGGCATTCCAGCCTTTTATAGCTCACATCTGGCAAAACCTCAGGAATATTGTCCTTCATACAGTATGCAGACATCTGGAGCATTTGACATTCCTCGTGAGAAATGAGTAGCTCAGAGTCAACATATGTACATATTCACTAAAGCCAGGCTGAAGGTCATGTCAAGTATTTTAGCAATAAAGTATATCTATTAATGCATTACAGGCAACCATATTATTAGCTAAGTACGTACATTAACCACAGATCATCATCATTAAGCTTTAAGTTTCTTCATGTTGCAACTTTATGTCTCTTTTGGTTCAATTTTCTGTTTCATCTTTCGTCACAGCGCTGTGCTTATGTTCTGGTTAGGTTTAGGCAAAAAAAAACATTAAAAAGAAACGTTAACTGCTAACAATGTATCCTGATGACTGGGCAGCTAACAGTCAATACCCATCTTATTCTACAATTTAATGGGTGTCAGAGTTTCATTTTTACAATAAATACAGGAGATAATTCTATCACTGATCATCATATTTCTTGTTTTTTTCTGATCCACTACTGCATTCCTCGCTTTGCCTGCCGGATCAACCCTGCTAGGAACATTACCAGAGTCCCAGTACCGGGTCTGTGTTGTTTTGTTGTTTTTCTGCATTTGCACCTGTTTGGTAATATCACAGCTCCAGGTGAGGTTGTGTTTACACAATGATGTCTGTATCAACATGAAATTGGACATGATTTTGTACCTGCTCAGTTCATCAAGCAGGGCAAAGGGATTTACAGAAAAGGTGTCAGGACTGAGTTGTTTCCTCAGTGAAAAACATTTATAATCTCCCTCTAAACCCACAAACGTGATTATCTGACATCTCACAATGTTTTACCAGCCGACCGTTCCAGTCTTCTCTCTCTGCTGCTCTGACCCTGTTATTTTTTCCTCCATAACTCACTTACGCAATATTCTTACACGGTCATATGAGTAAGTATACTAATGTTTGGACTTTATATAACACCTCCTACCAGTATGAAGAGAGACAATTGTCAAGTGTGGGTATGATATAATGACAGTGTGTCCAGTTACTGCAGCGATGCTAATCCGTTCAGTCCCTCAGCTTGAGTCAAGCTGTCTTGAATTAATTTTGGCGTGTTTATGTGAGGACATAAAAGGCTGCTGAGAGACACTTCAAACTCTTGTCACACATAAAGACGTACCAAGGCTTTTAAACAATAAACAAGAGCTCTGTTCATCATCAAAGGAATTAAGTTTGTAATTAAGTGATCTTGAGTTATTGTGTTTAATTTCAGTAGCAGCTGTTCAGCTTCATTCGTACAGGTTGTGGATTGTCAAGTATGAAATCTGCGAGTTGGTAAACTAATGGATGCCGTCCATGTTTTAGCAATTCAAACCCTCAGGAAACCCTTCACGAGAGTTAGCTGTTGCTGGGACTGAAAAAAGAAAACATCCATCAATATGTCCTTTATTTCTGTTTAATTAAAGGGAGCTTTATGTAAGAAATGTACATTTAAATTTACTTTTAACATTCATTAACAAAAAACAATCAACTCAAGTGAAAGAAATGAACACTTTCGACATTATGGGAAAGACATCCATGTTTTGTGTTGTAAAGCTTTCAACTGAAGTTGGCATGCTAACCAGCTCGCCCCAACCTGCCCTACCTGGTAATTTGAACTTTTGAAGCGATGGCAGCTTATTTTGTTGGAAAATAGTTGGCAACACTGGTCGTCACTCCAACATTAGAGGATGTATACTCACACATAATCAATAATAAGATAGAAGCATGTATTGTAACTAAACTATGTTCTGGTATTCATACACAAGTGGTGAGTCGAGTTGTAGCGACAAGCAACTAAATGAAACGCACTGTTACTTGAATACAATTATGGATTATGGATGGTCAGGTAATTTTTAGACATTTTAATGCAGAAATGTTACATATATACCCTAACCCTTTAAGGGAAGATATTTTGGACAAAAAGCAAACTTAAGAATTTAACCATTTAAAATCAAACCCCATTGGGCAATTTATACTGTGGATGTATAAATATAACACTTGTTATTCAGATCGTCCCTCGGCTGGTTCACGAGGCTGTGTGAGTTAATTGCAGGTGGTGACAGTGATTGATGGGAATTAGCTCTGCTTATGAATAAACAGCTAATTTCATGCAAATGTATTTCAACACAACATGTATTGTGAGAAAAAAGGTGTCTTACGCGAACCTGCACACTCACTACTGTCTAATACCGACGGCATCCTTCATGGGCATTTAAAAATCTTCATTTTAATCCGCCTGGACTGCAACGATCTGACCTGACAGTCCATACAAACCACATTTTAATAGTAAAGATCAGATCATACAGAATCATTTTAGCAGACACGTAAAAGACTGTGGCATCCATCCAGTGTTCAATAACCGCCCTCTGCACTAGAAATCATTCACGGAGAAGACTGCCATCTTTACTTCCATAGTGAGTGTACAGAGTGGAATTTTAAAGAGTCTCTTGGAAAGATTTATACTTTCCTACTTCACAAAATAATTGAAATCTATATCCCCAGGGACTGCAGGTCATTGATCAATAGCAAATGACTCAACAATGGCTCCGACTTTCCAAAACTCCCTGGCAGCGTGCTGGAAACATCCTCAAGCACCACTAATGTTGTTTAAATTCCTACAGCAAAATCAGGGCAGCAAAGTAAGTTTTCCAATTTGAGTGTTTTCATCAGTGAAATTATCACAAACACTGAAGGAAAGAAAACAGAGCAACACAAAGCATGAGCAAAGGTGCAGGAAAAGGACAAAAACATTCATCTTGGAGGAAAAACAAAAATGGTCACACTGAGCCCTCTGTGTCTTCTCCAGCTCTTGGTGTGTCGACATCCCCTCAACACACAGGGTGAATCCTCTGCAAGATGGCTCCAGCATCAAATGTGACACTGACTTTCAATTTAAGCCTGCATTTTTCCACAACACTTTGTGCACAGAATTGAAGAACCTCCCATCATTATAATGGTCCCCGCCCTGCCTGGGACAATGACAAATTACCTCTTCTCAGGCAACAGAGATTAACTGTGCAACCACCTTTTATTGCAGATTTTTTCTGAGAAATTATACCCATTTTTCCTCAGGGGAATCATTAACTGTGATCACTGTAATTATTCCATTCAATATTGGCCCATCTAGTCTAATAATGTGCTGAAAAGTTGGATTCAAGAATTACTGCAACACTCAATTCAAAGCAGATTACAGTCAGTGAGGATTTCTGAAATACTGAACTAGCATTTAAAATACAGCCATAATTAGGGTCCAACAGTATACAAGTAATGTACAGGTTTGTACTGTTCAGACATACAGGCCTGCTGTAAAGGTTTATTAAGGTGATTCTGGTGAAAATGACAAGAAACAAAACTTCTCAAGAAATTCACCAATATATGAAATAGTAAAAATGTGGCAGGCTACAATTACAGTTGGGGTTGTGGACAGGGTTGCAGCAGCATATGGCGTTGGCATGAGCGTATCATTAGAGTGAAGTGAGGAGTGTTGGTAAGTTCGCATTATCATGATTGGATGTTACTGGTCAGCAGCTGTCAGTGAGCCAGTGATTAGGAAGCACGACTGAATCAGCAGATGTCGCTGACAGCTAAATGATCTCCACGATCCATATGCCGATACAACCCCAACTCCAGGAAATCTCAATTATATCTGACAAATTTAATATGTGATATTACGTTGTTTTGACAGTAACTTTTCAAACTTAACATTATTCTCCAGAACATTTTTATTTTCTAAGTGAATTAAGTGTGATTTGTTGGGAAGGTGGTTGAAGAACAGGTGCTGGATTACTAACATTGTGATTGTCATCAGTATTGTTGCATTGCGGCACCCCTACATGTTTATACAAATTATATAAAGAACAGTACAGAATGTAAAATATAAACGTCAAAAACAAACCTGTCCTGATCAGAGGAATGCAGGTTATAACAACCCATATTAACCCTGCCCTATTGTAGTTATTTTAACCCAATCCAGGATGTTTTCCTTAACCTAACCATGCAGTTTTAGTGCCTAAACCTAACCAAATTCTGATTGTATGACAAAGGTCTGGTATGTTTTGGGAACCGTGATATATATTGTTTCGGTTGACAGTGACGATCAACTATTGATGAGTGTTTCATTCTAAGGATGTTTTGCATAAAAAAACATAGAAACATGTATACATAAGTTATTGTAGCAGAGAGTTAAGATGATATTTATTGACAACCTCAAGTTAACCAATGCCAAGTGTAATGAAGCTATCAATGATACTTTGCAAATCGAATTTTAAGGTTTTTCAAGTTCAAGATGTAATGTCTTTGATGTGGGAGGTTGTGCCTATTTCCAGTTTAAGAAAATGAGTCCATGAACCTTTAAGAGGTCTGTCGTCTCACATTACTCAATATACAGCCAGTGGCTGATAACATCTCACCGAAACCATTGTAGTTCCCTTACCTTGGCCAAAGAAAACATTTGCTTGAATTCACTGTTGACTTTTTCGATATTTATCCAACACAGTCCTTTTCTAGCCTGGGCAAGTGCTGTGAGTGCCTAATTACCATTAAAATTGTAATTACAGCAAAAACAAATTCAATGTGTTGGCTGTCAATATTTGGCACATTTGTTCTTGAAGAACATTTCCCAACTTGGCAGATAATTTTTTCCTCATTATATTAACAAAAAATAAATCAAGTGATGTTGGGTTGGCTTGTTGGTTGATTGGTTGGTTGGTTGGTTGGTTGGTTTATTTATTGGTTGTTGGGTTAGTTTGTTTTTTCTTTATGTCGGTTTGTTGGTTGGACGGTTGATTTGTTGGTTGTTGGGTTGCTTTGTTTGCTATATCACACAGATACTATGTAATGGATTTCAATTGAAGTTACATGGAGTTAGATGGGTCTCTGTCCAGAAAAAAAAACCTATTAACTTCCAGTGCCGATACAAATGTTTTCGTTAATTCATTTAATTTCTTTTGTTTTGTTTTGACAAATGGGACATTTAAACTTCAGCAATAAAGGGAAAGGAAAAAAAAAACTTCATATTAAAAACTTTTCATCATTAATTTCACCACTTCAAAAATATTCATGAGAAAAAAACAAAGACAGGATCAAATCTAACTGACTAAAAACAAAGACAGAATGAAAACAGCATGAATTTGTAAAAACAAATTGGGCTTGTTTTGGCTGAATGAGGAACCTTCTTAGAAAATTTATCCAATGGACAAGACAGATGTGAGATCTCTCAAGGAATCTCCTTAGTAACCTTTTACCACAGGGTAATGAAATCACATTTCTATACATAGATTCCTCTCAAGGACAGAGTTTAGGAGAAGGTGACCAAATGTAATTGGTACTGGCATTAGATCACTGATCCAAAACAAAAAAGCGGGGGGGGGGGGAACACTATTATGTGTATGTGTGTCGTCGGGTCTAATCCAACACTGAGGTCAAGAGAGAAAGTCATTTCCAGGAATATGACGTTTCATCTCATCTTGTATTGTGTGTGTTCGTGTGTGTGTTTGCTGCCTTATCTTCATGCTGAGTGGATTAAACAATAACCTGGTCTGTCATTGGGAAAACCTAGAGTGTGTCTCGGCTTCCGCCCCCCCCGTGTCCCCTCGGTCCTTCCTCCTCTCCCTGGGTTTTTCGTCTGCCTCGCTGTCTCGTACACTATGAAGTAACAAACTGCTAATCCGCCGGCAGAGCGAGTGGGCGGAAAAGAGAGGAGTGAAGAGGAAGAGAGGGAAACTCTGTGTATGCGCGTTTGTGTGTGTCACAGAAGAAGCTTCGGAATGAAACCTGCAGCCTGGGTCAGCCCGCCAGACGCAAGCCTTGACCAAAAGCAACTACCCTAGATTGCTTGCGAGTAATCCCTCTCGACAGAGTCTCCATTCAAATAAAAAAAAAAAAAAAACCCTCCCCTGCTGCTGCTGTGTGTGTGCTTTTGGTTGTTCCAGAGGACCAGGCAGTTCAGCTCAGCTGCCGCAGCTGCTTTGACAGACTCACACTCCAGTGGGCGAGGACTTCCCCTAAAGCACACAGGTAAACAAATCCTCAGCAGGGCAGTGGGGGCAAGAACTTCACAACAACAAAACACAGTTTGTTCGAGAAAAAGTGCAAATCAAAGTACATTTGGTCAGGAAGTATGTTTTTAAATTGCCTTTATATATTAAGTAGTTACATGAGCAACATATTGCAGTACAGCAAAACATCTTTTCTTATTTGTCTCAAGTGGTTTAGAGCCATTGGGATTATTTCTCGTTATGGATTGTTGGTTTGTTTGCCACTGACTTACTCTGATTTATCACATGACACGTGTGTGTTTTCAAAAAGCAAGAAGGGTCCTGTGCCTCTTTTGCAAGATCTGTTTCCATGTCTGAAATCTTAATTAATTGATGAAGGTATCCCTGCTGTGTGACCTCTAAAATGCAAGTCTGCAGATGAGAGTGCTTCTCCTAGTTGTATATACAGTATGTTAATGTGGTGGTCCTGGTCTGTTGTCTGTGTTTAAAAATTGAACAGGTGTGGTCAAGGTCACTGTAAAATTCATATGTAGCCTCTCAGAAGCCTTATGCAGAGCTCTTACTGAAAGCAGGGTTAAATGAGGTGGGAGGAATTATATAACTTGCATGCAATCTTCGTTTTACCCTTAGATAAAAACATGGACATCCTGTTAGATGTTCTCTGCTGGTCAGTAAAGGGAAGTTTTAAAAAGAAGGTATAGGTGTTTGTCAGATACTAGAACTACAAAATTCTAATTTGGCAAATAAATTAGTTTCCATGTTCCAAATTAGCAATTTAGCAACCACAGTCTTAAGACAGATAAACCATACCAATGTAAACATTTCTTAAAGGGGGACTTGAGCTAGCAAACATGTCCCTAAGACTTTCTCCTATTAATACATCTTATCAAAACATTAGAAGCACTGAAGTTAGTATCTGATTATAGTTTTTGCTAACTGGCTATGTTTTCTAAAGACCAAAATCATCCACACAAAACCAGAACATGTTCAAAGACAATGTTACTGCACACAACATTTACAGAACGTTAGCTAGAAATCTGTCTAGCTTGTGAGTAAGCTCGCAACAGACCCACCTAACTTAGCCGGGCTAGCTAGCTAACCTGGGCTAGCTAGCTAACCTAGTCTCACTAGATATACTAGATACCAGATATAGTAGTCCAGGATAACCGATCTGAACGGCGCTGCTAGAAACTGTTACTACTAGAAATGCAAAGGACAACCCTTTTATCTGTCACAGGTTAACTTCAACCAAGTAGATCAACAGTAGGATACGCTACACGAGCTGAGCCACTTGGTTATTAAAATCTAAGACAGTCAATAGCGGAACGAAAACATCTTTTCCATCGCTTTTAGTGCTGTTCGTTGCTCGTATTTCAATGAAATAAACTCTCTCACTAGCAGCGGGCATGCTAACCTCTTGAGGTGCCGCTATTGTTGTTTTCAAACTGACAGATGTCCAGGATATCTGTAAAATTTGGAAGGCTGATCTGCAACTTTACCTGAGCGCTCTGTACGCTACGTCGGTAACATGTTTCCAACACACAATTGAACATAACTCCTCTTCAAATGCAAGTTATTGGTCTCGCAGATGTCCAAAGTCTTGTCAAGAATGACAGAATGTTGGTCCGGAGTGAAACCAGCGCGTTGTGCCAACATTTCCACACACTGCGCTGCCCACAGACTCAACCTGTCATGGCTAGAGTGCCTTCCATCAACTGAGGAAGAATAGAGTAGCAGCAGTCTTTGGAAATATTGGATCTAAACACTGGACATCTGCACGTAAATACCTTTGATGATGCAATCCATGTGTAACAATACTTTTTTCGAAGAAAACCATATGACTGAACCAAGTACCGATGTAAGAAGTGTTGAGGGCTGAAAGGAAATGAACCAACTTTATACCGCTACTATTTGGTCTCAAGTTCAAGGATGCTGCTATATTAATGTCTGATATCATCAAAAGTACTGAAAATCCCTTTTGGCCCTATGGATTCACATAATTGACACGTCTAACAGAATGGACCTCTGCCTCTTCACTTTCACTCACTCCACTCAGAGATTAAATAAAGTGATCAAAGGCTTTCTGGCCTGCGAGAGTGACAGGATTATTACATATTTATTCTCCCCACACCATCCTGGGGTCTCATTACGATCCACTGACCCACCTGCAAGCCCCTATAAAGTGATGAAACATGAATGAAAATCACTTTTTTTCCCAGCTTGAAGGTGTGGTTAAGTGTTTAGACCATCGCCCAACTCCGCTCTTCTTTCAAATGATGAACTCCTTTGAAGTCGAAAGAGCACAGCGGGGAAATGTTCTTATCAGTCTCAGTTTCAGCATTTGAAAAAAGTGAATTTTTCCCACACAGTGTGTGTGTGTGCAATGGTTGGCATATTTTGAGGCAGAAAAATGTTTGTTAGTCATGTTCATCTGAGATAAAACCGTGCTGTGAGTGCTCAGGTGAAACAACAACTTCACATTCATTGTTTACGAGCATGCTCAAATGGGGCCAATTACTAAACCGAAAGGTAAAAACAAACATGGAGAACGATGATACACCAGCATGCAGCACTGAACTGGACTTCACATATTCTCTTGACAAGACCCGTTGGAAACTTTCATTTCTGCAAACTCAAGTATTGCTGTAGCAGAGACAACATGGAGGCAGGCATTGCTCAACCCCAAATAGAGGCAAACAAAACAATGCTAACTTACTTCCAGATTTTGGGATTTAACTTCTGCAACACTCTGTTTTAAAGTCAGTCTTGTGAGGACTAGCGATCATGTGACTCATTACTAACTTATATATGAAATAGTCCAAAGACAACCATTTTCTTCTCACCACCATAAGAACTTTAACCCTCATGAGTGCCTCAGACTTCCCCAACACTTCTCAACAGCACCAGAGGAACACCATTTGAAAATAGAAAACAAACCATTAAATCAAACTTACTAACAAAGAGGAGCCTTACCCTGAAATAGTTTATAGCTTCATGAAAGGTTCTTTCATTACTGAAAACTGTTGATTTTCAGTCACTCACACATAAAACCATCTTGGTGCCTTGAATACTCAACGGTGTGCCTTGTATGTGTTAATCCACAGATGAAAATATTCCCCAACTGATGCCCTTTTTACTCGTGTTTGAGTAACAATTGCCAAACACGACAGTGAGGTGTTTATTTAGGATATTAATGAGGCCTCTTTAAATATAGAAGTAGATATTTGTGACCAAGTTGCAAGGATGTGCATGGTAATTGAAAGCAATTGTGGGTTTTAATCTATTCATGGAATTTGCTGACAATATATTAACATCTGCAAAGTATTCAGCCTTTGACATTTTCTTCTTATATTAACCCATCATGTAGATTTATAGCTATATATCTACACATTTCAATTGTCTTAAACAAACATTAACAGAGAGCCACAGTGTCGGGTCTTTGAAATGTCCATGGATGACGTTAAAAAGCAAATTTTAAAAATACAACTTTAGATTAATGTTATCAGAAAATGCTACTGTCATGTCAATGTCATGTTTGATATTATAATATTGCAGTCAGTGCAGATGAGCGGGAGGTGACAGCATGAGATAAGGCTACATATTAATGGCATGTCTGCTTTATTAAATATGGCATACAAGGCAGGGGACAGGGGAGGGGAGCTGGTGAGTCATAAGAGATGACATGCAATATATAGTTATATATATTGTGACTGCATGAATATGAACTTTAATGTAAACTCAAGGCTGAAAAGATTAGAATTTTTTGCAGTATATGATTTTATAATTCAGTATTTAAATATTTTACATTTGTTTTGAGCATAACATTTGTAGATATAAGAACATTACCTTATGCTTGCTGGTACATCTTGTGTATTTTGAGGTATATTTTGTGTTTGTGAGCCGTTTTCTGTGCTTGTCTCTTCTCCAAGTTGACGACACATCGGTCTCCCAGGGTTTGGCTCGACTGCTTTCAGGGTTTCTGGTTGAAAACAACACTCGGATTAGCGACGTGATCTGAACCCAGGGACACAGAAAGAGACGTGAGGAGAAAAAACAACAACAATAACAAAAAATGCAACGCAAGGAGCGCAACGTGGAGGTGAAACGAGGACAGAACTCAACTGACATGAGGAGAGAGGGATGAGAGAATTGGGCAAATGGAGACGGAATATGCGCCGAATGAAGAGATGCTGCCAAGCGCATTAAAAGCAGATGAAGTGAAAACAAACATGCAGGGAAGAGACAGAGAGACGGTGCTGGAAACAGATAGGATTGAGCATGTTGCTGAGAACAGGCTGTAAGGCAGAGACAGGACAGCGAAAACCTCCACAACAGAGCAAGAGGAGGCAACGGCTTCGGTCTCTGATGTGAATGGACACGGGAAAGTGCTAGAAGTGAAGAATTCTTTGTCGTGCTTCTCAGATGAAAAAAAGAAAAGAAAAAAAAGAGCTTTGGTGGCACTTTTTATCCAAAATTCCCTCCAGTACCATGAGTGCATAAGTTAACGCTGGATGTCCCCGTCGGCAATCAACCCTTGGGTGAACACCTTTGAATCTACTTCTAACAAAGATGACGTCCTGCCCTTGTAGTCATCATTGGCAGCCTTGAGGGATACAAGAGACACTGATGCACGCTCGCCAGCACTTCAGATTCTCGGAAGGTTTTCTTTTTTGGGGTCCATGAATAGAACCTTTGATCAGATTTTTACATTTCTTGGCAGGCAATCTAAAGAAAAGAGAGAGAGTGGAAAACTTGCCCCTTCGCTGTGAATTACTCTTGAGTAATGACCTAAGTGCTCCTGTGAGGGAGTGGCCAACGATTACAAATACCTTCCCAGAACATTCCTTTATTTGAAATACTCGGAGTTTCAGTGTCGAGGAACAGCTCATCCACATCAGACACTTGACCATAAGGGTTGACTATGATAGCAGTCTATTAACACCAAGGATGATGAAGTCACGTTACCCATGTTGCTTGATAGGCTTCAGTATTTATTACATTAATTCAGGAAACAGCTGTTCGTGTCCAGTTTGAACGCTTTCGTCAAGACAATTCGTTTACGTTATTTCAACCCAAACCACAATGTTTCTTAAACCCAACCGAAGTGTAACTCTACTACGTAGGTCTGGTACGACTGACGATGATACGCTGCAACAGTCTTCTTGATGAACAATGACCTGTTCAGCTCTTTTGTATGAGGGCTGTAAGGCTTTTTCCAAGAAATTTGGTCTCTGATTTAGTCTTTAATCACTTACGATTTGTCTGTTATTAAAGTGGATTTCCCCTCATTTCAATCATTCTGCCAAAATTATCTGAAATCCACACTGTCAATCTGCAAGACGAGGAAGATCCTGTTAATTCAAGCAAAGGCTTTTCTAGTATTTCACTTTAAAGTCTTTAAAAGAAGTGAATTTTTCTCGTCATCTCTGGGGTTCCTCAAACATCCTCATGACCCGGCTGATCTCTGGGAAACAAAAGATGGGTATCAAGTTTTCCCTCAAGTTCTGATGCCGGCTCTTCTCACGGTGCGCCGGTCGCCCTCTTCACGGTCTGATTCGCTTTCCTATCAGGAGGACTGACAGAGGGGCAAAGAGAGGGGGAGCGCGAGAATGACAGAGAGAGACTGAAGACATTAGCTGAAGGCAACAGGCGGAGGGCAGAAGGGAGGAAGGCTAAGAAGGGGAGACGAGGTGAGACGCAGAGATGGGGAGTTTTGGGAGATGAAGTTGAGGCAGGGGGAGCAAGTGGTCGTCATTTTAACTGACAGGCATACTAATCTCTCTTGGTCTCAATCTGTTCCACACTCCCTCGTCCTCCTCCATCCTCCTCTTCTTGCCTTTCCTCTGTCATTTATCCCATTTCAACTTGTCTCTTCCACTTTCAGCTACATTTTCCGTCTCTTGCTCTCTCGCTCCGTTCCCTTCTATCTCGCCTTCATCTCCCTCCCCCCATCCCACCCTCTTCCCCTTCAGTCCTCCCTACGCTCCCCACCGCTGTCTCTCCTCCCTCCTCTCTCCTCCCTCCCCATCTCGCCTTTGAGTCATTCAGAATAATTGCTCTGCGGCGCTCTCCTTTGCTGGGTGCTTTATCAAGCTTTGGCTGCTATCTGCACACACAGCGTGCCCTAACAACACTGGAGAGTGTTTGCAACCTCACACAGAGACATGCACTCACACCCACACACACCTCTGTCAAGGTAAATGGGGTGGTAAACGCACAGTCGGACCAATCGCATGCAGAGAGTTACTTACTGTGCACTAATCAATGGCCTTGCAGGTGTGTCCAGTTGTACTTAACTTTCTCTCCCGTTAAGCCATCCCAGAGTGAATCGATCACCATTCCCCAAAAAGATAAATAAATCACAAGTGATTCATTTTGCTCTTACTTTCTTGTTTCTGTATCTTCACCATCCTTCTTTCATACCTTGATCTGACCTCCCCCTATGCCCACGGCATTCTAATATTTAGCCAAACATTTCTTCCAAAAGTATTTTGACAGGTTGAAGTCTCACTGGGCAAAGCCAAAAAGACTTACTTGAGGAGCAAAACAAACTTTTAGTACAGAACCCAAACAAGAAAACAAACATGATTCAAAAGATCATTTATACATTCTGGCCATTCACAAATTCAAGCTAGTTAGTTATTGATTTCCTAAAATGCTGACTTGCCGTTCACTGTGATTCCACGACTGAAGCAGCTTTAAAAGAGACGACTGATTGATTGTCGCTTGGTTCGAACGGTAATTAAAATCAATGGATGCTTTGTGTGGAGGGCATTATTAAAATCTCTAATTGGTCCCAGGATTTGCAAAATGGTTGTTTGGGACGTAAGTTATAAAAGATCTGTCATAATTGGGCTAAAAGCTGAAGAAAAATTCAATTAAACTAAACAAAAGAAAAAACTGCTTTAAGCAATCAGCTGTAGCATTCATTCATTACTTACTAACTTTGGAGTTCCCCTCACTGGTGACTGAAAGCATTGTTCTTAGCTTGGCCACAACACGGTCTGTCAACATTCTTGAAATAAAGCTTACTTTAATCTGCAACTGTTGAACTCGTACTCAAAAGAAATAGGTGGCACTATACTGGCACAACTTCAGTTAAATGTAGCTGCTATTGTAGTTAGTTAGCTCAGTTAGCTGTGCAGCTAGCAGTGTGGAAGTGGAGCTCCTAGCACCTGGGGACTGTTTGTGTTTACAACATTAGCACAGGAGCTTAGGATTTGGACAGGCCAGGCCGAGATGGTTAGCACGCTAACTTAAATAGATATTTCTGCAACACAAGGCTTCATGACATCAAAACTGGCAAAATGTGTATGTTTTCAACATATTGCATGCCTAAATCCAGCAAAAGCCAAAAAAACAATTGGAATGTGTTAGCTCTGAGTTGATATAGCACATTAAGTTATACTTATTTTAAGCTAACATTAGTTTTGGCAACTATCCTGACACTAACTCAAGCTACGTTGGTGTATAAGTTATGTTTAAATGTCAGATTGATTGTCCTTACCATTTTTACAAGGAACGTTCCACAGAGGTAATGTATGCCACTGTACTTGATTACTTCTTTCTTATCCACAGGAACAAACTTGATCTATGGAAGCAAATCTTTACCATTTCTCTATAAAATCGCGGTGAAGCACCACACTCTGTTGATAGTGCACAAATCAGCATCAAACACCCAAGGCCACAACTCTGCGAGCTCCATAACTATCTCTGAAAGTGTTGTGTAATGCTGTAAGCAGCTCTGAGCACTCCAAATCGCCCCGTGCATGGTTTTATTCTCAGCTCTTTTATCTTGAAAGTGCAGGGAAGGCATCAGAAACCAGATCAGGCTCTTCAGAGACGGCGTTTACCCTCAGGTGGTCAGAAACGAGCTGCACGGTCTACCCACTCACACAGAACATGCAGCACATCTGACCTGTTGCTGCTCATTTTCATTATTCGAATCACGTTTTTTTTAATGCAACAGTTCTTTTATTGTCGTTTTAATTGCTGCTCTGTGCCCCTCAGCCTCTTATGCAATTAGTGTTTTGCTGGTTTTAATCATCCTTTTCAAGCAGGAGGGATGCAGCATGTTACATTTGAGTGCACAAATGTTTAATGGCGATCTTTGGCGATTACATATATATATATACACACACCTGTCGATCAAAATTATTGATAATATAATATAATTTTCCAGGAAGTCACGTTCATATCCCCTGTAAAAATCACAGCTTAGTATTTTTACATTTTGGTTTTGTATGTTTCAAACAAACAAGACATAACAGGCAAATGAATGAACCTTGCATTTTGTTTTCTTCCTCCTTCCCTCCATTCATTCCTCTTTTTGTTTCCTCTTTGAAAGTTTGAGCTCCAGGTCAATAAGACTCTCCCAGTTTTCCTTCAAGGACACCGCCTAACTCACTGCAGATAATAAAGAGCCTTTCATCAACTCACAAATGAATTGCTGGGCTAATTGTTTGTTTCATCCCATCTCTAAATGCAATAATGATTTTCGTTCTCTTGGAAACAGATTTTAATTACACCAGCAGCAGAAAGAATGAAATACCCACCTGGGCTGAGTAACACACTAACTCACCTGCCTACACAGTGAAATGCAGATACACACTGCTGCCATTACGTACACACTCATACACGAGAGCACACAGACAAATGCGCTCCGCTCTCCATCCCTCTCACACAGTCAACAATGGATCGATTTAATGAGGAGGAAAAGCTCTCTTTACTGCAGTGAATCTCTGCAGAGTCCTGGGAGGATTTATCTCCAGGTCTTTGTGGTCAGGGAGTTAACGGCCGGTACGCCACAGTGTTTTCCAATCGCTGACTTCGACGGGCTTGATTGATAGCTCTGGCATAGATGGGGATAGAGGGATCCTGACACAGCAAGGTTTTCACAGACACCAAGTTTAAAGGGTCAACCCACACAAATTGCAAAAAAAAAAAAAAAAATCAGAAGTAGTCCTTGCATGGGAATTGACGTTGGCGATTGATTGAAGCATTCTGTGGATTACTGATCATCAATACCGATGAACGCCAAGCAGGCACACTGTGTTGAAGGCTTAAGAAAATGGCTATTGATGACCTGTTGTGTGTTGCACACAGAAACAAACAAGGGATATGGGTTCAGTAAACCCTTCAAAGATGAGAGGAGCTAGGGCAGTGTTTCCAAAAGTGTGGGCCATGGCCCCTGGTGGGCAGTGAAGGTACTGCAGTTCTGCAGCAAGAACGTTTCTATCAAATAAATAAGACTTTGTCCAGTGTCCAATTTTGTAGGTTTAAAATTGCCATGAAATCCTTATGATTTAATAGTTAAAGCAGCAATATGTAGAAATTGGCATTTTGTGCCGCTTGAGACCCCCACAGTGTCTGAGTGCAACGACACTGTTGTGAATACAAATTCTCAGATGTAATGTGGGTGCTAACTACGAACAAAACTCAAAACAAGTTGCATAATGTTGCTTCAGAGTTGAAATATGTAAGAAATGGCCAACTCCAAACAAATAGGGGGCAGTAAATCATGGGACTAATGCTAACTGCTGCCAACTGTTGCTCCGTCTCTCTGGCAGTTGACTGTTGTTTACTATCAGAATATCAACTCTAGCTGGTTAGCATGCTAACTCCAAGAGATACCCCCTCCAACACAATGCATAGATGTCTTTGACAGTGATTTTTAAATGTTTGAAACTAAAGTTCTGCACCTTTAAATTGAAACAGTACTGATAAAAAAAAGGCAGTAATGTCACAGGTATATTTTTTTGTTATGATGTTGTTGAAGTCTGTTTCTCGTTGATATGTGTGGCGGCTACCCACCTCAACCTGCACCCCGCGGTGGAGATTAAGGTCTGTAAGTGGCCTTCCAGGAAACACACTCATAACAGAAGTAATAGTAAGAGCGGTTTCCTTTCCCTCAGGTAACTCTCAGTCCCAGGTTCTTACACTGTTGCTTGCAAGGAAGGTATGATTTGTATGCAGCCTGAGAGGAAAATGCATCATTTTAATTACTGCAGGTGCATTTTGTTTATTAATTTGCCTGGTATCAGGGTCAGGGCCGTTATGATAAGAGTGAGCAGGTAAAAAGAGGGTGATGTATTCGTATCATTTCTTGTACCGTGAATTGACCTTTTTCGCAGCCCACAGGAGAGAGCACCTGAGTGCAGCTCTCACAGGTTGGGGAGTGAGTTATGCACCCGTGAGGCTGAGGCTGACGGAGTGCTCGAGGGAGCAGAACAAGTTTGACGTTTTTAAACATGCATTAAGCTCAGCGCAATGCATCGTTGCACACCATCATTGCCAGCCCTTTTTATGACCTTTATAACACAAAGGCTAGTTGCTTAACCCAAACAGTTATGTATTATTCATCGTTAAGCAGTTAACCATCTCACCTAGAGGTGCATTCAGAATAGTCGACCTGCCGAGGAGTCGTCTCATAGTTAGAAAATATTGTCCACCAGGGAAGATTTACAATACTGGTGATATTCAGCTTAGCATCACCAGACTAATTTGCAAATGCCAGTTAGTCTGCGATCTCTCAGTTCAAGAGGTGCAGACCAAAATACCTTTGGATGCAGTTGGATTGACCTTCCTACAATCAAATCAATAAATTGGACCTACAGTAAATCAGAGCTACGAAACATGACCTTACAACCTGTGAAGGAATTCTTGAGGACTCATCAACTTTTACTAAAGATTCAGGACCCTTATGCTGAAGATTTTATTTGTGCTTAATTGAGCAGACTGGGCATAAGCTGTGTATCACCAGACCTATTCTGAAGGCCATTTCTTGAATGTACGTAATGCTACCAGACCCAACAGACTTAATAAGCATCCATTGAGAGCAACAAAACATGTTACGAAAGGCGGACCAACATATGAGAGTTGGGGTAGTGCCTGGTTTGTTTTCAAGTAGGAAAGAAATCCTGGGTAAAGAAAATCTTGTATAGATGTATATCTCAAGAGTTTACTAAATTGTGTTTCTGGAAATATTTGAGGAAAGACTTGGCAATGCAGCAACAGGACCTTGGTTCATATCTTATCAACATTATTTGATCTGAGCATTTTACCTTGCAAGATAAGGGCAAGGCACAGATCAAGTGATCTGACTCCATGTCAGATCAGCTGCCTTTGAGGAATTACTGGCAGCTTCAGACATGGTTTAGGTGTGATGATCAGCAAGAGAAGCGACCGGTCATTTCAAAATTGCAGCTGCTCAAGAGCCATCAGCAGCATTGGCTATATCAGAACTGGAGAGTTTATTTAATTGGAAAAAGACAACAGTGAACACTTTTATCAGTGTAGAAGATGTTTTACTTAGTTAGTTTGATGTACCAACAGGCTTTTGGTGGTGATACGGTTGATCTGTTTGGTTATAATCCATGATAGACAGATTATAACTTTGAGTTTTGAGTTGAGTTTGGATAGACTTAAATTACATCTAACCAATCAAAGCAGAAAAGCATGTTTAACACTTCTTAAATCTTGACTGGTGATGTTCCACTGTCAGTGATTGAACCAAATCTGCCCCATATTGAATAACATCGTGATTGCCCCTTTAGGGGCCACATCAGATCTGCTTGAACACGAATAGGAACAGAAAATTCTCAAAGCAAAATAAAACAAGCGCTTGACATTTTCTTCTGGACCCTTTTTTGTTTTTGCTTGTAAAAGAGTCTGATGTGTCATTCTCACCACAATGCCTGCAACAAATCTTAACACAGCCAGGATCCAAAGCCATTCATCTATGCAGTGTTAAAGTTGTCGCCGGGAATCCAAGACTGACTGCCGGCGGCGTGATGCTGCTTCAATCAAGAACCGCTGACCAGCCGGTGCCAGTTTCAAGTGATGAGGACACGAGGCAATCATCAATCAAAATCAGACTTCCTGATGACAGATCTTAATCCAAATGAGTCATGATCCTGGCTCTGTGGTGGCGCAGCAGTCGGTTCATCACTCGTAATGATTATCAGAACGAGACGGAGCCATTCAAAGCGGACACAATTGCTTTCAGAATATGAATGAGAACTGCAATGACAATTGCCTTCATAAGTCTGGGCGTCAGGACTTGTGTGCACCGTGTGATATCTCGCTGTTTGACATTATCCAAGTGATGGTAATCTAAAGTAAATGAATTACTGGGAGAGAGCGGAGTGTTGGTTTTTTTCCCCATCCTGCTGAAACTTGATTAGAGTGTTTGTGATTCAAGACGGAGTCACCGACGGAGAAAATTATAGACGCTGTGTACGGCTGGGTGAAGAACACTTCTTCATGATTATTTTAGTTTGATGGCAGACATTGAGTTCAGGAGATACGGCCTGTTAATATAACAGTTTAAACAAAAGCAGGCGTGAACGTAGCAGTCGAACACTGCACTGTTGAGGCAGTTTGATCAAATGTAAATACCTGAGAAGATAAACAACGCTCAAGCTGACATTTCCAAAAAATTAGGATAAGGATTAAGGTTTTTATATATAGTAAACATGATTCTGTCTGTCTAAAAAGATAGTTCCTGCCATCATTATTGTAAATAATGGGTCAAATGAGTTGGTTAACATTGGTCAAAACCTCCACAGGGAACTAATGACATAACAAACATGAAAATCTAAGATTGTTAACTGTTCTTGAGTCAGTTTAATTTGTTTGCACACCAACATTAATATTGATAACGTCACTGTTAAACATCAGTATTTAGATCAGTAAAAATGTGATCTACAAAAAGGAAATCAGTTGTTCATCTTAAAAAAAAAGTTCTTGGTATTTGGATTAAAACAATGCTGGTGCTGTAAAATGTGCTACAATGATGTATTGTAAAAGATTAACATTGAAAAACTACAATTTTCTGAGCAGTAGCAGTTGAAATGAACCGTAAACAACCACTGTCTGTGTATGTTTCGCTATTTCCTGTGTTGAACTGAATGCCCCACATGAGTTATCAAAGTTTGGTTTCATCTTCATCTTTTCCTAAAACGATCCCGTGTTTTATGTAACAGCGGTGATGTTAAACGCTGTTAAATAAATTATTTTGCTCAACTTATAAATTATTGAATGAAAGAAAAGTGCATTTTACTCCAACTTTCCTTCCCTCCAAACATAACCCCCCCGTAGACTCGCTAATACATGCATCCCCATCTGGAATGAATTTACACAAGTGCAACTTCGATTCACTTTAGTGTCATGAATCATTTGTTTAAAGTAAACTTAACATGTCTGTGCTGCAGGTGTTTTGTTATGGTAATTTTGTACGGCTGCAGGTAAAAAAATAAATAAATAAATAAACATACATCGAAACGCTGTGTCTTAATTGAGATAAACATGTATATAAATAAAAAAGGTGTGCGTGTGTCTGAGCCTGAAACCAAGCCACAGGCAGAGGCAGATGGAGGGAGCAAACAAGGGTTAGCGACAGATGTGTCTCCGTGAGTGTGTGGGAAACAGACGGGGAGAGAGGGAAGACATCCTCATAAATTATGGACAAAAGACCCATGGAAGAGGACGGTAATTAGGAGAGTGAGACAGAAAGAATCAGAGGGAAGGAACTCAAGTTGACAGTGAAAGAAACACACGGAGGAAACCAAGGATAAACACAAGTGGTGTTTGGTCAGGTTGTCAGAAGAGGAACAAAGAATTAGAATCATCACAATGATCATAATTCAAATGTCCATGTGTATTTTGTTTCTAAACAGTCCAACAAAGAACATATCTGACATAATATGTCACGTTTTTACCACATCACAGGCATATTTACACGAGTTGTCTTGATTCTTCAAATCCACAATTTGAATTTCAACAACATTCAGTAACACTTGTTTTTCAGCACTCACGGCTATGCCATCGTTAGAGTTCAACATATTATTGGTTTTATGCCCTGACAGCCGTCATTTGCATTTTAAGTTCTTCTTAAAATAGATGGAAGTATTTTCACAACAACAGCTTGTCTTTATCATGTTGCCTTTTTGCAAGTTTTGGGTTTGGCAAGTTCAAATGACATTCATCAAAAATAAAGAGAGTTCAACAAAAACACCACCCCTCAGGGATTCAGCAATAAATAAGAAATGATAGGGACGCAGGTGAATCATCAAGGAGTAAAGGAAAAACACAGATTTGGATACACAAGGGCTAGTGAACAAATGAAACACAGGTGTCCGCAGAAAAAGGGCGTGAAAACAGACAAAGACAGGAAGTGAAAAGTAAACACAAGGGTATAATCTATTAAAAAAAAGAAGAAAAAAAAACAGGAAACAGCTTACCTAAACCTTAACAATTCTACTTTAAAAACACATTATAAATGTATTAAAATGCACGATTAACGATTAAAATCAATGGTCCCATATAACCATGTAATGTTACCTAGAACGGACAAGACGTAGTCAAAGTTGAGTAAAGTTAAAAGTAACATTTCTTTCAGTAGTTTCAATGCAAAGTCAGACCAGGAGATCAGTGAGAGAAAGCAAATCTAAACAGACGGAAGGTGAAGAAACAGGCAGGAGTTCAGGAAGGCGGAATCAAAGACGGCTGAGAAGCCAAGGCGGATGCAAACCAGACACTCTGGTGGAGTAGTAATGGAAACTAACTGTATCCTACTGGGCTAATCAGAAGCAATGGAGAGCTGGGTGGTGAGTGGGTGGAGAGGGTCGGATCAGCAGGGACGGGTGTGACTGCAGGACGGGAAGGAGTAACTGGATCGGTAATGACTTGAGAGTCAGTATGGCGAAGAGAGACCGATCAATAAGAATGGAACCGTGGCAGAAATAATCTCTACTTTTTGATTTCACAGTTCACGCGCCGTCTGCTGCGTCACCAGCGGCGACCGCAGACTCACAACCCTCCTGCTGTTATTTACTGTCAACACCTATAGTCGTACGAGCACCTCCTGGATCAGATCTGGTTTTCCTGCTGCTACTTTCATATTTATGGAATAATATAAATATCAGTGGGTTATTATAGGCCTCCATGTACAATCTCACACATGCTGCTGGATTTATTTGGGGACGACTGTAATGCTTATTCTTATTTCAGGAGACTTGAGTTGTCAGTGGGAGAACACGCAGCAGATACGGATCAGACACAGGCGCCTGCGTGATGGGATGTAAGGAATCTGTATGAATAAGTAAAGGCTGCGAGAGCTGAAATAACTCCTTTGCACTGTGGATGTGTGACAACTAATGTCATGACAGCTCCCAAAAGCAGAATGTCTCATATTTCACCTGAGGTTACATTTCAGCAAATTGAACCTTTGCATCGTCCTTACTGCTGAAAAGTTTTGCATTTGACATGTCTGCAAACCGGCTATACATTTACATCTGTACTTGTCAGAGGAACTACTCTTACATTTCTTAAGACGTGTCACATTATGAGCTGACTGACCCCTAAATTCCAGCCGGTCCGTGTTGGGTCCGTTTCTGATCCACCGCGGCAGCAGAGCTCACTCCAGTCTATGTGTGTACTTCCACTGGCCCTGCTGAGTTGTGTGTCTAATCCATTGCAGCTCCAGCAGTCTGGACCCTTCTGTAGCAGATACGCAAGGCTTCTACTTCTACTCTTCGAGTCTTTCACTTGGGAACACTAACCTTTTGTGTGTTTGTTACCACGGTACCAGCAAGTACAGTTTAATACAAGGTCCAACACTTGCTCAGATGCTAACTGGCCAGAAATACATGATAACCCCCACTGGTGTCATTTACTTTTTTCTTTTGTTTATTTTGGTACAAAATCAAGCAAAGAACAACAACTCAATCAAAATCAAAATTGCCTTCTGCCTGGATTTCATTACCTTGCTGAGGAGTTGCAGCTCCTCAACTGACCAATTCAACTTGGAAATGATGTAAAAAGAGTGAACAGTCTGTTCTTGAGGAGATAAAATTGTGCGGCGAGGGAATTCAAGAATTGTGGATTCTGCCAGCACCAATATAAACTACATTATAGAGAGACAGCTCCTGAATGCACATACATTGAGTGGCTATTGCAGAAAGAAATGCCAACCAGAAATCTTATTAAAAAAGGAGGTTTGATTTCATGAAAATCTGAAGGTTTCTGACTCTAAACCGGACACACAAGCCTTTTATGACATTTTCTAAAAAGGTACCGATCAAAGTCCTTCTTTGTTTGCTTGAAACTGTCAATCCTCTCTCTGTGCCTGACTCCCAGTTTCTCTTCTCTTTTTCTTCCACACACACACACACACACACACACACACATATATATATATATTTATATACACACATACACAGAGCAGACTGCTGTGTTGGGTTGGTTGGGTTGTTGAAAGCCTGTGGGGAGGCTTGTCAGCTCTCATTGGCTTTTGGAGCACACCCCTTTCCTTTTCCCTCGCCCTGTCCCACTGTGCTACAGCATGCCTGTCACTACCCACACACTCTATTCACTCTGTTTGTGTGTGTGTGTTTATATGTATGTGTGTGTGTGTGCTCGAAGAGGCATATTCAGCTTTCTATCTGTTTTGAATGTGAGTGGGCAACAGCAGCAGCAGCAGCACTCAATGTGCGTATACTTTTTTGTGATGTCTGTCACCGAGGTAGTGTGTGTTAAGTAAAAAGACGTGTGTGAATGAATGAGGTATGTTTGCGTGTATCCGTGTGTGTGTGTGAGGGTGTTTTTGCACCGTTCACAGCTCTGAAATCGGTGAATATCCTGCGTTCCTCCTCCGTCTCTACTGCCTTCGTCTCCCTTGATGACCAAAGCGAAATTTCCAAAGACAGGCCTTCCAACCATGTACACACACACACACACACACACACACACACACACACACACACAAGTTGACAAGCCACTGTGGAAGTAGATACTCTATTTAAGCAAATAAAACATTAAACATTTAGTACCAGGTTCAGAGCACACTTAATAAATGTGATAGCAGCCCGACACAAAAACACAGAAAAACAATTAATAACTAATAAACCCACTTACATGGCAACATCTTCACAAAAGAGTATAAAACGTCAATGTTCACACCATTAGCAACCAACTTCGGGTGACGTGCCATTTTCAGTGTGTGGATTGCGAGATGCAGGTTTTACCATCGTTTTCAATCACTTACTGTGAAAACAGCACCGCAAGTACAAGTTAACAATGACAGCTCATTGCATATCAAAGTTAGTCACGGATTTCTACACGGTTCTGTGCTCAGACCAATAATATTCACGTTACGCATGCTTCCTGCAGGACGTATCATTAGAAAACTCCGTCAATATTCGTTGTTATGCAGATGATACACATTTGTACTTATCCATTGAGCCAGAAGATAATAAAATCAGTTAGCTGAACTTCAGGAATGTAAAAGGACATAAAAACCTGGATGACCTGCAATTTTCTGCTACTTCACTCCACTTCACATAAGTTTTTGTGCTGGGCCATAAACATCTTAGACACACATTATCTAATAATGTAGCTACTGTGGACGACAGAACCACGGTAAGATATCTACGCGTTATCTTGGATTGGATTCGTCCTTTAACTCTCAAAAAAAGAAAGTTCAAGGACTGCCTTCTTTCTCATCTGGGACACCGCAAAAATGCATTGAGTTGGTGACTGGCCGGACCTGCCAACACAAAGAATCAGTATATGACGAGTTGGGAATAAGAACAATCTGCTCTCTAACTACTGAGTCTTTACGCCAGCATGATCCAGTGTTTCCCTGCGGTGGCAGCAAACTATCCAAGTTTCAACTTTTACCTTGTTTAGTGCCAACTTTTTTATCAAACAGCCATTAGATAACAGGCATCCATGATGTGTCCTGAAAGCAGAAAAGGTTTCGCTCAGCAAACCCTTCTTGATCACTGGGACCTGAGTCAGCAACGACGGGACTATCAGCTTTCTGTTTTTTTTTTTAGTGCTCATTAACCTTGAGCTTGACTTTCACTCAGCTGTTAATGGGTTTTGGTGATTGAAGTATTTCTAGCCCGTGGTTTCGGTTACGTATCTCGAGATTCCAGACAGACCTCAGTTCAGTCGTTTCAACAACATCTATCCTCTGAGCTTCTGTTCAATGGGCCTCTTTGCTTTTCTGCATCTTTCTTTATTATTTGTGCTTCATGTTATTTATTTAGTAATGTGGTGAGTGACTCATATTGCACGCATTCTGTTGATGTTTGAACAATGTTTCTCTCAATTTTGGTTTCTTTTTCTGAGTTCACAGACAGTTTTATTGTCCCTTTATAGCTCCTACTCGACTCCAGTCGCTTTGTGTATAATCATTAGCTTCCGGTTTAGTAAATCACTTGGTATCATGCCGGTTAGGATGTAAGTCAAGTATGTAATAACTGCCTCAGAGCAAAGCTGCATTGTGACAACAGCTCTTCAGACCAAACATTGACTTTTTCTTGCTCATTAAAGAAATGTTATGTTTTATTCTCTGGTATTCTCATTTATTCCTCACGCTCAGAGGGATGAAGAATGATTATAAGCGTTAAAGCTTTCAGCCCAGCGCTGCGTCTTTTTAATCAGCTGGATCTTCAAGCTGGTGGTTTATTCATGAGGCAATTTTTGTAAAAAATCAAGTTTGTCACGGTGAGATTTTATTCTGCTATCTGATGCAAACCAGAGAAAGCAGTTTTTTGGTCACGTGACCACTGCAGCTGACAGTCAGATGGGATCAGACTAACGAAGGACGGAGACGGGGGAAGGATGAGGGAAAGCAGAAGGAGAAGGAGGCTTAAACCGCTGTAACTGCAGGATTTATCCAGGAAGACTTTGATCCCTCACTTCAGCTGCGAACCTGAGTTGTATGACAAGTAATCAGTCTGCAAAATCATTTTAAATTCATGCTCAGGCATCTGGTTGCACCCAGAGGGAGCGCCGGGCTCCACGAGATAGAGAGTCGAGAGAGCGATGGTAACAAAGCACATTTGTCACAAAGTGGTTTTCAGAGCAAATAAAACAATAGAGAAGAATCCCGCTGTGAATATCAACACAGCTCTTGTGTTTGTGTGGGCTGGGAAATAGCCGGAGAGGAGGCGAGAAAGAGCAAAGGACAAGAGGAGAGTAGAGGAGGGAGAACAGACAGGAAGAGTAGGAAGGAGAGAAATACGTCTCAGGATGGTCACAGATGTGTGTTACGTTAACTACAAAAGACAAAGACGACTTGCAGAAATTATGTGCCTATCCACAAAGCAGTTTGAGAATGTGTTAAAGTTAGGGTCACCACCTGAAGAAATACTTTATGTACAGATTTTTTTTTAGATTAAATGTATGTTGCATATACATTTTAATGAGTAGATCAGAGTTTCAGGGGTTGAAAACATTGCTGGCATCAGCGGTACTGTGGATGCTGCTCCGGACAGTTGCTGCGAAGCCAGAAGGCGAAGCTCTCGACCCTCATCTATGGCCAGGAGCTGTGGGTAGTGACCGAAAGAGCGATATACAAGCGGTCCAGATGAGTTTCCGCCGCAGGGTGACTGGGCTCAACCTCGGCAGGGTGCTCAGAGTAGAGCCATTTCTTCTTTGCTTCAGTTGAGTTGGTGCGGGCATCTTGTTGTGATGCCTCCTGGGCGCCACCCTTGGAAGGAGCAGCGGACATGACCAACTGGCAGGGGACCCCAAGGCAGACCCACAACTGGAGGGACTAAAGATCCCATCTGGCCTGGAAACGTCTTCCCTTCCCAGGAGGAGCTGTAAAGCGTCGCTGGGGAGAAGGAGGTCGGGATTCCTCTAAGCCTGCTGCCTCTGCGACCCAGCCCCGGATAGGCAGAAGATTATGGATTGATGGATGGAACAACACACTGCACAGGAGGTCACATGAAATGTACTTCTTCATGTGTGAACTTAACAATTTCATCACATGTTCAAATGTGAATACATGCACTCAATACATTCAGTGGATTGGAGATTCTACTTCCTTGCTTGTCGAAATATTGAATTTGATTTGATCAATATTTCTACCATTGCTTCTCTGCTAAAAGTTGCCTTTTAATAAGTGCAATGTGTACGAATTTTAGACTTTATGTTGAACACCTGTATGTATGATGTTGCAGAGATATCTATGGAAGTTAACATGCTAAGCAGTTAGCCTGTAGCCAGTAAACATCACCAACACTCGCCCGATGCTCTGAGCTTCTCGTCTGGGCAGAGTCAGCTCGAACCACTGCTAGCTGCGCAGTTAGCTGAGCTTACTCGCTAATGCTCGGTACAGTTAGCAGCAGTCAGACGTCTGTGCAGCCGTCGTCCTGCCAGCTGAGAAGTATCGATCTCCGAATGCGACTCGGGTACATTCACAAAAAGCCTAGGTTGCATTTTGGTGTGAGTTTCGCTTTAAAGAGTTTAAAGAGTTGAGCCACTGACTTCACTTCAGTTGAGTTTCACAAAGTGAGCCGGTGAAGCAGACACACTGTACGACCTGCTTTTGTCACTGTATTTAAAAAGAGACACGTTCTGCAAAATATTGACGTCTGAAAAGCACAAGGTCGGGCTGACATCTCAGCACACTGCTGTGAGGCGCTCGTGTGAGCTCTTCTCAGAATGGCTGTTTTTTTTTTTTTTTTGCTACATGACACGAGAGCAGGAAGACAAACCAAAGCCTTTTCATTTTGAGGACATTTTTTTGTGGCACGATGTTCCCGGTGTCTCTTAAGAGTATTTCTTCATGCACATACATTTTTTGAAAGTTTCCTAACGCTAAAAACGATGGCATAGATTTTTAGATTCGAGTACTGTTGGATAACTCTTTTGGTGATGGCCATGCAACGAGATGTGCCGAGGTCTAGTTAAACTTCGCTAAACTTATTAGTTGAGGGTCCATTATGAAGTTTTTCGAGAAGAAATTCTAATTCAGATAGAGAGATTCTATTTTTCAATGCCTGAACAAACTGAACTAACAAACACAATTTCATTCTGTTTAACTTTGTTAAAGTGTGGCGGACCCTGCCACCTTTCTAGTTTCAATGTTCTGGTGACCTTATATTCCTCCAAGAACAATTTGTTCATTCAGTTATGGGAAAAATAAATATTTCTGAGTTTGTATTATTAATATTAATACTTAATACTGTAAATATTAAAATTCTGAGATGGAATTTCTTCAAAACAGCGTATTGTACCTTTGAATGTGAGTTCTGAGAAATCTAACAAGGTTATGTAAGGATTGGTTTCACGGTAGCATGTTCATTTATTTTATACAGATGCAGTGATTTAAATATAGGTGAACCAATAGTTATATAACCTAGAGAACAAAAAACAAGATGATTTTTTTTCCCTTCTTCTGGATGTTCTGACATTTAGGAAGTGTGTGTATGCTCTTCACCCCCACATGAAAACAAAACTCACTTTTTTATTTTTTACATGTCATCAAATTTGCATAAAATTCACTTGACAGTTAGATAGGAGTCATTCAGGCGCTCTCCTGCAGCGACTGTCAGTGTGTGTGTGGGTGGTTGTGTGTTGTGTGGCATGTAGAGAGAAAACATGATTTTTTTTTTTAAAAGCTTAAAAGGGAATGGACTTGTATGTTTGTAATGAGAGGGCGGGGGAGGCGTCAGCACACACACACACACACGTTGAACACAGAAAGATAAAGGTGTTTGTTTGTGTTTTTATCCACAGAGCAGATTGATTTTTCATGTGGTCCGTCCTGCACCAGCAGTCTGCTGTATGTTAGCAGCAGTGCACTCACAGCCGTCAGGCAGAACAAGATAGAAAGTTTATTTTTATATATTTTCATTAGGGATGCACGATAATTATCCCACATCGGGGAGCATTAATAATCAACTGTTATCCCATTAATGCAATTATCGCCGATGATCCCTGCAGTACAGCTGGTTGCTCTGTGCAGCTTAAAAGATGATTTGCTTAGTAGCAACTAACACAGAGAAGATGAAGAAGAGAGGGTACAGGGACGGGGGGCATCGAATGACAGCAGGCCTGCAGTTCAAAGGTGTCGTAGTTTCAGACGAAGACAAGGCGATTGCAAAGTCAGTCGTTGGGTTTGAACGCAACAAATCGTATAAGTCACCTTCAAAAGTCGTCAGCGCCTAAAAAAAGACGAGTGCTCCACCGCTTATGCCAGTGCCCATTCAACAGGTAGAAAAGTGTGGAGAGAAAACCCAAAGTCCGAAGCAATTGCTGAAAAAATCACAGAAGTTATTGCACTTGACGACCAGCCCTTCTCTGTGGACAAAGACGGTGGATTTCCCCCAGCTGATGGCTCACTCAGAGTCCAGGTATCGTCTCCCAAGTCGCCGCTACTTTGCAGACATGTCCCTACTTCAGACGTTATTCCAGCGAGTACGATCCCTCTGACGACCCAGTGATGGGATGAGGGGCTTTAACATGAAAAGGACGTTATCAACAGGAGTTCTCTGGCTCACACACAGCAACATGCGAGGCCTTTGGAAACCACAGGTGGGTAATAGTGATGTCAGATAGATGGTGAGAGCTTTGGAGCAGTAAATAATTCATCTTTAACCACTGTGTCTTTGCCTTTTTAACAAAAAAAAATGTTGTTTTTAATCATTTACTGGTTGAAAATAATCCATTCCATTCACAAATTGTTATGGGTTGCCATGACATTGCTTGGTAAAGATCATGTTCTCCATGCGATCCTTAATCCTACTGACTTTTCTGAAAACCTTCTTACGTATCTCATAGCAACACAACATTTGGAGGCATTTGCTCTCAGCTGCTAGAAACGTACGACACATTCCCGAGCACTCGTGCATGTACACAATAACCACAGCCCATCTATTATCCCCTTCTTCCCTCAGCGTGACTCCCACTCTGCACCTCATTACACCTGATGCATTGCTAAAGGTCTGATCCCCCCCTTCACCCCTCTTCCATAAAACCCATCAATTATCACCTCATCGCCCTTTTTTTCCCCAAAACATTCTCTTTCATCTCTGTCTCTCCCCATCTTTCTTGCTTACAGCCCCCTTCGTTTTCTCCTTTTGCGACTTCAGGCGTCATAATTAGCGGCGCCCATATGGCACCGAGTGGTGGATGCAAAGTGTGCGTCAAACACACCCGGTTCAGATGGATGACGCACCATATGTTCGCTGACATGGCCTTGTCGGAGAGTTTGTGTGAATGTGCGTCTCAGTGTCATTGTGTTTGTTTGCGTGTGTGTGTGTTTATCAGCTGGGTGAGGCCCTAAACGATTGTCCTGTTTCCTGTCAGTCGATCGCTGAAGTGAAACTGTCAGCTGAAGAGCACATCCTTACCATTTAACGCCCTTCGAGTGACACCTCAGTTCCAGAAATATCCCACCCAAAGGAAATCAGTGTGTGTGTGTGTGTGCTGTAAATGAAAGTGAGGACGGAAATAAGTTATAATCTCAAAAAAAAAAAAAAACAACGACTCAATCTCTGAAATAATTGTCTGTCAACACACGAAATGAAGTTTGAGTTTCCGAGTACGTTAAGTGACACATAGCTTCACTCTACCAAGGGATTTCCTTCCCCTACATTTAGCCATTTAGGATAAATGTCAAATTTACCATATTGCCCTTCATTACACGGAGCTAAGCCTCATTTCCCGTCTGCAAAAGTTTCCTCCCAGTGGGCCGAGGAAACTTCCAGACCCCAGCGTCCTGCACACGGCGGACAAGATGAGAACTTACTGCAGACGCTAACGTGGTCATACTCAGTATTCAGCTCGCGTGGGAGATGCACAATTTGGTTTGGGAGTTTGAATAAAGAGGGAGGAAAGTTTTTTTTTTTTTTTTCGCCACATTTGGCTCCCTAAGGCGTGATTCCTGCTGTTCCTATACATTAGGTTGTAATGACTTATGTGCATCAGCGTTTTGTGTGTTTTCATCCTGAACAGATGGAAGCCAAAAACTGTTGGAGGCAGTGTTGGAAAGTAACCAAGTACATTTTTTTTCCAGTGATGCACTCACTCTAACTTTTCTTGATTATTCACATCATCTGCTACTTTCTACATCTACGGCACTTCAGTAAGTTGACCGCTATGGCACCAGTTACCAGTTAGTTAGTATTCCAGACGTCACGCTGTTGATGTCACGCCACTCATGCTCCCACCATACTCGCCAACCTTGCAGAGTTCTGGGGGGGTTGTGCTTTTTGTAAGAAATGTTGATTTTTGAGTATCATTCCCAACTCCTCAAAAATTGACACTTTGGGATTGTAGGTCAGGTCAACCACCAGTCATAAAAAAAAAAATCGACTTTTCTAACTAATAGCCCCTTTAGAAGAATGAAAATAACCCTTATCATTGTGGTAGACTTTACAGCTCCTTTCCTTCCAGACTTTATGCAACAAATGGGAATTCTTCCCTGCAGGCGTTAAATGCTGTTTCTCCACTTCATGTTTCTGTCTGTGTTTAACTCGCTGTAGGGGATGAGTCTCAACAGTATGACATACTTAATGCTGCCAGATACCGGTAATGATTATTCAAAGGTAAAGAACTGTCATACATTGGGCAATGAAAAGGTATGATCATCGTCTGCCTTGTGCCCTCGTCCTGTAAATCACCTCTGTACTTTATCCCCTGTGTTCAAACCGGCATCTGTCGGTCAGCTGTGTTCACTGGGAAGCATCCGAGTTTGGTTGACTCCCCCTGTCATTCAAGGTTACAGTGCAAAAATATGGCTACTTAGCTCCACGGCTAACTGAGCTACTTGCTAACGACAGCTCTTCACCACAGACAAAGATAGCTACGGCAACTCGTAGACTATAGTGCGCAGCAGTTTGGAGCTATTGCTGCATACGAATTGCACATTTTATGTCAACTTAGCTCATAATATGTTAGTACTTTTACTTGGATGTTGGACACTGTTGGCAAAAGGTTTTCTATCGCTTCACCACAAAATTGACACATTCTGCACCCTCAGGTTCACATCTCCAGGCCACCCTTCTTCTTGTGCTCCGTCTTACCTTTGGGCATGTTATTGCTGCCATATTTGCTGTTTGCAGACGCAGTGTTGATATGCTCTGTTCCCAGCCTGGAACTCGACTGCCGGGTGATTGGCATGAACGTGTTGTGTTGTCATACTGAATATACATGCATCGGTGTCTGTGTGTTTCGTCAACACTCGCGGAGCTGTCGACGCACGTCACCGTCAAATCATGTTCTTTCCATCTCCGCTCCTTCCTTCAAATGGCCTCTCGTCTCACTGCCGTATCTCTGAGCCCTTAATGGTTTCACAGCGGTGCATCTTACAGCCTCGCCTCCTGCTATTTTTCTAATGATGCCGCTGTCAAACGTGATGACTCAGGATTCAGCACAACCTCTTCTTCTACCACGTTGCGCTACGCAAGTCAAGACGTCACCCACATTTTACTAAACACAATTTGGAGACAGCCCGTTGCTCCTGGGTAGGAGAACAGGATCCTTTATACTAACTGTCAAATCACAAAAATGTTAATGCCCACATTTCCTTGTTTGCAAAAGACAGTCTTGACAGATAAAATGTATTTTTGGTCATTGTTACATGGTAAGAGCCGAGGAACAATGAAACCTGACAGTTTCTAAAAGGACGTTTAGCGTGTCTGCAGCCATCACCACTTTTTGTGTTTGTGCATGTTCACAGCGACACGTACCGTTTATGTTATGAGAGTGTTTCTGTTTGCACTCAGGAAGCCTTAATAACACCATGTCAGCCGTGTTCACCTTAAAAGCACAAGTTCAAAATGGAAAAAAAAAAGCTGTGGCCCTTCATTTTTAAAAGGGAAACAAGTAAACACGGTTCCCGCCGGCAGTTAATGCATCGTTCATTTTTCGACCGGATTTTGACAGGATGACGGACGGCGACACAATGGAGGCGGCCGAATCGGACCAGCAAACAATATCGACATCAGCCACATCAGAAAGAATAAAAGCACTATATGTGGATGAAACTTTTGTATAGAATAGAAGCAATCTTGTGTATTCCAGTCAATTACACTAATTTGTCACATGGCGAGTGTCTCATTTTGGGGAACTCTTGGCAGTTCTAGTTCTAGTGGGAAGCCGGTCAGATTATGTACTTTTAAAGTACGACTGTCCTCTAAGATGTGTCAATATTTGTACTTGAAAAACTTCCAAAGACCAAAATGTACCTGGTTCTCAACGCCGATAAGTATTTTGTTTTTTTTGCAGTCGGACATGCGGATAGCTTGGTGGCCTTGGCTATCTAGGTTGCTTCTAGTTAGGTGGGCTTGTCCAACTACCTATTCTCACTTCAGCTTCACTGATTTTTGACTTGTCAGACTGTCCACTTTTTTTTTTTTTTTTCACAGTCAATGGTCTAAAATCCGGGCCCGAGGAACCAGGAAACGATACTGTTATTTTGCCATAATGTTATCCTTTTTTTTTATTCCAATGCTGGTCACATTTCTGTGTTGCTGTCCCTCTAGTTTCTCTTTGCCATTTCTTGCTTTTCATAGGTGTTAGCTTCCCAATTATGTATGTGGCGGAGATCTGGAGTGTGCCCTCCGGTCAGACATCAGTCACGCGCCCTTGCCCCGAGTCAGCTGTTAGTCATGAATCTTAATCAGTTTGTAGGACGCACACACACACAGATAGTCACACACATACACCCTGAGGATGATGGCTGCAGCAGCGGCCTGCACGCGAGTGACTGGAATACCTGCACTGCGGTGGCTTACAGGGTGTTGGGCAGCAGAGTGTAGAGCGACATGAGGGGCCCGGGGTCCACGTCGCATCTGTCAGTCTCCCCCTCAAACACACCGACACACACACATAACACACATCTTGCCTCCAGCCCTCCCACCATATTGTTGTCCCCGGAGTGTCACCTTTATCAGATCGTGCGATGCACTGAGGGCTTCATTAAAATCCATCGCTGTCCCTCCATCGTCGCCCTGCTTCTCCTTTTTCACCTGCTTGACTGAGTCACTCTATCACACCGTCTCACTGCACTCCTCCTCCTCTTCTGTCCACTGCTGTAACTGTTTTAATTCCCCACATTTGGAACTCACTGTATAATGCAACCACAGTTGAAGTCTAGACAACTATTTCTAAACATAAAATGTGGCCCTCGTCAACCGATTTGATTAATTTCGTGCATATCTAATCTCCAGAATTGGTGGATACACAGACAAATGCAAAAACACACAGCGAGTGTTAAAGTTGCTGAGTGTCTGGTTGATGCATTACAACATAACAACTGTTCACCAATTAGACATAACAAACATATTGTTCCGCTGCCCCCCCAGAGGCAAAAAATACAGTAAGGCAGCTTTTAAGTTACCTCGACTGAGACTTGAGCAAAGACTGAGATTTTAAAAGACCGGCTGGATTCAGCATGATGGGTGTCGGTGATGGTACAACCAACCCCATTCACAAAATATCACAAAAACCTTAATGGTTTGCAAAGGTAGAAAGATAACAAACAATAAAAACTATAAAAGTAAAAGGGGAAACACTGTTGACATACATGAAATCCGAGCCTCCAAGATGGAAAACAGCGGAGACTGCAGCATTCCTTAAATCAATAAAGATGTAAACATGAATGCCAAATTTCCAAAACGCTGTCTACATTATTTCCACTGTTTCACACTGAGCAATTGTGTCATCGCGTTGTGCCAACTTTCTCTGCAATGGAAGTCGGCACAGCAGCTGTTCATCTCTAGGAACCAACTCCTGATATTAACTTAGCGGTCGCAGATGAAAACCCATTCGGATGGAAACCCTGCTGATGAACAGAGAGAGCTGCGATACCAAAAGTCAGTATTGGTCATCATGATTTTTGATGAGCTGTTCAACGTACCTGACAGTCGTGATTTGTGTGTATTGTAATGTAGCCAGATGTTGGTACTTGACAAGAGAGAGATTTTGCTAAGGGTTCAACACGGGTTCAGAGATGCCCCATCCTGATTTAAAGCAGAATTTTAGAGGTTGCAAGAAGAGTAGGGACTACTGAGCAAACCCTCCTTCGTTGTTCAAAATTTCATTAAAACATTTTTTTCTAAAAAAGACCAACTGAAGGTAACTGAAAGGATTGTGACTCATATACATATCCCATATAAGCCAAAATTATCTGACTAAGTAAGGTACCTATTAAGGGTT
Organism: Acanthopagrus latus; assembly: GCF_904848185.1. NCBI lineage: Eukaryota > Metazoa > Chordata > Actinopteri > Spariformes > Sparidae > Acanthopagrus > Acanthopagrus latus. The sequence goes on along the minus strand of NC_051048.1, from coordinate 4,952,327 downwards.
GCAAGACTAATAACCTATAACTTGATGACCTAACTCAACTAAAATGCCATATTTTTCCATTTTCCCTTACTCCCCTGGTGTCACTCACCCCGCCCCCTCCCCCCTTTCCTAGTACCCCGAAGTCATTTCACAATAAAGCTTCACCCAACATTATTATACACCGAGGGATCCATTAAAGTCATACTGCAAACTAAACTGAACAGGCTCACTCTAATGGGCCACTGTACAGCTCCAAACAAGTCCTCTCCCACATCATACACTCTCCACTACATGGCTATAAAGTAAATTGAATGGCCTTAAACCTGCAACGTGTGGGGAAAAAAAAAAGAAAAAAGAAATCCAACACATTTTGGAGGCAGAGGCAGAATGTCGTGTGACCACCTTGGGAACAGTTTCCAATGCATGTTCTCTGGTCTTTATTAGAAAGGCACATTTGGTTAAAACCTCATAAAACGTAGATATTTTATAACAGCTAATAAAAATGCTTTTCATTCCTGTGATCATTTCTTCAGGGTTGATAGAATGTTGTTGACGTGGGCTGTGCATCTTTCCAGAATGGTGGATTCAAGCACTTTTGTGCTGTTGTCGTGCTGTTTTTGTTTTTTTTGTTTTTTTTTTATTTGTTTATGACTGTCGCAGTCATAAAGATGACACAACTGCTGCGTGCACAGGCCAAGCCGGTTACAGCTTCACGGCCCTGTGCTTTTGGTGTGAATTGCTCGTTGCTGTTGTCATTCCAATAAACTATGAGGCCAGGAGTAAACAGTATAAAAAAGTTTGATGAAAGAACTTTGACCAAAAATGCTCTGCCACTGCAATGTTCCTCTTTCAAAACAGTACGTCATTGTTTTGTTGCGTGCTATGACGTTATTGTTACACAAGTAATGTTTTTCTCATGCATCTGTGACTTGTAGAGGTTTGATTCCTTGTCTGCAATTTTTTATTTTAGTGAGAATAAATAAGATTCAAGACACCAGGGACTGTAGGGGGTAGTTACTGTATTAATAAAATCCAAGATCAACAGTAATGCAATCAATTTGTTCATATGTGGTTTCACTGCTTAATGAAAATGTTACAACTATATAACGACAAAAAAAAAGCAAATTCAGGCTTAATTTCCATCTATCAGGTTACTTACTTTACAAGGTAACCAATGAAGGTAGCCATCTTGGATATATAAGTGAACGCCTCCAAAATTGACTGATGTGTGCTCAACTGGCCCATATAGGTGATGCTAGTTATACTAAGTTGTGTTGTCCACCACCAGTCCTACCACTCCTATTACACAACTATATTACACCAGCTCTTTGAGCTAGACCAAGCTAACATGCTAAGTTACCGATTGCTAACCAGACCTCCTATGCCAACTTGTCGAACTCTCTAGAATAAGACGTGTTATCTACCAAACGTAGCTGAGCCAGCTTGATTGCTAACTGGACAACCTGTTAACACAGCGTATTCAAGTTGTATTTCTACTCCTGTCTCACAATCTTCAATAAACCAAACCTCCTCACACACGAAGAGCACAGATGCATATAAAAGTGGACAGTGCAACGCTTCTAACAATCTGTTATAGAATCCTTGACGTTCATCAGTGCTGTCCAGATGGCTTGTTAATCGGAAAATTTAAAGTAAACTGACAATTTGTGTCTTTAGATCTCAACGCACCCAATTTTCACCTCAGACATTTGAAAAGCACAGGTGGACTTTATAACATCAGTGATGGCTGAAATCCATTTAGGTGAGCTGGTTCCAAGGCTCTGGTATCGTGCATGCTCACTCACTGACATAGCTTACTTGGACATTTAATAGAATGGCGCCAACACCTGTGCTTTTCACTTTGATAAGCCAAAATGTCTGCCGTGAAAAGGGTCTATTTCTGGAGCTTCCTGGATCGCTTCAGCCGGTGTCCATCATCCTGATGGATTCTTGATTACTCCCCCAGCTGCTGCTTCATTTTGCTCCACGTTTTTAAGACAGCTTCTTCAGCCACATATTGTCGCTGTCAGCAGGCTTCCCAGTCCTCTCCGGTCCCAGTTTGCCGCACAGTGCCAGCTTCCTGCCTCAACCCACTAGTTTCCTGATGAATCTCAGTCAGCAGCCTGCCAGTCTTCCCCCATCGTCTACCGCCGGTCTCCATCCATTTCTCTTCAGCTGCCTTCAGTCTTCGCTCAACAAGCTCATTTTGTTCTCCGATGCATCCCACTCGGGTGCCAGCTGACCTTCTCCATTTACCTCCAGTCCCCCAGCTCCAATAAGTGGCTCTCAAGTGAGGTTTCCTTCCACTTTTCACCTGTCTCAGTTGCTTGGAGGTCCACTCTTAAACTCCTGTCGATGTGGGACTGGGCCTCTCTGGAACTCTGGCAGCTATATTAAGTGTATTTCAAAGAGATACCAGAGATCTGATTAACAAACCACTTTCATAGCTGACAGATGGCTGCTAATCGACAAGACCCGACGTTTGTAGCAGTTCTCCTGGCACCCAGATAGAAGGTTTCCCTCTCACCTCTGGAGTTTCTATAACTGAACCTGTATTCATTAGTCACAGCTCCAATCATGAAAAGCGCTCCCGACATTTAACTCGGTGAACTCGTCTACTTTTCTGTATTTATCCACGGTTACGCTTTTGAATTCAGACGAAAATTGTTGTCACAATCCCTCACATTTCAGCGCCGAGCTCTTAAGTGCCAAATAGCTTTCCCCATTTTTCGGCGTAATAGGAGAGAAGCTCTTTTCCTCTTTTATGCACAAAATAGTTTCCTGTTTGTCTCTTTATCCCCGAGATGTCTGTATCAGTGGGGCTCGTTGGCAGATGGAAGAGACGAGTCCGTCCCAGATGGTTTACAACGTGGGCTTCGTCTTCATTTACGCCGATCTCTGGAGTTCCCACGTTCATCTACACAAAGTGGCCTCAAAAGACAGTTCCAACTGGATTTAAGGCATCTTTATCAGCTCTTAATACAAATTTGCCACTGAATGCAGTTGCTTATATTTGTATGTACACATGTCCATGAGCTGATTGTCATGTCAGGAGGTAGAGGGGACGGTGGTGGCGTGACAGCTCGGCGATGATCGCTGCCAAATGACTGTCAAGCACGAGACGACCCCGAGACAGCGTTTCAGCATCGCATGCATGAAACCACTGGATACTTTCAACTGGACCTCAGGACATTTTCCAGTGGTGTTAGTGGCAATGAAACATGATCCTTTTCTAACCCCAACATTGAGGTTTTTGTGCCCAAACCCTAACCAGACCATGAGCGCAACGTTTTCCCAACATGAAACTGAACATTGACCATGAATATATACAAATTTGCAACTTAAAGAAACAGTTTCAACATACGTATTGTGTAAAACGTTCATTTTATTCATTCACACACACAAAGTTATAATAACGCAGCTGTGTGGGTCCTTCATGTTATCATAACTAACTAAGAAATATACCCTTGTTTCCAGGGATTGTCAGTCGTTTAATTTTGAAAAGGTTTTAGAAAGCCTGGGGCGGGAACATTTTCTAACTCTTACAGCTACAAATGAAGCATGAAAAATACTTGTAAGTGAGCTGTCAAGTTATTTTTTCTCAGAAAGCAGAAATAACTTATTTCCCTCCCAGACAGTACGAAAAAAAAAAAACACATTTCAGAACTGAAAGAACTGAACTGTTTTGGCAGTTTGTGTGCACAAAATCAAGTTACTGTACTCGTTTTCCGCTTGCAATAAATGAAACAAGATTTGAGTTGACATAAACAGGAGCTTATTCGAAGTCAGTTTTATTGATGCAAGAAAATGTGGGGATGTTGCTTTCTGGGTTGTTCCTCAGTTGAACCAATTTACCACTGTTTACCATTTGGATTATTTCCCTCCTGCACTGAGCAGCTCCTCCATTTTGATTGTGTGCATTATATGGGACCAAATCTAACATTGTTCGCTTTCTGTTGCATCCAGCTCACAGAACGCTTTGTGGAGATGTATTTACACGTGTTATATTGATCATCCAGGTTATTGTCAATGCTTTAGTTATTCTTAATTTGAGCTCAGTGGTGCTTTTGAGTCTTTTACATTTCTTAAGCGGTGCAGCTAGTTAAGCAGTAAGAGATTAATAGATCCTCTCCACTCCAGCTAATATAATCAAATAGTGTTCAAACCGAATGAGCACATTTGTTTTTGTTTTTTTTAATCTCTTCCATTGATCTGGATTTGCAAATATAATTTCCATTTTCTGGGCCTGGCGAAGTGCCTGCTAGATTCAATCAAATCAGCGAATAAGATCTCCAAATAGTCACAAGTGAGAAGAATCAGCAGAGTCTTTTTATTATGATGGCTGTCATTTACGCCCTCCAAACACATTTGGGTTTTCTAAAACACCCCATCAAATCCTGAAATACAGAGCCTTTCATTAAGCCATGAGATATCTTTACAAGTGGCACCTACTAATTAGTCTTTAATTAGAAGTTTTTTAAATAATAAAATAGGGTCTTTGCATCAGAGTAGACTGATACGTGTATTTAGAGATATATCATTCTTTGTCTTCTCATGCTTTGAAACATTACACCAAAGGTTTTCGTCCCTGTAATGAGTCAGAGCATGATGAGTCTCTGTGAACATTACAGAGCTGCTCTGAGTCAAACAGTGTTAACATGGGGGGGCTATCAGAGCGCCGAGTCCGGTCCCAGCTGCTGCTTCTCATCTGTTCTCCTTAAAAAGTGGTTTAAGAATAATTACAGTCTTCGGGTCGGGTCTACCTATGTTTCTCAGTGTGTGTGTGTGTGTGTGTGTGTGTGTGTGTGTGTGTGTGTGTGTGTGTGTCCTCTGAGTGCTTGCGCAAGTGCTTTGAGTCTGATTTGCTCTCCTCTCAAGACCGCATGAGGAGGGTGAATGTTTTGGATAATGTTGCACTCCAAGGCTCCGCTGGTAATTACCTTCCAGAAAACCCGGGCTAAATGTGAACGCCGCTGACTGCAGCCTTTTCTCTTGTTGTTCGCTTAAAACGGCGGAATGCCTCGTGATGGAATGAGCAAAGGAGCGTAAACAAAGTTAACTCGATACCGCGATTCAGAGCCCCGCTCCTTTGCTTGTGCTCGCCTTTGGGCGCACCACCTGATTTGATTAAAGGGAATCAAAAGCCCACTGTTGGTGCGTTTTGAATCCCTGCAAGGAAATTGGGGGATTTTTGTGGAGCCATAATCAAATCAGGCAGGGGTCCCCTGAAGTTGATGCAAGCATAAGTTACTCAACAGTCTTTTAGCCACAGCTGACTAGACTAGTATATCTCAAAAACTTTTAGATTGATCCCAATGGGATTTTGTGCAATCACTGATGGTCCCCAGAGGATAAGCCCTGCTGATATTGGTCATACTCAGCTTGTCAGTGGGTGGATTGGTACACAATTTGGCACATACATTCAGATGGATCCCAGTGGATGAATCCTACTGACAGATCCTACTCTGTGTGTTCCTCTTCAGCGCCACCAACAGGTCAAAATGTCCATGTATCCAGTGAAATATCTTTTAAATAAGTATCTTTTTCCCACTTCTTTTCTGAGGACTAAGTCTTGACATAAAGACACGTCTACATCCCAGTGGTGGCTCCATTGTTCAACTCTTGGAACAAGAGACTGTGTGTTCTCCAGCTCATGTCACTGCAACCCTTACATCCTCTCTTGCTTTGTCTGTCGGAGGGGCTTCAGAAGGAACTGAACCTTCTGGGCAACAACAGAAGAACTGGATTATGCTGACTCGGTCAGTGTGATACAGTGTCAATCAGACTCTGCAAACTCTGAACAATTTGTTCTTCTTGTTTGTGTGTTAATCAGATTTATTTGAGAAAGCATGAGTGCCCCATATCTATTTCGGTAATTCAGAGAGAAGAGAGGCCATTTGAAGCTTTACATCCACCCAACTCTTCCTCCTCATGTTGCACTGAGATCCCCCTCAAGTTGCTTGATGGATCTTCTTCACATTCGATTCTGCTCAACTTTGTCTTCCTATCGTGTCATAGCGACTCTCACATTTATGTGTAGTCCTACTATTATAAATGTCAGGTTGTTTTCATCTCCTCCCTTATGCAGTTTTATGTCCTGTCACTACAGCTCAGGCATCTCTTGTTGCATAAGTCTCTGCTGACTGAGGCTGCAAAGTTGAACCAGAGCTGCACTTGAGGCAAAACCATGTAGGTGTGAATCTTTAATTAAAATACAGTGGGCAGATATTAAAAGCACAAGTTTGCTAACTGGCAAACATGACTGTCAAAAGGGACTCTAGTCAGGAGGAAATAACTCACTTTGATACAGAAGCTAAATCTCAGTGTTTTTGGTTTGGACTGCCAAGATAACAAACTATGATCTGTTTGCATATAGTCAGGTTTACAGCCACACTTCTATGGCTGTAGTAACGGCAAGCCACTTTGATTCAGACTGAAAAAAATTATCTTTAAGTTTGTAGAGATATTCACATTTTCCAGAGGATGAATCCTTGACATCTTTGGTTTTATTGAAATGTCCTGAGAACTCGTCAACACTGCCGTTGTCGTACTAGAGATCGGTCTTGATAAACTGTCTCAGACATGATCACGTTTTTACTCAGAGGATGTTATTTCAAGACAATAACTGCAGTTATATCACCGCATTGATTTTGTCTCCCTGTTCATTCTGTACTCAATGATCAGCATCGCACATTTTAGTGTTGTTGTGCAGCATGGGCACTGGTCTTAGACCTGTGTCGGTCTCGACTTGGTGTGACCTGTCAAAGTCTCGGTGTTGTCCCGGTGTCGATACGCTCTGGTCTTGATGATGACTTGCTCTTGGTTGAGGTGGTCTTACAACACTGATGCTAACGTTAGCATTTATATCTCACAGTTTTTCTATGCTAGCATACAACCTAACAGAGCTGCTAGCATGGCTGTTTGACCCGATTTTCAATAAAGTATTATCCCATTTAATTTACTTTTAGTCCTAATTCAACCATCTAAACAAATGTTTATTTCAACATATGACATTACATTGCTTATTCTGTCCCACTTCCATGACTTTGTTGCTTCATTCACAAGGTGGACAACTCACTCATTGTTCATTTGCTCAGACTTTATATGTTTTTCCATGTTTTAGTGTTTATTGAATGGTTCAGACTGTTGGACGACAATAAGACTGGCCCACAAGCACCAAGACAATGTGCAGCTTCACTCTCTGCCAATTAGATTACCTGCAATTTTGTCCAGACTCCGTCTATCCCCTCTCCTTTTCCTTTCCCCCCAGTCGTCTCTCAAATGCCACCCCCCCTCCATCATTATTCAGCGCTTGTTATGGGCAGCTAAGCCACGGAGTCCAAGTGACAACTTGCTTAAGCCTGCAGAAAATAACAGACTGATACTTGGAACGCTCCGACAACTAATACCTCTCAGCTCGCCAAGTCCAAATAAAGTCAAGACAGAGGAATTTGATGCTGTCGATAAAAAGCAGCCTTGGCTCAACAAATCACACTCCTACTTTTCTATGAATATAAAGCTAAGAGGAAGGACAAGATGCCAAGGATGGATTGGATTTTCTTCCTTTTAAGGGGCCGCTCTGACTGACAATGGGCCGGAATATGAGACACAGGGGGATGCTGCTGTTGTCATGGCAACCCTCCCCGAGCTGAAATTATGGTCTGCCTAGCTGTCCAAATCATAGCTGTCATCCAGGAGACAGATTACAAAGCAGCTGTTTGAACATTTCATGTCGTAACGAGCACAAAGTTGAGATTATGGTCGTTCTTTCCGCTTTATGAAATGATGTGTGAGCGCTTACTGCTGACCGTTTCTCCTCTCCCGAAGCTGCACGGATCTCTCCGAGCAGTGTGTGTGGTGTTAGTGTGCTTTGTTGTGTTTGCATGATGTGTTGTCACTTCCCTGTTGGCCTCATGGAAATGGAATCGGCTGGAGTTCACGGTCACCTTTTGGTCTAATGTGGAAGATTTGTTGCATCGGAGAGACAGAGGGGAAACAAAACACAGTCTTTAGATCACAAGCGCCTGCTCACACTCGCACGGTCCTGAAATAAGCCTTAAAATGTTTCATTTGTGTTCTCTTCTTTCTCTAAAACTAGGATGTATGATGTATCTTGAATTTGTCCTGCTGTTGTGTCTACACTCTTCGATTACTACTGAACATCATTAGTGTGAGAACAGCTACGTCTACCTGCAAAAACCTCATGAAAAAGTGAATATTTTAGAAATGACTGAATGTTGGTGTGGTCTTGGCATCGTCAGTGTGCAAAAGCAATATATCTGCATCATTATTGGTAGAAAATGTACAATATACTGTTTGATTGACAGCTCACTTGAGCAAATATGACTATGTCTATGTCCGCCCTAGAGCCTACAGCAGCCAAACTGTGATCCTTCTCCTCTCTCCTGAGCCAACACACCAGCCTCTGGATGACTGATTCATCACATAGCCGATGAGATTTAAAATCCAGCAATACATAGTTTGTAACTCCTTAAACTTGGAAATTATGTACATTTATGTAGCATTATGTCTGTTTGAATAGGCCGTTTTCACTTGTTTGTGACAAATCCATAAAGTTGTTATAAATAAGGAAATAAAGAACTTTGATGCCCCTGTTACTCTCAAGCACAAAGAAAAATGTAAACTTTTTCATGCAGAACAGCATTGTTGTGTAGTTCGAGGATAAGAAAACCTCTTCCATCACTGCTCTACTGCTTGAAAGTATGTCATTTCAAACTCAAGTAACCAGTGGCCATTGGTCCCAAGCTAATCTGCCATCTCACAGTCGCTATATGTAATCGCTCTGACCCCACCATCGTCATAATGTACTTGCATCTTAATTAGTTAGCAATGTTAACTCATTTTTTGGTGTAATTTGCCTTCTTGGATGCAAAAGTGCTATTTTTACAGCTTGGAGAGGAGGAGCGCCAGGAGAGAGGAGTGGAGTGGAAACACAGGATGCAGAGAGAAGACAAGAGGAGAGCTATTTGTGTGGGATAGTTGCACAAGAGGTTGCTCTTCTGTGTCATTTTGCTCCAACAGCGGAATTATGGCGAATAATACCTGCAGGAAACTGTGGAGAATTACTGTTTCTACAGTTCTGCAGATAGGTGTCACGTCGTTTTAAACATTTTTAACCAGGCAGGTTGACTAAGAATATATCTGGCCTGAGGCAACATGACACGTGTGCTTTTACACTCCTTCAAACGCTGGAAAGATCTACTGCCTCGCTACATCACAGACATCAGGAGTAAGTTGTCTTGTTTGTTCTCAGATCCTCAATTTTCTCTGATGATTCTTCGGATTTTTTCTTGCAGAGGTTGTCGACAAAAGCAATGCATGGTTTCATATCTTTTCTTAGCAGCACCGGAAGAACATGATCCATATATTTCAGTTGAAAGTGGCGTGCCCAGAATCTCTCAGGGCCAGGAAAAACACTAAAAAAAAGGGCAATTTCCCTCGTATTTCTTGTGTCAACAGGGCATGCAGGAGAAGAAGCAGGACTGTGCGAGGTAAACAGTTGCAGTCAGGTCAGTGAAGTCATTATGGATGTGGCACTGAAGGTATAAAGAGCATTGCAGAGCAAGCAGTGAACACGGGGAGAAGACAAACAGAACCAGTTTGGTTTGACAGGTCAGGACTTTGTGCAACAGCCTTAATGTAAGCTCTTTCTCATTTGGTGGTTGTGTCAAGTGTTACCGTATCAGCAGCATATAGAAACCTTACTTCTCTTCTGGATAAATCAAGGTTTTGCTACATTTTTCTGGTCTGATCGTGCCCCAGATTCCCCACAAAGAGAGGAAGAGACAGCTCCATATAGGCACACGGACAGGGTTATAGCACATTATAGCGCAAATGTCACTATGCAACCTCAGGGTTGTAACAGTAAGTGTTGTGTCTTCTAACTTGATTTCTTTTGACAGGTCTTGGTCTTGGCTAAAGGTCTGATTTGGTATTTCACAGTTTTGTGCCCCCCCTCAAATGAGAAAGACAAGGACGATTCCACTGCGAAGGACCCAAACAGTGACAGAAACCCACTGATCTGCAGACATTCATCAGATAAAACTCATTAAGTCAAACAGAGCATGGTGCCCATGTATAACACCTAAACTATTCCACCTTGAGCACTCAGTTTTATGCAACAGAACAAACCCTGACAGGCATACAGAATTTAAATTTGGGATAAACTAGTATTGACTCTGTAATCGATATCGATATATTGGAATTCTGATGAAATGCTGGTGTCGTTTCAAGGTGAAGACACTTCATGGTCAACAGCATCCTCCCCGTCAGATCGCCGCATCTCCACTCATCACGTGCACCTCGTTGTCACTCGACCATACCGCCATTCCCCCTCAACAATAGCGTTTTCCACATGAATTGAGACCCATGCTGGCTCAGATTTGCTCCACACTTCATGTTGATTTTTCAGCTGTGCACCGATGCTGCAAACATCCTGTTACACCTCATCCCAGCAGCCCTCTGCAGTAACTTACTGAGTCAGGTTCACTGAACCATCTCCAGCACAAACTGTGATTCACTGGACCAGCTGATGTTTTGCCACTCTTAATCTATTCTTTATCCCCGAGGTGGCTGCTGCAGCATCGTCTGATCTAATCTGCTTTAGACAGGCTGTGTGCTTCAGTTAAATATTTGCGGCCAATCTTAGAAAACTTTGAATAACCCTGGACAATCAGGTTTTGATGAAAGCAGATCTGAATCTGTTATCTCTAGCTTTATTCCAACTAATGCAAAATCATGGAAGTTAAAATTGAATGTTTCTTTATGTCTCAACTTAATGTTTGCTTGTCAAATCACTGGTAAGGTTTATACTCCAAAACCTCATGGTTAGGGTTAGAAAAAACAACATGGGTTGGCTTAAAATCCTGTTTTGGTTGCCACAAGCACAAATGCATATGGTCTGACTTCCTGGGAAAAATAGCCGCTGATCACACCACAGGTCTCCTGAAAAAGACCCACAATTATGTCTTTCCAAAAACTGCTGTCAATATCCCCCTGATCTCTGTCAAAAAATACCCATCAAAGCAAAAACTGCTGGATTTAACACTACAAAACACCCAGTTTCTCCACAGAAAGAGCTGGAAATATCCCCAGGTCTCCTTAAAAACACACCGTTTTGTCTCCACAAAAACAGCTGGAAAGATCCCTAGGGTCTCCTTAAAAACACGTTTTTTGTCTCCACAAAAACATAAGGAAATGTCCCCAGGTCTCCTTAAAAGGCAACCACTTTTGTCACCACAAATCATCAAGAAATGTCTCTTAACGGTCTTACAAAAACACCCAGTTTCCACACCACAAAGCTGCTGAAAGTGGTGTTACGTGTCCTTGAAAATATCCAGTATTGTGACACAAACTGTAGTCAGATGTTTGGCAGGCTTGTTGGCCGTAATAACTCCATCACCATCCCCTCCACTATTATGTGAATGCTGGCTTACAAGCATATAATGTGGACGTCGCTGTGTATGCAGCTCATTGGGTGGAACTCGGCATGTTACAGGACAAATGAAGTTGTCAGACAAGCAGACAACCACAAGTTGGCATTTTTATCACCATGTCAGCAAACCCGCCGCTGGAAATTGAATTAGCGCAAAGGACAACAAGTGTTAAGGAAAAGGCTCAGAGGATAAAGTCACAGGGTCAAAAGGCAGATGCGAGGACAGACGAGAAGCAGAGGATTTAGTTTGAACTTCAGCTTAAATGAATGTAATTATGGGATGGTAATGGGCCTGCTCTGGCCTCACTTCCAGGCTAATTCAGTTTGGAGAATGACAAGAGGACATGAGTGTGAAAGCAGCAGAGGTGAGAGGGATTGAGCTGAATCTAGAGCATGTTTGAGGGTTTTTTTTTAGGCGTTAAAGAGAGTGAGAACATGAAGGTGAACGAGTTCAAACTGTCCGAGAAGGATTTGTGTGAGTGCTGGATGACTAAAGGGATTCATGTGACAGAGACAGAGAGACTAATGTAAGAGACAGAAGTGAAATAAGAGTGAAAAAGATTGAAAGTAAAAGAGATACAATTTTGAGTTTCCTCCACAGACAAAAATATCCAATCAAGCTCCCAGACAAGGAGGCGACATCTGCCTCTATATCTCACCTCGCTGCCGTTAATAGACTCCAATTATAATTAACCTGAAACGAACTGAGTAAGAGGTTTATAACAAGTTCAGAACAAGGTGAGTGTAGACACACAAACAAGTGCAGGTATGAATGCAAATCAGACGGTTTTACAGATAGAAGCAAACACAAGTGTTTAAATTAACTGCTATCTTTGGAATCGCTGCGATCGCATGAGCGTTATATTGTCTTATTTATGTGAATTTCCAGATTAAAGTAACGTAACTTATGTAAAAGTATCCTGTTAAAAAAATACTTTGCTCAAAGTAAAAGTCAACCGTATGAATAGTACTTGAATACATTTACAAGTATTTGTTAATAAATGGAAAAAAACATCAGAAGTAATTTTCTGGCAGTAATTTGTAGTAAATCTGTAAAGTTACAAAGTAATTTACCTCCAATATGTAGTGAAGTGGAAATATAAAGTAGCTTGAAATTGAAATACCCAAGTAAAATTCCATTTTCCCAAAACTGTAAGTACTAAGAGGCAAATATTGCACTTTTTACTCCACTACATTTATGTCATGCTAGTTACTATTTAGTTGGCAGTTTGTGTGCTTCATCAGATCCAAAGTGCACAACTAGAGTGGCACTAAGTAGAGTGCATACCTCCGCCAAGGACCAACAAACGTATCGGCAAACATACATGTTATTGTTCTTTACTTTTTACATCTGATACCTAAGTAAATTTAATATCAGATGCTTTTATTCAAGCATTCATACTTTCACTTTTACAGAAGTAATATTTCAACACGACATCTTTACTTTCATGGCATTTTGTTTTAGCGTCTTCCAACACTGCATCACAAGCCTAATTGTTTTCTGTTCTACTCTGTTTGCTAACTGCATTAACATACAGAACACTCACATATTATGATGGTTTAATCACCTGTTACCCACAGTAACAACATGCATGCATAAGTGACAAGTGAATGCACACAAATCTGCACATTCACACACACACTCACACAATCTCTGTTTCCCACAGCCTGAGGCCAAACTGAATACCAATTATGTCTGCCCAGTCGAGGCAAAACAATCATTAAGTGTTCAAGATTGATAAGCATGCACACACACACACACACACACAGGCCCACACACACACACTATAACATTTGGTTAAGCAGCCCAGAAGAAGACATTTGTCATTTGTTGTCTGCTGTCAGAGGCAGCGTGCAGAGAAACAGAAAGTCTTGTTTATAAGGAAAGGCAATGTGTATATGTATGTATACACACACACACACACACACACACACACACACACACACACAATCACAAATTTGATCAGCCAACCCAGAATGACAGGTCAATGCACACACAGATAAGCAGTGTAAACATGGAGTACACTGGTGAGCAGGTGGATAATTTCTTAGCGGGCAATGACATTTTGTATGGCGGCCACCTCGACATGCTGCTCTGCCCGTATACCTAACCGGAGTGTGTGTGAACAGGTGTGTGAGAGCGGCTTGTTTCCGGAGCTTCCATCAGTCAACATGACGATAAAAAACGACGTAGTCATTCACTTTTTGCTTGGAATAAAAAACAAGAAATTGGATTAAGTCTGCAGTGTGGTGAGTATTAAAACAAGAAATCTATGACAAGTTATCCTCCTGTGGGCTGTGGGCTACATTTCTCATAACTAGTGACTGGTGTTTGACAAAGTGAGAACAATATGACACAGCTCTGCCGAGACTCTTCAGCACTTCGGCTGTCTTGGGAATGCCTCAGATTTTACAACCGTAACACTTAATTATCTGGAAGAAAATGACTGTTTCATGAGAAACAAGGCGATAATAAACATGCGACTCCTGCTGAGCCACTGGGTGAAAACAAAATCTTCTCTCTTAAGGATGATTGTTGGTTCCAATTCCCAGAGAAGCTAAATACATTGTGTGGTCTGAATAAATGGAGGAAAGTAGATGAATGACTGAATTATTAATTGTGCCAATGGAGAAATTTCATAAAGGGCCAAATAAAACAATGGAAAGCCATTGGAAACACACAATCCCATTAAAAGTACAATATGTAACATTTGCCTCAAGGGAGCTTATATTCACTCCTATGTATCAGCCTGACTGCAGTAGTAATAATGTTGACTGCCGACTGGAGCTGGAGAGAAAATTTACTTTACTTCAGCAGAGAGAGAGAGGAGAGGGGGAAAGAAGAGAACGAACCAGAGTGAGTTTACAGAGTGCAATAAAAGTAATATGGCTGTTTTGGGCGGATAAGCACTTGACTCAATTGGCATGACTGTTCCACATGAGGTAATATATGAAAGTTTAATTCTTGTTAAGTTTTGTCTTGTTTGGCAATTTCCCCATCCAAGGCAACCACATGAACGCACCGCTACCTTAAAGTGAAACTCTCGCCAAAATGCAACCTAGGCTTTTTTTGAGAATGTATGTGATTTAAACCTTTGCGTAAAAGCATAAAAGCATTAAAATTGCTATTTTTAAAACACTAAGGAGCCTCGACACATCATGGTGATACTACGAGCAAAGTTTCATGTTGTGTTGAGTCTTCTTAGTGTTTTAAAAATAGCGATTTTGATGTTAACGTATAAGCGCCCGTACCACTCCCATTAATAATGAGTTTGACCCGAAAATGAAAACACGGTAAATTTTAAAAGTGCCTCTTTCGTTGTAATTATGCTTTTACACAAAGTTTTGACTCAGGTACATTCACAAAAAAGCCTAGGTTGCATTTTAGCAATAGTTTCACTTTAAGTAAAGAATACATACATCTTTATTATATCTTTAACATAAAGAATTGAAAGTGAAAGAATAAAAGCAGCTGAGAAAACAATACCACATGGTCCATTTAGCAGCTCTGCAGCTCTCGTTCATATCACATCATCTTCCAGACTGACAATGTGGACAAGAAGTCATTAGGTTTAAGAAGAAGGAAATCATTAACAACTTCATTACAACTTCTATCTGCTGGGGAACATCATGTGACTGAATGCTTCAGGGAACAGCGACTAAATGGACCTTGTGTGGAGATTGTGTTCTCAGAAATAGCCTATATCGGTGTAATATAAATGTCTATCAAAAAAGCTCGGAAATACTGATATTGCACTTATTGAAATGCCAGAACAGAGTGGTGAGATGCATCATTTCTCCAACTGTAATAACATTCTGATCAGCAGAATCTGAGCAATTTGCCAAACTTCATCATGGGAAATTAAGAGGGTGAGCATTTCCTGCCAAAGCAGAGGGAACAAAACACAATTCCTTCCTCAGGGCATTAAGTTGGCACAACATCATCCATCGTCATGTGAGACCGCCGCCCTGCCTCTAACCACTTAGCCGCCCCACTATTTATATCTGAAATGACTGCAGCCACTCCCAGGCTGTATCTTCTTCCATCAACTCCATCCCTCTATCTCGTCCATTAGCAGATCTTTCTATCTCTTTCTTTTCCCTGCTCGCTTTGTCCCTTAATTTAATATCTCTCTCTCACCCTGATGTCTGTCTGTTCTCCATCAACCCTCCCTTCCTTTTCATTACATGCAATCATGGTATCAGAGTTGGCAGAGTGTTTTATTGTTTTCTGAATATTTCATGATGAAAAAAAACAACATAGGCCGTGTTTTGCCAACACACTAAAAATTTAACTGTAAGTGATAAACTGGTAGAAAGTTTTAGCTAATGATGCTTTTAGCTTTTCAGTGCAGTGCGTTGAAAGCTAATTTGGACTGGTTACAAGTTAAGTCTGTACTTTCACTCCTAAAAAATAATATGTAATTAAGTCTGCAATGGAGATAACACACTGATCATCATGGAGAAAAGAGGAAAAGGATTTGAGAGAAAAAACAACTAATTGTCGGTTCAGGATTTTCATCACTTGCCTCTGTGGTTTCTCTGTTGTAACTCCATCAAAGTCCTGTTTTGTATTAAGATGTCGTCAACAGGCACACATGAATACTTTAAATACATGCCAGGACATGAGTATAAGACGCATTATTTCAAGATAAAACCACATTATCCAGGTACAATCACACAAACAAAAGAACTAGCTGAGAATCAAAACTTGTTTCAGTGGAGCCTGCTCTAGAGCCAATATGTGATCAGGGATACTTTTTCCATTGCTCTGAAAGACAAATGACATTAAACTGCAACTTGGAGTTAACTAGGACGGGTGACTGACACCTAATTTATGCCAGTCAGGAGGTTTCTATGCCCACCTTGTCCTGTCCTGCCTGCAACAGCAAGCAGGGTGATCGGGTCATCTTGTCGGGTCAAGAGCAAAACCCCAAAGATTCTGTTTAGAAAAGAAACATCAAAATGCTCCATAAATTAATTAATTAGCATTCACAGTTGCTTTAGATACATTTTTGGTCAACTGACTAAATTTGGAAGACTAATTCCTTTAATTAAAGTCAATGTATGTTTTCATAAGGAGGATGTTGGCAGCTATTTTTGGCAGAAATAGCTCAATGAGCCTCCAGCACTATTAGATTCATTTAAAGAAAAGCTGTTAATCTGTGGTCATTAGAAGGATTATAACACAATACTTCTATTCCTCTATTCCATAATTACTGTGGCCCATAGCCCAAAACATAAACTTAATCTGTAACCAATGACTGGAGAGTACTAATACTTCACATAGATAGATAGATAGATAGATAGATAGATAGATAGATAGATAGATAGATAGATAGATAGATAGATAGATCTGACAAAAAAAACAAGTGTTGTTTGAATCACGACTTCTCTGGTTATTCTCTGCTGTGGGAGAGTCATGAGTAGAATACTTATGTCTGGATCTATATCTGAAGGTCGGGCTTCAGTACCTGTGATTGTACCTAGATGCATGAAGTCTATCGAACCAAAAGATAAAGTAGGTGTCTGGCATAAATAGCCTGAAAAAAGCAGCAAGAGGGCACTGGATGGGGAGGGACACTGTCCTTCTCTGTGATCTCTAGATACATGGATGGTATAATGCTAGTCTTTTTTTAGGTGTAAAAAAAATCACAATGGCAATGCCTTAACTTTTATCTGACACCACCATCAGGGTAAAACCAGAGACTGTTGCCCACATGTTTATAGAGACCTGTCTTCACCAGAACATCCTGGATCAAACTGTTGTACTCGACTGGTTGAACATGTTCTGCAGTATTATTCACCAATATAATATTGGATGTGCACACCAACCCCTACAGGAGGTACCCTTTTGAAGGTACAAAGAAGATGTGGAGTTTATATTAATCTCTTTTTTTAGGGTAAATATGTCAACATCCAATTACATTTCCAGCTATGTGCTCTAGGATGCTGTTAAAAAAGTTCAACTTTGTGAACTGAGGGATTGTTCCCACAGAGCGTTTAGTTGCCACAGGGCTCATCTCTAATACTCTGCACAGAGCCCAAAGGATACTCCTTAACGGCTCGGAAATGTAAAAAATGTCTTCCTCATTTTTCATTAGATGATGGGTTTTGCAGGTCCCTGCACAACACAAATTCATCAAGGTTGTGCACCGGAAACTACAAAAATGAAATCATCTGGAGTGATAGCAGTGAAATCTCGACACTGATGGCCTCCAACGTCATTAGAAATAAGTCAGAAAGTTTGTTAAAAAAACAAACAAACAAAAAAAAGTGAAAATAATTGCACTTGTATTATAGGAAAAGACTTTAAAGTACATTTCTAATTCATTTTTGTTATTTCAAAATGACCACAAACAGAAGTCCACACTTGGTCAGTGTAGCAATATAGTCCACTGTTGATAATGTGAACGTGTATCAGTGTGTCTGTGTGTGTGTATGTGTGTGTAAAAGAAATTGTGCATCTGTTTATTTGATTATATTTTATGACTTCCATGCGGAAAAGGTCTCTGGCATCACTGAGAGTTACCTGATAAAACAAATGTTAAGTACAACAAACTGAACACATTTTAGTACAGTGGACCGAGACAAAAAAAATAAATGAATAAAATACATCACCCTTCATGAGTACTCTGCTGGTATACCACAAGCACCTAACCCTTGCTGAAGTTTGATTACAAGCTGCAAGAACACTGTCAAATTCACTTTTCTCCTCTTTGTCTTGCCTCTCTGAGCCTTGGCACTCCAGCTTGGTAGTTGTCTCCAGATGTACAAATTTGGAACAGCAACGCTCCTCAGCCGCCCAATCGATCACCACTTTCTTGGGCTCTGACAACTTCTGGCAAACTAGAATATGACGCGTTCAGAAAAATGGCTTTGCTGCACCATTGATAATCCACCATTTCCTCAAATAATCATCTGATAGGAAAGAGGACTGGATCGCTGTGAAGTAGCAAAATCCATTAGCTCCTTTTGCAAATCGGGAAATGTGCATATATATGTTTACGTTTGTTTATTGTCCTCTCTTTGTCTTCTCTCCCATGTCTTTCCGTCTTCCTCTCCACCCCCTCTGTTCTTTCCGCTCTTATCAAACCTATTATAATAAAGTAACTGCAGATGCATTAGAAAAAAATTGTTATGGATCATTTTAATGCCACTCTGTAATGAATATGGCCAGACTAAATCAAATTAACCTTTCTCAGGCCTGTCAGCTTCCAGATGCTCCGGATAGCTAAGGAAGATTCATGTTTCTGTGAGTGCTCTCGCTCTTCGTCTAACGATGAAGCAGAATTGTGTGTTTTCTGTCATTCCTCTCCACCAGATATGTGTTTTTCATGTTTGAGGTTAATGTAAAATCTGCTCAGTATCCTCAAATGTTGCTATATAAGACAAAACCTATCCTCCCATGTCTCCCTCGTCATGCTCTCCCTCTTTCTCCTTTCTTACCCTCATTATGCCTCACTCTGTGAGTCACTATATTTTTTTATAAAATGGAGAAAATCTGCCTCTCTTTTTTGCTCTTTCTCCCCTTTTCTCCATGTCTCTCTGCAACTGCAAGGATATTTTCCTTTTTCTATCATTTTTCCCTCTCTTCAGTCCATTTTGTCCCCTTTGATTGCACTTACTTACACTTCACATTTCTGATTTTCATCCTTCAATCCTCCCAATTGACTCCTCTTTTCCCTCTCCAGTGTAAATGCCTGACCTCAGTCTGTCCTGAGAGACAGCCACATGATTTCAGAGGATGACTTAACATTTTATGTAGTTTTAGGTAGTCAAAGATTTAAAGGGGGAAAATGCCTTTAGCCATCTATTCACCAGAGCCACTTTTCTGCATAAGAACTGTAAAAACGTGGCTTAAATTGGTGCTGGAAATGCCAAAATCTGACACAGGGACAGGTAGGAAGAAGTGCTCGGACGTAATCATCACTGACATTCATAGCATTTTTAAAAGAAAATGGTTGTGCGCTTGTTCTTGAAGAGGGCAGATGAATGAATATATATATATATATATATATAGCTGAAGTGACTGTTGAAAGTAGAAAGTTTTACTGAAAGATAAGATGATGAATAAAGCCAGAGTGTCACAGGGGTGAAGCTCAGTTGGTGAGATGAGATGCCTGTAGCAGGACAATGTACCCAAATTGCCTCGTATATTTGGAAAAAAAAATGTAAGTAGATTTGGGAAAAGGTGCTTACTGGATGATTACTACAGTAATTAAACGTGCACATGTATGGGTGTTTCGGATTTATTTCTAAAGTTATTAGTGAGGAAGTGCCAAAAGAATGGAAGAGAAAGTGAAGCCAAAACATCCCAATGCTAACATGCTAGCATGACAGGGGTGAGCAGCTGCTAACAAAAGCCATCCTCATCGTTTACATCCATTATGATAATGTTTGATGTGAGCGAGATATGAGGTATTAGCATTAGCATTGACATTGGTGTGCTGCGCTCACAATATACAGCTCCCGAGCCAAGGAACGAGTAAGAAACAGCGTGTTGCTCAGCCGCTAACCGAGTAGCACGAAGCACACCGCCCCTTTACCTTCTCTGCTCTCACGACCTTCAGTTTGCAATATATCTCTGCTCACATGGGGCTGCACAAATCACTCCAAACTCTCAAACAAGCATGCTGTGCCAAGTCTTTGTCAGTGATGCATCCTAAACCAGAGAGGAAAATCCTCATGTGCAGTGAGCATATTCTATTTAAATAAAATGGTCCAAAATCATAGAAAAGTTAGTTTGAATGTGAACTTTTAATTAGGCGCAGCAGTGCAAACCAAATGTCAGTGAACTGTGTGGTGATGTCATTGTTTCCAAAATGCTCCAGTTTACATATCCACAGGGAAACACAGAAAACTTTCTTTTAAAATCTGCCCTTTTTAACAGAATGTCAGTTTTAGTGAGATGGATCGAAAATACAAGGAAAATGCTGCAAAATGGCTGCGTTTAGTGTAAAAGGCCTCGGTCAAATCAGTCTTGAAAGGTAAGGTGCAAGTGCCACAGACAATCTAGCAAGGAATGAATGGAACTGGGCTGGTATATATGGATGAGGGGAAGTGGGAACAGATGAGCAGGTAGGCAGGGGAGGTCAGGTAATGGTGAGTGGCAGGAAAGGGGCTACTGCAGGGCAGGAGGGAGCGGCTGGGTCTGAAATGAAGGAGGGAGTAACAGAACAATGTGGCAGGAAAAACAGGGCAGACGAGAGACAAGAGAATATTTGACTATGAACTGGCTGATTTTGAGGAGTTCACAACAGACTGCAAAAATGAAAATGCAAAAATGTGTCAAAAGCTTCTTTGATCTATTCTTCAATTATTTGTACCTGTTGTTTAAAACTGTATATGCATGACTGCATGGATGGATGCATTGATTGATGGATACTGTTGGAATTTTGGCTTCCAGCACTTGGAATGAATCAGACGACACTTTCAGGCACTCCATTAACTTTGCATAAGCAGCACTCAGTGTTTAAGGAATTAATCAATGCGCTGGCATCGAGGCAGTTGAATGTGTCCAATGTACCGATTGTGATTTACTTGTCTGTGTGCACAAATACTTTGTGTGAAGAATTTGAAAATAACACTGGACGTTTTTTCACATGCGCATAATTCACATGAGGCTGGTCCAAGGAACACGACTGAAAGTGATATTTATTAACTTAACTCATTTACTTAGTCATTCTTATTGATGTGTAAACTATTTCAGTAATAGTGTAAAAAAGTGTCTCAAAGTGCTCTCTATGTCAGAATGAACCCAGTCTCGAGGTTACGTTACCAAACTACCGTTGGCCTGATACAAATAAATTCCACAACCTTTAGTCCTCATCCAATCCTAAGACATGCAACAGGGTGTTTATTTTCAGTGTGGTGCAGCATCATTTAATATATTACTTCTTGCATCACATATTTCAGCTTACGTTTCACTTTGTCACAGCTTATTTTGTTGTGCTTCACTTTTTACATCAGATTGTTCTAGTGATGCCTGTCCAGAAATTCTCACGGTTAACCAACCAAGATTTAATCGTTGAATTCCCTCATTAGAATTTATTTGAAAAAGGTGTTTGGCTACATTGACAAGTATATTAACAATTTTTGGGAAAAAGGAAGAAACTCCTCAAATGGGCGTGAAACCTTTTCGTCAATTTTGCCGTTAAAATCAACATCTAAAACATGTTAACAGAAACAGGACCAGTAACACGTTAAGACTAAACACGCTCTTTGACCAAAGATTTAACCAAATTTCTCTCATGGTTGTCAGCTTATATCTGGGACAGCTCAACATCTTTGCCCTTATTCTTATTTGAACCAAACAACCACTTTTACTGCAACCAGCACTTTAAAAATCAGAGGAGCTTCAAGGTTCATAATGTCGACTTGCTTTTATTGTTTTACAGTGTTTAACGAACCGAACTCAGCCATCAGAGCTCAGTGAACAAGAATGCACCTTAATTCCCCCAGGCAGTAGACTCAGTTTGGAGGATTTTTAATACCTTTTCTATTCCTGTGCCGTTAACACAAACACACACCGGCGAACAGATGACTTTAGGCGTTGAAATAGAGCTGAGTGGGCCAGGCATCACTCCAGTGACTTCAGTACTGCATTTAGTCAAGTGCAGACTAAAATTGCTCTGGGTGGTATGAAACTGCTTTATGACCCTAAATATAGTGTGTATTTGTGTGTTAAGTTGTGCATGTCTGTATGTGTGCCCTAGCAAGCTGTTTTCATTCAGGCTTTTTTTGGTGGTTGTACGGCTTAAGGGAATACCGGCGGCAGGGGAGCTTATCTCAATTACAGTGGATGCAGTTTTTTGTGTTTTTTTTGCTTTGATAAGCTATCTGACAAGCCTGTTTATCTGCTGGAACATTATATCCTCCAAAGAAAACACCTTAAAATGTTGCTCGAAAATACCTGCAGCTACAAAACACACATTGATGCCGTGAGACGTTATTTATTTATTTTTTTTATTGTACCTGTTTGGGGAATCTGGGCTGGGAAAAGGAGAAAATAATGATGCAATCACACCCACAGTTTTCTTTGGTCCAAACCAAAATGGAAAAGTTAAACTTGATGACATTTTGTTCCAAAAAGCCTCCGTGGACTGTTCATGAGCAGACCAGGGACAGTGCCGAAAGGTTACATGGACTCACAAGTAGTTTATCAGACAGAGCTTTGGCGAAGTGTACAATTTATTTTGCTGTCAGTTCCCTTAAGAGTTTGAGGTTAACATACAATCGAATGACTGACACACACAAGCAGTGGCATTGTGTGTCTGGCCAATAGAAAGTGAAAGTGAAGGTGCAACAACATTTTTGAAAAAAGTATGTGAATGTGCGGCGAAGTACCAGGGAGAGCACGAGTCGCCGCCTCAATCAGCCTCTGCACCTGACTCTGATTAGATGGTCACAGCAGTTCATTAAACGAGCCATCTGACAAACGAAAGTCTGCTTCCCACAATGCCAGACTGTCTGCCACCGGTTTTAAAGCCACGCACTTTCATGACTCATCACAGATCCTTCAGGACAGCAATCCTGACGCACGAGAATACATAAATAGAAATGGATCGAAAAAAACATTGTGCTAATGATTCATTTTAATTTAGTCTAAATGAGTAATCTAAAAGATAAAAATATATATATATATTTTTTTTCAAACTTTCTTCAGTCTGGGCATTGTTTTTGTTTAATAATTCATACTTTTACCCTCAGACCTTGAAACCCCCTATGGCCATAAACTCTGCTTTAATATATGGGGTCACAAGCCCTAAAAGTTTGAAAACTACTGGCTCAGACTCTAAAAGATCAAAAGATTGTGTATAAAGCATTTTGGAGGTTTCAAGAGGCCAAAAGGTGTATTATGTCTTGAGTAGAAACTAGAGTGAAGCAGCAAATTCTGACATTTAATAAGCTGAAACCTCAAATGTTTGGTATTTTGCTTGAAATGAAAAGACTGAAGAAGCTCATTGTTTAGCTTCATTGCCAACTTGTCAAATATCAGCACTTTCGGTGTCATCTGCCTTACAAATTGGACCTTTAACAAGTTTTGAGAAATACACTAACCCACTGTCTTGCTGAGAAAAGTAAGGTGGTGTTAATCTTATCCTACTCTTAGCCAGGAAGCAAGTTAGCGTATTTCCCAAGATGTTGATTTTCTTAAATCATTAAAACTGTTTATAGATGTTCTTTTGATCGAAACTAGTTGTTTCATCCCACCCTAATCACCAGAAATGTTTCTGCAAAACCACAGATAAGTTAAGGACTCGTTAAGTTGCGGCTTTGTGTTTCTTCAGGTTCAATTTCCAAATGCCTTTCTTGTCTTGCTCTGGTTAGGTTTAGGGACAAAGAACACTTGGCTGGGGTTAGGCAAGCATTATAGTATGGCTTAAAGTGCCTGTTTTGGTAGTCAGTAACATGGCTGAAAATGTCCCCAGCGCTACCTAAAATAACCTGGTTTTCATGTGAAATAAATGCAGTTTTGGTCACCACAAACACGGCTAGAAATGGCCCAACTTCCCGTGAAAAAAATATCTGTTTTTTAGCCGCCATGAAAACAGAAAGGAGGGTTTGCAGGCATCCTTAAAAAAATATCCAGTGGTGTGATTTCAGTCAGCGATGTGGCGGCCTTGTTGGCTTGTCATAGCGCCACGACCTTCCCTGATATGCCACGTTCAGTACACATGTCAACCTTGGACTTAACTGGTGTTTGCAGAAACATTTACTGCCAAGACAATATGCTGGCGACTGGGCTATGCGACCCTAACTGAAAGAGGAGCCTTGCGAGTTCTTCAACAACAGCGTCCCTTTGTTTGAGTTGATAGACTGACTGAACGGTTGCCAACGTGTTCATTTCATAAAATCAATATTCCTGCCACAGACAGTTCCCCCTTGGCTCTCCAATGCGACAACGCTGAGAGCGGCTCTTGATTCAAATTCCCACCCAATGTTGTATTCTTATGTAAATGTACATATGTGTAATTATTCTCAGACACATTTGTCTCCCGGCTTGTTTACACTATTCTCTCAGTGCCCCCTGCCACAGCTTGAATATCGAGCGGGGACTGCTCTGACATTGAGCGATTTTCCCGTCTTCAGATTTGTCAGGCGGACCGGCTGTAAATTCATCACAAGTTTTTGGGCTCCGTGCCGCTTGAGCTTGGCATGCCCTCTGCTTTTGGACTGGAGTGTCTGTGTTTGTTCCAGATAGAGAATTAGAGATCAGAGGGAGGCATTTCTGCACCTGTATCCCCTTCACATTTCATCTCATCTCGCTCACTATCGCTCTCCCGCTCCAGCTCTCAGACACACTTGTGATGTTGTCTTTGCATGCGCTGAATTGCAGCTGCTCCAGCGGAGATTTTTTTTTGTGTGTGTGTGTGTTTTGGAAAAATACACCGAGACAAAACAGAGCGTCACAACCCTGCTGATTTGTATGATCAGAGGGAATTGTGGATGTCAAGGAGAGGCTGATCCCTGTGAACAAGAGGTGAGGAATCAAAACCTGTCAGTGAGATTCAATCTGTCACCGAGCACAGATCCTGTCCAGGGAAATCTCAGCTCAGTACTCCAAGATCTGCTCTTTGTTTCTGTGCCTTTGGTTGGGAATTGATTGAAACTGTACTGTACAGGTTGGCTTGGTAAATGAGATCATGATGTATGTAGTTTAAGGACTGCCACATGATAGCTCTTCAAATGGTTGTCAAATAACTTACGGCAGGTTTTGAATATTGAAGACCAATATGATTTGGAAAAACACAAATCTACAGAGTAATCGACACACAAGCACGAATATGCACAAAACCACATTTTGTCAATTAGTGCAACTACGGATCACCTGTAAAAGAAGAAGAAAAAGTGACATACAGAAATGCTGCACATGCACAGAAATAATGAGACACTTAAAAGTGATGAACACAGCTGGGATGCACTTCATTAGTCATTCAACATGCCCTCGTTGACTTCCCCTCTGCACTTGCCCTTGAGCAATCCCCTTCGGCTGCATAAGGATCGTTCAATGTATCTAAGGAACTGAAGTGATCTTGGTGAGATTGACCCTCAGACGGCTGAAGGACTGAGCCATCCACATTGGTCACTCCAGAGACGTATATCACCCACAACGCATTGCAGTTTATTTGATGCAGGTGTGGTGTCAAGGTGTTTTAACTCTGACATACTGCATTTAGCTCAGATCTGGCAATAAAATACAAAAGACGATGAAGAAGAAAGGCCAATCAATAGCTCATGTAGCAAGCTGGGGAATGCTAGTTTACAGCTGTGGAGAGGTAAAGCCCAGCCAGGGCAGGAGCTCATCCAGTAGACTGCTAGCCAAGGCATGCTAATTAACAGCCGAGGAGAGCAAATGGCCACACGAGCCAGTAGCTAATCCAGTGGATTGTTAGCCAAGACCAAGGAACTGAAGTCCAACAGAGCCAGTAGCTAATCCAGTTGGTTAGTTACAAGCCAAGGAAAACTAATGTCCAAACTAGTAAGCAGCCAATGGATCCAGTAGTCCAATGGATTGCTAGCCAAGGCATGCCAGTTACCAGCCGACAACAGCTAATGTCCAGACGATGCAGTAGCTAATCCAGTGGGCTTCTAGCGGAAGCATGTTGACTACCAGCTGCTAAAGCTAATGCCCTGCCAGGGCAGTAGCTTGTCCAGCTGCTTGCTAGCTATTGCACGCTGATTACCAGCCAAGGAAAGCTCATGTACAGACCAGCCAGTCGCCAGTTGGATGTGAACGTCTCAGCACCTTAAGAGGAAAGTTAAACAGAATTCCAAACTGAAAAAGAGAAACTTTTTTTCCTTGGCAAATGAAAACTGACTTTGCACAGACAATCGTTCCGGCATCGGCTTGTCTGTCTGACCTGACACGTAATGAATATGCAATGTTCAATGTCTTTGTGTAAATAAAAGTGCAAATTAGGATTTGGGAGAACCGGCTGTCGCAAAGCTTGTTTGGCAGACCGTTATTTGAGTTTGTGATTTGTTTTTCTTTCACATGATTTACACAACTGGAAGTTCTATTTGTCGTATGTATTAGCTGTTTCATGCATAACAAAAGAATTCATATTAATGTTGCATGGAGAGATTATTGCCAGCACTCTGAAGATGTAGGATTTTTAGCGTTTTCCAGCTGTGACACACAACTGTCCCATATAAACAAACATCCAAATCTGTAGTCGTCAAACATTTGCTGATGATGGGATTCAGGATTAGATTTATGCGGCATTTATTTAAGACCTCATCAGATCGTGAATTTTAACATATCACCTGACAAAGTTATATTAACTGCGTGAGCTGATACGAGGTAAATAAATGAGGCTTGTTTCATGGCAGCAAATGAATACAAAGTAAATGAAACCACGTCAATATATTTACCGTTCATCCATCACTATCTCAAGTCGTTCGTCTCCTCCCTCCTCTACAACTCAGAGGTACTTCACTACTTGCGTGTCATGTCAGACGTCAGACCATTACCAATGTTGTTTGAACCCTCAAGCAAAATGTGTGTATGAAAGGCTCAAAAAGTCCAAAGTCAGAGGGGTTTTTTTGTTTTGTTTTGTTTTATCTATGAAAACATATATATAACATATATCATATTAGATTATATTTCTTTTTTAGCAGACATATAAATGTTTGACTTTTATATTGTATTTGATATGTCCGTCACTGATCGATGACATCGTGCTGTCGGACATGATTATGCTGCTGGATTGTGTTCAAAGTCGAGGGATAGAAGCCTGAAGTTGGTCGAAACAACAAAAGCTCTTTAATTAATGTGAGAGAACGATGAGTGGTTTCATTAAATATTCATAAATACGTCTCAATTCACTGCAGACTTTTTCTCCATTGAAACTTGCCTCGGTCTTCTCTGGGACAAATTTCAAGACCATGACTGCAGGGAAATCGCTGAATTGTTTGATACCCTCTGCACTCTGTGTTAGGGTTAGTGCTTCTGGTCTGCTTAGGATTAAGTATGTTTTTACTTTGAATACCTGGTTCTGTTGCCACAAACACAACTGGAAACTGTCTTGGAAGTTTTCTCATTTTCATACATTTTCACACAGTCTCAAACCATCGAGACTGGTTTGGCTGCTGTCTCTTCAGGGTTGTCACACCACTACCATCCTGCTGACATGTGATCATATAGCCTACAAAAAAATTGAACATGTTGTCTATGACAATTTCTTTATTTGACCTTTATATCCCCAGGAATATTCACATTGAGTCAGAGATACAAGTCCTGGCCAAGACGGCGGCGTACAAAACTTAACACAAAAGAAATAAATGTCCAACTTAAAACAACCAGGAAAGTACATGTCGTCCAGCATTATGTTTCCTTCAAAATACATTTGCCCTTTAAAAATTGTTTTATTTAAAAGGCAATTTCCAGGAGACAAGGTTTAAATATGAGCCTTGCGTCTGACTGCGTCCAGAAACAACTCTTTCCAGGTCGAGACGCAAACCTTTAAACCCTCTCACACTCAGGCACTTGTACCAAGACGTCAGTTAAATCTTAAAGTATTAAACATAAATCATAAACCTTTCCTGTTGAGTCTCTCTCTGGTTCCTTTGTTAGTTGATTGTGTGCACATAGAGGAGACTTCACTGCAGCTGCACAGTGGAATACAATACATAAAAGCTTGTGGGATTTGGTCGTAAAGATTTTAAGCTTGATTCAAGTTCATTTCCTGTCACCGCAAATCAACCCGGGACACAGAGGCTATGAACGTTTTCTCCCTTCCTCCGCAAAACTTTGTGCCTTTGAGCAGGACATCTAACCTTCAGCTGCGGCGCGCTGTGTTTGAACAGCAGCTGGCAGGTGTGAATGAGCCTCCCCACGCAAACGTGAAGAAGAGTGTCGCTGACAAACAGGGCGCTGACTCCGCGAAAAAGTCATTACAGGAGAAAGTGAACCGTTGCGGTAAAATGACAAAATCCCACATGCACTGAAAAAACCTGCTTGTTGTGCAAAGTGCCCATTCATCATCGATGTCACCAACCAGAAGCGTTTTATTCGTTTCCTTTTATTAATGTCACACACATCTTCGTTTCTGTGCGTTTCTGATTCAGCAGAAATATATTGCATTCAACCAAAAACACACAAAAGCTGCAGAGCTGTCTACGGTGTATGCACGAGAGGAGTAATTGGTGCGATTTCTTTTTGAGTTTAAAATGTAGGTGGTATCGTCGCTGACTTGAAGCAATACTTTGAAAAACGACAAGCGAAGAGCTGTTTCATTATGTTACAAGGAAGTGTAATGAGTTCTCCTCAAACACGATGCTGCTGTTGCAGCGTAACAGCGATATGGGTGCTGCAACTTTGTTGTACCATCACAGTTTGGTAAGGTTTAGGCAAAAATACTGCTTGGTTTGGGTTAGCAGTACTGTATTACTTCAGTTGGTGTCCAGTTGTGTCATAGTACCTACATTTACTATGTAACTCGTATTCTGTCATTTACGTTATGCAACTTAATGTAAAATAACCCACCACTGACTTTTGTTTTCACACTGGACATGAACGGCGATCTCCTGAATAAATATCCTGTGTGTGTGTGTGTGTGTGTGTGTGTGTGTGTGTGTGTGTGTGTGTGTGTGTGTATTCACACAACTAACATGCACTTTAGTGTAATGAGACCAAATTACTCTCAATCCAATCTTTTTATAATCAAAATATCGCAGAAGATTGTAATCACTCCAGCTCGCACTGTTTGGAGCTCTAATCACATCATGATTAGTTCATTTGCTGCATTTGATTGTTGCTGTTGTAAACATGAACAAGTTGAAATAATTAGTCCGTGATGATGATTTTGTTTTGTTTTGCTCATAGATAATGTTGTGTGTGTGTGTGTGTGTGTGTGTGTGTGTGTGTGTGTGTGTGTGTGTGTGTGTGTGTTTTAATATCACCCGTTTGCCTTCAGCTATGATTTTGAATTTAAACAAGCATCTTTACAGCTATTTCTGTCCACACACATAGAACTTTGCAGATTATGTACTAATCTCCTCATATTCACAATCAAGCAATTAGGAACCTTTTTCATTATTACCGCAGCCACAACTGAATATTCAGCACATTGCTGTGGGAAAAGAAGCAGACAGCTGGATATCCCTCTGGGCCTGTTCCACCAGTAACGGATAAGAAGCTTACATTTTGAACGCATAAAGTTTGTTTTTACACACAAATGGGATTAGTTTCATCATAGTGTGGAGAGGCATCGTAGCTGAGGGAATCTGAGCTCTCACAGCATCAGAAATTCATCCTGGGCAGCTCTCAGAGTCCCACACAGTCGGCCTGCTGCGAGGTTTTGGTTTGGCTGGTCGTGCCGCGATGATGCCCGGTGAGACACTCTGGTCCAACACTGGCCTTTGCTTTTTCTGTTTTTTGGTTGATGTGCAAACTTAAAACACCTATTGCACCAGCTAGCATAAGCTCTGTCTTAAAGGCAAGAAAGGTGATCCTCAAGAAAAATGGCTGATTGTTGAGTCTCATTACGAGGTTGACGTTGGGTCGGTATTCGATTGAAAAATCTTATCCAAAGCATCAGTGATTGAGACTCAACAATCTACTGGTGAAACTGATCATTTAGTTTGTAAGGCTTTGTCAGTGGTCGGGTGCATCACAGAGACAGGCGTCCAAAGCTGCTATCGGCAAGAAAGCTTATTTTTGAATCCAATTCCCAACTCGTCAAACGCTGACCGCTGTCAGGGTGGCCAATCCAATCTACAGTAACATGTGTCTAAAGCCGTCTTTGCAACAGAGACGCCAACAGTAATACCACAGGGAAGCTTTGAAAGCTTGTCTATTTAGACTTTAAGTTCAACTAGTCTCGTTTGAACTTAAAGCTAAAGCTGGTGCAACACAGCGCAGTTCCCGTGAAAGGTATCGCTCAAACTTTAACCGTCAGAACCTCATGAAATCACTTTTGTTACAGATGCAACCGGA
Organism: Acanthopagrus latus; assembly: GCF_904848185.1. Classification (NCBI taxonomy): domain Eukaryota; kingdom Metazoa; phylum Chordata; class Actinopteri; order Spariformes; family Sparidae; genus Acanthopagrus; species Acanthopagrus latus. The sequence goes on along the minus strand of NC_051048.1, from coordinate 4,921,947 downwards.
AGAAAAGATTTTGTCCCAGAAATTACTCAAAACCTTCCACCTCACCCTCCACCTCTGCTCTCACAGCATCTTCAAAGCAAAGGAATATGAAAAGCCAATCTAATTTTTTTTTTTGGCTCCTTAAGGGAAAACTGGCGGGATTCTGAGGTATGGTAATCAGTCCTGTGCGAACACAGCTTGAGACTAAACAATCCAATTTTGAGGTAGCCTGGATTTACATTTTCTCCACTGCACCATGTATGGGCCGTGTGCAGCTGGAAGTAGTTTGTCTTTGTCTTAATCCTGATCCACTGTGCGGAATAGTGTTTAAATCTTTGTTTAAAGTCTTGGAATGACTGAGAAAGTTTGGCAGAAAAAAGGCTGATAACATTTCAAACAGCAGTCACTCAGAGTGGTGAAAAAGTGACTAAACTGATGATACAGGCTCACAGCTGTCAAATCAAAAATGTTTTCAATCGCCATTAGGAAGCCTTTCCAAATTCAAATCAAAACAGTGCTTATGAAACAGCAGGCCAGTGCTTCAAACAATTCTTTGGACCCGGTCCATGTGTCTGCACCCTTCTGCTCCGATCATTTTAGTGCCGGAGCTCCACTGAGCACCCTGCTGTTTTTATTCAGCTCTGTCATGCAGAGGTGTAATTTTCTTTTCAGCATAAAGGAGGACATCTACTGGGAACAGCTCATGCTGCTAAAACTATAGTCTCCACTAGTGAGAACAGTGTGTTCTTAATGGGATGCTATTCTTGTGGCATATGCCAAACCCTCCGCCACTTAACACGAGAGCCTCACCTGAGCCTGAGTGTTGCAAAAGAGCCTGACTTAAGTGGTGGTAAGTTCTGATCACGCACATCTTTCTCAATGAACAGAAGCACCGCCGCCATACCAAAATCTCAGCTTGTAAACAGGAAATTTACCAAGCACATTCATGATCGTGAGAGGATAAACCCTATTCACAGCCCATTAAGCCATCAATAGGCCGGAAATATTAGATAAACAAGCGCAAATTCACAACAGCTGCTACCAGCTGACCAAGTACACACATGCATCCATGCGTTCATACATTCACACACTCACATCCTCAAACACTTGACCTCTCCTTAACCCAGAGACGATGCAACAGCTGAAGAGGTCAGTTTGTTTACTGGGAAAACTACTTACAATCTTTACCAGCCCTGCTGCTGGTTGTTGCTGGTTACAAAACAACCAAAAGAAAGAGGACAGACAGTTGTTGTAGATCGATAGACGGGTGGATGGACCGACCAACAAATTAGTCTATAGAGCTGCTGGTTGCAAATTCCTGGAGTTTACTGATAACCTTCATGCCCCCAAATGACGCCACTGTCTTTTAGTTTTAGTTCTTTGCAATCAGGCCATATCCCTCTGAAGCATTTTATATTTTATGAACTCCGTTTTAGACCTTAAGAGACGACAAACTTTCAAGCTGTATCACTGTGATATCAGGTGTGATGTTTTGTCTGAGATTGTTCTGGCTGGTGAGACGCACTCAAGAAACTTTGAATTTTTAAAAACACCCACATTTCCGTTCTCCCTCTTAATTTTTACACGTGAAAAAAAATAAATAAATAAACAAACACGACCCTGAGGAGAGACGAGCAGCAGCAGGGCATTATTTTTACAGTGGCGCTAAAACTGTTCCAAGGTAAAGCGAGGTCACGGCTAAGTGAAATAGCTTCCATGTGAATAATAGACAAGGGTGTGGTGAGAACGTCGACGTCTGTTAAGTGCTTGTGAATATAATGAGTTTACTTAGAAACAGCTGTAAGGAGGGAGATAGTCCCAGGAACAAAATATCATATCATCATTAGCGTGAAATTCAGCCATTAACTGATCAGCCTTACTGATGCTATGTGTGTGTGTGTGTGTGTGTGTGTGTGACATCCTAAGTGTCTCACAAGCTCAGCGTGAAAGAGGGAAGCCATTTGCATTCCTTCTTCCAGTCTGCCAAGTGTCTTTCTTGGCGTCATCACAGCTAATCACTTCATCATTTCCCAATTCTCTCTCTCAGTCCAACTCACGCCGACCTTATTTCCTCCCTCTCCTCTCCTCGCCAGATTAACTCTCTTGCTATAGCGAGACGGGTATCACAATTTTTAATATCACCACAATCCTCAAATCCTCCACTTTAATCCCTGAACTGTGATGTAAAAACTGGAAAGCCAAATGGGAAAAGAAGGCACCTCAGGGAGCGAGAGAGAGAGAGTTATGAAGCCATAAAACTTTGTTTTGACTCTGACCCCTGGGGCCAGATTGAAAGGCTGAATTAATTTGTAATACTTTTGTAAAATGGCTAAACTCCCTTTTTTAAATGTGAGAACGAGTCACAGTCATCCTTAACTTTCTTAATTTCTAGGCAATATAATGACCATATTTAATATTTAATGACCAAGAAAAAATAAAAATAAATAACAGAACAGTGGGTACAAACACATTTTTCAGTGGCGTCCAAACTCATGGCTGGTGTGGGGACGGCTCCTTAGTGAGGATGTGGAATTAATGCTTTACCTTAATTCATAATTAATACCCGCTTCAGCTCAGCATGAGACTCGTGGGAGTGAACTCCTTTTTTTTTTTTTTTTTTTTTTAGGTTTTCTGAACTATTGGAGAACCACATTTCCTCCAGACTTACAAAGTGCTCAGAAAGTTGTCCAAACAAAAGTGTTTGTTGCTAATTAAAAGAGCTTCGACCGTGAGAGAAAAATCTTTCTCACACTGTGTGGTGCTAAAAAAAAAGGGGAATCTTTCTTACATTAACTGGGATGTCGATTGGAGGAAATGCTGGAATGGATTATTGAGCCAGTTGGATTTGATTCTGTTTGACCTTTGATGCAGCTGAAGAAGAGTTCCAACAGTGTTCTCGATGGGATGTTATCAAACTTTTCAAGTAGTAGGGAAGAACCACAGTTACATAACTATAACCTCAATGTTTTTAAAAGGACTGAAGATAACAGTGACATAATTCTTTGCAACTAACTTCTTTTTTCTTTTGAAAAAATATATATAGGAGGCATCGAGTAACTGCTGAATTCAAACGCTGACGTTGAGCAGTCTGTTGTACTATGTGCAGGGAGGATACATGTAAGCATTGTTAGGTGTAATTAAAATGCAATGTGTGTGACTTCTAACTGTGGCTAATTGGCTGTCTCTGTCCCTGGTGAATCGCAATAAACCAAAATAATTCATATGGTTCTCAAGTGCATTTTCTCTTGTCCATAACTCATATTGGTAAGGTTGTGACGAGGTAAAGAAGTATGCTTATAGTGCGGCAAATGGCCAGTAAAACATAATCAAGCTAATATTGTGAATACAACATTTAAAGACTAACAACTCGCACATTGGCTCATCTAGACTTGGCGACCCACACGAGGGCCGGTTTGACTGACAAGTGGCACAAACGACTCTGAAGAAGTGAAACGTCTGACTGAGAACCTTTATCAACAACATAAAGACAGTGTTATTTTTTACATCGTTCTATATAAATGGCATTAAATAAAACTCATAGCCTCTCCTAGATCCACTGTCCCATCAGATTTGGTAGGACTCCATGTATGGGCAAAACATCTGGATTCAGCCCTGTGAGTCTGACGGTCCAGCATCTTGTCCCCATCTTGTCTCAATGCACAGAGATGCTCTGGTCACTGTGGAGTTGTAAAACCAATTGATTTTGAGTTGCCTCTGTCTGGACTCTTAGATTTGATCCTCAACTGTCTGGACCCCAGAAAAGGGTAGAACAGATTAGGATGCACGACGGTGGATAAATGGCGTTTGTGTTGAGCATGTGTGTACGCCCAAGCATCCAAAATGAGAATGAATGGTGGCAGGGAAATGATTGGACATTACTGGTGTTTTGTTTTCATTTGCCATTATGGATTGAGAGGGCCCAGTTTGTGTGCGCACACACACACACCCACAGGCATACAGACTTGTTTACCAATGAAAATGTCACAATTATTTTGCCTCGATTAGTTATAAAGCACATTTCGTAGAGGAGTGTTACGACATTTTGCGCTACTGCAGATGGATGAGGCTCTGAGAGGCGATGAAGTGAGGCACGTCAGGAAAAATACATTTGGCAACTTTCGTCTCGACTTCTTTGAGATCAGACAACCACGTCCTTATTATCGGGAAGAAGAGCGAGTGTGAATACAAAGAGAAGCATTTTGTCTTTGTCCAACAGGCCAGACAGCCTCAGGAGCCAGAGAAAAGCTCCAGGAACTCATCAGAAAATGTCTGTAGCTTTAGTTGAACATGAGTCATGGTGGCTACAAGTCATGACTACCAATCTTTTAACTCTAAAGCATCGAGTGATAGTAAGTAAAAGTTGAAAAGTCAGCAAAATATTCTGCATCATGGCATTTATACAGCTACATCTGTCTGAAGTTAGCCAACATTAGCACCTGAGCGAAAACATATCCAAATGACACCGATGCGACGTCTTAGACAACATTTAAAAGACTTCCACTGGAGAGCTAGAATCAGTATGTTGTGTTTTACTTGGAGATATTTGGAAAGTCTCTGTAATCTATTACGGTAAAATGTTTTTTCATTGTCTCTGATTTTCGGTTAAGACATTTTTAAATCAGTTAAATTCTTAACAACGATTAATCATTGACATCCCTACCATGGAGACGAAAACCATGCTTTGTACCCGGCTGTGCACATGTTTACTTCGCCTGTAAAGTTGTGTATTTTAATATCGGACTCCAGAGGGATTAACTCGCTTTCAAAGCCAGCCTAAAGTTGCCTTTCGAGGACCTGCAGTTTTTGGCATTGGCTTCATTTTTCAGGTTGTTTTGCACAGCTGTGTTGTTGTTGTTGTTGTTGTTAGTTGCAGCAGCTCAGGCATGTGTGCGATGACCAATCAGAGCAGACTGGGTATTCAGGAGGGGCCTTAAAGAGACAGGAGCTAAAACAGAGTGTTTCAGACGGCACTTGACAGGTCTAATTCTTGGTATCTATGCGTATAATTCAGCTCTCTGTAATACAAACTCTAACATACATATTTGCATTCTGTGTTACTCTGCAGTCTATGAAGACCTTCTGTTACCGTAAATCAAAAACCACATGAACATAATGAATAACTCATAAAAGGCAGATTGTCTGCTTTGATAAATGGTCGGTAGTGATGCATATAATATGTAGGTAATGGGCTTAGTCTTGTGAAAGGGGCGGTATGAGGCGAGCAGCAGTCCATTAACCTTCAGCGGTTTTAGTGACGAACAGGACAGTATAGCCGCTGACATGCTGAAGGTAAAGCACTGAGGAGCATAAGTGGTTCCACCAAATATAACCCTGACAGACTATTTTCAGCTCTCGCACTCAGAATAAACGCCTGAATGTCGCATTAGCACATTACTGCTAGGATCAGATGTCAGCAAGATAAGCGAGATGTTGGAAAATGAAAACGTTCAACCCGAAAGTGAATTTTCTCCCTCTGAAAGGGGAGCAACACGAAAAAATCTCTGGCGTCACACTGAGCCCAAAGATAATTTTCCAATAAAGGAGGCGATTCGAGCTCTTTGTTTCCAATCACACCGTTACACACACAAACACGCACTATGAGAAGACGGCGGCATCCCGCGGCGGAGACAATAAAATCCTCCACGCAGAGAAAACACCGTCAGCCTGCTGTCAGATGATGACACATGCTTTGAATCACACTCACATTCACCTTATTACAACTCAGCGGGACATTTCTGTGGCAAAAAATCACTCGGGCACACACGAGCTCGTGTCTTATGTGTTCACGTGAGCAAACCCATTCATCCTGCCGAAGATGTACACAAACACACACATGTTGGCATGAAATTCGCAGGAAAATGTAGAGGTACGTAATGAAATTGACTAACAATGAGCACATGTGGACATATTTAAAGGAGCGCTTCACAAGAAAATAAAAACGTTGTCATCTCGACACCATAGTGCAGATAAAAAGTAACGTGAAGTGTCCTGGTCCTGGAAAAACATTTCTGGAGCTTCACGCGCTCTTAAAACAGCTGAGGCAGATGGGGACTTGTTTTAAAGTGTGACAAAAACACAAATGAGAATAAACATAAAAATGGCTCCATACAGCTCATCTTGGTGTAATCCGACTCTCAATATTCCAAATTGATTTGAAAAGATGTTATTTACACTCTCGTGGTGCGGTTAAGCTCCAGCACCCACTTCAGATGGGAGTGCATGCTAATGCTCTTAGCTTCGCAGCCGCGGTGAAGTTCTCAGCTTTAAAATCAAATCAATTTGGGGTCTTGGGATTTCTAGAGACTGCGATTACACCAGATGAGCTGCATGGAGCCATACTGAGTTCGTTTTTTTCTTCAGTTAGAGGTCGTATTGATGTAGACTTTTGGTTTTTTTCCTAATAATACATCTACAGAGACAGATGCAGAATGAAAATACATTTTCCTGTAAAATATTACTATGATTGTGAATCAATCATCAAATCAATCAAAATGATTGTTTTGTTTATTTCTGTGTAAGAATTCTGACAGGCTCCTAACAAGCTTTGTCAGCCAATAGTAGAACACTGTTTCCTCTGGATCGACAGTCTTGGTCGTTGCCAGTTTGTGAAAACAAATTGTAGAAAATACAACCCTCACCCTGCCGTGGAGCGTTAATGTTTGATAGCGTTAACAACATTAATATCAGCTTGCCGGCGTTACGAACGTCAATATTAGCTACAGTTAAAAACATTTACACTAGCTAACTGCCGTTACGTTAAAGTTAGCTGAGGTTAACAGCATTAACGTTAGCTTGATGCTAACAACAAACTGGTGATTCAACTAACAGCGATGTGTTGTGATGTGATTGGAGTGGAAATGAGGGGACAGAATGTCATATTATCAGCTGAATGTTGTCAGTAACTTCCTTTAAACCAATCAGATTATTCCATGATTTGTCAGGCTTTAAATCTGTTCTCCTCTCTGTTGTCGGCTGTCATTTCAGTGCATCTGACCATGCACCTCATCATTTATTCACTCAGAATGAAGTATGTCCTGATTAAAATAATTGTAGTTTAGGATCATGGAATAGAATGGAATAAGTGCATCAGTCGCTGAATTTCTTAGTTGAAGGTCAGAATAAGTACAGGGAAGGACTCTTGTCTTTTTATGATTTTTCAATAAACATGAGAACTGACTGAAGCAGCCTTGTCTGTGTTAAAAAAAAATGATTGAATTACATTTTCTATTTCATCTGAAGAAAAGAAAAGAGCAGCTTTTCTCCAATGAAAACTAGAATTTTTAATCTCCCCAAGGTGGAAAAAAAAAACATCCAAAACAGGAAATAATGAGCCGCTGAAACACAGATTAATAAAAGCTTAGCAGCTCATTAAATTGCGTGATGTCTTTAGCCATTCAACACAGAATAAATTTACAAATGTGAAAAGGAATCAAATTTAATTGCATTGTCTATAAGGAGTGAAATTCAGTGCATCAGTGTCTTGGCGGACCCTTGCAGATGAGAAGTGGCTCGCTGCCAGCCTGTCAAACAATCACTGCTAATACAGCCCGAGAGAATAGAAAGGATCGGTGAGTGTGAGTCATGTTTCTTTGTGTATATCCACACCTTGTCCAGAAAGCGGGGTGTAAAGAATGGATGAGTCAGTCGATGTGCAGTTCAAAGAAGAGGTTCGATAGAGAGAAAACCAGGGCGCCGAGATGCAATTTGGCTCGAAACACGATATTTTCGGGTTTGATTTTCAAGGTCTTTTCAGGCCTTCTGAGAGAGAGAGCGAGAGGACGAAGAAAAGAAACTCATCAGCTAAAATTGTCTGTAATTAGTGTGATCACACAGGTTCTTTCAGGATCCTTTTAAGCTCACAGGACAAGAGGAACATCTGGCTCGTCAACATCCTCCTCTTTTTTATCAATGAACGCTTGTTTTTTTTAATGTCCTGTAGGTAGATATAATTACATTCTCACACAATTAGGGTCATATTTTCAAACCTGAATAAAGCTGTTCCCATCCAGACAAATGAGTTACAGATGAGTGAGAAATGACTGCGGCTCCAATGACCAGACGTGCGAGTAGAAAAAGTGTTTTGTTTTGTTTGTTTTTCTCCATCTTATAAGCGGTGCAGTTATCTCACCTTTTTGTGGTGTCGCTGCAGTGTGGTTGAGAAACAAGCTGTTGTGCCCACAGGACAGAAAACCAAAGCAACACGATTGTTTCACATCCAGTATAATACGAGCTGCTGCCACCTTCATGGCTACGCTTCATGCTTGGTTATCAAGTTCAAGAAAAGGTTGGAGAAAGTTCTTTTTCCTGGTGAAAGAAATCAATGTCAAGTGTGCGGCGCGCCTCCTCAGGGAGGAGGGAAGGGGGGGATACGGTAGAATTTTGTTTTTTATAGTCAGAAATCATTCTTCTTCTCTGAACTATAACTCAAACTGAGCAAACAGAGATGATAGACATGCTTATTTTCCATGCACATTGTTATGGCTGATGTCCAACTGGAATAAACATCCATGTATTTAAACTTTATGAGTCCAGAACTTGCCTTCAAAGAATCTTGGCCTCGGTCTTAGAAAAGAGTCTGCTCCACTACCACCAGACTATGGTGGTGCGACGGCGGATACTTCCGTATCTCTTGTCAGTTTAGTTCTCTCCAGCCCTCCAATGCAGTGTTTCCCCTCATCCATGACGGCTCCTACACCACTGTTCTATTTCTGTTCAGGGTGTAGCAGTCCGGATCTAAAGATACTGTACAGTTCGTTGTAAGTTCCGACTCCTTGAACTCGCCATGTCAGTCCTGGGATGCTTCATCAAGGTTTATTTATTGTCATTCCTTTACGTCGGACTGTTGAGATAGTTGTGTATCTCTTGTCAGATGGCGGCAGGGTGAACAGACTGTGGCTCGGGTTGGTGCTGTCTAACTATTCTTTGGTCTCTGTGCTGATATCTCATTCTGTATAACTGATGAACTGCTGTCTGGTGGTACGACAGTGGAAACCTTCTGGATCTGTTGGCAGTGGCAGCAAAGTCTTCCTGTCCTGGACCGTGCAAGCACCATGCCGGTTTGTGATGTCCAGTCTTATACTAGAAGCGATATCTCTGATATCACTGAACTGCTTATATCACTGATGAACTGTGGTCTTGTGGTATGACAGTGGACACTTCTGTACATTGCAGCAGACGGCAGCAAAGCCTTCCTTTCCTGGGCCTTGGTGATGTTTCCAGTCAGTCCAATGATCTCTCAAAGTGAAATAAAAAAAAAAAAAAATCCAAGAAACGGATCTGCTTTTTTGTTACGTCCATCTTTCCTTCTTTTCCTTTTTGGTATTTTTGTTTGTGTGGTTGCTGTGCGAGCCTTTATCTCCCTGCCGGGACCAGTCACCTCGAGTCATTTACCAGAAAATAATTCATCAAGACGTTTGAGAAGAAGACAGAGAAAATGAGACGGACACGGTGGGTTAATGGATGTTGTCAGGTGCTTCCTGAGTCGCTCCAACTGCCACCGTGTGACTCAACATGCGAGCACATCTGAGTCACACTAAAATCAATCTCTGTGACGACTCCCGGCATGGACTGCATGTGTGTGTGTGTGTGTGTGTGTGATCATGTCGCCTTTCTACAGTTATTAGCACCATAAGTGTGTCGTTTGTGTGTGTGCGTGTGTGTGAGACACCTCAGACTAATTACATTAGTGCCAATTAGCAATGCAGGGAGCTGGCAAATACCTCGCAACATGTATCAATTATCAAACCCCAGAGGGTCATACATGATTAAGAGAAGGGGGATTTAATTGCGGCAGTGAAATTGACATATCTTGAGGTTGTCGCTTCATTTGCATTTATGTAAAAGTAGCTAAAGAGGCACGGCGCTGGATGCAAACATTCACCACCTAATCTGTCTTTACTGCCGTGACTGATCACTCAGCAATGAAGTTGCTAGTGTTTCATGTCATCGTTTTAGGTTTTTAACCGCAACGAATTATGATATAAAAATCGTGCTTATGCCTTTGTTTGGACCCTGAAGCAGTGTAAACACCCAGTTTCATCTTAAATGGATCAAACCTTCATGAACTTTCAACCGATAAACAAACACTTGCGGCTGTTTTGGCAGAACCCAGCTAAAGCACATGGATGAGGACGCAGAGCATGTTTGACATTCATTTTACTTCTTTATTCTGCAGCAAATAGCCTCATGTACTCTTACCTTGAAACTTCTGCGAAACTTTGAAATATTAAGCTTCTTAATAAAATGTGCCCTTTTTAAAACAGTCGCCTTTTTTTTTTTATCTTCTTTTTGGTGGGCGTGGGAAGGTGCTGGTGCAAGGCTAGAAAAAAAAAAGAAGAATCTGCCCGTCAGTCTAACAGTTTCCACTCTTCACAAATATATTATACATCTAAGCCTCTTTTATATCAAGATGGTAGAATGAACAATTTCTGTTACTGTTGCTGAAAGTGAAGATAAATCCTCCCTCTCTGCTTCCCCCTTCCTTCAGCTCTCCCCTCCTCTTGTTTCATTCAGACGTACTGTAAGCACATTTCACTTGTAGACCAGGATAACATCAATGTATAAGTGTTCACACATGCAGCACGCAACATGAGTTTAGTGAGAATGCACAGGAGAAGAATTGGGTGGCTGTGATGCAAAGCGAGAAGAGAGGAGCTCTACCGAGAAGAGTGATGTCACAAGCACCGCCCACCACTTGACTGACAGGTGATGTCAGTGAGCTCTACAAGACCGGTGATTACTTCATCGCCAGCGTTACACAAATGAGACAATTGTGGATTTCTGCTGATAAACTGACTCCTGCTAGTAACACAATTAGACGTCCCTCTCTCCTCCACTTCCTCTCTGCAGCCTCCTTCCTCGGCCATCTTATCTCTCCTCGCCCCCTCCTCGTCCTCGTCCTCATCCTCCCGCCTCCATCGGTAATCCTCCGTAGATGAGTGAGGTAAATGGAGGATAAAACAGGTTTCAATTAAACGCATCAGAATTCAAGTCACATTTTCCCTGAGCGGCGACTGAAGGAGATGGAGGATCAAACGTCAATGCCGCACACACACACACACACACACACACACACACACACACACACACACACACACACACACACACACACTAGTGGCTATTTGCCGTTTTTAAGAATTGCATTGTGCTCAGACAGATTTCTATTAAAATGCGTGTCATGTCTGTGGATGATTACAATCTGTCACCATGTACGGAAAATTGACTGTCCTGTGGAATTTGTGTGTGTGTGTGTGTGTGTGTGTGTGTGTGTGTGTGTGTGTGTGTGTGTGTGTGAGTTCATGTTAGGGAACAATAGACTCACAGTTGGAATGGCTTGCTTATCTTTTTGGACTGTGTGTGTGTGTGTGTGTGTGTGTGTGTGTGTGTGTGTGTTTGCAAGCATGACGGCGTCTAATCGCTTTGGCCCACTCCATCTCTGAATTTGTCGTGAAGCCCTTTTAATTGGAAGAAATTGCTGGTCATAATTTAAATGTGGATTTACATTACAGCCAGCAATTAATCTGATGGTTATTCATACAATTACTCAGTTAATTTGCTTCGTCTGTGAAACGAGGGGGTGACGGTGTGTCTTTAACTTGCTTGCGCTGTCCAACCAAGCAATTGAAAAACGAGATATGCTCTATTGTATAAAGAAATATACAGTATTGACTGATTGCTAACCAGACAACAAGTAAAGACAGTTTATTGAGAAAATCCACTGGTGCCACTGACTTCTCTCCCATTGTGTTCTGCTAACCACTCATCCTCTGTGAAGCAGTTTTTACAAGAGAGCAGCGTTATGGACGCTGTTAGCACCACGATAACAATGCAAAGGGAAAACTGTCAGGGTTGTTTTGACGTGAATTTTAAGTGTCAATATTCAAATTGTAAGTCAATTTGAAAGATCTGCTTTGCTGCGGTAAACAATTTTAATTAAAGAGCTGATGTAGCTCCAAAATGTTGCTATTCTACAGGGAGTGTTTGTGTGACAGAGCTCACAGATAAAAACAATTTAATGGATTACTTTAATTAATTTTCTTCCATCACACTGCTTCTCCTTACTTTCAGTGTATGGTCTGTAATTTCCCAGTTGTCCAGATGCTTTCTCGGCTTGGACATAATTTGCATAGGAAACATTTTTTAAATCTATTTGAATTCAAGTTTAATTGAAACCCCAAACTGAGATTTCAAAAAGTAGAATGTTATTTATATTTAAATGAATCAAAAATACAAAAGCACCTCCTGGTAGAGGACTGTTCGGGGGAGTCAAAATAGGTTTGGTGAGGTAAGATTTATTTTCTTACCTGAAACTCTGCAGTCTTTCAAACTTGAAGATGAGTCCAGCTTGAACGACAGAACTACAACAAATGGTGATTCAGAACTATAATAGTCCCCCAAGAACATGCTTCACTTTGATGACAATGAGGCAGGCGTCGTCACTTTTAAAACGGTGAATGCGTCATTTTTGAAGTGAAACTCTTTGTACGTAGGTTGTGTGGCTAAAAATAAAAAGCACCTTATCTGCTCTCCATCCAACTTTGAGACGAAAGTGCAGAGGTGGAGGGAAGGCAGAGACTGGGGGGACCAATAGAGACGCAGAATGAGTTAGAAAAGACTTCGGGGCTATTTATGTTGCATCTCTAAAACAGGTGAGTCATCCCTGCTTTTGTTCCCCAAAAAGGACATGAACAGAGCAAAGAACAGGGCTTAAGAGATGGCTGGAGTTAAAAAGCTCCAAGGAGAGACCATAGGGGCTTTGTTATGACTTACAGCTGCATGAGGAGATTATATGATGATATTAAATATTAAGACACGCACACACACACACACACACACACACACCAGCTTTTATGCAGACAGATGGTAATTAACATATGCGTTTATAATTATACGCATGGTTTATAATGATGAAAATGTTCACCCGTCATATCAGTCGTTCTAACTTTTTTGATGAATCGTCTTAGCCAATACAGACAGATTGCATCCAGTGAGATCAGATGTTAATCTGGGAAACTCTGCCCGGAAACTGATCGAGTCTGGCAGTCGAATGCTGATCCAAATGGCCAATTACAACAGTCATTTAAATGGTAATGGCAGCTGGCCTCGCTCACACATTTTGAATTCAAAGTTAAACGCCAAACAATCTCTTAAAGCCACTAAAGCCCTGTTGTCTACAGGCACAACATCTGTCTCAGGTGATCACATCACAAGTGGAAAGCTCCAGGTACAGATGTGATGGACCTGAGAACGATTGATGATGCATTGAGATCCAGTTGCTCGGATCACATGCTGTAGGTACTACGAGTTATCCATGTTTCATCAGTGATCAAGAGTCTTGTTAGTTGTTAGCTAATGTTCATGAGCGGGTGAATAGCACATAGCGAATATGTGCCGCTGATGAAACACAGATGTATCATGATACCAATGGCGTTAGAAGCTGGAACCATCTGTCAGAATTCTTACAAATATAAACAAAACAATCATTTTGGACCCAACAAACATTTCGAAACTACTGATTCACATCTTAACAATGTTTTTAAGAAAAAAAAAAGATGATGTCTATGCAAAGATGTTATCAAGATGACCTTTAAATTGATGTTGTGTGATGTATATGATGTTTAATTTGAACACTTCCCAGAGAAATCACCAAAGTTTTACCAATTAAAAAAATCAGAATGCAGGTGTTGATCATCGGTTCGTGGAGGTGAACTGATCCACTCCCCTGCCACAGTCTGATCTAATCACAAAGTCTTTTCTTTTTTAGGTTGATGAGCCGTTTGGGCCATGTAAGGTAGCATTTTAGTGAGTAACAACAATAAAATCTCTGCAGAGAATGGGTCAAACCACTGCGCTAAGGAACTAATGTCCAGTTTGTCCTTGTGAAAAACTTATTTGGGGGTTGGATCCAAGTTGGTGCCAGCTCCAGGCAGGGATGCGGTGTTGTAGGTGAGTGCAGTGTTCCTTTTTTAGAAATCCACCCTAATGCTTGCCTCAGATTATTCCCCTCATTATCCCAGATGTGGAACTGGTCGTGACTTCCCCTTCCGCTGGTTGAATGACCTTCGATCCGCGGTCCTAACAGCAGGTCCTCTTTCTCTTTTATTCTGCGGGTGGAATGAGAGTAAAACTCACTTGATCCTCTCCCCCTATGAGTCACATCCCTCTCTTCCATAACCGTCCTCAGCGAACCTGCCTTAATAAACCTTCATCATGAAGGAAGAATAATCCTTTCTGCCTCTCTCCTTATATCTCATATTTCTTGTCCTGATTCTGGTCATTGTCACAATAACTCACAGGTCAACAGCACTATGTCTAAATCAGTATCTTTATCTCTCTCACTCATTCTCTTCTCACTGCTGGTCACTCATTGTGGGAGAGGAACTTATTTTAATTCTGCTGTTGCCTTTACTGCAAGCGACCTCTGCAAAATGTTTGAAATGCTCGACTCGCAAGGCTCGTGGCTGCTTGCTGCGATCCTTACATTTGTTCAAGAGGAGAAAAAAACTTTGGTTTAATGAAGAGGAAAGGAAGGGCTTAAACTCTGTAGGAAAAGTTCACTGGACTCAACAGACGACCTTCAAACCTAATACTTTGAGCTCCATTTAATTAAGTATGATTTGTCCATCCCAACAAATACGTCATTAATACAACCCACACTTGAGGGAATTAACCTTTTTATGGATGCTTGTCTGACAGGTGATAATGTGAGACGGAATAGAGGACAAAGGCGACTGGCAGAAAGAAATGTGGATGACATGCAAAGTGGTGATGCTAAACTTGGCTAATTATCACTGAACATAAAATAAAACTGAGGCGACATTGATGATAAATAAATACACAAGAATATTGCAAAATGTTTAGATTCTACTTGAAGTTAAAGTTCTCCAGGAGTGTGGTTGGATACTGCGACCAACTGAACACCCCTCGTCTCACCCTCACTAAAAATGGTCACTAAGACATTCTGGGCTACTGTAGAAACATGGTGGTACAAAATGGTGGACTCTGGAAGAGTATCTGCTCCCTCAGTAGATATAAAAATCTCTTTCTAATGTGATTAAAACACGATGATTGTCAGTTTCAGGTCATGAAACATGTTACACTGGACCTTTGACCAACCACCAAAGTTACAGTATCATCATTCATTTCAAGGGGAAATCACAGATATTTCAGTCTAGACAAAGTCCATCATCCAAAGAGTCACAAGGTCGTATTGCAAAACACTCCTGCAAGCAAATTGAAGCAAATATTATTCATGACAGCAAGTCTTGCTGATGCCAATATAATTCTACTTTAAATCCACAGGGGTGCACCATAATACCTCAAGGACGGTTTAATGTGTTAATGCAATTAATTTTAATCTGCTTCAATCGAGAAACTGATTTCTGTTTTCCTCTAACAGGGACTGTTTTAATTGATAACATAATTTTCTTATTTCAGGAGATCATTTACCAAAATCTTATTAACTTCTCATTCGTCTCGGGAACAAAAACAACAATATGTGTAGGCCTAGAGGTGTGTACCGTAATAGTGAAATGGTCTTAAACACACACACAACCAAGCAAATGTTTCCCTGTCGAGGAAATCATTCTGGCAACAACAGATGAAAACAAGTGTAGAGCAGAACTGTTGTTCTACATGTGATTTTTTTTCACTGCTGGAGTCATTACCTTCAAAGACACATACATTCATCAGTGATTTTCACCTAAACTATGATCTTCTCCAACCAAAGCGATTAGTTTATTTTGCCTAATCCTAACTGAATAGTTTATCTTTCCCTACCCTAACCGAGTAGTTTATTTCGCCTGAACCTGAGTAGATTATTTCGCCAAACCCTAACAAAATTTTCTTTTTCCAAACTTAACCAAAGTAATTTATTTTGCCTAAACTTAACCACCTGTGACCACTTGTTCACCAATTTCAAAAGTCATGTGTCATACAATGTCTACCTTTTGGCAGCAAAAAAAAACAAACTTGACCACAGGCCCTGTATTCTGGAAAATCTAACCAGACATCGCATATAACCAGGTTTCTTTTCTCATGCAAAACTGACACTAGAGGGGTAGTAAAGCGGTCATGGTTTGAAGCTGACCTTACTGCTGAACATGACACATGGGAGTGAGAAAATGTGAAACAACCTGCTTGCCTCAAGGCCTCCCTAACGCCAACATTAGTAATCCTAACCTAAACAAGAAGATTTGAGGACTTGACACTCTCAGCTCACACACTTTCTCCCCGTCTCTCAGCTTTAGACGAGGAACCGCTGCTGTGTGTCTGCAGGCTGGACGAAGAATATTAACAGCGGACCTGGCTCTCGCTGCAGGCTGCAAACAGAGCATGACTCATCCGAATGGAGCTCATAGCAGCAAGTGGTTCAGGAGCAAAACAGCCCTTAACATATTAACTTAGGGGGTCGAAAACACTCACATGCAGACGTCTCCCACACTTCTCCTGTTCCCTTCGATTATTCCAACACATCTCTTAGCAGGCTAAGGCAACCAGACATGTCCTTGGGTCCGTGATCCTCTTTGATTGTTGCCAGTCGAGGGTCTTAACCCGAACACAGATCCATTTCATTCCTATTCCCCGCCTGTCACTGCTGCTAGGCTCTACTCTAATTTAAAATTCCAGTCCAGGTTTCATCAAACTAATCAGGTCAGTGGTTCTGATCCCTCACTTCCAACATGTCCCCAAGGTTAGCCCAGTTGGTCAAACAGAGAGGAAGTGTCAGACAGGAAGAGTCAAGGAGAAGTTTGAGGGCAATTTATTGAAATAGGATGCCACAGAGCAGCGGCGAAGTGAAAACACACTCCAACATGGTCGTTTTCCAAGTTGCCTGAGCCATGACAAAGCGTTTTCAAGGTGAGGCATTTGTTTAGATTATTTGTACTTCATCAGGGAAGTGGGTTGTTGTTCTCTTTCTCCTTCAATGACTTTTGGAACACGAGACAAAGAGACAGACAAAGTGCGAGACAAAAACGCCCTTGCACGGACTCGCCGTTAAGTGTAAACCAATTAGTTCTGCAAGAGTTGGTGACGGACGAGATTTGATTGGCTGTTTACGCCACAGTTGTTTAAATCAATTATTCAATCAGGTCACATTTTGTCATTGGCACTAAGCGTTCCTCTGGCAAGACCGTGGGCAGATTGTGACAAAGACGCAGGCCTGAATGAACAGACACACATACAAAGAGACAAATACATGAAATATTAACACTGTGGCAGTGGATTTGGAAGTTTCTATCAAACAAAGCTTGTGTTTTCGTCTCCACATTGTTCATTACCCTAAATTTATATTCTGATTCATGCTAGAATCTGTCTGTGTTTGATTTCTTTTTGTAAAAGAGTTTAGTAAATACTTTAAAGGCCTCTTTAAAGCTTTATTTTCCCCCTCTGTCTGAAACGCTCTGTTTTAGCTCCTGTCTCGTTGAGGCCCCTCCTCCTGAACACTCAGTCTGCTCTGATTGGTCAGCTCACACACGCCTGAGCCAGCACCGCTAACAACAACATCAACAACAACAACAAAGCAGCTGTGCTAAATCAATTCTTCATGCCAAACTAAGCGCTGGAAATAAATGATGCAAATGTGTTACATGGTGATGTAGTGTGATGTCACAAAGTCACAGAACTAAAGGCTGGACTCCTGATGAGGCGTTCAGGAGCAGTGTTTTCTGTGGGAGAAAGGAGCTTCTGATGGTGGGCACTTTGACTTTTGTAACGTTCATTATCTCTTACTTGCACAAGAACAGATTTTTATGCAGAAAACACTTAAGGATGGAAATAAAAAGAATAATCTGTCTCCTTTAAAATAGTTTTTAATTTTTAATTTACAGCAATTAACTTTTTACATTTCTGCCTCTGATAAAGATGTTTTTGTACCAATTAAGTGCCAAAAAGAAAAAAAAGGCACTTTAGATAAAGAGCTTTGTGAATTCAATGAACACTTTGAACTAATCATATTATAATTGGAATGACAATTATCACTAAAAAATGATATTGACTTGTGGAACCACTTTCATTTTCTCTTGAGGGGCCAAAGGCAACTTGTTACTCGGGGGGATGTATAGAAAGTAGGAAAATAAGAGTCCAATAAAATCTCAATCTTAGTGAATGTTCGGCTCTTCATGAAGAACTTATTGTGCCTGTCAGAAAGACAATCTATGAGCGACGGTTCAAAAATAAACCTTTATTGTTAATAAGAGATCTGTCAATCATGATGAACATTTGAAATCAATCAGAGAGCACTGAAGAAGAGAAACTCCAAACATAAATAAGATTTTTGATATTTTTGCCTAGAGTGTTTTCCTGCATTGCAGCGCTCTTTGTTCCCATCCACGTGGGATTCCCTTGATTTTCCAATATTCTGATAAGCTTTATCAGCGGCTCAGATTTTCTGTACCCGCACACAGACACAAAGGAAAAACCTCAGTCGTGTGTCTCCTGTTAATCCTGAGGGGAAAGCTTCCAATGAATCAGGAAGGCAGAAGCTTGGAGCGCTCTTTTGCTAGATGTTGAGAGATTTTGCAGCCATTCGTTCCAGTGCCAAAAGCTGGTGATTTAAGTGAGTCTTCATGATATTTTACAACTGTCTTTCTGGTGACAAAAGCTAGTGTTTCGTAATGTGACGAAGGGACCAGATGTCAGGACACCTTGCAGTTGTCTTTCGAATGACAAAAGCCAGTGTCTTCAGCAAGACACTGGGACATTTTACAGCCGTCTTCCATGGCGACAAAGGTGGGTATTTTTTAGCAATACACGAGGAGATTGTGTCCCAGCTTCGTGGCGTCAATACAAGTATTTTCTCTTGAGACATCAGGATATTTTTGCAGCTGTCTTTGTGACAACAAGAGCAGTATTGCCAAACTGTCTTTCCATCTGTTTTTGTTGTATTTTTAGCAAGATGTCAGGGCATTTATTTCCAAAGATATCTATTCTACAGCCTCTACAAAATAGCTCATATGGACATAATCAGCCAGACACTGAACAGCATCTTCTACATCATCTCATTATAGCATATTTGAACGGACCCTCAGGCTAAAAAAAGCTTGTATCTGTACTGGTCGCTTCTTCCAGGAAACCCCTTCTGAAGGCCCAGTTGTGTCTGCGAAAACCTTTTTAATTAAACAAACTAATTTTAACAAGTGTTCTCTAATTAGTGCCTCAGGATTCCCTGCTGCAGTTATTCAATACCCACAGAGGCAGAAATACAAAACACACAAAGGCTCGGATAAATATTTGCACGCTCACACCATCACACACTCGCCCAGCGCCCGTGCCACTCACTTTACCCACCTGGCATCGCTGCTTAACAGATGGGTGACGTCTGCGCCTGCCAGAGTAAAATATGACAGCCAATATCGCGGCGCATGCACACGCTAACAAAACCCGCTCAGTTCACTCACCATGTGTGTGATTTGCCAGCTGTCAATTTACTATTTCACGCTTTTTTCATTTTGCTGGCGTTTCAAGACTTTTTGGTGGCTGTTTATTTGTGTGTTTGCGTGTGTGCGTGCATGTGCGTGTGTGTGTGTGTGTGTGTGTGTGTGTGTGTGTGTGTGTGTGTGTGTGTGGTTAGAATCCAGGAGGGGAAACATTTGCAAAAGTCCTGATTCTGCTTCTAGGAGGACCAAGTTAATGGAACACAGATTCCTGCAAACACACAAGGACTGACTGTAAAAAGCGACTCTTGCAGTGAGTAGACGCAACAAACACCGTCTAAAAGAAATAATTAGATATAAGAATCAACAAGTTTTTACTCAACAACATGGCAAGCAGTGGTGGAGAAAACAGCAGGGGAGAGGTGAACTTTAACATGACGGAGAAAATAAAGCAAAGAAACGGAGGCTACTTGTCTGAGCTAATGGTTAGCTCATTAGCTAGGATCTGCTTTCGGCATCCTTTGGAAGCCGAAGATGAAGGCCAATTAAGTCACAACACCATGCAAAGGCTGTCCCAATTCGAAGGTTCCTCGAAATGCAGCCTGCAAACACAGCCTTCTTTTACCTCTTTTTGGAGGATGCATGGGTCTAGCCTTGTTGACGTGGTTAACAAGGTCTCTCCAAAGGACTCGCCTTCGAAGACCACAAAGTCCGGGTCCTTCGAAAGATGCAGACCCTGAACTGAGACACAGCAACTGTCACCATGTGTTTACCAACCCACACCAGTTTGACATGGATGAGTAAATGTCCTTTTCTTTTTCGCCTTGTTGGGACTAAAGATTCACGAAACATTTAAAAAAAAGGACACAAAACACACACATGGAAGAAACTGATCACTGAAGCGTGCCGTCCTACGCACAAGAAAGCACACACACTCATGAGTGCACCGCAGGGCTGACCGCAGCTGAGGGTTATCAAGAGATAAACAGATCAAGATTCAATAACCACTGCTGGCTTTGACACAAATGCAACACACACACACACACACACACACACACACACACACAGAGCTTGCAAACAGTGCTGTACTCGCTCAGGTCGACTGAGGAGGTCAGGAGAGAATCTGCCTGGCTGAGCATGTGTGTGTGTGTGTGTCTGTGTGTTACTGAATAAGTTGTGCATAATGTCCACTGAGAGAGTACAGTCACTTGTTTTGTTCTGCACAGGTGTGTGTGTGTGCATGTGTGTGTGTTGCTCTGAATTTATGTAAGACACAAGGGTTCTCTCGGTTTTTCAGTCCATAGTGTGTGTGTGTATGTTTTGTTTGCATAATGTTGCATATTGAAAGACTAAGGGTGTGTGTGTGTGTGTGTGTGATTGAAATTTCATTCCTCCTGGCGTTTTTCCTGACATGCAGGTGGTGTGTGTGTGTGTGTGTGTGTGTGTGTGTGTGTTATTTAAAGAAGGGATTATGGGACCGCCAGAGACTCGACACCTGATTAATGCAGAGAGATGGATTGAAAAGTGGATTTGAGCCACACACACACACCAATCAGCTCATAGCAACACACACACACACACAGAAAATTGCTATTAAATACAAACACAAAAATAACACCCTTATGCAACACACACACACACACACAAACACACACAGTGGAGCTTGTGTGAAGATGATGTCTGTCAGACAAAGAAGGGAGGCTGAGCGACAAATCAGGAGATGAAAACACAGAGAGAGGCAGTAAAATGAGTAAAACACACAACAAAATAAGCAACAGTCAGTCAGCGGAGCAGTCAGACAACAAAGAGTGATGGAGACAGAAATAAGTTTGCATCCTTACATGTTTTTTTTTTTTTTTTATAAGCTTGTACTGGAGCTGCTGCGGCACTGGAATAAGTTTCTGAAGATTGTCTGCGGAGTTTGCTCTGAATCCTCAGTCCTCTCCCACAGAGCGATGTGTGTATTGTCAGCTGTCGTCAAATCAGAAAAGAACGACAGAGACATAAATAAACACAGCTGGATGACGGACTGGAAGAGATGACAGCTGAGGAGAATTCATAAATCATAAAAGGAAAGCCTCCGCTGTTGAAATGCCAAAAACGGTCGGCAGCAAACGAGCACTTGGCCAGAGAAAGATGCCCAGAGCGAAACACAAGTTAGCAGAATAACGTTAGCCTCTAAATATTAGCAAACTGTTTATTCTGTTATCAATAAATGAAATCCATCCATTTGTAATTCATTGTTCATTTGGTTACAGGTGACTTTTGCATGTAATAAATCTCTTATGTTTCATTTTACTTGCAGGTGCACACAAAGACTAACTAATGATTAAGTAATTCATATGTAATGAGCCTGTTGTGCAACTAGTCTCACTTTAATTAAGGCACAGAAAAACAGTAACTAACAATTAGATAATTAATACTTAAAGAGTGTTTGTAACTACACAGTCTGACGTCTCTTTTTACTTGAATGGAGACAAAAACAGTAACTAATGATTAAGTAATTAGTATTTAATGAGCCTATTGTGTGGGAGAGAAATGTGATTCTCCCAGGACTGTCTGTCTTCATATGATCGGAGCTCATGCGTATCCTGTTCGTGACGCCAATTTGTTGTGGAGTTTCCGCTCACTTGACTGTTCAGAAGAGATGAAGACGACTCGGAGACACCGATGACTCAAGTGAAAGTAGTTTATCCAGACTTGCAAGGAGGATCGTCACGGCATCACTCTGTGCAGACAGATGTCCCGTTATTTTGGTAACTGATAAATATGAATAAATTAATCATCAGTAGTTAGTGCCAATCAGCAGGTGGTTGATACTTTATCAGGAAGAACCCATGAAGAAAGTGGTCAGTATGTTGATTCACAGGTATTTATGAACTAATCATTACCTAATGATCAATTAATGTAGCATCTCTGTTACCTTGTCTGTATGATATGCAACCACAAACTACAGTAATATCCCCCAAAACAACAGCGATCAGCACAGTTTAAAACATTTTCAGAGACTGGTGGAGTGTAGCTCCAGCTTGTTAACACCCACCCCTCCCACATTACATAACTTTATTGGCTTCTGAAGTGATCGAAGTTTATTTTATCTCCTTCGTACTGATGACAGTAGGTTTTTAATCGCACACCCGATGAAAAAGGCGAGCCAGTAACTTAATTGGCTTCAAGTTTTTTGCGGTGAAGTATTCCCCTAAAACTTCGGCTGCAAAATGTGTGAACAGTACATTCACACTTCAGGCTCGAGCAGCGAGAGGAAACTCTAAACTCTATATATCGTGCATCACTGACTCCCCCTGTGTGGGTGACTTGTTCAAGGTTTTCTTTGCAGTGACAAGCAGACAGAAACATCTTAAGACAGATTATAGAACATTATTAATTAGCTTGTAGAAGAACAGAGTAGAATATCTATCTAGTGTGTTTCTGTGTGTGTGTGTGTGTGTGTGTGTGTGCGTGTGCGTGTGTGTGTGTGTGTGTGGCTACCATTCAAACGCTTCCCTGCTGCTAAATCCAAATTCGAACGCTAACCAAATTTCACAAGGAGCCACAGGAAGAGAGAGTCATGATGGGAAGTGATCACTCCAGCTTTTCCAATCTTCTTCCTCTGTGTGTGTGTGTGTGTGTGTGTGTGTGTGTGTGTGTGTGTGTGTGTGTGTGTCTTCGGAGAGAGTTAGGAATTTAAAATTCTGTCCAAAGAAGTACAACCCTATGTTTTTGGAGCACGCTGCCTTCGTGTGCTCTTATTTTCAAAGTTCAATCTGAGGCTTCCTCATCAAGTGACGCCTGTACGCACGCACACACACACACACACACTTTAACACATGTGTCTTTGTGCAGGACTCGGAGGCATGTGAGTCACGCCTGCTCGAGCTCACACACACACACAAACAAATAAACAGATACACTCAGAAAAAAACAACTGTGCAGCCCTCTGGTCACACGAACACATCATTTATTTGTCACATCCTTTTTACTCATATACAGGCATTTCATCAACTCCCTGTACAAGCGCGCACACACACACTTGCTGACTCACACCTTCAAACACACTCGCTTCCATTATTCCACCGGTTATGTAAATCTATTCCTGAGAAGGGCTGAGCCGGCACAGGCGGCGAAGGCAGAGGTTTCTCGTTTGTACTTCTAATCAGCATGAAATAGCTTGTTAGCTGCTAATCTGATTGCATTCTGACTCAAAAGGCCAAAAAACAAATTGATCCAGAAATAACTTCCACCGGCTTCTCGGCTTGCTTTCTATTTTGGAGCATTTCAAAACACCTGAAGCCTCTGAGGGGAAACGTAAAGAAGGCTTAGAGTGTAAGAGACGAGACATGCTACTTATCGTACGTACACAGCTTCTGTGGGACTGCACATGGACTGAATCGATTAGACGTACACGATTTCGCATTATTCATTTTCATTTGGCTGTCATGATTGTTATTGACACAGCAAATGAAACATCTGTTGTCCACCCAGAACAACTTGAGTGCCCTGTAAACAGCCATGTCCCGATTTAAAAGTCTACTGGAGGGATGAGCAACATCCTTCTATAAAAAGGTATTTGGCACTGTAATGTTATGAAAAAGGTAGCATCATCAGCCTTAGCCAACACGCCTGTAAATATTGTTATGAATATATAAACATATATCCATCTTCGGAGAGCTTCTGCAGTACTAAAACTCACCTTCCGGATTAAAAGGTAGTGATAGTAGATGATCTGGTGTCTCTATTGTCAGGCTACAAAGCTGATTAACAGGGCAACTTTTATCATCTGGTCAGACGGAAACAAGTTGGCCAAGGTTTTGTTGGTCGGAAACAGGAAAACTTTGTTCCGTCAACAAGTCAGTCTACTTCAGCCCTGAGCTTCTGAGATTCAACAGTCGGAAACAACAAAAGGTCCAACACACTACGGACTGCAGTCTCCTTCCTCGAGCTGTCTACGTTTGCATCTGATCATTGTGAAGTGCACCTGCATCCGACTGGAGATGAATTCCAGCCTCTCTCTCTCTCTGACTCACAAACACATGCAAACACACGCACAGCAGCTTCTGGCTGTCACTGCTTGATGCATATATTTTCCAAAAAAAAAGCAATCAGATGCAGAGCAATGAAACACGCACACACCTTCTCCCCTCCCCTCATTCGGTCATTCACACACTCAGAGTCAACAGTGTGCTCTGCATAAGGTCGTTAGCTCAGGGATTATCAGTCGGCCTGTTGTTTGCACATGTAAAAGGGGTTGTCAATATATTGACCAGACAACTGCACAAGCTGAAATAAATGAGGCATCCTCAGTTACAATAACTCAGGCAGAGGGAGCGCTGGGACTGAAGGCAGATATAATGTGTCAGAGTTCAGCCAAGTGATTTCAGCATATTCTTTTCAAAAAGCTGTCATCTGAGGGGGAAAGGCTGCAGTGTTGCATAATTTTTACATCCCTTCCAGAGGCTTTGATGGAAAAAGTCTACTTTAAAGTTTCAAGTGGGATTGTTGGCAAGGGAAGAAGTGAAGCTATTCAGTGTGAGAGTTATTGTGAGCTCACCTCAACAGAGATAAGAGAGAAAAGGTGTCCTTCATGTCATTTATAAACCGAAAGACCTCAAAGAAATGCGAAGTGACACCAGGAGACAAATGAGCAGAGGGTCCACAGGTCACCTGTCATTTTTAATCTTCATCCTCTGAAGGGGGTTTTGAAGGAATTGTGCTTTTTCCATTCAGAAACAAGCCAATTACCGGAATAAATGTTAACCAAGTACACTTCTGCTAAACCACGGATAAGTTAAAAGTTTTGAAGTTACTTTATGACGCAACTTGACGTTTGTGTAGGTTGAATTTTCAATGTCTCACCTGTCACAGCGCTGAACTTATGTGCTGGTTAGCTTTAGTCACGAAACTCACTTGGTTGGGATTAGGAATGGCTTCAGTTACCACAGAAACAGCCGGAAATCACCTCCATCTTTTGATGTAAAAGTCAGCTAATAAGCATATAAGGCAAACACGATATGCCACGTTCTGTACAAATGTTAAACGAAGTGGCCTGAAGTTTTCATAACTTCTCGGACTTAAAAGCTTAAATGACACCGGATGCTCAGCCAGAAGAGCATACATTTCCTCGTTCTTAAAGAGAGTCTGTAGTCTCGCCAGACATCAGCCTCCGGTCCTGATGAATCACATCCTCTGTCAATTTCCATAATTCTCTCCCTCGACTTTCAGTCGGCACGGCATCGTCCTGATTGACTCATTTTTCAAATGCAAATGGTCTCGGAGCTGTTCTGTAAATGAGGAATTAATAGATGATTTTCTCCATTTGAGCTATAGCCAGACTCTGAAGGTCTTTCGAGGTTCTGGGTCATAACGGGTACGAAACAAAGAAAAACATTCTTCTGAATGTGGAAGTGATATTGAAAGTCTCAAGTCTCATGTTTGACAGGAAGTACAGCTTTTTGACTAATTAGGGTTAGACTCACCTCAATCCTGGTCTGATTAACCAAACCGTAACCCCATCAGCAGGTCTAATCAATCTTATAAACTTTATTAAAATCCCCCAGAAAGGAGCTGCTGAGCCTTGACAAGCAGCAATGAACCGTAGTAGGTCTGAAGGAAGGTTGGAGCATCCAGGTACACAATGAGACCGCCCACTCTTTTATCACACTGTCAAGTCAGATTTTGGTACATTTTTGTACAGCCCAATATCATAAATCATTACTTTTCCTCAAGGTGCTTCACAGTCCATCCAGCATTCAGACAGAATGAGCTGTTTTGGTGATTCGTGACTGACTGGAACAATCATTCTTATTTTTTAAGTGACCTGGGGGTCTTACAAGTCAGAAGTGGGTGTCACAGCTAACATTTATCCCAGTGGCTGGGTTGCATAAACAGTTTTGTCTGATTGTAGCAGAGAATCAAATCTGTTGGCATTAAGAATAACTTTTCAGAAATAGCCAATCGTCTCGCTGACGGTCTCGTTTGCTGGTGTCGGTCAGAGGTTAGCTCTATAATAAAATTAGATTGTTTCATAACCAGATAAAATGTCTTTGTAGCTGCTTAAACCATTCAATTTGATTTTTCTCTGATCTGTTTTCATAAAATTAAGCTTCATAAAAGCGTTGTGGTTATCGTTCCTGAGTCAGAATTGGCGAGTCAGCCAGGATGACTCGTCGCCTTTCATGAAGACATAAGAAGACAGACGTCACCAGTCGACACCCAGCTGCCTTCGTCATGATGCTGCGGGTCTTTGAGTGGATGTAACCGACCTTTTGTTTTCTGTCAATGGGAGTACGACAGAAATAACACGATGCTCAGAATAAAATATGAGACAGAGGGATTCAGCTCTGGATAAATTACACACCACATCCACTTCACTTTGCATCCAACTCACACACAAAGGAGGAGACCTGGCCTATTCATCGCTCACCTCCAATCAATATTCTCCCTCGGTCCCCGTCCATCTGATTGAGAGGGATGAGAGGGTTTCATGTGATTGCATCAGTTAATCAGTATCATTACAGCCAGTCTGGCTGCTGTATATCAACCTCTCCTCACCCGTCACAGCCTGCACCTGTCAATCTATTCTTACCTCCAATTTACATACTTCTACTCTTTTCATACCCGTCACAGTCTGTCCCTCATTAGGTGTGAGGGCACATCAAAATCAGAACTTTTTAATGTCTTCAGTGTTTTATCTTGATCTCCCCAGGCATATACATACATACTGTGATGTGAACTTAATATGGATGAAGCTTCCGTGTCCACTCTCTGCATTGTATGTAAGCTTATGAGAAAATGAGACTACGACTCACTTGATTTATTAACTCCGTGAACAGTTTCCTAATGAGTTTATGGTCTCAATCTGTAGTTCAAAGCCTCTTTCATCACAACATGATGTTCAGTTTGCATATGTTGGTTACTTTTAAAGTAAAATAAGCGAAGGAAGGTATGCTTTATGGTTTGGCTACTGATTGATGAATCGCAACCAAGGCATGTCCTCAAGTTCTCAGTCAGATCCGACTGGGATGAACTCTCCAGGTCCATCCCCTTGACCAAATATTATCACATGGAGCAGCGGTCATCCCTATGAAAGCTGCTAAGTGGCACATTAAGACAAAAAGTTAGACTTCCCAGGTATGAAAACAACTGACTCTTCCTCGAGCATACGCATAAAAGCACTCACTGATGCAGCTAGCTTCCGGTTCAGCGCCGGGCTAACTTGAAAAGGAATAAAATGTTTAAAATCATTGGGCTCTTCTACACTAGACTTCCCAAATGTTGTCAGACCAAATCACTCAAATAATGAGTCAAAAAGTTTTTTTTGTATTCTGTTTTATTATCATGAAAGAATGACATTTACTGATTCCGTCATCTCTGGCCCTTCCATATTGAGTATCAGACACTCGTTGTCATGTAAAATCCTTTCTTAAAAAACATGAACAATGGGTACATGATAAACTTTTGTTTTCCGGTTGAGAGCTCCTCTCAGCTCGCTCTCTGGGGCCATCATGGCATGACTAACATGCTGCCAGCAACTGCTGCTTTTCACACCAAAAAGAAATATTGATTCTGCTGTGTAATATTGCATGATTGCGTGCCACGTACGACCTGAGCTTTTAATCTGTGTGTTTGAAGTGCATTTGGAAAATATGTGGGTGTGTTTGCCTCTCTCTTTCTCTCTCTCTGTACAGATCAGAAGCTTGGAAGACGCATCTCTTTGCAATCCAGTAAATGGTGACATTCACTTGTTTTGGCTTGAGGGTGACAAGTTATGAGAAGGTAATAAGAAAAACATTTTTTCTAAGCTTCACTGCTATGAGTTATTGATTTGCTGGTTGCTGGTTTTAGAGAGTTTCTTTTGACTTTTGGGGGATTTTTGGAAAATTTGTTTGGTCCTTTTGGGAGTAGAGTCTTGCCCCTGAGTGTGTTTGAGTAGCTTTTCTTTAGCAATCATACGATGGTTGTTTTAAGGCCCTGCACATCTATCAAAAGGTGTCACATATTGCTTGTCTTTGTTACGGGATTGATGACAGCGTTGTGACTGAACCAAAACAAAACACAAAGAGTAATGTATTGAGCAGTTGAAACCAAAACGATGTTAAAACCCTCTGCAAAGCTTAGGGAAACTACAGAGTTGGCTAAAGAAGAGAAGATTAGTGCAGCTTTAAACTCAGATATTTAGAAAACGAAAAACACTTGTAAACTCACATTTTTCCAAATTATGAGCAGCACTGCACAAAAAAAGAAAAGATAAAGATGAAAATTCTCTCATAATTCAGCTGTCACACACACACACACACACACACACAATTAACCTGGCAGGGAAGTGCCCCTCATCTCCCCTGGCCTCCAGGATCAATCAGGTGAAAAATTACATGCACTGTTTCAAGTGTGTCTGAGCACTCATCAGGTGTGTGTGTGTGTGTGTGTCCACCCTGATTGTCACGTGGCTTTGTATATTTGAACATCAAACTGTCCTCAAAAGCCCTTCAAGGTTCACAAACTTCCTCCCAAACGAAGCCCTAATCGGGGCCAGATGTACCTTATTTTTTCACTTTCCTCTCAACTTTTTTTTTTCTTTAATTTCTAATTTTCAAATATTCACACATGAATGCAACTAACAGTCCCCAACACGCCGTTGTACATATATAATTCTTGACAAAACCTGCACTCCAATATGTTCTGGGTGGCTGATCGGGAAGCTAACTCGCAGGCAGCCTGAAGCGACAGAAGCGCTCTCATTGTTATTCCGCGGCTGTGATGATGTTTTAATTTTCTGTAGTCTCTGCGGTGTAAGTCGTGTTTTTGTGGACGTTCCTCACACTGCAGCTGACACAGAGATGACACCCTCCTGAGAATAAAGCTGATTTATTTCCCTGATGTAGAAGCACTTTTTGTGTATCAATAAACAATGCTACTCATTTGGATGATACTGCAGTTTTGTTTTGTTTTGTTTTTTTCCCCCCATATGTTTTTCTGTCAGTCCAGAGGCCAAATTGAGAAACATTATGATTATTGAAAGAGTTCATCCATCACTTCTGACAGTCCCTGTCCTCCATGATGTGCCTCATTTCTGTGTTTTGATTTGTTCTTTTTAAATAAAAGAGGAAAACGAAGCTCAAAGGAGAGAAAACGAGATAGGAATGTGAGTGTACCTGCAATATATCTTTCGCCGGGAGAAACAAAGCTCGTTGAAGGTTTTCTTTTCATCGCTGTTGGAGTGAAGAGCAGAGTGAAGGGAACAGCGACCCTGTAAGAAAGTCACACAACAAAAAGCCAATTAAAAGCGAGAACACTGCGGCGTTTAACCAAGAGACGCGATGAAATGTGTCCATGATTACTGGCAGAACTTAAAAAAACAACCATGATAACAACCAAAATAACAACCATTATGTAAAAAGAGTGCTACATAGCAAGCGAAGAGCATATAAAACATAACAGAAACATAGAAACAGCAATAAAAGACTAACAGTACTAAATGTACGGACAACTTAAACTGCCCAAATCAAAAATAAATAAGGAAATAAATAAATTGATCAATTTATTACTTAATGCACACTAAAGTTAAATGTAGACAAATCATAAAATGTGACAAACTACCTGTTTATTTACTTTAATTTACCATTTAATTTTCCAGTTGAGCAAGAAATGTAAAAAGAAAATACATTTCAGAAATAAACTCATAAATAAAATGGGAAAGTATATAAATAGGGTAATTAGTCAAAGGTAAATGGAAAATTAAAAGAAAAATATCAGTTTAGTTCACATTTTTATAAATTATCTAATGCCTATATTTCTTCTTTAATATTATTTTTGGTGCATTTAATTATCCAGTAGAAGTTTGGTGGCACACTTGAAACAAAATACATGAATAAGTTTAAGATAAACAGGAAAATGCAGGGAAGAATTAAAGAACACACACAGTATAGTATGGGAGGGATAAAATAGGGTAATCAATGTAAAAGTAAATAAATACATTTTGCAAATTTTAAGTATTTTGAGACTTTTTAACTTTTGTTTATTGCTGATTCATTAAGTTTTGTCAGTTTTCAGTCCTCCATGTAATCCAACTAGACGAACAAGAAGCAGATGAAATCACGGAATGTGCTTTTAAACTTAAATCTAAAAGAAGCCACTGACTCAGCCTGCTGAATTACCTCGGGTGGGGTGTTTCTTGAGCCTCGGGGCTCTAACTTCAAAAAGCTCTGCGCCCTCCTTCACTCCTCAGCCGAGAGCCTGGAACAGATAAGAAGCTCCTGCCAGAGGACCTCAAAGTGCGAGCCGGGTCGCTCTGGGATAAAAGATGTGAGATATACTGAGGAGCTGCACTAATTAAGAGAAACCTGAAATCAATGCTAAAAACATGCTGGAACCAGGGTCATGTTTACTCTGGTAAGAAGGATTTTCTGTTCTTGCAGCCGTGTCTGAACTTTCTGTCTGTCTTGGTTTCAGGTGAGCTTCAGTGCTCCTCTGGGTTGATTGCAGTAGATTCAGATCACCTGTGTGCAGGGGGAGGAGCCTGACTGCTGATTAATGATTGACAGCAGCTTGGACTGTAGAGATAGTAAAGTAAGTATCTTTCAGTTCCATTATCCCCGAAAGAGGCATGTTTCAGATTATTATGAAAGTATTTGTGACCACTGGCCTTCCCCTTAAATATATACATATTTCTGGTTTCTATTTTGATGTGGTTTTAGGCTGATTTTAAGGCATCTTCCTGGCAGTACAAGTCAAACCAAACCAGGGCTTAAACACAGGTGAATATATCATCAAACAAGTGCCAAAACACCTGTGACTATATAACCAAATTGGGATTGAAATATCAGTCAGATGATGTGTCTCAAATCAGGGTCTGCATCCTTCGGAGGCAACATTTAAAGGCCAGTTATGTCACAATGCCACGCGAAGGATGTCCCATTTCGAATGCTCCTTCTTTTCCCTCTTTTTGGAGGACGCACAGCTACTATCCTTTGCGGCCTCACATATCTCAAGATTCTTTGCACACCCAAAAAAGAAGAAAAGAGAGAGAAAATGGCGACATCGTGTTGCGTAGATCGTCACTTTTGCGGGCCTGGGTGGCGGAAATCATGATTTAAAGGTAAAATATCTGGTGGTGCAACCATCATAAGGCTAAAGTGTCCCATTTAACTATGGTTGACGGAGTTATCAAGGTCTCTCCAATGGACTTGCCTTCAAAGACCGCAGAGGACGGGTCCTTTAAAGGATGCAGACACTGCAAATATCAACCCAAAGCAGACATAAATCATTGCCTAAAATGGACTAAACCACCACTGAATCACAGACAAATACACCGGTGAACACTGGGCCAGGATGGGACTAAAATTCATTTCAACAACAGTCTAAAACTTGACTGAAACATCACCTTTTATTGAACAAGAACAGAGCTAAAAACTTGACTGAAAAACAAGCGAATTATAGACTAATACAGAGGTTGAAACAGGGTCAGAGTACCGAACAATATTAAACCAGAGACGAGTCACAAAAAGCAGTGAATAAGAGCTGAGATACTGGTGAATATAGGACTCATAACTGCCCCGAGTACAGCAACAGGACCAGGAAACAGACACCTCACTTAAAATCATTTCGAACAGCAGCACACTGCGGAGCTCGCTGCAGCTCCGTCTCAGAGCTGAGTCACTGTTTCTGTGTAATGACTCACAGTGAAGTTAAGATGCTGCCGTTGTTAGTGAGCCTGTGTTGAACCTCTGCACCTCATCGCTGTTACACAACTGGCTGTGACTACTCATCATTAATCTGTGGCTCTTTGTCCTTTACACAGGTGTAAAAACTTGCGATCGATGATTTCTTTTGTCTTTTGTTACTTTAGTTTTGTCTCGTAGAATACAAATGCCTGTGCCTATCACAAAAACAGGATTTAAGTCACTTTTATATCAATAACTGGAACTAAAACAACAACATTAAATAAAATCTTTCACCATGAAATGTTGAAAAAACCTTCCAGCCATGTACACAGTACACAGTGCAAAATTACTTGTAAAGTGACAGTGTAATTATTGTAATTATTTCTATGAGGGGTGACCTTCTTCGTGTTTACTACTTAAAGTAAAATACCCAAAATATTCATAGGAATAAGCAAATTATTAATGATCTATAGAAATGATTTTGTGATTGTCGTTTCGATTGTGTGATGCTGCACAGTATTCTGGATTGAGTTGTTAAAGAAGTTGGTGACATCAAACCGTCATTCTGCGTCATGCGTCGTATAAATATAAAGTAGGGAAGAAATAATTTATGGCCTTTGTCTTCACTCATTAGATACGGGCCTGGTCTTGTTAGCCCAAAATAACTCCCTGGGGGCGTTGCCAAAATGGCTGCCAAGCAGTGTAACGTTACTTTTCAAAGTGACTCATTTATTTAATTCATTTTGTCATCTCGACATAACAAAGATGGTTTTCTCGTGATAACGAATTAATCTATTTCATTATTTCGATATAACAAAAATGGTTTTCTTGTGATAATATATTACTTTATTTCATTATCTTGATATATCAAAGATTGTTTTCTCGTGATAACGAATTGATTTATTTCGTTAACTCGATATAACAAAGATTGTTTTCTCGTGATAACGAATTGATTTATTTCGTTACAACAAAGATAACAAATTAATTAATAACGCGTTCATCTTGACTTAAACCTACAAGAGCTGCCACAAACAGCTCCCGTAGCCAGCTGTAGCTTTAGCCTACCATTAAGTTACACTTAACGTTAGTTTGTTTGTTTACTTGACTGGGTTTGTTTAGGGGCTACTGGTTAGCAGATGAGAGGCTGACAAACTCCCATCTATCCAGCCGCTTCAGCTAAGGTAACGTAAATGTAGGCTAACATTAACTTAGCAATGTAATGTGAAACATAATTAAACGTTAATTAATTTAATAGTACGGAACACATTACTAATTCATTCATTATCACGAGAAAACAACCTTTGTTATATTGAGATAACCAGATCATAAGTCATTATCACGAGATCACAGTGCATAAATATGCGTAAATAACAGATTGTTAGCCCCAACTTTGCTTCCGAGTGGCAAAAACGCCTATAATAACTTTGA
The DNA here is from genome assembly GCF_904848185.1 of Acanthopagrus latus. Classification (NCBI taxonomy): domain Eukaryota; kingdom Metazoa; phylum Chordata; class Actinopteri; order Spariformes; family Sparidae; genus Acanthopagrus; species Acanthopagrus latus. The sequence goes on along the minus strand of NC_051048.1, from coordinate 4,888,511 downwards.
TAGAATCATCCCAAATTTAAAGCTACGTTAAAAAGATCAATCTGTTGACTGTTTGCAGTAGTGGTACTGTCAGGAGATCCAGCTTCACAGCAGTAGCAGATAAGTACTGAGGGTGACAGCAGCAGCTGTGGCGGTACTTGTTCTTGCAGGACCATCAATCCTAGTAGCAGCAGTCGTAACAGCTGCGGTAGCAGCTGAATCATTCAGTCGTGGATCACTTCCTATTCCCTTAACTCTTCCTCCAGAAACATGAACTCTGAAGAGGCTGTAGGCAGCTGCATTGTCGAGTTTCCTACTTTTTCTTCTGAGCAGAATAAAAAACACATATCTGACTCAGCAGTGAGTCACTGTTATGGCCTGCTCGGTGTTGATATCACATCTCCATATTTGCCTTTTAACCCTCCTGACTTAACTCTCCTCTGCCTCCATCTTTGTTCCCGCTTTTTCACGTCTCTGTTTTCTAAGCACGTCATCTTGCTCACGCTATGGGGTCCGACGACTTTATTGGGACCTGCATTTTAGCTGACTTTAAATGAGCTCTACAGACTTCCCTGCGATGTGGATGCATGTGTGAGAAACATTTACGGCTGCTGAAGCAAACAAACGCCGGTTCAGGACTGTCGCCGAGGCTGCAAGGTGGAAGATTAAAGCAATTTACTCTTGTGTCTCTCAACCACACTTGATCCCTCTCTTTTCTCACACACACAAACACACAAACACACACAACCGCAACAAACACACAGCTCTATATGCATTTTTTTTTACTGACTAGGTCTTCTTTTGTTTGGTCATAAATCATATTGATGCATATTATCTTCACAGTGCGGTGAGCAGGGAAGACGTTTTTTTAGGTGGCTGAGGCGGCTCCGAAATGAGTATTCAGGATGAGGCGCTTTCTCACATTAACACACACACACACACACACACACACACAGTCTTAATGTGCAGGAAAGCCTCTGCAGTGAAGTGAAGGGAAAACAGTGCAGCTGATTCCCGGCTCCACGCTGCCACATTGACTCGACAACAGCTTTGTCCGTCTCAACTTCTTTTCTCGATGCAGAATTCTGGCGACACAAACAACCCGTAATTTATCCGTTGACAGATGGACTCGGCCCGTATGAAACATTGTTACCCCAATCAAACTGCAGATCAGACAGCAACAAATATGACAGCAGTAAACTACTCTGCAACAGAATCTGGAAGTTCCCCTTCCACTGCAGCTCTCGGCCAGCCTAAGACGTGTGATTGACGGCTTCATTAATTAGCTAAGGGGTATTTGTATGCATCAGGCAGTTCAGCCGGTGGAAGTACTGCCCTTCCATCCTGGTTGCCCTTCACTTCTGTCTGAGCTGATGTATGTCTGACTTGATGTCTTTGTTATTGATTGAAAAGAATAAAGGCATGTGGTTTCCTTAAAACTCTGCCAAACGCTTGTGCAATTACGTCGTCTTGAGAATTTTTTACGATGTTTGTCATGTTGACAGAACCCATAATTGCAGGAGTGACATTTTGGTCTCCATGCATGGCCGCAAGGAGAATCCCAAATTCTTGAGTACAGCCTTTGAAGACGAGAAAATCTCTGTATTCAAACTGAGTCCGTCTCGCGTTGTATTCTACTCTTGTCTTGGAAAACAAGATTACAGCTTCATCATTTTTTTTTTGACAGGCATATTGGAAAAATAAGAGCAAGACTTAGCTTCAAAGAGTGACTCAGTCTGCCAGTCTGGCAGCGTGGAAAGGTCCAAACTAGACTGTGGTTAGGTTTGGTTTTAGTTAAGGTGAGGATGAGATCTTGATTTTTTTTTATCTTGATGAGTGTTACACTTCCCTGAAAACATTTACAACGTTAAGTACATTTCTGCAAAACTACAGATAAGTTAAAGGTTGTGTGCTTCTGCTCTGGTTGGGAAAACCTCATGGTTTGACAATAGAAATGCCTCGAGGTCTCTTGAAAAAACAAACAAAAAAAGCCCCACTTGGATCGATACAAAAACTGCTGGAAAGGTTCCCCGGTGTCCTCTAAAAAGAACATGCTTTTGATGTCACATAAAGGGCTAGAAATGTCCCCAGGTCTCTTAAACAAACACCCTGTGTTGACTCCACAAAAGCAGCTGGAAATGTCTCCAGGTCTCTTAAAAACACACTAGGTATTGTCACCACAAAATGGCTATCTAAACGTTAAACTTGAATATAAGCAAGCTAAACCAAAGACACGAAGCAAAGTGTCACCAACAAAGTGTCAAATTAGTAAAGTCGTGAGGTGGTGCATTGAGCAAAAGTGGTTAAATGAAGTTTTCCCCTCTGCTCAGCTGAGCTATTAGGATTCTTCATATGGTACAGGAGGCTGGGGGGAGGTAGAGGTCGGAGGAAAATGTAAGTAGAAGAGATTTCATGTCCTTGAAGGAACTTCGGGGAGAGTTGGTGTGAAAGTAGAAGAGTAAATCCTTGTTCACAGTCTCCCCCTTTCAGTCTAATCAGGTTTTCTGTTGCTAGATTTGTAGTTTTTTCAAGCAATATTTTCTATATTTCTTGCTTCTCTCTCACGCCTCAGTTTTTCTTTATTCTTCATGCCACCCTCATTCCTCTTCATCATTCTATTGTATATCCTTTATTTCTATTTTTATTCCCATTCTTCATCCGTCTTCTTTTTATCCGTTCTCCATACTACAGTTTTATTACTCCATTTCCTCACCACTTTCCCTTTCCATTTTATCTCCCTATCATTCTTCCCCCCTCCCACAAATTCTCCTGCTCCTCCTTCCTTTTTATTCTTGCTCGTCTTTTTTCCTCACCCCCTGGATTTATCACCTCATACCGCCGTACAAATTTGACACTACATGGGTCATTCGACGAGGGATGGGATTATCTTCATGTTAATGGAGGGTGGAGAAAGGAAAACCTCCGGGAGCGTCGGTTTCAATTTAGCATGAACGAAGATGAAGTGACATCGTTCCTCCCAGATTTCTGTGGAATTTGTCTCATGTTTCTAAGTTGCATTTCATGTGCGATAAGACCGACCACTGCAGGGGCGATTTAAGGCTTTCAGAAGAAATTGGCTCATGTTAGATGTTTCAACCGAATCCTATTTGTAAAATCCTCCCGACTGTGTATAAATTACTGTAATAGTGGATATTCTTTGACCCCAGCTGGTTCCTGCTTAATAGACTGATTACATCATCAACAGAGGAAGGGGATGCTTTGAAACTACAGCAGATGGTAAGCTCAAACACCAACATATTACAGGTCAAAACAACAACATTAACGAGAGTCAACAACAGTAAGGAAATGAAGAGAGAGAATGTCCCCAGACTCCCTTAAAAAATCACTCAGTTTTGTCAGTTGTTGCATCAGGAGAAACTTTAGAAACTTTAGAAAATGCTGTCAATGATAGATCCTTAATGATTTAAGCCTTTGTAAATTCGGGATATGTTATAGCCTCGTTTTAGCTTCCTCAGCGCCCCCAGGTCCAGCATCCATGGACCAGAATCTGACAGCCACAGTGCACAAGTTATCACCAAAATGTCAATTTTAATGAGCTAAGAAAAAACAAGAACTTGTTTTGAGCTTTGGTTCATTTTTCAGACAATTCAGTGGCTTCATAAATTGTTTGTTTTGCTTAAGAAGTTGAGGAATTGTCTGAACTCATGACGGAGCAAACAATCTCGTCTTATGATAACGAACGGGACACACAAGGGGTAAAAAAGAAAAAGCAAACTGGTCTTTTGGCAATGTGAAATGAGTTCATTGAGATGATTATTAGTGTATTTGAAAAAAATATATATATACGTGTACATTTTGGCACAAGAGGTTTAATTTTTAGCTCCAATTTTGGTCTCCACCAGCCTCTGAGCTAAATATCTGTTTAGCTGCGAAATAGCTCCACTATGTTCACCAGCTAGTCACTTCATTCCTTCATCTGTCTGCTGTTAATGTGTGTATTAACATTTTAACCAGTTCAAACTGGAATCTTTTTTTTTTTTTTTTTTTGATAACAGAAACATGAGCTGTAGTTTAACAGTTTATGAAAAATAACTAAAAATGTGAGGTTGTTGGCCATTAAAACCAAAACAAACAGCTGAAAGACACTAAAATCCCTCAGCAGATTCAGATGCGAGATCCCTCTTACGTCATTTTACCTATTGTTGATGTAGAAATAGTGATCATTACAGCCTGTTTCACACTTATCTTCATATAAATGAGTATGATTTTCCTGATATTATAGTTCGAACCTCTTTTGAAAGTTTATATTAAACCATTTCATATTTATTCCTCCTCCTCTAACCTGTGGATTTCAGTTAAATCCCTCCTCAGCAGCAGGTTTTTCTCTCATCTCAAGCTGCTCTCTTTATCCCACATTATAGAGACTTGACATTTCCGCTCTGTTTCATGGTAAACGGCTGCTATCAGCGTGAATGTATCTATAAGAAATGTCAGTTCGAGTGGGAAATTAAATTCTGGATTAAGGATTTAGTCCTTTTCTTCTCCCTTCATTCATCCCGCGTCTTCATCCTGTAATCTTCTCCTCCTCGTTCTAAAGACGGCTGGAATCATCCTCTTCCTCTACAGGAAAGGTTTTCTTCCTCATCAGAACTGTCAATCTCGCCGCCTCCATCGTGTCCCTCTCTGCCTCCCGCGAGAAAAGTAAGCTTCCTATCAGAGTCTTTTATTTTATTGTAAGGAATTAAATACATGAGCACACAATTACAGAGACTTTACTTGATAATTCCTCAATGATTCCCTGAAATATCTACAACCCTATTAAAATGATTCTTAAACCCTAAAATGAAGGATGATTTCTTCCTCCGGTCGTGACTTTAGTGTGGAGACACTCACAGGATGGTTGGACATGTACAGAGGCCCAGAGGAAGTCTGGTCTGATTTGTTTTCTGTCCTTTGTTCATGACTTGAGAACTGGTGGAAAAAAGGATAATGTGAGAAAATAAATCATGCGTGTTAGAGGAAAGGAAATGTTCAGGAGAAATTTGTAGTTTTGTGAAAGACACTTTTTCTTTTTTTTTTTCTTTTAAGATGAAAAAATCGTGTGGAAAAACAGTGTGGGCATTCAAAAGAAAGATTTTTACTGTGAAACGAAGCAAAATAAAATAAACAAATCTGTTTTTATTTTAACTTCAAGTCAAGTCTCAGAAAGTTACAGAGAAAAGTTTTAGCCGGAAAAAAAGAAAATTTCGGTTGTTATTTTGATGATAACTGAAACTTCCATGGAAAGTTTGTGTCCCTGCATCTTTCATTCATTCATTAGAAAAAAAAAAATCACGAGAAGTTTTGTTTTGTTTTTTTCCATGTGTGATATAAATCGAAAAGTTTTGGCAGGAGTAAAGAAATTTTCAGTTTTTTAACACGTGATGTGAGGAAAGTTTGTGTCCTTGCATCTTTCATTTGAGACCATGTTGGGAAAATAAAAGGATTTTTTTTTTCCTACATGAAACCAAGTAGGGAAAAAAAAAATGTTTCCATATGTGAAATCAAGTTTTGTTTATTTGTCTAGAGAGGAGAAAATTATGTGCCTACTCAACTGAAAAAAAGAAAAAAGTTTGGACGAGAGAAAATAATATCTCTGTTGTTATACATGATCTGAGGAAAGTTTGCGTCCCGTCGTCTTTCATTCGAACACCCTTTGATTTTTTTCAAAACACAATCTCTTGGAGAAAAAAAAATTAACTTAGTTTCACACAAATAGGAGAAAACATTTTCTCCTGCAATTTATCACAGATGGGGGAAAAAAAAGAAAAAAGAAACAACTTAGATTGTCCTGTCGAAACTTTCTTCTCCACCTCCACTTCTCATGGCATAAACACAGGAGAGAAAACTGTTCAGATCAAATGTAGAAAATGGATCACCAGTAAAAATAAATATCCTCATTGGCTCCTCTGAGCTTCCATACTCATGAGCAAAGTTCTGGCACTTCCACTAAATAATGTGCATTTCCAGTTAATACCTCCCTTGAGACAACCAGTGTTTTTAAAAATGAGTCTACACTTAAATAAAAAAGTCCAACTCAGCATCCAGCAGCACCTCGTTTGTACTGTTTCCTCTGACGAACTCGTTCATTAGTTTGTCTGTTTCGTGGCTCAGCGTGGCAGCGTCAGCACAACGCTCGGCGGCTCTTCACACATTAATCCCTCTGAGCTTCTGTTTGTCTGAGGCTCATTAGACAAAACCAAGCACTCGTCACTGTTTGTCTTTTCTTTTTTTTTTTTCATTTTCTATCCTGCGAGTGCTTCGGCTAATGCACACGCTGTTTTACAAATGTCTCGCTCCTCGCATCATTCGTCTCGCTGATGTCTCCCACGAATAAACACAAACACACACACACACACACGCGCTGAGTGTGCTGCTGTACACAGGCAGCGGTGTGTATCGATCGGACTCTGAGGAGGGACCGCGGGATCGTCCCTCCTGGTGACCCGCTGCTGCGTTTAACAACAGTCTAACAATGTGAGCTCGCTGGAGGGTGTTTAAGTAGCACACGCTGTAAGCTTTTCAAGTGTTACTTAAAGGTGCACTACGTAGTTTATTACCTTGGCTTTTTTAAAGCCTAAACAAACTGACCTTAAAACTTCACGCTGTATGTTTGTATGTGGCGGACCCTGCCACCTTTCAAGCCCCAAACAGTGTCCTGGACCTTATTTTCCTCTGAAGACAGCTTGTTTATTCACTTAATGAAAAGATAAATATGTCCGACATTGTGTTATTACCTCATAAATGTTGTAAGTATAAAAATTCTGAGTTTGAATTTCTCGTCTAAAAACTACATAGCGCCCCTTTAACACTATCCGCTTATATAACGGCCATGTTAACGATGTGAAACAGTCACGTTTGGTTCGTTAGGGCAACATGACTACCTGGTAAAGTTTAAAGAAAAGATTCTTTAAGGTAAGTTGACATGAGGGCGGTGCGACCTCAGTGAGAGTCAGTCGAACTCTGTTGGTATGCACAGTGCCAACTGTACATCACCAGCAATTCGGGGTTCAGCATCTCGCTCAAGGACACTTCGACATGCCGCTCAGCTCAGATTTGAACCAGCGACCTTCCGATTGCTAGCTGACCTGCTCTACCTGCTGAGCTACAGCCGCCACAGCCAGGTTATCACAGCCCCCTATTAACTTTTCTTGTCAGGTGGCGCCCTCTAGTGGCTGTAACGAGTATTAAAGCTCAAAAGGAAGAAGACAGAAGAAGTAGTTAAAAAAGGGAAAAGTCGTATAGGGAGGAAGACGAGCTCAGGTTTGTTTACACGTACGTTGTTTAAACGTAAGTACACGCCAACAGTCAACCTATCCAGGAATAGGAGAAGTAACACAACTTTGGTGTGCAGGAAAGTGTGATGCCGGGTCTTCGAGGGAGATATAGTGCTGTAGGCTGCTCCAAACTTTGTGAGCCGCTGGTTTTCCACCACATGGTTCTTTTTAGTTATTCTACCCCTGACCGTCAGAAAGCCCCCGAAAGAAGCTGCCATGGATCAAGAACAGCTCAGCTTTAATCCTTCATCAGGCAGAAACATCAAAAGTTTAGCAACTGATAAAAAAAAACAACCTGCTGTTTACCAGACCAACAGAAACTCGTTTCTTACTGGTACGGCTCCAGAGCTTTGAGAGCAGCTCGGCTAGAGTTGAAAGAGGATGAAATAAGTCATGCCGATGTGGTCGGGGGGGGCGAAAACAAACAGAACAGCAGGGAATCCAAGTTTTAAAAATTTCATGATAAGAAACAAAAGAGTATATTGAGGTTGACACATGCTGTTTCTTGTTGTTACCTGATCGTCTCTCTCACATCTGCATCACTTCTCTCTGAATTTTCATCATTTCATTCAGACAAACAGCTACGCTGCCGAGGTAAAGTGTGGTCGCACTGCATCGTGTTAACCGCAGACGCTGCATATTAATCTCGTTATGTATTTCAGAGCTGATAGGATCCTGTTGGATCACAATCAGGCTTGTTTAGACGTATAATAAAAAAGGATTCTTGTCATATTTTTTTTTTTCAGCTGAAATCCACAAACTTCAGAGAAACACATGATGTTTGTCAGCGAAAGCAAAGGAAGATCCGCAAAGACTCGGCAGGTCAGACATCAGTCAAGCGGCTCCCGCAGAGGCCTGATGGTTCGGTGACTTACGGCCTCATCAGTCAGGACGCTTCGTATCAAACTGTTTGCTTTGGCTTTTTATGTCCAGGTCCAGGTGGATCTGACAGCTGGCTGTGATGGAAACTACTGAGGGAGACAGATCGAATAAATGAGAGGAAGGAGAGCAGAGAGGCAGGGAGGAGAGGGTTTGGAATGCAGCCGAGGAGCCAAATAAAGGGATCGGAAAACTAAAACTTAAGGTATTAAAAACCATCAGGTTGTGCATCTGATTCCAGAATAAAAGCCATTAATCTGATGATACAACAGCCTTCACTCTTCTGTTTTCCAGGCTGTGCACCAGATGTTGGAACCTGGCTGCAGGGATTTGTTCATATTCAGCCATTAGAGAATCACTGAGGTCCAACTCTGATGCTGAAAGATGAAGACTTGGCTTCTTCCCAAAGCTGTTGGACTGGATCGAGATCAGGATCAGGGTTCTGTGCAGAGTTCTTGGAAACCAAACTGGGAAAAACATTTCTTTATGGGGGCTGAAAAAAATAATATCTTCAAATGGATATTATGGAATGGAATTATTTTATTTCTAGTGTGAAAATGTCTCCTGAAATTCATCATGAAATGTTAAAACTGTCAAGAGAATTTTTTCGGAAAATTTCACATTACATTTTTCTTTAAAAAAAGAAATTCACCAGAAAGGTTTTTTTTTTCCAGGAGAGGTTTCAGGAGAAATGTTGTCATGTTTTTGAAGTAGAGTAAAGTTTCGCATTTTGTTTGGAAATGTTTTTTTTTTCCTGAAATGAAAAAAAAAAAAAAAGAATCCAGAGAATTTTTTTTGGGCAAATTTCAGGAGACATTTTAATTTCATGTGTGAAGTCAAGTGGAAAATTATCATCAGAAAATAAATAATTTCAGGGGAGAAAAATCCTTTTGTGAGAAAAATTTCAGAAAATTTATCTTCAACTTTTTTAAAATTTTAAATTCAGGGGAAATTTTAAGAAAAGATGTTATTTTCTTGTGTGAAACTGATTCAAAACAAAAAATTTGGGGTGGATAATCTTTTCTGGTGGAAAAAAAAATGAGAGTGGGGAAAACTTTCATGTGTAACAAAACAAATTGTTTTCGGGACAATTTTTTTTTTTCCCACAAAAAAAGTGTTTCTTCCTTTTTCGAGGTGGAAAACCAAAATGTCAATCTTTTAATCCATGAAGATAATCCCAGATTGAGTTCAATATAGTCTTTGTTATAGCAGAAGAAAAATGAGGAATGATTGACTACATTTCCCAGGATGACACAAACATATTGTTTTCACTCAGTGGGGGCTGAATGGTCGAGTAATGTCGCCCCGAGCCTCCCAATCCATGATCATTTGGCCGCTGGTGTGATTGCAGCTGGGTCCCCGTCTCGCGGCTGAATTGCATTCTGGTCTATTTTCTGCCGCTGTGGGTGGAGAAATTGCCTCTGCTGTGATGAATTTCAACCCTGTGTGAGTGTTGAATGTAACCGAGGGGACGACCCTGAAGCCATTACCTCTGATGTCTACATTTGGCCCGTTAGTGATAAGGAAATGACACCGTCGGACGACAAAACGGGCTCGTAAAGACGCCGACGTCTCGTGTGTTGGGGCGGAAACCCGGCTCTTTGAAATATTAGGAGGTGTTCTGTATGGTTTTGTGCTGTAGTCTGTGATGAGTTCATGGCAATGTGCAGTGAACATGAATGAACACTCGAGGTGATGAAACCCTCAGGCTCAGGTGTGTGTGTGTGTTTGTGTGTTGTCAGTGTCGAGGTAGAGAGACAGATGTTTCTTTTCAAGTGTGATGCCCTCAAACACGCCGCCGAACAAAGACCGGATCCAACATTTTGGATCGACATCTGAGAGAATTAACTTCTGGCTGCCCTATTTTTGTGTGTTTGGAGGCTTTTTAATGAGAAGAATTAAGAGACAGTCAACAAAAGTCTTTATTTTGACGCATCATCAGGCTTTTATATTCATTAAATGTCCTTTTTTTTAAGTAGGAGTTGAGTCACGGCCTCCTGGTCAGGGTCCAGTCTGCGTCTCACTGATGGCGTCTCTGGGTTGGAGGACAAACAGCCAAGAAAACACTGGAGGGGACTTCAACTCCCAGAATGCCTTGGGGAGGCTGGCATCCCTCAGAGAAACAGAAAGGGAAGAGTGATCCTGACCTGTGACCTTGATTAACAATTGGAATGGTATGTTCTTTTTTTTGTTTTTTGTTTTTTGTTTTTCTATCAGTAACAATAGAGATTCTTTAATTAGTTTGTTTAGTGCTCCTTTAACTGAGTTATACATATAATCTGCTGCATGATCAGCTGCTCATTTGCTATCACAGAGCATATGACATACAACTTGTATATATTTATGAACACTAAGTCGTGACAGTTTCTCTAATTTTTTCATAAACATCAGTGGAAAGAGAAAATGTCCTGTGACAGTGAGCAAAAAAACTTTTTTTCCCAGGATTTTCTTTTCTTCTTTTTTTTTTTTTTGAGCACAAAAACGTTTTTTTTTCCAAAGTAAAAAAAAAAAAATGTCCAGAAAAAAAAAAATTAACCGATTCTTTAATATTTTTTATTTTTCAGGAAAAAAAGAAAAAAGAAAAACACGAGAAAAGAAAAATGTCATGAAACTGATTTTCAAAAAACCTTTTTCATGAGAATTGTTTGGTTTTTTTTTTACATTAAAACCAATTGATTTTATCACTTTATCTATGAAAATTTGTGATTTTTTTTCTGAGACATATTTAGCTTTTTTTAATTTTCAGGTTACTAGTAGAATGTATTTACAAGCTTTAATGATGAAAAGTACACATCAGCTTTCTCATACTGTCCATGAGAAAGCTTTTAGCGCCTGTCAGTTTAAAGCCCCTCCCCCTGAGCATTTAAGTCTGCTCTGATTGGTCCGCTCACACATGCCTGAGCCAGCACAGAGCAGTCCCGGTGCCAAACTAATTTGGCATCAACTATGTAAATGTGTGATATGGTGATTTAGCGTGACGTCACAAATTACAGGAATTAAAGACGGAATTAGTGACGAGGCGTTCAGGAACAGTGTTTTCTGTGGGAGAGAAGACCTTTCTACATGCACAGAAACATGTTAAATACAAAAAAGGACAAAAGGTCTCCTGTTATAGTAGTCTGACACGATCCACGAGTAGAGTTGGAAGAATGAAGGGTGCAAAGTCAGAACAGAATTTTTAACCAATCCTTTCATTTTCTGCAATGATTTTAGGAGGTTGAAAGAACGATCAGTCTCACCTGGCACACACACACACACACACACACACACACACACACACACCTCTTCACATCAGTTAAAAGTGTTTCGGGTCAGATTTGAGCTTTTAACTTTGACTTCCCCTCGCTGTTATTCTCTGGAGGGTTTCAGACTTCGTCGTTTGATAAAGATGTGCCTGCTGAGGTTCACTGTGTGTGTCAGTGCCTTTAGTGTGTGTGTGTGTGTGTTTCATTTTCCCTCTCTCTCTCTTTCTCTTTTATTCTACCACCCACCCACACACACACACACACACCAGTATTAACACCAAAAACAAAAGAATGTTAGTTTACTATTGTTACGGCCTGCATTGAGATATGTGAGAACCAGGCTACAGGAGGGCTGGAGGACACCAGGCACAAGGTAAACCATGAAACAAGATTTATTTAATAATTCCCAAAGAAAACCAGGAACAAAATCTCTCGGTAATAATTGTAAAAATGCCACAAAAACCGAGAATGTCACACAGTTGAACTCAAGGTCGTTATGCTTCACCTGCATGAATGCCAGAAACACCTGAGCGTTGATGCGTGAGCATCAGATTTTCCCTCACAGAAGAATGTCTGACGATTTAATTCCCACATTGTTTCCGTATCAGCGGGAGCAGAGCAGCACGGGAGCGCTTACTTCCATAAAATGTCTCTTTTAAAGAGCCGGATTCGCTCGCTCACGCTGTGTGATGACTGTTTTCTGATCATGTCACAGGGAAGTCTGGTGCGACGCTGCTTCTCATACCTCGATCCGGCTGTTTTTACTGTTTGCAGCGAGCTGACTGGGATGATACGCTTCCTATTTCGTGTCCTGATCTCTGCAGGAGCTCCGGGTTGTGATCCGATGTAGAAAGAAAGGCGGATTCACTCGCCGGACGATGAGCGGCGATGAGACACAGCTGCTCTTTTCAGCCACCTGATGTATTGTCGGTGCTGGCAGACGATGAAGGCTGAGGTGATTTGGTGTAATGGGAGAGAAGAACTCAGTTTTCACTCTTGTTGAATGTGAAAAATTGTAATTCAACCCAGTCGGTGCTGAAGTCATCTCCTCTTTGTCGTCTTTGTGGTTTGAGTTGTGTGCAGATATTATTATGAATGCTGAATGACTCAACCCAGAGAAATCCTGATTTTATTCAAGGTAACGGCTCGTGTCACTTGGTCTCGGGTCACTTTGACTGTGAGAAGAGAGTCGAGGTGTGAAAGCATTCGATAAAACACAAATATGACCTTGTCTGTGAACACTTGAAGCAAGTTCGACCATTTAAGCTAACTCAGGGTTCTGTTTATTCTCCACAAAAAGCCAAATTATTTCACTGTACCTTTGTGAAAAACTAGCGTCCTTTTTGGAACCAGTTGCCTTCTGCTGGCCATTGGCAAAAATGCAGGTTCAGCGCTTCACTTGTCAGACAGTTTACAGTTTATATTTCAGACACAACACCCTGGCGAAAATGCCAAATCGGATCTATTTAAATTCAGATGAAGTAACACTCCTGCAGGCATCGCGGGTGGAGCAGGCGGATTGGTGTTCAAAAGGAAATCTGTTGGGAGCTTTTTAAGAGCTGCTTGAGTAAAGCGAGGCGGCGATTGATACTGACGAGGAGGTGAACTGTGCAGATGACTTCAGTCAGCGGGATCAGGAGGAAAGAGAGTTTCTGAGGGGATGAAAGAGCGTCGGGAGTTGGACGGAAATGTGTGAATGAATCTAAAATGACTACATCTCTTCTTCTTCATCTTCATCTTCTTCTTCTTCTTCTTCTTCTTCATGTGACTACAGGAAGCCCAGTGAACGAAGAACATGAGTAAAGCGAAAGGTCAGTGATGGAGTCTGGGGAGAGTCTTTGTAGAAAATGTGTGATCAGAGGGAGCGAAGACGACGATCCGACAAAGAAAAACCCGCGAGATGACAGAGAGGACATTTGTTCGGCCCGCACAGCTGAAATAACCTTTCAGAAGTGGTTTCAGCGCCCAGGTCCGGTACAGACGAGCGACAATAACAGATGACTTGATTAATGTCCAATTTATTTCAGAGGAATGAAAAGAGCCGGAGTTCAGAACAGCCTCCCTCTTTCCTTCTTTCTCTCTCTCTGGGGACCTGGTGAGGCTCTGAGAGATGAAGGAAAGAAATGTGTTTAATAAAAAGCACAAACGACCGGAGAGATCCAGAACCAGAGAGGAGATTAAATCTAATTTTAAAAAAAACTCTGTAATAAACTATTTCTTTACCATCAGCTGTCTGAATCAAGCTAAAAATAATGATCGCTAACAGGCCGACCATGGCTGTCAGTGTCAGTGTTGCTCCAGCTGGACTTGATTTGAGTTCGTCAGAAAGCGACGAGCCCCGATACCCATCCCGGCCAAAAACCTCCAAAAGTCTGCTGCCATGGAAACAGGCTCCCTGTCCTTTATTTTCACTCTGACATGTTTTTTAATCTCCTCCATTTCCACAGTTCTGATGTCCTGATTAATGAAAATGAAGTGTAATGTGGCAAAACTTTCACTAATCAATTGAATTAAAGGGTGACACGGATGCTCTTTCAGCTTGATGCAAATTAATTACTGAGTCAACCAGCAGGGGGATTTGGGTGAAACTCTAACGGCAGCATGTCAACAACAAGCGTCGTTTAAACGGCACCTTTCCCGCGTGTTGTTTACGAGGTCGGTTACGGGAAACGAACCGCAAAACAGGAACGTTAAAGGTGTCAAAGAAAAATCGCACCTTCAAAATGTCTGAGGAAAATCAAATGTGATTGCTTTCATTTGAACTGTTAAAATGAGGTGAGAGTGAGAGTTCAAGCAGACGTTCCAGCAGACGTTGAAACAAAGAAAGCAGTCGAGATGTTAAATAAAGTGTAAAGAGGTGAAGGAAGTGTGTGATACTGAGCGGCGATGTTTGGCATTGAGGAGTAAAAAAAAACCCAAAGAATCAGAGTGGAACTTAAATTTAAATATCAATATTGAAGTGACATTAGTTTTGTATTTTCCAATGAGTGAATTACACGTACAACAAAAGCAGGGAAACCTCAGAGAACACTGGACAAAATCATTTACAACCTCAACAAAAACACTCCAGACACTGCAGGATTTCAACTCTGCGTCTTGGTTTGTTTGGTCTTTTTACGGGCTAAAGAGATTTGGGCTACAAAGGTCAGACAGCGAGACGTTTATGCCGCCATTATTCCCGTCTTTACAACACACTCACACGGCGGCGTCTGTGTTGATGCGTCCGCTGGCTCTGCAGCCGCGACCGCTGCATCCATAATTCATCCTGCTTGTTTTCCACTCGAAACGTTTTGGCGCTCGCACAACAAACGCGGGAGCAACAATCACTGGGAGCAGCGACAGCCGAATCCAAGAAAGCCCTATTGTTGTGGCTCGTCTGCTCGCTCCGTCTTTCTCCTCCCTCCATCCCTCTTTTTCTCTCAGACAGGGCCGAGGTTGCCCTTTTCGCCTCCGTCCAGCTGGGGGAATGCTAATGGCAGCGCGGGCGAGGGCCAAGACAATTAGCCGGACACACAACGCACAGGCGGACGAGCGATAGCAGGACCGCGACACACAGCGCGAGCGACGGGGAAACACACACACACACACACACACACAATGAGAGACAATTGCTGGCGTCGTGGTTTCGTTTTGCAAAGCTGCAGCTGAGTCCAAGAAACCGCGAGAGGTGGAGACAGAGTGAGAGCGGTGGGCAGGCATCGAGCGCTCAATGAAAATATTGATTTCAGAAATGAGGATTTTCAAAACAAAGTCAGCGCTCAACAGATTTGGCATCCATCTCCAAAAAACATTGTTGGATTCTTAACAGACGCCGAGATATTCCCTTCTTTTGGGTTTATCCCACGCATTCTCCCTCCTACATTACCCAAAATGCATCATACAGTTATGTTGGAGATTCTAATGTGTTGTGCTACTAGCAGCTAATGTAGCATCGACACAGATTTATCCCTTTTAAAGTTCAATCAAAAACTTCGGGTGGCGCTTCACAGTGAAACAGAGTTGCAGCATTTTCTTGAAAAAAATGAAGTAGATGTGGCTGGAAAATAAGATAAAATGGCCTCGCACAGTCTCCTGAGGGCAAAAAATCCCAACATTTATTTACAATTTCAGTTCTTTTAAAAACAGCTCCAAGCAGCTCCTCGTAATCCAAATCTCCAGAAGTCCTGAGACCCCAAATCGATTTGAAAAGACATGTATTACACCCCTTTATAAGGCAGAATCTTCCCTCTAGCTGCTACGCTAATGGCATTTACACGCAGCCTTCTGAAATTGGTGCTCCACGAGGGCGTGAATAACATCTTTTCAAACACATTTTGTTGAATTTGAGTCTTTTGGAGACTGTATGAGGCCGTTTTATGTTACTTATCCGTCCCCATCTACTCCAGCTGTTTAGGAGACTGCTGCAGCACTGTGTTGCTGTGAAGCTCCAGAAATGGTTTGTGGGCTTTGAAACCTCACATGACTTTCCATCAGCGTGAGGGTGAGGAGATAATGACTGAAGTCAGGTGGCAGACATACGAAGATGATCGCGCTCTATAGGCCAAAAAACAACCTGGAACACAGGATCCAGTTCTCTTGATATATCCAAGTTGCTGGGAGAAGATTTGATAATGAAATACGGCATTATGAGTCTTAAATCACTGTAAATCGTCTCATTTCATGCTTTTTTTCAAGCTGGCACCCTCAGCAGCGAGCAGAAATGACCATCAGTCGGCCCAAACATCAGAACTAAGTGACTCTCTGAGCAAATCTGAGCAGTGGTTGTCGTTGTGAAACCAGGCTGAGATGCTGCGAGCTGAAGGGGGAGAGGATTCATCTGGAGCCGGGCGAGCTCACGACTCTGCACACAGTTTGAAGTCTGAATTACAACGGTTGCTTATCTCGGCTCCATTCACAGATATCTGCGGCATCGAGTAACAGTCGTAAGCTTCCAAACTGTGTTGCAGAGACTTTAAAAAGACATCCAAGACTTTGTGTGACTGTGCATTAAAAAAAGAAAAAAAAGAAAATGGAAAATCCCCCCTCAAAAAAAGGGAAGAATCCTTTTATGCTCCGGCTCAGAAGTCTTGAACAGCAGCTGCACCTCAGAAGTGAGAACTAAAGGCTGCAAAGCTGCCAGCTCTCACCCGGCTCCCTCTGATTGTGCAAAGCTAACAGAGTGAAGGCGCCGTGTCCCAGCCCTCCACTGATCAATAGCTCATATGCAGTTTGGCGGCGCCAGTT
Organism: Acanthopagrus latus; assembly: GCF_904848185.1. NCBI lineage: Eukaryota > Metazoa > Chordata > Actinopteri > Spariformes > Sparidae > Acanthopagrus > Acanthopagrus latus. The sequence goes on along the minus strand of NC_051048.1, from coordinate 4,871,908 downwards.
CAGATGAGTATCTGCCCGGCCGAATGGGCATTATCTCCGCCAGCACACTTTAATCAGCCTGGGTTATTGGAATGTGTGGCTTCGAGTGAAACTGGAGGAATGAAAGCACACAAACACACACACACACACACACACACACAGTCACATACATGCACGGTGCAGCCAATCAATCACTTTAATTGATTGAGTGAATAACAGAAGAAGAATGGGCTCCAAAGTCTCCAGGCCGGGATTCGGCAGTGGAGTGTTTGTGCAGGATGATGGCCAGTGAATTGAATTGGCAGGGATCCATATACTAAACACAGTGTGTGTGTGTGTGTGTGTATGAGTGTGTATTTAACGTGCGAACAGCGAGTGTAGGACTAAAGGTTGAAACAGAGACGGACACATTTGGACGCACTGGACCACTAAACACTCCGGCTGGTGGGTGACGTGTTCGGCGAGTCTTGGCAGTGCTTTTTTCTAGCAGGAAAAAAATGGCAGCCTGGTCGCAAACTTTCTTCTGTTACAACTGAAATATGTTTCTGAAAACATCTTGGGGCAAGATATAGAAAAAGCAAACATTGTTCTTTGTAGTCTTCGTTGTGCGTTGAAAAGTACCTCGATCAAAAAAGCCAAAATTCTTACTTATTTATCTGACTGAGAGTTCCAGATGGTTTGTTTCACGGAAACATCTTGGAAGTCGTCTGCAGAAACTGAAAAACAGTCTTTGATATATATTAAAAAAGTCTCTTAATCAATAAAGTTGAAGGCTTTCTTATTTGTCTGACGAAGAGTCTGGAGAATATTGATATCAACTTCTAACATGACGTGCCGGATGGTTACTCACAAAGCACCATCTGGGAAGGTGTTTTTAAAGACTGTTGGGGAAAAAAGGGTCGGCGCTTCAAAAAACTACTACAACAGGTAATTGGACCAACCGTCTGTCTGTCATTGCACAGGCTAACTTCAAGCTATCAGATCAAGAGTACGGGAACACAACCGCCAGTTGGTAAATTAAACTCTTTCCAAAGACCAGAGGGGAAAAGAGCAAGAACCTCTTTTCCAATGACAAAACCTTTGGCGATGAATTTAAATGAAACCAGCAGCATCTTTGCTAACCTCCTGAGCAGCAGCCAGCTGTTTTCAAACTCTAGTCGTCGCTTATAAACCACGTAGGCTGCAGCTACCAGCAGTCCCTCAAAGGAAGCCGACTGGTTCAGTCACAAGCACTTAGCTTGAAGCTTTGGGAGATTGGTTTAACAAGATCGCACAATCTCATGATCCATCTGCCTCTCAAGGTAACTGAGTTTTGTGAGATCGGCGGACTCATTCGCATTAAGGTCGAATTCAAATTCAGCCAGCAACTGAGAGTGTCAGTATTTAATCAACTTTCTTACAAATTGGGCCTTTTAAAGCAGCCTATTCTCCTCCAGCCACCTGTGTTTACTCTTATTTCATCGACAATCTGTTTCTGTAATGGACTTCAAATGAAAATGCACTTCAGGTTAGAGACATTGTTCTTCGTCCAGATGGTCGCTGATTTGATGAAAATCTGTGCAGGTAAATCCGTCGTTTAAACCATCTTTCCTCCATCGCTTCCGTCAAGATGACCCTGAAGGAGGCACTTCTAGAGTAACTACCATCGCCGGAAGAACTTCAGCTGGATTTTTTTTTTTTTTTTTGCAAATGGTTATTCATTTTCTAATCAGAATTCGAGGACGAGACTCACTTCCTCTCGAGTTTTGAAGTGAGAAATCAGTCATTCAGAGGCATCGGATCAAGACTCTCTGTTTGATGAATGGAAGAATTTGCTCCCGGCTGGACACTAAGACATAAAATCGATAGGTGAATGCAGTACCATTTAAGTGCCAAGTTTACTGTTGAAAGTCAGTCTGGAAGATCAGAAACTGAGGCGGACAAAGATAAGAGGGTAACATTCAACATCCTTGTTGCCTGTGGAGGCCTGTTAAATGGAAGCCAACATGGTACTTAGGATGTCTGTAATCGTGTAACAAGAGAAAGTTCTCGACGGATCCTTCTTGTCACGGTCAAAAGTGAAACTTTCAGCTCAGAACAAGTGTGTCCCAGTTCCGTCTGAGGGCACAAAATCCATTTCCACCCCTCTAGACCTCTCTCACATTCTGTCACTTATAGCCACTGCAGGTTACTGTGGAGCCGAGGCACAAAAAGGAGGGGATTTCAGAATCAGGGCAGTCATCTGGTCGACGTATTGATCGGTACAAATCTCTAAAGACCAGATGGTAGCCGGCCAAGTGCTACGGTGCTGATCACCTGAGGGGGAAGCCCCCTGAGACAGACTGATCATAGAAAACTACTTTTAGTAGTCAGAGGTCGGTTCCAAGCCCAACACGAAGAACTGAATTAAGTTAATTTACCTGCGTTAAGAAAGGCAGACAATTCTGCAGAAAGATAGTTAGCCATAGGACAAATTTTGTGCATATGTATGCCAGAGGATTAATCACAAGTCCTCAAAATTTCCTGCCTCTAGCTCTTTTCGTTGAGTTTCAGCCCTTTTATTGCCTCATTCTGTAATTTTTGGTGTTTGTTGGAATGTTTTCCTCTCAAAACTGCAGAAAGCATCATGTGAACGTTGGTTGTTTTGTGTTTTTTGGGCAAAACTTCCGCTTCCTTTGTGATGTCTTGTGGTATGCCAGCTCACCAAATGTTAGCCAAGTAAATTTAAAAAAGCCAAAGTTTCTGTGTAAGATTAAACTACTAAAACAGGGCTGAAACTCATTATTCTAACTCTAAATTTTCAGGACTTGAAGAGGAAACTTTTAGCAGAAGTTATGCCCCAAAAATTACAAATTAGTATAAGACAAGAAAACAAATACAACTTCAAAAAAGAAAAGGACTGGAGACTTGACATTTTTTAGGACTTAGGATCTGGAAATGAGACTGAACTACTTTCTCTAGAATTATCTTTCAGGTGAGAAAATCAGTAAGCAGATTGTTTTAACACTGTTTCACAATGGAGTGAGACTCGTCTTCTCACTCTTGTTCATTCCATTGTCTCAAATGTGAACTACCGAAAGGGGAAAAAGGTTACAGCGCCGTCCTAACTACATAAAAATGTCAGTTTAAATCCTTCAGAAGTACAACTGATGGCCCAGTCTTACCCAAAAGATGGCCGTCAGCGACCACATTCATCACCGTGTAATATATGGAATACAATCAGTTTTTGGAGGAGAGAGAACTATGGAGTTATTGCACCGCTCCCCTTGAGACACAGAAATAAAAGTAGATGGAAGTTTGAACAAAAAGGTATGAAATATCGGGCTGAGAACCGCAAAATATCAAGGCAAGGAAATCAGACTTGTGATTTACTTTAAAACAAAAGAAGCAAATGTTTCATGATGACCTGGGAAGAAAACAATGTGAGCATCTAAACGCTGGTCAGATGACAAAAGTCTAACTACTCAAGAACAACCATTCAGTGCCGAGCTAGACAAAGTTATATTGGGTTATAGAATCAACCATAGTCCAAGACACCTGTTGAACAAATGGGATCTACAACAAGAGCTTCAAGAGAAACTGATCTTCTCCCACAAATACTTAAATCTGGCCTCAGTTTTGGCACCAGGCAGCCACTGCAGTAAAGTGTCTGATCCTGGAGGAACGTGACACACCACTGACCTCTGGTGGCCTGAACTTATAATCACATGTTCAGTCAAAAATCACATCCACAGACGCATCCAGACGTAGATACATGAGCAAATCACCCAAACGATGACCACTCCGTTTATGAAACACATCTTTATTTTAAGAGTACGCATGACAGCTATTTAAAAATAGCACAGGATCATCCGGTCGTCTTTTGTACAAATAATTAGCATATTGATATTAACATGATAAAAACAACTGTACAAATGGTATGAAAATAGATACATGAACACCGGCTAATGTCAGTGATATATGGAAAACCTATAAAACGTGTGTGCTGGTGCATAATTCATCTGTAAGAGTACGAATTTACAAACTTCAACTCACTATCAGCGCTGAACATTTAAATTAAAACACGTACAGGGAGGGCTTACAGATTACTAATGAATTAACTTTCTCTTTTATCTTATAAAAATTAATGCCAAAAAAAAAGGTGTACCCAAATGTAAAACTACAAGTCATTATTAACAACCGCAACACAATAAACTGGCAAACTTTCTTGACAACAAATGCCAACATTAAAACTCTTTTTCCGTCACATAACTGGAATTAAAGATTTATTTCCGATATCATATAAAAGAGACTAGGCTGCATGTATAAATATTAGACATATTAACAATTATATACAGGAGGGAAATGTTATTATTGGTCTCCCTCAGTTTGGACTGGCAGGAAGTCTCACTGAGATAAAGCGCTCTCCAAAACATCGATGCTGATCAACGGCAGGGTCGCAACTTCGAAAAACACCCTGAAAGAAATACAAGAATCGATTGAGATTCTGAACTGTGAACTACAACGATTGTTACAGTACATCAAACAAGACGTTAAATAAGACTTACTTGTGTGAGTATTTGTTTCTGACAGCTCTCAGTTTGTCGTCAGGAGGAGCTAGCAGCATCGTGTAGAGTTTTCGGACGACGGGCGCCAAATCTGACGTCTGGTAGCCGGAGTGGAACTGCAGGATGGGACTCTGCAGCACGAGAGAGAAAGAGGGTCGTTTACACCGTCACCCATTTTGGATCCTTCAATAACGTCACACAAAAATCCATCGGTTGGGTTTCTTTACACCACCTGTTCTGAAGCATTATCATTTCTAAATGAGGGCTCATTCTGGAATAAATTACCCACCATGCCTTGTGCCACTGCTGCAGTGCCAACTCAGATATACACAACAATTTACATTTAAATTGAAGAGGAGGACGACGGCGGTGGGGTCAGGTCAGATCTGAACTAATGAGTCTAAACACCACAATAACAGAAGACTACTAACAGATCTGTGCATCAGATTAGACACGACACGACGGGTCTATAGAGCTTGTTGTGAGTAGTTTCACGTAGGAATTATTCTCTTTTCCATCCTCAAATGGACTAGAGGCCAACTAAGCTTGCCAACTGATGTTCATTTGCAGTAAAAATGAAACTGTTCTTGAGTACAATTTGCAGGTACGTTACACTTCCTATTCAGTGTTTAAAGGCCATTAATTGTGACTTATTACCGGTCAGATATTTTTGAGGGTGGGATGTTGTGTAAGAGGACGTTGCATCAGCGCTGACGCAACACACTTTTACATTAGTTTTATCGGCAATCTGACAGAAAAATCAGCGACACCGATAATCTTTCAACCCCGAATCGCTAAACTCAACAACCCCACAGCTACATTATCTACGTGGATGAGTAGCGCACACACGTGTTTTAGATTTTCGTGTGAACCGTCACTTTAATCTATCTTGTGCCAGGAGCCAAGCGAACTGGAACCATTTCACATAGAGTAAACAAGTGGCCTTTCATAAAATGATATCATCACCAGAACAAAGTCACCGAGTATAAAAAGGTCCCTCAGCTTTGTGTCTGCGCCACATTGAAATAACTAAAAGCAATTGATAAATTAGAACAGGGCGACTATCTGGTTCCGCCATGATAGTGTTCTTTGTTCACAAAGAAGCATTCCTGCTGCACAACTGGGCCTTTGATTCAGTGTTGGACGGGGGAAAAGGCTTAAAGACAAACACCTGGCCGACATAAAAGACCTTCTGTTGTTTAATCAGTTGCAATATGGCAAGTTATTTACTGACATTTGACATGGCTATTCATTCTGAATACATCTAAAACTAAACCACAAAAGTGATAAAAAAAGAGAGGAAATAAACTGAAAGAAGGCGTGTGTGTGTTGTGCTCAGACTCACCCATCCTCCCAGGTCTTTGGTGACCAGCGCCATCAGCAGGCAGGCGGAGGCCAGCAGCGAGCCTCGCTCCGACACCAGCTCCATCTCCATGAGGCTCATCTCGCAGTAGTACCGGGCCAGAGTCAGCGTGTCCATGCCCGCGCTCACACACTGCAGAGAGACAACGCAGCTAAACACTCAGGAGACTGACGAGCGCAAACACGACCATCACATCCCGACAAGACACGCAGCTCTAAACTGTCAGCGTCACGCTCGGACACACACCTTGGCGTAGCGTCTGAGGAAGCGGTACGGGATGGGGATGTTGATGTCAAACCGCAGCGTCTGCAGGATGTTGGCCTCCATGGAGATCAGCTCCTCCCTCTTGTACGCGTCGTCGCAGATGTAGAGGAAGTCGTCGACACAGGGCGGACTGCGCTCCTGCAAGGTCACCAAAATACAACATGAGATGAACTCTAATCATCAATCCTCCCTCTGATGCTGTGTTTGGAATTGTTACAAGGTCTGAGGGTTAATTAAATGTTATGCCGTGCGTCCTTGCCTCAAATTTGGAGGCTATGAGCATGGCGGTGGAGCCGACGAGCTGCAGCATCTCCCTGTGGACTGGAGTCTGGTCCAGGTAGTGGTCGGCCATCTTCACGGCCAGGTACAGGGTCTCGTGGTACAGCTCGAAGTTCTCCTGAACAAAACGCAAACAAACAGAACCTGGTCAACGTGCTGCAAGAATGGAAGAAAGAATTGAAAATAAACTGGAGAGGCTGTAATTTATTTTCTGGCAGCAAGTGTGTGAAGAAACCTCACCTGTACTTCCACCAGCCAGTCGATCAGGATCGCTCTCATCTCTGGGTTGAGGCTGGGCTGCTTGGACATGTAGTTACAGAGGACGAACTTTTCCTAAAAAGACATTAAAAACAGCTTTTTAATAACTGCATTGTTGGCAAAGCTATTCCAAATCCTGGTTAAACATGGTTTAAATGTCTTCCAAGGCTTTGGTTTGTCTCACCTCTCTCTGTTTGAGGTAGTCAAAGATGTCCTTTGCGTACTCCGGACACATGTAACAGTCCTCCGAGTTATCAGAGTCGATGTCAAACTCCTTTGGGATCTGAAGGGATGGAGAGAAGATTAGTAAAGAGCGGGAAAAAGTTCAGGAATCATCTTTTAGGGTTGTACAAGTCTCCTTACAACTTGTTTCTGGAGGTGTGCTGGCACTTGACGGACAGCAGGGGGTGCAGCAGCTGCCAGCTCTTCTACTGGAGCTGCCACATCCTTCTGCGCCTCCTCTTCCTCCTCCTTCTCCTCCTCGTCTGCGTCAGGCTTTTCTTTCTCGGCAGTCGTCCCTTCTGGGCTCACAGATGAAGACCTGCAGAGGGAGAGAGGCTGCTAATTAAGAAACTGAGAAGAAATAGTGAAGATTAACAGTGAAAAGAAAACAAGATTATATTTACTTTTTCAGGTTGGCTTGATTCTTCGCCGGCACGGAGGTGGAGCTGGTTTTCTTCGCCTGCTTCTTCGAGCCATCCTTCTTCCTCCCTGGAAGGCTGATGTGAACCTTATGAGCCTGTGAATGAAGATTAAAATTAGGATTACACTCTACCAAAGTGTAGAAAATAGAGATTTGGGACATTTTCATCATTCATGAGATGCCAGAACTCATGTTGAACAGCTGGAGAAATCAGTTTTGGTGTCGACCGATCACAGACTCAACCCTCTCCGTCACCTCGTTAGTTTCACAGCTTCAGAGTTACAAACATGGTGCTCGTTTCACACTCAGGTGAGGCAGCTCACATTCACACCACAGTGGAGAGCCCAGCTACGCCCTCGGGTGCCGAGGAGGCGGTGTGTCACTCACTCATGTCCACACAGCTTATACATCCACCCATTTCTGAAAAACTCAGCTTCAGGTTTTAATTCAAGTTAAAAGAGTCGTTAAAATTAGCAGTGCTAATGATTAGTTTAATGATCAATTAATCATTTCAGTCCCTTTTCAAGCAAAAATTTGCCGCTTTACTTTGTTATTTGTGACTTTTATGGACAAACATTGGACTGCTGACAAAAGACGCAACATGATTTCACCGTGAACTAAATGAAAACCCAGGTGTGTTAAATGTGCCCCGAGCTTCAGTCACTCCCACACAGTGACCTCCAACACCACCTCCACCAGTGTTACAGTAATCAGACTTACTGTCCCGACGCTGCTGTCGCTCTCCGGCCGACAGTCTGACAGACACAGACCGGCCGCCTGTCGTCAAAGACAAAACAACAGGCTGTGGGAGATCATCCAGAACTCAACAGGACCCGATCTGCTTCCAGACAGCAGCAGCGAGTGAAACACAGCCTGATGTTCTCACTCTTGGATAATAACTCAGACGTGAAGAGTTTATGAGGAGAACAAAATTAGATACTACAGAGGATTTGTGTTGTAAAAATCTCGACAGCAGGCTAATTGATCTGAAGTACTCGGCAGTCCTTCGGTCGCTGTTTGGAAGCAGCGGTTTGTAGGCCAGAAATCATCATAAATACTTTGTGTTCAATCAACAACTGTAAAGACAATCTGTTTGTAGGGATGCTCGATATGAACCGTTATCAGCTGATACAGATAATGACCTTCTCCTCGTGGTCGTACCTGATAGGTTAGTTCTTCTCCCTCAGTTTATACGAACCTGAGGTTATTCCACAGTTCTGATAAGATTCTGTGTTAAACTCTGCCTCCTCTCTGAACCTCTGTGGGACATGTGTTGCAAATTGCAATTGCACTGCATTCCTCTAGAAGTGTAAAAGCTATCCACATCAGCGCCCACATGTCTGGCTCTCCGGTCTTTCCCTTTCTTCTCTGTGTTTATTGGCAGCCCGATAACCAAATTGGGTCATTCCCCCACCTACTGTACTGGAATGTGTAGATGGAAAGCAATTAGGCTCAGATTATGGTCGCTATTCAATTTTACTGGTCAATTTCATGCATCCCTAATTAAGTTTTTTCAGAAATCAGACATTCTTTATGAGGTTAGCTTCAGCAGGGAACGGCTGCTCACGCACGAGCACATCATGAACCCCAGGAACATGCGAGGGCCGTCTATGACCAAAATGAGCCACATTACGTCGTCCGTGTTGTTCTCAACTGTGCTGCGATCGCGCTCCAACATGATGACGTAGGCAGAGAGGTCAGCATGCTCAGACCTGGAGCCATGAGAGTGCAGGTCAGCAGAGGACAACAGAACAACTGGGCCAAGTGTGAGTGCTCCATCAGAACTGTCTCACACATCACAGTCCAGAGGCTTTAATTCACAGTACAGCTGCCACATAAAACCAGATTTATTCACAGTTTTTGTCGTGGGAACCTCCATAACGTGACTGACAAGATATCTGTAAACGAACATATAAGTCTATGTAACTAGTTACAGAAGCATTAATTTAATGATTTAGCTGTTTGTCATCAGTTTTATCCACGTTAATAAAACACAACTTAAGTACTAACGTGGATTTAACATTTTACATTTTGAATAAAACTTTGAGAAAGTATTTTGTGTGGAAAATGAATATTTTTCTCTAAAAACAAGAACATTTTGGGAGGTTATTCATAGTAACAGACTTTGCTGTATTCAGTTTTGTGATTTATGGATATTTTGTCCATTTGAAAAACTAGAGCTTTTGCACAACATGGGATCAACAGGTGCGACAGAGGCCCGACAAAAATCAGGACAAAACTCCTGCACACTATCAACTTCACCTGCAATTAAGTTTGTGTATTTAAAAAAACACAGGGAAATGCAAAATAAACACAAAAAAATTACATTAAATTCAAATGTATTTGATTGCAGTGGAGGGAAAATACTGAAACTGTGTTCATCACTAAGGACGGGGTCAGTGCAGTTTATACCAGGACACTCAGGTGAAACAAGGTCACTGACGTCTCTCATACGCTGACCAAAAGATCCAAGTCTGAGTCAGTTCTCTGCGCATGGCTGTGACTTTAATATTGACAAATGTTGTCAAGAAAACCACGGCAGACTCTAAAAGCAACGATCGGCGTCGTTTTAAGGCTGGAAAGCTATTTTATAACTAAAATGGAAGCTGTTGTGTAACTGACTGAAATAAAACAATATAAATTGGAGAACTCAAACAATCCCTCTCAGGAGGACAATATTACAATAAAGCCAGACGACATGAAGGATGGATATTAAAATGAGCTGATGTCAATCTGCTTCATCCTACAGGTTTTATTCGTCTTTGCTGCTGAATCTCAGTGCTGTTCAGGTCCTGCCTGAACAAAAAACCCTGTGAGACTGGACTTACATTGGTGATGTCGATGAAAGCAGTCCTCTTCTTGGGGGCTCCATGAGGAGGGGAGGAGGACCTCTTCACCTGAGGGCCTTCCCCCTGCGACACAAACACAGGACAAACACACAAAATCACTCACAGATCATGCAGACTGGTGGAGGAGGATGGGGTGATGATCCTGCACCCTGTTCATGTCATGCACTCGGGTGAACAGCTGCAGCAATGTCTGCTTTGTTTACAGCCTCTCCCCTTGCAAGAAATGCACGGTTCTGTTACCTGGTTCTCGGTGGTGGCTGCAGTCAGTTTGGGGATCTTGGTCCCGGTGGTGGTTGTGGGTTTCTTCCCCCTCGGTACAGGCATGGCTGACTCCTTTATCCTCCCCAAGAACAAAACTTCAGAGGCTGCACTGTGATCTGCTTTAGATATAAATACACAGAAAATGGCGGGACGGGTTGTAAAAAAACAAAATGTGGCGGTGTTAAGCAGTTTTGTCCAGTTTTTAGCTAGCGTTAGCCGTGAAACCGAGTAAGCTAGTTAGCTAAACACGACTTTACGTTACGCATCTTCGTGCCTGCTGGGCGGGGTTTCCTCCTCTACCATGCAAATATCACAGCTTAAATTCGAGTTTGGACTCACCGTGTTGTGTTATTCCCCTCTGGTTTCGCTCAGTCGCTTGGTAAAGTGAAGAGAAACACCTCGGGAGGCTTGTTTAGCGGTTGTAAATAGTCCAGGATCGCTGTGTTGCTTCGCGGACGAGAGCTCAAACAAAAGTGTTTCAGCTACGGATCCAAATCTGCTGCGCCCTCTGCTCATTGGCTGGAATTTGAGCCGGCGGGCCAATCAGGGAGTCGCTAGGGATGCGGTTGCTAAGGAGCGTTGGTTTCAGTACAACGGCTCCGCCCGGTGCCGCGGTATAGAAAACATCGATAAGTTAAGCCTTAGAGAAACTAATTATATAATAGAAAGTTATTAAATTATATTCTTAGTGGCGTTTTATTATATATTTGAGTGTTTTATTTCGGTAAATCAAACCACATTAAGCATTTTAAGGGAATCTCCGCCCACCCGGTTTCCTTTTACAAGAATCCAACGAACCCAACAGGAGGCGCATGTAGGATTTTTAAACATTGAAGCAGCCAATAGCAGCTCAGACGTTCTGGCTTTATTGACGTTTTCCTCCTGACCGGCCAGCAGCCAGCAAAAATCTTAACCGTGTGGGATTATTTCAAAACAGGCATGAGGCAAAATACAGACACGTGACAGATGTTATGCATTAGTGCGCATGAGCAGACACAAGTAAACTGTCAAACAAGTCCCTCATACGTGTTTTCATGTTAATTCTATCCTTATATGCTTGTTTAGATATATCTGTATGTCTGTTTTGCTGTCTATGCATAAGTTTATCCACTGAATGTGAATATTATATAATATGCATAATATTTGTTTTATTATGCATGAACTGCTTTGGCACAACAACGTCCTCAGGGCTGAATATAGCCATATGTCTGCCTTGTATTTAATTATATATGTGCTGTTTCACCTCTCATCCAAGAGGCTTCTTCAGTTTTAACTAACTGGAGGGGAGTTTCAGGCTTTTAAACTCTGCGTGGGAGTGTCCTGACAGAGTCTCAGAGGCGTTAGGGTCGTAGACTTCACCGGCCCTCCGTGTGGGTTGGTCGGGCTAGGTGGGCATGATGGCTGGTAAAGTCAAGAAGTGGCCCTAACAACTCCAATACACAGAGCTCAGATGTGTTGTTAACGAGTCTGTAAGGACACTCCCGCACAGAGTTTAAAAGCTTGCAACTCCCCTTGAGATCCATGCATTATTCCATGAGAAATGGATGTAAATGTTGTAAAAACATCCTAAAATGCAACGTTGAAGATGGTGAGAAAAGATTCCTGGATCTGTTCCTTTATCTGGATCTGTACCAAAAGTTTATTCTTGGCTGAGACTCCGTCCAAGTTTAGTGGAAATCTGTTCTTAAATGTTAATATGATCCTGCTGACAAAACCAACCAACAAACAACCGGACACGGGTGAAAACATGAGCTCCTTGTCGGCAGTAATGTGTTTCACCTGTATTCACAACTCTCTTGACACCTACTTCCACACATTCCTTTATTCATTCACTCATACTAACATAAGGATTTCAATAAAAGTCCATGAGACATAATGAGCCTGTATCAAATCCAGATTTTCTCCTAAATGTTTCAATCTTTTCGATATACTGGTGTAAAGCAGGTCTTGCGTGTCATCGTTTCCCCTCAGGCAGCAGCAGACTGACCTGACCCTTTAAATCCATTGACATGCTCACGTTGAGCAATGAGCTCACTGACACACAGATAAATATTTCCTGAACTGGAGCTCAGCGGGCCTACTGGGGCCCACAACACACAGTAACCGCAGTAACAGTTTGGATAACAGAGGACCATAAAATCAATTCTGTGCACCCGGAGGGCAGGTTTTGGAATGGACAGCGGGGGGAAGCTGGCAGCCGACATCCATCCAGCTGCCATTAGTTTGGGGAGCGTCGTCTCTCATTCTTGGGAAGAGGCGCCACGAAGTGCGTCTCGTTAAAAGAATAAAATGTAAAATCTCTCGATTCATTCGCATGAAAGCTCTGTGTCGTCTCTGGATACGCCCTCTGGACTCGATGTTGCGAAACCCTGCAAAAAAATGAACAAATATCTCTTGTTCAATTAAATAGGAACAAGTCCCCATGGGCTCGGTCCATTTTGACGTTCACCCCCACGTTCGCTTTATTTGAACAGGATACTCTAACGTCGAGGCCGCGAGTTCAGGCAGAGCGATCTGGCGCCTAATGAAGTCTTTGGAGAGATATCATCTCATCACGCTGATTTCATTTCACCCTCCCCTCCCCGTTCTCCTCATCCAAGAAACAAATCCAGACATATGAGAAGCAGTTGACTCAAACTGATTGTGTCTCCGTTTGGACCTCGGAGAAATCATTTTTATAATTCTTTGGATTTTGGTCGAAGCTGCTCAGGAGTCTGCCAGGGTCTTTTGTTCAGGGCCGTGGAAGTAATGCCTCATAGGAAGTTCCAGAAGGGCTGTGGGGTCTAAATCCTCCAGGGGATGGCGTGTAAGTGGGTGAATTTAGTAAAGTGCTGCGCAAATAAGGAAATATCCTCGTCTCTCCTCTTCCTCCTCGGCCGTTCATCTCCTCCTCCTCCTCTTCCTCTCTTCATCATTTTGCCCCCACGAGCAACAGAATGGAATAAAACCGGCGGAAGGTTCTGAGATGGTGGCATGGTTTTGAATAATCTGTGTACATTTGTATTTTGGTTGCAAGCGAGGTAGACTGCTGCAAACAACTCTGTCTTTCTCTCTCTCTCTCTCACACACACACACACACACACACACACACACACACACACAGGAAGTGAGTGAAACTTGTGAACTCATTCGTCAAGCCATTTCCGTGTAGTCGCTATTCACCAGAGAGCGAACCGTCGCCCTGTCACTAACTGGTAAGTTGGTAACTGCCTGATGTTTCCTGTGTCTTTTCTCTTGTGCTACATTTACGTAACTTTTAGCTTTTGATCTTTATCCATTTTTGGGCCCACAAGAGGCCTGGAAGGGTTTATCACAGTAAATCATAAAAGTTACTCTTTTGATCTGCCACACTGCATCAAACTTTAAAAGAAAACAGGTCGACTCTTTCTGGTCGGGATATCTGTTGTTTTATCGACGTTCCTGGTTTTAAATCTCCGGTCTGATGGGCTAACAAAGGTCGTCCAGCTTCTGGAACTATAGATAAATGAAAGATGATGAGTTTGAGCACCATGTAGAAACCTCCCACCGAGGTGTGTTCAAGAGATATGGAGGGACTAAGTGCCTTTGTGGTCAACAGACGAGTGTTTAAACCAGGTTGTGCAACCCAAGAACACCCAGGAGCAGAGAAGTGACTAAGCATCCTCATCTCCTAAACATCTCTGCCCATCAGGATGTCTAAAGCCGGATTGCTAAGAGAAAACATTCTTTGTTTCAGCTTTAATTCGTTCCACATCTGCGCCTCGTTCTCTATCTTGTCCTCCCCTCGCCGGCCGGGCTCTGTCCATTTTGAACTCGCCCCAAGAGAGACATTCTGGTGAGGTTCCTCTGGTGTGTTGTCATTCTATTTGGCTGCGTTGAGACTCAGCCAGAGGGGAACAATAGAAACTCTGAATGTGTCACAACTATGAAAAAAAAAAAAGAAATATGTATTTGCTTTGATTCTGATTTCAAAAATGTTTTTTGTTAAATTTATATCAGATGGGCTCAAGTGGTTTTTCCCTCTTACAGTAACAGTCTTACAGTAGCAACAGTCGAACTAGAACCAGAGAGAGCATATGGAAGTTGTCGAGGGGGGTTTTGAGTTCAGTTTCACATTACTTTCTCACAGACTCTAGTTCCTCACTCAGAGGACTAAAATAGCCCAGCGTATGATACAAGGCTTCATTAGCATGCATGGTAAAAAAGAAAAAAAAAAACACAGGGAAAATACTTATTTTAGAAGTATGAAAGCAGATTTTTGAGTCTCATTTCCAACTCGTCAATTACAGACGTTTGGGTTGGCCGTCATCCCAAAAAGTCGCTATTTGAAGAGTTTGGGATGAAGCTCAAAAAACAGCTTTTTGACAAATCAGTCCTTTAAATAGATGGATTTGAGCCAAGCCAAATGTCTGCTAGCGAGACAACGTTGCACAACATTTGCGCAATCTTTCATGCAAACAAGACCAACTATAGAAGTCTTGTTAGCAAGTGATAACTTCTATTAGCTTAGCCAACATCTGCCATCTGATGATACAGCTAGCTTGCTAATTTTAATCCGAAACTGTACAAATGTACCAAGTTTAATGCTTTTACAACGAATATGTGTTGATGTTTGCCATATTACTGAAACCATTTTTAAGTTAATTTGCCAATTATTTCCTATGCTTTAAGTTTTTTGTTTTTTTTTACATTTGTACCCTTCTGAAGTTTCTACTGTGCTCTTTTGATGTGCTGCGCTGCTTCGCTAGCTATTCAACAGCGCATCTTGGACTTACTGCTAGTTTTGGGGGTGTACGTTTTATAAACGCACGCTACTAGCTAGTGATTAGTCAAGGTTCTACGTGCAAACAGCTCAATTTTTCTCTGCTCGTGTGTTTTGACTTATTTTAGTTAACTCATCCATCAGCTAACAGGTGCAACATTTAGCATTTCAACCATGAAACATTCATTTCTGTTGGCTCTACTGTTTGTTCTTCCAAAATGTTGAACTATTCCTGTAGAGAAAATACCAGCTTTTAAGAATCCCAGCGCAAATGGAAGTCAAACAGTCTGGACTGAACCAACAGTTAGTGAATCCATGCCCCGGGAACAGCCATGTGAGTTTACATGTTGTTTCATAAAAAGCCTGATGCCGTTAGCAGCGACACACTCGCAGGCCCGATGGTTCGATGGATATGAAAACCAACACTCGACAAAAAGAAAACAAAAGATCCTATCAAACTTGTTTCGTTTAGCATTGAAACGGATGCAGATGTGTCATTTCACTTGTGCATTACAGATCATTACTCTTCATGTAGCGGCGGCTTTCTTTCATTTCTGTTTCATGCTTCACTACTCTTTCAACTTGAAGACCAAGTAATCGGACAAAGTTTCCTTTCAAATGACAACAGCTGCAAACAGACTGTTTACTTAGAAATGTCAGGTTGCTGCTGTGGACGCCAGCACAGTTTTCTTGGTCTGATTTAATACTGAATTGAACTTCCTGTTTGTCGCATCGTGGCAGCCGGCAGCTCATATGGTGACAGTCTGTGGTCATGGCCTCAATCTATACTTTCCATCTGAGGCATCAAACAGGACTTTCTGTTCCTTGTGTCACCAAATTGTCTTCCTCTTCCTCTTTTTTTACATGAGTTACTCACTCTTTTGATGACATTCTCTCAATTTGTAGCTTATGAATGTCTTCTGTAAGCTGAAACACGTGGGGAATGTTGAAATATTTGTAGAGCAGGGACTAAAAAAGGAAATGCTTTTACCGTTTAGGGGAAATTTTCATGTCCTGTCTGGCTTTAACTGAACATGTTGGCAAGCATTGCTCAAATAAAAACACAAAATTAGCTAATTATAGGGTCAAGGCAATGCCTCAAACCATCTTTGGACTCTTTTTGTTCTTGTGCCTTCCTCTCTTTACCTTTCACCATATCCCTGTTGCAAAGAAAGAGACTCCAGGAAAAACATTACCTTCACTTTTACTAATTATTGCTTCTATTCTCACAGGATCCAATGCAGGCAGTCCAGAGCCCAGATCCAAGGGAGCCAGAGCCCACTGAAGAAAGCCTTGGCATCTCCGAAGGTCTCGGGGAAAGCCACCTAAACAATGGGGTCCTTGAGACATTTGCCCAAAATATGGCGGAGAACATTGTCCAGTCGTTTGTGAGCCAAATGGAAATCGTGAAAGCTGAGGCGGACTTTGGGGCGTCCAGGTTTAATCAAAACCAGGAGATGTTGGCTGAAGACTTGGCCTCAACAGTGATCGAGGTTGCTCTGAGGGAAGTGTGTCGAGGTCGAAAGGTTCAGGATCACGTGTCAGATGAGGTAGAGACGGATCAATCTGATAGTGAAAGAGACTTATTCGATATCGACACAGAGATGGATCAAGGCAAAGAAGTCCAGACTTCCAAAGACACCCAGCCATACAACCCACCTCTCTCCCAGTCAGGTCTTCCCGTTGTGGGATCCCTCGACTACCCTGACGCCCCTCCAACCACGCCTCTCCTCCCTGAGCTCGAGAAGAGCAGAAGCAGCTTCAGCAGGAAGCTAAAAGGAGGCTTGGCGACGGTTTTCCTACCTTCACCTCCTCCGCCGACACCGAAGGACCACGAGGACGACTCAGACGGTGCTGACCCCCGTGCAGAGCTAATGGAGCATCTGATGCACTCATTACCCTCAGATGATTTGGAGAGGGACTATCTTGATTTAGGACCTCACCATGGAGCCAACGTGGAGGCTTTCGCTGAGGCGCTTTCGTGTGACATCATCGACTGGGTCCTGAGTGCCAAAAACGCAGAGCAGATAACTGATGGTAGCGATCTTCATCTACTAGCCCACCAGCTGGCTGAAACCATCATCACTTCCTCCCTTGACGAAGCTAAAACGCTGATCTAGTGTTTGACGTGATTATTGGGAGCATATTTGTGATGGCTGGCATGTAGACACACTCGCAAAGAGAACTGATACCCACCCACATGTTGCCTCCAGGCCGAACGCCACAGCCTGACAGATTTTTTTGAAGCTCAATTTACAGCAACAATATTGTTTTTCTTATCTGAAGAACGGTTGTTTAATGGATTGATCTTCCAATAAAATTAGTTAAAACTCATCCAGACGAGGATTTTATTGTGAAGCAGCACCTATTTATTGCAAGAACTGCCCAAAGATCCAACATAAAGATGGCTGACTCGTCGTTAAAACAAGCTTTGGCACTTTTGATTAGACGCATATCCTGGAAAGCTGTATATGTTAGATGCTGGATGACGAACCTGGAGTCACGTTATCTGTCCAAGATGGAAAAACTCATAGTCTTGAATTGCTATTTTGTCTTGGATCCAAGTGCAGTGACCATAAATGTCCTTTAGATGGCAATGCAGGAGCAAAGTGTGTGAGCATGGGCTCAAAAGTCAGTGGTCACCTGACAGCACCTGAATATGATTCGATTGTTTTGCTATAAATATGCACATTGACAGTGTTGTGACAAGCAGCCTAAAGAAAGATATTATATTAAATATTATTTTGGTAAAAGTGGAAGTCCACCATTTGCTTAGTGCTTGTGTAAAAGGTTTAAAGTATCTAATAAGTATTTTAACTGACAATAAATGTACTTTAATAGCAATAGTACCAGTAAATTATTTTGTTTTGGTGTTATCAGCCTTACCAATTATCAGATCTGATATTCAGCCTTTTTCTGTGTTTTATTTCATTTTTTTAATCTGATAGCAATTAACTAGTAACTCGTATACGGATGAGTATCAGGGCCAGCTGTGAGGAAGTTATGGGTTTTTTTCCAGTATGCACATAAATAAAAAAAACTGAACATAAAGTTGAAATACAAGTTTGTGAGTGAAGTCGAAACGTTGGGAATAGACTTGACATTTCAGGATTAAAGTCGACCTTTTGAGATGACATCAATAAGACAATGCCTCGTGTAGATGAAGTGGCTTCAGTAACAAAGACATGTTTGTCTTCTAGCTCATGAACACAGTATATTTGTCAGTATTCGGACTTTGGAGAGATTGTTACACACCGAGGATGTTGTAATGGCAGAGGCCGTAGACTTGGACAGCTCGTATAGCTGTCAGTCGCTCCCCTAACTGGATTTAATGGACCGGAAGAGTTGACACTTCGACTTTATTCTCAACATTTAAACTCTTTCACCTCTGGCCCTGATACTCTTCTGTAGGATTGGAAGTGTGAAGTAGCAAAAGACTTAAATACTCAAGTACAACTACCTCAAAGTTGTACTTTTGTTCAGCAATTGAGTAGATGTACTTAGTTACATCTGTCACTGCACCTTGGATCGTTGAAGCTTTGTTTTGCGTTCGCTGTTGAGGAACAGGTCTTCACTTTTCTAAATAAAAGTAATCGGACTAATTCTAGAATAAAGACTTGATTGTTTTCAATTTAACTGCAATTTCCTTTTGCATTACTGACCGACATACCTTTCACACGACGTGTTATGGGTTTGTTTCCCACCACACACACCATCACACACTACACAAAAGAAATCTTTATAGATCCGGTGTTACTCATTTATCCCCCGGACCGAGCTGAATATTAGCGATCGGAATGAGGTTGTGCTCTGGCTCGTAAACAAATTACTTTTCATGGGCCATGACTCACCGAGGTCAGATCCAGAAGAAGGAGCAGAACAGTGATGTGACCCTGCAGAGAAGGCCAAACTGAAGGAAGAGCTGATGTGAAAGACTGAACGAGCATTTTTTTTTTTTTAACACAGAGTCGTATTGTTCCCAGTCATCTGTCATTGTGCTCACGAGTGAACACACACGCCTCTTAGACTGCGGAGGATTGGTTTGCTGACAGGGTGATAGAGTAATGTTTTATCTCATGAACAGATCTGGAAACAACATATGTATGTTTTCCGACCTCACTCTCTAAGACGAATGGAGTGTGTGTTGATCGCTGATAGATCAATCTGGGCGTGACAGAAAGAGATTAACACTTGGTGTCGGTACAAACTGGTAACACATTTACGCATCTTTTTTTTTTCAAGATCCCCAAACTTGTTCCATGAGTCGCTGTAAAATTTTGTATTCCAGCATTGGTGGTCTCAAGGGGGAGAAACTCTACTGACTGCGGTGATCCCCAGATTGTTTTTTTCCCCGAGTGCCACCACAAGGTTCTCGTTTGCGGTTTCAAGTAAAATGTTTCAACAACATGTTCAGTGGATTACCATCAAATCTGACACAGACATTCATGCATATTAATAACGTGTCATAACTTTGTAAGTTTGTTCACTTTTCATCCAGCTCCTCTAATGAAAAACATCTGAAATTTGCGTTTTTTACATGTCAAAATCATGATTTCACATGTAAATTGAATATTTTCGTGTGATTTAACTTTTTAATATAATGTCACTTTTTTTACATTGTTGCATGCTTGCATTTATCTCAGATGAATACAAATTTTAAAATGTTAAATTTAAGTTTCATTACACATGAATTACATAAATTATAGCTATATGAACAGATTTTTTTTTTTACACATGTAGATTGAATTTCCACCTGTCAAATCCAAACATGAAGTTTCCTCAGATGCCAAAACACTGCTCAGAGGTTTATAATGTTCAGAGATAGGATGTTACGACTCATGACTCATGATTTTGTGCATATTTTCATCATTTTTGGGTGTTTTTATACAAAGCTACCATCTGTCTGAACTTATTCTAAGATGATGAACAATGCTATCTTTAACCTGCTTACCATTAGCATGTCAGCATTGTTATTGTGAGCATTTAGCATGCTGATGTTAGCATTTAGTGCAGCCTCACTGAGCTGCTAGCATGCATGTTGTTTCATGGCATTCTACGCCAAATGCTATCATCTTCTTCAGGTAAAATTAGCATTAGAATGCATTTTTACAAAATTTGAAACCTCCTGTCGGCTGTTTTCAAAGATTTTTGGAGCCGAATGTTGCAAATCATAGCTGTTAATGTGAGCCACAAAAACAGCACAACGCACAAGCGCTGGCTCGGTTCGCAGTACGCGGCGGTCCCCTTGGGTCTGACACATGATATGTCATTGGAATGCTTACGCTGAACTTTTACCTCCCTCTGCTGATCACCATTATGTTTTCTCACAACGGGACACTGACTGAACGACACACTTGCACACACACACTCACACACACATGCACATAGATGCAAGGGTGGGTGGACAGCTGTGGTGTCAGAGGAAACACACACACACACACACACACACACACATCTGGAGAAATGCTTGCTGTGTTGTCAGATGGTCGGCTGCCAGAAAGAGAGGGAGGAGAAGGAAAACTGAAAAAGCGCAGTGACACACAGAAGATGTATGGCAGCAGGGTTTTCTACTTACTATAATGGCAGAAGCACTTCGGGTCCTTTCGCTCTCGTGGTGCCTAAATTCAATGACTCACCGTTTATGTAAGTGAAATAATGTTTATGCGCCAGATGTTAAGAGTAAATGAACATCAGGATAAGAAACAGAAAAAGGACAAGATCCTAAAATGTTAAGTATGATGCGAGTGACACAAACATTTTTAACATAAAACTATGGGGAAAGTCTCTAGAACATGTACTGCAGGTCATACATTTTGATATTTGCAACAGTGTTAATATTTTGCAACTTCTCTGAATTCAAAAAATCTTTGACGGTCATGGTTGTGTTTAGATTTGAGCCCCGCTGTTCTCATATATCCACCTTGGTGAAGTTTTCAAGAACAACCACCGCAGATCGTTAAAGGATGCCTCCTCTCCCAGGTTCTATCCAGTGTCGTCCAGGAAACATCATAAAAGAAACATTGTAGGACTCCCTTACCTCTTTATCCATGAGAGGACCCATATATAACCTTTGTTACGCAGATGACACTCGACACCACGGCTGGAGAAGGCAGCTGGAGCGTCAGATGGAATTAAATGCTGAAAAAGGCGAGATTCTGGTCAACGGCTACAGTCATAAAACACCAAACAACGTCAAGACAAATGGTCGAAAAAACTGGAAGAGGATGAAGGGTAAAGACTCAGGATCTTTTGTGAGTAATGAAGACGGCACTACATGAATCTAAGCAAGAACTCGCACCGCAACCTCTGCCAAACTTGGAGAAGCAACACCATCAATTTTCGTATGAAGATCGAGCTCTACAAGTCCCAGATAGTCTCCTCTTTTGCTGAAGGGTGTGAGTTGTACACTGGTGCCACATGTAGGTTAATGTGTTTGAGAACATGTGACACTAAAGGACGCTCCGACACATGTGTGGAAGATGTAAGACAACCAGCCGAAACTCGCGAATGTTGATCATTGTCTATCGATTCATCGCCGGGTAGAAGGCAAATGATGGAGAGGTAGACAGAGAAAGTCTTGGCTGGGAAACATCGAGGAATGCACTGCCTGCAGCTTCTCAAATCTACCATGCATAGCAGCAGCTAGAGGTCAGCGGACATCTCTGACCACCCGTACATCACATGTTATCTTTTGACTCATTTTTATAAAATATTGAAGCTTCAAGCAAGTTTCATTACAAGATAAACAGAGATTAAAAGAGACATGTTGACAGCAGGACACCTTTTCTTCTCTCCTGCAATTTTTCACCAAAGCTCCACCCTAACTCGTGTTGTACCAGGATCCAATTTTTCAGATACGTTGACGTCTCTTCAGTCCGGGGTTTGACTGCTTTGTTTTTTGTTTCCTTTCTCAAATGAGTTTGTTTGACCTCAGGAGACGGTTCAAGAAGGGTTGGGTCAGATTAAATTCATCTTCATACAGTGAAATTTTGGACCCTGGGGTTGGTTCTGGTGCTCCAGTTGTCTTGGAAAGCATGCTTAAATGTGCATTGAACTGTCCTTCAGCAATAATTTAGATTAATGAATGTTCGATTCCAACATCCAAGAGGAGAAGAATGTGTGATTGATCAGGTTTTCTTACATATTTGAATAGTTCTCTTGGAAAAAAAAGAAAAAGAAACATATGGATATATTATTCGACCCAGGTCCGATACCTACAGTTTTGCTATGGGTGCCAGCAAGAACAGAAAGCTGCTGAGTGCACCAATCGGTCTATTTTATGAGGGCACCATTAGCTACTAGCCGGCATAAATCTGAGTGAAGTGGGGTCAGCACACCCTCAGAGAGGAGCACACACGCTCAACATTTTATTTTTAACTGTTTGAGGTATGAGCCACAAGAGGCTGTGCTTTATTTTTCTGTGTAGTGGTATAGTTGATGAACAAAGTATCTTAGAAATTTGGAAACAAGCCCAAAAAGCTCTATCATTTTCATCATCGCCAAGAGTATCTAGAATGGAATCGCTACTCAAGATTTAAGGTTACATACAAGTCGCAGAGTTAAGCGACGGATTTTTCCGAAAAATAAATATCCAATGGCCGTCACCAAAACAGCTGGATACGGTCCTGCAATCCGTGAAAATATCTGGTTTCGGCCACCACTGAAAGGACTGGAGATGGTCCACCTTCCAATTAAAAACAGATGTATCTGTGTTTTTCAGAATTATGAACTGCTTAGATTACATCCTGCTGAGCTGGCAGAGGATCACCAAAGTTAATATAATTCATCCTGCTGGAGACATGATTGTCTATCTAATTTCATGCCAATTTTTGGTGTAATTGTCAATAAAGAGCGCACTACAGGAAAAGTCAGGGATCACCAAACTTTCACGGTAATCAATGGTGCATGGTATATTTCAGTCTATACCAAAGTGGTTGTTGTGCCACTAGCAGGGCTTCAAGGACGGTAAAAGAACTTCAGTGACCTGAGTAGGAAATTGAGTTGTAGCTTGAGGGGTTTTCTGTTGCCAATACTTTTTGGATCCTTTGTTGGAATCCACTGTTACTGTTGTTATTCCAAACTGATCACAGGCTTTATTTCACGCACAAAAGATGGGTTGAACATCCAATTAAATTGACATAGCATCCCCCTTTTGGCTTTGCAATCTCTGTTTTGGAGGTATTCCCAGAGGATGATTACCTCGGAGAAGAGGCAATTTAAACTGTCAGCCACAGCAATATCAGATAGGATCACTTGATCCTTTGCCAGTCTCACTGGGATATGTGTTGTCAGCATGACCTCTTGCAAACTATTTCCAAATTTGGCTGTTGTAGGGGTCAAACTTGTGGCTTCACAGTGTTGAAATGTCATCCAGACACACCGTTGTAGTGGAATTTGCCCTCAAGGAGTCAACTTCAAACCCAAAACAACTTCAACTCCTTAATACCAGCTGCTTTTGTAGATGTGGAATGTGTTTGACTCTTATTTCCCCACCTTATTTTAAAGGTCCACTTTGTAAGAAAGCTGATTTCAGAATCTGATTCCCATCTCATTAAACACAGACACTTTGGGAAGGCAGCCAACACGAACTACAATCCCAAAGCCTCGCATTATGACAAGTTGGGAATCAGACTCATCCATCAACTTTCTCACCTGAAAGAACAGGAGTGTCAAGTCCCAAACAGATGGCTTCCACATCTGGTGCGAGCTTAATTTAATCTGAATTTGCTTGAGGAAAACTTGACCTGGGACCATTTTTTTTTTTCCTAGACAACACCTGGGTTGGATCGGAACCCGTCAAATTCAATGGATGAGATTCTTTTGGCAAGTGGGCTCAAGTTCAATAAAGGCTCTCAGATCAGGATGCCAAGGAGTTTTACACCCAAAGATGTTCATGTACCCTCAACAGCACAAAACAAAAAGAGACAAGAGTCTTGTGTAACTGTATTAGGGAGTATCTTGGTGTTGATTTTCCCATGGTCTCACTCTCGACCCGAACCTGGTCCTTTTTAACTAAAATCTAAGGAGGGGAAAAGTCCCATGGCCCCCTGATGGTCCGTAGCTGTTGGACTGGCAGCGACCCAAGCTCGCCTGCCTCCCATCCTTGATAAACAGCCCTCACTGTTGGGCACACACAGGCCGCTCTCCAGCTGTTTGTGGTGACGAATAAGGACACAATGGAACGACTGCTGTTTAGACCGGCGGTTCCCAAATGGATGACTTGATTTCATTATACATTTTTAATGTTTAACCACATCAAAACCATCAGCGAAATTTATACTGCCTATGTTTTATGTAGGGGTTCTTGAGTTCAGCGTTCTTAAAAATAGAAAGTACTTAATTTCACCCGACAGCATCAGACTGAACAGCTGGGGTGTCGGCTGCATGTGGAGGACTTCTATTCGTCATTGTAAATATTTATCTGTAAATCTGCGGAGCACCTGTTGGTGTTTGATTCTGATCGATTGGGAACTGGCATATGATGCAATCCATCCATCCATATATCGCCGTACGTCCTTTGAAGTGTTGGAAGGGGCTGGCTTTTGTTTTCAATGGAAAAGGGTACAAGTGGTATTCATTTCAAGAGTAATGACTCTGAATAAGCCAACGGGTGTGTCTTGGCTCCAGCCCTAATCAGCAGGGATGGACGCGCCATGTTGTATTTTCAAGTGCGCCCAGTGCTGCACTTTGACGTAAATACTTCTCCATCCATGTTGGTCTGAGCAGAAATGTGACACAACAGAAACAACACAACATAAAACGCAAACTTGTCTACTGGCAAAGGCGTCAGTCGCAGCCCAATCGCAGGGAGAAAGGTCGGCAATGTCTGTTTCTGTAAACCAGAGCCAAAGCATTTCATGGTGATGCATCTTTACATTTCCTCACATTTAACTTTATCTCTATTTCATGTCGACAACATAAAGCTTGACAATGCTGTGAATTAGGTTAAAGCACTAAAACCACTTGGTTAGGTTTAGCAAAACATAATTGTTTGACTTTAAATTGTGTTTTGATAGACACAAGAAAGGTTGGAGATGGTAAAACTTCCTACCGCAAAAACAGCCGGTATAACTTCCCTTGAAAAATAGCCGGTTTAGATCAGCTAGAGATGATTTTGTTTTAGCTTAAAATACCTGGTTTGAATACCACGAAGCAGGCTTGACATGTCCCGATTTCTGGTTATAAACAGAGTCAGGTTTCTTGTTGTCACAAACACAACAGGACCTTTTTCCGAGTTTTCCTTGAAAAATACACAATGGTGTCACACTTACAAAACTTGAAACACCGTCTTGAACTTTGGTCACTGGCTTGGTAGCCTTGTTGCAACTCCACCACCAACTCCTCCATCTGACATGTGTTCATGGTGGTTTGCAGCATTTTATTTTGGTGGCTGGGCTGCAAATCATCTGTGTTTTTATGCACATTTAAAAAAAAAAAAAAAAAAGACAGCACATACGGAGTGAAAATGGTGGTAGAGACAAAACCATTTCGCTCACATTCACACCTATGTGATATCCAGAGTGATAAAATACATCATAACATTAAATATAAAAATCTGACAAAACTGGTAAGCATCCGTGTACATGTTACATGTTATATTGGAGGTGCTACGGTCCATAAAAGTTTTGGAGGCACCGTTTCAGAGCTCAAACATAAACACTGCGTCTGACTGGGAAGTTATGAGTCGCATCACGATTCTGCGTCTAAAGACGAGCCAAGATAATAAAGCCGATACCCACCGCTGTGTTTTAAAGTGATTTTGAACCGGGACGGAGGATTTACCGGCACAGTAAAAGACAAGATGTTTGACTCGGTCTCTCCACGAGGTCATTTCTCATCTACTAACAATGAAGTCCTGATGTGCAGCTTCGTGAGGCTTTTGGACACCAAAGCTCAAATATTTAATCAGGGCCACACTTGTTTCACAGTGGTACTCTGGAGGGGGGGATGCTGGGTAAATATTTGCTCTCAGGCAGTGTAAAGCTGTAAAATGGACCGCAGACGTAAACACTGCAGGCTGCAGCTCAGGGGACCAGAAGTTTGAGAAGGAAGGGAAAAAAATAAGCTTTTAAAAAAATTATTTATTAGTTTATGCGACAGACAACACATGTAAGCATTGTTAC
Source organism: Acanthopagrus latus (assembly GCF_904848185.1). NCBI lineage: Eukaryota > Metazoa > Chordata > Actinopteri > Spariformes > Sparidae > Acanthopagrus > Acanthopagrus latus. Next base: position 4,845,622 of record NC_051048.1, on the reverse strand, counting down.
GTCTGATTAAAACACAGCTGATGCTGTGTTTATAAGACTTCTAGCTGTTTTAGCCAAACATTTGCAGTCCTTGTCCCTGTAAGGCTCGTGAGGAATAAAACTGCACCCTAAAATAGACATATAGTAACTAATAATTACACCAATATTGCCTGGCTAGACTACAGAGAGTGACGATCAACAGTTTAGACAAAAATGACTGAGCAATGTCAAGATAAAAAGAGAAAACAAAGGTAAAAAAAAAAAAAGAGGAAACAATCATCTGATAAATGCCCTAAAATGTAAAAGTTTATATAAAAACCCAGAAAATTTACAGTATTGCTTGTTTTATCGATAACTAATTACTATTCAGGATGAAGAAAACTCAGTTAAAGCTGATTTTTGTTCCTTCACACTTCATACCGATCATCCATCATCAGAAATGTTTCTCATTTATTTTTCTGCGGATCATTTTTCTCAGCTTGTTTGGTTTTCAGCACCCTGACTGCTGCAGAGTCACCAGGAGTGAAAGGAGGGGAGAGAGCGCCCTCTGCCAGCCCAGTCCTGAACCTGAGGCTCGGGACCAGAACCAACCCATCTGGGACAAACCCCCGAACCAGCCATCAAGCTTGACTTCTTTAGTGGGTTAGAAAGGAGACTGAACTAAACCCTGGTGCTGCATGGATTTAAAGTGGAGAGAAACTGGCTGCAGAAACAGGATTTGGCAGCACATTCTGTCAAGAAAAGGTCTGAAATTCTACATTTTTCACAGTGTCGATCAATACACAATATATTCTGAATTTGCAGATCTCCTGAATGATTATTTCAACTTGAAATCTGTTGCAAAAGCACCAAAAAAATGACAATTTAAGCTACTTTTTTTTAAGGAGGCATGAGCAGATAAGGATAAAAAAAAAAAATGGGGTAAACATGTTTCATGCTGGTGCTTTTATTGTAGGGCGTGAGAGAGAGAGAGAGAGAGAGAGAGAGAGAGAGAGAGAGAGAGAGAGAGAGAGAGAGAGAGAGAGAGAGAGCATTCCTCCACAGCTCCAGGGTGATGAAGAGGTTAAGCCAGCCCCCTCTCCTCTCCTCCTCTGCTCTCTCTCTCTCGGTCGCAGCCCATCAGTCCACCGCTGCCACCTCCAGCAGCTTCAGTCGCTCGTTTTTACGCAGCAGACATGGACAGATCCAAACTTTAACTCCCAGCTCCTCTGTCTCTCCTCCTCCTCCTCCTCCTCCTCCTCCCCCCTCTGCCTCGTCCTCCCCGCTGAGCTCCGACTGAACAGCCCCACTGGCAGCGGACGCATGGAGACGTAACTCTGCTCCAGCACTTCGCTCGACTCTGTGGAGTTTGCTTTGCTTGCTTGTTTGTTGTTGTTGTTTTGGGTTTTTTGCTCGCTTCCTCTTTGGTGTTTTTTATGGTCTGCTCATGCGTCGGGAATGCCATGGCCACTCCGAGCGCACAGCAGCAGCACCAGGATTACTTCAGATCGGTGAGCAGCGAGTCCACCACCTACATGATGGTCCCGGCCGGCGGGCCGAGCGGGACGAGGCGCCGGGAAGCGCCGTCCAAGATGTGGGTGGCGATGGTGGTGATCGTGGTGGTGGTGCTGCAGATCGCCTCCACCACGGGGCTCTTTCTCTACCTGAACATGTCCATATCGCAGGTAAGAGACGCTCCTCGGTCACTTTCAGAGCTGTCCTGCTGCTACTTTGTGCCACATGTGGGAGTTTTGTGCGGAAAAGACGCTTTTGGCGCACGGAGCTGGGGCGAGACGACTCCCGCTGGAGGTCACAGTTACACTTTTATTACACTTTAGTTGTGTTTTGTACACAATTCCTGCAAGTCCGAGAGAAACATTAACGAAGGATTGTAAAACCTTTTATTTATGGGAGTAATTCACCCCTGGAAGCGGTTTTTGCGCACTTCGCCCCTGCGTCTGGCTTGTCAGGCGCTTTGCTCTCGCCTGACTGAACTCGTTAAACCAGAGAAAATGACGAGTAATCGAGGCAGAGGGGAGCGAGCAGCCTGCTTTCAGCGAGCTAAACGGCTTAAATTGCGTGTCTGAAAGAGAAACAGTGCCGCCATTTAACGAGCAGGAGATGTATAGTCTGTGAAATCGCCTCTGAGCAGCTTACAGATGTGCGCAGAGGTGACATGTGCAGGTCAGTGATCGAGGTGAGCTCTGCCTGCTGAAGTCAGCAGGGTTGTTGCACCGCAGTGAAGGTATTTTAACATGTAATCTGCAGAGAGAGCTCACAGCTGGGCAGGTTTGAGGACCACTGGGGTTAACACAAGTTCTTATTCCGTGTGATCTAAAGCCTTTATTTCCTGTTTACAATCATTTCCATCATGTGTTGTGAAATTAAGATACAATGTTTTGTTGGGCGAATCCTGAATGATGTGCTGCTGCAGCTGGACGGAGGACAGGAGGAGCACCAGGTGTGATGAATGAGTCTGGTGCCTTGCTCTTTGTGGCACGATGTATTATCCTGCTGCAGATTAACTCGTTGACTATTTTTTTTACTAAACATGCACCCAAAAATCTAACTGGTTGCACTGGTGCGCCTGAGATTCAGAGGTTTGTTTTTAAACCATTTCTTTCCTGTATGTACTTTAAATTAAAAACACCACGGTCGACCGGTCTTTCCATTTCCTGACAGACGTTCACATGATGTGTTATGAAAGCCAAATTAAAATGGTTTATTTTCTGCACCTGGTATTCACCGACAGTAAATCAGGCGCACCAGTGCGACCAGTTCGACAGCTGAGAGCGGAGCTGTGTAGCTGCAGGTGAACCCGTCCAGCTACCAGCAGAGAGACTCATTACCTTCCTAGGGAGGCATAAAACACGGCAGCGATAAGCTTATCAGCCGACCGAGGTTCATATTGTCTCAGCGCCTCTCGGTGGAGATCCATTATTTCATCCCTGTCCTCCTTCTGTCTCTCTGAACGGATCGCGTGTCGAACAAAAACACTCCACCTGCCTGATACATGGGGATTTAAGTTTTCCATACGTGGTCCGCAGAGGGAGAGAAGATGCTTCATGTGGCTTCATGGAAACTTTATATATTGGCTTTTAAAAAGAAATAATCTGCGGGGACGCCAGGGGGAAAGATTACAGGATGAATGAATCCCAGCAAGAGGCCGGTTTAAAGTGTAACGCTGCTCCGTCAGAGGAACCGGTGAACTCTGCAGGGAGGTGACAGGCGAGTCGCGCTCTCCAGGTTTTTCTGTCCGAAATGAGGCGATGAGTTGTGCAAGGTGTGCGTCCGGCGAGGACCTCCATCAAGCACAAACTACCCAACATTTCCTCTTTCAGATGCAGAGGGAAGAAAACTGATAGTTGTGAATGAACGCCTGGCTCCATTTCAGCCGCTTTCACGTCTTCTAACTAAGGAACAAAGTCACGTTTCTGTCAGGCGTTGTTGTTCGCTGTGAGTCTGAAGGGAAAATGGGAAGAGATCCAGTTGTTTTCGCAGCAGCTCCTGAAAACGCCAGAGACCGAGGGGAAAGCTGTCTGTTTCCACGTTGCCGGGTATGCACAGGGTATTTTCTTTCCTAATTAGATATTTGTGTCTTTCAATTAAACTGCCCTGTTTTTTGTTAAGCAGTAGTGGGGCAACATCTGTCTTGGAGAGTCTTAATCAGGGTTAACGGACAGATGTGCATTTGTTTTTTGGTTTTTGTGTCTCAGATTACATAAAAACTGCTGAACCCGTTTCCAGCTACTCAGCCCAGAATAGACCCAGTAAACTTTGGGTCTGGATCCAGATTGAGATCTTCCAGATCCAGGAATTTTGAGATAAGGCGTTTTTTTTCCCCCCTCTAACATTTATGATGTTGGATGAGTCTCCGTCGATCAAACTCGACTCTACTTCTAGTTTTAAATTCACACGTCAGCCTGTGTGGTCGTTTTTAGACAACGACGTCAGTTTCTGAGTCAGAAATCCTTTTTTATTTCTCAGTTTTTTCCCCCATTTTGAACATTTTGATCTTGGTGGTTTATGGCCATGCTGTCATGAGAGGAACACAATACGAGAGTTCGGAGCTGCGCCTGCTTCCAATTTACACACTGGCAAGAAACAGCACTATCAGCAGAGTCGGATCAGAGCAGAGCACTGTATACTTTGTTGACGAGATAATGAGCTGATATAGTTATTTATTAGACAGCTCAAAAGCGCGTTTAAGTCTTGATAGATGGGTCGGGTTTGGGTCTTCCTTCCCTGAGGTGGCAGGAAGTCGCACGAGAAACAGTTTTTTCCCGAGATGATACTGGACAGAGACGGAATGAAAAACACGGAGCTATGTATGTGGGGAATCCCCCGGTTCTCATGCGGAGGCCGGCTATTTTTAATCTGGGAGACAGGCCCGGCTTTGAATCGCGAGCAGGGCTACACCCCGGTGCCAGCCTGCGCGAGGACAAAAGACGGTCTGAAACAATGAGCGGCGCACAGCGAGGAATGCTCCGGTGTCGCCTCAGGGCTGCGGCAGTCAGGCACAAACAAACACATAAATACGGAAGTTACCGGATTCGTGGGGGTTTTTTAGCCGTTCCGGCCTGGGTTGGTTTCTGGTTTTCAGTGGTAGCGAACATCACTGCTCCACTGTGAGGCTCTGCTGCTTGTATCAGTTTTGATCATTGCCTGAATATCTTTGGGTTTTTGGACTGTTTGTGGGACAAAACAAGTTATTCAAAGACGTCACCTTGGGCTCAAGAAAGTTGGTTCATAGACTCTTTTTTCCGACCAAACAATGATTGCAATTAATCAGAGAAATACTCCGTAGATTAATTCACAATGAGAAGAATCATCAGTCGTAGCTTTGCTTTCATTTTTGAAGAAATGCGCTAAAGAAAACAACGTCCGCCAAAGTCTTTACAGGCGACCCAGGAAGTTATTCTGAGCGAAGTATAGAGTCGCCAGTCAAGTCTGACAAAGACGTCTTAGAAAGTTTGGTGACTTTGCCCCAAAATAAGTCTTTACAACAGCCATTTCCCAAAGGTCATCGCTCTACTTCTACAACAACAGCTTCTTCTACGGGTCAATCCCTAATGTGATGCTGTCAGTTTGATATCTAATGTTTGGCTAACCTCTAACCTTTCTTGGTAATCCTTTGTATTAGCATGATATCCTCATTTTCATGCATGTTAGAGGTCCGTCTGCAACCAAATTGGGTGAAAGTTTGGTATTCTCTGGCATCTTCCCCCCAGTTCAGCTGTGCTTGGTTTTTCGTGAGGGAATCAGTAGGATATGTTATCCAACCACCATCTCTGACGTTTCAGACTTTCTCAGTAGGTAGTGTGGAAGATTTCTTCAAACCACAGTTACGTTTCATATCAAAACTTCTACAAGACGACTGCCAAGTGAGAGACCTGTTGTTGGACTGGTTCTTTAAGTGTTTGTCGGGACACTTTTCAGCTGGGTTTGTAGCAACAAAACCAGGTATTTTAAGCCAAGACAAGATCATTTCCCTAACCCAGGCCTAGTGGTTTCTGATGTAAAGGAAGGGAAAAGTTTGCTATCCATGTTCAAGCGAGGATTGTGAGGGTTGTCTGGCGCCTTACGCGGTCAAGACTTTCTGATCCTCATTCAAAAACGGGAGTACAAACTATAAATTGTTTAGAAATCTGCTCTCTGTTGGTGTTTTGCTTGCTGGTTGTTAGATGTTTAATGAACGAGCATGAGAGTTAATAATCTTTATTTACAGTTCAGTGGTCATAGAAGAGACATCTTAAAGGCTTGACACTACGTCATGTATGCTTATTTTCGCACAGCTGGGATCAACTACACGGGGGTTTATGACTTTAATGCCTTTCATACGACGGCGTCTTTAGATTTAATCTTTTTTATCTCTGCCGATGAAAGTCTGGGCTGGACGGGTGAAACCATATGAGAGTTCGTACGGCCGCATCAAAACTCGATTAAACTCCACATGTTTCATAAACTTCCCTGATGTGGATCAGATGAGCCTCCACATGACAGCGACACGGGTGTATTTTTGACAGAAATTTTAGGGTTTTGGGGGGGAATTTTGGGGGATTTAAGTGTGTGTGTGTGTGTGTGTGTGTGTGTGTGTGTGTGTGTGTGTGTGTGTGGGACTGGCATTCCATTCCTCACACTTCACTGGTCCACTTTATTATTGTTTGGTTTCACTGATAGGCTCTGACTCACCCTTACATGCAACAATACACCCGGTGTGGCTGTGTGTGTGTGTGTGTGTGTGTGTGTGTGTGTGTGTGGTCTGATTCACACAGACGAAGCCCACAGTGTATACGTACGGTGTGTGTGTGTGTGTGTGTAGATGAGTGTGTGGTCCGCTTAGCCACCAAAAAATTGCCAATTTTGGTCTTTTCTATCTGTGTTTGTGCGATTTAAGCGCGTGTTTTTTCGCGCGTACAATCTCAGGGTTTTTTTTTATCTGGGGCGATAACAAGACGCCCTTCGGGAATAAACAGAAGGAGAAAATCCCCCAAAATATTGACTTTTTTTTTTTTCCAGCTGACGGAGAAACACAGGGGAGTAATTTTAGGTTTACAGATTCGAATCGCAGTCAGATTTAAGGTTGGATTAGGCATCAGAGCCTGGATACAGCAAAGGACGAGAAAATGATACAACCATCGGTCCACAAATCAGAAACTGCAGATCTACTGACTCAGCTGGCTGCGTGCTGATCATGTCAGTAGCCTGTCATTATCAGTCACTTCCATTCACTCCCACTCTGGAGCTGTTTCTCAATCCGGCCTCCATGTGCAGCCTCAGCTGTTGCTGCCGAGATATTCCTGACACAAACCTCCTATAGCGCCGTATAGAACCGCCCGGCCCAGTTGTTCCATCCGTACGTGGATCTGCTGTATATTTACCCCTGAGTTTCACACCGGATCATGTTTTTATTTGTGCAAAGGTCAAAGTTGAAAAAGGGAAGTGGAAAGAATCAGTGGATGCCCCCCGACAAGAATGGAAAACACACAACACGTGTGCACCGCGGGGGGCTCGGTGTCACCGGGTGGGCAAGTTTGGACAGGACCGTGTTTTCTGTACATGTGTGTGTGTGGGAGATAGATATTCGACCTTTGACCTTTTAACAAAAGCACACACACACACACACACACACACACACACACACAGGTGCATGCGCAGTTCCTCATCGGTGACCAATTTCAAGTCAAATCAAATCCCCTCACTGCAAATATTTTCATTTAATCCAAAGCAACTAATAGAAACCTCCCACGCCAGACTCCATGGCCAAGACACACAGTTCTCCCTCCCTCTCCTCTCGCTCTATCACACCTTCCCGTCTCCCTCCGTCTCTGTGTGTTATGGTTCAACTCCGCGTCGCAGAGTCGAGTTACAGTCGGTTTTAGGGCTCGAGGGGGGTTGTGGTGGCACAAGGGGTGGGCGGATTTTTGAAGAGTGACACATGCAGTTGTATTTTTCTTTCACGAGGCAGGCGTTTAGAAGTGAACCGATTCCTTGGTAGTCGATATGTGCGCGCACATCCCCACAGGCCCCCTGGGCACCTCTCCAAAGTGACGCGAGGCGTTTACGTGGGTGTAACGCGCAAAAACGAACGAGAGGCGTAATGCACATTAATGTAAACGCACGTTCTGTCAGTGGAAGAAGATGTTTTTGGCTTCGCTTCTCGCCTCGTCCAGTTGTGAGGCTAAACACTGATGACAAGGCCAAAATGAAGTCAACTAAGTGATCTATCAGACGTGTTGGCCAGTGCAGTCTTCAAGCATGAGGCAGCTGATAGTGGATCTTCACGACACACTTTGCTTTTAAGATCATAAAAAAAGAAACTTTCTGCTTTGATGGCGCGATAGAAACACTCACATGTTTCAGGAGGCTCGCTGAGACACAGTGTTGTGTCTTTGGACGAGGATGAAACAGAAGGCTTGAAAGGGAAGGAAAGGATGAAAGGGAAGAGAGAGCGACGAGGGGAAAGTGGGCCTGGGAGGTGAAAGTGACAACGGAAGGAGATAAAGATGACGGTGATTCATGGATGCAAACGATATTCTAGCATCAACAAATACGTCACGTTCATCTTGAAACTGTATCGCAGAAGATGTCAGGTGATTTTTTTGTTATCATACAGCACAGGGTTAGATAACGAGTACTACACCAACAAATCGTACATCCTGTAGTTTTCTATACATAAATGCATAAACTTGTAAACGCTCAGGAAATAATTCCGCATTTTTGGAATTTGCGTCTGCAGAAACAAGATCATATATATGGTGGCCATTTTCAGATTAGACATTTTCAAATCATACCATTTATTCTACAACTATAATTTCCCTACAGATTAAAGAACACATATGATATACAATGTGCTAATTCAAGAGCTAATTTTAGAGGTGCTGGAAGGTGGGTGAACGCTAGTTGTTTCCCCTAGTTTCTCCACTGCTTATGCTAAGCTAACTGACTGCTAAGCTAAGCTAACCGGTTGCTATCGAACAGACATGTCATTGGTATCAATCTATTCGTCCAACTCTCGGGAAGAACGCGAATGAGCGTATTTTCGAAAACATTGAAGTGTTTCTCTTAATATGACTCAGAGAAGACTTACAATGATGTAAGTATCAAATGATAGCAGGCCTGAAGGTATCAAACAATGAAAACATGAATCTTACGTCACATATCATCATTCAGAATAAGGAAAGAGTGACGCTGAGAGAGTTGAGAGATGGGACAGCAGCAGCAGAGGCATCAGACACAGTGTGCTGCTGTACATGATGTCATCTGTTAGAGAGCAGATATACAGACACACTCGTGTCCTTGGTCTTCGACAGCGCGACACGTGAAAACAGGATATTTACGTTCCCACGTTGGAATGCTCATTAGGACGTGGCTGCAGCTGTGTGTGTGAGTGTGAGTGTGTGTGACAGCTGCTGTGCTGTGTGTTATCACTCTGTTTGCTCGGTCAACATGGCCATAAAGGGCTGATAAATGCCGCTCATAGGTTTCCAGGGAACTGAAGCGCCTTTCAAACGTCTGCCGAGTCTGCAGAGTGAAATCTGTGTTGCTGAACGCTGGACTCTCCTGGGAGCAGTGAGATGTTTGCAGCCTGTGCTATCTTTATGGCACGCTGACTGCTGAGTCAGCTGAATCTCTGTTTTCTACAGTGTCACATCAGTTTGCGTTAAACACTATCTCAGCCTGATAACGCACAGTAAGTAATTTGACGGTGTGTTTATGAAAAAAAAAACCTGATAAGAGTAAGTTTTGTGTTTTTATCTTGTTTCTGTAGACAAAAAAACACAATGTGAGTGTTTATTTAAGCAACCCGACAAATCTGTCATAAATATTGTACCATGTGTTATTTGCATTTTTGTCCACATTTTTTCGAATAATGGGAAAGACTTCCATGAATAAAAAGCAAAAATAACAAATACATAGATGATTTTTTTGTCATATAATCAATCAATGGTGGTAAAATGCCCATGTTGTGTTCTCAAAGCCCATCGTGACGTCTTAAAATGTCTTATTTGGTCCGAACAATCATTTATCGGTCAAAACTTGTTGTATTAAAAGTTTTGTTTGTTTGTTTCACACAACGTAATACAGAAAAAAAATATGTCTGGCTGATTTGTAGTTCTGAAAGTCCTAATTGAGTTTATTGCTAGTCAGTGTTGGACCTCCATTAAAACAAGACCCGAGTGTTTGAGAACCACATTTGGATTATAATGATATTAATTAAATCTGATGTAAAACCACCTTCAAACACGGCTTATAATCTGGTCTTTAAGAACATGATAATGAGTGTGTTGGCACTAGATGAGGCCTTCTTGTTAAATAATACTGACTCTGCAGGGTAATGGAGCCGATGTATGAGTGCTCACAAGGTCTGATCAAAAAAAAGAAAAAATGTCTGCTCCAGATTTACAGTTTATGGTGTTACTAGCAAACAGATGGTTACAGTAATGTAATGTATATAAATTGCAGAGTGGAAGTTCAGCTCCACGTTGACCTCCTACGACGAAACGTCTATCCGTCTTCCCTCATTTCCGACCTCCACCGTACGAGTCCCATATGGCTCCCATCATATGGAAACCAAATCCTTCCCCGTACTTTCTATACAGGAATCATATCAAAAGAGAGGCGGAAAAAGACGCTGCTGGATCTCGTCCAGTGGACCCACAGCTAAACCTTGAGTTTGTTGGGGAGCTGAGGGGGGGACAAAAGAAGGAAAAGGAAGACATTCGAAGACGTGAAGAGCAGAAAATGGATTTTCAGGTTTCTGTAAAGGTAGCGCTGTGCTTGTAACATGCTCTACAAGGGTTTTTCATGACTTGAAGTAATGCAGAGCCTTTAAATTATTTTAAGTTATTTCTCCCAGAATATTGAAATTGTATACAACATCCTGGGACTCCAAACCTCTCCGACCAAATTCTACTGAAATTCCATGACATTCAGCAGCTCTAAGGCATCACACACTCTTATTCAGTAGGAGAGAAAGTGCTAAACACATCCTGTAAAAAAAACCTGAAATCACTGAAAGCAGCACTCCAGGAAAAATTTGCCCTGGAAACCATTAGTCATATCACAAACTCCCTCAAATACTGTTTTCTCCTGTGTCACCGCTACAGCTGAAATGATCAGTCGAACTATTCCACATAAATCGTTTAGGTCTTGTGGGCTAAGATGCCAAACATTTCCAAATTCCAGCCTCTCACTTACAAGGATTTCGTTGTAAGTGAGAGCAAATTGAATCTGTTGCAATTTTTGGACGAAGCAGTGACGTTGCTTTGGCCGTAAGGAACTCGAGATGGTCATTTTTCACTGTCTTTGACATTGTATAGACCAAACTGTTAAACAATTACCAGAGAAACACAATCATGCAGATCAGTCAATAATGAAACTACAGTAATTGTTAGTTGCAGCCACCACAACAGCTGGCAAACGAATGTTCCTGAAAGTGATTGCTTGAAAAGAGCGACTATGAAACCAACATGGACGTCTGAGATCCAGTATTGGATGATGAGGTCAGTACTGGTTTACTACTGGGGCTTTTCCATCAGCACTTGAGTCGAACCACGCTGCACCAATTTACGGTTCTATTATCAGTGAAACCACGTTCAGGATGAACCCGTAACAACCTCCCTTTGCCCCGTCAAACATGATTTTTTTTATGAGACTCTTGTACGAGGAGGAGGCTCTCGTTTTGCTTCTAATATAAACTTTTATTGTGTTTGTTTTCAGCTGTTTCAGGACTTGTGGTGGGTCCTGATCTTGCTGCTTCATAATAGGAGCTTTTAAATACCTAAATAACGGCTGACAATTATTGTGAAGATTTTATAGGAAATGAAACATCTCTAATCACCGATTAGTGGGTATTTGTTAGCAGCTTTTGATAATAGTGCAGGGAAGGAAGACTTTTTACAGCCGGGGCGGTCTCCAGTTAAAGACACTCCTTCAGGCTGGTAACGGCGATACATCTCCCCGCCACACTGGGCTGATGTCCTGAATCGAACCATGTCCAGCCGAGCCAGAACATGTGTGCTGAATCTCCGCATAATCTTTGTGTGACCACGAAGAAAATGAATCAAGACTTTAATGGTATCGTAGGGAAAACGGATCCGTGTGTGCATGAGTTTGTGTGTGTTTACCTGATCAGTCAGCGGCTGACCGGACGGAAAGTTCTGAGCCGGTCCAACGTGATCTAACCTTGGGAACCGGCAGACACATCTCGGTCCTGGCACGAAAAGGAGGGCTTGTTAGTGTCAGCCGAAAAAGACTGTCGACTCCAATGTTTTCCCTCAAACACACACACACACACACACTCTTGTTCTCTCTCTGATATCAGTATTTCGGCCCAGTAACAAGAGTCCCTCTGTCAGCTCTCATTTCTGTACTAATTAAAAACCCAGTGAACTACTTTCTGCGCTGTCTTTCCATCCAGTTCCAGAACAGTTGCCTCCTCCGTAAACCTCGGTTTTTTGGCCGTCCCTTTGTCTCGCTCATGTCTCCCCAACCGTGTGGTTTTGGCCTTCGATAAAAAAAAATTGAAAACCCATCATCATTGCCCTCTCCGATCAGAAAAACAACCACAAAAACATTATCGCTGATGTTCCACTTCCCTCAGCTCCTACACTGAGCTCCAGACTGCAGCTAATTTTTGGCTTAGTGTCTGAAAACACAACACTGCCTCATTAGAAGCTCGTAAGGTTTCTTGGACGTGTGTGATCGCAGGTCATCCATGAATAAATGAATCAACCAGTGAGCGTGGATTTGGCTTTTGTCGGCAGCGTGCTGAATGGAAAACCTTAACATGAAGAGTTGTGGGAAAAGAGGTGAAATCATGAACTTGTCGGGCAGGCGGTCAAAGCTTCCCTTCAGTCCGTGACTTCTGAATACGGCTGTCGTTTTCCTTTTGGTTTTGTCCGTTAAAAGTTGGAGCAAGCACAGTTAAGAAAGCAGATGTTGGCTTGATTACCAGATTACAGCAACTTTATGACATCATCCTAGCTGTCTTTTAGCTTTGGATGATAATTCAACGAAGGTATGAATGGTTGTTAAGCTGTCTGGGGAGGGAACTCAGCACTGCATTGTACATGGGTGATAAGTAATGTTGTAGATCACCTCCTCTATTCAAAGACGGCCATTCCAGTCTGACATAGACGGATTCCTTTTCTCCTCTTTCAAACCATCTGTCTTCTCTGGACAAGATGTTTACATTGTTGTCCTCAAAGGATCTCTCCCCAGACGCCTTAACAACCATTCGCACCTGGGCTCACCTAACAACCCACATGAAGGCCGGTAAAGTCAACAATCCACAAGTGGCCCTAACGACTCTGTAAGGACACTCCCACACAGAGTTTAAAAGCCAGCTAAATTTCCAGTTTGTTAGAATTGACGAAGCCTCTTGGGTGAGAAGTTAAATGTCTTCAAGAAACTGAAATAAGTCCAGTTGCCTACGATACAGCACGTAGATTTACTACGACCTGGGTGACTGAGAACCTTCATCAACAAATTGATCAGACTTATATCTGCATCAGGACGAGAGGCCTTTGAAAGAAGTCAACGTCGGCTCTTTGGCTTAATTTGAGGTTTTATAGTTGTCTGAATCTAAATGAAGCACACCAAGACTCTCCAAAGAAATGTTAACATACTCTACTTGTTTGGCAAAAAGAGACTGAAAGCCTGTTTCCAGAAATAGTTACTTGGATGTCTTGGCCTCTTGCAGAGGAGATACAAATCTTGCATGAATGTTATGAAAACATGAGTCCGATCTAGGATTGTCCTTCTCCGCTGACTGGGGAAGAAAAAAAGATCTCTGGCCTTGCTGCTGCCAAAATATTATGGGTAAGAAGGGAAAGTGTGGAAACATCTAGATTGTGACTGAGAGAGGCTTTTAAAAGGGTGAAAAGACTATTTTTAGACTGAAATCACAAAGGCTTCTTGTTTCCACACAGTGTTTCTTACATTTTTTGGGACAAAGCTGAAAGTCCGCAGCCGTGCTAGACAAAGTGATGAAGTCATCAGGGTTCATCGTCTGGGGATCATGAATCTAACTGATTGTTAAACTGATAGTCTGTCAGTCCAGAGCCAAAGTCGTGGACTGACAGACCATCTTGCCACTGCCAACCCTTGAGCCAGTTGCAAAATTTCAGTCTTTCCTCTACTGTTCCTCCCAGGAAGAGAACAAAATATTCTCTGAAATGTCATAAAGGCCTGTATAAGTCATAACCTTGACCTTCTCATATGAAGGAAGGAGTTTCCAAACTTCGCGAAGGTATTTGGAAACGACATAATAGTAGCAAAGAATCCCATCAGTTTAGATCGCAAACAGGTTCTTCAGCTTTTAGGAGTTGGCAAATGGTCGACTTGGCATCGATGGCAGCATTCTCGCTTCTCATGGGAGGTTTGAGATGTTTCTCAACACAAATGCTTGACGATGGCTTCACTTGAAATGTAAAACTTGAGCACGACATCAAAATAGCAGGCGCAGAAATGGCCTCTAGCGTTGTCCTTGTCGCGCTGGCGTTGCTTTGTTTAGCGATTATGGAAGTTGATCTGGTTTAAGCAAATAAGCGCAGATGGATCCGAGCGCTGACTGCAATGTAAAACACATGGCAGATTTTTTTTTTTTTTTGGTTAAATCTGAAGGAAAACGTGTGGGATCTATGCTCTGGAGGATTTCCTGTCACAGGGAAAGGCTAACAGAATGCTAAAACCAGCTGCACACATCCCACCCACCTGCAGTCATAACTTGTTTGTCTCCAGTGAGGCAACTGAACACTGAAAAGCAAATTGTATTTCTCAGAATCATTAAACCTGTTTGTGTGCTGCTATCATGATTTAAAAGCTCATTTCTTGAGAAGCAATCTGAAGCTCAAATCCATTTCCATTTCGAGGATTTGGAGCCTCCTGATCACTCACAGTGGTGGTGACAGTTCCTGATAAACTCTGACCTGGTTATCGAGCAAAGAAAATACCAAAAGCAGAAGGTCTCGTTGATAAGTTCATGTGTGATCATTGGCTTGTCTGTTATATTGACATATCTAATGAATGTTTAAACTGCTCACGACATGGTATGTGTCAAGACTTGGCTTAAAGAAATATGTCAATTGTCAAAGCAAGTTTGGTAAAGATGTAAGTCATGACTGAACAACCTTTGGTTTGAGGATTGCAAAAAACATTTCTGCTAAGTCTTCTGATCACATTATAAATAGGATTTGTAAAATTTAATTAAGCATTTTAGGACGAGGCACCACAGGTCACCCAGTCGGTCATCCAATAAATATCAATTTGTACGTATACAACATTCATGAATATCTATAAGGGATCCATAATTTCTCGGTAATTAATTAAAGCAACAAAATGGAACTTCCCTGAGAAAGATCAACAGTTTAGTCTCGTCCCCAGGTCGTCAAATACTGACAAGCTCGGGTCGAACGCAAACCTAAAGCATTAAACGTGTTTGTTTTTTGGAAAAGAACAAATAATTGTGTTTTTAAGCAAACATTTTGATTTATAAACCTAAATATGCCTGATTGTTTTCATAAAGTTCCATGAATTAATTAGAAAGTAATCATTTTAGGTGAAAACGTTAAAAAAATTAAGATTATCAAAATAGTTGAGTTCCCAGTCCGAACCGCTAGCTGCACGGGTAACCGAGCTAACTAGCTAACTGCTACAGCTACAGTTAGCAGCAGTTAGCAGTTACTCCAGTGATATGCTTCCCTATATTTGTATGAAAATCAACACAGGTAAAAACTTAACTTTCCTGACAAAGGCAGTAAGGTTCTCGCTGATCACAAAAATCACAAAAAAATCTTTTCTGGGTTAGTTCACATACACTATATTACCAAAAGTATTCGCTCACCTGCCTTTACTCATTCTATGAACTGAAGTGCCATCCCATTCCTAACTCATAGAATTCAATATGATGTCGGTCCACCTTTTGCAGCTATTACAGCTTCAACTCTTCTGGGAAGACTGTCCACAAGGTTGAGGAGAGTGTTTATAGGAATTTTTGACCATTCTTCCAAAAGCGCATTGGTGAGGTCACACACTGATGTTGGTCGAGAAGGCCTGGCTCTCAGTCTCCGCTCTAATTCATCCCAAAGGTGTTCTATCGGGTTCAGGTCAGGACTCTGTGCAGGCCAGTCAAGCTCATCCACACCAGACTCTGTCATCCACATCTTTATGGACCTTGCTTTGTGCACTGGTGCACAGTCATGTTGGAAGAGGAAGGGGCCCGCTCCAAACTGTTCCCACAAGGTTGGGAGCATGGAATTGTCCAAAATGTTTTGGTATCCTGAAGCATTCAATGTTCCTTTCACTGGAACTAAGGGGCCAAGCCCAGCTCCTGAAAAACAACCCCATACCATAATTCCTCCTCCACCAAATTTCACAGTTGGCACAATGCAATCTGAAATGTACCGTTCTCCTGGCAACCTCCAAACCCAGACTCGTCCATCAGATTGCCAGATGGAAAAGCGTGATTCATCACTCCAGAGAACGCGTCTCCACTGCTCTAGAGGCCAGTGACGGCGTGCTTTACACCATTGCATCCGACGCCTTGCATTGCACTTGGTGATGTGTGGCTTGGCTGCAGCTGCTCGGCCATGGAAACCCATTCCATGAAGCTCTCTGCGTACTGTACTTGGGCTAATCTGAAGGTCACATGAAGTTTGTAGCTCTCTAGCAATTGACTGTGCAGAAAGTCGGCGACCTCTTTGCACTATGCGCTTCAGCATCCGCTGACCCCTCTCCGTCACTTTACGTGGCCTACCACTTCGTGGCTGAGTTGCTGTTGTTCCCAAACGCTTCCATTTTGTTATAATAGAGCTGACAGTTGACTGTGGAATATTTAGGAGCGAGGAAATTTCACGACTGGATTTGTTGCACAAGTGGCATCCTATGACAGTTCCACGCTGGAATTCACTGAGCTCCTGAGAGCGGCCCATTCTTTCACAAATGTCATATTTTTTTTTCATAACACATGACAAGACAATGCAAAGAGTATGAGAAAGTTCAGCCGGAGCGTTCCCAGAATTCAACAGTGGTGTTTGTTGTGGTAGCTGCTGACACCGTCGACTGCTCATCTGCCAGAACAGCAGCTTCACACACACACACACACACACACACACACACACACACACACACACACACACAGGAGTGATGTCATTGCACCTTCACTTCAGCAGTTCCAATTTCCAAGTGATTTGTTTTCTTTTGATTATTAAAAAGTTTGTAAAGCTAATTTTCCATTTTCGGCGTTAAATGAAAAGTAAACACGCTGCTCTGCTTAATTTCACTGCCACTTTCTTCGCTCAGCAAAGATTTCTAACAATAACCCTGAAAATACTTCTAACCTTTGTCATGAAAATAACCTCTTCAGCCCACTTTCTTTGTTTTCTCATTCTTGCGGGGACATCTGGACCCCACCAGAGAAAACAGAGCGCAGCTACAATTTGTACCAGCACAATAACACTGGTAAAAGCCCCTCCTGAGTCATACCCACTCATCACCTCCACACACAAAAAGATGCATTTACAGAGACACTTGCCCACCCATGCTGGCCCTGCCCACCCACAGGAGCCCAGAGGACCCAACAGCAGCACGCTGACCTAAACTTTGCTCAATTATGTTATTTACTCGAGCAGTTTTATCATTTTCTTCTGTTTAATTTTCCTCAAATGATCCATACAGCAATCATCCAAACTGTAATCTCAGCCTAGCGTGTTCAGCCTGTCAGAATTGAAGGTTACTTCGGGTAAAAGAGTACACAGGGACTGCAAATGTAGCCCAGCTGTTGGTTTGATTTGGACTTTTTGTCACGCAGAAACTATTAGGCTCATTTGCAGGCCCTCGTCACGACCCCATTTGTGGCTGGCGTGGACGTCCAAATGTCAAGACGGATTACATCAGAAATAATGCACCAAAGGTCCCGAAAGCATGCAGAGACGCAACCCGTCTTTGTCTGCTTCTTTTGCGGTGTTCCATATCGTGTGATCCACCACGTGGAGGGTCGACAAATAAAAAAATAAAGGCCCCCCTTTTTGAGCTCAAATAAAAATGTAAATCCTCCAAGTTCTGCGTCTGAAAGCCAGATGTAAACACCACCACTTGTTCTTGGTATTAACTTGTGGCTTTACATCTATATGTATATAAAACTAATGCATTTGCATTATGCAAGTCAGCCCCGGTATTAACACTATCACCTACCTGCTCTGTATGCAAATAAATATGCACAGCAATGAAACAAATTGATATGATGTTTTATTACACAAACAAAAAAGTATCTTCACATATTGCATTTGCCGAATTAATAAGAAAGCCCAAATAGTTGAGAATTTGTTGAAGACAGAGTTTAACAGGCTTTATAAAGTATCTCCTGACTCCGTAACTCGCAAAATTGGGCGTTTTCTTAAAGGGAATCTGGGTTCTGTCTCCACAGGTGTCCAATAAGTTGTCTATATCTGTTACAGTTTACTGTTATTGGCAAATTTGACTTGTTTACCATCAATAAAATGTTAATACATTTTGTGTAAATGGAAAAATCAGTTGAAACAGTCTGTTCAAACAGCTGTTTGGAGTTAAGCCCCTCAGACACAGAACCAGACAGGTTGCTACAGCGATCCCTCGACATACTGGCTCTTTTTACAAGGAAAGAAATAACTTTCTGTGTTGCATTAAATGCAGAATTTACAAGAGGGTCCAAAGAGTTATACATTTGTTGTAGAAAGTGTTTTAAATAGTTTGTAAAGTTTCCCCCGACTCCCAACTCGTAAAATTGAGCAATTTTTAAAGGGATTCTGGTTACTTTCTCCACAGGGCTCAAAGATGTTTACCTGTATTATTCAATGTTTATGGTATTTCTGCAATTACTCTCCATAAAATGTTGTTGCTAAAAAATAAATAAACTCTCACAAAGTTTGTAATATTCCTCCTCACTCAATAACTCATAACATCACATGATTTGTAAGGGAGTCTGGGGGGGTTTTGTGGTAAATAGTTCAAAAAACATCTGCTGCAGAGAGCTTTTTAAACATTATCCCAATTTCTAAGCCTTTATTGTAATTTTGGGATCCATTGTGCAACTTCCTGGTGATGAATTTGACTCGCCGGAATGCACCATTAGTTCTTGCCTCCTGTGCAATGTGACAGTCTTAAAGCCGAGCATCCAAGCGCCTGAACACAGCTCATTCTTCTTCTTTTTAATCTCTCGCTTTCCCTCAATCGCCTCGAGCGTTTCCGTCGGTATGTGTGTGCACAGGTGACTGAGACAAACTGGAAAGTCCTGACCTCTTCTTGCTCTTCTCTCATCCTCCCCCCCTTCTTGCTTTTCTTTTTCCTCTTCCCTCTTCAGAGCCAGATGACGAGAACCAGAAAGTTAACCCTTGGAACGAAAAGCAAAACTGTATGCCGACTCTTAATTTCTCAATGCCACTCGCTTAGATAACGCGGCCCACGCTCCCATAAACAGAGTTATAATAAACTCCGAGATAGCCGCAGACAGTCTGTGTCTTTATCACGGCTGATCTTAACGGCTCTTTTTCCACCTAAACAGCAGCGTTCCCAATTGTTTGGAGGAACAAGGAAGCTAAAGAGAAAGAAAGAAACTGACGGGAATATCAGCAGGCAGGTCCACCCTGCTTTTGTATGTCTTTAAACTTTTATTTAAACTGGAAGGGGTCCAGAGCAGCAAAATGTGACAAAGAGAGGTCAAAGTTCCACACGCAAGGGCTGGGAGTGGTGCTCTGCTGTCTTGCTGGGGGGTTGTGTACACTATCACAAACGCTGGTGCTTGCAGAAGGAAAGCATGCATGCAATTACGCATGAACAAACACACAGAGGTGCGTGCAGAGATTTGCACCGTGGCTCACAGGTAAATCAGTAAACCACTGACAACCTTTCGTGTACAGTGCTGTGTTGATGCTCTGGTTAGGTTTAGGCACAAGAAACACTTGGTTAGGGTCGGGGAAACGTCATGTTTTGGTTTGAAATGCCCGTCTTGGTGGAGATGTCCCGAGGTCTCGTCATAAACACCATGGCTACAGTTTGTTCTGGGTGCTCCTTAAAACTGTCCAGCTGTTTCACAAATGCTGTAGTCCTCAACATTAGAAAATCCAGTGGTTTCATGCTTAAAATGTTGAAACGATGTTGTCCCTAGTCAAAAATATCCAGTGGTTTCACCTCATCAAAAGTCAGGGTTCCTAAAAGATGTTGAAAAGATGTTAAAACATCCTGGCGACTGGACACAAAGGAAACAACCACCGGCCAGTCGTGTCACCGACACCTCTGAGCTGTATTCAGATCAGATTTGGTGAATCCCAACCTGAGGGCACTTTTCCCATGTTGTATCTGGTCCGTGTCAGAATGTGAACTCTTCAGATTTTGTGTAGTCGTGTTACAAAACGGTTCATTATCTGTTTCTGGGGGGGTTTTTTCCTTGCTTCTGTTTGTCTGTGCATGGAAAAGATGACCTCATCCCAACAGTAATTGCATTTATTTTTGATTTACTGATATAAATCAGTTCCTAGTGGTTGTATTTTGAGCCAACAGAGGATTTATCTTTTTGGCTTTCTTGTCTGCGCTTCGTTCCAAACTGTAACAATTTGGAATAACTCGCCGAACAAAGGCTTTGTCTCCCGCCACAGCTGCAACCACCACTTAAGTTTGTTTAAATGGAGGCTTTTGTTCTCTGTCCTGTGTCCTGTGGCTCTGTTAAACTTTGTGTATGACTGCAGCTACCTCGGAACTTTGTGTTTAAATCACTGAGATGATGTCACTTTTTCTTTTGACTGTGCGGTGATTAAAGTCTTAGTTTATCAAGAATAAACCACCCCCAATACTGAAAATGACTCTTAGAGCTGCAATCAGAGCAGCTTTTATGCAAGCAATCAGCTAAACACATGCTCATTATTGTCAGGAGAGCAGAAATGAAAGCTGGACGGGATTTAGAGTGAGGTCACTGTGAGGGGAAGGCGACCCGATTCAACAAGTTCGCTCGCCCTTTATGGCTGACGGGTATTTCAGCATCATAGGGCAGGACTTTTCGATACAGGCATCTGTATGTGGCTGTTTCAGGCTCCCGTAGAAACTCATAGAAACCTCTAAGTATTCACTGTTCATAACGAAAGTCCCTCAAGGTTGAATTCTTGGCGCGATGGTCAACAACATGCCTGAAACTGAATGGTGCATAAATACAGCGACACTCTGCTGTCGTCTCGCCTGCTTCACAATCGTGTTTTCCCTAAAGTGTTTGGCTTTTCGTTCAGCTCATTAGAAGAATGTTATTAAAAACTGTCAGCTCGACCTTGATAGAAGCCGTCTCATCTCTATTTTAAGGCACCTGCTGCCGTTATCGGGGGAAACCTGCACAGACCAAACATACTTTTTCCCAGATGACTGGTGTTTCAAGGAAAAGACAAAGCGAGCCATTGACACTGGGGAGGCAGACTTTCAGTTTTGGTGGTCTTTGATTACCCTGAGGCCCGGGCCGAGACTACAAATCCCATTCAGTATTCAGTCCGACTGTTTCTGTGCATCCATTTCTTCTATCAAAAGCAGCAGAGTAAAGGTTTCTTTCAGGTTTGAGTGCCATGTCAGGAGCCATCACCAGTGAGGAGTGTGAACAGTTGACCCCACAGCACAGACTGTTTTTAGTTACGGACACTGATGGACACTTTTCTTTTGATAACCTAAAGGGTCTTTGTCTACAGTCTCCCTCACTGACACAAACCGATGCTGGCATGTGAGGCAAGGCCAGGACGCATGCGGTCGCATGAACCCATGTTAAAAACAGTGGTTTCTGTTCCCCCAGCCCTCTAATGGTTGTTCCCTTGGCTCCGATATTCAAAATACTCCCCCTGAAAGCTCTTCTGAATGTGTGCCGGGCTCTGGCAGACACTTTTTGTGGGGGAGAGTCTGTTTTCTTCACCGCCGCCGAAAAACTTGGCACGCGCTGCGGAGTGAGGTAGATACTCGTAGTTTATCCAGTGTTCACGATCGAGGCGCTCTCTGTTATTTCCCTCGTAAATATTTTTGTGTACGCCTTATTATGTCCGACCTGATTGCTCTTTAGCGTGATTGATCGGTGGGGAGAGAAAGATGTTGGCCATTAAAAGAATCGGACGGCGTTAACGAATATAAATCAATGTCAGCACCGCGCTGGAGGGCTGCCAGGTTCACCGAGGCCCCGGACACACACACACACGCACACACATACATTTACTTACAACACCATAATACAATCATGTATATAAACTCATGCATGCACTTAAAAGCAGCCACATGAATAGACATGTGTTCTCAAATGAAAACTTAGAGGGTAGTTCTGGTGGGTTTTTTTGGGCTCTGTTTTTTTTTTTTGTTTTTTTTTTTTACATATCTTGGGGTCCAGATGGCGAACATGCACACAAAGTTCTGGATGCGGTCCAGTGCATCGACGTATTTGAAAGCGTCCCCAAAGAGATAGACCTCATTGTTACAGAGTGAGGTTCTTTTTGTTTAACCACGCAAAGCCGCTGTAGTGCCGTCTTCAAAGCCACCAGACTCCATTGACAAAAGGAGCAATTTAACACCGCAGGACTCAGGAGTTGATGACCCACAGCTGGTTAGTTTGTTTGTGTTAGCGTGCGGCTAACGACACTGCAGCCATTACAGCACATTTTTTTGGTGACTGCCAGTTTAACAAATTCCCAAACTCTCTGGACCCCTTAGCGCTCCATTCCCCTGAAAATGCAAAAAAAACCCAAAACAAAGTAGAGCCCACGCTGGTTTAAAATTACCCTTTAAATCGACACATTCTGACCACTCGCACACACACACACACACACACACACACCCTGCGCTTTAATAACCAGAAGCTCGTATGTTCGTGTAAACAAAGCGAGCCTAGCGCAGTTTTTTAACGACCGCCTCGGGCCAGTTTTTCACCACAAAGCAGAGTCAGAGTGCAAACGCCTGAAGAGCCAAGTCACGTGTCAACAGTCAGATAGCCGTTGCGTAAGTGCAAAAAGGTTGTAAATCAACGGCACATTTATGAGTTTCAGTAAATCAGCTCAGCAATCATTTCCCAGCAGGTCTCTTGTACCTTTCTCGAGAACATTATTGCTAATCACCAATCTGCAGCATGTTCTGCATCATTTTCCAGATTCGGCTTCCATGCTACTATATACAGGCCAGTGTTAGAGGTGCTGTGAGCTCATCTACAAACAAAGTGTTTGGAGTCGCGGCTCACCTCGATGTTCACCCAGTTTTTCAGAGCCTCTGTACTGTGAAGGGTTAAGAACTGGAATTTGTGAGGGAATACGTTCTCGCCAAGACATTAAAACTTCCCCAAAGCCATCTTTTCCCCTCGCTTTTCTGTTAATCTTCCCGCGTGAAGACGTATAACCTTCAAGCCTGACAGTAATTTAATTTAAACGCACACGCGGTCCCGCCTGAAACTCGCTCGGACGCTCCGGGGCCGCGAGTTACACGGCAGCAGAGCGTAACTCAACATGATAAAGCTGGCTCCGCCGCGTTGCACGAGCTCAGTGTGTTTTATTTATTTCCCTCCCCGAGCCTGTGTGCGTCCCTGCCTCTGTGTTTGGGTAAAGTTATTTACGTGGCGTGCCACTGTCGGCGAGGTCTCAGCTGTTATTTCACCCCTCCTCGCTCTCCGTCTTGTCTTGTCTGTTTCATCACAAAACAGAGGGAGTACAGAAACACAGCCGTCTCTCTCTCCTCTCTCTGTGCTCGCTCTCGGTCCGGACCTCTGTCCTGAAGGATTTGAGTTACGCGGCCACCTTCTCCTCTTCCTAATCCCTTCAAATGAGAGTTCTGGACTGCCAAGGAACTCCCAGACGAGCACACACACACACACAAAACTGTAGCCGGGGTTCCAAGTAGCCCTCTGAGATATTCTTTTCAGTGTTTGGTGTCCAGCGAGGGCCAGCCAACACACACACACACACACACACACACACACACAATCACAATCACTGTATCGCGCATACACACTGAGCGGCGGGCCACACACACGGATACACACACGTAATACACATGTACGCGCACACTCACACGGGGAGGGAACAGTGATGCATTGTTCGGTGCTTCCTGAGAGAGTCGGCATCAGGATCACAGGAGCTCTGTCAGCCCCCGGACCCTTCCTCTCTCTGGAGCCCAGTCATCCAGTTCACCGTGGAGAGCCATGAGAGACCACATGTTTTCAGGCTGAGACGGGATAAAGAGAGCGTAGATCACTCAGACGTGTGTGCTCGTATCTGTGTGTGTGTGTGTCCACCAGTTGCAGCGCTGATCGTTTCCAAAAATCAGAACCAAGTTTAGCTCTGGTACTCGTGGAACGGCTATAAATTATCCAAGTTTTGGCTCGAAGCCCTAAAATAACAACGTGACAGTTTGAGAAAACTCACCTAATTTTTTCCTTATTCTTCTGGCTTCAGCTCTGCAGTCTAATCAAGGAATAATAAATCTGTAGCAAGAAAACCTGATTTGTTGGATGTAAATGTGGTGTCTGATATCATAACAATAGAGAAATGTATACATGTTTTTATGTAAGCCCCATTTTATCATGTTATCTTGCTTAACAGGTATAGTATGTAAGAATTGGCCACAATGGGCAATTAGCTCCTTAGCCCAGTTAGCTCAGTTAGCAGTGCAGCTGCAGCACCGGTGGAGTGTAACCCTAACCTAACCTAACCCAGGCCAGGAGCTGGTTAGCATGCTAACTTCAAACATCAATTCATCATTTCATTTCATCTTCCTTAAAAAAAAGGTGCAGTATGTAAGGATTGGCCACCTTCATCGGACTAACCGGTAACTGCTGTTAACTATAGCTGCCATTAGCTGGTTAGCAGTGCAGCTAGCAATCCTATTAGCCGACTCAAGTCTGACAGCTCAAATCACCAGCAGAGTGTGCTTATATAACCAGCACCTTGGCTTCACTTTAGTTAACCTCGTCCAGACTTAGCTAGTTGGTCTGTGGTTTTGCTCGCTAGCAGACTAGCCTGTTAGCTAACTGACTGTTCAAGAAAACAGTAGAAGTTCGTGGTTCGCTGAAATTCAGACTGCCTCTACCAAAACAAACGTTAGTCTAGGCTGTTTGTCAGAAAGCGATTTCTTGTGGTCATTCGACACCCTCGTTACAGCAGCGCCACATGTTGGCAGGGTGTTTTTGTGAACCTGCAAACGCTGACAAAGCGTGTGACTTGGCTAACGTAGACCTCAGCCCACTGTCGAGGCTGCGATTTTATAGCCCCGCAGTAGTTTATGAAGTGTAAGTTTTGGAAGGGTTGTGTGGTTGTTGTGGGAGACAATGAATTTTGTTTTATTGTTTGTGTATGAGGTCTTGTTGAGTTAGTCAGATGGATCTGGTATCAATTCTCCGCCGAAAGAGCAAAGAAATTAATCTTTGGATGCCCAGTAAGACAAGAACGACGTACAGTATGTTTAGCAGGTGGTTCACCGCAAAGACCACCAACATTACCTCACCTGAGAGCCCCTCCGTCCTGTCAGTGAATAGACAAATGACTGTAAACCAGATATTTTGAGGAACCCTAATGTAAAATCCTTGTTGAGAGTTGTTGTGACCAAACATCTGTCACTGGAAATCATATTTACTGACACGCTCAGCCATTCCCCTTCAGGCATCCAACCCAGTTTAACAACACATCGGAGACTTACGTCAGATTTTTGTGTGTTTCTGAATGTCTTTAGCATGTGTACCCCAGCGTTTGGCTGCTGAGCGGGCCCAACAGACTTGTTGCTTGAGGGAAGGACAAGACATTGATGTCAAGTCACAGAGAAAATATGCCGCTCAGGGGACGAGTTACGGGAAGGAGAATTCAAGAGTCAGTTGCCAAAAAAGGAAGTTTGCCCTTTGCGAGGAATGAAGTTTGTTGTTTCACAATAAAAGCAGACTACCGGTCAGATTCTGGCTCTCTCAAGACCTTTGTTTTGGAATTAATTAAGCATTTTGCCATCATTCATTTCAATTAAACTGTTGATTAGTTATCATAGAATCATTTGGGTGTAACTTGTTCCTGAAATCATCGCAGAGGTGGCCAGATTTGCAATTTTGGGATTTGGTCAAGTGGAGTCAGGACTTGGCGAGGAGATGCTGCCGTTAGAGGAGCGTCTCAGGAGACGAAGGGGAGCGTCTGACTGTCTAACTGCTCGTCTTGAAAACAACCTGTGGAGCAGTTCCAGTTGCATGCTCCCAGGGCATGGTGGTAATGGTGTAGAGTCCCTGATCTCCGGGGGCTTGCGTGTCTCTACTGGCCTACAGAATATCTCACATTTTCCTCTCTGCTCTCAACAGTTTTGCTGAACCCAAAAACACAATGAGTACGGGAAGTAACTGATAAAATCACCCAAAATGAAGCTCTAATTACAGTTCCTTGGCCTCGGAGAGGAGCAAAATGATACAGGTATGATGCAAATCAGTGTCGTGGAGATGTAACAGAAGAGTCATGTGAGTGGACGCTGATCGGAAAGGAAGATGAAAAAGATCTCGCAGCGAGACCGAACCTGGACGGAGGAAGGTTGGCTCTGTGTTACAGTCTGACATCAAACTACATCACTATTGAACACAGACACAGCTGCTGAGAAAGGAAAACGCAAAATACATTCTGGATTGGGGTTTTGACATTGTTTTGACATTTGTCTGTGATGTTTTCAGTTGGATAAAAATAAAACAGGCTCTAATTTCGTTCAGTTGACAGACCGTGAAATTGCTCATTTTGTGCCTCTAGAGATGATAATGTCTGTTGGTCGTTCCACCACTTTTGGTCTAGACGAAAATATTTCTACATTTATTGGATGGACTGCCGTTTAATTTGGTACACATGGCCGCGGTGCCCCAGAGGAGGAGTCCTACTGATGGGTGATCCCAGTTGTTTCATCTGTCTGATGGTTAATATTTGTGCTTTTAAGTGAAATGCTTCGATGACTGTTCGGTTGATTGCCATTAAAATCTGGTGCCAACATTCATGTTCCCATCAGGATGGTAGTTTAAACCCAGTGGCCAGAATCAGTGTTGGTATTGAGCTTTTTGGTTGGTTGGTAGCTTTTTGGCAGTTCTTTGTTGTGGCCACACGTTGTGCTCATGCTCTGAGGTTAGGTTTTGTAAAACATCACATCTTGGTCATCTTGTCGCCACAAACACGACTGGGAATTATTGCAAGGTCACATTAAAGATCCAGTGGTGTCACACTTACAAATGTTGAAACTTTACATTTATTCATGTTGCAACTTTACGTTTCATTCGGTTCACATTTATGTTGTGACAAGGCCTTGCTCAGTTCAGACACAAATAGCACTTCCTTAGGGTTGGGAAACATCATATTTTGGCCTTAAATGCCAGTTTTGGTCACCACAAACATGGCTGGAAAGTTTATTGTGCTTACATGTGTTGAAGATTTGCAGAACTGTCTCCAAACCAGCAACAAGTCCAAAGAAAATTCATCAACAGCGGCTGCAAAAAGAAGTGTACTAACGGTGTGTTGCTTGATTTCTGAGTAATGTTTTTTAGAAAAGAATAGTTTTTAGAAAACGGGAAAAAGCAAGTTTTTCTTTGTTGAGAGAAGAATGTGTCTCTGCATAGCTTGGTTTGGCCTCTGGCCTCGCCTCCGTGTCCTAATGGAGCAGACCGTGTTCTCCTAATCTTGTTTTTAGCTCAGGGTTTTATCTCCTCGCTAAACACAGAGAAACACTCCCTGCCCGCCTGTCAAAACTTAATGGACGCGCGTGCACACAATCACACGGGCGTGCATGCCCTGTAAAGTCAAACCTTTTTATTCTCATACAAAAGACACTCCTCAATAACAATGAATCCCTCAACCAGAACCACCAAAGCAGGGAGTGTGTTTTGGCAGCCGGAGGAAGCGGGGCCTACTTTCACTCCATTTGTTGTGGTGAGCGAGCACGGATCCGACCATGCATGTGTGAACCTCCCCGACACTTCTGCCAGTGGTTGCTGTCATCACACACACTGTCTCTGCCTCAGACTGCACCGTCAGCACTATGTAGCCTGTAGACGTATCCTGATTGTGCGCAGATGATCTGTGACGGCCTGCTGGGCTTCCTCCTCTCTCGTCGCAGCGCTGAGAGAGAGAGAGACAAAAGAATGGTATACCTGGATATGTGTTTGACCTAATTTGACGTTACAAGCGTCCCAGAGTTGACCCCCATATGGTCAGAAAGCTCGTAAATGGAATGTGCACCGACAGGAGCGACGACACGTGCATGTAGTTACACTTAACTGTGATCTGTCCATGAATAGAAGACATTAAAGGCCATGAGTCATGCTTTTTCAAGACCGGGCAGCATGTTGAGACTGTTGAGACGTGGCCCCATCCTGTAACAAAGAGATCCTCGCTGTTCCCGTAACAGAGGGCACCCCGTCCTTCCCCCCACCTCGGTTTCAGAACTAATTTACAGACGCGCCGCTATCTTCTCGGAAGAACGGGGACAGAACGGGGAGATCTGCTGATGTGTCAACACAAGCAGCAGAGTCGCCGAGAAACAAGAGGCTGGAGAGGAAAAACAGGGGGGAAAGAAAGAAAGAAGACAAAAGGGAAAAGGGGGTTTCATTAACGAGCAGAGGTCAGCCGGAAAAAGAAATTAATAAAAACAAAGAGCAGGGTGAAGGAGTGCAGCGCTGTAATCTCTCCCTCCTCATCAGTGCTTGTTAGAGAGTCATTAGCCCGGCTTTCAGACCGTGACGCTTACAACCTCCCTGAAGGCGACACACACACACACACACACACACACACACACTTCCCCACATCCATGCAAGCCACAGCTGCAGTTCCCAAAGATGTCTTATCCGACCCGTGCTGCCCAAAATTACATGAAAACATTTTTGTAAACTTTTTTTTTCCCCGCATGGAAGTCGCTGCCAAACAGCAGGCGAAGCTAAAGGGATAGAAACAATTTCCCCTTTTCCCCCCCAGAGGAATTCTGATTTAATTGATTCTTATTAGATGTCTCGATATGGATGTACTATATATGTATGAGTGTGTGTGTGCTCAGTTTAAACTCGAGAGCTTTCACTGTTGTTACATAAAGGAGTCGGGTTTCAGCTGCCTGATCCAACATCCGACTCTGTGCGCCAAGACTTTTGGACTCTGATTGTTTCAAATCTGCGATTTCGCAAGGACAGCATGCGAGTCCAGAAACGCAGCAGATAACACGAGATGCGCAGAAAGAGCGAAAGAGGCGAGCTCCAAGAGAATCTCGAGAAAAACGAAAAACATGCAAAATAAGAAACATGTGCAGGAGGAAACAGAGATGTCACACTGACAGGGCGCTACACTGGCTGGGCTATAGAAGTGCTGAGAGAGTGATGGATCACATTGAAATGGCAGGAATGTCCCAGAGGAGCAATTAATGCAATGATGACGATGTTTTATGATCTTATAGGGGCTGCTGGATATGATTAGAGAGCAGAATGATTCTTTCATGATGAATATTAGCACTTATTGAACTTAAAACCTGGATGGCAAGTGTTCCAATCCAAAGACGTTAAAGAAGTACAGCCTTCCTCTACTATATGAATAGGGCATATTGTAAGTATACCTGTAGACAGAGATGTTGTAAATGAATATAGTAGCAGTGTCTATCTCCACAGTTCAGTGGCAGTTGTGGAAGATGGTGATCGTCATGCTAAAGGACAAGATCACAGTCATCTTGGGTAGGAGAATCCAAGGATGCATCGACGATGTTTCCTGCAAACAAGGGCCAAGGTCGGGCTAACATAGAAATTACACCTGTTAGCTTGGTAGCACTAGGGGTGGTACCACCATCTCCTGCCGAGTTGGGGTTAGGGTAGCTCACTTGACATTGTCAGCGATTAGCTTGCTAGCACAGATGTTGTTGCTGTCTCTCCAAGCGGAAAGGATTTTGAAACCGCTAGTACGACTCGTCTAGTCACAATGCTTCTGTACGTTTGAACTGGGACACAGATTTTATCCCCCTTTCTCCCAATTTGGTAGCCAATTACACCCCTAACCCTAACCCTAGCCCAAAAAATCTTGTGGGAGGATAGGGCTTAAACTGAAGGGAAATATAGGAACACAAGAAAATGTCCTAGAAATGTGGGAACATAGGGATGACATCGATCCATAAGTGATGCTACCCAATAGCGGCACAGAGGTGCCCCAAAAATCAGTCATTACAAAAGGGACAAAGCAAGACTGTTGACAGGACACCTCAAACTGCAAATCCTCACAGTGTAAAGTCTATAGGTTGAGCAGGAACTCATGGGCGGGGCCAAACACCACCACGTACATTAAGTAGGCTGCACACTCAGGAAGTTAAACCCAGAAGCCGCCGTACGCACCAGGCGATTGCAGCTCTCTTTGGACTGCACGGTCGCCATCTTTGCATCTGGCATCCTGTTCTAAATAATACATCCACGTCTCACGTCTCTCTGCGTCCTCATGAGGCGGACCGAACCACAAGCACCCTTGAGCTTCACCATAACAATGCAAAATTGATTACAGAAATCTCTGTGAATGCTCCGTGAGCGTGGGGCGCCAGCGAGTTCAGAGATGGGAGTTAATATCAAGACTGTTCTGTTCCGGCTGTGAACACTCGTCAGGGCCGAACACAGGCTGCATTGTAGTTGACGAGGAAGCCTATAGAGTACTTTTCTCGCTCAGTGCATATGTTATTTCCTGGCAGTGCTACATCTGAAGCTCCACACTGAGGGTTTCGGAGCCTGCGGCCCCAAACAAAGAGCCATAAAGCTCCAGCGCCTGTCAGAAGAATTAAGTCACGCTTACTGATCACCATCACTGGAAATATCCTCCAGAGATGGTGGTTGATTTTTGTGCTACGAGGCAGTACAAATCAAGCTTTTTCTTTTAACCCCTTGGTAATTCTTTCTTTTCTCATGTGTTTTCTCCGCAGGTGCGTAGCCAGGGCGTCACGGAGGAGCTCAAGTGTCTCAGTTTACTGAATGCTCTGGATAAGGACCAGGACATCCCCGACCAGCTGGCCCAGCTCTTTGGCGAGCCGTGCATCAAGCTGGCCGAAGGCATCAAAGCATACATCTCCAAGGTAAGACCAAAACATTCCGGAGTTTCATTTGCAGATTTTCGTTGGGTGCTTGGCCGTCT
The DNA here is from genome assembly GCF_904848185.1 of Acanthopagrus latus. Lineage (NCBI taxonomy): Eukaryota > Metazoa > Chordata > Actinopteri > Spariformes > Sparidae > Acanthopagrus > Acanthopagrus latus. The sequence continues at coordinate 4,815,059 of NC_051048.1, read as the reverse complement.
CTGCCGACCCCCTCCCGGCGTTATATGGAGCAGATGGTGGCTGGAGGTTTCAGCGTGAAGGAATCTGCCCGGTAACACTGAGCGGGGGGGGGAACATCTGTGGGGCGAGCGATGCAGAACGTGAACCTCTGGGTGCGACTAATTGGACATATTTGTCATTGCAATGGAGAAAAACCTGCAGCTGAGGAGCAACACTGATCAGATTATACAAATGGACACGTGTCTTCGATTAAGCAAAGCGAGGAGATCGATTGGGAAGGACTTTTTGTCTTTCCACCAACAGCAACAACACTGCTCGCTGAGAGTTGGACAGTTCACCTCAAACAAACAGCTCACATTATTAAACTGAAGAGCGTAATGAGAGCCTTTTGGACGTAACCGCGACAGTTTTAAGGGATTCATTAGAGGCGGGCTCCATTTGTTATTATTAAAACCAGTGGATGCCCTGTTTTTGATAATAATACGACTATTACAGAGTCATATAGAGAGTCAGAATCAATAAAACCAATAATGGTTCCCACTTTACCGTTATTAACTCCATGGCCAGTGTTCATCTGCTCAATCATCTCAACCATAAAACATTTAATAAGGCAGTGAGCAGCATTAATCATATAAACGCCGACCTGTCTTGGAAACTGGAGTATGACGGATTGAGTAAAACGAGAGCTGCTGGAAAAATGAGCAAGCTACGAGCGAAACGCCTCGTTTGTCCCTGTCAGTTTGCACCCGACAGCGTTGGCGCTGACGTCGCGCCTCAGCCGGCTGCTCGACTCGTTTTCTGCCTGACGGCTGAGTGTCGTCACGAGAGCCAACGTCCGCTGTGGGGATCTGAACGCTTGTGAGCCGAGTGTTCGGTTTGTTTTCTTTGTATTTGCGGAGAGACGTGATGGTGCCGATATGAGTCCAAACGTGACATTCAATCATAAAACCATCCCGTAATTGATTAGAACTGGTGTCAGCCTTCAGAGCGTAAACTCCTCTGAGCCCGTTTTGTTATAAGTTTACATGTCTCCGCTTGTGTTGTGTTTACATGAGTCTGAACCTGAGACTGTTTTGCGCCCCAGGTTGTTTTCCAGCTCACACTGATTTGCTAACTCACTTCTGGCTGCGTGTGCTTGCATGCCGTTTGATTGAACCTGTTTGACCTTTTATTGGATTTATCTGTAAAACCGCTGCTTGCTGAAGCTGTGCCAGACTTATGTCAAATACTGTTTAAATAAGTGTGGGCGCCCACACACAGGTGGCTGGATAGACAGATTCGAACTCAAGTGCTACAAGTAGACGTGTCTTGAGCAACTGCTGTCTGCATCACCGACCCCATCGCCAGAACGAACTGCTGGCGTTGTGCAAACCAGGGACGTGCTGAAACGTGCTCATGGTCTGGTTGGTTCAAGGCGCATAAACAACTTGGTATTCCAATCAATTCCCTGTAGGTGTAAAAGTGAGCAGGAATGGTTTTCCAGCCTGTGATGGACTAGCTCTTACAGTGTCGGCTGGGACTGGCTCCAGCCTCCCCGTGACCCTGCAGAGGATGAGCGGTTTTAAAGACAAAGGATGGAAGCTAACATGGCTAACACTGACTTTTCCACAACTCCACTGCAGCGTTTATAGATGGCACTATAAACCGCCATCGTCTCCCATGAGTTGAGTTGACCAGGAAACCCTTCAGACTCCTGGTTTAAGTCAGTTTTAAAGCAAAAAAAAGTCAAACATTTGCTGTTTTGTTAGCATTCACTGCTTTTGTCGTCATATTGATAGTATTTGACGAGTCTTTGGGTTTTTGGACTGTAGATCAAAGCAATCTTAATATGTAATTTTGAGCTCTGGGAAACTGTGATGAGCATTTCATAGACTATCAAATAATCATGGAAATAACTGGTAAATTAACAGATTTCGCTGTACCTAATGTTCAGATTTGACTGAGCTGTGAATCCAAGATCATTTCCATACAAACCCAGGAAGTACCTAAATTGCCTCCATGAGCTCCGTGTCAGCTCCAGCAACTGACCGCGTCGAGCCAAATCAACATGCCAAACAGAATTAATCGACTTCCTGTTATGTAAAACGCCTGCGTGCGTGTGTCGGTTTGTTTTTGTTTTTTCAATTTGAGCAGTCGTTGGTGAAAATATGGCGTATCTGTGTTCTGGCTGCTGCTGAACATGACGTCTTCAAGTTGAGTTCAGGTTTTATTAACACCTGGCATTACTTGGCATCGATGGGTGAAATCCAATCAAACTGATTTTTACTATCTTTGTTTTGCAGCAAGACGGGAGTTCAATTCCCACATTGCATTTAACATTTAAAGAGACGTGCAGTCGTACAGACCAAAAAAAAGCCCCACGAGGCAAAACTGTGATCCCGAGCTGTAGCCTATAAATAAAAATGGACCTCAGTTGATATTTATTTATGTGCGGTATTTATTTGTATTTTTTTTTTTGTATTTTATGTGTGGCTACAAAACACAAGAGTCCACATGACTCGTATCCATACACTCCAGCAGGAAGTAAACACACTGACACACATTTTAATCTCTTCAGTGTGCGTGTGTGTTGAATCAGCATGAAATTAGCAAGCTGTGGTTCGACAATCGGCCGGTCGCTCTCACACACACACACACACCCACACACACACACACACACACACACACACACACTCATTCAGCCCACTGAGTCGCTCCATTGATACAAGTCATCTCCTCGCAGACATAGCCAAGAGGACTTTTCCCACTTAAGTCTGAATGTCTGGACGCTTACAGCCGTGGATTTTCAGCCCCCTCATTTCCTACACACACACACACACACACACACACACACGTCTGTCTTTGTTTAAGCATCTCTTTTCCTCTTTGTTTCTTTTTCTTTTTCTGGCTTATTTTATCTCCCAAATCATCTTCTTCTTCTTCTTCTTTTTTTTTCCTCATCAACTCTTCACCCCTCTCTCAGTCTCTCTGCTCGGCTTGTGCGATACGATCGGCTGCTGCTTCACGCCTCCGCGCTCGTCAGGAACGTCTTGTTTTTCCACGCACATCCAAATAGTCTTATTATTATTTTCCAAACATTCACACATGCGAGCTTATCCGAATCCCAATCATTTCCACGTCAGCACTTTTTCGGTTTTCGACCTTTCCCCACCCTGTCGGCTCTAGTAGAGCGTCATGGTTGCCAACGGTGCTTCGCAGCTGTTCACTTGTATTTTCCTCATGTCCTCCTGATTTTCTATAAAGGAACAACATGTCACTGGTTTCATGCTTTTCAAAAAAGGGTCGAAAAAGACAAAATAGCGGTTATATCGAGCTCGCAGACCAAGTAGGCGCCATCTCTTTCCGTGTAAAATGCTTCAGTGACAGTACAGGAGATCTGTGTAGACGATCTATGTAGACTGTTTCTGAGTAATACTGAGGCTGGAGAGCAATTACACAGTTTAAATTACACCGGTAGTATGATGATTATCTGTGGAAAACCTGTGTAACATTCAAAGCCATCGTTCCCTCAGTGCTTCTTTTCTTTCATTTCCTTTAAACTCTCAAACTAAAACCAGCATTTACTGCCTAAAACTCTAAGAAGACTCAAGTTGCCACAAACATGGATGGAAATGTTCCGCCTTGCCATCAGAAATACTACTTTATTGTCGCCACAAACGCACCTAGAAGTGTCCCAACTTCCCACCAAATGTATCCATTAATTGCCACAAAAAACGGCTGGAAATTGTCCAGTGGGATCGCGCTGACAAATGTTGAAACACAGACTTGAACTGGGGTCACCGGCTTGGCAGCCTTGTTGCCTGAGGCGTCTGGCTTCCTTACTGACCTCATAGTCACGTCCCAGAAAAGGGACTGATCCTGTTGCTGCACCACCGTGAGACACATCAGCTAGCTCAGTCGTTCTCATTGTCTGGTCTTGACCATATACAAGATTTGTTGGCAGCAGAGCCCAAGTTTTGTGCCTCCGCCAGCGTCTCTAAAAGATAATCAATCAGTGATGCTAGACACACTCAGAGCATATTTCTGAACTGTTTGAAGGTATTTTGGAATCCTTAAAGACGCTTCTGATGTCTAAATAAAACACATTGAGTTGGCTGCACCATTTCCCAAGTTGTGGCACTTTTACTTATCTGGGCAGCCTGGTAGGTTGGTACTGTATGTTGGCTTGGAAACAAACACTTGGTTCGTAAAACGATCGTCTGGGTTTTCCGAACAATACCGATAGATTAGCTTTTAAAGAAACTGGTTGTGACCTTTGTGAACCTGAAAGACTGACCAACACCCTCCTTGCTCTAGTTTAATATGTCAACGGACAGATTAAAGAGTTGGACTGATTTTTTCCATCAAACTGTTGGCAAGATGGCAAATAAATATATTCTCTTAGTAGTCTGTGTTGTAGCAGGTTAGCAGGGGGTCAGTAGATGAACAGAAGCAACATTCCTGAGGACAAATTCAGCCCAAGTCTGACTGAAGCCAATTGTTGCTGCAGCTCGCTGGTGTCGGGAAGGCATCCCAGCTGTCGAGACGACAGGTGCTTGGAGGAAGCTCCTCGCTGCAAATCAGCCACGAAAAAGCTGAAAGCTCCAGCGCTCCCTTCCAACAAATTGTACTATTTTTGACTCTTTGCACTTCCTCAGAGAAGGAGAATGCAGATGGAATCAAGACCGGTTTCGTAACAAATTCATCACTGTGTTTGGACGAAGTTTTGAAATATCTGATGTGCAGAAAACCTCAATAACGCGTTCAGCGGAACAGATGCTTGGATTTGGTTCACTGATAAACCACGCGGTTTTGGATGCGAGCTCGGCCTTGTGTCCTTTATATAACGAAACGACAAGTGGTGAGTTAGAGAGCGGCCGAATTTGAGGAATGAGCTGGAGAGAAAAACAGTGCAACGGCAATAATAGAAAGAGGAGCATTATCCCAGTTTTGGCTGCAGTTTATCACCTGGAAATCATTATAAAATGTTTTTGGCCCGGCATGTGTAGATTCCTCCGTGGGGGCGCGGGGCACACATGCGTAGAAACTTTATTTAATGGGATCAGTGAGTGATGATGATGACGTGACAAATATGTGCGCGAGAGGAAGATAATGACGGCAGCCCGAGATGATGAGGATGTAGACGGGAGAGATCGATGGGAGGATACCGAAAGACCTCCAGCTCAGAGGCAAATAATGGAAACAGTGTACGGGGGAGGAAAAAGAAAAGGGGAGGAGAAAAGCTATTAAGAAACCCAGCTGGACCGGAACAAATGAAAAAGAGAGAGATGAGAGATGGGGGAGGAAAAGAGGGGAATATAAAGGTGCTGCTGCAGAGGAACAAGATTGAAACTAACAATCACAATGAGGTTTTGATTATACGTCAGTGTGTTGAGGGAAAAGAGGGGAAGAAAAACATGGTTCTGGTCGAACTACATCTCACTGGGGCAAGGAAATGTTTATATTCGAAAATAATGACTTCTAATTAAATCGATCATTTAAAAAGAGCACACTGGTGGTTTTGTTTGTTGTGGCTCATTACTAACAAATCACAAGAGCAGACTTGAAGAAAGAGATCACATTTTTTATCGAGTTGTGTGAATCCACTGCTCCTGGTGAGACTCAAACCCGGAAGACGAACTGCGAATAACTTGATGTGACTTTTATGATATAGATGATACTCAGCCAGTGTCATAAAAAATGAACATAAATGTTTAAAGCAATGGACTCTGGAACTGCTTTTTGTTCCCGTTCTTTCATCTCAGCTCAGCTCAATAAACACTGACCAGGAAACAGGGAGAGAGATTCACATAAATTTGCAGATGCAAACCTGAAGAGGCCTCGTGTTAGCTTCTGTTTGGAAAAAAAAAAAAGGGCTGGAAGACACGCTGGAAAAAGAGAGTGATGCAGCAAGAAAAGAAAAAGTAATATAAAGATAGAAGGGTCAAACAGTGAGGGAATGAGATTATACAATAAATGCCCCCAGAAATGTCCAGTGGGGTTTGTGAAGTAAAGTCCATGACAGTCGGGACACCTTGATGATATTTGGTCACATTAAACATTACACAAACTTGTGGAGTCCATGCCAGCTTGAGTGCATGCTGCCATTACAGTAAAGGGGATCTGACAAACTTATACAAAGATTCTGAAATGATATTTTTCACTTAAACTGGTGAAAAGGTGCGATATGTAAGAATTGGCCACCATGATTCATGCTCCTAGCTGCTAACTGCTGCTAACTGCATGCGTTTCATACATCCATGACTGTAGCTTCTGTTAGCCTGTTAGCTCAGTTAGCCGGCAGGTGCGTTGGTGTTCATACCGCTTTCCCAGGCGCGTTGGGCCACACTGGGAAAAGAAGGTTTTCAGACCCAGGGCTAGCTGGTTAGCATGCTAACACAAATCGCGGACATCTTTTTACACACTGCACCTGTAAGCAAGACAATAATTGTATTACTTTTAAGGGTTAGGGTTAAAAACCGCTACACTGAAAACAATCACTGAACCAGTTTGCCAGCTGGGAAAAGGGTTCCTCTTTACCTTCATACAAGAAAACAATGTAATTGTGGGCCATTTCAGGTAACAGACTGACTTTATGACTTCCTGCAGGGTGAGAAATCAACGTAAGAAACATGGGATGTATTGCAAAATGGTCAGCAGTGATGTAAAGGACAAACACTTTGAGGGTTATAGGGTGGATCTGGGAAAACAACCAGCATGGGGGCTCAAGGAAGCAAAGAGAAACAGGAAAGGGAAGACGGTAAAGCTGTGCTCTCCTGGAGTTTCCATCTCCTTATTTTGGTATTCACGGTCTCCCCTCTCCAGAGACGTCGGCTCCTCCGGCCTTCGATCGTCCACATAGGATCAGGTTCAGCGAGGGACTTCATTCGTTTCTTGCACATGTAGAATTAATTGTATTCTCTTGCTTTCACGCTTGCATTGCACGAGTAATTTAAAGAGTGAAAATCAAAGCTGCGAGGAAGCGGGAAAAGGCTGCCGAGCAGCAGGAGCGGAGGAGGGGAAGAGGAGGCTTGAGAGGAACAGCGGTGGGGAGGATTTAGGTTGGCATGCGTACTAAGCTCAGGCATCCAGGTCTTACATGCTCAGCACAGAGCAGGAGAAACTTTTTCCTCCCCTCTCCTACCCCACACTGTTCTCCAGTGAAAACACAGCACCGCAACATCTGCACCTGCTAAAATGAACTGCCAACACATCAGCCCTCAAGCTTCCAGTTACACTGATGGATAACGCTGGGAGACACGGCCCGAGTCGGCACATACGCTGCAGGAATTTCTATTACCGCTCGCTCGAATGTCTCCGCTCTCCAGGGACTCACCGTTCCCTTTAGTAACCGACTGCATTTGCTAATAGCGACACGTGAAGAATGTTTTGACTTCCTCCAGTTCAGGTCGCAGGGGTGAACAGCATTCCCAAGCACAGAAGAAGGGATTTACCTTTCCTTTTTAGGGAGGCCGAGCTTAGACGAGGATCAGTAATGGCAACTGAAACCCGAGACATGCCCACTGTGAGATCTGCGGATTTACTAAAGGGACTCGTCTGCATCACCACGATTGCAATTTTGTCTCCAGGTCGCTGAGAGTTGTGTTTTTAGGCATTAATGACAGATAAGAAACGTCGAAGTTGAATATATAGGCACGTGAGCTAATTGGAAAAGAGTACCTTTATAAGTCAAGGTCCACTTACTAGATTTTCTCTGGAGCATTCAACCATAACACACTGTCTTCAACCTGCATCAGCTACTGTCTTTACTCTCAAGGATGAACTTTGGACCAAGATATAACAGCTCACGTGTCAACAGACTCGTATCCACGACTAGCAAGCATTTGTAGAGGAAGATCATCTGATATGGCTGAAAGTCCCTGAAAAAGCTGGTAACTGGACCTGAATACTGAACGTATCCCAAGACATTATATTCTTTCTGACAATCTACTGCAGCATGTTATTTCCAAAGGTCGGTCTCTGTAGTAGCTTATGTAAAGCAGGCCAACTGGCCTCTCTTTGTCTAACACGGACGTATTGTTGTTGCCATATCTCTAAATCTCCTCCAAGTCGAAGCACTGATGTCATATCAGATATTGAGCTTTTGACCGCTGATGCAAAACAGCTGTTTTTACATCACAGGGTCGGGGTGTGGACCGACACGCTGCAGGCTTTTCAAGAGTTAACATTCAGAAAACACCGCCCCTGTGCGATTCAGCGTTGGATCGATCTTCAGAGTCAAACGACTCCGCTTGAGCTCAGTACCAAAGGATGGCGTTTGGAAACAGAAGCCTTCATTTTAGTGGAGTGCTTTCTGTACTTGATCAAATCATCAACACATCAAAAGTTTGATAAATTGCACTGAGGTGACCCCGGACACACAAAGAGACGCTTAATCCTCCCTCATGTTTTCAAAGCTCTCATGGGCGTACGCAGAAGATCTCATGAGTTTATCAGGTGGGACTTTCCTAATAAAACGCTCCTTAGATAACTGATCCAACAGGAAATCAATGAGCCCATGCAAGAGCCGAGCGGCAGATCAATGAACAATTGGCAACGCTTATTTTTGAAGTGACGAGTGTTACTCGTCGACCCAAACTCTCTGACACTGGTTTGACTGTGTGATGCACACAAAGATAATAGTGTTTTCTTTCTCCGGTTCTTTGAAGGCCCAATTTTTTTAACAGTGGGGCCACTTAATGGCAGCTGCTACTGACGTACATCCCCATCACCACCGAAGATCAACACACAACAGGGCTTCAGAACAGCTGCCGCTTTATCACATTTGCCCTTACAGTACGTTTACTATTTCATTAAAGTCATGTTACTCCAACCGCATGTGGTGCGCTTCAGGGAAAAGTGTGGCTGGTGTAGTTCACTTTTTCTTGCTAATTTAAACTAATCTAACAAGAAACTATTTGTTATTCCAGTTCCTCGGTGTTTACTGGGGACTATTTTAAGCTGCGGAGACACATTGCGAGGGTGTGGCACCAGTTTTTGGATCCAGCACATCGCTGTGGGTAACATGTACAGACTACAGTGGGTCAGATAAAGGCACCGAGCAACCATCAGGGGTGAACAAGAGTCCAGAGTGGAAGCAAACAAGAGTAATGTACTGACACATGTAGGCTAGCTCAATGCTTTTTGACACTTTGTGACACATTTCTGCACGCTGCAGGGCTGCACGTTTGAAACACGCCAGAAATTTTGAACTTTGAACTCGCAGAAAATGTTGAAATTTGAATACCAGGAGAGGGAGGGGGACTATCACACGAGTCTTCTCAGCAACACAGTGAACACAACCCCCGCAACTGGCAGCAAGTGTTAGCTTGGGTGTTTCCATTGGATGCTGTTGAGAATAAGAGAGTCCATTAATTCACAAGACTACAGTGACACTGTGATGTAAACTTGTGTCTGCTTTGAATTTAAGCTTGGACAAGGTGAAGTGAATGGTTTCAGTCTGCAAAAAGTGGGTATGCATGAGTCTCCCACGGTGAACAGACTCCACATATAGGTGATCATAAATCAAGGCTGATCAAAAGTAGGTCATCTGTCTCTCGGATAACGATGAAGTGGGGAATGACGCAACTCCTTTGTTATTCCGAGTGACGGACACTTGGTCTGATCTGGGGCAGCACTTTCTTATCTCATTCTGCTCTACAGTTGGCTATTCAAAAGCAAATGTCAGTCACTGACGTGCTGTGTATACACACACATACAGGAGGGGTGGAGGGCTGCAGTGCTGTTAGTGATTTCCAGCTGATACACAAACACAAAAGGCCTCTGTGTCTGGCGTCGACCACCCTCCCTCTCCTCGTTCACCGCTCAGGCCGAGTTCCTGTCCAGCGACCCCTGAAAGTCCCTCCATCCTCACTACATCCCGACTCCTTCACCGAGATACTCAAGTTTCTTCAGCTTCTTTAGCACAAGAAAGCTTCAGTGCTCTCACGATATATGTATTAAAATTCTAGTTATCTGTGGGGAAGTTCCCCAAAGCAGAATGCTCACGTCCGTTGGAAATATATCATCTTTAAGTCCATATACAGCACATTCCCAGGGGTTTATCCAAACTCATATGATGAAGCTCACAGTCAGCATTCCTCAAGCACCTGTGCTTAACTTGATTACTTTACTCGGCCATAAAACGCGATAACACTTCCCTGCTTCAGTAAGCGATGCACGGATGCACCAATCAATTTCCCACCAGCCCTAAAAATTCCAGCTCGGTGTTGTCATGAGAGAACAAATACAGAAAAAGAGCGAAAAAACAAGTAAATTTGAATGTGCAGGGTTAACGAGAGGGTAAACCGCAGCCAGTGGGTGAATAAACTTGATGATGCATGTGTGAATGATAACAAACATCAGCAGATTGCAAAACTCTCAGCTCACGACTACTAAAGGGGAAATAACACTGAATTAAGGCCTGGTTAGGTTTCAGTTTTTCTTAAGTATGCAGTGGGGAATATGAGTTTCATCATGATCTGGTTAACAAAACAGAAGACATTTGGATGACCACCAGTCGCAGCAGCGTTTAAAATGGCAGCTTTGCATCAACACCAGTCAGTATGTCAGAGTCACTGCGATAACTGGATCTGCTTGTAAGGGGAGTAGATGTGCATTCACTTTTTTTGGATTGTCTTACTTTGATGAACTTGGGCACCTTCCACTTTTATCCAACCCTCCTCTGCCGAAAGATAAACTGATCCACAAAGTAGGCATTGTTTGACAAGTGTAAATGGTACAAATCTGACTTACTAACGTGGATTGTCCCCTTAGTGAATAATGTTGGAGACTGTGGGCCCAGTTTAGAAGATCTGTGGCGCATGGTGCAAGTGCACCAAGTGAAGCTTGTACCTGAGTGATTTACATCAGGTTAGGTTTTATTATTTCTTAACTGGTTGAAAGCACATGAGTTTCCTCTGTCCTGCCACAAGTGTGCAGAGTGGAACTTATTCCTTAACATAACATATCCATTTTTGGGTTGTATGTCATCCCTCACTATGTTATTGTGGTGTCCTGTTTCGTCATACAATCAAATATTGTATCACTGTACACTGTGTTTTGTCACAAATCTAAAAAAAATGCAATGATTTTTTTTTTTTGTATCAGCATCTTTGATTTTCTGTAGTTTCAGGTTAAATCAGGCAGCACTACTCCAGTAAACCCAAGCAAGTCCGGCCTCTACGTATTAGTACAGGGAGCATTTATAGACCAAACATTGTGATAATATCACAATGTGGCTTCTAGCTTTTTAAGAACTCAACAGTAGATCTATTGGCACGAACAGGCCCGACATTGTCGCTGTTCCTGCAGGCTCTGCTGCAACCGGGAAATGTGACAATTTTTGTCACATCTGATGAAGACGTGGATTCATTCCGACCATCAAGGGCGTTTTTGTTGATTATAGTTCCATCTGTGAAATGAACATCACTGACTGCAGGAGGAGTTTCTGTGAATCCTCAAATTGTTGTCCAACATCATCTCCTGATCACACTGTCTCCTCAGCTCTGCCTTTTTTTTTTCTTTCTTTTTTTTTTTTATCTCTTTTATTTATAGTGAGTCCATAGATGTGCACAGACCTCCAGGACCGCAGTCTGCCTCTGCTGTCAGCATGAAAAATAAAATGGAAGAGTCGGCATAAACACGTCTGTGAGATAACAGAATAAACACACGACTCCCATGAAGTCATCGCGCTGAAACCTCGCTGCATGTTTGATGAATGGGCTCGTTTTGACAGTCTAAACATGAAGCGTTTGAGTCTCTCCACCTTGCATGTTTGGAAAGACTCTGCAGATTGTTTTTTTGTAAAATGCACGGCTTTGTATTTTGTCGTCAGAGGAAGTTGTGGTCTGTGGAGATGATTAAGTGTGAACCACACACAGGCGAGTCAGGGCCAAACTGAATCTAAGCGTTTGTTTTGATCTGCCAGATGCAGCAAATGGGTGGAGTCATCAGAACAGAGAAAGCTACGGCAACTTCACGGAAGATAGATTGCAGATGAGTCAGGTTTTTGTTTTTTGTTTTTTATTGTGTCGTAACACTTTCAGCTCAAACTGCAACTATCTCATCTACATGCAAACTTACTGGTGTCAAAATGAAACAAGCCTTAAAAGACAGTTTCAAGAAAATACACTTGCACACAACAGGGACAAAACTTAGGTAAAGCTACAAATGAACTAAACTGCTGCAATGTGGACAGAACAACTCTCTCAGAGACAAAAAAACATTTGATCAGCAGAATAAAATTATGTAATGTACATTTCTGCAAAAAAAAATAACACTGGCACACTAAAACTTTGCGTTTCTTAAGGTTCGATTTCTAGTTTATCGTGTGACAGCATTGTGTTTACCCTCTGGTCGGGCTTAGGCACATAAAACCCCTTCATAATTTCACATTGCCAATGACGTGTCCAGATCAGAATCAGTGTTTGCAGAAACATTAATGTCAACATTTCATCTGAGCGACTGGGCTGGACAAACCACAGCTTCTCTCTTTCTGATTCAGCCAATCAAACATCGGCAGGCCCGGACAGTTCTCTAACTTACCTTCCTTCACATGCAGTAGTAATTTGTTGTTCCTGCACTAAAAGCATGTAAAAGCTTTTGTTTCGTCTCACACGTCATTGCAGTAACACGTGGTGTGTCAGCACCATCTGAAAGTTGGTCAAAGTTCTTGCTGAGATGATGAAAAACACCCAGGGTGTTTTCGTGCCAATCACAACATTCACTCCATTGCGAAAGTGTCTGACATAAAATGCAGAAGCTATTTCAGCAAATGATCAAAAGTAGTATATGACTTTTTTTTTTTTTCAATCAACATCTATGATTGTTCACATATCACACAGTTTAACTGAGAACATAAAGGTTGGAACAGATGATCTCCTGAAGTACCTCACTTTGGAGTTCTGTATTGCAGTATACCAGAGAGCATAAGGTATGAGATGCCTTTATAATGACGTACTCGTACAGTTATTGATACTGGTATTAGTATATGTTTGTGTGAAACGAAACTTAAAACACTGAGAGTCCAACGAACACAAGACTGAGGCTGTAAAACAACCCCACCCCTGCCCTAGTTTCATGCTGTTTGTCTCCTAAGGAGTAAAAACCATGTTGTGAAAGAGATTAAGGGTAAAAGAAAAGCGCGAGAGCGACACTAAGAGCATGTTTAAACCTGGGATTAACTTGCATCTGAGTGAATCAGTTCCCGGCTTGCTGTTATGATGCATCTCCACATGCCTCATGAGTCACCAGAGATCTCACTTCCCTGCTCTATATGGAAATATACACGAACATCGCAGGGAAAAACACACATGATGTATTTAAGAAAAATAAATATCTTCATGTTTAACATATGCCGAATTCACGAGGAGGTCCAAATATACCAGTTTTTGTTATAACAGTGTTGCACAATGTTTATAAAGTTTCTCTTAACTCAACAACTTGGAAAATTGCACATTTTTTAAATGGAGTCTGGGGACCTCTTAAATTTGCCATTTGCTCTTAATTAAATGTATTCCTCCTTCATAAATTCAGTGTAAATGATGAAATCAGTTGAAACTGTTTGTTCCAACAGCTGCTAAATGTTCCCACACTGACTGAAAGAAACAACGTAATGTTTTGCATAAATGCCAAATTCACAAAAAATAAATAAACAAATAATCAAGACTTTGTCACTGACGTCGGTTCACAGAGTTTATAAAGTTTCTCCAAAGTCGGGAACTCACTAAATTGCCTGATTTTTAAAGGGAGTCTATATTGGTTACTGTTTACTGTTTTTTTAAGTTTTTGTCAATTAATTTTTGTCTTCTTTTATAAATTTAGTGTAAATGGTAAGTTTGTAACAACAGCTGCTAAATGTGACATTGGCTGACATTATACAAGAACAGGGACGACTTTATGTGTTGCATTTAATGCAGAATTTACAAGAAGGCACACATTACTCAGACTTTGTCGTAGCTATTTTGAAAAAGTTCATTACATTTCCTCTCGGCCAACAAATCTCAAAAATTGGCCAATTTTTAAAGGGAGTCTGGGGAATTTGCAGTTAACTATAGTTCAGTGGCGAAATCAGCTGAAGCAGTGTGTTAAGAAACATCTGCTGCTTGTCGTGGGAAGGTGAAAGGAGCCCAAACACAAAGTGCATTACGGCGAGCAACATGGAAATCAGAAGCCACAACAACAGGCAGAATAGATTACACGCCGTCTTTTCAGTGTGGCCCGGGACACATGCGCGCACAGTTTCACAGTTGTTCAGAGCTTTTGCGGAGGAACCAGAGAGAACAATATAGAAAAGAAACACAAACAAACATACAAGAAGGTAAATACACATGCTGTGTAAGGGGAGGAACGACTCTATAATGCCCCGTTTGTTGTGTATCAACAGCTTTATCCTGTTTTTGTTCTCGGTTGAGAAAATGTGCGCTGAAATCGATTAAAAAGAGCGAGAGGAAGGGGTCTCATCTACGCGTCTTGGTGAAACCGAACCCCGACAAGCCATAGAGGGTTGATATCAATCTCCTCTTTCTCATGTGTGTGAAGTCAACTGCTTCCTTTAGCTGTACACAACATTTGTCTGGCAGGAAACTCCCACAGCAAACAGGTCGGTTATCAGTGACTGGCATCGAGTCGGCCACTGGTGCATTACCTGTCATAAAACCTTTACCCGCTTGCTTTTCGACGATAAAACCGCTAATGAGCGATTCCTGTTTGGACCCAGAGTGAGTAAATCACAGTCAGATGACTCAGTGTCGCCGTCAGTTTAATGTACATCAGATCCATGCTGTAGGGTAATTAAAGCGAGCAGAGTTTAGCTTACAATAACTGAAACGAGAGAAGAATAAGATGGCCCTGCACAAAACACCATCTATTTCTATTCTATTTCTACTTGTATATGGTTTTTGTGGTTGTGTTTCATGTCTGCAGTCATGTTTTTCTGTATTTGCGGTTGTGTTTTGTCCGTATTTGCAGTTGTGTTAGCCTATTTTGGTTTGTTTTCATATTTGCAGTTGTGTTTTGTCCATATTTTTCGGTTGTCTTTTGTCCTTAATCACAGTCGTGTTTCGTCTGTATTTGCAGCTGTGTCTTTTCCATATTTGCAGTTGTGTTTCGTCCTTAATTGCAGTTGCATTTTGTCTGTATTTGTAGTTGTTTTTTCTATCTCCGGATTGTTTTACTATTTGTGGTTGTGTTTCCTTAATTTGCTGTCATGTTTCCTTATTCTCACATTACATACTTCACATTAGAGAGGACAAAGTCTGGCTGTGTGTGTGGCTGAAGGTTTTTGGAATATGTAACCTGAGCTAAGAACTGTATTGGGGAACAGTTCATAGATTTGTATAGATCCTGTTTCCACATCGACGAGGGTTTGGCGATCTGTTGGACGCTCGAGTGATGGAACATTGTTTTAAACACAGACGAATCGACGTTAGAAATTCAGTGCAGACGTGTCTGTGGAGAATCACCTGAGGTACGATTTTCCATGGAGCTTACCCCGTCAGGCATCAATAACTTTTCTTGGCTCGGGGGAGATTTTTTTTTTTAAGAAAGAAAAAAGAAAAGCAAAAGACGAGAAGGGAGACAGATGGTCGACGCAGAGGCGTTTGGTTTGAATTATACCTGCATAAATACTGAACAATGAAATTAAGATTATCAGCTGGTGCCAGTTTCCTGTGCAGACGGATGATTTAATGCTCTCTTAGCAAAAGCACATCAGAAAGACTTTGTGTACCTTCCCTTTTCCTCCAAATCTACTTACCAATCTGGTTTTAAACAAACTCTGAGTTACTTATTAATCACCATCCTGACTTCAGGTCCAGCGTTAGCCATTACACACACACAAACTCTGAGGCGTTTCGTCTCCATCTTTGGTGCACATCCACCCAGAAGTCACATTTCACGTGCACGGCAAATCTGGACAACACACATGCTCGAGTGGAGGAATGAGAAGCCTCTTAGACCAGATCAGGCTCGATAAGAGTTTGTCGCCGTAGTTCGAAGAAACTACACACTGCTGACACACACACACACACAGATACACACTTCGAGTCCAGGCCTGTCGGGGTCGAGCAGCATATTAAAGTATTGGGTTGCAGCTACTGCTAATCTGCAGAAGAAACGCTCCTTCATGTGCATACTTGTCCCTCTTTCGCTCTCCTCCTTTTCCTCTCTCAATCCTCTCTTTCAGTCATTTTTTTTTTCCTCTCTCCATACTCGTCCGCTCTGACTCTCCTCTGTGTTTCCCCCAATCCTCATTCCTCCTCTTCTCTTGTTTCCCATAATTGTCCATCATCTTTTGCTCTCTGGTTCTACCCCCCTCCTTTTTTTTTTCCCACCGGCTTCTTGATTTTTGGCGCTGCTGCCTCACTAGTAATGTTTATCAGCCGCTAGTACGACTTGTCCAGGCACGGTGCTATACAGCTCGATCCATTAGTGCTGTCCAGAAGCGCACCTTACGATTGACAGGTGCGTAGGAGAAGACCAAAGGCCGACAAAATCATTCACTTTGCAAAGAAGTTTAATGACAACGACGCTTCGGTACCGAAGCGTCGTTGTCATTAAACTTCATTGCGAAGTGAAGTGGACAGCGTTTGTGAGTCTTGTTCTGTAATCATTCAAGGGTGAACTCATTTTCTGGCTGCGCTCTAAGCAGCTAATCAGTGTTTTTCACATTCTGTAATGAATAAAATTGGTTAAGGATGGTTACGTTTCCTGACGGAGCAGCACGTCCGGTAGTCGTAGAGGGTAGTGTTGCAGTGTAGCAAGTAGTTCAAGCGAGACATGAACGTTAGAGGTTTTAAAGACGGTGGAACATATTTGAGGGGAGGTTGAAATGAGTGAAGTTGCTGAGAAGTTTTAAAACTTGATGTTTCCGTCTGCGCGAGACCGATTGGATTCTGAGCGGCGCCATCAGGCGATTATATCGCTCGACATCCACGGCAACGTGAAGGACCTATAGAAGTATGTGGGCAGCGACGGTTGTATCCTTTTACTTGAGGGTTCAGTTGAACTTTGGAGGCCCGTTGGAGGTTGTTGACTCCTGAGTTCCAACGTGAGTGAGTTGCATTGTGGGAGGTGTAGGACATGTGATCCCAGCCTCTGCTGCTTCCCTGTAGAATCTCTTTAAAGTCTCTGAACTCTATGAGAGAGCACTTTAAAAGGTGAAACACCTGTTGCGATGTGAGTAGTCTGAGCTGTGGCAACAGCTTCAACAGGAGGCGTTTAGTGGATAAGAGCTGCCAGAGAGGAATGTTTAAGCATTCACTCACACCATCTTGTCTTACTCCCTCGCTCTTCTACTTTTTTTTTTTTTTTTTTTAAGGCATTTGGCCAGACAAAGTAGTCAGAAATCAGAATATTTTAGTCTCCTTTTGTCCGCCTTTGTCTCCAGTTTGGGGTTTATTTGCTGTTGTTACTGCAGCTGGAAGAGGTGTTGTTCCAGACTGACCTAAGACCTGCAGAAGCACACGTCGGCAACACTCTGGCACCTGGGCGAGTGTGCCTGCACACACTTGAGGTCACACTGGCAGTAAACTTGAACTTTGAGGCTTAACACATCAGGGGCTAAAGGGTGATTTACTAGAAATGAACACTTGACAGCCGTGATAACGCTTGTCGAGGGCAAAAAAGTACATAAACATGACCTAGACCCTGGTGGCAGAGAGGAGGCCCAGAATCCTTTGCTCCACACGGAGCAAAGAGGTTATTATTAACCCTCTGGCATGGGCAGATGTACAGCATTTATCGCTTTAGCTCTGGCTGTATTAATGGTTCAGTTTATGGTTAGAAAGGTAAAGTTTAATGTTACATCTGGGTTTCATTTATGCAACAAAAAAGGGTTACGTGAGGCTTTCTTGCAGGATCGTGCTCGCTGTCGTGTTGCAGCTTGCCCAAAACAGCGTCCACACCTTGTCCTAGGAGTTGTCCATTTATGAAATCTGTGACGTTCCCGGGGATATTATCAGCTCACTAATCACGTTTGCTGATAAGAGGTAGATGTGTTAGAAAGGGGGAAGTAAAGCTGTGGAGGCAATTAAGTGAGGTTATCGCAGGTCATCTCGGTGCCCCACAGGCAGGCGTGCCAATGCGACCTCGCTCATGACCTTTCACATTTGGAAGCAACATCTGTCCAGAGCGATCCCATTGCAAGTGGACAGCTCTAAATACAGGACTGAACATGCTCGAGATGCACCAAGGTCCACATTGGGACGTGGTCTGGAACATATCTGACCACATTCTTTTAACAGTATGTACACACATGTCTGTCTACATTGAGGGGCCGCTTACTCAACTGACTTCCTCTGGAAGACGTCAGAAACAACGCTGTTTTAGCTCACTGAAGACGTTACTGCGATACTCCCAGACTCCCTGGACAAATTGTGTGATTTTACAAGTTGCTGAGTGCAGAGAAACTTACCAAACTTTGCGGGTCTTTGGTTGAGGAAATTCAAAGTGAGTCAAAACTTCTTGGAAATTCGGCATCAGATGCAAAACATTTAGTTGTTTAATTTCTTGTAAAAAATGATCAGTTTGTCGCGGCACGGCTGCACCTGCCTGTCCGCTTCCATGCACCTTACCTGACTTAACACTGTTTCAACTGATTTTATCATTTACACTACTCTAATAAAGATTTTATTGATGATAAACATGTCAGATTTTACAAATAGAGTAAGCAACAACCAATATAGGCAACTTTCTTTTTGCCTGTGGAGGAAGTCACCAGACTCCATTTAGAAAACATTACATTTTGCAGGTTGTGGTGTTACAAGAGACTATATACATTTTTTGAAACACCATTTACAACAAGTTCTTAACCATTTGGGCTTTCTTGTAAATTCAGCAGACATTAAACACAAAGATATTTTTTTGTGTGTGTGTGTAAAAAAAACATCTGTTTGAACGTTAGATCCAATCATAAATGCTAAACGTGAACAGGTGTGAACGGCGTAAAGCTCACCACTTGTGATCGGATCACCCAGGACAGATGTTTGATGTAACAAATGAGAACAGCCAATGTGTTTCTGGTTTATCTTAACTGAGAACCACCTTGAAAGAGATCGAGGTCAAGAAGTAAAATGCTTAAACAAGAAGAGAAGGTGTCGAAAGGGAAGACAGACTCGTACATGTATATATACACCGATGGTTCTGGTTCTTATATAACCTTCGGATTAAGATATCTGACAGAATGAATGGTCCCAAGTGCTCAGAGAGACCATTTGGCCTAACAGAGTGGAAAATGGAAGATGGATTTGCTAAAACTCAAGGTTCCTTTGTTGCAGCCAAATACTGCGTACTGCTCACTGCAGCCAAGAACAAAAACATATAACCTACGGTAAAGTGAGGCTGAGCTCGTGTTTGGCCGATCTGACCACTGGCCCTTTGCTGTATTAACATTTTGTAGCCTCACCATTATTTTTATTTGCCCCAATTAAGCGGGTTCCAATAACTTCTGATTGCCCCGTTTGTTGGACTGGAGGTTTTTCGTTACCAGGTCATTACTGGGGGGAACTTGTGCCATGTTTAGTTACCGTGTCGGGTTATTATGGCTGCCGCCAAGGAGGTTATGTTTCCGCTTGTGTCCATTTGGTGGTTGGTGGGTCTGTCAGCAGGATTACACAAAAACTACAGTGGGGATTTCCATTAAACTTGGACGGAGGAGGTTTGGTTTTTCCAAAAAAGTTTAATACAGTGTGATATTGGATTAGACTTTATGACATTAAAGGGGATCGTTGGGCCTTGGAGGAATGCCCATCGCTTAAAGAAGAACCTTTTCATGCTCGTAAGACCTACGTGTCAGGCGGCAAATGAAATCAATGCATCGCTAACAAGCTAAATCCCTTATTATCTGGGATTATGATGAAATGACTGATCTTTCACTTGAGTGGTAGAATAATGACTTCAAGCTGCGAGTACCAGCTGGTCAATTTAATTGTTTTTCTGTGATTGTTGGGATGCGGTCAGACCACAAGAAATGCATCCATTAGATCCACAAGTTTACTATTCAGGAGAGTCCCGAGTTGTGGTGTAATGGAACATAATAAACATGAGATCCCTCGCGGATTGTAACCACAATCTAACCTAGATTGTCTGACTCTTCAACTGACAATGAGGGTTGTACAATTCCAGTTAGCAGAACTGGAAACTGCCTCCATTGTTGCCTAAAATGCTGGAATTGGTATCGACAATTAAACAAGTTTATGCTCCAAATAATTTATCTTTAAGAAATGGTAGATCACCTCCATGCAACCTAACAATTCAGTTACAAGATGCATCCAAATTTGGAGTCTGTATCGGAATAGACGATGCCTTCTTGATACCATACCAAAGTCTACTGATAGTCCACAGAGTGTGTTCGTGCAGCTGGTTAGCAAGATGATACAAAATACACCGATATTTGAATGAAGTCTGGTTTGCAGAACAGCAAAGCTAGCGACTCAAGAGTAGTTTTTAGCCAGCTGCTTGTGAGCTTCGCACCCAGCAGCCTCATCTGGTAACCATTGTGGCTCATTTCTCACCAAGTGAAACGGCTCAAAAGTGTCGAGAGGGCAAACACACGGATCATAGAGGATGTGAAAAATGAACCCCAACATCCTCCAGAGGCTCCGAGAGAGTCCCAGTGTCACTCGCGCGCTGTGTTTTTCAGAAACTGCACTGAAACCTTCTTCACCGCAAGATTTACTGTGTTGCCGAGAAACACCAATCACTTACTCTTGTCTGGTGTCGATTATACATCTGGAATATTGTTGTCCTTGAAGACTAAAACAAAAGTTACTTGTTTTAAGTGTTGTACAGAATAAAAGGGAAACAACTTTCCTAGTTTCTCTTCTGTTATTGTGTTTTCCTGATGTGATAAATGATCCGATCCGTTGAGACCACCAGACAACCATTCGCCGATTAATCTAATCTTTCGGAAAAAGGATTTCTTGTATATAAATCTCCTTAACTGGCGCATTTATTTTGTGCCTCTGCACTAAATTTCACGCAGGTTCGACACCTTTTTTCCTTAATGCATTGATACCTCACTTCACACAACGTGCTCTCAATACAAATCAGATGCAAACAGAGAGCGGGAAAACACTGTAAAGGGGTGATAACTCTCTGGTGATGGTGGCGTTTCACCTTTTTTACGCATGCAGCCGACTTGCATAGCTTCCACCGCTGTGAGCATAAATTACGCGTGCAGCCTCGCACAGCTGAGTTCACTCTTTAGCCATCCAGTAGATTCCCCATGCGAGTTTTAGGCGTTAAAGACAGCGGACGTGTTGAACTCCTATATTGAAAACATGCCGTTCTGGAGTCGCCCTGACAGAGGCCCGAGAGCCCACGAGTCTGAGAAACCCACATTTCTTCTTCTTTACAACTCGTCTTGTGTAACTGCAGCCAAATGCAGGGCAGAAAATCTGTTGGCAATTTTCTCTCTTTGCCTTAAGTGTGTGTGTGTGTGTGTGTGTGTGTACGTGCGGGTAATTTTCTGCCTTCAGAACTTGAGGAACGCGAGGCCGAGACAGGCACGCTACGCCTAGCGAGACGAGCTCGCACGGCCGGGTCGCACTCTGTACTCTTACTGTATTGGGTTCCCCTTAGAGTATACAGTATGAGGGGCACACTCATGTGGGGGTGGGCAGACTTGCCATTCAAACGGTCGCGCACACACACACACACACACACACACACACGCCAATCCCCAGAGCGATCATGTCCAATTTGCAGGTTGGTCTGAGTGTTCGCTGCAGGAGGAACGGGCCTCCGCTGCCAAGAATAACACCGCGGTTATAGCCGGACGACGGTTAGGAACAGCGGCGAGATTAATCATATTCTGGGATTTTGTGGCATTTCAGCAAATTAATTAGGGAGATTTATGCTACAAGGGGCTCGGGGGCCTTGCTTCGGGGGGGCCGCATGACTAGAAACAGGTGATTTAACGTGACCTTTTTTTGGTTGAGAGCCGAACAGACGCAGGGAAAGAAGAAGCAGAAAGGAGGAGAGAAAAAATGCAGGCCAGAGTCTGACATCTAAAAAAATATATAATGTTCGCTAATGAGTTATCAAATATGTTGTTTTACCTTGAATTATGACCCAATGTCTCTCCGGATTTTCGCTCTCCATCATTGTTTCAGTTGCTCATGAACTGGGAGGTGGTGAATGATACAACAACATGTATAATAAGCCGTTAGCTACATTAGCATTCAGCCGCTACTTAGCTAATGCTGCTGTTTGTTTACATCCAATGTGTTTCACTTCTAGGCTTAAAAAAAACTTTTTGAAGTCGATATTGTGGAATTAATTTAAGCGTCTCTCATCATATAATGTGAAAAATATAAGATGGTAAATGCTAACTTTAGCTTATTGGGTACAACACAATTACAATTGTTAGAAGTTGAAATACAGCCCAGTGTCCCTTTGGATTTCCACTATCTTGTATTGCAAGTTGCCGAAGTGGCAGCAATTTATGGTAAAACACCATCTGTTATCTAATGTTAGCATTCAACTATACGTCCTAGCTAACATTACCATGTGATTGCATCCAGTGCATTTCATTTGTAGGCTTAAGAGCGATGTGTCCAAGTTTCAGAATTTGTCAGTGATTTCTCAGTATAAGAGAGGAAAGTCAAAGAGGTGAAGTGGTCGGCATGTGGACAAAGTAGATTTATGAGTGGAGGGTGATCAGTGGTGAATGTAGGGTGGGAAAAGACCACCAAAAAAAAAAGAGCAAAATATATCTTAAATGCGAAGGGGGGGGACGGGACTGAAGCGTGATTTACAAAGTGGGAAACACCAAAAAACAAGGCGTGACAGTCGGTAGAGAAAGCATTAATGTGTGTGTGAGAGTGAGGAAATGCATCTGTGTGTGTGTGTGTGTGTGTGTTTTCACGGCCGGGCCTACATCTGGGGGAGATGAAACAGCGGCTGCTCCGTGGAGGCGGGGGGAGAAATAAAACAGAGACGGAGGAGAAAGAAGAAAAGGAGCAAACAATTATAGTTTATCACTGTGATGAATGAAGGAGGACAGAGAGGAGGAGGAAGAAGTGCCCCTTCAACGGCAAACCAAATTAATAACAACCCATTTTTTAAAAAGCTGCACCGGAAAATTATAATCAGAAGAGACAAATTATTTTATTTTATTTTTTACATCCAAACAACCTAAATGAAACAGCGTCTCGTTGTTTTCACGGCTGAGTAAACCCTGAGCTTAAAAGGAACAACACAACTTCATGCTGTTTTACTCTGTTTACATGTGGCGGACCCTGCCACCTTTCCAGCTTCAAACAGCGTTCTGGGGAGCTCGTTTTTCCTCTGAGAGCAGCTTGTCCAGTCAGTTACATGTCTGAGTTTGTTAATCACACCATAATCATGGAATTCTGGGTTAGTATTTCTTCCGCAGAACTACAACGTGTCGCTTTTTAAACGCAAGCATCCGAACTGAAACGTCTGCGGAGGCGACGCCGACAGCTGCGGGAAAAAAAAGAAGAAGAAAAAAAAACCATCGCGTTGCAAAAGCTTTCTGAAATATTTCCTGTTTTTGTGTTTTGCGTCTGTCGGCCGATGGGAAATTTATCATGGCTATTAAAAGCATGCAGAGTTATCACACACACACACACACACACACACACACACTAGTGGTATTATAACACTTCAAGATGACTAACATCTTTGCACGGAGACATTAATCCTCCTTCTCATCATGTGCGCCGCAAATGTTGCTGTCGCTGATCATCGTTTCTTTTCTCTCTTTCGATTTTCTCTCAGGTGACGGAGAACATCATCTCCAAACAAACCTTCATAGGTGAGTATCACACACACACACACACACACGTTAACACACACACTCACGTAGACACATCATTATCATCATCATCGTCATCATCATTATCATTCCTGACATTGTTTCCCCACTTCCTCTCTCCCCCAGAGGCCAGGACCATGCCTCGCACCTTCAACAACTCGGGGTCGAAGTTCATGACCTCGGTGACTCAGAGGCCGTCGGCCCACCTGACCCTCAGAGACACCAGCTCTCAAGGTGAGACCCTTTGTGTGTCCCAGTGGGGGAGGATGGAAGTATTACTTCCAGGACGGGAAGGAAAAAAAAACAGTGTGTCTAACTCCCGGTTTAGCGTCCGGCTAGCTCGAACACGGATACAATCATTTAATCGTGCAGCTTTTCTAGGCATTCCAACTGTTATTGGACCCAACGGCTCAGACTCTGACAGTGAAACGGGTCATGGTGCAGAGGGCTGTGAGGGTCAAAAAGACGTATCCGTGACTTTACAGACAGTTCTTTCATAATGTTATTAGGAAAGTTCAGCCACTGTGAAAACTGGCTTCAGAGCCTGGCGCTCGTCCTGGAGGCTCGCGAGGGCCATCCAGTGCATCGACCAGAGCAGCGTGGCCCTGACAGCACCCAGTGGGTCGGTGTCGGCCTGGTTAAGTTACATATCCTGCGCAAAATCTGCACTAATGTGAAACAGTTGGATGAGTAACGCAGGGTCCGACTTCCTTGCGTCTTACCAGTTGACAAGTTAAGACATTTATCGCTTCCTGTGTCCCAGAGGCTTGTTTTGCCCTACAAGCTCCATCAGGGAGGTGTATCAGTTGTAAAACAGATGTCTATTAGGACAGATAAGAGTAATGGTGAACATATGTGCGCGACTCAAGCGTGGAATTCAGAGTCGGAGCTGTTTTTTTCTTCGTGTGCTACCCAAGAATTTTCACATTGTTTCATCTGAGGCTGGCGTGCGAACTGAAGGGTGTTGACAGTCTGGCAAAGGCTCCCTGATGTTATTTCCATTGAGCTGACAAAGGGTAAAGATGCCGTCGCGTGTGGGAGTGTGTGTGTGTGTGTGTGTGTGTGTGTGTGTGTGTGTGTGTGTGTGTGTGTGTGTGTGTGTGTGTGTGTTAAGCCTTGACTTCTCATAAGGAAGTGCAACAGCGAGAGGCTTCGACGGCTGACCTTTGATGTTGTTTCTAATGAACCATTATGATCGTGGAGGAAATAACGGTGTGCGATCCGAGCCAGAGCGACACCACAAACACACACACACCCCGTTTTTAAAACACCCACGTAGGAGAGAGAAGTAGCCAGGTTATACACGCCGTTACTGTGGCGCACATGAATAATGAAGACACGAGGAGGGAGGCGGGAAGTGATGCATGGAAGCAGGAAAAGATGCTTGTTGAAAGTGGAAGGAAACCTCAAGACTTGCTGGTTAGTGACTAATAGCCGGCTGGCTGAGAACCAGCAGAGGAGCTGGTGGGGAGTCAATGCCTCGACTTTTTAAAGGCACAGAAAACATTAAACAACTGTCGGGTAATATCATATTAAACAGTTACCTCGAGTAAACAGGTTAATCGCTCTACATCGTCCACGTGTCTTGAGATAAAGCAGAAGGAGGTGAACAAGAAATTTGGACTCTTACCTCCTCAGGGTTCCAGCCTTACCCGATCCCCACGCCGGGTCTCCACCAGTCCTGCCGCCATGTGGTCCGCTCGTGGGCCAATCAGAGCTTCGGAGCTCACCTACACAACATGACCCTGACGAACGGGAAGCTGAAGGTGCCGCAGGATGGGCGGTACTACCTGTACTCACAGGTGAGCACACTGTCGTTTCAAAAGTTTTAATCCTTGTTCTAATCTAAAATCCAGCTGTAAATAATGATTATTTTTCTTCTTATTAACTACTCAGTCAATCAATATTGTGTTTCTTACCTCATTAAATGTTTTATTATCTAATGTTTTTCCTGTAATCTGTCCACGAACTGTATTCTCATGATGCAATATCTAAAGAACTCCTAGAGGGAATTTCTTCAAATTTGGCACAGATGTGAGGATGAACGCACTAGATTATTGTGGCCGAAGGTCAAAGGTCGGGGTCATTATTCTTGTGATTTCCCAGGAAAGTTTACAGATCTACAAGTTAGACTTTCCACCAAACTGACTCTGGTTCTTAAACCAAAATAAAGCAGGTTCTCAGTGAACTGAGGTGCAATGACGCATCCTTGATCAGAATGGTTTCTCTCTAGCTGGTACGTAGATGGTTCCAAGAATAACCCGCGAATGGGTCGATCTGTTCCCCTCGTCCAACAAACTGGGTGCTAATCTGGGAAAAAACTTTTGGGTTCCGAACCAATTTATTATTAACCATTTATTTTTGGTTTAAAAGGACCAAAATCAGGTGCAGGAACGAGGATGGAAATGGATCCATGTTGTCATAAAAGTGCCTCAGTATGAGGTGAACATACAGTACACAAACAACACTGTGCTTTATTTTGACTCTGTACTCACACTTCACTGTCTCCTGCCTCCAGGTGTACTTTCGTTATCCGTCCCCAGCAGCCAGTGACGGAGACCAGCGCAGCGTCAGCCACCAGCTGGTGCAGTGCGTCTACAAGAAAACCTCCTACCCAAGCCCCATTCAGGTATATTATCCCTTTTCGTTTGATCCAATGTGGTCATGTCGATTGATGCAACCTGTTAAATGTGTTTCTGACCTTAATTTTCCTTTCTGTGCAGCTCCTGAAGGGGGTGGGAACCAAGTGCTGGGCTCCAGACGCAGAGTACGCCCTCCACTCCGTCTACCAGGGAGGACTGTTTGAGCTGAGGGCTGGTGACGAGCTCTTCGTCTCCGTCTCCTCCCCGACCATGGTCAACGCAGACGATTCCTCCAGTTACTTCGGCGCCTTCCGCCTGGACCTCTGAGAGGAATGAAAGGAGGGATAAAAACAGAACAGATGGGACGATTGATAAATGGGTGAGCCGGAGATTTTTGAGGATCCACTGATTGGAAAAGGGGGTCGTTTGGATGGAGCTGTGGGATGTTGGCCTGGATCTTGGATCCTCGGTGTTTGCCTGGACAGATACACTGAAGGATGGAAAGACTGAGGGTTTGAAGGCTGCGCTTGTGAAAACGCTGCAGGAGGACTTTGTGAAAGGGAAAAAGAGAGAGTGGATTTGCCTTCCTCACTCTCCATTAAGTGAAACCTACCCGACGAGAGCAAGATATACAAAGATAAAAGTGCAATCATGGCAAAATTAATGGGGATATCTATTTTCTGTTGATTCTTAGGGAAGGAAATTGCCTTTTGGATGTCAAAAAGAGAATTAAACCACAGGAAAACATTAAAAACTTTTGCGGTTTGAGGTCTTCCTGTGAGATGAGGATCGGCCCCAAAAAAATTAGACCACCCTGCTGCCTTTTATCCCAAATTGACACATGAATCGCAGCGTGTCTCGCACGTTGACAGCCTTTTTTGTGGGAAGCGATCGGACCCTCGGATTTGGATTCCAGACGGAAGAATGTACACACGATGAAAAAACTGAATCCTCGGCATCGAAGATGTGAGGACGAACGGTGGAATGGTAGCAAAAAAAAAATGATCAAACCAAAGCAAAGAATTTGTGGAATATAACTTTTTTTTTTGTAAAAGTGTGCCATGAGAGTACTGTACATATGGATGGCTGCAAATGAGATTTAGACAATGAACTGTGGTGATTTTTTTAAAGTAATTCATATGTATTTTATCTTGACTGGACTTACGACCACTTGGATTTTGCTACTCGCGACACTAGAAACTGTGGATTTCATGCAAGGACATTTTTCCAGAGGAGGATTAGGGCTGCTTCTTTGTACTGGATACAGCAGTAAGACTGTGAGAAGCACCAGAGTGCCTTTTGAACAAAGGAGGAATGAAAACCAGGAGGAGGGAGAGGGAGAAATCTCGTAAATGCCAATAAGAATGAGCCCAGAAGAAGAAGATAAAAGGATAGAGACAGAAAGAGGCTGAGGGTGGTATGCAGCCCAACCAGTCTCCTCTCTCTTCAACTTTCCCTCACGGTCTTTCTTCTTCTTTTCATGTAGAGAATTTGACAGATCTTGTCTTTCTTGTCAACCCTGTGGAGCTGCATTCAGTTTGTTTTGTTTTATGGATCAGTTAAACAATCAGAAAACAATCAGATACACAAAATGGGAACGCGACGACGGATGCACGTGCAAACAGGCTGTTCGCGCAAACAAAAGACATTGACCGAGCGTGGTGTAGGTGGTTTCCAGATCTAAAAGAACGAGGTCTGAAAAAGGTTCTTTTGACTGTAACGCGGAAATGTTTCAACACTGAAATGTACTCACTGAAATGTTGTTAAAGCACCAAGAGTTTTCAGTTTTGGGTTTTAAAAGGGTCCAGTTTGCACGAAAGTTGTCTCATTCCCAGCTCGTCGAATACTGATGCGTTGGGACTGAAGGTCATCCTACAGCACCAGTGTGAGTGAGAGACTCAATAATCAGCTTTGTTTCTAAGTGGACCCAAAGACTTCTTTGTCTTGCAAAATCGCCAAAACCAGAACTGCTTTGGAGTTTAACCACAAACCAGAAAATGAAAGTCAGCGCTGTAGTGAAGTAGGAGACTGGGATTAGTGGTGCCAAGAATAAGATGAGGTCTTCGAAACCACTGTCATGTCTGTCCATTAATTAACTCAGCACAAAGACTTTGTGGACCTCTCCACATGGCTTGATACTCAAAACCATCTGGAGACGTCCCACGGAGAACCTGATTTGAAAAGAGCTACTTGGCAGGCGATTGGACAGAGCGTCCATCACTTGCTATCATGGGCTAACCTCAACCAATCAGATCAACAAAAGCAGTGCGCTACCTTCAACTTTTCAGCGCCATTCTTTGCGCTTCCTTCTGGTATAATTGATGCTAACAGCATCTAAGCTAGCTGTCAGTGTTGTTTGTCACGTTTGGACAGAGCCGGGCTAGCTGTTTCCCCTCTTTGTGCTAAGCTAACTGTCTACTGTCTGTAGCGTCATTTCTAAATGGACAATAGTTTGACTTACCGGATGAAGACTGCTGGTATAAAGCCCGTCACTGGGCGCCAGTGCCCTGTTTTCAAAATCCCCATCACTACGTGTAACACCAACCTCCAAGCTAGCAACCCACACGCTAAACCTGGCCTTACTGTAGCACTAACCTGGTAGCTAACGGCATGAATGTAAACAAGCTAACAGCTGTGATAGCCTTTTCTTAACATGCAGACCAAGTTTTTTCCTGACTCTGTTCTCCAGGGGCGCCATCATTGCATCCTGGGTTTAGCGCCAATTGTGACAAAGCATTTTCCTTCCCCCTGTTCCAGAATAAAATGGAGGTCTGGCAAACGGACAGTTATGAACGTGGCATCAAACTCATCTTACTTCTTGGCTATTCCTTTCATATGCAACCACCAGCCGGATATAAAGTGCCTTTCAGATGTGTTTTAACATTATAGAGATTGTTAGTTTCTAACAGGAAAGCAAAATTATTTGTGTTTTAGTTCTGAAACTGTTCTGTCACAATCGTGTACTCTTGGACACGCGAACTGAGATACTGAATACGTCCAACATGGCTGCCAGCCCCCCTATAAAAACACTGATACTGTACATACACCAGAACTTCTTGATGCTATACGTCAGCTGTTAAGAACCCATGTGATGCAAATCTGGAACACAGAGTCCCTGAGCAAAAAAAAAAAGAGTTCATTAGACGAACATAGGGAAGGTGAATTTGAGGAAAACCCAGATCAGATTTTAGTAACAAGACACAGACGCACATGAAGAACAATTTGGAAGGAGCGAGGAGAGAGAATATTGGCAGACATTAACCATGCGCCGACTAGCACAGACATTTTTTTTTAACTCACTCTGGCACATACATCCACATCTATGCACATTAAGGATATACACACACATCACCTCACACCACATCCAGGCTACTCGGCGCTCCCCAGACACACACATCATCCCGGTGTCACATCCGAGCGCGGAGACACAAACAGTCGGACACACACTCATTTATCCGCACCGCCTCCCCTGTGCCATCTGGTTGTCGTCAGTGATCAGTCTGAGGGGTTGTGAGGGAGTGTGTGTTTGTGTGTGTGCACTCGCAGGCCGTGTTTGTTCAAAGGGCTCGGTTCACATGGACGATCAGCGAAACGAGGTCACGCAAAACGTACACACACACACACAGATTTCTTTGTTAGTGTACTCAACCTACGATTTGTTTTTTTTTCTTTCCCTGAGGGAAGAGGATCTCCGCGCCTACGCACACACTCACACACACTTTCTTAATGAGGTGACATCCAGGCTAAGCTCATCCTTCTGCCGCTGTGGTTCACACATACCTGTGTATATACTCCCCGCGAGGTTGGTTATATATATATATATATATATGTATATATATATATATATATATATATATATATATATATATATCTATATATATTTATATATATATATATGTATATATATATATATATATATATATATATATATATATATATATATATATATATATATATATATATATATATATATATATATATTTATATTACATTGATCTGATAGGGAAGCTTTGAGAACACAACAACATCACATCCAGTTTATTTTGTCTCCGTGCGAGGCATGAAATTGAAGGACGAGTTCATTTCGTGTTTGATTGCTGTTTTACCAGATTGCTGTTTTTTGTTGCTGCACACACCTGTCGGTCACGTTTCTCTCTCTCTCTCTCTCGTCACATCACAATCACACGCCAAGCTCGCTCTCCCTCACGTGAACTCGAGCCCGAGTCGGTTTATAATCCGGCGGTGAATCATACGGCCTTTTTTTTTTAAAATTCTTTCTTGCACTCCAATCAAAACAAACAGTGATTTGAAACGGGTCCAGAAAGATGATAACATGCACACTCATATTGTAACAGCGTAAATCTCTGGCCTCGGGGCCAGCTGCGGGGGGGTGGGTGGGAACTTTTTGCATTGAATGTGTCTGTGCTGGAGTGTTTGTACTGGACAGTTTTGTAGCTGTGAACATGTGTAGCACATTGTTGCTAAGAAAATAAACAAATATTTGAACTATCTGTGTGTATGTGGAGATTGTACTGTGTGGTAATACAGGGATGAAGAGGGCAAAGAGAACTTCCTTCATGGTTTTGGCACTTCAAAAGTTTGACTGAAGACTTGACAAACATAACATAAAGATCATTTGCACCAACAGACAATCAAGACAAAGCATAAAACTCACTACTGAGTGAATTCTCAAGACAACACACCAAACACCTGGACAATATCAACTGGACTTCTGTCTGTAGATTATCTGCAAATCCCACAAGAACAGCAGTTGTGGCTCTCCATCCGTGTTTGTTTTGGTACAACTATTAATCGATAAATTGAGAGGTAATAATCATTCGCTGTAACCCTACATGGACGTCCGTACCCAGCTGGCCACCAACATCATTAGATATTCATACTTGTTTGAACGTGGGTTGTGACGTCAGTAACCAAAAAAGTTTTATGCCAACGTCAAGCTGACGTAGAAAATTGACAACATCTGGCTTTGGTATTTGGTGGGTTTCAAGTCGTGGTGGTGCACTTTTCAGTGATAGAGGTTGATGTCAATCAAATGTTGGCTTTTGACTCAATCCCAATTTTTATTTCCAACCAAATTTCAGAGTCTTTCCAGCCCTGGAGGTTGATGTCAAGTCAACACTGGGTTTTAATGCGAACCCTGATTTTCATTTCCGACCAAACGTCAGTGTCTTTCCAACGTTGGGTTTGACATCAGCCCAGTGTTCACCTCCAACCAAATTTTCAGTCTTTCCATCATTAGAGGTTGACCTCGAGTCCAAACTGGGGTTTGATGTCAACCTGGTTTTTGCTTCCCGACAAATTTCAAAGTCTTTACCGACACTGAAGGTTGATGTCGAATCAGTGTCGGACTTAGATTTTCATTTACAACCAAATTTAAAAATATTTCCGGTGTTGGTTGTTGGTGTCAGTCCAATATTCATGTCCAAATAAAAATTATCACCCATCCAACTTTAGAATCCAGCGTCTTACTGACGTTAATCTGGTCCAGCTGGGTAGGGACACACAAGTGGCATTCATGGTGGCCAAACTCAGTCAAAGAAGTTTGAAAATCTTTGAGAATCTCAACAAGAAGAAGACTTAAGAAGCTTTACATATGAGATGATACGATTTGTTCTGCGGATTATCAACAGACTGGATCCAACGCGGCATGCCCGATTCCAATAATCATCATAATGTGTGTCCCCGTCTCTGGTTTACAACTGGACATCTTAGTTATAAATACGCTTTGTTTTCAAAAGGCTTTCTCATGACTTTACACAACATGTAGTTACAACCTGCACACAGTTATACAGTTGGTTATGTGTCAGTTAGGTCAGTGGTTCCCAACCCTTTCTGAGATGGGGTCACAAGATGAATCTGAGGGGTTAAACATGAAGTAGACATTGTAATATTTCTATTGGTAGTATGATGAAAATGTTTGGGAGCTGTTTATCTAAATGTTATTTTAACCTAGACTTCCAGACGTGTGACCTCCATTTCCCCAAGCCGCCGCTCACCAGGAAGCTTTCACTGTGCTCGAGACGGTAAAAGCAGAGTGCCTGACCCCTGACCTTTGACCTCTCTGTGTAGCAGTCGGCCAAGAAGAGACGAATACCTCCACATGACCCACTGTTGCGTCTAAAAGGCAGTACTTCTGTTGGGACGTGGTTCAGACACAATTGAGTGAAGTTTCTTTGAAGGAAAAACTCAACTCACGGTCTCCCGCTGGTTCAAAAATTAAGTTTGTGGAGTTGAAATGTTTTTCATTCGCGGCCCTCTGCAGAGTAAGCTTCCTCGTGGCTCGGCACTGTCACAACACATGCTGCTTTCTTGTCATGCTCTGTTTATTTCCTCAACTCATGAAAACCCTGAGCGTGCCTGAACAGCATGGGGCCACGTCTTCACAAATCATCCAGTTAGCTGGAGACATCTAAACCGAATCAAGCTGCTTTTTAAGGCAGAGAGACATCAGTACATGATTTAGCCATCATTAGAGGCCAATTCAATTCATTAAATTGGGAAGCACTAAAAGAGAGTTTTACTGGTTTTGGCTCTGTAGTCAAGCACTTTGGGTTGTAATGACACAATGAGCATGAGGCTAAATTGCTGTATTGCAGTTTTAAGCATGTCGGAGGTTATTTACATCCATGTTGGGTTGACTGTGAGGGAGTCGTGACGACCGTACTTGGTGGTCACGACTGAACACTTAACCCCGGATCAACTGACGACGTGTTACACTTGTGGGAAACGAGGGTGAAGCCACAAAGCCAGCGCAGCGCAGCCCTGCACCAGTTACCAAATTACTTCATTTAAGTTGTTTTCAGACCCTGAAAATATGGGACATTGTAAAAAAAAGAAAAAAAAAGAAAAAACAGCGACCATTCCAACACTGAAGCTAAGACTTTCTGCCAGACGCTGTTTTATTTCTAATCCAATGTGCTGGAGTTCAGAGTTAACACACCAAAGATGTGTCACTGCTCTGTCGGACTGCATCGCACGTTTCCAGTTCCCATGAAAATCCACACAGACGCAGGCAGAGGACTTGTGATCAGGTCCAAACTCAGGACCTGTTTGCTAACCACGGAGCCACCGTGGCGCCCTGAGGACGTTAACGCTGCTCTGAAACAGGCATGTCTGGAAGGGAAACTCCAAATTGGCCAATTTAAAATCCAATCATCTGGACAAACAGCTGATTGGAGCGTTAATTTATGTGTGATAGTTAGGTAGAGCGTGTGTGTGACACGAACTTAAACTGACATTTATAACCACCATTTTGTTTCGCGGTCTTCTGTGGATCCAGTACAAGGCCAACTTAATCTATTACTCTGTCAAGGATGAAAACAGCCCGACACAGTTGATCTTGGCAGTTCCTTTTTTGTATTACTGAATAAAGCCCACGTCTCATATTTATGTTAAATCATCTGTTCTCTGTGTAATTATGTCTTGTGTGTTTGTCTTGCATGAGGCTCTGCACACACACACACACACACACACACACAAAGAAGGTTTTGGACTGCATTGTAGCGTTAAGTTAGAAACTTCCAGACCACGAGTCGAGCACATTGTACATCATTTGGACTCCATTAGTCCTGGAGACAAGCAGCGAGAAGTAACTGTGAGCTGTAAAGCTCATATAAATCAGCACTGCAGCTGTGCTGAGCTCACATCCAACGTCCAAGATCTGTTTATACTTCACAAATAGTGTGGTTTGCTCAACATAATTGTATATTTCCATGGGAACTGTTGTAAACTTTTGCTTAGGCAGTGGAGAGATTGGATGAACGCCGCTAACAAGCTGCTGCTCTGTGAAGACGGATGTAAAAATGTCACTATAGCTGAGAGATCCATCTACCACGGTTTGTCTTTGGAGCCACGTTTACATTTAGCGATTCTCAATGAAATGCATTGGTTGTATTCTTTAAGACTAGCAACAAGAGAGCTAGTTACGCAGCGCGTAGCGACGACCACAGCGCAAACTCATGTTCGATGAGATGAAGAGCAAGACACTCAGCCCACTGTACGACTGTGAGTACGTATCATGCTAATATCGTTATTGTGAAGTCTTTTGGCCATGATAATCTGATTTCGTGACAGTTTACATCCATTGGCACGCTAACGTCCATCTTCTTCCCGCCTTTTTTAGGGCATTGCAAGATTTCTTGGCGTCCCATGAGCGAATTAGCGCTAGAAAACATCAAAAGGAATCAGTTGTCGTGCCACCTTTTAAAAAACACAGTGCTCACTAGTGGTCAGAAGTGATACAGGGTGCCTTTAAACGGTAATTGTATGTTAGCAGAATGTTGTTTTAGCTTACAGTTGTCAAAAGAATCGATATTTCCACACTTTTTTTTAAACCATTTGTTTAAAGCAATACGGTAACTGCGGTTGATTGTATCAAATGTGTTGAATAAAAAGATTCTACACTCAGATTATTCAGCCCAGGACCCACATACTCACGTTTTTATACATGTTTTGGTGTTTCAGGAGCAGCACTTTGAGTTAAATCTTAAGACGGAGCTTCACTTCCAGTTCAGCACACTGTCTCCGAACTTTGCATCACACATCCCGACATATGAATGGATGACAAACTTATTAAAGTCATCGTGGAAGCGTATCCACCCCAAACTGTGGTGATTAACACAGTTGGACCGTCACAAACATGCTCTGATATGATGTTTAGATGAATCAGCTCATCGGGGTCCGGACTGCGGACGTCGTTCCACCGACAGGAAGTTGACCGCGTTCCTGTTGCCAGCCTCCGTCCAGACGTGACACACTGAAAACCAACGATTGTGTCAGCCTAATGACATTTGGCGAGCTTTTACGATTGCAAACCCAAAAGAGAGTTGCAAATGCGAAGCAGACGCTGAACTACCCAGAACATAGTAGATTTTAGAGCTACATAACTCCAAACCTTAAATCTAAGAAACATAAATATACCACAACAAGAGGTGAGGACAGACAAGTTGTCCACACTGCTATTGTGATCTCATACAAAGTGGAAATACAATTCTTCAAATAGGGCACAATGAGAAGGGAACACATGCGGCAGACCACACAGGCGTGCACATCGTGACGTCGTATACTTCGCCGAGTGATTAAAACTTCGAGCGAGCGCCTCTCCTATCCATGTTTTTGAGCCACCCTCTGCTCAAAATTCAAAAAAAAAATTCACACTTAATTTATTCTCTCGTCTGAGCGTCAGATGGACTGCAGATGTCGTATTGTTTTTTTGCCGGATTACATTTTCCAGATTGTTGTCAATTTTTCTTTTCTTTCCACACACATACTCCTTCAAAAAAAAAAAAAGAAAAAAAAAAAAACACCGCCTGTGAATGTAGATATTGTTCCGTTCAAAATCTGGTTTCTTTTCTTAAAAACCTAAATTTGTGACCCCTTGAGGAATGTCAAATTGACTGCAGAGTGCCTGTGGAAAGAATGCTCCTTTGTGCCATTTTTCTCTCTAATAAATCGCCTGTTGTCATTTTACTGTTGTCTGAATTAAACCTCAGTGAAAATATGTCACTTGTTTTTTTCAGTTCAAGGACTTTCTTGACAAACAGAGCATGTTTTCAGGCTCTACAGCTAAGCGGCTCCGAAACGCTAATTTTTTTCTTTTAATCATAGCTATTTCTGTCTCAGCCTGCCTCGTATCAAAGCGTATCCGTTTGGGACCGAGCTTCCCAAACCAATCTGCACGGCAGCTGTGATCGACCACAGCCGCCCGGCTTTGGCACCATCGTCGCACACGTGTACATGTGTGTTACTCTGCCTACAGCGACGCCCCGCCGCCGCTGAAACAACGCAGGTGTTTCTCATCAGTTTGCTCCGGGTTGAAGGGTTAATCCAGAACTGAAGCCCGCTTCTTTTTCGGTCTGTGTCTCGAGTCACACTCACGCAGGGATTTTTTTTTTATTATCCGGGGACATTTGGCAATTTGTGATAATTGCGGAGACTGTTGGTTATTTTGACCCCGTGTGAGTTGTTGGAGAAAGATTCCAGCAGAAATTGCCGACCACAATTTGATTAAGAGGGAGGCCTCTTGATAATACCGATCATGTGCAAACTGAGCTCCCAATTACTGGCTTTTTTCTTTTACTATTATTATTCCTTGGCAGAAATTTCCAATTTTCATCCTGCGCAGGAGTGAAAATAATGAAAGAAGGCCTTGTTGCACTCGACAGCTCGACCTCGCGACTGCTGCACTTCAGCGTTGAGACCAATTAACGGGAAGCTAAATCAAATCAAACAAATAAATAACATCTTGGATGATAAATAACATGGATTACATGCATATGTAAGCACTGGAGAAGATCATGTTGGAGATCTGTGTTTTGTTGTTTTGTAGTGACTTTGGAAGGAAATAATGTTTTTTAAAATATGTTTTGAATTTAAGGCTCGGCTTTAACCAATTTGAAACCATGAAAAAATCATAAATACTCGATACAAAAGGTCCTGAACCTTTGAACGCTGGGGCTTCTCTCTGTTTTTAACTTCCTTAATATGCCGGCTTAAAGGATAGTGCATGTCCCGGGATAATTTAGGGATGTGTCGGGCCACACAGAAGTGGCATCAGCTGATGGATTTTATTCGGAAAAGCTTTCACACAAATGTGAACTGTTTGAAGTGTTCACCCACAGTGTTAAAATCTACACAGATTTAATTGCACTTGTTGGCCGTTTTGACTCAAGAACATAAAAAAGCTCTTTGAACATTAAAAATACTTGTTGTTGTTGTGAAGATGATGTTGGAGACAAAAAGCTGGACATCTGCAGAACGCACAAGTATTTATGAGCGTTGCCGAGGCCGGCGCTCGGTAAGTCCACCTTCCGCTGCAGTCACAGCGTGGTATGTCTTTAAAAGCCTCGCACGTCCAGAGGTTTCAATTTCTGCCCATTCTTCTCGGGATAATGGACCTTTTGGCAGGTCTCAGTACAGGTTTCTTATTTAGATTGAGGCCTGGGCTTTGACTGAGCGTTAAGACATTTTAACATTCTCCCTTTTGTTTTTGTCCAAATGCCTTCCTATAAATGTGGTGCTCAGATTTCTAGGTTTATTATTTTTTCTTTTGTTGGACTTTATTCTTGCTGATGTACTGCTGCTCCATTGTTACAGGTTGTGTTCCCATTTTTAATTACAGAGTGTTTCATTGTTGGGCTTGGATAAGCGAACCCATTCAAGCGTGGTTTAGGCCGTATGCTTGGGGTCATTGTCCTTCCAGCTCTTGCGGGTTGGAAAAGGTTTTTCTTCGAGGATTGTTCTGTATTTGGTCGTTTCCATTTTCCCCTGCCATCGCCGCCACCACCACCAGGTTCGACTGTGATGTTACTCTCGGGGTGACGTTTAATGTTGGGTTTCCACCACATAAAAAACTGTTTGCAAAGTTCAATCTTGGTCTCATCCGATTTCAGGAATCTTCCTCCACATGTTTGCCGTTCCTTCCACATGGCTCTGTGTTTCCGTTCTGGTTGTTTTTCTGATTAACAGCCTCCACGTCTGATTTTGCTAGATTTGCTTCCGGCCTCAGAGTCTTTCCATCGTCTTGCTTGGGATCATTATTAATAAGCTAACCCTTCTTTGTCCTCCTCCGGGTTGGTGAGGAATGTAATGGCCTCTCTTAAACAGGTGTATTCCCTGTGAGAATAAGCTGCACACTGTTGGAACTAATTTCACTAACAACGTGGCATCTGAAGGCAATTGATTGCATCTGATCTTGGTTAAGAGTTTCACAGCAGTGCGGGACAAATACCAAAACACTCAACACTTTCTTTTTGCTTTTGTTAAATCAATTTGAAAACCCCTTATCTTTTACGCCTTTTCGGCACCCGGGACATAAAAGAGGCATGACACGCAGCTGGATTAAACAAACCATGGCCACCAAGTCGTTGTAGTTAAGATGATAATAACAAAACAATGGAAGGATGATGATGCAAGTCGGCCACAGTTGGAATTATTTAACATCATTCTTGCCTCCACGAGGAAAGAATTCGAAGACATAGAAACTGATTATAACGGGTACGACACAACTCTTAAAGTATTACCAATGGGAGGAACCAACCGCGTGTTTCAGTCTGTCTTGTCGCGGGCCTGAGAGATCGGGATTCCTAAATAAAATCAGGATGCTTAAAGTTGTTTTTTTGGCTTTGGATGGCAGCCAGGCTGCTAGCGGTAGCCATGTTGCTAACAGTAAAACCACAGGGAAATGCAAGGGGAGGGGTCGAAAGGTCGTCTGTGTCCGCTTTAAAACCAAATGTTCTCAAGAGCAGAGCAGGAGGACGTTCAGACATGTGAAGATAAATAGTGACGTATTTGATGTATCTGAAGAACAGCTGTGTCTCTGTTAAACGATGCTCCGTACACATGTCCAGTAGTCTTTATAACACCAGCGTGTTCCTAGGTGTGTTGCTGTGTGTGTGTGTGTGTGTGTGTGTGTGTGTGTGTGTGTGTGTGTGTGTGTGTGTGGAGGGGCTGCGAACCATAGCGCCTTGGCAGCACATCAAAACTCAGAGAGCATCTGCAAGAGCTTTGCCACTAATCTCACTCACCCAATAAAGCCGCGATCTCCTCATAAACCAAAAGACCCACAAAGGGCTGAAATCATGCTTTTGGTTTCCAGATCAGAGCAGACGTCGCCGCGAATTAATCCAGAATCTGGATCCCCCTCGACACTTTAGAGGACCTGCTCAGTCATACCGCTGCTCTTACTTTTTAATGCCTCCTGGGGCTAATTTACGGTAACCAGGCCCGCCCCCAGAGATCGCACGCCATGGGAAAAATGTTGAAGACCCGATGAACAACACGGTCGATCCAGGTGATGCCCTCATGCCAAGGAGCTCTACAGATGGAGCTACAGAGCATCCAGTTTGTGACAAACGACCTCATAAATTAAAAGTAACTGAAGCCAACAGGGGGCCGTAAAAACTCCTGTGCCGAGAAGCTGCAGACGCCAAACTTTGGAATTCACAAAAGGGCCATAAAAATGGAAACAAAAACGACGACACCTCCAAAATAAGAACAGTCAGTTGCCTTTACGACATGTCATTACAGGATGACCACAAAAGCCCTGATCCAATCAATACATTGACTTTAAAGCTTTAAACTTTCAGTACTTTAATTTCCTAAGCAGGTCAGCAGGCTCAGGAAGGACAAGAATGATGACAAAGTCCTGAAATATGATCCGACACTGAACGAATGCCTCATGGAGCTGTGCAAGATTGATTACAGCGCCGTGGTGCATCGTCCCTCCAGGCTTCGTCGAACTCTGACCGCTAACGTGACCCATGAAGAATTCCAAATCGTCCATACTTGTTTTTCTGCTGCTGTCAGATTCATTCCTGCGATTGGTGATCTGTCAGCAGGATTACACGGAAACTACCGAACGGAGTCTCTGCCCGGAACAGACCCCATTAACTTTGGATCCGGATAAAGAGTCAGATCCAGAGAGGTCTTCTCACTTTCTTCAACACTGTGAGATTGTTCATTTCTAATATATGGATCTTAAATTAATAAAGATCTGGCGCTGGTGTGACTCTGGTCCTCGATCTGGTTAAGCAGTTACGGGTGGTTTCAAACCTAAGCTAAGTTAATTGATTGATTTGGCCTGAGGGAATTAAAGGGGACTGCTGGGACTTGGTGGAGGTTTGCTCTCGATTCGGTTCCCCTCTGTGACCGCCCTGCGCCTCGGTGTCACCTGTTGCCATCAGTTTACACGAGGCCATTAAAATGACTGGTGGCGGGCTAATGAAGAAACCGTCTCCATCCTGTTCGCTCCCCGCCTCTCAGCCGCCTCCGTCCATGAATAAAGGCTCCAGCGTGGATTCGAGGGTGAGGTGAGGACAGTGACGTTGATACGGTACACTGGAGGCGAGCTGCGCTAACATCGCACCAACATCTGAGGCTCACATTCAGCTGGCTTTAGCTCGGGCTAAACTTAATGTCTTGCTGATGTTTGAGACTCGTCGTAAATCAGAGCCAGACAGAAGACAAAAGGAGCCGCTCGGAGAAGACAAAACAATTACAGTAACCTCTAACATCGAATAGCTTAACAGAGCTCTAGCTGACAAAACAATCACGACAAAGGGCGAAGGATTCGATGTGAAATCGGGATTCTGTACGTCACGCAAAGTTGTCTCGTGATTTGGCGGACAAAGGGACAGTGTGTCCACGAGTGTGTGTGTGTGTGTGTGTGCGTCTTTGTAAATGAAAGGAATGTTTTCAGTCTCATTACCCTGCACAGGGGATAAGAATGTGTGTAATTTAAGCGTCCCTGATAGCATCAGACTCTCCGAGACTAATTAAACATTATCTGGAACAAGGGGAAGCGTGTGTGGCAGGAGGAGGGAAAATGAGTGCATGTCAGAAAAATATTCGATTTACTCGTGAAAGTCTAGCATTGAAAAGTGAAGGGAAAGTCCCGGAGGCTGAATTTAGTTGAACCTTTACAAGGGAAAAAAATCCCCTTTAAAGAAATCATTCCAGCCAGGATTTGATTTTTACTCAGAGACGCAGGTGTGAGTCGTAAAAGGAGCCTTTATTTGTGTTTTAGAGACTTTGAGTTCGTTTTTCAGATGCAAGTTGAAGAAAAAAGCATCGTAATTAGTACTCGAGTACTTTAACAGCATTTATTCAACCATCTACCGCAGAGTACTTGCACATTTTAATCAACTTGCGTGTCATTACTGCATGAATGTATGTGAGTGTGTTGTAAATGCTTTGAGTGGTCAGCAGACGAGGAAAAGCGCTGTAGAAGTTTTTGGAGCCGTACAGCAAAAATAATCTGCGCTGGGCGACATTGTCAGTCTCTTAATCCGACGTTACAGGCGACCAGCAGGTAAAGGTGATGTTTAGAAGCCTTTCTGACGAAGTAAACTAAATGAGTGTGCATTGAACGACATGTTAAACCTGCATATCATAGATCAACTGATGGCACAAAGGCAGGGGGAGATTAATCAGCTGATCAGGAAAATGGTGACCAGAAGATTCGTGACTTGACTTGACAGAAAATAATTTACTTGGACGTTGGAGATGAAGATGTGATAACTCTAGATCAGTTTTCTTATGTTCATTTAAATGTTTTCTGTTTTCCTTCAGTCTGGCTGTTTGTGTCTCAGTGTTACACAGTGATGGAGATGGAACATGTTTTAAACTGAGAAGGAAATTATGTCATAGATAAGATTTTATTGAGTTTGATTTGATTTATTTAAACAGATATCTCGGTTGTTATCATGCAAATTGAATTTGTTGTACTTTTTGAACGGCTCAGACATGTTACCCTATGATATCACTGCAAGACAGGCACTCAAACCTCGTCTTTTCTCTTTATAAGGACCAGATACCGACGGTAAGAAGGGAGGAAATGACAAGACGTTATGCTTGAGTTGAGTTGGCCGAGAAAAAAAAAAAAACTACTTGGACGCATCGAGACTTGGACAAAATGACCCAAAAACACACAAGAGAAGATGAAGTGGCGGTGAGATTGAGCGCCGACCTGCCAAGTGACCAGACGTTAACACTCGTCACAACACAAATGTGGGAGCGCTCGAATGTGGAAATGCTTAATTCTGTTGCAATCAAGTCGACCGAGTCTGACAGGTTGATTAACGGAGGCCGACGGTCATGTTCAAGACTTTATCTGCTTTTTCTGACCCGCTGTGTTTTCATAGGAGTGTTAACAAAAGACCTATTGGGTTTTTTGTTTTTTTTTTAACCTGCCCGATACAGAACCACCCTTCCTGACACACACACACACACACACACACCAAGCCTGCAGCCACCTACATGCAGCAGTAATCTCCACATCAGCATTCTCTCCATGCTGCACCCACTTTCCCCTCCGTCCTCCTCTTTTCTCACACACACACACACACACACACACACACACACACACACACACACACACACACACATCCATCATGGAGCTGCCACACACCCTTCATATCTACAGTGCTGCCGTTTCTCTCCACGTCTCCTGTATTATTACCCAACATACTCTCTGTTTTCCTAAGAGCCAGCCAGGAAATTAGTTTTTAGAAAGCTGCAACACACACACACACACACACACACACACACACACACACACACACACACACACACACCTGTGCACGCACATAGACACACACACAAAACCCAAAACATCCTGAAGAGACTAAGTGGGGCCAGACAAGCACACACACACACACACACACACACACTTTATAGGAGAACAATACTACTGTTTCAACCCTGCTGCCCCGACTACCGGCCATTGGAAGAGGGAATTTCAGAGTCAGTGGGAGTGGTGCGATCAGAATACCTTGCCTGGCACCGAAACAATGCAGTTATTCCTGCAGTGAAGCAACAAACATTATTAAGCCCCTTTTTTCATAAGGTCTTTAAAAGCAACTCCCTGGCACACAAAGGGTCCGTCGCAGGGAAGCTGAGGGGAAACGAGCCGCTGGTGGGAGGTGGAAGGAGAAAATGAAAATTTAAAAAAGTCTTTTTGAAAGAGTCTTTTCACTTTCACACACACGAGATGAAGAGGCTTTGTTGTTATGTCACAGCTGACCTGAGAACAGGCCGACTGTATGGATCCTATCACACACTGATTGGGAGCAGAAACGTCCCGCCTTTGTCAAAGGAAAATACTTTTGAGCGTGGGGGAGTTTTGACGAGTGATGAGAGCAGACGAGGACGATGTGAGAGGAAGAGCTCGGCTGATAAACCTCTCATGTTATCTTGCTGATGGTATTCCTGTATCAGCGCATACGTTGACCAATACGTAACAAGGAATTTTCGGAGAGAAATGCCAAAAGTTTGTCTGAGGTGATCCAGAAAATCGACGCTGTCAGTTTACAGGAGATTTTTCAGACAACTTTTGACTTTGGACTTTTACTCCGCACATCTGAACGCAAGACAGCGAGACAAAAAAAGATAAAAAGACGGGAATGGACATGAGGGATACTGGACCTCGGGGGGGGAAAGGCGTGTTGAGGGTATCGTATCTACATCGACCTGCCGACCTCTCCCTGGATTTTCTTATTTTCGTACTTTGTTGCTGTTCTCCAGAACGCTTCACCAACCCAAAATGTCGACTGTGTTTGCGGTGCGTTCAGGAACAGCTGGGACAAATCCACTGATTCTACCTTTGAGTTTAATAGTCTTTGAGTCATATCAATAGGACATGAGCTTCAGTTAACTTTAAAGGACACCTCTGCTATTTTTACTGCTTTCAACAAATCAATTTCCAGACGCAGCCGGCAGCTTTCGACAAAAAAAGGAAAAAAAAAGAAACAACACGCTCGATTGCTTCAGGTCTGAGCGCAGCAGACGGGCAGAATTAGCGAGCAGCTGGTGAGCTTAGTTCAGCTTTTACCAGGTAGAGAGCCAGAGATGGCCTCCAGGAGTCAGCGGCGTCCAAAACACAGCTCGGAGGAGAGTAAATACTGGCCTTTGCATTCGACTGGTTGCCAAAAACACGCTAATTAGACAATTACCCTCTGGATGTCATACAGGTAACTGACAAAATGATGGTCATATCAACGTTTTTTACGTGCAAGTATTTCAATGTTGATTTTACAGCTTGTCAGGCTGCCCGCAGAGGGCCAGAAGAAGTGAAATCTTGGCGCAAACAATGCAGTTTCTGGTTCCACAAGCGAGGATCTATCAGAATATCGGAGTAACAGACAACTGCAACTCAACAGCCTCCCGGTAAACACAGCTGGACTCCAGACTGGAGCTGAACACAGCCCACCGAGCCCACCAGGGGTCTGTTTGAAGACCAGGGAATACGGGATGGAGGTGATTTACAGCAACTCTGACCAGGACTATGAATGCAGGGATTGCCAAAAAAAGACTGGTGTGACGAGCTGGAATTATTTCA
Organism: Acanthopagrus latus; assembly: GCF_904848185.1. Lineage (NCBI taxonomy): Eukaryota > Metazoa > Chordata > Actinopteri > Spariformes > Sparidae > Acanthopagrus > Acanthopagrus latus. Next base: position 4,770,879 of record NC_051048.1, on the reverse strand, counting down.
CATCTTATTCGATGAATTTGAGGAAAACTTCTTTATTTTGTTTACATCAGGTTTTTACTATGAGTAAACGAGGCTATAAAGCACGTGTTAATTCAGCAAAAGAGAAAACTTTAATTCAAAAGGTGCACAGTTGTATTTTTTTCTGTTTAGTGAAGAATTTTTTTTTTTTTTTCTTAACATTTTGTGATTTATTTGTTACTTATTAGATCATGCTAGGCCGAGGCTAGCTGGTTAGCACGCCAATTTTGAATGTTTAAATAAAAGAAAATCTGGCCTTATCGTATACATACAATACAGCCTCGCTATAATGCATCACAGGTGCCATTTACAGACAGAAACACCAGTCGCTTTATCCGTCTGGTCAAATGTAGAGACAGTGAGGGATTTCCCTGAGAATCAAACATTATATATTTTGATGGGAGCTCATGTAGAGACCTGGAATCTAGACATGTAAGACCGTCGTTAACCTGCTGTAGAGGGGCTCCATAAATCAATGATAAGTGTATAAATCAACCGTCAGAGGCATCAATTGGACTTCAGGTTAATAAAACCCATGTGCAGAGTGTTTTGGACAGGCTCAATAACATCCAGACTTGGAGCGGGATCAACATGTACGGAGCATGTAAAGTTTATGTATCACAGCGTTAGCATATGAAAATAAACTCGACTGGAGGTCACGGCGATAACAATCCGGGGCCACGTTACGGGAATTAGGTCCAGAAATATGAAAAATATCTGAAAGGCACAGAAAAGTGCTGCGGTGTAGACTTTCAGCTGAACTGGAACGAATGAAGAATGATTAAAATTCTTGTCAGGACTTTGATGGGCAGTTGGTACATGTAGGGTGTGTTTAACATTTTAAACCGCCGTGGAAAAAAAAAAAAAACACACGCCGAGGGCGGCGCGGCGCTGCTGCAGAGCGGATCAGTCACAGTGGCGCTGAGTGACGGGCGTGACCGAGATAAATACAGCCTGCTTGTTTTTGGGACTGTACTCCAGGTGACGTTCAAGAACTGTTTGGGTTAGGGCGGAGGCGGGCGCTGTAAGGGTTGGCAGCTGTAATCCGAGCAGAGCTGCGAGGTGGCCGATTTTCTCCGCTGGTCTGAGGATCGCTCTACAGTAGGATTAATATGAAGCAAACAAATCAACCTTTAAATCGATCTCATGTGTCTTTTCTTTATATCTTCCATTTACTCCAGTACCAGGCCCAACAAAAGGCAACAAAGGTTGGTTTGAAAGGGATTAAAGGGAAATGTTGATGACTCATCCTGCACTCGAGGGCGTGCACCAATCGTACATACTGTGATGCTGCCACAGATGTATATAAGAATAGGACATTGTTTCTGATTGTTTGGCCTCTTCGCCTTCTTCTCCTCCATCTTCAGCTTCTTCGTCTTCCACAGTCATCGCAGTCGTTCCACCATTACCATTCTATTTCTAGTTCCAGCTCCTCTTCTTTTCATTGTCCTACTGAACTGTCCTTTGGCTGCCATGACGTACAATTTTTCCCGTTTGTGTGACTAATAAAAGGAATTTCTGGTTCTCATTCTGATTCCCGGGGAAAACAATTCCTCTTCCTATTTGCTTGTGCAACGGCCAGATCTTCCTTCCCTCCTTCTCGCTGCAAGTCATCCTTCGTTTTTTCCCCTGGAAAAGTTACTCCAGGACTTTCAAGATACGTAGCCTAACTTCAAAAATTAGCTGCGTGTTCATGGAGTTGGTTGTGGCTGATGGGGCCTCCTCAACAGGAGGATCTTGTTGTTCTTGAGTCTTTTGGACCTCATAATTCTCTGCACAACTTCACCCCGAGTACGTTCCTAATCACCCAGCAGCAAGTGGAAACACCTCCCCGGGTGTGCAGGGTCTTTAAATGAAACACATGATTTACTAAGTGCAACGTTCAACCGGCTCCAATTATTGTTGTTTTTTTTTTTTTTGTATCTTTTATTGCCGAATACTCATTACGCTATAAAAATGTACAAACCAACAAGCCTTTCTTGGCTCGGAGAAACGAGAAACGCGTTTTAATAAGCGCGATATAGAAAATCTCACATGTGAAGTCAATCAACATAAAAAAACCTGAGCTTTAAACATACATTCCTTTTCATGTCAGGGTATTTATGTGAATTAAATGTGTGGTAAATCGACTACTTATATAAACTTACAAGTTAATACATATATTACCATAAAAGTGTCGCCTCTCTAACAGGCTCAACAAAAGCTTCATGTTTCAGAGGGTGTTTTTTGTTGCTCCGGAGTGTCTAACGCCACACAGATGTCGGCGATGGTACACTTTATATCTGGTCTATATCCTGATCGAACTGTCAGAGAAACATTTTGATTCAATAAACAGTCGAGTCCCTTGATCTCTCCACTGTGGGCTGCCTTCTCCTGTGAAAACAAATATAATATACATACCAGAAACGTCCACGTTGTGCCAGAGGAGGCGGCTCCGTAAAGCACTTGCAGGTTGGGCTGGAAATCTCTCTTGGTCCATGTGTCGGGCTGATATTTGGTCTTTCCATTTTCTGCAACTTGATGTTCCTACTTCACCACATTTAAGAAGGATATGTGTCTACTTTTTATGCGTATTTATGTATACAATTGCAAAAGTTACTTGGATAAATAATCCATCTGGGGTCAGCCCTATGTTCCCAAATTTCTAGGACATTTTCAAAATTAGGTCTTGTGTTCCCACATTTCCCTTCAATTTTAGGGTTTGGGGTGCATCTCTTTTAACCCCTACTTAACCCTAAGGAAATGTGGGAACATAGGGCCTAATTTTGGAAGAAAAAAAAATCTTAGTAATGTGGGAAAATAGCTACGCTCCCATACATCTTATCAACCAATATGAAAACCTTATAATAGGTTAAAATTTTAACTTTTGGTAGCAGATGTGAAGTTTGGATTCGCTTTTCCAGCTTTACCAGCTGCGACATTAAAGTTGTAATATGAGCATAATTATGATGCAACAATACATTTTCCAATTCCAATTATTTGTACACTGATCTAGATTTGTAGATTTTAAACCACTATACACAGTCGAAAAATTGATTGTTTTCAAACTTTATCTTGCATTGAATCTTTTTCAATCTGTGTATTTGTAACGTATTAAAACAGGACAGAAAATCAGTCATATCCACTGGGTCACGATGCCGTATAGTAAAAGATAAATCACTCTTTAGTTTTCAGAAACCTGTATTGAATAATATTAAACCGTATACAGACGACCCTCCGTTATTACCCGACAGGATCACTTGTTAAAAGAAGTTGTTGGAGGGGGACTTAAACCATACAAATCTAAAATGTGGTGGGTCGAGATAAAGCTGCTGTGAAATAACATACCCACTCGGAGGGTGTTTAATGTCGGTCATGTGTTCCGCGATGTAACATAAAGTTCAGAAAGCGGTTTATATTACAGGTCGGGGACGTAAATTGGCCTCGTCCTGCTCCGTGACCTCCAGCTAGCGTCCGCGGAGGACAATTACAGTTCAGCAGCTGGATGAAAACCAATATGATCACGAACCACAGAGATATATTCTTTTTAATCGTCGCACCAAAAAAGACGGGCCGAGGATCCGAGTCCTCGAGGGGCCCCGAGTACGTGACGTGTCTGGGGTTGAGCCGGGAAAAACCACAGAAGACAATATGAATTCATACGCTGCTGCTTCGATAGTTTCCAGAGTGTGTGTGTGTGTGTGTGTGTGTGTGTGTGTGTGTGTGTGTGTGTTGGCCCCGTGGAAGTTTTCTTTCCATTTCTCCCATTTTCCCTGGATTCAGTCACGCTCTTATCACCTCTTTAAACTTCGGGTTCGATCAGCTGCGCTCTACCTCACTGCCTCGGGAGCTCGTAATGAAAAGCAGCGGGCCGGCTCGTGTCACCCCATCGGAGGCATCAGCATGACTTTCCACCCCCTTTTTTTTTTTTTCTCCAGGTTGTTTCATTTGATTAACTACCAGCAGAGGCCAGAAACCCTGCAGCACACCACCAGAGGAAACTAATTTAGTGCGAAAACACCAGAGAGGAGTGGTAGTTTATGAAAGCAGCGGCACCGGTTTCAGTTAAAGCTGTATATTTTGAGATTGGCTCTCATAACTTTTTGAGGGTGTACCCGATCCTGAACGCTTTTAAAGAAGTTTCAGATGCCAGGAGGGCGAGGACGGGTCAGCCTTTCTCAGAAAACCCCGAGTTCAGGAAGGGTTCAAACTATATGATTACCAGTGAGGTGTGGGCCGACTGGGAGAGGTCGGGTAGAAGGTCCCGTATTTTGAGTCCTCCAGCGCCATTACCTGTCAATGGCTCCTAAAGCGGCACTGATCAGTATTCATGATAACGACAGATCACATGATGAAAGGGCTTTCTGTGGCGACAGACCCGCAGAGAAGGCGTGTAAAGAGTGTTTTAGTGTCTTTGAGCTCATCGTTTTGGATTTACCACACTGATGCTCTGATAACCTTCGTGTTACAGCTCCAGAATCAACGTTAGCCACTCGCTGGTGAACAACTGTTGAACATTTAGAAGCCAGATGGTGAAATAATCTCTCTGGGAGTTGGTTGAGACTAAAAACGGAGATAAAAAGTTGCGCCGTTGTTTTGTTCTGTTGTCAAAACATACGAAGGAGGAGGAGGACGAGGCATTGTTGTTCCACACAACTGAAAGAAGGAGGAGGAGGAAGAAAAGGACGAGAGGAGGATGAGATAGAGAATTGGAACGAGGAGGACGAGAAAGATGAGGAGGACGTGGAGGAAGAGGAGAGAGATGAGAAGAAGAGGAGGAGGAGGAGGCTGTTTGTTCGGGTTAATGCAGCTCTGAACACTCACATTTCGAGCGGAAGTGGAAAGAAATCAAAACTGTTTCTGTCGTCTGGTTATCTGACAATTAGCAGAGCAGTTAAACTCACACGGGAGGCCAGCAGAGCCTCCGTCGCCTCGCCGGCTTCAGGTCCTTGCAGGTGTTTTGGCGGTGAAAGGTCGGCGCGATCGCTCAGCGTCACACGAGCAGCGGAGCCGCGGCAGAAAGCTGTGGGAAACATCCACCTCAGGACCCCTCAGGTGAGGCCGCGAGGGCAGAGACACCTCTGTGCAGCAGATCGGGTTGCATTCCTTGAAACCCAAACACACACATCAACGACGGCGCACACACACGTCATCTCTTTACATCTAAAGCACGCGCACACACACACACACACTCACAGAAAGAGAAAGGTGAGGCAGGAGAGGTGATCTGACACTTCGGGGTGTGGGGTTACACCTTGAATTGGGCTATTACCACATCCAAATGCTTTAGCTGCTTCGTAATGCGCACCGGAGACAATGGCAGGCCTGGGAACAGAGCGATGGCCGCGAGAGAGAAGAAGAAGAACGACAACAACAACATGGAGGCACGGCGACGTGTTAATGTAGAGGGCGAAGGAACGAGGAAGACAAGAAAGACAGAGACAAGAAAATGAAGAAAGTATGCAGAAGTAAGACAACCTGTGTGTGTGTGTGTGTGTGTGTGTGTGTGTGTGTGTGTGTGAGGTGTGAGAATGCAGGAGCCACCAGCAGGTCAGTAACTCGAGCCCCATGTGAAGTCTCAGCAGCAGGAACCGAGACTCGAGAATACACTGAGTCAATACCACAACACACACACACACACACACACACACACACACACGTATGTCCTCGACAATTCCCCGACATGTCCAAATGCAAACATCTGCACACACACACACACATTAGCACGTGAACACACACTTCCTGTCTGGACTCTTCTCACACAGATCGTGTGGCCTCAGACGAGCGCTGACTCGCCCGTCACAGAGACGGTGAGTCAGGAACGACATGAGCGTACGTACGGATCATGAGACGGTGATGATGATGCTGCTCTACTAAACTTAGATACACAAAAAAAACCTCCAACAGACAAAGACGTTTAAAGTCTGAATGTGTTGGAATTTAAAGGAGCATTCTGTAGTTGTGGAGTGTTAATGAGGCCTGAGGGGCGAGTGAGTCTTTAATCAGGTTTAATCTTCTGTGTCTATGACTTCAGATCTGATGGAACGAAAAGTTTTGCCCGGATAATCTTTTCTGAGCTCTTTAACATTGTCTGCTCCAAGCAGTGAAAAACATTATTCCTGCTCTTGACTTAAACGACTAAACTTTCTGCTGAACTTGTTATTTATTTTTCACTTGGTTCACACAGAACGAAGAATTCACATGTTCTCACAGAAAGAATAATAAAATTAAGGACCTTCGACAGATCGTCCTGGCAATAACTTTTGTTCCCACCAGATCAAAAAGCATCTCATAAACACAGAGGAGGAAATAATTAAGATCAGACTCACAAAGTGCATCATCAGAGCTCTCACTTGTCCCTCAGGGCTTCCGTAGGTAATTACACAAACACATAACTGTGTGAACATGTTGTTCTGTCCAGCTTGAGCTAGCTGAATCTGTACAATCGAACATGGTGGACACAGCCGGGTCACGTGGAGCTGAAGGCCGACCCAGCTTGAGGGAACGGATCCTGAGTGAGTTATCAGAACCAATCATGCTCACAAACGATCTGAGTTAAGACCTCTGCTGGTAGCTTCGCGTTATGAATCACGACCAAGAAGTCTGTCGTGCAACACGTCGACTGGAAACAGATGTCTGAATGAAGACGTGACGCGGAGCTGGCGCACACAGGGCGTGAATCATCCATCAGTCCAAATCCTGGAGGAGGAAGAGCCGGATTACCTCGGCGACAATTTCCCAGATGGATCTGACGGCAGGAGGCAGAACCGAACAGAACCAATGTGCCCCGATGGACAAAGCAAGACACAAACAGCTTGATCTGACAGGCAGGATCTTAAAGGAACAGTTCAGCTGAAAATGAAAAGCCACTCATCGTCCACTCACCCACCTGAAGATGGAGACTTTGGGTCAACTGTTGTTGACACGGAGCAGCTGCCAGCCAATCAGAGCTCATCATCACAGGTGAGGTCAGAGAAGGTGGGCGTGTGCTGAAACAGGTGCACACTGAGACAGCAGCGAGCTTACAGAAGAAGGGAAACATTAAAAATAGATGATTTATCAAAATATGCACCGATATATGTGAAATGAAAAGTTTATGTTATGCGATAAAACGTTAAAGCTGTGATACAAAAGGTTATAATTGAGAGAAGAAGTTAAAATAATGGTATAAAAAAGTTACAATTCTAATAAAAAAACAAAAAAGTATGTTATAAAAAGTCAAATGATGACTTAAAAAAGTCAAAATTATGATACAAAAAGTTACATTTATAAAATACAGAGTTATAATTATGATAGAAAGACAAAATTATGAGATGTAAAGTAAAAATTAGGAGTTAAAATTGAAAGGAAGTTAGAATTATGAGGCAAAAGTTTAAATAAAGCGTCTCGTTAGCTCCTCATACATCATCACCACTGGTGTGTTTTCTCTGGCGAGCAGCTCCCAGGTGAGACCTGAGTGGGAAAAGGAAAAATCAATTGAGCGGATAAATAAAGAGCTCGGAGACGATTAAACCAGGGGCCGAACTTTATGAGTCCCGGGCTGGTAGAAGAGAAAACAAAAAGTGTTCAGAATAGTTCAGATAATATTATTCAACTCTGAAGAGATGATCAGCAGGGAGCTGCACCGCTGATATAACCGCTGCCCGAGTGCTCACGAGCCCACCGGGGGTCGATAACAGAAACTGGTTTATTTAGATTCACGTAATCTGGAATTTTATCTCCCGTTCCGTCCTGAATCCGACGCTGCTGGAGTTCCTATCGTATGTGAACGAGGAGCCAAGGGAAACAACACGGACTGCATAAAGAGAGTTCTACGGACGTCAGAAGGGTTCAGGTTCTGTTTTCTCTCCCATAAAATCTGAATCCAGAAACAAGTGAGCTGACTGGATTCAAAAATATGTAAGAATACTGCTGAGAATATTCAGAAACTCACAGAGCCGCAGCTTCTGTGGCCTTTTATGGAGATCGTGTCGTCTTTTCCCGGTTTCAATGATTTTTCTGCTTGTTTTAACACATATATCATTACAGGGGCTGTGTTGCATTGTGGGTAATGTAGGCACGAGGGTTTTTGTAATGAAAGAAGAATGTGGGGAACAAAAAAAAAAAAGGCACCATCTCTTCCACAACACGTAGCAACGTTAGCATCCATTTAGCATCATGTAGCATCAGTGTCCGTTTTTGCTCCAGTTTTGGTCTCCACCACTTCCTGAGAAAAATATCTGGTTCTTTAGCTGCTAAACGCTCCACAATGTTCAACAGCTAGCTGCTAACTTTCCCTCTTGTTTAGCATCGGGAATGTGTCTGAAAACAATGTAAATAAGAGTGAGTGAATCTAAACATTAAAATCTGGGCCCTGAATCCAAAACAGGTGCTAAACGCTCCGCAACATTCAGCAGCTAGTCGCTAACTTGTATCTGAGATGTGTTTATTTGCTGAAAACATCGCGGCCTGCACAGAGTTATGATTGCAATGCAGACATACCTGTAGTGAACTGCTTTTCAAAATTTAATGCCTACAGTACCCACAATGCAACAGACTGAAAGTCACAGAAAACAGTTTCGAATTTCAAGATATTGTGATAATGACCATCCTAATCTCTGTTTATATATTGTGTATCGTGATATAGTCTTAAATTATCAGCCAGCTCGACTATAACTCACATTTTCTGGTCAGATAACTTGTTTTTATTTATCTAACACTGATAAAAAAATAACAGAAAACAGAAAAACATTGAAGAACAGAATCGTCTTCTTCATAAACTTGGACACCAAAACTGTAAACAGAAGAAATAAACAGACACGAACACTCGATTTAAGTGAAATAATTTAGTGGGACAAACAATTTTTACATGTACATAAATTAAACTCGTGTCATGATTCTCTCTCTCTCTCTCTCTTTTTTGCATTTTTGTTTTTTTTGGAGCCCTTCCAACAGTAAAAACATCCAGAACTCTTTCCGTAAGGCATGACATGGTTATTGCAGCAATCGTCGTAACGCCTGGCGCGCGACACGAGATCAGAACTGTTCACGTCGCCGACCGGCCGGGCGGGACAACACTGCATAGTTCCTCCCTCACACCGCTGGGGTTTCAACCCCCGTTATCACAAATCTCAACACGACGAACAAAAGAAAAAAGTAGACATTTTGTGTAGAGTTCCCAGGCTGTCACCGAGTCTTTTATGGAGTGTAAAGTGTGTGTGTTAGATCCTCTTCTCACACTCTCCTTCTTCTTCTTCTTCTTCCCCGGGGCTACAGGGAGAAAAATCCTCACATGGAGGGAGTAGAGAGGGCGGAGGTGGAGGGAGCATCCATCAGCTCAGGAGTGCGCTCTGTCTGGGCTCGCTGTGGCGGCCTGGAGGGCAGCACGGACCTCCCCAATCCCTCTCGTTATCTCCCTGATGTCATCATTCCTCCTGGTGTCAGGAGCTCGAACAGAGGATTATCTGTTCCCTCCTCCTTTAACTTTTAACTCTCAGGTGTTGCGGAGAAGCGAGATGGCTGATGACGTTTTTTTTACTTTTGCTTCGCCAAGAAGGGAGCAGATGTGAAATGTTCCCCGCCAACTTGTTTTCTCACGTGTTTCTTCCTCTCGAACGTGAATCTGCAGAGTCGCAACCGAGTCGTTGTTTCGGAGAGGCCAAACGAACGCCTCCGTCTTAGAAAAAGGAAACAAACGGAAAAAAAACACAAAGTAGATCCATAGTTCTGTGGTCGCCTGTGCAAACGGCGCTCTTCTCGAACGGCCGTTGAAAAAGTTGACGAGGTAAAAAAGGTGCATTCGGGTTTTGTTTTTTTTGAGTGTACGAGCTGGTGTCTTCATCATCCTCTGGTCCACAGAGGAGGAGGAGGAGGAGGAGGCTCAGTTGAAGAGGATGGAGTCGGGGTCTCTGTTGGCGATCTGCGCCATGTGTTTCAGTATGTCCTTTTTAGTGATGATTCCCAGCAGCCTCCTATAAAAAACACACACGGAGAGAAAAGAGAATGAAAGTCACACATTACTTCATCTCATACTTTGTTCGCTTCGTCATGTAAGAAGTCAAGCGGAGTGACGGAGAGCAGAGACACGCACACCGGGCGGAGGCTCGGCTTCAGTCTGAGAGCCTGTCGTAGCTCAAGTAAAGTTTGTTTCTGTGATTAATTGCGCGACGCTCCCGGGACTTTACGTCTCAGCTCGTGCTTTGAGATAATCCGACCCAGAAAATGTTCGGGCTCGACAACAGCTGACGGATCTGAATCACTCGAGCTGCGACAACAAGTTGATTAATCTATTAGTCAAATCAAAACAGTCTTGAAACGCCGACTAATTGTTTCAACGTTTGCTGCTTTTTCTGTGTCGTCGATGATGACAAATGAAGAGTTCTTCTGGTTTTGGACAGAAGAAGCCAGCTGAAGACGTCTTTCTTTTGACATTTTATGGATGAAATGGACCAAAAACCCAAACAGTTTGGTCCTGAGAGCTGCAGTGAACGGTAAGAATGTGGGAAAATGTTAGTCACTCATTGTTTTTTTGGTCTTTTTTCCACTGAATATGTTGTTGGCAGAAACCTGAAATATAGTTAACAAGCCTCAACTTTTTAACAAAGAACTGAAAGTTTCTATAAAAAAAAAACAAAAAAACAGCCAAAGTCTTCTTATCATACGCCAATATCATACCAAACCCAAATCATCCGAGGGCACGGATTCATTACGTGAGGCTGTGAATGTGTGTTGGACCCGTTTGAGCCGGAGAACAAACAGAAAACCCCCCAAAAAACAAGAAACCACAGAAAATATCCAGACTCCTCAGAGCTGCCGAGGCTGGGGGAGGTTGTCTCTGTGGTCATGATTACGTGAGTGAAGTCTTCACAACAGGCCTGTTTTTTTTAAGTTATTCAAAGGAGGATTTTTAAACTCCGACCTTGAGCTAAAGATACTAACTCGGCTAAAGACAGTGTGGGAAAATACCAGTGTTGCCAGTCAGAGCGGTGAAGTTAACAGTATCCATCTCACAGGTCTTAAAACCCCCTCGAGGTCTCTTTTGTCTTCTGACTGTGTCAAACGTGTCTTCATTCCCAGACAGTGAGTGACTGGCTGGCGTGAAAACACAAATCGAGCAGAGCAGCCGACTGTCGCGTTGCTCGCTGAAGCCTTCTCGGCCCTGTGTGAAACATGCGATTCTTGAAAAATGTCGTATTTTCCGGTCACACGTGGATCCACTCTGGTAAAAACAAAGAGCTTCATCCTTCCATCATTAGGCTACAAAGAAAGAAAGAGGAATCTGAAGCAAATGTGTGCCGGTCCCACGGGAAGCTGCGGTGCCTGTCGACAGCCTTTCAACAGACCGGGTGTGATGTCAAACGTGCCCGCGGGGCGAGGCAGCGGGTTGATCTTTTAAATTTGATTCCTCGTAATGATTCGATCTGGAGGGCGGCGATCATGAAAAACACAGTGCTCGCTGACAGCTGCTGATGTTCGTGTTCGTCTCCTCTCAAGACCCGAGTCGAGTCGAGGCAACTCAATCCAGAACGTTTCCCAAATCGTGTGAGCGATGTTACAACTCGAGACTTCAGGAGTTTCACAATCATTCTGAGTCTTTGCGTTTGTGTCCTCGGCCTCAAATAAGACACCCGACGGAAAATAAATATCTATAATCTCTTGCCACTAGCTTTTACCTTCCTGAACCCAACATCATCAACGATATATGAATTATATGTTGGAGTTTTTTAGCAGGAAACTGTCTACAGAGTTAAAAGAACAGATGGAAGTAAACACAACATGTTACCTCAATGACAAACTGCACAAAACACAAACACGTCATAAAAAAATGACGTCATTTAATTCATTTTAAATGTCGTTTTGCATTTTTTTTTTAAAAGGACAAATTAGTTCTTTTACTTCAATCCTTTTCCTCATGCTCTTATTTTTGTAGGCTCCAGTATATTTTGGCCTGTACAACATCGACTATGACCGATAACTTTAAATCTACCTCTCCAAAAAATCCTCCACAACGTGTCCTCCACCTGTAAACGGCTGAAACAACCTCCCACACAGCGTCTCAGCTCTCATGTCAGCGACCATCCGGAGCCTGAGAGGTCACTCTGAGTAACCTAGTCGCCTCTGTGGCGTCTGAATTAATGGTCACGAGTTGTGTGATTGCTGTGATTTAAGCTGCTAAACTGTGTTTCTTTTACGTATAATTTTGTGTTGTGCGGCTGGAAAACCTCCCACAACTATCTGCCTCCTCCTCTAAACATTTCTGATCAGTCTTCTCCCTTCTCCCGTGTGTCTGAACACGAACAGCAGGAACGGCAGGAAAGCGAAGCGGGAGAGAGACTCAAACACTGATCAGGGTTTTATTCTCTCTGAAATGTGAAAATACTCCTGGACGGTGATGACTTCAAAGAAAGAAAGTAAGTCTCGATAAACATCTTGCAAAGCTTTCGAATGACAGAAAACAGCAGCTCCCGTCTTCGTTTTTCTATTCTAGTGAGAAGATTTATAACCTTTTTAGGCAAAATAACGTCCAAAGCTTCCGGATCCAGACGCTCAAATGTCACGTTTCCTGCTTCGGTTACTTGTGTTTGGTTTAGTTTGGACAAAAACAAGACATCAATAGACACAATGTTGGACTGATGGTCCTGAAACAACATCTGTTTAGAGAGCTGAGCGCCAATGAGCCCGTCAAAGAAAACGGAGGAGCGACAGGGGAAAAAAGCACGTCTCTCTAATGTTTTATGATCGCTCTCTAACTTCCTCTGCCTGGTTAAAATAAAAAAATAAAATAAAAAGGGCACGGGACTCAGAAGAGAAGGGAACAAACACATGAGTGAGCAGAACACACACTCGGTCGATCAATCACATCCTGCAGTTTGAACCTGAAGATATAATTTTACGAGCTACGAGAAAAACAATAACGGCGTGAAATTGATCTGACTTAGAGAGCTGCTTCTTCTTCTTCTTCTTCTTCTTGTGTTGTCACGTAGGCCGCATGCCAAACACCACCTGACCTCTGCTGCTGTGGAAGATTTATGGTGATGACTTCAGTGCCAGTGAGGGGATTTCTTCAAATCCACCTGAAGAATTCCCTGCACTCACTCTTCTCCCTCCATTAACGTCCATCTTTTCCCCTCCCTGTTTTTTGGGGTTTTTTTATCGTTACTGTGCGAGCTGACAGCAGAGTGACCCCGAGGCTCTCCTACACAGCTGTACCTCACTCCCCTCCGTCCTCCGAAGACGGATAACTCACCGCGGGCGTGGGAGCGCGGTCAGTGTATGTTTTCGTCGTTCCTCCCGTCCGTCGGCCCGTCTTCATTTTTTCTTTTGTTGCCCTTCGCGTTACATCACAGTGAAATACCACAAACGCTCTTTCGGGAGCTTTTCCACCCCGACAACAATAAACACTGCAGATTAAAACTGACAAAAATGTGGTGACGTATTTGTTCTCACCCGTTGTGTGTAACCAGACACTGGCGCAGCCCCAGCTTCCTGAATATATCCACAGTGATGTCCATAGGCGTGTGGTCGGTGACGGTGAAGGGGCTCAGGTCCATGATGCCTCGGAGGCGGAGCGGCGGCGGAGCGTCCGCGGCCTGAGCGGGAGCGTGCTCAGTGAAGACCACCGTGGAGGCGCTGACGACGCCCTCCTGACGCTTTCTGGCGTTATCTGAGGAGAGAGCAGGAGGAGGTTCACGTTCAGAGCTTCCAGAGAGTCAGACGTCAAAGAAATCAAAACACACAAACTGAGACGTGATGAGCTGTATTTTCAAAATAAAAGTCAACTCATACACAAGACTGTTGTCAGGTTATCTTATGTTTTAAGATATGGGTTGACTTTTATTGTTTAAAGTGTGTGAGAGGTAATAAACAATGAATGAATAAATAAATAAAAATACAAATTAAAATGTCAATTAGAAATATTTCCAAAATAAAAGCCAACTCATACAAAAGACTACTGTAATGTTATAGAATAGCATTTATCTTATATGGGTTTACTTTTAGTTTAGATGTAAAAAAAAATTAAATACATGAATGAATAAATAAAACAAAAATTAGGTTGTCATCAGCAATATTTTCAAAATAAAATCCACTAAATGCCCAGGATTTTATCTATTGTTATGAGGCATTTTAACATGTTTGTTAACATTATTTATTTAAGGTGAGTGGGACGTCACAAAATGAATAAGTAAATAAATAAAAATACAATTAGGATATCATTAACAATATTTTCAAATTAAAAGCCAACTCATACACAAGAGTTTACAATGTTATCTTTCTTATCATCTGTCTTACTGTAGTGGACAGCAGGTATATTTTCACACACACACACACACACACTTCTGACCTATTGATATGAGCAGGTCTCTCCGGAGCACAAATCCCACAAGCCTCTGGGACTCTGGCGATACGACCACAGGGAAGCCGCTGTAGTGAGTGCTTTCCACCAAGGCCTGGAGACGTTACAGAGGGAGACGGTACACGTTACAACAACAACAGCTACAGATCCACCACAGACAGAATACTTGAGGGTTTTTCACTGTAGTCTTTGTTTAGGCGGTTCAAGGAGCTGGGATAAGCATCTGCAAACATTTTGCTTTAATATAGCCACATGTGCTTTCTATATTACTGTGTATTTTGTTTTTTTTTATCCAATTCTCTGCCGTGCATTCCTGCGTTATGATCTATTAAATGCTTTCACGTGTGTGCGCATGTGTGCGTACCTCCACCTCTCCTACAGTCATGCCGTCCTGCGTGAGCACAGCCAGCGCCGGGTCGGACCTCCTGGGCCTCATCACGTCCACCGCCAGGCTGCTGTGATCGAACTCCTCTTTGGGCTCCAGGAACGGGTATCCGTTGAGCCTGATGTGAGCCTGCAAAGACGTCAGAACGAGCCTCTTAAATCCAAAGATGTTTGGCGGTGTGTTTGTGCAACGGCATTGCAAACAAAAACAACGACTCCGAGGCGCAACATCAAAGCTCAGAAATACACAATTCGACAGCTCCGACGGCCACATCACACAAGAACTCACCTCGTAAATCCCCTCCCTTCCAAAAGCATCTGCCACCCATTTGCTGGTCATGGTGGCGGCCATGAGCGGGACGATGTACTCGAGGCCGCCGGTCAGCTCAAACATGATGACGACCAGCGACACCGTCATGCGAGTCACTCCACCTGGAGGCAGACGGGAGGAGGGACGTGTTGAAACAACGCTGCAGCAAAGCATCAGATTCTTTAACATCATTAGTACTACGGTTTAATAATGCTGCTGATGAGAAGCTCGTCTGGATGAACAGAACAGCTGCAACATTTATCAGCACACAACTGGATCGTTTGACATTTGTTGGTCTGAAGGTTCGACCTGTTTCTTTTTTTCATGTCACTCATCATAATCTTATTGAGTGTGGCCAGAAAACAAACTTCCTCTTTTCTTCCCTCTCCTCCTCCCTCTCCTTCTTCTCCTTTTTCTCCATTTCCATCTTCCTTTTCCTCTCCTCCTCCTTCTTCTTCCTTTTCTTCTTCCTCTCCTTCTCCTCCCTCTTCTTCTTCTTTCTTCTCCTTCTCCCTCTCTTTCTCCTCGCTCTTCTTCTTCTCCTTCTCCCTCTCCCTCTCCTTCTCTTCCCTCTTCTTCTTCTTTCTTCTCCTTCTCCCTCTCTTTCTCCTCACTCTTCTTCTTCTCCTTCTCCCTCTCCTTCTCTTCCCTCTTCTTCTTCTTTCTTCTCCTTCTCCCTCTCTTTCTCCTCACTCTTCTTCTTCTCCTTCTCCCTCTCTTTCTCCTCACTCTTCTTCTTCTCCTTCTCCCTCTCCTTCTCCTCCCTCTTCTTCTTCTTTCTTCTCCTTCTCCCTCTCTTTCTCCTCACTCTTCTCCTTCTCCCTCTCCTTCTCCTCCCTCTTCTTCTTTCTTCTCCTTCTCCCTCTCTTTCTCCTCACTCTTCTTCTTCTCCTTCTCCCTCTCCTTCTCCTCCCTCTTCTTCTTCTTTCTTCTCCTTCTCCCTCTCTTTCTCCTCACTCTTCTTCTTCTCCTTCTCCCTCTCCTTCTCCTCCCTCTTCTTCTTCTTTCTTCTCCTTCTCCCTCTCTTTCTCCTCACTCTTCTTCTTCTCCCTCTCCTTCTCCTCCCTCTTCTTCTTTCTTCTCCTTCTCCCTCTCTTTCTCCTCACTCTTCTTCTTCTCCTTCTCCCTCTCCTTCTCCTCCCTCTTCTTCTTCTTTCTTCTCCTTCTCCCTCTCTTTCTCCTCCCTCTTCCTCTCTTTCTTCTCATCCTCCTCTGCCTCCTCTTTCTTCCCCCTTCTTCTCCTCCCACTCCTTCTCCTCCCTCGTCTTCCTCTTTCTTCTCCATCTTATTCTTCTCCTCTCTCCCCCTCATCTCTCCTCTTCTCCCTCTCCTTCTCCTCCTCTTCCTCCTTCTTCTTCTCCCTCTCCTCCTTCTTCTCACTCTCTCTCTCTCTGACCGCCTCCTTCCTCGTCCTCCTTTTTCTTCTCCTGCTCCCTCATCTTCCTTCTTCCTCCCGTTACCCTAGTTTCCACGAGGGTCCACAAAAACGTCTGGACGCATGTTTCGATCTAATACTTTATTCCCAAGGAGAATAAAAACTCTTCCTTTGGGGGAACCGCTGCTCCACTTTGACAGACATTTTAAAAGCCGAATGAGGAAATCACAAACAGAGAAACAAATAAAAAGAGTCATGAAGAGAATTGGTTTTGAGATCTCCTCGTCGCCGGGAGTGATTCTCGGTCGCATTAACCGCTACTTCACGCTAGCTGGTAACCAACATTAACATGAATATATTGGGAACAGATTTCAGCCTCTAAACCTCGTCACCGACCTACATGACAGGCGGATGTGGCCTTTTATCCTGATTGCTCTGCAGAAGTTAAAAACTCTTCTCCTCAAGCCAAGAATTTACTGCCCATCTGTTTCATACAAAATACTTCCCGGAGCATGACGAGCCATCAGAAATCTGTGTGTGCTGCGCCCTGTTTGCCGTGGCACTGACAACGTCATCGGAAGGGAAAAAAAATTGGACGCTTCACGCTCGTCGTCCGTCAACACGAAACATACCAGAGTGAGAGAGAGCGACGGTGGATACAAGGGAAAATTTCGACTTTAACCGCCATGACCGACGGGTGATGATTCAACGAAAGAGGCCTGAAAGCCAGAAAAATCATTTTCTTTCAACAAACGCTCAACTCAAAAGGAATTCACTGCAAATGACCTGCGTTTCAAATCATCTCTGTCTATAATCGAGCCCTAGAAGAAAAGAAAGAACAAAAAACTGTTTTTTATAAAAACAAACTTCAAACTTGTTTATTTCCGCCTGGAACCAAGACGATGTCATATTCTGTAATTATATTCTAAATAACTCTGAGGCGACTCAAACCCACTGTGAAATCGTCCCCAGTCGACCAATTTTGCAGCACTTATCTGGGACCGGGGCTGCGATGGAAGTCCAGATGTCCCTCTTCCTACCCACATCCAGCTGCTCCCTGGACATCCCGACACTGAACACGTTCGCTTCGACTGACAATGACACTACGACAAATAATGTAGAAGGAAGACGCCCAAAACAACCGTCCAGTCTATACGCCTGGTCTCTACGCCACACCGGCGCCTCACCTAAACACGCAGCGGCGCCGACCATGGCGTAGAGCCCCGGAGTGATGCAGTCTGCGCCCGGCGAGCACCACTGCTTGAAGATGAAGGAGTCGTGGTTGTAGTAGGCCAGCTGCTCCATGCCGACTCCCAGCAGCCTGCCAGCGATGGCTCCCACCGCCATACTGGGGATGAAGAGACCGGAGGGAACCTAGGAGGAACAAAATGGATACCAAGTATTAAAGACTTTTCTCTCCACAGCTGCAGGTACGACATGAGGTGTTCGACTGATTATTACAAGGTGATTGGATTACAACCACTATTCTTTCTTAAGGATTCTTGCAGGAGGCGATCCAGATGTTCAGAAACATAGAAAAAATACTTAAATCTACTTAAAACTACATTGTAATGCCAAATAACCTCTTTTTCAACACTTATTTGCAGCTTTAAATGTACACATTAACACCTGTAATTGTATTTTGGATGTTTTCTTCTGTTAGTCAGTTTGCTTTTTCCATCTTTCACACTCACTAATGAGAAAATGATGGTTTTCCCGATAGCGTTGCCAATTTGAACGATCATTAGCACCTCAGCTAATCGATCTTGACTGCTTGCTGTGTGACTGAACACAGTCAAGCGTCGTAATTCTTCCACAAACGACGTCCAATTTCGCCGTCACTCATTTTAAAGCTTCTGCAGTAAAAAAAAAGACGACTGTGACCTCGTCTGGAGAACAATCTTTCTTCATAAACATGTCAACCCCCGCGTCAGTAACTCAATCCTGCAGCAAAGGCCACATGACAGTGAGTCATGCTGCTGTGACTCAGCGTACGAAGCATCCAAAAAAAAAAAAGGCTCCAGAGGTTCGTTTACACTTCATCTGAACTGCAACGTGGGCCAGATGAGCAGCTTCAGCAAATGAAAAGGATGACGCTGCTTTAAAAAGTCTGGTTCCAGACAGATGTCCCTGTGGCATCCTCACACGCTATGTTACCGAGTGTGTTGTTTGGACCAACCTTCATGCCAAAGGTGATCACAGTGATCATCATCTTGAAGACTAAGGCCAGGGCCAGCTGCCACAGAGCCGTGTACAGGCCCTCTCCCGCGGGCCGGTCAGCCAGACTGTTACCGACACCTGTTTCTGATGTGTTCGCTGGCTGCACAGGGAAAAGACGATGGAACAGAGACAAACAGAACAATATTAAAAAGGAGGAGAAGGGAGCTGGAGAAAGAAAAGGGCAATGAAATCAGTTTGTAATGACTTAACGAAGAGGTGACAGCTGACCTGTTTGTAGCCGCAGAGCTGAGACGAGTCGAGCAGGGAGCAGTCGTTGAACAGCTCTGAGATCAGCTCGGAGCCG
Source organism: Acanthopagrus latus (assembly GCF_904848185.1). Classification (NCBI taxonomy): domain Eukaryota; kingdom Metazoa; phylum Chordata; class Actinopteri; order Spariformes; family Sparidae; genus Acanthopagrus; species Acanthopagrus latus. The sequence continues at coordinate 4,751,957 of NC_051048.1, read as the reverse complement.
CTCATCCTGGTGTAGCTGTTGGGGTAGGCGACCAGGGCGGTCAAAGCTGCCACCACCAGCACCTCGATGACGGGGTAGTGGCCCAGACGGGTGGATTTACCTTTGAGAAGGACGCGGAATGATTAACAGGCGCAGTGAGGGGACAAAGAAGAAGGACAGGGTTTCATTTAAAATCGGTAATGAAACCCTTTCATCTCTTCTCTTGCTACTCACGGATCTTGCACCAGGCGATGTTAGCCCTGATGAACATCGCCCCCCAGAGGCCGCCGAAGATCCCCAGCAGGATGAAGGGGGCGAGCTCCACCAGGTGCCACGGGGCGTGGAACTCCACGTAGAACAGCACCAGGCGGCTGTTTCCGAACGGGTTGATGGAGCGCAGGGTGAAGGCCGCGACCAGGGCGGCGAAGAAGGAGCGCCACAGGGTCTTCAGGGGGAAGTAATAACTCACCTGTAGGGGGGGAAAGAAGAGAAAGAGTCTGTGTTAGAAAAGAGAAACCAACAATGGTTAAATCGATAAAACTTAAGACATGAACTAAACTCTGCACAGAGCCATTATTCACAAAATTTCTCACAAATAAAACAAAAAAACGTGGCGCTTTTACAGCTCACGAGGTTCAAAGCCGTCCGTCTTAAGCCAGCGCGGATTGGATGGATTATCAAGCTGCCAAGACGCATTTATTTCCCAAAACATCACTGTCAACACTTGTTCACAGGCCATTATGTCACAGTTATCTGCCGCTGGCGTGTGAAATCCAGCACGCGGTCACATGTTGAAGGAAAATTAAACAAATGGACGAGAAATCAAAAACCCATTCAGAGCACTTTGTGTTATCTGGAGCGGATCAAACGGCTGGCGCTGGTTCTGAAGATCACTCGCTGATTCGCTTTAATTCACAAATTCTGCCTCAGAGTGTGCGTTGTATAAATTTTTGGGGCTTGTGTTGCGTCAGAAAATCCTCTGATGTTGTTTGGACAGCTGCACACACAGAGGATTCACCGGAAATGAGTCAGTGAATCACAAGTGTTGATAAACAGTGTGTAAATCACCTCCTCCAGGCTGAACAGGACTCCTCCGATCGGAGCGCCGAAGGCCACGGACACGCCGACTGCCGCCGCCGCTGATAACACCTAAACACACAAGAAAAACAAACGACTGCCTTAAATGGAGCGGAGCTGCGTTAGGGAACAACTGACCACAACTCTGGAACCGGTTCTGGAGTCTATTATTTTGTTCCTCTAATTCCATTCAACTCAGTGTTTTAAGTTAAGACATTGTTTTGTTTTGACTTGTTTTGATTTTGTGAACAGACGTTCTCCATAAATGACGATTCCAGAGCTGCAGACGATTCATCAAGTAGCTGTCAGCAATTTAAGCGTCTGACTATTTGGATTATTAATGAGCCGGTCAGAAATGTGAATGTTTTATGGTTTTGTTCCTCCTCTGAGACAGAACACCAGACATCTGAGGACGACATCTGGGTGCATCAATGCTTTTTTTTTTTTTTTTTAAGCTTTTGCTGACATTTTATAGACCAATGAACTAATAGAGCCATTGAGGAAACAATCAAGACATTAGTGGACAAATGAAAACAATCATTAGTTGCAGCTCTAGATAACAGTCAGCACGGGGTAGTGTGATCAAAAGCAGGAGCTCCTAGTGGTTCTGTGTTGAAAGGCAAAATACATCAACAGTGCAACAAAAGCAGAGATTTTAATCTATTCTCGTGATGTGACGTAAAATGTAAAGTAAAACAAAAAATAAGACTATGGTAGAAGATTATTGATCCTTAGCTGCTGCTCCTCTACACAGTATTTCAGGTAAAAACCACAAATATTCCTATAAAACTTCCAAGTTTTTTTCCACCACGTGTGGCTGTACATCTGTTAACACTTTCCAAACAATAAGACATCCATTTCATGAGCGTCTCTCTCCAGCTGACGAGTCCCAGAAACTAGAACACATGAAATCAATCGCCCTCAAATCAAATCTCATTCTACACGCACACATCTGCCTCGGCGCCTACCTCTCGCCGCTTGGCCTCGTTCTTGCGGTATTTGGTGAACAGGTGACACAGTATGTTGGCGCAGCAGCAGGCCACGTGCACCAGAGGGCCCTCCTTCCCCAGACTGAGCCCGGAGGAGACGGCCAACACCAGCGTGATGGTCTTGATGATCAGGGTCCACTTCCCCAGGTAGCCTCGGATGATGAAGCCGCTGAGGATGGTTTTAATCTGAGGGAGGGAGAGAACAGGAGGATATGAGACGGGGAAATGTTTACGTTTGGGAGGGATCGGTTTAGAGATGCGCACTCGAGGGTATCAACTGAGAGAAAGTTAAGAACGCAAACACCGAAGGCAGGGAAGGAGAGGAGTCTGTGTTGAGGATGTTTGTCTTCTAAATAAGCAGTTAATCTGGCGTGCGTGGGCGCGTTGACCAGCGTCTGACCTTCAGGAAGAACGGGGCTCAAGTTCCACAAAACTGGGGATGAGAGTGGCGAACGGCGAGAGAGGAAGCGCCTGTGTGTGCAGGCGAGAGTCGTGTTTGTGTCTTTTCGATCTGTATATATGAAAAAAGGGTGGATCGGTTTGATAATGTTTGCGCTCAGTAAAGTTTTCCACTTGTGTTTCCAAAGTGTAAGCAAATCTGCAGCTTTTCACTTCCTCAGAAATAATAAAAAAGAGGGAATGGACGGAGATGAGAAGAGAAAGTAAACACTGACGGCAGGAGAACGGTCAGGCTTTTGGGTTTAATTCATTTGGCTTTATTTATAAAAAAAAAATATCAAACCAGCTTTTGTTTTAAAATGTCCATCAAATATAATTGATCTCTTACAGTGTTTAGAGTTTGGATATAAATAATCAATGTGAATTGATGCTGTCAGGAAAAACAGCTGGGACGGTGATGTGGAAATGAAGCTAAACAAACAAAAAAACTGCGTGTGCTTTTGAGATTTTTGCCAAATGTAAACACTCTTCTTGTAGCTTCGCTTGAGGCTGTTCTTCAACAACAAAACCTTGAGAATAATGACATAATTATGTGCGGCTAAGAATCCTGTTCAGCATCCTGTCCCACAAGCAAACAAGAATAACAAACGCACACAATGAAATAAATGAAAATGTAAATGTGTGAATAGGAAACAACGTGTTGCAGTTTTACCTCTGGTATTCCTGAGCCGCATGCGTACGGAGCGAAGGCTCTGACCAGAATGACGGCCAGGAAGGAGAAGAGTAACGCCCACAGGATGTACATCAGGTAGTTCACTATGTAGGCAAACGCACCCTGCAGGGACAAACACACACATATAAATAAAAATTAAAACACACAATTTACAGGAGCATAAAAAGTTCAAATGTTTGATTTCAAAAAGCTGTTTTTCAGTTATTTAGCATCTTGGGCTCAGCTGTGGTGTCATGTTGTGCTGTGACCAGTAGATGGAACCAAAGTACCGTGACAACTGTTGTTTTTTGTGTGTATTATATGTGTGGATGTGTGAGTGAGGAAGAGCACGACTGCATCTAAAATCTGGCTGGAGGTTGAAGAGTGTGTCTGGCCCTCATGTAGCAGCAGAAACTCACTGACAAGACATTAATCTTTAGAAATGAGTCAAGACGATAAAAAAGGAAACATTTCATGGAATTGTTTTAGTTTTCCTGCTTCATTCACACTAAGAAGTTTGGATTCATTAGCCAAACTCAGGCTTGAGACCAAAGGTTTGTGACGGTCTCTCACCTCCGACGTCCCCGTTATGAGCTCGCCCCAGCTCTGCCACTGTGGACACCGGTCCCTCTCCTGAAACGTCGTCTCGTTGGACGTCCAGCAGCAGTGCTCGTGGTTGAACCAGAAGCCGATGAGACAGACGCCGTCCTTCATGTCCGTCAGCCAGTGGGCTGCGATGTCGATGCCGCCCGCCAGAGCACCTGTAGGAGACGAGGACGGGTTTGAGGAAGAGGAGATAATGTTCACCGAGAACATCGTCCATCATCAAATCTTTGTTTTCATGCTCGTGTTCTGTGCTACTTAACTTTTTTTGCT